>NC_136431.1:124522702-125888535 GCF_052849685.1 Lactuca virosa
TGAAACGTGTAATTATTATTCACTCATTTCCTCATAATGGCCAATATACCTCCACATTTTGTCGGTCAAAAGTTGACCGTTCACTTTGACTTCCATTGACTTTCTCAAAATAGCAACATACTTTCATCCCAACTTCAAACAACCATTAGTTTCTCATACAAACTCCATTTTTGACAATATTTATAGCCACACGTTCCTCTATAAAAGATCTATCACTTTCTCAACTCCATTTTACTAAAGAGAAAATATCTAATTTCAAGTAACTCCAAGATTTATTTCACATACTCGCCTCATATCATTTACATCTTTCGAAGTGATATATGGTCACGAAATACAGGTATTACAGCTTCTCTCCCCCTTAAAAAGATTATGTCCTCGGAATAAGTAAGGGTATATCACTTAAATCTCTTTTCAAACTCTCAAATTTCAATCGTATCAACGTCTTAAACACTCTTACTCTTTTCTTATATCATGAAATGCTTGTAAGTTTTTCAAATTAATCTTTCTCTTAAATCTTCACCAATAAGTCATTAGTCATAGTCCGGAAAGTAAATATTACTATAATCAATTAGTGTATGATCATAACAAATTCTAAACCCTACTCATATATCTAAGGATTTTGCATCTTATTCTCTATTATGTGACAAAAGTTTCATGCATCTTTTGTCATTTAAATTTTTGTTAAAGAACAAAGGTTGTTTAATGTGTATGTTGATATGTATGATGTGCATAAACTAGCCTAGGACCATTGTGTTGTTATGTTGGTTGTTTTATAAAAATGGTTGTAATAATTTATATATTCATATGATATGTAATAAATTAAATAGATTAGTTTTCTTGGTTTATTTCTGTAAGTAATATATTATTTGTTAGAAATAATTAGAAATGAAGTTGGATCCATTTTTTGAAGACCAAAGTGCAATTTTCGCAAGTATGAGGTGTGCATGATTTGAATGACATTGTGCAAACTATCGCTAAATGTTGTTGTTATTGCTATTCGCAGATTTCTCAAAGGGTTGTTGAGCATTCGCGACACTTTCTGTAGCACTTTCTGAAATTGTTGCATATTGCTGAAATATTGTTTTAAAGAAGTTGTTCCAATCTTTTGCAAGCAAGGAGTGTTTTTCTCAAGTGAGAGCTTCTTCAACAACATTACAAGAAGATTTTTGGTCCCTTAAAATGTCCATTTAAGAATGGACTTGACAATTATTGTGTTGGCGCACAAAAAATGTCATTAGTTGGTTATGTTTATGCACATATAATTTTATGCATGATTGTGTTGTTTATTTTATGTAATTATTATGTGTGGTTAATAAATTAGTTTTTCACATGCTAAAATAATTTTTGGACAAAATAAACATGGAGTTTGGTTTTCAAAATTTATAATGTGGACATAAAATGTAACAAGTTATAGTTTTAAAATAAAATCCAGTTTTATAAAAACTTTAATAATGTCAATTTTTGAAATACTCAAATATAAGTTTAAAAATGGTGAATTTTATAACTTATACAAACTCCAAATATATAAGTAATAAAAGGAAGTTTTATTAAAGATATAAAAATGTTCAAATGCACTAAAAATTAATATCGGTTATTAAAATTAAATCGCGTTAAATTATATAAAAATTAGCTTTTTATATAGAACCTTGAAAAGTGATTTTCTTTTGAGAACTGCTACCATGCACTACTAGAAAATAACCCTTTAATAACGCGCAAAACATGACACGCACATATTGATGATACGCAAAAGTGTGTGTCCTAAAAATAATGTCAGCTCTCTCAAAATTTGAAGGATTTAGGACGCGCAATTTTGCGTTCACTAAAATAAGTGTCAAAATAAGAAAAAAAAACACGGAAGGCGCCTAGCAAATATGTGTGTCGTGCAGAGGTGTGACTTTATAATTTTCTTAGAAAAGGAGCGTCCATTATTTTTTTTAGCAAACTGGGGCTTTTTTCACAGATAACTTAATACCACCCCTTCCACAACGCTTTGCAATCGAAGACCTAATTATCCTTTCCTCACCTCGTTGACAACCTCCATATCACCTCATCTCATTAGGGACCTCAGGCTCACATCTCATCGTCGCCCACTGCGACTTCTCGGCACCGATGGTTGCATCCCGACTCCACTTCCACTCTACCTACTATGACCGCCCATGAGCTTCTCTTCTACCTTCTCCTCAAGCCTCACCGGTCACCGCCTCTTCTTGCCTCACAAACCTCACCTAAAAACATCAATTTGAAAAAATTGAAGGAATTAGTAGTTGTTCAAGACCAAATTGCAGATGAAACCCTAATAGCATTGTGCGAAAACAGAAGAAGATGATGATGTTGGAGAAAAAATGTTCTTGCTTGTTCTCTTTCTCATGCTTTGCATTCTTTTTCTTCAGGGATTTTAATCCATTCTTTAAAACCGTCTAGTCTGGCATTTATTTAGGGTTTAATTTCTTTAAAACATTGTCTTTTCAAATTTGTATCCATATTAATGATGCTCACCAGGTGCATTTATCAAGAAATATCCTTTTTATTAAAATTTTCTTATGGTTCTATAAAGTCTTATAGAGTAGATAGGTGATCGATGTTAAATAATTGTTCATCCCATCTATCATGTATCTAACAATCTCATTCTGTTTTGGTAGCTTTCCATGTATTGTTATCTTCAGCCAATTTTCATGCAAGAGGACTAGTAAAAACACGATCTGTTTCAGAAGCTGCATTGGGCTTCACAGCTTTGTGTTCCGGTGTGCTGACTGGCTTCTCAACTACTTCTTCTTTGGGTGGGGTAGGTGCAGGGGGCTTCTGGGGCTGCATCATCTGATGTTTGGGGTTTGTAATCTTTAAATTTATCAAGATCAACCTTATCCTCAATAGTTATATCAATTACCTGTAGCAAATATAAAAGAGGTGTAAAGTACAAGGTATATATGATATATGTATTGTGTTATGAATCATGATATGGTAATATTTTTCGTTCTTGTGACTTTACTATTTTAATGCACATTAGTTTCTTAATCTGCAGCACTATGATCAGTTGAGAAATATTTGAACTTGGACAGGCTCTATGTGTTGGGGACTATTTGTGGTAAGTTTCACCTTCTCTTCTCATAACCTTTTTTTATGTTAAAATAGTCTGTTAGGTGTTAATGGAGTGAATTTTATGTATATATATATATATATATATATATATATATATATATATATATATATATATATTATAAAATTACAATTTATTAAATCATGAAATTCATAGGTGGACAATAAGTAAATAACATACCATTTTTTTAAATTTGGATTGTAGTGGATAATGGAACACGAGATGGTCTAGATAAGTTTCTACGAGCTGCTAGCACAGACCCAGATACAGTTCCTCACTATGATTTTATGCAAGATTATAAGGTATTTATTTCAACATATTATAATTTTTACTTATCATGATTATTGTGTTGTCTACCATAAAAGTATAAACTTTTGTTATGTTGGTAGGTCCATTTGAAGTATTTAGATGGTCATATAGAAGAGGTACGAATTACCATGGACAATACACCTAAACTTTTTCATTTTCCTTTTCCATTATCTTTAAAGTCAGTGGAATTACCATTTTGTTTAAATTTTAACTAAAATAGGTCCCCTATTTCACTCTGACAGCAAATGAGTTGGTTGATGTTATAGCATCATCATGCTATAGGTACCCTCCATCCTTCTCCATGTTTATATATATATATATATATATATATATATATATATATATATATATATATATATATATATATATATATATATATATATATATATATATATATATCTTTAATCTTGAAAGATGCCACTAGCATAACTTTATTCTTTTCATTTTTCAGTTGTTTTGACTACACAAATGTAGTAGCTGTAAGTCTTTCCCTGTCATTAAATTTAAATCCCTTCTCTTATGACATGACAATGATACCAAGAATGCAACTTTTTGTCTGAACCAAAAATGTGGGATAAAGAGACTTTCTCTTAATTCCTTGTTTGTGCAAAAGATCTAAATACCCTAAAAAATAACCTTAAATTCAAGATTTAATGGTGGGGTACATGGGGGTACCGAAATATTCTAGAGTCGGCATGACACAATATCCACAATATATTACAATGAGGTGAAGAACCAGCCCAATTCACCTTTTTATATTTCTCTAAATTTTATTATTATAAATATTTTTCTTATTTTGTGTTACAAAAAACCTACCCATTAATAGCATTATGTTTTCTTCTATGGGCATATTTATATGATATTGCTATAATGGGTAGATTTTTTACAGTATGATGTTGTAGTAAAAAGAGACAAATCAATGTAAGTATGTTGCTATTTCAGGCATTTATTTAATCCTTACCTTTTGACCATTCAAATTGCAGAAATGAACGTGGAAGAGAAATGTTGAACTTGGTCAAGAATCTACTGGAGATCACCCCTGCCATAACTAGAGTAAAATTCTAATATTTACTCTTTATTTTTTCTCATATCATCTGTAATCCATCTACTATAAGTATAAGGGATAATGATAAAAAGATTCTAACTCATTACTCCTTTTCAGATTGGGCCAAAAGGTCTTAAATTTGCTCATTATTCGCTTAATTATTGTCACACCCCCAAACGAGAATGGTAGAAACGTCTGGGGGTTGATGAATTTTCATGTACAGTATCATAACATAATGAATAATAGTGATCAAAGCCATACAACCATCATATTGATAACTAACAACTTTACATTGTATCCAAAAGATTGTTTACATGATACCAAATACATATGACAAAAGTAAATGACGTGACGCTGCGACGCCCCATCCTCAAAACACTTTTGGTTACCTGTCTACTGATTTCCTGATAATACAAGTGGTTTTGAAAAAGTGTCAACAATTAAGTTGGTGAGTTCATAGGAGTTTTGTATGACAAAAATCGGTAACTTTTCCTTGTAAAAGTGATAGTGTATGTTTCCAGAAAATCCAATATTTTCTTTAAAGGTGAGCTGGATGTCTTAAACACAAAGACCAAAATGTAGGTTGTACTGTACTGGAAAATAGTATTATGTATTTTTATCAATATATAAAACTGATTGAATGTAAGTTGGCCCCGAAAACAAAATGTATTGTTAATACCCCATGTGAGTTATTATAACCGTACTAATGACTAGTTGGCCTACTACGACGTTCTTCAGCGTCGGAATGTTAGACATTTGTCATCCAAGACCTTCCGGTCTAACTGTAGCTAACAGCTTAGGTGCGGGGTTGTCAATCCCGTATAGATCTATACACAAGTGTCACGCTCTCTTACCGACACTCTGGTTATAATTTTGGAAATTTAGTATGTACTCAAGTAGGTACAGTGAAGGCTATGTCTCACAAAATTGTATTAACAAGTTTACGTCTAGTGTAATGAAAACCCTTTTTGCAAATGAATGTATTACCCTTCCATAGTGGTTACATAGTGTAAAAATAATTATACCTTTTAATAATTATATGGTTTGTGCAAAATGATAAAGTAGTATTTGTGACCCATAAACTATACCAATTATAGTCTATTATGAATGTTTTGTTAAGTCCATTTATACAATCAAATATATAAATACATGTAAGTTATCATGTCTAGATGTTTTAAAAGATTATAACCAATAAACTTTGTCACAACTAGAAAATTACTGTAAATGTTAATCCTTGTGCAAGATAATTTCCTTTGTGTAACCTTACAACATTTCCCTTAGTGAAAATTCAGACCTCAATACTATTAAGTTCCTACGTTCATACATTGTGATTCGAGCCAAAACAACCTCAAGCAAGTCCAAAACTTGACTAAAAACCCAAATCCAATCAACTTTGGGCCTTAGCCCAAGAGTTGTCAGTCCAAATCCCTTATTGGGCCAAGACTCTCTTATTGGGCCCTAATGGGCCGATAACCTTCCCATTTGGTCTTTTGGGATAAAAATCATCCTTTGAGCCCTATTGGGCTGATAACCTCTCATTGGGTCCTAAATGGGCCGAAAACTTGTATTAAACTTTATTATGAGCCGAAAAACCCCTAATGGGCCTTCCATTAAGCTGAAAAACCTCTTGAAAGGACCAAAAACCCTCCATAGAACATTAGTGGGCCAAGAATCCTCACTAGGCCAAGCCAAATCGAAGCCCACAAATATTTTTTTGGGACAACCTTGGGTCGAAAGCCCCTTGGGCCGGTTAGGGTGAGCTAGTAAAAAAAAGGGGAAATTAAGAGGATAATATAGTAGCCACCTCAATATTACACATCATTTATCCATGCAATTGTCTAGCATGTATCTAGGGAGGAACTTTTGTCCAACATGTATCAATGATGGATCTTTTCTCCCTTCATCCCTTCATTTGGTCGTAACCCCCTCCATCCCCACCATTTTCATCTCAAAGTTCCTCTCACTTCTCATTTCCCCTCAAATCTCCAACATTTCCCTCATTCTTTCCTCCAAAATTTCGTGAGTATGCTAGTGGGTTCAAGAGTTCCTCTTCAAAGATCATTAACTTGGTAAGTTATGACAAACCTCTTTGCCTTGTTCCAAGTTTGTATTAAAGATCTTTCACTTACTCTTCCATTCTTCGTGATTAAACTCTTAGAACCACCTCCATTTCGAGATCTCACCAAAAAAAATCAAGCTAGGTTCAAAGATTCTTCTTCTTCTTCATCTACATCTCAAAAACCCCCAAGGTGAGTTCATACCCCCTTGTTTTTCGGTTTTACAATGTTTTTGGGGGAGAATACAAGTGCTTTTGTGTTAGATCTATGTATATATGCATGTTTATGTGTTTAACTTTTAGATCTTTACTTGAAAATAAAGTTTATCACTTGGATCTTCATATAAACCTTGAGAAAAGTATGTGTCCTCACATATAATACTTGTAAACTTCTAGATCTGGGATTTATCCACTTAAAATAGCAAAAACAAGTGTTGTGAACAAACGTAGATAACTTAAACTAAAAAATCAAGCCTTGATAGAAAAGTTTTAGTCCAATATCGAACTGTTTTAGACCTCCTTAATGGTAATATTTTTCAAAACTTCTTTACATGCAAAACGTTCAGGTTATTACCTTTAAAATGACTACTCTCACGTTTACATACGATTTTTCTACTATTTTTGGCGAAATTTACAAAACTGCCTATCAGATTTGAAATAATTTCGGACCAACCTTTGAAGATGAGCAATTTCACACTTGTTAGAGGCAAATAAAAATTATGAAAAAAATTGTGAACAAAGTAGACAAAATTTCCAAACTTCCAGAATTTACAGATCCAAATTTCGACTTACGATGATTTTTCTACAAATTTTCCAACAACTAGGTCAGAAAAGCCAAAAACCAGAAAAATGTGTGTTTCACAAAAATAAGCCAAAAATGATATTTTTGACAAAAATGAGTTTAAAATGTTATTTTTACCACAAAGTAGTCAAAAACACAAGTTTTGAACAAAATGGGGGCTAAAGTGTTATTTTTACTATAATTGGGCCTTAATTGAAAACTTTGTGGCTTATTGGGCCAAGAATGTCATTTTTACAAAAAGTGGGCTTTTTATATCAATTTTGTAAATAATCGAGCTAAAATAACAAAATAATAACAAACAGGTTAAAAACGATATTCTTATCCTTATTGGGCCTGGAAATAATATACATGTTTAGTGGGCCTTAGTGTCCTCTTACATGTATATTGGGCTCAGGGTAGACATTCACATTCCTTTTGTGCCTGGAAATAATAGATACGTATAGTGGGCCTTAGTGGCCCACTTACATGTTTATTGGGCCTGGGAATGAGTTTTATATGTGCTCTACTTTCTGTTGGGTTATGAGCATTCTAACACTCCTAAGTGTACATGCAACCCTAAATACCTTGGATCTATGTTTTCTCTATTATACATACAATTATGAACATCCAAGGTATTATCCTAATCTAACATACAAAATAATAAATATAACAAGATAGAATACATACCTCTTTGATGTAGAATGTCTTCATGAAGCTTGAGTGCCTAGTGCCCCAAGTGTGACACCTCAAATGGTTCACACAACACCAAATACACTTGGAATAACTTGAGAGAAACTTGAAAACTCCTTGAAATCGTCTAGCCCTCACACTCACACATTAGTGCACGATTTCTTGAGCCATGGGATTCTTTTATATGGTGACTATTAGGGTTACACCATGTAACTCATAACTTTACCCATTCCTTATGCTCCATGATTTTTAACCTCCATGGACTATCCATGGGTCACCCCATGGACTTAGTCCAACATAAGGAATCTTGGATCACAAGCCCACATATATAAGAATGAATGATTTACACAATCAACCCATATATTTAATTAGTCTCCTTTTGATCACTTAATTAATTCCAAATTAATTCTTGATCAATACTAATTAAATAACCTTATTAATATATTAGAACTTATAATATATTAACCAACCTTAAGTGTTATTTCTCTCATTATAGTCTATCCAAATGCACGATGCCATGCAACCCAAATGGACCATGTCAGGTCGGGTCAAGTCTTACCAATTATAGTTATGGACTTAGACATTAATCCAACAGTCTCCCATTTGGATAAGTCTAAAACTATTATTGCGTATGACTTCAGGAACCGATCAGCAATCGTAGCTCTCAAAAGCTTCTGTCGAACTCTGACCTTGTCGATGAACTCTGACCTTTGTCAACGACTTGTCCATTAGATAAGGGATCATATATTCCTCCATTCTAGATATCATATGGACTGAGACATGGATTATCAATCATTCTCTCTGTCCATTTGTTGTTTCCTGATTTCCGATTCATGATGACTGACTGATTGAACAAATCAAATCAGTCCTGGCTTGGCCAAGCACTCACATGTATCATCTTTAAATCGTCGAGGGGCCCACAGATATCGCTTTTATCCCGAAGGTAAAAGGAATGGATAAACTTCGACTCATATGGCTTGTTCTACTACTTGTTGAATCATACACAAGGGCACGTTTTATAACATCGAGTTACCGAATGCGTTTTCGTGCAATCAATGTACAACCAACTCATAGTAACAACTCATATCTCTAGGTTTGAAGAATATAAGATATTATCGTCTCATGATCACTCGTGATAAAATCCATGAAGTGATTCAAATGAGCGCGGGTTGAATCCAATACTCAGAACTTATGAGCACTCATCAGTGTTGTAGCACTACTTTGTCCACCAACTTGGACCTCTACAAACCAACCCATGACAGTCTTGATTCATATCTACTTCCAACATATGACCGACTGTGGATGGTTTGAATAACTTAATCATTCAGGAAGAGCGACTTAGTTATTCTGGAAGTCAAAACATGCAAAGTGAAACACAAGAATAAATGAATCAAATATGGTATCAAACCCTATGAATATAAATAAACAGTTTTATTTATCACCATACTGATTACTCATTATTCATTGTTTCGGTTTTATCAACTTTATACTTGAATTTAAAACAATAGTTGTCCCATGCTCCAAGCATGTACACTATGTTTTCTAAACACTAGTCATGCCATACACCAAGTATGCATACTATGTTTGTCTATGATCTTTACTTTGTAAAATAGATCAATTGAACATCACTCCAATGATCCTCTTTTCACAGTCCCAAATCCTTACTGCAAATGCAAGAATTCCAAATTCATGCCATTTACTGAAATCTGTTAGATTCTAAACTTATATGCATTGATCATCTTAATGATTATGCACAAAGTCAGAAAGAATTGACAACAATCATTACAGAGCATTCCAAAGGAGATCAGCTCCTTGGAAACATCCTTCTTTCATTAAGTTTCCTAATATTACACAGATTGAATAATTTCTAACTTTGAAACATTTCCATATTCCATTTTGACTATCACTTCTGAACAAGAGTTGCCTCCTTACAGATTATGTCAATATGGTCCTTCCAGAATTAACATTATACTTCCAACTGTCCTTGAGCAACCAATCTTTGGTAAACCTTAGATTGTCCTCGACAATTGCTTAATCATTTTAGTCATATCCAATTCTAGACCTTTTCCCTTCATAATGCCCCAGGCATTTGGAAAATTTTAGAAAGGATGAATATAGCACATGTAATCGATCCTATATCCGAAGCATATGGGACACGATTCATGATGTCTCACATAAAGACTAAACCAGTCTTTTGCTATAATATTTCCATTTCAATTTGCCAAGTTCTCAAAATTCAGATTATGAAAAGGGATGCCGGAATCATAATCGAATTTTAGAACGCAAATAATGGACCCATATATAGAATTTCCTTATGTTGAGCCATTCCAACATGAAATTCATATATATATCCTTGATTAAATACGATTAAAATCTCAATCTAAGCTTTTTAGAATTGAAATGAAGTATAATTTCCTCTCCCTTAATTATAGCAAAACAACTTTTTCAACCCCTGCAACCTCACGAATTGAAACTTTTGTTTTCTATAATTAACATTGCTAACTTGCAACCTTTGTCATAATTATCATGCTCCCACTAACATGATGATTATTAGCATAACATTTATGCTCCCACTAGCTTTGACATGTACTCAGAAATCAGCTGACTTTCTTACCAAAGTTCAGATTTCTGATACTAGATTGTTTTGATAAAACTTTATCAAAATCATACACCTCTCTTAGATAGCTCACATGTGTGTCTAAACAATTTTAGAACTATGAAAAGGGATGCCGTAATCATAGTCTCAATTGTTTAGACCTTTGGCACTTCTCACAAGTCCATGTTAGTGTGCCGGTGAACCACACACGCTCCACTAACGACTTTGAGAATGCAAATATCACAATTACTATCTACCTAAAATCTACTTAGTGAAAGTGTTTCCTCACCATCATTTTCATGAATCGGAGAGAAACCTTATGACACTTAGATTTAATAGTGTGTGTGTTCTTATCCATGTGAATTTGTCAAAACCATAATCACAAGACAAGGTTAGTGACAAATCCAAACTCATATTGATTAAACTTGTGCAATCTTAAATTCTTGCCATTTGGCAGCTCAGGTGCCTGCCATTGCTTCCAAGTAGTTGTGCAACCAATTGAGAACTCTCAGAACTCCTATGCAAAGCCAACTTGAATAGGCACAAAAATTTCAACACGATAGGTTATAAACCTCAAGTCGTGTGCTAGTGAAGGACTTTAGGTTTTATTCTTGATTAAGTCTTGAAACTTTCAAGAGCTTTAAGACTCCCACTGTCCTCTTGACATATAAGACTCCCTTGTCAAATATTCAAGAGATAGTGCGGATTCTTTATCAAGACTAACACTTTACACAATTGGCCTAAGTTGGTCTCTGTTTTATCCAAAACATCACAACTTACCAATTTCAAATGTACAAGAGTAGATAACCTTTTACTCTTACATTTGACTAGTGTTAACAAACCCTCTTTAAGATATGTCACTCAAGTTACAATCTTGGAGTATGACTCTAAGAATTGTTTTGGAACGAAGTATGACTCATCTTTTTGATTTAACTATTTCAACAATTCATGTCTCCTCTTCTTGACTTTAGAGGACCAATTGTGATATGGTATCTTAATCATTAAGATGATCATAAACATGATACTAAAGTACTCTCCCATCTTTTCAGATTTGAGAAACTTTTATCTTTCTGCCATACTTTGATTCTTCTTATTCGTTCTGTCTCACATTGAAACTTCTCCAATGCTATAGACTTATACTTAAACTTATAAGTATAACCATATTTACTTAACTTAAGTAAATCATGACGAATAGTCTTCTTGATCTTTTGTGGTGGACTTGACCAGTGCACAAGAATGTGTACTCAATCCCTTAGTCCTTTCCTTATTCACATAAGGAATTAGTCTTAATTTTCCAAGCTGAAAGTTCTCATTCATCATACTATACAACTTGCATGATTCCAAGTTTCGGTCCAATTGAACCTTGGGTGATGAGAATCTTTCCTTATTTGGTAATATTAGACACTACCACAACCGAAAGAATCAAATCCATTTTTCCAATATTGCTATCAATGGAATCTTATAAGCAACAACTTTTCACAAATGCCATTGTAAGGATACTTAAAATAAATAAAATCAAAACCTTTTTCTTTTATTTTAAAACTTTGCGGAAAAACTTATCCTTACAATCCATATGAAAACCTTGTTGTTATCTATTCCTAAGCAATATAAATATCATAACTCTTCAGTAATAGCCCAAAATTCTGATCACCGAACCATGCGATTGAAATCCATCTTCGCGATCAGAATCAGCATGTACTTAATAGAGTTAGACAATGGACTTTACCTGAAGTAGAGCCAAACTTATTGACTTTAACATCCTTAGGTAAATTTGGCAGCTTCGTAACCAATGCCCCTTCCTTTGGCAATAGTTACCTATGGACCCTTGATAATGGGACTATCTCAGACTTCGCCTCTCTCTTTACCATTGGGTCAACCGAGTTGACTATGGCCGATCCCTTTCCATTGGGAAGAGAGAGCTTTACTGGATATCCAATGTCATCATTGTCAATGTCCATAGCATTTTAGGAAGTTGATCTTAGCAAATAGACAAGATCATTAAGGGTCTTGTCTTAGTCTGTTTCATAGGACTCCCAAAAGAACTCACTATGTGACTTAGAAAGTAGTTGAGCCACCAACTTTCTCAAGACTTTGACACCCAACTCTCCCGGCTTGTCAATATGTGACTACATCTCCAAGATGTGATCACACCTAGACCTTGCCTTGCCAATAGGGCTTGAGTGACCTTAAACTTTTTAAGAACTTGTGGGTTAGGGAGAATAATTGGAGGAGGTGAAAGAAATATGATATCCATGGGACATCATCTTCATTTAGGAAAGCTTGTTTCAAGAGATTTGGGAAGATCATAAATGTCTAGACCAGACATCTTTTTGGGAGATATTCAAGATAGTTGATTTAAAGTCCTTAATATGACACCCAATATGAAATATTAAGGCTAGGACCCAACAAACTATTTTATAACTTAGAAGAGGGATGCCGTAATCCAAGCTATAAAATATTTGAAGGTAGGTGAATGACGATTCACCAATTTCCACCATGAAAAACGAAATAATTTATTAGGTTTTAATTGGATTTGAAAGTCCTAGATGTTTGAGATTCATTGAACTGTTCAAAGGCATGTTTCAATCTCGAGTGTGCCCTTCAGGTTTTGTGACTGGGATGCCGAGGATCACAAAACAAGGTGTGAATAACCATGCAAATATACTTGGTACCCTTAATATTTACCCCTTAATCAGTGTGCCGGTTAACCACACACGCTCCACCGATACTATGATAAATATTAAGTTACCCTTTGCCTACCTTGTTAAGTCCAGGTTAGTGTGCCGGTTAACCACACACGCTCCACTAACGGTTTAAACAAAGTGCAAAGTGTAATTTCATGGATTAGCACCTTATTCACATTTTCCTAAGTAACTAAGATTGGGTATTAATAAGAGTTTAGTTACTTAGTATTTATCATTAATACTTTTAATGAAAGGAGAATTATAGTCCTTGTCCTACCCGTTCGGCTAACGACCCTCCACCAGTCAAGGAAGCGGTGGGTGAGAGTGGACACCCATTAAACTGCCATTTTATAGGCAGTAACCTTATACCCCCCTTATAGACCGGCTTCGTGAATGAGGCCTACTGACGGTAAGACTGACTTTACTCTTATACATATATATATATACATATATATATATATATATATATATATATATATATATATATATATATATAAATATTATTAACTTATAATATTATAAAGTATAAGGGTTGAATTTTAACTTTTAAAATTCTAAGGGCTAACTTGGAATTAAAGTATTCATAAGTGAAAAATTTTCAAATTCCAAAACTTGAAGGCAAGTTTTGAAACTATTCAAAACTAATTAATTCCATAACTTATGAGTTTAAAGTAGTTTTTTTTTTAATTAAAACTCTTCAAGTTCCATAACTTGAGGACAAGTTATGGAAGACTTTAGACTAATTAATAAAAAAAAATAACTTTTTTTTATTGTAACTTATGGAACTAATTAAGGTTACACCTTTTTTTTTAATTTAATGCAGAGACTCTTGAACCTCCATAACTTGAGGACAAGTTATGGAGTCATAAAACCATTTAATTAGAACTAGACTCTTCATTTTGTAACATTTGCCAACTTTTATGAGTTTTATGATTCTTAAATGTGACTTTTCATATAACTTGAAGACAAGTTACAAAAACACACTTTGGAATCAACTCTTAGATTAAAATGGATTGAAAACAACTATTTCACACAACTTTTCTATTAATCTAAGAACCTCATAAGAACAAGATAATTCAAATCATCAATCTTCAAGAAATTAGCAAGAACATACAAACTAATACAAATCTTGAAATTATGACAATTATCTTAGAAATTGGATTAGCATGAACATTACCACATCAAAAACAAGTTTATAAGTCCAAAAACATCTTAGGGTAATGTTCCTAGTCCAATTCCAGCCAAAACAATCGAATATATGCATCCAACTCGATTTTTCAGCTACTTTTGCAAGTATAACAAGAAAACAAGCCTAGGCTCTGATATCACTGTTGGGTTATGAGCATTCTAACACTCCTAAGTGTACATGCAACCCAAAATACCTTGGATCTATGTTTTCTCTATTATACATACAATTATGAACATCCAAGGTATTATCCTAATCTAGCATACAAAATAATAAATATAACAAGATAGAATACATACCTCTTTGATGTAGAATGTCTTCATGAAGCTTGAGTGCGTAGTGCCCCAAGTGTGACACCTCAAATGGTTCACACAACACCAAGTACATTTGGAATAACTTGAGAGAAACTTGAACACTCCTTGAAATCGTCTAGCCCTTACACTCACACATTAGTGCACGATTTATTAAGCCATGGGATTCTTTTATATGGTGGCTATTAGGGTTACACCATGTAACTCATAACTTTACCCATTCCTTATGCTCCATGGATTTTAACCTCCATGGAGTATCCATGGGTCACCCCATGGACTTAGTCCGATATAAGGAATCTTGGATCACAAGCCCACATATATAAGAATGAATGATTTACACAATCAACCCATATATTTAATTAGTCTCCTTTTGATCAATTAATTAATTCCAAATTAATTCTTGATCAATACTAATTAAATAACCTTATTAATATATTAGAACTTATAATATATTAACCAACCTTAAGTGTTATTTCTCTCATTATAGTCTATCCAAATGCATGATGCCATGCAACCCAAATGGACCATGCCGGGTCGGGTCAAGTCTTACCAATTATAGTTATGGACTTAGACATTAATCCAACACTTTCTTTTCCGTGTAAATTTCGATTAAGGATCTAGTGAGACATGTCGGTTGGCACCTTTGAGTGTACAATCGTAGCCTGTAGTTATAACCAGAGTTTCCTGGAGGGAAAGCGGGAGTTTGTGTATAGATCCATACGGGGGTGACACCCCACACCTGAGCTGTTCGCTACAGTTAGACTAGGCCAGTCTAGGGTGACAAAAACCTTATCCTATTCCGTCGGCGTCCCAAAGACGCAAAGACAGGCGAAATTGTCATTATTTAGTATGGTTATAACGACTCACTTAGAGGAATTAACGTTATAAGATTTACGGGAAACCATTCTATTTTCTTTTTGGGATAAAACAGAAAACCATTCTATTTTCTTTTTGGGATAAAACGGGAAACCTTCTTTTTGATAAAACGACAATCTATAAGCATCGGTACTCAACCACCGGGGTTAAGATTTCAGCATTATCTATTGCAGACAACATCGGGTTGTCTGGAAAGTATCAGATATTTTTGAAAGCACTTTGAAAAACGATTCTAAACAAGTACAAAAACCATTTTTATTCAAAACTGCTTATGAACTCACCAACTTTTTGTTGACGCTTTTCAAAACGACTTGTATTCTCAGGAATTCCAGTAGCAGGTAAGAAGTTCGACTATAAGAGCAAGTGGTGCGACTTCAAGAAATTTTACTTTCTTACTTTTATGTAACTGATGAACAAGATTCAACATGTAAACTATGTAAGTGTGTATTTCCAATGTATGATGATTGGTTGCTATGTTTCGTATATTCAATTGTTATGATAATGTACACGAGTCGTCCACCCCCGTACGTTTCCGCCGTCCAGGTTCGGGGGTGTGACAGGTTGGTATCAGAGCATTGTTTATAGTGCGCTAGTATATCTAACCATACAAGATATACAACTATAACTACAATGGGACTAAAAACACTCTGACGAAAAGTATACCTTAAGAATATAAGTATCTTCTAAAAGTATACATACTTGCTAGAACCGTATCATAATAAGAACAAAACAAAAGTATTTAGATGTTGAACACTACAGTCAAACCTGGGCAGTTATGTAATCATATCTGGAATAAATAGAGCCTGATCAACTGTATTTATTCGAGATACGACCAACATGTGTTTGGGAGTGAGGGTAGCGTTGCAACGAGTCTAAAACTTACCGACCTTACATGTAAAGGAGCATTAGAGCCAAACCTAAGGTTTAAAATACTATAGGAGTATTTTGTGATACTAAACAATACCAACAAGTCTAAAAACGTATCGATTTCGTACATCAAGAAGCCCTAGGATCAAACATGTAATACTATAGTAGCATTTTAGAATACCATATGACCTCCACACTTAAATCTTCTACATGTACCTCATACATCCACTCTCGTGAAGACAACATGAATGAGCTTCATCCCGAAGACCCCTACTACCCTACGGTGATAGCCAACGAATGGATCGAGGGAGAACCAAAGGAAGTGCGAAGGGAGAACCTAGAAATGGGTCTGGAAGAATGCCAAGAGATGAACCATGAGGGAGAGGATTCTGATGAGGAGTCAGACATGGATGAAGGCACCGGAGAGATCCTTAATGAGCCTTACCCCTAGGAAGCAATACCGAACCAACACGCAAAATAGGAAGACCTTAGCAATCATCTCCACTCCTTAGAAGAGGAGGTGACCACCCTAAGGCAACATCTCATGGAAGCTGAGGCTAAGGCAGCCTTAGCAGATCAGAGAGCAGAATAGGCCACTCGTGAAATGAACGAAATGGCTGGACACCTTTACTCTATTAGGCATATGAGAGTCATCACACTAAGTCCTAGGCCTACCATGTAATTCGTCACAACTAGTAGTAGTAAATCAAGAGAGGTACGCCCTACGAGAACCCATGTAACCTGAGCCAACTTAAGGATCTGATATCTATAATCTATTAGGATAACTTAACATTTGTACAATACTTATTTCTACATACCACCATTAATACATCATAGGGATGTAGGTCGAAACAACGAGAATCGTACAACAAAACATGTGATTCATATGCGTATACGCATAAGTTCATATCTATAATCATAGATGAGATACGACTAGGAATAACGATAATTAATCATGAACATGTTCCTCATCATGCAACAGAATCATGTCTTCCCATGGAAACAACCAGCTAGCCGGCAAAACACCAGTTCTGCAGATGGACCTCACAACCTTCCAAGCCGCTGTAACAGCTGTCGTGACAGTCGTCATGGCACAACTCAACGCCAACAATCCAAATGGAAATGGAAATGGTGTCGATTACTCTAACCGTAATATCAACCAAGGAAACCAACGAGGGACAACTTACCCAGACACCCGAAACTCCAAACCTAAGGTCATGAAGCGAAAGCGGGGGAACAAGAAAGGAAGCGGATCGACTTAAGGGCCTACCAAAAGGCAACAAGTTGTAGCAGTCCCTAATCCCACTATCCCCCCTACCCCAGCACCGGGAAAACCATATCATGGAAACCTCCCGCTCTACAGCAAGTGCCGCTACCATCATCATGGAGTCTGCCGGGAATTGCATTGCAATAGGTGCAACAGGAAGGGGCACATCTCCCGCATCTGTAGGGCCCCGGCCCCATGCGTCACTCCAACCCTCAACCCAGAAGTAAGTCCAGTATGCCACGCATGCGGTGATACGGGACACTTCAAGAGGAATTGTCCAACAGAGAAGAATGACGAAGGACCAGGAGGAGTTTAACAACAGGACATGATGAAGCAACAAGGAACCCTACAGGGATTACCGGTACGTTTCAAAACAACAAAAATTAAGCATATCATTTTCACAAAATTTTTGCCAATTAAAAATCATAATCATAAAGTACTCCCTCATCCGAACTAATCATACCCTTCGTAGGAAAACGAAAGAGCCTTGCGAAAGTTATGATAACTTAGTGTAAACGTAAGGCCGTGTGTAATCAAGATTCTACAAACTTAGAGTACGTAGACCCGCCTTGATTCTTGTTCATTGTCTGACTGTGAATTTAAGGCATAACCACTCAGTCTACAACCTTTTCAATCTTGAATTACGTACGACTAAGCTACATCGAACCATCATAGAGAGGTCCAATAGAAATCAGACTATGAAATCACACCGTTTATACCAAGGCACTTGTATTGCTAGGGCACCCAAAAATTTAGACCGAGACAACCAAAGTGGTAATACTAAGAACGAAATGGGTGACATTACAAATGTGTACATAGAACACACTATCATTTCAAACAATTGTCCCTTTCAGATCAATCCAACATCTATTACAGTAAGAAGCCCAACGGTGTCAATTGACATGGGCTGGCTTGATCCTCACCATACGAAATTCATGTACCAACGAGACTCTTCACCTTAGCCAATCGATTAACGAAACCCCTACAACTTATAACGACAATCCTCTATTTATCTCGGGCATCTAGACCCTTAGGTACCCGTGCAAGTAATACCACACTCTTTCCTAGCTCTTAATAGGGATAAGAAACAAGGAGCAAAGGATACCAAGGGTAACCTAGAGATTTATAACACCCCTAAGATGTTTCCAACATTATTTTTGGAGATATCACCAACATGACAAGTTGAGTTCGGAGATCGACTCATATCATGGAGCCATTCTCGTAGCCAAACCACCAAGACCACTTAGCACCAACATAAACACCGAAGGTATCCGATTGATGGAACGACCCAGTAAGTATGAAGTTATCAAACCAAGACTTGAACCTCAGAGAAAGCCTATCCAACTCATAAATAGGAAAGGCTAAGTGTCCATAGGACCACTGACTACTACGGATCAAATGAACCCGTCCTCAAGGATCGATATCTCCTATCCCAAATCAAGAAGTTACTAGACCTACTTGTAGAAACAAGCAAAGATCAACCTCCCACTAGTTCAAAATCAGGTAGTAAGAAACTCCCATGCCAACTTATGAAGTATGAGGCCAACTATTCCGCACGCAACCTTAACTTGGTGACAACGGTGTTCGCCTTAAGGTTTAGAGACACTACTTTTGGGTCATCAAGTACACAAATCATTAATAGCCATAACCACCCTTTTTCACTTCACCATACAGGACGCAAGGTCAGGATACCTCTGTGTTGGGCTGAGATGACCATCATCTAGCTAGCCAAAGGGCAAGTACCCTACGACGCTGTCACCAGCCCCGAAATCATCAGACAGACAACCAAAGGGATTACCCAAATTCAAGCACGACAAGAGTCATCTAGAAACTGACAAAAGAACTACGCAAGTAAGCGACATAAGTCCTTGGAATCCTAAGTTAGTGATCATGTACTACTAAAAGCCCTATTTAGAAAGAGATATTACGCTTTGGAAAAGCATAGAAAAGCGAACCAAGATACCTACACCTTTTCCTTAGTATTTGGGATGCTGCTTTAGAATGAATTTCGGGACGAAATTCCCTCTAACGAGGGGATGATGTCACAACTAGCAAATTACTGTTAAATGTTAATCCTTGTGCAAGATAATTTCCTTTGTGTAACCTTACAACATTTCCCTTAGTGAAAATTTAGACCTCAATACTATTAAGTTCCTACGTTCATACATTGTGATTCGAGCCAAAACAACCTCAAGCAAGTCCAAAACTTGACCAAAAACCCAAATCCAATCAACTTTGGGCCTTAGCCCAAGAGTTATCAGTCCAAATCCCTTATTGGACCAAGACTCTCTTATTGGCCCCTAATGGGCCGATAACCTTACCAATTGGTCTTTTAGGATAAAAATCATCCTTTGAGCCCTATTGGGCTGATAACCTCTCATTGGGTCCTAAATGGGCCGAAAACTTGTATTAAACTTTATTATGAGCCGAAAAACCCCTAATGGGCCTTCCATTAAGCCGAAAAACCTCTTGAAAGGACCAAAAACCCTCCATAGAACATTAGTGGGCCAAGAATCCTCACTGGGCCAAGCCAAATCAAAGCCCACAAATATTTTTTTGGGCCAACCTTAGGCCAAAAGCCCCTTGGGCCGGTTAGGGTGAGCTAGTAAAAAAAAGGGGAAATTAAGAGGATAATATAGTAGCCACCTCAATATTACACATCATTTATCCATGCAATTGTCTAGCATGTATCTAGGGAGGAACTTTTGTCCAACATGTATCAATGATGGATCTTTTCTCCCTTCATCCCTTCATTTGGTCGTAACCCCCTCCATCCCCACCATTTTCATCTCAAAGTTCCTCTCACTTCTCATTTCCCCTCAAATCTCCAACATTTCCCTCATTCTTTCCTCCAAAATTTCATGAGTATGCTAGTGGGTTCAAGAGTTCCTCTTCAAAGATCATTAACTTGGTAAGTTATGACAAACTCCTTTGCCTTGTTACAAGTTTGTATTAAAGATCTTTCACTTACTCTTCCATTCTTCGTGATTAAACTCTTAGAACCACCTCCATTTCGAGATCTCACCAAAAAAAATCAAGCTAGGTTTAAAGATTCTTCTTCTTCTTCATCTACATCTCAAAAACCCCCAAGGGGAGTTCATACCCCCTTGTTTTTCGGTTTTATAATGTTTTTGGGGGAGAATATAAGTGCTTTTGTGTTAGATCTATGTATATATGCATGTTTATGTGTTTAACTTTTAGATCTTTACTTGAAAATGAAGTTTATCACTTGGATCTTCATATAAACCTTGAGAAAAGTATGTGTCCTCACATATAATACTTGTAAACTTGTAGATCTGGGATTTATCCACTTAAAATAGCAAAAACAAGTGTTGTGAACAAACTTAGATAACTTAAACTCAAAAATCAGCCCTTGACAGAAAAGTTTTAGTCCAATCTCGAACTGTTTTGACCTCCTTAATGGTAATATTTTACAAAACTGTTTTACATGTAAAAATTTCAGGTTATTACCTTTAAAATGACTACTCTCACATTTTCATACGATTTTTCTACTATTTTTGGAGAATTTTACAAAACTGCCTATCAGATTTGAAATAATTTCGGACCAACCTGTGAAGGTGAGCAATTTCACACTTGTTAGAGGCCAATAAAAATTATGAAAACAATTGTGAACAAAATAGACAAAATTTCCAAACTTCCAGAATTTACGGATCCAAATTTCGACTTACGAAGATTTTTTTACCAACTTTCCAACAACTAGGTCAGAAAAGCCAAAAACCAGAAAAATGTGTATTTCACAAAAATCAAGCCAAAAATGATATTTTTGACAAAAATGAGTTTAAAATGTTATTTTTACCACAAAGTAGTCAAAAACACAAGTTTTGAACAAAATGGGGGCTAAAGTGTTATTTTTACTATAATTGGGCCTTAATTGAAAACTTTGTGGCTTATTGGGCCAAGAATGTCATTTTTACAAAAAGTGGGTTTTTTATATCAATTTTGTAAATAATCGAGCTAAAATAAACAAAATAATAACAAACAGGTTAAAAACGATATTCTTATCCTTATTGGGCCTGGAAATAATATACATGTTTAGTGGGCCTTAGTGTCCTTTTACATGTATATTGGGCTCAGGGTAGACATTCACATTCCTTTTGTGCCTGGAAATAATAGATACGTATAGTGGGCCTTAGTGGCCCACTTACATGTTTATTGGGCCTGGGAATGAGTTTTATATGTGCTCTTCTTTCTTTTCCGTGTAAATTTCGATTAAGGATCTAGTGAGACATGTCGGTTGGCACCTTTGAGTGTACAATCGTAGCCTGTAGTTATAACCAGAGTTTCCTGGAGGGAAAGCGGGAGTTTGTGTATAGATCTATACAGGGGTGACACCCCACACCTGAGCTGTTCGCTACAGTTAGACTAGGCCAGTCTAGGGTGACAAAAACCTTATCCTATTCCGTCGGCGTCCCAAAGACGCAAAGACAGTCGAAATTGTCATTATTTAGTATGGTTATAACGACTCACTTAGAGGAATTAACGTTATAAGATTTACGGGAAACCATTCTATTTTCTTTTTGGGATAAAACAGGAAACCATTCTATTTTCTTTTTGGGATAAAACGGGAAACCTTCTTTTTGATAAAACGACAATCTATAAGCATCGGTACTCAACCACCGGGGTTAAGATTTCAGCATTATCTATTGCAGACAACATCGGGTTGTCTGGAAATCATTCTTTTTCTATTTTTGTAACCATTAACACACATGCATTAATATAAGATCGGAACCAAATATTTCAAACCATTTCTTTTTAGAAAGTATCGGATATTTTTGAAAGCACTTTGAAAACGATTCTAAACAAGTACAAAAACCATTTTTATTCAAAACTGCTTATGAACTCACCAACTTTTTAGTTGATGCTTTTCAAAACGACTTGTATTCTCAGGAATTCCAGTAGCAGGTAATAAGTTCGACTATAAGATCAAGTGGTGCGACTTCAAGAAATTTTACTTTCTTACTTTTATGTAACTGATGAACAAGATTCAATATGTAAACTATGTAAGTGTGTATTTCCAATGTATGATGTTTGGTTGCTATGTTTCATTCATATTCAATTGTTATGATATTGTACACGAGTCGTCCACCCCCGGACGTTTCCGCCGTCCAGGTTTGGGGGTGTGACAAACTGACATCTAAACACAAGTATAAAAACATTTAGTATGATAAAGACAATTTCTAGTTATTGACTTTTCTGTCCAGGTTTTTAGAAAAATTATAGAAAAATCATCGTAAATAGATATTTGGATCCGTATACTTTCAGGCCTTAGAAAATGAGTCTACTTTGTCCATAATATTTTTCCCTGGCCTTAAGTGGTTCCTAACCAGAGTCAAAACGTTCATTTTTATAGACTGGTCCGAAAATGTTCTGAAATGATAGACAGTTTTGTAAAAATCACCATAAATTGTAGAAAAATCGTATGAACGCGTGCGAGTAGTCCTTAAAAAGGTATAGACATAAAATATTTTCATGTTGAAAAGAATTTAAATATATGAGGTTTAAGCAGGGGAAAACAGTCCGTGAACAGACCAGAACTTTTCTGTAAAAAGCTGATTTTTAAATTTGGATTTGTTTTAGTGACGTAACTTGTATTTTTAGTTTGCAATGCCTTTAGATCATACAAATAGGATTTGTTTACTTGTATCCCCCCCCCCCTAAAATTTGGAAAATGTCGAAAATGAAGGGGTATGAACTCACCTTGAGTGGATTTCTTAGTGGATGAAGAGATGAAGATGAAGATCCTCAATCTTAGAACACTTGAAGATGGTTGAAGAACACTTGAAGATGGTATTACCCTATGGATAATAACACATATAAATGTGTGTAAATGTAACAAAACTAGTCTTTTTATGTGTAGAATCACTAGATTTATGGAGAAAAGCTTACCAAAAACTTAAGAACCAACTTATGGAGAATTATCCTTGAAAGATTGGAGCTTGTTCTTGAGATTATTATGGAGGAATGAAGAAGATCAAGTGAGAGATGAAGATGAAGAGGGGGTGGACGTAATTTATGGGGGAGGGGGAGGGAGGGTTGTGGGGTGGGTAGTGTGAGGTGGGGTGTTGCATGAATGTATGTTGTGTAAAAGCTTGGTTGTATGGTGGGTATTAGATTTGTTGGGAAAAGAGTGACCAACTTGTCTAGTCGTGGGTTTTCACAAAATCAAAAGTCAACTCTTTATATTTTATAAAAATGTTGGCATCTTCTTATAAAAAGAGTGATATTTTATAAAAAGTGTGGTATTTTTATAAAGAAAATATTGTATAAATGATGTATAAATATTTAATTTGAATTATAAAAATTCAAATTGTTAATAAAATCATTATTATCAAAAATAATAATACGTTACACAAAAATTAGGTTGATTTCTAATTTCTTTTCGTTAAAGGTTGGGCGTATTAGGCCGGGTATGGAATTCGTCGTATTCGGTGACGAATTCATTAAAAATTCGTATTTGTAGCCTTTGTTATGAATTTTCCATGTAGTATAAGGGATATGAATTCCACTACATCGTGTTATGAATATTATTTATACTAAAATAATATAAAATTGAATTACCGAATTGTTACGATACTAACCTTATTTAGGGTTTATGTTCGATAATTTCCAATAAGAGTGGTATTTGTATTATAACTTGTCAATCGTACATTGGACGCATTAGGGAATATCACAATTCAGCTAAAATTCTAATACAAGTTGAGTTGACCTGGTTGACCTTTGTTGACTTTGTTTGACAAAAATTGACGGTTGTCACATCATCCCCCCGTTAGAAGGAATTTCGTCCCGAAATTTGCACTTGGAGTAGGTCCTCACAAGCTAGGGAAAAGATGTGGGAATTTCTGTTTCATTTGGTCCTTCCATTCCCAAGTGAATTCAGACCCTCGCTTGACGTTCTAACGGACCTTCACTAAGGGTATGCGGCTTTGCTTCGTTCTTCCGACCTCCCTATCCATGATTTCCACATGTTCCTTGACAAAGTGGAGCAACCTTAATGCTAGTGTGATAATTGTTATTGTATGAGAATTCGATGAGTGGTAAATGTGTATCCCAGGCTTTTCCAAAGTCCATCACACAAGCTCTCAACATAATGGATATTAGCACGCCATGCAATCGTACCATCTCCTTGATGTACGTCATTGTCAGTTTCTCCATTTTGGCTTTCTCCTTTAATGGCAGGAAGTGTGTGGATTTGGTTGATTTATCGACGATCACCTAAATGGTGTCAAGTCCACCCGTCGTCTTGGGTATCTTGGCTATCAAGCCCATGGTTATCCGCTCCCACTTCCACTCGGGTATGTCCGATTGCTGTAACAAACCCGAGGGCTTTTTGTATTCTACCTTGACCTTGGCGCAAGTCAGGCACTTGCCCACATAGGTAGCGATCTCTGCCTTCATGTTTGACCACCAATAAAGTTTCTTAAGGTCCAGATACATCTTGTCTGAACCGGGATGAACAAAGTATTTGGTCTTGTGAGCCTCGTTCATGACAACGTCTTTGTACCCGCCGAATCTTGGTGTCTGGATTTGGTCCATGAGGTAACGAGCTCCGTTATCCTTGACCTCAAGGTTTTTATCCATTCCCCGCAAGGCTTCACTTGCGACATTCTCGGGTTTCAAGGCTTCAAGCTACGCCTCCTTGATCTGCATGGACAGGTGTGAATGGATGGTCATGTTCAATGATTTTACTCGGCGGCCCGACTATTCTTTTCGACTTAGGGCATCTGCTACTACGTTGGCCTTGCCTAGATGATAGCGAACTTCGCATTCGTAATCATTTAGAAATTCCACCCATCGTCGTTGTCTCATATTGAGTTCTTTTTTATTGAGAATGTGTTGGAGACTCTTTTGGTCAGGGGAGATTGTGCACTTTGTGCCATAAAGGTAATGTCTCTAGATTTTTAAAGCAACTCTAAGCTGATTGTATCCCGACCTTAGATCAACTTTTTGAGAACTAGCTCGTTCCTTGAAGTTGGTTGAACAGATCGTCGATTCGGGGTAGGGGGTATCGGTCCTTGATCGCGAGCTTGTTCGAATCTTAATAGCCAACGCACACACGGAACGATCCTCCTTTCTTTGTTACGAACCAGACTGGCACTCCCCAAGGTGAGAAGCTCGGTCTGATAAATCCTTACTCATTTGTTCGTTCAGTTGACTGGACAATTCCTGCATTTCCGCCGGTGCTAATCGATATGGGGATTTGACTATGGGAGTGGCTTTAGGAATCAATTCAATTCCGAACTCGACTTGGCGTACGGGTGGTATTCCCGGAAAGTCTTCTAGGAATACATTGGGAAAGTTACAGGCTTCTGGAATATCCTTGATGTCTTTCACTTTCTGTTTCTCATCCAGAATGTGGGCTAGGAAAGGTGTGGTACCTCATGTGTAGGTACTTCTGAGCCTTGATGCGGGAGACGATTTGGAGGTTTTTGTCGGGTTTGTCATCATAGATGACAAGGGTTTCGTTATTTGGTAAGTTAATTTGAATGGCCCTTTCGTAACACATGATATTGGTATGGTGAAGACTTAACTAAAGCATGCAGATGATCACGTCAAAGTTTCTTATTGTAACCGGCATTAGGTCGATTTGGAAGGAATGGTTGTTTAGTGTTAGAGTGCATCCTACATATTTTTCTTTGTGGTTTATGTCTTCCCGTTATCCATTTCTATCTTAAATGTTTCATTAAGTGTTTGAGGTTTTTGTTTGAGGAAATATTGAAACTTTGGCTCGCGAAACTCCTCTCTGCACCACTATCTTAAAGTATGCATGCATATGAGTTATTTGATGGAAAACGTACCGCTAATCCCAGCAGGGACCGTCGTCGCTTTCTCATGTCCCGTTGTTGAGACTATCCCTACGCCTCTGAAATTTTTGTTTCTAGTCTTTGGGAACTCTCTTTTGAAATGCCCTGCCTCCCCAAACCTGTAGCAAGCCTGACCCACTCCAACATTAGTGGCTTGGGTGGTCTGTTGAGCTGGCACCCTACAGAAACGAGCGGTGTGCCCCCTTTTGCTATAGTTGTTGCAGTGCCTCTCTCGGCAAAATCCTTTCTGATGGAAGCTACACTTTTTGAATTTAAGCAGGTTCCCAGCATATGGTTTCGTCGGCAATGAGGCAGTACGGACAATGGTTGTATGGACTGCCACAATTTGTTGTCTTTTAGTAGGCTCTTGAGTCGAACAACCCCTTTTCTGTTGGATTAGGTGTCTAAGTTCATAACTATTTCTGGAATGTACTTGACCCGATTAACATGGTCCATTTGGGTTGCATGGCATCATGCATTTGGATAGACTAAAAAGAGCGAAATAACACTTATGGTTTATTAATATATTATAAGTTCTAATATATTAATAATATTATTTAATTAGTATTGATCAAGAATTAATTTGGAATTAATTAAGCGATCAAAAGAAGACTAATTAAATATATGGGTTGATTGTGTAAATCACCCATACTTGTATAGTGGGCTAATGCTCCATGGATTATCAAGTTGGGCTAAAACCCATAGGATGCTCCATGGTGGTTATAGAACCCATAGGTCATGGAAATGAAAAGTCATGACAATTAGGGTTTACATGGTGTAACGCTAATTATAACACACTATATAAGGCTCATGTTATTCACCAAAATCGGCCACTATGCATACAAGTGAGGGCTATCCGATTTCAAGAAGTGTATCATTTCTATCTAAGTTATTCCAAGTGCATTTGGTGTTGTGTGAGACATTTGATCCACCACACTTGAGGTGCTAGGCTCACAAGGTTTATCAAGGAATCCAAACTACTACAAGGTATGATTTCTTACTATCTTTTATGATTGAAAGTTCCCCATGTATGCTAGATAGGTTATGAACCTTGGAAAATCAATTTTGCATGTATCATAGATAAAACATAGATCCAAGGTTTCTAGGGTTGCATGTACACCATAGGAGTGTTAGTTTGATACTTGATGCAAATTTGTGAAAAAACTCAGTTTTTTTCTGCATTCTGCAGCATGAACTCGCCGAGTCCATAGGGGGACTTGACGAGTCCATGAGTAAACTCATCCTACTCGTCGAGTAGGTTCATGCGCTCGACGAGTAGGAGCCACATAATGGAGTTTTTCGAGTTTGGCTGCTGGAAATGGACTAGAAACATTACCCTAAACTGTTTTGGTGTTATAAAACTTGTTTTAGATGGTGTAATGGTTATGCTAATACATTTTCAATAGCTATTATCAAAATTTCAAGTTTTATATGGTTAATTTTATGATTCTTGAAATTGTTGATATGCATGTTCATGAACTTATGAGTTTAGAAGATCATAGGATTTATTTGTAACTTGCTTGTTAGTTTAATTTTTGATCATTATGTGTTTTAATGGAATCCATAATTTGTCCTCAAGTTATGGATTACCAAAAGTCACACATTTAAAGACCATTAAAGAAATACATAGGTTACATAAAATGAAAAGTCACTCATTTTATTAAACCATTAACTCATAAGTTATGAAATGAAAAGTTTTGTAAAGTTACAAAACTTGCCCTCAAGTTTTGGAACATGTAAAGTCACTTTAAAAACTTTAAGTTCCAAACCCTAGAATTTTAAAATTTAAAAATCAACCCATATAATTTATAATATTATAAGTTTAATAATAATTATATATGTATAAGAACAAAGTCGTTTTACCCTTAGTAGGTCTCATTCATGAAGTCGGTCTATAAGGGGGGTATAAGCTTGTTGCCTATAAAATGGAAGCTTAATGGGTGTCCACTCTCACCCACCGCTTCCTTGATCGGTGGAGGGTCGTTAGCCGAACGGGGAAGACAAGGACTTTAAATCTTCATTAAAAGTATGATGAATATAAAGTAACTAAAGTTTTTTTATAAATTCCCAATCTTAGTTACTTTAGGAAAATGTGAATAAGGTGCTAACCCATGAAATTACACTTTGCACTTTGATTAAGTCGTTAGTGGAGCGTGTGTGGTTAACCGGCACACTAACCTGGACTTAAAAAGGTAGGCAAAGGGTAGCTTAATATTTATCATAGTATCGTTGGAGCGCGTGTGGTTAACCGACACATCGATTGAGGGGTAAATATTAAGGGTACCAAGTAATTTGCATGGTTACTTCACACCTTGTTTTGTGATCCTCGACATCCCAGTCACAAAACCTGAAGGGCACACTCATTATTGAAACATGTCATTGAAAAGTTCAATGAATCTCAAAGAATCTAGGAGTTTCAAAACCAATTAAAACCTAATAATTTATTTTGTTTTTCATGGTGGAAATTGGTGAATCGTCATTCACCTACCTTCAAATATTTTATAGCTTGGATTACGGCATCCCTCTTCTAAGTTATAAAATATTGTGTTGGGTCCTAGACTTAATAGTACATTTGGGTGTTTTATTAAGGAATATCCTTATATATAATCTAAACTTGTCTTTCTTCTTTTCAGATGTCTTCCAACAATGCTGTTTCTAGGTCAAACCCTACCAGCTCCTTCTCTCTCATGAACCTTTGTGGGAGAGTCATCTTTAATGGATCCAACTTTATGGATTGAATCAAGAACATCAGGATGGTCACTCGGTATGAGAACAAAGAATATGTTCTCGACTAAGAGCTTAAGGTTCCCGAGCCGTCTGCTACTCCTGAGGAGATCGCTGAATATGAGGCACATGAAAGAGATGCTACCAAAGTGGCATGCATCATGTTGGCCCCTATGACAGCCGAGCTCCAAAAGTCCTATGAGGACTACTATCCTTTTGAGATGCACCAGGATTTGATGGAGCGCTACCATCAGAATGCTCATCAAGAGCGATATGAAATCATCTCCTCCATGATAACAACTCCGATGAAGGATGGTAAACCCATCACGAGCCACATGCAGAAAATGCAAAGGTATGTGGACCGTTTGCTAAAACTGAATGTGAACTTCCCCGAGGAGTTGGCAATAGATATCATTTTGCACTCCTTACCTTCGTGTTATGATCAATTCTGCATGACATACCACATGAACAAGGAGGAAGTTACACTCAGCAAACTTCAAGGACTTTTGAAGACCGCCGAAAGTGGTCTTAAAGGTAAATCGGTTGTTACCACTCCTACTCCAAACTCCGCCCCTATCTTGGCAATCGGGAAAGGTAGAGGAAAGAAGAGGAAGAACCCTTCGAAGGGTACCAAGGGAAAGTCCATTGATGGCTCCTCTTCAAGTGGAACCAAGAAAGGTTTCGTCACTCCTTCTTCTGACCCAAAAGAGACTGAATGCTTCTATTGCCATGAAAAGTCGCACTGGAAGCGAAACTGCCCAAAGTACCAGTAAGATGTGAAGGATGGGAAAGTTAAACCCAACCATGCAGGTATTTACACTATATTGTCTAATAACTCACCCATTCTAATTCTTGGGTCCTTGATACCGGTTGTGGTATTCATATTTGTTCTGATTTGCAGGGACTAAGAAGAAGTGAGAATGTGGAGCATGGGAATATAAACTTGATCATGGGGAATAGGAAAGCTTCACCTGTCACCAAGATTTGAGTTTATTCTTTGTTGCTAAGTAGTGGGTTTACATTAGATTTGAATAAATGTTTTTACTCGCCTGAAATGGCAAGAAATATTATTTCCTTTCATGCTTTGTACAAACAAGGTTTTACCTTTTCGTTTGATAATGAATGTGGTAGTATTAATGCTTTCTTTAATAATGTTCTTTATTTTAAAGCATTACCTTGTGATGGTGTGTATGAAGCTGTGTCGGTTGTAGATAACCTAGGAAATAATGTATTGTGTATCGATTCATCCACTAGCTTGGATAAAGCATCTTTATGGCATTGTCGTCCTGGACATATAAGCAAGAAACACATAGGCCAACTCCAAAAGGATGGAGTCTTGGAGTCGTTTGACCTAAAGTCATATGATAGTTGTGAATCTTGTTTGCTTGGGAAAATGACAAAGTCACCCTTCACTGGTACTTGTGCTTGGGGTGAAGGTTTGTTGGACCTCATACACACTGATGTGTGTGGACCCTTCAAAACCGCCACAAGAGATGCTAACCGCTTCTATGTGACTTTTACTGATGATTTTAGTAGATATGGATATGTCTACTTAATCAAGCATAAGTCAGAGACCTTTGAAAGATTCAAAGAGTTCAAGCAGGAAGTGGAGAATCAGTTGGGCAAGAACATTAAGATGCTTCGATCCGATCGAGGTGGTGAGTATCTTAGTACAGAGTTCCTTGACTATCTTAAGGAATGTGGGATTGTCTCACAATTGGCACCTCCCAGGACACCATAATTGAATGGTCTGGCTAAGAGGCGCAATCGAACCTTGTTGGATATGGTTCGTTCCATGATGAGTCGAGCTTCGCTACCAATCTCATTTTGGGGGTATGCCTTAGAGACTGCCGCCCATATCCTTAATCTAGTTCCTACAAAGAAGGTTGCCAAAACACCTAATGAGATGTGGACCAGAAAAGTTCCAAATCTGGATCACATCAAGATTTGGGGTTGCGAGGCTTTTGTGAGGCGTGAGTCTCACGATAAGCTCGAACCTCGAAGTGAGAGGTGTATTTTCATCGGCTACCCACAAAGATCCTTTGGTTACCTCTTCTATAGACCTAGTGATAATGTGGTATTTATAGCAAGGAGAGGAGTCTTTCGCTAGAGAGAATTCATGAGCCAAGGAAACAGTGGGAGGCAAATTGACCTTGAAGAAATTCAAGAGTCAAGTGGTGAAGGAACCTCAAACCCTAGCAATCAACATGAAGAGGAAACTCATGTTGATCCGACAGAAGAGTATGTACCTCTGAGGCGTTCCACGAGAGTTAGGAATGCACCTGAGCATTACTATGGTTTCCATATTACTGCGGAAGGTGATACACTTATCAGTGATAGCACATTGGTGAGTTTGGATGAAGCTAACAGCTACACGGAAGCCATGGCAGGCCCTGATGCTGCTAAATGGAAAGAGGCTATGGACAGCGAGATACAATCCATGTATGACAATCTAGTTTGGAACTTGGTTGACAATGCACCAGGTCGCAAGACAGTCGGGTGCAAATGGATCTTCAAGAAGAAGACCGACATGGATGGTAATGTACACACTTATAAGGCGCGACTGGTTGCAAAGGGCTTTTCTCAAACTCCGGGAGTTGATTATGATTAGACCTTTTCACCAGTAGCAAAGATTAAGTCTATTAGGGTTATGTTAGCCATTGTTGCGTTTCATGATTATGAAATATGGCAAATGGATGTCAAAACCGCTTTCCTTAATGGAAAGTTGGCTGAGGATGTTTACATGAACCAGCCAGAGGGTTTTGTCAGTACAGAGTACCCTAATAGAGTGTGTAAGCTTGAGAAATCCATCTATGGATTAAAGCAAGAACCTCGCAGATGGAATCTTTGCTTCGATGACAAAGTCAAAGAGTTTGGCTTTTCGGGGAGTGAAGATGAATCTTGTGTATATCTTAAGGCTAGTGGGAGTGTAGTCAGCTTTTTGGTATTGTATGTGGATGGCATACTATTCATAGGAAATGACGTCCCAACTTTGTAGGAAGTTATCTCCTGGCTTGGGTAGTGTTTCGCTATGAAGGACCTTGGAGAAGCTGCCTATATCCTAGGGATAAGGATTCTGAGAGACCGGAGTAAAAGACTAATTGGACTTAGTCAGAGTACCTACTTGGATAAGCTGCTGAATAGGTTCATCATGCAGAATTCCAAGAAATGAGAGTTACCGATCCAGGGTAACGCCAGATTGAGTAAGACTCAGAGCCCGAGTACAGAGGCTGAGACAGCTGAGATGAGTCGAGTACCTTATGCTTCCGTTGTAGGCTCGATCATGTATGCTATGACTTGTACTCGTCCTGATGTGGCCTTTGCATTGAGCATGGTCACCAGATATCAGGGGAACCTTGGCAAGGCTCACTGGACTGCAGTAAAGAACATTCTCAAGTACCTGCGGAGGACTAAGGATTGGGTCCTTACCCTCGGTGGGAGTGATGAATTGAGAGTATTGGGGTATAGCGATGCTAGCTTTCAGAATGATAAGGATAATTTCCGCTCTCAGTCAAGCTGGGTCTTTACCTTAAACGGAGGAGCAATTTCTTGGAAAAGTTCCAAGCAGCAGACAGTAGCTGATTCAACTTGCGAATCAAATTATATAGCGGCAAGCGAGGAAGCGAGGGAGGGTATATGGCTAAATAACTTCATTGGAGACCTTGGAGTTGTACCAGCTATAAAGGATCCTATCGAGATTTTCTGTGATAGTGAAAGTACAGTTGCCTTAGCAAAGGAACCAAGGGATCAAGGAAGATCCAGACACATCCACAGAAAATATCATTTCATTAGACATCGAATAGAAGAAGGACTCCTCGTGGCAAAGAGGGTATCATCGGATGAGAACCCGGCAGATCCCCTCACGAAGGGACTGGGTAGGGTTAAGCATCTCCAACATGCAAGGCGCAGGGCTGAAGGATGATATTAGTTTTAGTAGTTAGATAGCTTTGAAATGTGTAAAGTGTAATTAACATTTGATGATGAATAAAAGGTGTATTTATTTGTGAGTAAAGTGTTGTTATCTTTTGTCAATCGTTTACTATTGTTTCATTTTGCATGTGTTGACTTCCATAATAATTATGTTATTGTAATTTCATGTTATTAAAATTCTCCACAGTCGGTCATATGTTGGAAGTAGATATGAATCAATACTGTCATAGGTTGTCTTGTAGAGGTCTAAGATGTTGGACATAAGTGGCGCTACAACACTCATGAGTGCTCATAAGAACTGAGTATTGGATTCAACCCACGCTCGTTGGTATCACTTCATGGAATTTATCTCGAGTGATCGCGAGATGGTAATATCACATAAGTCTTCAAACCTAGAGATATGACTTGTTGCCTATGAGTTGGTTATGCATTGATTATACGAAAACGCATTGGTAACTCGATGTTATAAAACGTGCCTTTGTGTATGATTCAACAAGTAGTAGAACAAGCATATGAGTCGAAGTTTATCTGTTCCTTCTTGGATTAGAAGTGATATATGGGCCCCTCGATGATTTTTTGTTGACCCATGTACCGGGCCCGATCAGAACTAAGTTGATGTGTTCAATTAAGTTCTATGTCAAAATAATCGAAAATCGGGAAACAAACTGCTGGACAATAAGTAAGACATTGTTCCATGTATTTGTCTGGCTGATATCTAGAACAGAGGATTATATGATCAGTTATCTTAAATGGCGTATCATCATCATCTCAGTTCCGCGAGACCTCGAAAGAGCTACGATTGTTGATCGGTTCCTGAAGTCATTCTTGCAGTTATAGTTATTAGACTTATCCAAGTGGGAGACTGTTGGATTAGGTGTCTAAGTTCATAACAATTTTTGGAACATACTTGACCCGATTAGCAAGGTCCATTTGGGTTGCATGGCATCATGTATTTGGATAGACTAAAAAGAGAGAAATAACACTTATGGTTTATTAATATATTATAAGTTCTAATATATTAATAATATTATTTAATTAGTATTGATCAAGAATTAATTTGGAATTAATTAAGTGATCAAAAGAAGACTAACTAAATATATGGGTTGATTGTGTAAATCACCCATACTTGTATAGTGGGCTAATGCTCCATGGATTATCAAGTTGGGCTAAAACCCATAGGATGCTCCATGGTGGTTATAGAACCCATGGGTCATGGAAGTGTAAAGTCATGACAATTAGGGTTTACATGGTGTAACCCTAATTGTAACACACTATATAAGGCTCATGTTATTCACCAAAATCGGCCACTATGCATACAAGTGAGGGCTAGACGATTTCAAGAAGTGTATCATTTCTCTCTAAGTTATTCCAAGTGTATTTGGTGTTGTGTGAGACATTTGAGGCATCACACTTGATGTGCTAGGCTCACAAGGTTTATCATGAAATCCAAACTACTACAAGGTATGATTTCTTACTATCTTTTATGATTAAAAGTTCCCCATGTATGCTAGATAGGTTATGAACCTTGGAAAATCAATTTTGCATGTATCATAGATAAAACATAGATCCAAGATTTCTAGGGTTGCATGTACACCGTAGGAGTGTTATAATGCTCAAAACCCTTCATTTTCTTGTTCCAAAACTTTTGTTATTAGGGTATTACTCCTCCATTGGTGTAGGAGTTCTTAGGTTTATAATTTGGGAAGTCTTTGCAGGAGCACACTCTTTGGTGTCCTTGGTTGTCACCATGATTGGAACTGTTGGTACCGTTCCCATTTTTGTTTGTGTTTTTAGCGCTAACTTATGTCATGACGATTGTCACGGCGGCTGCTACATCGGATTGGAATGTAGCGGGATCCATTTGCGGAGTTGGTGTTGTGTCGGTACAATGGTTACTTCCGCGTGGTGACGAGTTCGTAAGTAACTATGGTCGTTGTTAGTTGTATCCCATTTATATTTATATATACATACATATAAATTACATGTTTTTCTGTACGATTCCCAATGTTTTGACCAACATCATCGTAATGTACTTATGGTGGTATGTAGTAGTAGTAGGTATTGTACAAATGTTAAGTTACCAAAACAGAACATAGATATCCAAAACGTTAAGTGGATTCGGGTTACATTGGTTTTGGAGGGCGTACCTCGCTTGATTTACTACTACTAGTTGTAATAAAATATGCAATGAGCCTAACACATAGTGTGAGTAGTGTAGTCAATAACTCAATAGGCTATACTAATCTATCATATACCAAAATGATGCAAAAGGTGTCCCGCCATATCACACATCTCGCGGATAGCCTCCTCCGCTCTTTGTTCCGCTATGACTTCCCCAGTTTCAGCTGCAAGGAGTTGTTGTCTCATGGCGGCCATCTCCTCCTCTAAGGAGTTTAGGCGGTCCGTAATGTTCTCCTACTCTGCTTGCTGGTTCAAAATGACACCCGTATGGTGTTATTGTTCCTCGTGGATGTGTCGAATTCGCAATGTCGCGTTCCGGGCTTCACCACCGATCTCTATTACCTCGTGATGAAGAGCCTGAACCTGAGTGTCTAAACGGACCACTTGTGGTACAATTAGAGGTAGTGCTCGATCTTTGAGGGCGATGGAGCCCGGAGCGTGGTGTAGTGGGTACATGCCGAATGTGGATCGTCGGTTGTCTTCTCTAGCCCATGCATGCAGCTGGGTTACCCATTGTGGGGGCGCATCCTGAAAGGATGGAGGTGGAAGGGGATAATTCCTGCTCCTATTAGGGTAAGGTTCATTAACGATCTCCCCAACGCCTTCCTCCTCGTCTGATCCCTCATCAGAATCCTCCTTTTTGTAATCCATCTCTTGGTACTCTTCAGGACTCTCTTATGGATTCCCCTCATGAACCTATTCTAGGTCCTTCTCGATCCACCTGTTGGCTGCCATGGCAGGGTAGTAGGGGCCTTCGTGGTGAAATTTGGCCATGTCGTCTGTGTGAGAATAGAGGTATAAGAGACACATAAAGAATCTAGGTGTGTGGTTCTATAGTATTGTAAAATACTCCTATAGTATTTTTAAACTTTATGTTTGATTTTAGGATTTATTTGTATAGGGTGTTGGTAAGTTCTAGACTTGTTGTTCACCACGACTATTCCCAGGCATATGCTAGTCACATCTTGGATTAATATAGTTGATCAGGCTATATTTCTCCTAGATTTTATTACATATCCCTAGTCCTACTCGTAGTGTTCAACTTATCTTAATACTTTTATACGGTTCTTGTGATGACACAATTCTAGTATGTAGGTATACTTATACTTTACTAAAATATAATTATATTTTAAAAGTTAACTTTTTAGTCAAAGTGTTTTAGCCCCATTGTATTTATAGTTGTATATCTTACATGGTTTGATATACTTAGCTCACTATTAACAATGCTATGATATCAATATGTCACACCCCCAAAGCAGAACCGCGGAAACGTTTGGGGGTGGATGACTTTTCATGTACAGTATCATAGCATAATAAATAATAATGATCAAAGCAATACAACCATCATATTGATAATTAAGAAGTTTACATTGTATGCAAAACAATGTTTACTTCATACCAAAAACATATGACAAAAGTAAATGACGTGACGCTGCGACGCCTCATGCTCAAAACCCTTTTGGTTACCTGTCTACTGAAATCCTGAGAATACAAGTGGTTTTGAAAAAGTTTCAACAATTAAGTTGGTGAGTTCATAAGAGTTATGTATGAGAAAACTCGGTAACTTTTCCTTGTAAAAGTGATAGTGTATGTTTCCAGAAAATCCAATATCTTCTTTAAAAGTGAGCTGCATGTCTTAAACCCAAAGACCAAAATGTAGGTTGTACTGTACTGGAAAATAGTATTATGTAGTTTTATCAATATATAAAACTGATTGAATGTAAGTTAGTCCCGTAAACCAAATGTATTGTTAATACCCCATGTGAGTTATTATAAACCGTTCTAACGACTAGTTGGCCTGCTACGACGTTCTTCAGGCGTCAGAATGTTAGACATTTGTCATCCTAGACCTACCGGTCTAAATGTAGCTAACAGCTTAGGTGCGGGGTTGTCAATCCCATATAGATGTATACACAAGTGTCACGCTTTCTTACCGACACCCTGGTTATAATTTTGGAACTTTAGTATACACAAGTAGGTACGATGACTGCTATGTCTCATAAAATTGTATTAACAGGTTTACGTCTAGTGTAATGAAAACCCTTTTTGCAAATGAATGTATTACCCTTCCATAGTGGTTACATAGTGTTAAAATAATTATACCTTTAAATAATTAAATGGTTCGTGCAAAATGATAAAGTAGTATTTGTGACCCATAAACTATACAAATTATAGTTTATTATGAATGTTTTGTTAAGTCCATTTATACAATCAAATATATAAATACATGTAAATTATCATGTCTAGATTTTTTAAAAGATTATAACGTATAAACTTGCATCTAAACACAAGTATAAAAACATTTAGTATGATAAAGACAATTTCTAATTATTGACTTTTCTGTCCATGTTTTTAGGAAAGTTATATAAAAATCATCGTAAGTTGAAATTTGGATCCGTAAACTCTCAGAGCTTAGAAAATGAATGTACTTTGTCCATAATATTTTTACCTGACCTTAAGTGGTTCCTAACCAGAGTCAAAACGTTCATTTTTATAGACTGGTCCGAAAATGTCTTGAAATGATATGCAGTTTTGTAAAAATCACCATAAATTGTAGAAAAATCGTATGAACGCGTGCGAGTAGTCCTTAAAAAGTATATACCTGAACTATTTTAATATTGAACAGAATTAAAATATATGAAGTGTAAGCAGGATAAAACAGTTCGTGAACAGACCATAATTTTTCTGTAAAAAGCTGATTTTTAAGCTTAGATATGTTTTAGTGACATAACTTGTATTTTTAGTTTGCAAAGACATTAGATCATCCAAATAAGATTTGTTTACTTGTACTCCCTCCCCCCTAAAGCTTGGAAAAAGTCGAAAATGAAGGGGCATGAACTCACCTTGAGTGGATTTCTTAGTGGATGAAGAGATGAAGATGAAGATCCTCAAGCTTAGAACACTTGAAGATGGTTGAGGAACACTTGAAGGTGGTATTACCCTATGGATAATAACACATATAAATGTGTGTAAATGTAACAAAACTAGTATCTTTATGTGTAGAATCACTAGATTTATGGAGAAAAGCTTACCAAAAACTTAAGAACCAACTTATGGCGAATTATCCATGAAAGATTTGAGCTTGTTCTTGAGAGGATTATGCAGAAATGAAGAAGATGAAGTGAGAGATGAAGATGAAGAGGGGGGTGAACGTATTTTATGGGGGAGGAGAGGTCGGGTTGTGGGGTTGGTAGGGTGGGGTTGGATGTTGCATGGATGAATGTTGTGTAAAAGCTTGGTTGTATGCTGGGTATTAGATTTGTTGGGAAAAGAGTGACCAACTTGTCTAGTCATGGGTTTTCACAAAAAATCAAAAGTCAACTCTTTATATTTTGTAAAAATGTTGGCATCTTTTTATAAAGAGAGTGATATTTTATAAAAAGTGTGGTATTTTATAAATAAAATATGGTATAAATGATGTATAAATATTTAATTTGAACTATAAAAATTGAAATTGTTAATAAAATCATTATTATCAAAAATAATAATACGTTACATAAAAATTAGGTTGATTTCTAATTTCTTTCCGTTAAAAGTTGGGCGTTTTAGGTCGGCTATGGAATTTGTCGTATTCGGTGACGAATTCACTAAAAATCCGTATTTGTAGCCTTTGTTATGAATTTGTCATGTAGTATAAGGATTATGAATTCCACTACATCGTGTTATGAATATTATTTATACTAAAATAATATAAAATTGAATTACTGAATTGTTACGATACTAACCTTATTTAGGGTTTATGTTCGATAATTTCTAATAAGAGTGGTATTTTGTATTATAACTTGTCAATCGTACATTGGACGCATTAGGGAATCTCACAATTCAACTATAATTCTAATATAAGTTGAGTTGACCTGGTTGACCTTTGTTGACTTTGTTTGACCAAAATTGACGGTTGTCACAGTTATTGTACTATCAGAAACTATTTATATGTGAACCGGACATGGGGTAAAGAAAGGTATGTTTTGGAGTCTTTATTTATTTTTAAAATTATTCATTAGTTGGATTTAATTTGATAATCTAATGAATGCAGAGGTGCAAGACACATGCCATCATATGCAAAGAAACTTGTGGCTATGTATAATGAGAAAGGTGAGATTGATGAGATCCTTTCGAACAAGTGTTGAAAATTTTTCATGTTTTTTTAATTATATATATTATAGTATAAAATTACAATTTATTAAATCATGAAATTCATAGGTGGAAAATAAGTAAATAACATTCCATTTTTTTAAAATTTGGGTTGTAGTGGATAATGGAACACGAGATGGTATAGATAAGTTTCTAGGAGCTGCTAGCACGGACCCAGATACAGTTCTTCACTTTGAGTTTATGCAAGACTATAAGGTATTTATTTCAACATATTATAATGAATGATTTTGATTTCTTACAGTCATGATGTAAGATATGGCGTATGCTTCTGTTTCAGACCCCACTGTTTCCATTGTGACCTGTCTCTTGTTGGGGAGCCCATTATGTACCCTGAGATCGATTCATTTGTGGATGAACTCCACAAAAGGCGAATTTCCACCTTTTTAGTGACAAATGCACAGTTTCCAGAAAAGATTGTGTCACTAAAACCCATCACACAGTTGTACGTTAGTGTAGATGTTGCAACAAAGGACATCATGAAGGAAATTGATAGGCCACTTATTGGGGACTTCTGGGAGCGGTTTGGTGTATGTACCTTCTCTTACTATAAAATATTTTAATTTTACCTTGGAGTAAATTACAGTTTTCGTCTCCTGTGTTATTTCACTTTTTTTGGATGTGTACAGAAGTGTGGATTTTTGCTCTTTTTTAGTCCCTAAATCACCATTCTTTTACCCTTTTCACTAACAACAAATTGTAATGACCCAATTTTCAAAAGAAAATTTTCATTTTTGATTAGCCAAAATACATTTCCATAAACCATGAAATCCAGATACAATTGTTTTCAAAAATCATATCAATTACATTTTTATTTCAAAACATCAGAGTATCCCATAAAAATACCTCAGAGAGTGCACGTCGCGCCATCAAGCCTTGCCCTTGCCCTTGGGCTCAGAAGTACCTGAAACAAATCCACAAGCTGTAAGCTAATGCTTAGTGAGTTCCCCAGAGCATACCCCACACACAATCCACATAACACATAACATATTAGCTATTAAAGCTATATATATACTACATAAGCCATGCATACAACAATAAGGATGTCGAGGGCTCGTCCCCAAGCTCTTACTCCAGGATGTCATGGGCTCCCCACGTGGTCTTACTCCTAAGTGCCATGGGCTCCCCCATGTTCTTCGATAGGAAAGCCATGGGCTCTCCACATGGTCTTACATCCATGTTCCATGAGCTCTCCCATGGTCTTCCACACATACATACCGTATATACCACTAGCATGCTTCCTAGATCAACAAACTATCATACCACATAATACAACTACAGCTAGGATGCCAAATATCATAAATTGGGCCGGCCTTGGTGCCTTAGATCCATTGGTATGGTGAGGAGACTCACCTCTCATGAATGTTGTGATGGGTTTTGAGCATTCTAACACTCCTAAGGTGTACATGCAAACCTAGAAACCTTGGATCTATGTTATCTCTAATATACATGCAAAATTGATTTTCCACGGTTCTCAACCTAACTAGCATGTTATGGGGTACTTGAAATATAAAAACGTTAAGAGAATAACATACTTTTTCTTGTGGTTGATTGCTTGGAGTCTTGAGAGCCTAGCGCCAATAATGTGGATGCCTCAAGTGGAATCACAAATTACCAAATCAACTTGGAAAGCTTGAGAGAATAATATGCACTAGAGAAATCGGCCCTCCTTTGTTGTCACACACACTAGTCCCATTTCATGTGCAAAAGACCTCTTTATACAGTATGGAGGATTAGGGTTACATCCATGTAAACCCTAATACCCATGACCTTTCATTTCCATACGATCCATGGGTTAAAAACTACATGGACTATCCATGCAAGCCTAGCCCATCCTAAATGAACTTGGCCCATTCTATATATATAAGAGTCCAATATTTAACTAGTTCCTTTTGATCACTAAATTAATTCTTGATCAATACTAAATAAATAATATGATTTCATATTAATATATTATAACTTATAATATATTAATAAATCATAACTTATTATATTCTCAAAAGATTATCCTTATAAATTGTTTCGGTGAAGTGAAACCCAAATGGACCATGCCGGGTTGGGTCAGGTACATACCAAATATAGTTACGGACTTAGACACCTTATCCAACAGTATCCCACTTGGATAAGTCTGATAACTATAGTTGTGAATGTGACTTCATGAACCTACCAGCAATCGTAGCTCTTAAAACTATTTTGAACTATGAAATGCCATTTTAGATAAGTGATCATATAATCCTCTGTTCAAGATATCAGCTGAACAAATACATGGAACAACGCCGTACTTATTGTCCAGCAGTTTGTTTCCCTATTTCTGATTTGTTTGACAGAGAACTTAATTGAACACATCAATTAGGTTCTGACCGGCTCCGATACATAGGTCAAAACAAAATCATCGAGGGGCCCAGATATCGCTTTTAATCCTCCAAGGACTAAAAGTAACAGATAAACTTCGACTCATATTCTTGTACTAACTACTTCGTTAATCATACACAAAGGTACGTTTTATAACATCAAGTTACTGATGCGTTTTCTTACAATCAATGTACAACCAACTCATAGTCAACAACTCATATCTCTAGGTTTGAAGATTTATTTGATATTACCGTCTCACAATCACTCGAGATGAATTCCATGAAGTGATACAAGTGAGTGTGGGTTTAATCCAATACTCAGAACTTATGAACACTCATGAATGTTGCAGCAACACTTTCTATGTCTAAACACCTTAGACATATACAAGCCCAATTCATGATAGTCTTGATTCATACCTACTTCCAAAGTATGATTGACTGTGGAGTGTTTGAATAAAGTAATTATTCTGGAAGTCAAAACATGAAAAGTTGAAACAATAGTAAACGATTGACACAAGATAGAAACATTTTACTCATAAACAAAAATAGCTATCTAATTATTAAAACTAATTTCGTCCTTCAGCCCGATGCTCCTCGCATGCTGCAAATGCTTAACCCTAGTCAGTCCCTTCGTGAGGGGATTTGTTGGGTTATCTTCTGACGATACTCTCTTTGCCACGAGGAGTCCTTCTTCTATCTTGTGTCTTATGAAGTGATATTTTCTGTCAATGTGTCTGGATCTGCCATGATCTCTTGGTTCCTTGGCTAAGGCCACCACACTATTGCTGTCACAGAAAATATCCATCGGCTCCTTTATAGCTGGTACAACTCCAATGTCTCCAATGAAGTTCTTCAGCCATATCGCCTCCTTCACCGCTGCACTCACTGCTATGTACTCTGATTCACATGTCGAATCATCCACTGTTTCCTGCTTGGAACATTTCCAAGTAATTGCTCCTCCATTTAGGGTAAAAATCCAGCCTGACTGAGAACGGAAATTATCCCTATCTGTCTGGAAACTAGCGTCACTTTACCCCATCACTCTCAAGTCATCACTCCCACCGAAGTTAAGGACCCAGTCCTTAGTACTTCGCAGGTACTTGAGAATATTCTTTACCGCAGTCCAGTGGGCTTTGCCAAGGTTCCCCTGATATCTGCTGACCATGCTCAAAGCAAAGGCCACATCAGGGCGAGTACAAGTCATAGCATACATGATCGAGCCAACAGCGGAAGCATATGGTAGTGGACTCATCTTAGCTAACTCAGCCTCTGTACTCGGACTCTGAGTCTTGCTTAGTCTGGCATTGTGCTGGATCAGTAAGTCACATTTCTTGGAACTATGCATGTTGAACCTCTTTAACACCTTGTCCAAGTAAGTGCTTTGACTAAGTCTAATTAGTCTTTTACTCCTCTCTCTCAATATCCTTATCCCTAGGATATAGGCAGCTTCCCCAAGGTCTTTCATAGAAAAACACTTCCCAAGCCAGGACTTAACCTCCTACAAAGTTGGGATGTCATTTCCTATGAGTAGTATGTCATCCATATACAGTACCAAAAAGCTAACTACACTCCCACTAGCTCTGACATATACACAGGACTCATCCTCGCTTCTCGAAAAACCAAACTCTTTGACTTTCTCATCAAAACAAAGATTCCAGCTGTGAGATGCTTGTTTCAATCCATAAATGGATTTTTCAAGCTTACACACTTTATCAGGATGCTTTGCACTACCAAAACCCTCTGCCTGACTCATGTAAACATCTTCAGCCAACTTCCCATTAAGGAAAGCGGTTTTGACATCCATTTGCCATATTTCATAATCATGAAATGCAGAAATGGCTAGCATAACTCTAATAGAGTTAATCTTCGCTACTGGAGAGAAGGTTTCATCATAGTCAACTCCTGGAGTTTGAGTGAAGCCCTTTGCGACCAGTTGCGCCTTGTATGTGTGTACCTTCCCATCAATGTCGGTCTTCTTCTTGAAGATCCATTTGCACCCGACTGTCTTACGACCCGGTACATTGTCAACCAAGTTCCAAACTTGATTTTCATACATGGACTGAATCTCGTTGTCCATAGCCTCTTTCCATTTAGCAGACTCGGGGCCTGCCATGGCTTCCCTACAGTTGTTAGGTTCATCCAGATTTACCAGTGTACTATCACTGATAAATGTATCACCTTCCGCAGTAATATGGAAACCATAGTAATGCTCAGGTGCATTCCTAACTCTAGTGGAACGCCTCAGAGGTATAGGCTCGTCAATTGATTCAACAGGAGTTTCCTCCTCACGTTGCATTCCTTCACCACTTGACTCTTGAAGCTCTTCAAGGTCAATTTGCCTTTGACTGCTTCCTTGGCTTATAAATTCTCTCTCGCAAAAGACCGCTCTCCTTGCCATAAATACCACATTCTCATTGGGTCTGTAGAAGAGGTAACCAAAGGATTTATGTGGGTAGCCAATGAAAATACATCGCTCACTTCGAGGTTCGAGCTTATCATGAGTCTCGCGTCTCACAAAAGCCTCGCAACCCCAAATCTTCATGTGGTCTAAATTAGGAACTTTCCCAGTCCACATCTCGTCAGGTATTTGGGCAACCTTCTTGGTAGGGACTAGATTAAGGATATGGGTGGCAGTCTCTAAGGTATACCCCCGGAATGAGATTGGTAAAGAAGCTCGACTCATCATGGAACGAACCATGTCCAACAAGGTTCGATTATGCCTCTCAGCCACACCATTAAGCTGTGGTGTCTTGGGAGGTGTTAATTGTGAAACAATTCCACACTCCTTAAGTTAGTCAAGGATAATGCTTTAAAATAAAACACATCATTATAAAATAAAACACATGATTATGCCTCAATATGAAACACGTTATTTCCTAAGTTATCTACAACAATCACAGCCTCATATACACCATTGCAAGATAATGCTTTAAAATAAAACACATCATTATAAAAAACATTAATTGCACCACATTCATTATGAAATGAAAAACTATAACCTTGTTTGTACAAGCCATGAAAAGAAATAATATTTCTCGCCATTTCAGACGAGTAACAACATTTATTTAAATCTAATGTTAACCCACTACTTATAAATAAAGAATAAACTCCAATCTTGGTAACAGGTGATGCTTTCCTATTCCCCATGATTAAGTTTATCTTCCCGTGCTCCATTTCCTCACTTCTTCTTAGTCCCTGCAAATCAGAACAAATGTGAATTCCACACCATGTATCAAGGACCCAAGAATTAGTATGTTGTGAGTTATTAGACAATATAGTGTAAATACCTGCAAAGGAGGGCTTGATCTTTCCATCCTTTATATCCTGCAAGTACTTGGGGTAGCTTCGCTTCCAGTGCCCCTTTTCTTGACAATAGAAGCATTGTGCTTGTTTTGGGTTAGAAGTGGGAGTAGCAGAACCACCTTTGGTTCCACTTGAAGAGGATCCTTCAAGAGACTTTCCCTTGGTACCCTTCGAAGGGTCTTCCTCTTCTTCCCTTTTCGATGCCCGATTGCCATAACAAGGGCAGTGGTAGGAGTAGTAATAACATTTTTGCCTTTGAGTAGCAGATGACTCATCAAGTTCCTTAAGCTCCTTGTCAAGGACATATTCCTTGTCCTCATAGCGTGTGACCATTCTGATGTTCCTAATCCAGTCATTGAAATTAGTCTCATCAAAAGTGACCCTCCCACAAAGGTTCATGAGAGAGAAGGAGCCGGTAGGGTTTGAGCCTGAAGCATTGTTGGAAGGCATCTGAAAAGAAAGAAAGACAAAGTTTAAATTAGATAAGGAATTCTTAATAAAACACCCAAATGTATTATTAAGGCTAGGACCCAACACAATACTTTATAACTTGGAAGAGGGATGCCATAATCCAAACTGTAAAATATTTGAAGGTATGTGAATGACGATTCACCAATTTCCACCATTAAAAAAATAAATTATTAAGTCTTAATGAATTGAAATTCTTAGATTCTTTTGAGATTCATTGAACTTTTCAATGGCATGTTTAAATCTTGGTTGTGCCCTTCAAGTTTGTGACTGGGATACCGAGGATCACAAAAGAAGGTGTGAATAACCATACAAATTAACTTGGCACCCTTAATTTTATCACCTAATCGATGTGCCGGTTAACCACACACGCTCCGCCGAACTATGACAAACATTAAGTTACCCTTTGCCACACTTACTAGTCCATATTAGTGTGCCGGTTAACCACACACGCTCCACTAACGACTTAAAAAGTTACAAAGTGTAATTTCATGGGTTAGCACCAAATTCACATTTTCCTAAAGTAACTAAGATTGGGAATTAATAAAAGGTTTAGTTACTTTATATTTATTATTATACTTTTAATGATAATTATAGTCCTTGTCCTACCCGTTCGGCTAACGACCCTCCACCACTCAAGGAAGCGGTGGGTGAGAGTGGACACCCATTGAGCTGCCATTTTATAGGTAACAACCTTATACCCCCCTTGTAGACCCGCTTCGTGAATGAGGCCTACTAACGGTAAAACTGACTTGATCTTATACATATATATTATTATTAACTTATAATATTATAAAGTATAAGTGTTGAATTTTAACTTTTAAAACTCTAGGGGTTGGAATTTAAAGTGTGTGTGAGACTTTAAAAATTCCAAAACTTGAGGGCAAGTTTTGAAACTACTCAAGACTCTTCAACTTCATAACTTATGAGTTTAATGGTCTATTAAAATGAAGACACTTCATTTTATGTAACCTATGGTTCTTTTAATGACTCTTTAAAGAAGTGACTTTTGGTAATCCATAACTTGAGGACAAATTATGGACTCCATCAATAGGCATTTAGATCAAGAATTACATCATCAAACAATTTGCAAATAATTCCTATGATTTACCAAAACTCATAATCATGAACATTGATATCAACAATTTCAAGAATCATACAAACATATATAAAATTTGAAAATTTGATAATAACCATTGTAAATGGATTAGCAAAATCATTACCACGCCAAAAACAGGTTTTATAAGTCCAAAACAGTTTAGGGTAATGATTCTAGTCCATTTCCAGCAGCAAAACTCGAAAAACTGCATACATGACCTCCTACTCGTCGAGTGCAAGAACCTACTCGACGAGTAGGATGAAATAATACATGGACTCGTCGATTCCCCCATGGACTCGGCGAGTTCACTGAACAGTTTGCAGATTTTCGATTTTTTCAAGCATTTTGCATCAAGTATACAGAAAACAAGCCTAGGCTTTGATACCACTGATGAACTTTGAGCAATCTAACACTCCTAAGGTGTACATGCAACCCTAGAAACCTTGGATCTATGTTTTCTCTAATATACATGCAAAATTGATTTTCCAAGGTTCTCAACCTAACTAGTATGTTATGGGGTACTTGAAATATAAAAACCATAGTAGAATAACATTCCTTTTCTTGTGGTTGATTGCTTGGAGTCTTGAGAGCCTAGCATTAATAATGTGGATGGCTCAAGTGGAATCATAAATCACCAAATCAACTTGGAAAGCTTGAGAGAATAATATGCACTAGATAAATCGGCTCTCCTTTGTTCTCACACACACTAGTGTCATTTCATGTGAAAAAGACCTCTTTATATAGTATGGAGGATTAGGGTTACATCCATGTAAACCCTAATACCCATGAACTTTCATTTCCATAGGATCCATGGGTTAAAAACTCCATGGACTATCCATACAAGCCTTGCCCATCCTAAATGAACTTGGTCCATTCTATATATATATATATATATATATATATATATATATATATATATATATATAAGAGTCCAAATCTCTGTACATTTTTATCGTCCTTTCACTCTGGCCATCTGTCTGGGGTGGTACGCCGTACTAAAATGCAGCTGAGTGCCCAGTTCCTCGTGGAACTTCTTCCAGAACCTTGATTTAAACCAAACATCCATGTCAGAGACTACTGATACTGGCACCCCTTGTCTAGCCGCCACCTCTCGCAAATAAATATCCGCCAATTTCTCTGCGTATATACTCTCATAGATCGGAATATATTGGGCACTCTACGGCGGTCTGTCTACGATCACCCATATGGCGTCCACACCCCTCGCCGTCCTCGGTAACTTTGTAATGATGTCCATAGTGATCTCTTCCCACTTCCACATGGGAATGGGTAGTTGCTGAACCTTGCCATGAGGTCGCTGATGCTTCGCCTTGACCTTCCTGCAGGTCAAGCACTCGTCCACAAACCAGGCGATCTCCCGCTTCATGCAGGGCCACCAGTAACTCAGTCTCAAATCTCTGTACATTTTTGTAGCTCCTGGATGTATAGAGAACTTGGACTTGTGCGCCTCCTCCAATATCTTCTGTCTCACACCTCCAGTCACAGGTACCCATACCCGGCCACACTGTGTCAAAAGGCCCCGGCTATCCTTAACAAACAAAGGATACTGCCCCCGAATCCGCTCTATCTTCCAATTCTCCTTCTTCACCCCTCGACCTGAGCCTCCTTGATCATATCCAACAATGGAGAAATCAAGATCATCCTCAAACAAACGTTCCTAACCGGGGAACCCGCCGCTTTGCGGCTCATAGCATCGGCCATCACATTGGTCTTCCCGGGATGGTATAGGATCTCACAATCATAGTCCTTCAGCACGTCCAACCACCTCCTATGTCGCATGTTGAGGTTCTGCTGATCCATCATATACTTCAAACTCTTGTGATCAGTATAGATGGTGCACCTCACTCCATACAAGTAGTGCCTCCAAATCTTGAGGGCAAACACCACTGCCCCCAATTCCAGGTCGTGAGTGGGGTAATTCGCCTCGTGAGGCTTTAGCTATCTTGATGAGTAAGCTATCACATGCCCCCTTTGCAACTGCACCACACCCAACCCCGAAATCGATGCGTCACAGTACACCACCAAATCATCTAACCCCTCATGTAACATTAGAATCAGAACCTCGCATAATTTCTGTCTCAGGGTCTCAAAAGCCAACTGTTGATCCGTGCCCCACTGAAATGTCACATTCTTCTTGGTTAAGCGGGTCAATGACACAACAATCTTGGAGAAATCCTGGATAAATCTCCGATAATAGCCCGCTAAACCCAAGAAGCTACGGATCTCAGAAGCATTCTTCGGTACCTCCCACCGCATCACCGCCTCAACCTTAGCTGGATCAACGGAAATACCCTCCTGATTGATGATGTTCCCCAAAAATTGTACCTCTCGCAGCCAAAAATAACACTTGGAGAACTTGGCATACAGCCTCTCCGCCCTCAGGGTATCCAATACCTCCCTCAAATGTTGTTCGTGCTGCTCCTTGGTCTTAGAATAAACCAGGATATCATCAATAAAAACGATCACCGAGCTATCCAGCATCGGTCTACACACCCTGTTTATGAGATCCAAGAACGTTGCTGGGGCATTTGTGAGCCCAAATGGCTTCACCACAAACTCAGAATGCCCATACCGAGTCCTAAAGGCTATCTTCGGTATGTCCTCATCTCATGGTATACCGACCGAAGATCAATCTTGGAAAACCAAGACGCACCCTGCAGCTGATCGAATAAATCGTCGATCCTCGGTAACGGATAACGGTTCTTCACCGTTAGTTTGTTCAGCTCTCGACAATCAATGCACATCCTGTGTGATCCATCCTTATTTTTCACAAACAGGATCAGAGCTCCCCACGGGGAACTGCTCAGATGGATGAACCCTCAATCTAGCAGCTCCTGAAGCTGCGTAGATAGCTCCTGCATCTCGGGCGGTACTAGCCGGTAGGGTGCCTTCGCTATCAGAGCAGCACCCGGCACCAAATCAATGTGAAACTCCACCTGCCTCTCCGTAGGCACTCCTGGTAACTCTTCGGGAAAAACATCCTGAAATTCCTGTACAACCGGCTCACTTCCCACATTGGTCGTAGTCTTAACCCTCGTATCCGAGATATAAGCCAGAAATCCCGTACATCCCTGTTGTAGAAATCCCCTTTCCCTCGCAGCCGAACAGAGGGTTGGCCCATGCGAGGCCCTCTCACCATGTATAACCAGTTATCCCCCACTTGGGGTTCGAACTCTCACTAACTGGCGCTCGCAATCGATCATGGCCCTATTGGCCCCCAACCAATGCATCCCGACAATGACCTTCAATCCTCGCAACGGTATCAGAACTAGATCCACACGAAACCTCTCTCCAAACACATTCAGGACACAGTCCCGATACACCCTCGCAGCACTTTCAGTGCGGTCATCTACAATCTCCACCTCGAGAGGGGAATCCAGAGTTCCCGGCGCATCCCAAAACTTCTTGCTAAGTGTAAGAGACACGAATGATCGCGTAGCTCCCGAATCGAACAAAACATGAGCCGACATACCATTGACCAAAAAGGTCCCTATACAAGCACCATGTACACATAAGCAATGCAATTAAATATAGAGGATAGATGAATAAATACATACCAGCCACGACGTCTGGATGTGCCCGAGCCTCCTCGGTACTTAACTGAAAGGCACCGGCTCCTCACCGCTGGAGCATCCGCCTTAGTAGGGCGGCTGTCACACCCCCGAACCAGACGGTGAAAACGTCTGGGGGCTTGGGTGACTTCTTTCTTGTAGTATCCTCACAGAGTATACAATTGAAACATAACATCATCATCATCACACATGTAATATTACAACTGTCATTGGTTTACATCAAATATTGTATTTCAATATTTCATGCCAAAATATTCAAAGTATGATGAAACAAAACATAACAAAATATCCATGAATTCTTTCTGCCCAACCTGCTCAACGATTTCCTGAAAATACATGTTAATTTAAAATGGTCAACATAAAAATTTTGGTGAGTTCATAAGCATGTTTGAGAAAATGTTTTCTATTGATTTGTAAACACCAGAAAATCCGATATTTTCTGAAAAACAGTTTGATATGTTTGTGTCCGATCTTGTATCTATACACAATTCCCGCTCTCCCTCCATGAGAATCTGGTTATAACTACAGGCTACGATTGTACACTCAATAGGTGTCAACCGACACGTCTCAGTAGATCCTTAATCGAATTTATGCGAAAAAGATAAAAAAACATATAAGGTTTATTCCAGGCCCAATAAACATGTAAATGGACAACTAAGGCCCACTAAGCATGTAAATTATTTCCATGCTCAAGAGGAATGAGAATATATATATATATATATATATATATATATATATATATATATATATATATATATATATATATATATATATATATATATATATATATATATATATATATATATATATATATATATATATATATATATATATATCCCGGGCCCAATATACATGTAAAAGGACAACTAAGGCCCATTTAACATGTATATTATTTCCATGCTCAAATAAGGACGTGAATACCGAAATCGATCCGTGGTTTGTTACGTTGGTTGTTTAAGCTATGTTGTTTATCAAAATGACATAAAAAGTCCACCTTTTGTAAAAGGTCATTTTTGGTCCTAAAAACCCAAAAATTTACAATTATGGCATATTTTTGGTAAAAATGACAATTTAGGTCCTTTAAGGACAAAATTTGCATTTAAGGATAGTTTTCAATAGGGGGTATGAACTTACTTTGCTTTGGAGATTTCGGTTTTTTATGAAGAAAATGGAGAGATCTCGACCCTTAGCAAGCTTTCTTGAGTAGATCTCGAACCTAAGGTGGATCTAGAGCATGGATCACGAGATGATGTGGGTTAAGAAGGGATTCCTAGAGTAACTTGAATCAAAAGTTATAGATTTTCACAATAACTTACCAAGGATGAATGAGCTTTGATGGAGAGTTCTTGATTCACCCTTAAAACTCACGAGAATTTGGAAGGATGAAGGGAGTTTTCTTGGAGTTTTAGAGAGGTTTTTGATGTAGTTGGAATGAAAGAGGATCAGGGTGGTGGTGTGAGTCTTGGGCCAAGAGTAGAAGAAGAGATAGGGAAGAGAGAGATGACAAGATTGTTGCATGGTAACATAAGATTTCCTTGATACATTGTGTATAATTTTATGGATACCCATTAAATAATTATGAGGTGGCAAGTCCTAACTCTACTCCTTTGTTTATCCCCTTTATATATATATATATATATATATATATATATATATATATATATATATATATATATATATATATATATATATATATATATATATATATATATATGTATGGGCCGAGAATGAGGGGGAAGGAAAAGAGAAGGAAAAGTTTGGGCCTTTATTGAACATTTTCGAGATTATAGGCCCAACATGCATGTTCTCGGCCCATTGGGGCCCTTATTATAGGTTTACGGCCCAAAGGTCGTGAAGGAATGGGGTTTACGGCCCAACATGGTTCAAGGGAGTTGTTCACGGCCCATAAAGGCCCATGAGAATGAAGTGGGGAATTTTAGGCCCAATAAAGCCCATGAGAAGTCTTATGGCCCAAAATGCTATCATTTAATAATTATGGGTCCAAATAGGGACCATATAAGGATTCTTAGCCCATAATGACAAAGTTATGAGTTTATTGACCCATTAGGCCCAATAAAGGGATCCTGATCCATTCTGAGTTTGAACTGGGATATTAGGGTTTTATACTTATAGTTGAGTATATGAGGTGCATTGAATTATGTTTTGAACTTCACTCATAAGTTTTGATTCAAATGGTTGATTTTGAATGAGCATAGTACATGACATCAACTTAGATTACAAGAGTTGATTACATGAATACATAATTTCCTAGCCAAAAAATGCTAGTTGTGACATCATCCCCCCGTTAAAGGGAATTTCATCCTGAAATTCTTTTGAATGATAGAAGTATTAACGAGAGAATAAGTGAGGGTACTTCTTCTTCATTTGGTCCTCGCGTTCCCATGTGAATTCTTGTCCATGCTTAGCGTTCCATCGAACCTTCACAATCGGAATGCGACTCTGCATCGTACGCTTCACTTCTTTGTCCATTATCTCAACTGGTTCTTCGACGAACAGGAGATTCTCATTTATTTCTATCTCTTGCAGAGGAATGATGAGGGTTTCATCTGATAAGCACTTTTTCAAATTTGAGACGTGGAATCCGGGGTGTACAGCAGAGAGGCGATCTCCATTTGCGACCATACAAACCCTCGAAAGGAGAAACCCTTATACTTGCAAGTGGGCATCCCGTGATTTGCCGAAATCGATCACACAGGATCGGAGCATGTCCTCAAGGTTCTGGATGGCTCATTCACTTTGGACATCAGTTTGAGGGTGGTAAGCACCGCTCATGTCTAGTTGTGTTCCCATTGCCTTCTGGACCGACTGCCAAAATCGTGAAGTAAATCTACTATCCCGATACGAGATAATAAATACTGGCACCCCATGAAGTCTGACGATCTCTTTTATATAGATTCGTGTTAATCTTTCCATTTTGTACGATTCTTTTATTGGCAGGAAATGGGCGGATTTGGTTAACCTATCGACAATCACCCAGATAGCATCCAGTCCGTCCACTGTCTTAGGTAATTTGGTTATGAAGTCCATGGTAATCCTTTCCCATTTCCACTCGGGTATCACTGGCTGTTGTAATAACCCCGAGGGCTTTTGATACTCCACTTTCTCTTTGGCACAAGTGAGACACTTGCCCACGTACGTGGCGATCTCTGCCTTCATATTTGGCCACCAATAATGTTGTTTAATATCCAGGTACATCTTATCTGAACCTGGATGGATGGAATATCGCGTTTTATGAGCCTCGTTCATGACTATCTCTCTGAATCCCCCAAATTTAGGGACCCATATTCTATTCATGAAGTAGTAAGCTCTGTCATCTCTGACTTCAAGGTTTTTATCTATCCCACGCAGTGTTTCGTTTGCGGCATTCTCCGGCTTCATTGCCTCTGATTGGGCTTCCTTGATCTGTGAGGTTAGGTGGGAGTGGATGGTTATCGATCAAGTCTTCACCCGACGACCTGAGTATTCTTTCGTGCTCAGGGCATCAGCTACCATGTTAGCCTTTCCTGGGTGATAATTGATCTCGCATTCATAGTCATTTAGCAGCTCGACCCACCTTTGCTGCCTCATGTTCAGCTCCTATTGGTTTAGTATGTGCTGGAGGCTTTTGTGATCCATGAAGATAGTGCACTTTGTACAATAGAGGTAGTGCCTCCATATCTTTAGGGCGAAGACCACATGTCCTAGCTCAAGATCATGGGTGGTGTAAGCTATTACATTTCCTCGCTGCATGAGGATACAGCCTAACCCTTGGTTCGAAGCATCACAATATACTACGAAGTCTTCGGTTCCCTCTGGTAAAGATAGCACTAGTGCACTACAGAGGGCTCTCTTCAAGGTTTGGAAGGCGTATTCTTGCTTTTCCGTCCAGTTGAAAGATACACCTTTTTGTGTCAAGGTGGTGAGGGGTTTGGCTATCTTGGTGAAAGTTCTGGATAAACCTTCAGTAGTAGCCCGCGAGATCCAAGAATTGTCAAATATCTGTTGGTGTCTTCGGAATCGCCCAGCCTTCAATGGCCTTGATCTTGGAATGATCTACGTGAATCCCTTCCTTACTGACTACATGATCCAAAAAGTTTACACTGCGAATCCAGAACTCACACTTTGAGAGTTTCGTGTATAGCCTTTCAGCTCTCTTAGTGTCTCCAGGATTTGACGGAGATGTTGACCGTGCTCCTCCTTGCTTCGGGAGTATATGAGAATGTCATCGATGAAGACGATTACGAAATTATCGAGGAATGGGCGGCATACTCGATTCATGAGGTGCATAAATGTTGCGGGGGCATTTGTTAGACCGAAGGGCATCACGACGAATTCGTAATGGCCGTACCGAGTTCGGAAACCAGTTTTTGGAATGTCCTATTCTCGGACTCGAAGCTCATGATAACCGGATCTTAGATCTATGTTGGAGAAATAACTAGCTCCTTGAAGCTGTTCAAATAGATCGTCAATCCGAGGGAGTGGGTATCAGTTTTTGACAGTGAGCTTATTCAATTCCCTATAATCGATGCACATCCTGAAGGATCCGTCCTTCTTTTTGACAAACAAGACCGGGGCTCCCCATGGTGAGAAGCTTGGTCTTATGAATCCCTTGTTTAGCAGATCGCTTAATTGACTGGTTAACTCCTGCATCTCGGCGGGAGCTAACATGTAGGGTCATTTGGCAATTTATGTGGCTCCAGGTATTAGGTCGATTCAGAATTCGACCTGCCTTTCTGGGGGTATTCCTGGAAGGTCTTCAGGAAATACATCCGGGAAGTCGCATGCCACTGGGATGTCTTTAATGTTTACTTCTTATTTGGCCTTATCCAGAAGATGGGCGAGGAAAGCCTAGTCTTTCTTGTGCAGGTACTTCTGTGCCTTGATGCACGAGATAAGACGAAGATTGGTGCCAGGTTTATCACCATAGATTATTAGGGTTTCATGATTGGGTAGGTGAAGGCAAATGGCCTTCTCGTGCCGCATTATATCAGCACGGTGGGGGATTAACCAATCCATGCCGATTATCACATCAAAACTCCTAATATTTACTGGCATCAAATCTATTTGAAATGAATGGTTGTTTAGTGTTAATGTGCACCTTACATAAACATCCTTGGTTGTTTCGGTTTTCCAATTAGCCATCTACACCGTCAAGGCTTCGTTGAGCTTCTGGGGTTGTTGCTTTAGTAAGTGTTTGAATTTGTTATTAACGAAGCCCCGCTCGGCTCCGCTATCCAATAAAATACATGCGTAAGTGTTGTTAAGTGGGAACGTACCAGTAACAACCGTCGGGTCTTGAAATGCTTCACCTTGACCCAACGTCATGACCTTTCCTGATCCTCCTGCTCCTTTGTTGTTGGCCTTAGGACAATTGCTTCTGAAATGGCCAGTTCCTCCACAGCCATAACAAGTGTGACTAGCTCCAGAATAATTGTTGTTGTTATTGTTGTTGCGGTTGTTGTTGTTGTTGTTATTGTTGTTGTTGTTGTTGTTGTTGTTGTTGTTCGGCTGTTGGTTCTATTGGGGCTGAGATTTGTAGTATCGTGCGGTATGGCCCTTACGGTTGCAATTTGTACACTGCATATCTCTTCCTTCTCCATAGTAATGGTAGCTGCATTTGTTACAATTGGGCAGAGTTCACGTGTATTTCCTGGCCATGGTTTGCGTGGTTGAGGCTGGAGCATGTGGTGTTGAGTCAACCTGAGCAGTAGCAGCATGGACTGCTACAGTTTGCTTCTTTTTTGATGACTCTTGGTTTTGTCATCCTTTTTGCTTGTTGGCTTTGTTTTTCTTGTTGTCTTTTCCCTCTTTCTTCTCTTCAGTTTCTCCTGCTTTGGCACCTTTCTTGTTGCCATGGTCGTAGAGCTTCTTGGCTAATCTTTTAGCGCTGTCATACGTCTCCGGGTTAGCTGCTATTACATTTCCTTGAATTGGAGAGGTTAATCCCCAAATGAACCTTTCAATCTTCTTCCCTTCAGACGTGATCATGCCTGGACACAAGAGTGACAACTCACTAAACCTCGAGATGTAAGCATCAATGTCAGAGTTTTGGACTGTGAGATTCCACATTACCTACTCCATCTTCTAGATTTCTCCTCTTGGACAGTACTCTGCCATCATCATTTCTTTCAGCTCTTCCCATGGCATATCATTCGCCACTGGGAGTTTCATGGCCTCCACGTGACCATTCCACCAAGAAAGAGCTTGATCGACGAATGTGCAAGCTGCAAACTTCACCCTGCACTCCTCAGGACATCCGCCGATCTCGAACACTGATTCAACTTTTTCTATCCACCTCTTTAGAGTTATTACGCCTCCTGTCCTGTTGAAGGTTCGAGGCTTGGCATTCGTGAAATCCTTGTAGGTATAGGTCCTTGTGCGTCCTTGGTTCATCCCCTGATTTGAACTTACGGCTGCTTGCCCGTTACCTCCACCGTTATTTCCGTTGTGAATTTGTGTCAGTGTTGCGGTGACCGCAGCTGATACTGCCACTTGGAACGCAACTAAGTTTATCTCTGGTGATGTTTTTGACGTGTTGTCTCCGCGATTCGGTCTCTGAGACATCTTCTGTCGTGGAACGGAAAGATGTTGAGTATTTAGTGCATTCTAGTTTCGCGATTCTTCAATTATAGAATAGTCTCGGTGATAGGGTTGTGCATGAGTAAGTGAGTGCATACAATCAACATGTAATAAAAGTAATAGAACACATAACAGTTAACAATATCATGAGAAAATATATATAACCGTTTTCATTAATGATAATCTTTTGATACATGAAAATTTGCATTTATAAGGCATACAATACATGAAAGGAAATAGAATCCGACAGCGTAACAACTCCATGAATAGTGTAATCACTTAATCATGTAGTCGGTAGTACATAAAAGAAAATCATAACGGTAGTGGTAGTAGATGAGCGGATACTAGTCGTGGCGAGGAGCGTCTGGTGGTACTGATGTCGAGGTAGATTCACCCTGGAGTTTGGCCAGGTGATGCTCGGCGGCTCGAAGCAGGGTTTCCAGTGTTGTCTGTCGCGCCTGGTAGTCCCTGACTACCTCATGTGTCATCTTTCCGCGCGCTCAACTGTGGCTCTGATGGAAACCATTTGACTGGCGGTTGCCTGTGCCTGCTCGCCGATGTCGCGCGTCCTCCTTACCATCACTGGCAAGGCTCGGTCAGTAGGTCCACCGTGACTCAGGTCGTAGTAGTCCCGGTTCATACCGAATAGGGGACGCACCCCCTGTTGGCGACTCCAGTTCTAGATCTCGTGTGCCCATGGGGGCGTAGGACCATTGGGACCCATCCTGTATGGGGGCACCCTGGCCATGTTTGGCGGATTGATGACTTCGGAGTCCGCGTCCGAGTCATCCGTGTCGCTACCATCAGCTTCCTCCTCATCTGAGTCGACTACCGGTTCTGTCGGTCCTCCTATAGGTTCTTCTTCGGGTTCCTCTTCCGGCTCTTCCTCCAGCTTTTCCTCCGGCTCCAACCATCCACCATTCCCCTGGTTGGGGAAGTAGGTATCTCCTAGAGGATGGAATATGGCCATAGTGTCTGCACGAGGGGTGAGAAACATGTAAGGAGAGTGTATGTAGATAGCATTCCAAATATTCCTATAGTATTTTAATTGTTTAGGTTTGAGTTCCTTAGAGCTTTTTGGATACGAGGTCAGTTTCTAGATTCATTTCCCAACATGATCACTCCAAAACACATGTTGGCCGTATTTGTTGGGTTTTGAGCATTCTAACACTCCTATGGTGTACATGCAACCCTATAAACCTTGGATCTATGTTTTCTCTATTATACATGCAAATATTAACTATTCCAAGGTTTCATCCTAACTAGCATATTATGAAGCACCTATACTACAAAGTTCTAGTTAGATGACATACCTTTTGATGTAGCTTGATGTCTTCAAGCTTTAAGAGCTTAGCCCCAATAGTGTGGAAGCCTCAAATGGAATCACAAATCACCAAAACACCTTGGAAGAACTTGAGAGAATATGTATGCACACTAAAATCGGCCTACTCTTATTTTCACACACTTGTGTTAATTTTGTGAGCCAAGGACCCCTTTATATATTATGGAGGATTAGGGTTACATCTATGTAAACCCTAATACCCATGACCTTTCATTTACATAGGATCCATGGGTTAAAAGCTCCATGGACCATCCTTGAAAGCTTAGCCCAACCTAAATGAACTTGGCCCATTCCATATATATAAGAGTCCATATTTAATTAGTTCTTTTTGATCACTTAATTAATTCTAAATTAATTCTTGATCAATACTAATTAAATAGTATGATTCCATATTAATATATTAGAACTTATAATATATTAATATAAATCATAAATATACTATTCTCAAAAGACTATCCATATAAATTGTGCCGGTGAAGTGCAACCCAAATGGACCATGCCGGGTCGGGTCAAGTACATACCAAATATAGTTATGGACTTAGACATTAATCCAACAGTCTCCCACTTAGATAAGTCTAAAACTATTATTGAGTATGACTTCAAAACCTAACTGGCAATCATAGCTCTTAAAGCCGCTGTCGAACTCTAACCTTGTCAATGACTTGTCCATTAGATAAGGGATCATATATTCCTCCATTCTAGATATCATATGGACTGAGACATGGATTTTAATCATTCTCTCTGTCCATTTGTTGTTTCTCGATTTTCGATTTATGATGAATGACTGATTGAACAAATCAAATCAGTCCTGGCTTGGCCAAGCACTCACATGTGTCATCGCTAAATCATCGAGGGGCCCACAGATATCGCTATTATCCCGAAGGTAAAAGGAATGGATAAACTTCGACTCATATGGCTTGTTCTACTACTTGTTGAATCATACACAAAGGCACGTTTTATAACATCGAGTTACCAAATGCGTTTTCGTGCAATCAATGTATAACCAACTCATAGTAACAACTCATATCTCTAGGTTTAAAGAATATAAGATATTATCGTCTCATGATCACTCGTGATAAAATCCATGAAGTGATTCAAATGAGCGCGGGTTGAATCCAATACTCAGAACTTATGAGCACTCATGAGTGTTGTAGCACCACTTTGTCCACCAACTTAAACCTCTACAAACCAACCCATGACAGTCTTGATTCATATCTACTTCCAACATATGAGCGACTGTGGATGGTTTGAATAACTTAATCATTCGGGAAGAGCGACTTAGTTATTCTGGAGTCAAAACATGCAAAGTGAAACACAAGAATAAATGAATCAAATATGGTATCAAACCCTATGAATATAAATAAACACTTTTATTTATCACCATACTGATTACTCATTATTCATTGTTTCGGTTTTATCAACTTTATACTTGAATTAAAAACACTAGTTGTCCCATGCTCCAAGCATGTACACTATGTTTTTCTTAATCAATAGCTTTGACATACACCAACTACGCACTCTATGTTTTTCTATGATCCTTACTTTGTGAAATAAACCAATTGAACATAATTTCAATGATTCTAATTTCACACTCCCAAATCCTTATCGAAAAATGTGAGAATTTCAAATTCCTATCATTTATCGAAATCTGTTTAGATTTTAAACTTATATGTACTGACCCTCCTGTAATGAATATGTACAAAGTCACAAATACTTGTCAACATTCATTATAAGGTATTCCAATGGAGATAAACTCCATGGAAACTAAGTCTCATATTCAAAGTACATTACTTTGGACATGCTTCTTGCATTAAGTTTTCTAATCTTACACAGATAACTTCCAACTATGGAGACAACTCCATATTCTCATTTTGACAATCACTTCTGAATAAGAGATGCCTGTTTTCAGAATATGTCAATATGGTCCTTCCAAAATTAGCACTATACTTCCAACTGTCCCTGAGCAACCAATCTTTGGTAAACCTCAGATTGTCCTCGACAATTGCTTAATCATTTTAGTCATATCCAATTCTAGACCTGTTCCCTTCTTAATGCCTCTGGGCATTTGGAAAAATTTAGAAATGACAAATATCATAGCACATGCAATCGATCCTGTACCCAAAGCAAATGGTACACGATTCATGGTGTCTCACATAAAGACATGATTCTAGACCAGTCTTTTGCTACAATATTTTTATTTGCCATGTTTTCAAAATTTGACTATGAAGACGGATGCCGTAATCATAATCGAATTTTGAGAACGCAATATATAGAATTTCCTTAAGTTGAACCAATCCAACATGAAATTCATATATATATTCTTGACTAAAGATGATTAAGGTCTCAATCTAAGCCTTTAGAATTGAAATGAAGTATATCCTCTCCCTTAATTATAGCAAAACAACTTTTTCAATCCCTGCAGCCTCACGAATTGAAACTTTTGTTTTCTATAATTAACATTGCTAACTTGCAACACTAACAATAATTATCATGCTCCCACTAACATGATGATTATTAGCATAACACTTATGCTCCCACTAGCTTTGACATGTACTCAGAAATCAGCTGGACTTCTAGAAATCAATACTTTATTGACTTTCTTACCAAAGTTCAGATTTCTGATACGAGATGCTTTGATAAAACTTTATCAAAATCATACACCTTTCCTTAGATAGCACGCATGTGTGTCTAAACAATTTCAGAACTATGAAAAGGGATGCCGTAATCATAGTCTCAATTGTTTAGACCTTTTGCCATCTGCTTCAAATCTACTTGGTGGAAGTGTTTCCTCACTATCATTTTCATGAATCGGAGAGAAACCTTATGACCCTTAGATTTTATGGTGTATGTGTTCTTATCCATGTGAATCGTCAAAACCATAGTCACAAGACAAGGATAATGACAAATCCAAACTCATATGGACTGAACTTATGCAATCTTAACTTCTTGCCACCTGGTAGTACAGGACCTGTCATTGCTTCCAAGTTTTTATGCAACCAATTGAGAACTTTCAGAACTCCTATGCAAAGCCAACTTTAACTGGAATGGGCACAAAATATGTCAACATGATAGGTTATAAACCTCAAGTCGTGTGATAGTGAAGAACCTCAGGTTTTATTCTTGATTATTTCTTGAAATTCTTTTTAGGATCTTTAAGACTCCCACTATCCTCTTGACATATAAGACTATCTTGCCAAATATTCAAGAGATAGTGCGGATTCTTTATCAAGACAAACACTTCACACAATTGGCCTTAGTTGGTCTTTGTTTTATCCAAAACATCACAACTTACCAATTTCAAATGTACAAGAGTAGGACACTTTTACTCTTACATTTGACAAGTGTTTTAAACCTTTCTTTAAGATATGTCACTCAAGTTACAATCTTGGAGTATGACTCTAAGAATTGTTTTGGAACGAAGTATGACTCATCTTCCTGATCTAACCATTTCAACAATTCATGACTCCTCTTCTTAGTCATAAGAATGCACTAAGATGACCTTTAGAGGACTAATTGTGATATGATTTCTAAATCATTAAGATGATCACAAACATGATACTAAAGTACTCTCCCATCTTTTCAGATTTGAGAAACTTTTATCTTTCTGCCTAATTTAATTCTTCCCATTCGTTCTGCCATACATTGAGACTTTTCCAATGTTTCAGAATTATACTTAAACTTGTAAGTATAACCATATTTACTAAACTTTAGTAAATCATATAGTCTTAACGAGCTTTGTGGTGGACATGACCAGTGCACAAGAATGTGTACTCGCTCCCTTTAGTCCTTCACTTGACTCACACATCCATGTGAACAAGTAATTAGTCTTGATTTTCCAATGCTTGAAAGTTCTCATTCATCATACTATTCAACTTGCATGATTCCAAGTTTCGGTCCAATCGAAACTTGGGTGATGAGGAACTTTCCTAATTTGGTAAATTTAGACACTACCATAAATGAAAGAATCAAATCCATTTTCCAATATTGCTGTCACTGGAATCATATAAGCAACAATTTTCCACAAATTCCATTGTAAGGATACTTCAAATAAATAAAATTAAACAATTTTATTTTATTTTAAAACTTTGCGGAAAAACTTATCCTTACAATCCACATGGAAAATTGTTGTTATCTATTCCTTAGCAATATATCATAACTTCTTAAGCAACTGCTCAAAATTCTGATGCGATCGAAATCCACCTTCGCGATCAGAATCAGCATATACTTCCTTTAAGATTTCTCTCTATTCTTTGATTCTTAAAACATCAACATGTGACCCAGTCACATCATGTAATGAGGATCTCAGAATAGAACTTAACAAAGTTAGATAATGGGCTCTACCTGATGTAGAGTCAAACTTATTGACTTTAACATCCTTAGGTAAATTTGGCAGCTTTGCAATCAACGCCCCTTCCTTTGGCAAAATAAACATATGGAGCCTTTGGTAATGGGACTATCTCAGACTTAGCCTTTCTCTTTACCATTTGGTCAACCGGGAAGAGAATGCTTTTTCTGGATTTCCAGTGTCACCATTGTCACTGTCCATAAAGTTTTTTTTGGAAGTTGATCTTCTAATCAAATTTGCTTTACTATCGTTCCAAATCATTGCTGATTCAGCAGCACCAAGCAAATAGATATGATCATTAAGGTTCATGTCATAGTCTGTTTCATAGTAGTCCCAAAGGAACTCACTATGTGACTTAGAAAGTGATTGAACATCCAACTTTCTCAAGACTTTGACACCCAACTCTCCCGGCTTGTCAATATGTGACTTCATCTCTAAGATGTGATCACACATAGACCTTGCTTGCCATTAGGGGTTGAGTGACCTTGAACTTGTGGGTTAGGGAGAATAATTGGAGGAGGTGGAGGAAGAGAAGTATGACTTCCATGAGCCAAACTCGGGAAGTCATATTCATTAGGAAAGCTTGGTTTGGGAAGATCATTGTTGTCTAAACCAGACATCAACAATGGGAGAAATTCATGTAAAGTTGATTTAAGTCCTTAATATAACACCCAATATGATATATTAAGGCTAGGACCCAACAAACTATTTTATAACTTGGAAGAGGGATGCCGTAATCCAAGCTATAAAATATTTGAAGGTAGGTGAATGACGATTCACCAATTTCCACCAAGATAAACGAAATGTATTATTAGGTTTTAATTGGTTTTGAAACTCCTAGATTCTTTTGAGATTCATTGAACTTTTCAATGGCATGTTTCAATCTCGAGTGTGCCCTTCAGGTTTTGTGACTGGGATGCAGAGGATCACAAAACAAGGTGTGAAGTAACCATGCAAATATACTTGGTACCCTTAATATTTACCCCTCAATCGATGTGCTGGTTAACCACACACGCTCCAACGATACTTTGATAAACATTAAGTTACCCTTTGCCTACCTTGTTAAGTCCAGGTTAGTGTGCCGGTTAACCACACACGCTCCACTAACAGCTTAAACAAAGTGCAAAGTGTAATTTCATGGATTAGCACCTCATTCACATTTTCCTAAGTAACTAAGATTGGGAATTTATAAAAAGTTTAGTTACTTAGTATTTATCATTAATACTTTTAATGAAGGGAGAATTATAGTCTTTGTCCTACCTGTTCGGCTAACGACCCTCCACCAGTCAATGAAGCGGTGGGTGAGAGTGGACACCCATTAAACTGCCATTTTATAGGCAGTAACCTTATACCCCTCTTATAGACCGGCTTCGTGAATGAGGCCTACTTTCGGTAAGACGACTTGCTCTTATACATATAATATATTAAACTTTTAATATTATAATAGTATAAGGGTGTATTTTAGACATTTAAAATACTTGGTGGTTTAATCTATTAATTAAACTATACTCTTAATTTAATTAAATTTAAACCATGTCATTATGGAATTATTAATTCTCTTTTAATTAAACACTTTAATTATCTATTAATAAAGTCCATACGAGTAAATTGAATTATTCAATAAAACATCATAATTCCAATTATTAAATTCAAAATTAAAACCATTTAATTAATTGTTTAAGTTATGAACCCAAGAGTTTTAGAATTCAATTCTTTTTTTTATCATAAAAAAACTTTTTCCAAATTCCAAAACTTGAGGGCTAATTTTGTAACTCTTGAAAACTTTTGGATTCCATAACTTATGGAGTTAAATACTTGTTTTATGATGAAACTTTTCATGTTCCATAACTTAAGAACAAGTTATGGAATTCTTTAAAACATTAAGACCAAGTTTTGTAACTCCATAAAAAACTTTGAATCAATTTTTTTAAAAAACCTTTTCATATCCATAACTTATGGAGGTTTCAAAAAACTCTTTAGATCAAACTTTTAAAACTAATAAAATAATCATATCATTTTATCTTTTACTAAATTTGACCTAATTCAACTCATATAGCAAATGATTCAAATTTTACAAATAATTAGTTTTTCACAAAAACAAGTAATTATCTTAAAATTTGACAAACGTCATGTTTTATTTTCCTTTTTTTTCCAACTTTGAAAATAAAACATTTGCATCAATATAACAGAAAACAACTCATGGCTCTGATACCACTGTTGGGTTATGAGCATTCTAACACTCCTATGGTGTACATGCAACCCTATAAACCTTGGATCTATGTTTTCTCTATTATACATACAAATATTAACTATTCCAAGGTTTCATCTTAACTAGCATATTATGAAGCACCTATACTACAAAGTTCTAGTTAGATGACATACCTTTTGATGTAGCTTGATGTCTTCGAGCTTTAAGAGCTTAGCCCTAATAGTGTGGAAGCCTCAAATAGAATCACAAATCACCAAAACACCTTGGAAGAACTTGAGAGAATATGTATGCACACTAAAATCGGCCCACTCTTATTTTCACACACTTGTGTTAATTTTGTGAGCCAAGGACCCCTTTATATATTATGGAGGATTAGGGTTACATCCATGTAAACCCTAATACCCATGACCTTTCATTTACATAGGATCCATGCGTTAAAAGCTCCATGGACCATCCATGAAAGCTTAGCCCAACCTAAATGAACTTGGCCCATTCCATATATATAAGAGTCCATATTTAATTAGTTCTTTTTGATCACTTAATTAATTCTAAATTAATTCTTGATCAATACTAATTAAATAATATGATTCCATATTAATATATTAGAACTTATAATATATTAATATAAATCATATATATACTATTCTCAAAAGACTATCCATATAAATTGTGCCGGTGAAGTGCAACCCAAATGGACCATGCCGGGTCGGGTCAAGTACATACCAAATATAGTTATGGACTTAGACATTAATCCAACAGTATTTTAAATAAATATAGTTGATCAAGCTATATTTATCCCCAATATGACTACATAACTATCCGGGTTTAACCATGGTGTTCAATTTCCTCCAGAGACTTTTAGTGTTATAGTATTAGTGCACACCTAGGTATTATTTTATTCAGAGTGTTTTAGTCCCATTATATTTATAGTTGCATATCTTGTATGACTAGATATGCCAGTTCACTATAAACAATGCTCTGATACCAATCTATCACACCCCCGAACCAGACGGCGGAAACGTCCGGGGGCTTGGGTGACTTCTTTCTTGTAGTATCATCACAGAGTATATAATTGAAACATAACATCATCATCATCACACATGTAATATTACAATTGTCATTGGTTTACATCAAATATTGTATTTCAATATTACATGCCAAAATATTCAAAGTATGATGAAACGAAACATAACAAAATATCCATGAATTCTTTCTGCCCAACCTGCTCAACGATTTCCTAAGAATACAAGTTAATTTAAAAAGGTCAACATAAAAATGTTGGTGAGTTCATAAGTATGTTTGAGAAAATGTTTTGTATTGATTTGTAAACACTAGAAAATCCGATATTTTCTGAAAAACAGTTTGATATGTTTGTGTCTGATCTTGTATTAATGCATGTGTGTTAGTGTTTGTGAGAGTATAAAGAGAATGACCCCTGACAACCCGATGTTGTCTGCCTATGAGAATGCTGGAATCTCAACACCCGAGGTTAAGTACCAGCGCGAGTATTTTACCGTGTTATCAATCAAAAAGATGGTTTCCCATAAATTTTATAACGTTAATTCCTCTAAGTGAGTCGTTATAACCATACTAGATAATGACAATTTCGCCTGTCTTTGCGTTTTTTGGATGCCGACGGAACAAGGTAAGGTTTTTGTCACCCTATACTGGCCTAGTCTAACTATAGCAAACAACTCAGGTGTGGGGTGTCACCCCCGTATAGATCTATACATAACTCCCGCTCTCCCTCCAGGAGACTCTGGTTATAACTACAGGCTACGATTGTACACTCAATAGGTGTCAACCGACACGTCTCACTAGATCCTTAATCGAATTTACGCGTAAATAAGGACATGAATACCGAAATCGATCTGTGGTTTGTTACATGCTCAAGAGGAATGAGAATATATATATCCCGGACCCAATATACATGTAAAAGGACAACTAAGGCCCATTTAACATGTATATTATTTCCAGGCCCAAATAAGGACATGAATACCGAAATCGATCTGTGGTTTGTTACATTGGTTGTTTAAGCTATGTTGTTTATCAAAATGACATAACAAGTCCACCTTTTCGTAAAAGGTCATATTTGGTCCTAAAAACCCAAAAATTTACACTTGTGGCACATTTTTGGTAAAAATGACAATTTAGGTCCTTTATGGACAAAATTTGCATTTCAGGATAGTTTTCAGTAGAAATAACATTTTTAACTCACTTTTGTCAAAAATATCATTTTTGGCTTGGTTTTATAAAAATGTGCATTTTTGGCCCATTTATAAATAAATTCATCTTTTTGGCCCAAGTTTTAAATAAATCCACATTTTCGGTTCTTCTTATCAAACATTTTACATTTTTGGGACAACTTTGTTGAAAATGTCATTTAAGCCCACAAAGGTCCAAAAATTAACAATCTTGGCCCAAAATTTCGTAAAAGCCCAAAAGAAGCCCATTAATAAACTTTTGCACTCCTAGCCCTTTTTAAGATCACAAATACCATAAAGATTCATATTTATCAAAATAAATTTTTTTGGTCCCTTAAAAACCGTGAGTTACATAAAATACCCCATTTTTGGTTATTTTTTCACTTTTGGCCCTCTTATGCAATTTTCTTAGTTTTAAGTAACTTTGATGTATTTTAAAACCTTTTCTTTGCATAATAAGTTGAAATAAGGGTTATGTTCTACAAATATCATCACATTTTAGTAGATCTTCAAGTTCATGGAGTTTATAACTCATAATCACACTTATATCATGAAAACATGCAAAATCATGCATACACACATAGATCTACACAAAACACCTTGTATTCTCCCCCAAAACATAGTAAAAACCGAAAATAGGGGGTATGAACTCACTTTGCTTTGGAGATTTCGGTTTTTGATGAAGAAAATGGAGAGATCTCGACCCTTAGCAAGCTTTCTTGAGTAGATCTCGAACCTAAGGTGGATCTAGAGAATGGATCACGAGATGGTGTGGGTTAAGAAGGGATTCCTAGAGTAACTTGAATCAAAAGTTATAGAGTTTCACAATAACTTACCGAGGATGAATGAGCTTTGATAGAGAGTTCTTGATGCACCCTTAAAACTCACGAGAATTTGGAAGGATGAAGGGAGTTTTCTTGGAGTTCTAGAGAGGTTTTTTGATGTAGTTGGAATGAACGAGGATTAGGGTGGTGGTGTGAGTCTTAGGCCGAGAGTAGAAGAAGAGGTAGGGAAGAGAGAGATGACAAGATTGTTGCATGGTAACATGAGATTTCCTTGATACATTGTGTATAATTGCATGGATACCCATTAAATAATTATGAGGTGTCAAGTCCTAACTCTACTCCTTTGTTTATCCCCTTATATATATATATATATATATATATATATATATATATATATATATATATATATATATATATATATATATATATATATATATATATATATATATATATATATATATGTGCCGAGAATGAGGGGGAAGGAATGGGGTTCTCGGCCCATTGGGCCCTTCTTATAGGTTTACGGCCCAAAGATGGTGAAGGAATGTGGTTTACGGCCTAACATGGTTCAAATGAGTTGTTCACGGCCCATAAAGGCCCATGAGAATGAAGTGGCACATTTTAAGCCCAATAAAGCCCATGAGAAGTCTTATGGCCCAAAATGTTATCATCTAATAATTATGGGTCCAACTAGGGCCCATATAAGGATTCTTAGCCCATAATGACGAAGTTATGAGTTTATTGGCCCATTCGGCCCAATAAGGGGATCCTGGTCCATTCTGAGTTTGAACTAGGATATTAGGGTTTTAAACTTATTGTTGAGTATATGAGGTGCATTGAATTAGGTTTTGAACTTCACTCATGAGTTTTGATTGAAATGGTTGATTTTGAATGAGCATAGTACATGACATCAACTTAGATTACAAGTTATACAAGAGTTGATTACATGAATACAGAATTTCCTAGCCAAAAATGCTAGTTGTGGCGGCCATCTGTGTTCCTCGGTGTGGCGGGCGCAGGCACAGTCACTGCTCCACTCCCTCCCTGCAACTTCGGACAATCGGCCCGTTTGTGGCCGGTCTGGTTGCAGTGAAAACAAATCAAGCCCTTCTTGGGGCAATCCCTGATCACGTTGCCCGATTGGCCAGAAGCATAGCATCTGGAGCCTCCCACCCGACAAGCCCCACTGTGCGGTTTACCGCACTTGGCACATCGGCCACGACCCTGCTGGAAGGATCCGAGGTATTAGGCTTTTTAGCCTAACCCACTGTGGTCTGTGCCTGCTCAGGCTTCCGCGTGGTGCGGAAGTCCAACTCCATTTCCCACTCACGGGCCTTCTTTACCATCTCATTCAGGGTTTTGCACCCTGTAAAACTCACAAACTCCTGGATATCATCCCTCAGCATGGAATGATATATCGTCTGTCTCATATCCTCATCCGTAGCGTACTTTGGGATCAACAATGCTCGTTCCTGAAACTTAGCGGTGATCTCCACCACAGTCGCGGTGGTCTGTTGCAGGTCATAAAACTCCCTCACAAGCCGTTGCACCTCAATAGGTGGTGCAAACTCCGCATCGAATCACCGAACAAACTCGGCCCACGTCACCTTAATAGGTGGTCACCTCTCCCTACCAATATCGAGTTCTGTCTCTCAGCATACATGAAGCAAAACCCACCTTTGCCGCATCAGGTCAAGAACTCGTACGTTGGACGTTTTCAATATGTGCCACCCAGCGTCGGCTAACAATGGGGTCCCTGACCCCGGAAAACTTCGGCGCTCCACACGCCTTGAAATCCCGAAACGAGGGAGTTCGGGCCCCGACCTGGCCCGAAGCAACCTCGACTCTGAATGACCTGAGCCTCTCCTCCCTAATCTCCTTTATCCCCTCCTTGACCGTCCCAAAGATCATTGGGGGTAGCGTCAAGGATGCCCTTCGTAACCTCGGCTGCAATGATCTCGCGCAGCCTCTCATCAATGGGCTCAGTACCGCTGCCCGATCTAGATCGAGATCCCAATCCTGATCCTGATCCCGATCCAAACAAGTAACAAGAAATAAGGACAAATCAATCATTCTAGGGCTATATGTTCCTAACCCTAAACAATATTAAAAGAATACACATAGCAAGATCCATACGATTATCATAGCTCAAATACCAGTATAACATGGCTAACATATTGGAGAACTACTTACTTGGCTCGGCCGATCATGCGCGTTGCACTCTCATCTTTTCCATTCTTCAAAACTTTTAACTTTTATTTTATTATTGAAAACAATTTTTACCATTTCCTTATTTTCAGTCCTGACACACCCGAGAGTGTGCATGAATCCCTCAAACCAAGGCTCTGATACCAACTTGTAACGACCTAATTTTCAAAAGAAAATTTTCGTTTTTGATTAGCCAAAACATATTTCCATAAACCACAAAATCCAGATACAATTGTTTTCAAAACTCATATCAATTACAATTTTATTTTAAAACATGAGAGTGTCCCATAAAAATGCCTGATAGAGTGCACGTCGCACCGTCAAGCCTTGCCCTTACCCTTAGGCTCAGAAGTACCTGAAAAAAATCCACAAAATGTAAACTAATACTTATTGAGTTCCCCAGAGCATACCCCACATACAATCCACATAACACATAACATATTATCTATTAAAGCTACATATATACTACATAAGCCATGCATACAACAATAAGGATGTTGAGGACTCGTCCCCAGTCTTACTCCAGCATGACATGGGCTCCCGACATGGTCTTACACCTAAGTTCCATGGGCTCCCCCATGGTCTTCGATAGGAAAGCCATGGGCTCTCCACATGGTCTTACATCCGAGTGCCATGAGCTCTCCCATGGTCTTCCACACATACATACCATATATACCACTAGCATGCTTCTTAGCTCAACAAACTATCATACCACATAATACAACTACAGCTAGGATGCCAAATATCATAAAATGGGCAAGCCTTGGTGCCTTAGACCCATTGGTATGGTGAGGAGACTCACCTCTCACGAATGTTGTGCTGACAAGCTAGAATCAGATATGTCCCACGTGCTGCTCCAACTCAACTGCCTATAATCATTAAATGATTAACTTGTCATGATCCCATAATTACCCTCAAAGTCAACCCTGGTCAACCCTGATCAAAGTCAAGGTCAACAGTCCATGTTGACCTCAACTCGTCGAGTGCATCTAGCAACTCGTCGAGTTCCTGCAGAGTCCAAGACACTTGAACAAACCCTAGCCAACTCGCCGAGTTGGTTCATCAACTCGACGAGTTCACTTGATATACAATCGACGGGGAAACCTGATCCGACTCGTCGAGTTACCAGGGAAAGTCGTTGAGTCCCCTCCCTGCTTGCTTATTATGATAATCCATCGAATGCAGGGACTCCAGGGCTTAGATCTGAAACCCTAAGGTGTCTAGAAGGATAAAGTTTCCAACTTTACCTTCCAGAACCACTCCAAATGCTCTAAGGCCTTTATCAAAGGTTGGAAAGCTCTAAATCTTATCCATTTGGTCAAAAACTCTAGGGATCTGGAATCCCTCCTTTCCAGAAAAGTTTCTAGTCCCCAAAACGTTCCAAAGATGGAGGCTTTATGGACATACATGCCCAATGAATGTCCTTAAGTCAAAATAGCTAAAAAGGGGAAAAATACACTAAAAACCCTTGCATGGCATCCTTGCATGACCAAAAGCTAGATCTAGCCCACCTTAGGACTATTTTGCCCTGATGATACATAAAGTTGCAAACTTTATGAATCCCATGCATGAAATCAACAATAATAATGGGAAATGAAAGGTAAACTCAAGATCTAGCCATTTTCAAAGATAATAATCAAGTCTTGAAGACTTCCAACATTCCACAAGATGATCAAGCTCAAGAGTGAGGGCTTGATTTGCTGGATCTCCTCCTTCTCAGTATCTCCTTCTTCTTAAGCTCCACAAATCACTCTGAGCTCACAAAATGGAAGAGAATGTGGATTAGGGTTTAGCACAGACGTTTTAGGGTTTGGAGGCTGATGAAAGGTCAGCATCAAGGACTTTAAGGAGATTATATAGGGTACAAACCCTAGAAATTAGGGTTTCTCTTTCCAGCTCCTACTCGTCGAGTCGGCCCTTCCGACTCGTCGAGTAGGACCTAACTTCCGCGTCCACTTGATAGCATCCACTCGATGAGTCGGGGCTCCCAACTCGTCGAGTCCCAGCATCAAAACCCTAAAATTTTGAAAATTACTTTAATACCTGGAACAGGTGTTACACAAATCCCAAATCATATCCGATGAAAGGTTCATACCCAGAATGTGGATGCCTATTCTAACCTCTTTGGCATTGGAAACCCTGATTTTGTTGAAATCAAAGGTGTTACCTATGGTGGAATGTAAGTACATCAAATTGTTTACTTTTTCCCTTTAACAAAATAACATACACAGACTTTATATTTATTATCATTTGGGTTCTCAGTACTCTACTTGGAATTAAAATAATTATTATGATTTATAACAAACAAGTCAGCTACATCAAAGTTGACTATGTAAAATGTGCCATGGCATGTTGATGTGAAAGCTTTTTCTGAAGCCTTGGCTGAAAAAAGAGACGGGGATTATAAGATTGATTGTGAGCATGTGCACTCGTGTTTTGTTCTTTTCGCAAAAGTGGATAAGTTCAAGATTAATGGTCAATGGCATACAGGGATAGACTATGACAAGTTTCATGACTTGGTGGGCAGTTTTGTCATTTCATTAAAATTAAAATTAATGTGTTTTTTTCATGATGTATCTTATTAAAGGTTTGGTTTTGTGGAAAAAATTGAATTAGGTGGCTTTGGGAGAACCTTTTGGCAGTAATGACTACATTTCCCCCACTCCATCTTGGACCGTTTATGGAGCCAATGAAGGCGGGTTTGACCCAGACCAGTCTCGTTATAAGATTATAAGGTATTTATTTCAACATATTATAATGAATAATTTTGATTTCTTGTATTTAGTAATTTAACCTTAAAAGAAACAAAAAAAGAAATAAAAAATCACCTGTGTTCCAGATGAATTAATGTAAAGATAAATAGGCCTAGCTGGATTATTATAATCCAACCACATAAATCCAGCAACAAGACATTTAACATGACACTCTTCTTTTTGTTTTTTTCTTTGAGTCTTTTCGTCCATGTATCTTCGAAAAGCCATGTCATCATCAATATCTTGGTAACCTGAAAGCCTACAAAATGGACATAATCAAAAGGTGAAAATTAAAACAGCGCTTGGTAGAAAATGTTTAGCACATTTGGTTTGGGACCTAATGTTATAATGTATTTCATGTGTTGTAAGATACTTTTAGTTTGGGACCTAACGTAGCACATTTGGTTTGCAGTATGATTATATACTAAAGATCTTCTTGAAGAAGCCGACTATGGAATCGATATCACAATCTCCCATGACATATGTGACGCAGTCAAACAATGGTGCTAATAGTGTAAACCTCTCGAATCCAGGTATTTCCAGATAGATTGCCATTCAATTTTGAAAAGTATTATTTTAGTGGAGAGAATTTTTTCCAATGAGGTATCTAGCAGATACTAACAAATAACAGATGTACCTCATTTTTCGTGAGGAAATTATGGGATCGTCTAGAAGTTGTTGTTGTTCATGTCATGGCCCTATAACGGATACTGTTGAAACCAGAATGTCTGAACAAGTTTTGGGATAAATGCAAAAAAATAGCAGGGTACTTTTATTTATTTGTTTATTATAGCATCCTACTTTCAATATTTTTTTATTAAGGGATCATACTTTGAAAAACCTACAAAATTAAGATATTGTAATTAATTAACTTATGATAGGAAAAAATATATGAAAGTACATTGTTATTTCTTGCATGATTGTAACAAACATTAGAATGTTGTTTTTTTTTGTAGGAAAAGACTGTTCTTGCTCGTAATCAAAAGACATCATCAGGAGAACTAGAGAGCTATTGCTTGATGTGGTCGTTACATGCCTTGTTTAACTGTACATGTGAAATGTTAGGTACCTTGACTTTTGCTATAGGCTTCATTTATCGGTGATATTTTGTATCCACAAACAATATAATAGTGAAATGTTAGGTAGCATTGTCTTTTGGCTTGTGGTGTTTTTATTATTTGACATTTAGATGAAATTGAATGTTTGGTATTATATTTCTTTATGTATTATATGTAAATGCACATTGTAAATGTGTATCGTAAATGCACATTGTAAATGTGTATCGTTATTTGGCTGCTAAATTTATGACACGCAAATGTGTGTCATATTCATATATGACAGGGGATTTAATGATATGCATTGCGTGTCGTAAATGCACGGTGTAAGGTTACAACACGCAAATGCATGTCGTCTTCCTTTATGACAGGGCCTTCCTTGACACGCAATGCGTGTCGTAAATTCGCGTCGTAAATGCGTGTCATCAATGCACGTCGTAAATGCGCATCGAAAATTTACGACACGCAAAAGCGTGTCGTCTTTCTTTATGACAAGGCCTTCCTTGACACACATTTGTGTGTCATATGTGGCTTTTACGACACACAATGCGTGTGTAACAACGTAAATTTTCAAACCAAAATTTTCAAATTTTTAAAACACATGTTTCTCAATTCAATGTCTCCAAAAGTATTATCAAATCATCAAACACATATCCCAAAACTGAATATATAACAAATCCAGGATCCTCTCAAAACATGACTTAAATCTCTGACGTGTGTACAATCAAGCCGACACCTTCCCGTGATCCTCAGAAGTACCTGAAACACATAACACATAACACGGTAAACACAAAGCTTAGTGAGTTCCCCAAAATACCACTCGTAACTCATCAGCCTCTCATGGCTATACTCAGATAAGACCCTCTGGTCAAATGTGTCTCAGTGGGACCCTCTGGTCCCACAACTCAGATGGACCCTCCGGTCCCTCAACTCAGTAACTCAATATAATACACAACATACATATCACAAAGACAAATAAGTAGGATAACTCAACACACAATATATGCACATAAGATCCTCCGGTCACACATAGATTACCACTCAAGGTAAGTATAGTGAGAAGACTCACCTCGTAAGAACTTGGATAATCTCGAAATCGAATCACCGGTCTAGCCTCGGCCTAACACAACAATAATAATCACTAATTAATAAGGCTCTCATTGAAGCTAAACTAACCCTTCTACAAACTCACAGAAGGAAAAAAGACCATTTTACCCCTCTATGGCCTTATAGTCCACAAATTGACCAAAACCTAAAAGTCAACCGAAAGTCAACGGCAGGGAGTACGCTGCGCGTACCAACTCTCTACGTTGGGCGTACTCGGCAGCCATGCAGGCATCGAGGATGCTCGACCCCTACGCTGTGCGTATTGGGATTACGCCCAGCATACGTCCCAGTTTCACTCTCCCCACAAATTTGGTCATAATCAGTTAAGACCTTGGCTCATATCACAGATTTGGACTCCCTAATATCTCTTAATCCATAAAGTCAGTGACTTTAAGCCTTTGGATTGCTGATTAGGTCACAAACACTCAAAACACTCATCTGCTTTCCTCATGAAGCTCTCATGCATGGCTCATTTCTCACGTCCAAGATTGGATTTTTATGACTTTACTCCACAAAATACACTAAAAGGGGGTAGATCATGGTCTCTGGATCTCATTGACTCATAAAGTCTCCATCTTTTGGGACAAAACCCTAAAATACTCCATAAAAATGCACAAATCAAAAGAGTGAGAAAACTTGAAGCTTTATACCTCTACGTGAAGCTTACCACACAGCTAAGCTCCGCTCCAAAAGCCTGGACTCTCACTCCTTCTTCTCCAAGGCTTCTTCTCCACTTCAAGAACACAAGATCACACTCACAAGCTCTCAAATGCACTCACAAGCAATAAGAACGAAGATTTAGGGTTAGGAGGGTTTGGTGTCTGGGAATGGTGGCCAGGAATGAGGCCATCATATCCTTTATATAGGGTCACACCCCAAATTAGGGTTTCCACTATGGGCCTAGTACGCGCAGCGTACTATGTGGTCTCCGCGTCAAATGCACGCTCATGAGTACGCTGAGAATACACTCTAGTACGCCCCGCGTACTCATTTACCACCTTTTCTCTAAAAAGGGCCAAAATGGACAATGCTCAAAAGATCAAGGTTTACAAGGTATACCTGGACTTGGGATGTTACAATTCTCCCCCGCTAGAATCAGACTTCGCCCTCGAAGTCATGCTCCACAAATAACTCTGGATGCTGCTCCCGCATCTCCGACTCCAGCTCCCAAGTCGACTCGGACCCCTTCCGATGCTGCCACTGGACCTGAACCAGGGGCACCTCCTTTTTTCTCATAACCTTCACTTTCCGATCCAAAATCGCAATCGGTCTCTCAATATAATTCAAGCTCGCATCCACCTAAATGTCCTCTAATGGTACCACAGTCGTCTCGTTGGCTACACACTTCCTCAACTGGGACACGTGGAAGGTGTTATGAATCTGACTCAACTCTGCAGGTAGCTCCAACCGGTAAGCTACTCTGCCTACCCTGGTGGTCACTCTAAAAGGACCGATGTATCAGGGCCCCAGCTTGCCCCGCTTCCTGAATCGGATCATACATTTCCATGGGGATACCTTCAGTTGGACAAAATCTCCGACCTAGAATTGTAGCTCGGATCGTCGCCTGTCCGCATAACTTTTCTGGTGACTCTAGGCCATCAGTAATCTCTGTCTAACCTGCTGAATTTGCTCAGTCGTATTTAGCACTATCTCAATGCCACCCATCACTCTCTGTCCCACCTCTCCCCAACAAATAGGAGTCCGACACCTCCTCCTATATAAAAGCTCAAAGGGAGGCATACCAATACTCGAATGGTGGCTGTTGTTGTAGGAAAGCTCATCCAGGGGTAAGCAAGTGTCCCAACTTCCTCCGAAGTCCATGGCACAGGCACACAACATGTCCTCAAGCGTCTGAATCATCCGCTCGCTCTAACCGTCCGTCTGCGGGTGGTACGCAATACTAAAGTGCAAGCGCGTGCCCAACTCCTCATGAAATTTCTTCCAGAATCTGGAAGTAAAGCACACGTCTCGATCTGACACTATCGAGATCGACAATCCATGCCGAGATACCACCTCTCTCACATAAATCTCGGCCAATATCTCTGCAGAAGAGCTCTCACTAATAGCAAGGAAGTGATCACTCTTCGTCAGTCGGTCCACAATCACCCAAATCGCGTCAACTCCACGCGCAGTCCTCGGTAACTTGGTGATAAAGTCCATAGAGATTTGTTCCCACTTCCATTGGGGAATCTCCAGAGGCTACAATGGACCATGTGGGCGCTGGTGCTCTGCCTTGACCCGACGGCAGGTCAAGCACCTCTCAACTACCCAAGCAACATCCCGCTTCATACAGGGCCACCAGTAATATCTCTTCAGGTCCAAATACATCTTAGTAGCCCCGGGATGGATCGAGAGTCTCGATCTATGCGCCTCCTCCATCAGTATACACCGAGCTCCGCCCGTAAAGGGCACCCAAATCCGCCCTAAGAAAGTCATAAGCCCACGATTGTCCGTTACAAACTCAAAAACCTTCCCAATCACACGCTCTCTCTTGCGGTTCTCCATTTTCACAGCCTCCACCTGAGCCTCTCGGATTGTATCTAAGACTGGAGTCATCACCGTCATCCTCATACATACATCTTGGATCGGAGCGCTCTCGGGTCTGCGGCTCAAGGCGTCGGCTACCACATTAGCCTTGCATGGGTGATATAAGATCTCGCAGTCGTAGTCCTTCACTACATCTAGCTATCTCCTCTGTCGCATGTTCAAGTTGGGCTGATCCTTCAAGTACTTCAGACTCTTATGGTCTATGTATATAGTGTTGGGTTTTGAGCAATCTAACACTCCTAAGTGTACATGCAACCCTAAATACCTTGGATCTATGTTTTCTCTATTATACATGCAAATATGAATATTCCAAGGTATTACCCTATCTAGCATACAATCTTTGATACTTGGGTAATAAAACAAGTTAGAAGACATACCTTTTTATGTAGCTTGATTCCTTGATGCTTAAGAGCCGAGTGCCCCAAGTGTGACACCTCAAATGGTTCACACAACATTAAAATACACTTGGAATAACTTGAAAGAAATGATACACTTCATAAAATCGGCTAGCCCTCACCATACATACATAGTCTCACATGGTTGCCAATTTTGGGAAGAATAAGATGCTTATATAGTGTGTTACAATTAGGGTTACACCATGTAAACCCTACTTGTCATGGCCTTTCATTTCCATGATCCATGGATACAAAAACACCATGGAGCATCCATGGAGCATCCTATGGGTTTTAGCCCAACTTGATAATCCATGGAGCATTAGCCCACTATACAAGTATGAATGATTTACATAATCAACCCATATATTTAATTAGTCTCCTTTTGATCACTTAATTAATTCCAAATTAATTCTTGATCAATACTAATTAAATAATCTTATTAATATATTAGAACTTATAATATATTACCAAACCTTAAGTGCTATTTCTCTCATTTTAGTCTATCCAAATGCATGATGCCATGCAACCCAAATGGACCATGCCGAGTCGGGTCAAGTACATACCAAATATAGTTATGGACTTAGAAATTAATCCAACAGTCTCCCACTTGGATAAGTCTAAAACTATTATTGAGTATGACTTCAAAAACCGACCGGCAATCGTAGCTCTTTAAGCCGCTGTCGAGCTCTGACGTTGTAACTGAACTCTGATCTCGTCAATGACTTGTCCATTAGATAAGGGATCATATATTCCTCCATTCTAGATATCATATGGACTGAGACATGGATTATCAATCATTCTCTCTGTCCATTTGTTGTTTCCCGATTTCCGATTTATGACGACTGACTAATTGAACAAATCAAATCAGTCCAGGCCCGGCCGAGCACTTACATTGTCATAGCTAAATCATCGAGGGGCCAATAGATATCGCTTTTATCCCGAAGGTAAAAGGAATGGATAAACTTCGACTCATATGGCTTGGTCTACTACTTGTTGAATCATACATAAAGGCACGTTTTATAACATCGAGTGACCAATGCGTTTTCGTGCAATCAATGTATAACCAACTAATAGTAACAACTCATATCTCTAGGTTTGAAGAATATAATATATTATCGTCTCATGATTCACTCGTGATAAAATCCATGAAGTGATTCAAATGAGCGCGAGTTGAATCCAATACTCAGAACTTATGAGCACTCATAAGTGTTGTAGCACCTCTTTGCTATGTCCAACATCTTAGACATCTACAAGCCAACTCATGACAGTCTTGATTCATATCTACTTCCAACATATGACCGACTGTGGATGGTTTGAATAACTTAGTCATTCGGGAAGAATGACCTAGTTTATTCTGGAAGTCAAAACATGCAAAATGAAACACAAGAATAATTGAATCTAATATGGTATCAAAACCTATGAATATAAATAGAACACTTTTTATTTATCACCATACTGATTACTCATTATTCATTGTTTCGGTTTTATCAACTTTATACTTGAATTAAAAACATTAGTTGTCCCATGCTCCAAGCATGTACACTATGTTCTTCTAAATAGTAGCTTTGCCATACACCAAGTATGCACTCTATGTTTGTCTATGATCCTTACTTTGTGAACTAGATCGATTGAACATAATTTCAATGATTCTCTTTTGACACTTCCAAATCCTTATCGAAAATCTAAGAATTCCAAATTCCTATCATTTACCGAAATCTGTTAGATTTTAAACTTATATGAATTGATCCTCTTGTAATGATTATGCACAAAGTCACAAAGACTTGTCAACAGACATTACAGAGTATTCCAATGGAGATCAACTCCATGCAAACATCCTTCATGCATTAAGTTTTTCTAATCATACACAAATTGAATAACTTCCACCTATGGAAACATTTCCATATTCCCATTTTGACTATCACTTCTGAACAAGAGTTGCCTCTTTACAAAATATGTCAATAAGGTTCTCTCTAAAATTTAACACTATACTTCCAACTGTCCCTGAGCAACCAATCTTTGGTAAACCTTAGATTGTTCTCGACAATTGCTTAATCATTTTAGTCATATCCAATTCTAGATTCCCCCCCCCCCTTAATGCCAAAGCATTTGGAAAATTTAGAAAGGATGAATATTATAGCACATGCAATCGATCCTATATCCGAAGCATATGGTACACGATTCATGATGTCTCGCATAAAGACATGATACTAGACCAGTCTCTTTGCTATAATATTTCTATGTCTATTTGCCAAGTTCTCATAATTCAGATTATGAAAAGGGATACCGTAATCGTAATCGAATTTTAGAACGCAAATAATGGACCCATATATAGAATTTCCTTATGTTGAGCCACTCCAACATAAAATTCATATATGTAACCTTGACTAAAGACGATTAAAACCTCAATCTAAGCTTTTAGATTTGAAATGAAGTACAATTTCCTCTCCCTTAATTATAACAAAACAACTTTTCCCAATTGAACTTTTGCTTTTTTCTATAATTAGCATTGCTAACTTGTAATACTTATCATAATTATCATGGTCCCACTTGCATGATGATTATTAGCATAACACTTATGCTCCCACTAGCTTTGACATGTATCCAAAAATTAGCTGGACTTCTAGAAATCAATACTTTATTGACTTTCTTACCAAATTTTAGATTTCTGATACGAGATTGCTTTGATAAGACTTTATCAAAATCATACACCTTATCTTAGATAGCTCACAGGTGTGTCTAAACAATTTTAGAACTATGAAAAGGGATGCCGTAATCATAGTCTCAATTGTTTAGACATTTGCCATTTATCACAAGTCTATGTTAGTGTGTCGGTTAACCACACACGCTCCACTAACGTCTTTGAGAATGCAAATATCACAATTACTATATACCTAAAATCTACTTAGTGAAAGAGTTTCCTCACCATCATTTTCATGAATCGGAGAGAAACCTTATGACACTTAGATTTTATGGTGTATGTGTTCCTATCCATGTGAATTTGTCAAAACCATAATCACAAAAAAAGGTTAGTGGCAAATCCAAACTCATATGGATTGAATTTGTGCAATATTAACTTCTCGCCATCTGGAAGTACAGGGCCTGCCATTGCTTCCAAGTAGTTATGAAAACAATTGAGAACTCTCAGAACACATATGCAAAGCCAACTTCAACTGGAATGGGCATAGAAATAGAACTAAGTCAACACGATAGGTTATAAACCTCACGTCGTGTGCTAGTGTCAAACTGCTGGTTTTTATTCTTGATTAGATCTGGAAATCTTTGAGGATCTTTAAGACTCCTACTGTCCTCTTGATATATAAGACTATCTTGCCAAATATTCAAGAGATAGTGCAGATTCTTTATCAAGACAAACACTTCACACAATTGGCCTTAGTTGGTCTTTGTTTTATCCAAAACATCACAACTTACCAATTTCAAATGTACAAGAGTTGGACACTTTTACTCTTACATTTGACAAGTGTTATAGACCTTTCTTTAAGATATGCCACTCAACTTACAGTCTTGGAGTATGACTCTAAGACTTGTTTTGGAACAAAGTATGACTCATCTTCTTGATTTAATCATTCCAACATTTCAAGATTCCTCTTCTTAGTAATAAGAATGCACTAAGACTTCCTTAGAGGACTAATTGTGATATGATTTATAAATCATTAAGATGATCACAAAACCTGATACTAAAGTACTCTCCCATCTTTTCAGATTTGAGAAACTTTTATCTTTCTGCCTAATTTGATTCTTCTCATTCGTTCTGCTATACACCGAAACTTTTCCAATGTTTCAGAATTATACTTAAACTTGTAAGTATAACCATATTTACTAAAATTTAGTAAATCATGACGAATAGTCTTATAGATCTTTTGTGGTGGACTTGACCGGTGCACCAGAATGTGTACTCGATCCCTTAGTCCTTCACTTGACTCACGTATACATGTGAACAAGGAAGTAATCTTAATTTTCCAAAGATGAAAAATTCTCATTCATCATACTATACAACTTGCATGATTTCCAAGTTTCTATCCAACTGAAACCTTGGGTGATGAGAATCTTTCCTTATTTAGTAAATTAGACATTACCACAAATGAAAGAAACAAATACATTTTCCAATATCGCTATCAATGGAATCATATAAGCAACAATTTTTCACAAATGCCATTGTAAGGATACTTAGAACAAATGAAATAAAGAAAGGTTCGATCGCATGGTTCGGTGATAGCAATATTGGCAACAATTTTTCACAAATGCCATTGTAAGGATACTGTTGGGTTTTGAGCATTCTAACACTCCTAAGTGTACATGCAACCCTAAATACCTTGGATATATGTTTTCTCTATTATACATGCAAATATGAATATTCCAAGGTATTACCCTATCTAGCATACAATCATTGATACTTTGGTAATAAAACAAGTTAGAAGACATACCTTTTTATGTAGCTTGATTCCTTGATGCTTAAGAGCCGAGTGCCCCAAGTGTGACACCTCAAATGGTTCACACAACATCAAAATACACTTGGAATAACTTGAGAGAAATGATACACTTCATAAAATCGGCTAGCCCTCACCAAACATACATAGTCTCACATGGTTGCCAATTTTGGGAAGAATAAGATGCTTATATAGTGTGTCACAATTAGGGTTACACCATGTAAACCCTAACTGTCATGGCCTTTCGTTTCCATGATCCATGGGTACAAAAACACCATGGAGCATCCATGGAGCATCCTATGGGTTTTAGCCCAACTTGATAATCCATGGAGCATTAGCCCACTATACAAGTATGGATGATTTACACAATCAACCCATATATTTAATTAGTCTCCTTTTGATCACTTAATTAATTCCAAATTAATTCTTGATCAATACTAATTAAATAATCTTATTAATATATTAGAACATATAATATATTACAAAACCTTAAGTGTTATTTCTCTCATTTTAGTCTATCCAAATGCATGATGCCATGCAACCCAAATGGACCATGCCGAGTCGGGTCAAGTACATACCAAATATAGTTATGGACATAGACACTAATCCAACATATGGTACACCGGACTCCGTACAAATAGTGGCGCCAGATCTTGTGGGCGAACACCACCGCCCCCAGCTCCAGATCCTGGGTGGGATATCTCGTCTCATGAGGCTTCAACTACCTAGATGCGTATGCTATCATGTGCCCTCTCTGCATTAGCACCGCACCCAACCCGGATATAGATGCATCACAGAAAACCACAAAGTCCTCCACTCCCTCGGGAAGGGATAACATCAGGGCTTCACACAATCTCTAGCGAAGAGTCTCAAATGAGGTCTGTTGCTCGGGACCCCAAGTAAAAGTAGCGCCCTTCCGGGTCAACCTGGTGAGGGGGACGGCAATCTTGGAGAAATCTCTGATAAATCTTCGATAATAGCCGGCCAATCCCAGAAAACTCCTGATCTCGGATGGGGATCTCGGCACCTCCCATCGCATAACTGCCTCAATCTTGGCAGGGTCGACCAATATCCCATTCTGATTAATGAGATGCCCTAGGAATTGGACCTCTCGTAACCAGAAATCACACTTGGAGAATTTGGCATACAGCCTCTCCGATCTCAAAACTCCCAAAACCTCTCTAAGATGTTCCTCGTGCTGCTCCCTGGACCTCGAGTATACAAGAATATCGTCAATGAACACGATCATCGATCGATCCAACATGGGCATGCACACCCGGTTTCATGAGATCCATAAACGTCGCCGGTACATTGGTGAGCCCGAAGGGCATCACCACAAACTCATAGTGCCAATAACGAGTGCTAAAGGCCGTCTTCGGAATATCCTTCTCACAAACTCTCGTCTGATGATATCCGGACCTCAAATCAATCTTGGAGAACCAAGATTCCCCTTCAACTGATCGAACAAATCGTCAATCCTCGGAAGTGGGTAACGGTTTTTGACCGTCAACTTGTTCAACTCCCGGTAATCAATGCACATCCGGTGCGAATCATCCTTTTTCTTGACAAAAAGGATCGAACCACCCCATGGTGAGCTACTCGGTCCGATGAACCCTTTCCCCAGCAGCTCCTGGAGCTGAGATGATAACTCCTGCATCTCTGGTGGCACAAGGCGATAGGGTGCCTTGGCAATAGGTGCCGCACCCGGAATCAAATCAATCCGAAACTCCACCTGCCTCTCGGGAGGCACACCCGGCAACTCCTCGGGGAAAACATCTGCAAAGTCACACACTATCAAAACCTCAGCGATAGAACTCGGTCTCCCTGCAGTAACCCGTGTATCCATCACGTACACCAGAAAACCCAAACAACCCTACTGTAAACTCTGTCTCGTTCGGGCAGCAGAGCAGAAAGCTGATCCAGACCTACTATCCTCTCCGTACACCGTAAGTACTCCCCCACTAGGGTCTCGTATAGTCACTAACTAACGCTCGCAGTCTATCACAACTCCAAATCGACTCAACCAGTCCATGCCCACTATGACACATACATCACCGATAGCTATCGGTACCAGGTCTATCGTAAACTTAACACTAAAAATCTCCTGAGTACACTCACGGATCACGTCAGTAGCAAAGACCGCATGATCGTCGGCTATAGAAACCCTCAGAGGTCGACTCAACGCCTCACACCGGATACTGATGTGACGACTAAAAGCTATGGACACAAAAGATCGATTCGCACCCGAGTCAAATAACACCAAATCAGGTACAGAACTCACAAGAAAAGTACCTATACACAACACAATATAAGCACAAAATATCTCAAAATAATAATAATAAGAATACATATCGGCCACAACGTCAGGTGCTGCGTGAACCTCCTCTGTTGTCAGCTGAAAGGCTCTCCCACGAACCCTCGGTGTCTCGGCATTCGCTGGCCGACTCTCAGTAGCACGCAAAGAAGCAGATGCAGATCCCCGTGCTGACCCCTGCACGAGCTGAGGGCACTCGGCCTTCCGGTGGCCAGTCTGGTTGCAATGGAAGCAAACTGAGAACCCCTTGGGGAAATCCTTCGCCATGTGCCCCTCCTTGCCACATTTGTAGCAAATCTCCGCATGACACGAACCCTCATGGCTCTTACCGCACTTGCCACAAGTGCGGCCCTTCTGGCCCCCAGCTCTGGTATCAGCGGGCTTAGCCCGCTTTGTTGCCGGCTGCCACTGTACTGGTCTCCGGTCCTTACCCCGGGACTCCTCCTCCTCCCTGGTCTGCAATTCAAGATCAATCTCCCTCCTCCTGGCATTGGCCTGAAGCTCGGCCAATGTCATGCACGACGAGTTCGCCACGAACTCTGGTGTATCCCTCCTCGGAATGCTCAAATATCGACTCACACATGCCTGCTCAGTGGACACGTGCTCAGGGCGAAACATCGCCCTCTCGTTAAACATCCTCGAAATCTCAGTCACTGACTCTGTCTTCTGCTTGAGGGACAGAAACTCCTGTGCCAACCGCTCCGTCTCTACTGGGGGAACATACTCGTCTTGGAACAACTGGACAAACCTCTCCCATGTCACTGCAGCATGATCCGCAGAGGTTAAACTGGCGGTCACAAACTTCCACCAGTCATTCGCCCCCAAGCAAAGCTGGTTCAGCGCAAACCGAACTCTCAAGTGATCTGGGCATGAACATGTGCAGAAACACCCCTCAATATCAGAGATCCATCTCATCGCAGCAATCGAATCATGTATCACATCAAACTCTGGTGGCCTCGTGTTGCTGAAGTCCCGAAACAACAACGAGTCACCTCCCTGTGGCCTAGCAGCGGCGACAGCTGCAGCGGCGGCAGCAGCAGCAGCCTCAGTGACAACAACGTATCGTTCATGAAATGTCTCAATCAGGGTGGTCTTGATAGACCCAAACATCTCGGGAATCTCTGCTCGGATGGCTGCAGCCACGTCCTCATGAATCATCCTCCGAATCTCATCGTCACTAGTCCCACTGCCTCCAGGGTTGTGGCGTGTACCTACCATGATGCCTCTGAAACACAACACAAAATCATCAGAGACTCACTCGAGCATACTCACACTCGATCACCCATCCCTACTTGTTCCTTAGCTTCGTAAGGATTCTTACTTGGGTTGCATACAGATCTGGTGTTTTCAGTAGTACGGGCCCAATACTACCTTCCACACCCGGCCTGTAGTCACCCCAAGTCCTCCTCCTAGGATTCTAATTCCCAAGTACTCTATCTCTCTCGAATATCAGACTATTCTCGTCTCAGAATTCTCCCTCTAAGTGTTCCTGCTCACTACTCTCATCAGCACATACTCTTAGCACATAACATGTAACAACGACTCCTAAGCTAAGGCATCACAAATCAGGCAACCATAGCCCTAAGATATGAAATACCTAGCTCATTCTCTAGCATGCATCACTATCATTTCATAATTATCTCATCACACACTAAGTAAGGGTATTTTGGGAAATCACCGTTCGGGCTCTGGCTGATTGTACACACTGCTCCATCTCGTTTTCTCTTAAAACTCTTTCTCTTTTTCGAAAAATTCATTTCTTTTTGAAATTTTTTCTCAAATCCTCAGTTTGAGTCCAGACATACCCGAAGGTGCATCCAAATCCCTCAAACCAAGGCTCTGATACCAACTTCTAACAACGTAAATTTTCAAACCAAAATTTTCAAATTTTTAAACCACATTTTTCTCAATTCAATATCTTCAAAAGTATTATCAAATCATCAAACACATATCCCAAAACTGAATATATAACAAATCCAGGATCCTCTCAAAACATGACTCAAATCTCTGACGTGTGTACAATCAAGCCGGTGCCTTCCCGTGATCCTGAGAAGTACCTGAAACACATAACACATAACACGGTAAGCACAAAGCTTAGTGAGTTCTCTAAAATACCACTCGTAGATTACCATTCAATGTCCCACAAATGAGATGGACCCTCCGGTCCCTCAACTCAGTAACTCAATATAATACAAAGCATACATATCACAAAGACAAATAAGCAGGATAACTCAATACACAGTATATGCACATAATACCCTCCGGTCACATATAGATTACCATTCAAGGTAAGTATAGTGAGAAGACCCACCTCGTAAGAACTTGGATAATCTTGAACTCGAATCACCGGTCTAGCCTTGGCCTAACACAACAATAATAATCCCTAATTAATAAGGCTCTCACTGAAGCTAAACTAACCCTTCTACAAACTCACAGAAGGGAAAAAGACCATTTTACCCCTCTATGGCCTTATAGTCCACAAATTGACCAAACCCTAAAAGTCAACCGAAAGCCAACGGCATGGAGTACGCTGCGCATACCAACTCTCTACGCTGGGCGTACTCGGCTGCCATGCAGGCATTGGGGATGCTCGACCCCTACGCTGCGCATACTGGGATTACGCCCAGCGTACGTCCCAGTTTCACTCTCCTCACATATTTGGTCTTAATCAGTTAAGACCTTGGCTTATATCACAGATCTTGACTCTCTAATATCTCTTAATCCATAAAGAAAGTGACTTTAAGTCTTTGCATGGCTGATTAGGTCACAAATACTCAAATCACTCATCCTCTTTCCTCATGAAGCTCATATCTCACGCATGTCTCATTTCTCACGTCCAAGATTGGATTTTTATGACTTTACTCCACAAAATACACTAAAACGGGGTAGATCAAGGTCTCTGGAGCTCATTGACTCATAAAGTCTCCATCTTTTGGGACAAAACCCTAAAATACTCCATAAAAATGCACAAATCAAAAGAGTGAGAAAGCTTGAAGCTTTATACCTTTATGTGAAGCTTTCCACACAGCTAAGCTCAGATCCAAAAGCCTAGACTCTCACTCCTTCTTCTCCAAGGCTTCTTCTCCACTTCAAGAACACAAGATCACACTCACAAGCTCTCAAATGTACTCACAAGCTATAAGAACGAAGATTTAGGGTTAGGAGGGTTTTGTTTCTGGGAATGGTGGCCAGGAATGAGGCCATCGTCTCCTTTATATTGGGTCACACCCCAAATTAGGGTTTCCACTCTGGGCCTAGTACGCCCAACGTACTAGGTGGTCTCCGCGTCAAATGCTCGCTCATGAGTACGCTGAGTGTACACTCTAGTACCCCCCGCGTACTCATTTACCACATTTTCTCTAAAAAGGGCCAAAATGGACAATGCTCAAAAGATCAAGGTTTACAAGGTATACCTGGACTTGGGATGTTACAACGTGTCATTAAAGTGTATTTTTGTAGTAGTGATGGTTTATTAAATGCATGTAATAACCATGATATCATATGTTTTTAAAACTAGAATTATAAAACATATAAAAACCCTTTTACAAACCTCAAATCTATGCAATCATTTTTGAAGAACACTTGCACATCTCTTGTATGCACTAGTGGGATAAATTATACCTAACCGCTTAGTGTTATCTTTTAATGGTCGGTGTCTTCGCGATTTCTATAACCAAGTTATAGGCCGATTAAACAAGTTTTCCAAATTGGATGATTTAATCGGTTCTCTTTTCTGATAAAGGATACCTAAGCAAGAGAGTTATGAGGCATAGATGGGGTCAAACATGTCTAATTAAATTTGTTATTAACGGTCTCATAAATCTAAGAGTTATATAGTAAGATATAATTGATAATCGATATCTACTGGCTTGAAATCAAGTGGATGAGATAAAGGATACCTAACCATTTATTTGTTATGCAACTTAGATCTGAGACTTTGATAAGTAATGTTTTTGGAAACAATAACAGTATTGATTTTTAAAGAATTTAAATATTGAAAATATTAAATGAATTTTGTTAAAATTTTATAGTTAAATAATCCATTCTCATTACCATGAATTGTCGTTTTTCTATGATGACTTAATGAAACAATAACATTCACTAAATGCAACTTCAATGAATGGATTCAGGTCTTAAGAGACAAACTCACAATAGATATAAAATTGTATACACTTAAAGGTCCTAGTCCTAAACTATTTCCTTTGAGCAATAAGCTTGAACAAGATACCTAGTAAAGGCATCATTGTGATGCTAAATATGTTTCTAACATCAAAGTATGAATATAATTGTGAAATATTTGCTGAAGGTTTTAAATATTAAGTTGAAATACAAACCGGTAAGAACTATCTAAGGCCTTAATGATAATAAAGGATGAATTAAATGTTACTTGGTATGATTTTCATTCTAATCGGTAGAAATGTCATCCTTTTATTTCCATGGGATAACACCTAGAAAACTATCAATTGTACCTCAAGTACAAACACCAACTAACTAGTAGATATAACATTTTCTTCATAAGATTCTATATGGAAAGGCTCCATCCATATCTTACTTGAATGTTTTATGGATTTATAGCCTATGTTGGACTAAAGCTTTTAAACCCAAAATCTACTATATATATATATATATATATATATATATATATATATATATATATATATATATATATATATATATATATATATATATATATATATATATATATATATATATATATATATATATATATATATATATATAATACTATAAATGTGGCTTAGATTATTATAAGAAACCCCATCAAGAATAAGTTTTTCTTATCCTCTTATAGTCGAGTTAGCAGAAAACAATATTTTAATGAAAAGCAAGTGGGAGGTACATAGAACTTCAAACAGCTCAAGAACCATTACCAGATGTAGTAATTGTTGGATTAATATCTAGGTCCATAACTATATTTGGTATGTACTTGACCCGGTTGTTGCATGGTCCTTTTGGGTTGCCTTCACCAAAGCAACTTAACTGCATGAATAATAGAGAAAGAGGTTATTATTGTTTATTAATATATTATAAGAATAATATATTAAAAGAGAAATCATATTTATTTAATTAACATTGGTCAAGAATTAATTAAGAATTAATTTTGTGGTCAAAAGAGGTTAATTGAATTAAGGGGGCTGAATTTGTAATTATGTGATAGTTGGAAAGTTGGGTAAGGAAACCCTAGTGAATAGGGTGGACGAATTCTAAGGATAAGGCCTTAATGAATTCGTCCAAAGGGGGTTCTAGAATTATCTTTTGGGCTGCTTGGTAGCTAAGTAACCAGATAAGGATAATGACTGAAACCCTAATTTCCACACCTATATAAAGACCCCTTGGGCATGAGAATTCGGCTACACCTTAACCCTAGAAGTCTTTGAGCCAATTTTTCCCTCTCCCCTCTCTCTCTTGTTTCATCCAATTGCTTTTGGTGTTTATGATTCATTAGAGGCACAACATTTGGGTTGCTAAAGTTCTTAAAGCTTCAAGATCTACAATCAACAATCAAGGTATTCATCTAACTTGTCTATTTGATATTCAGATGTTTTGTTGTATGCTAGTTTAGGGTTTATAAGCTTTTTATTAACTTGCTTGTACAATGGAGAAACCTAGATCCAAAGCTTTAGGGTTTTGCATGTGCACATAGGAATGTTCTTTTGCTTAAAATCCATCAGTCGTATCAGAGCTTTGCTTGGTTTCTACTGTATTTGATGCATTGTGTGTTTGTCCTTTTCTTAAAATCGATTTTCTGGCCTTCTTCCTGACAGACTCGTCGAGTCCCAAAAAGAACTCGACGAGTCCAAAAGGGGACTCGGCGAGTCGGGCTGTCAGACAGAGGAAAATTTGGGATTTTTGCTTATTTTGACTTGGGATGATTACCATAATTGTTTCTAATTAATAAAATCTGAATTTTATTGATTCCTTATGATTATCTTTGTCAAAATAAAAGATATTTGTCATCTAATTAGATAATTATTACCTTATTTGATAAATCTTAATTATTTGAATTATTTGATCAATTATCTTGCATGAAATTTGATTAGGTCAAAATTAGATAATCACCAAATTAATTGTTTATTTGTATTATTTTAATTTTGATCAAGATAGTTTTGAAATGTTTCAAAACTTGCCCTCAAGTTTTGGGATTTAAATTTTTTGGATTAAAAGTTTAATTTTGAATATTTAAATTCTAAACCCTAGAATTTTACAAGTTTAAAATTCACCCCACACTATTACAATATTATAAGAATAATTACTATATATGTATAAAATAAATGCTAGTGTTACCGTTAGTAGGCCTCATTCACGAAGCCGATCTATAAGGGGGTATAAGGTTGCTGCCTATAAAATGGTAGTTTAATGGGTGTCCACTCTCACCCACCGCTTCCTTGATTGGTGAAGGGTCGTTAGCCGAACGGGTAGGATAGGGCAACTAATTCCTCATTAAAAGTATAATGATTATACAAAGTAACTAAATGTTTTTATAAAATTCTCAATCTTAGTTACTTTAGGAAAAATGTGAAAATGATGTTATTCCATGAAATTACACTTTGTACCCTTGCCAAGACGTTAGTGGAGCGTGTGTGGTTAACCGGCACACTAATTTGAGTCTAGCGAAGGGGGAAAAGGCTGACTCGCTGTTTGTCATAGATCAATGGAGCGTGTGCTGCTAACTGGAACATTGATTAGGTGACTGTAACATTTGGGGCACCATGTACATTTGCATGGTTATTCACACCTTGTTTGTGATCCTCGGTATCCCAGTCACAAACTTGAAGGGCATATAGAGATTTAAACATGCCATTGAAAAGTTCAATGAATCTCAAAAGATCTAGGAGTTTTCAATACATTTAAAACTTAATTTCTTTTTCGTTTTTCATGGTGGAAATTAATGAATCGTCATTCACTTACCTTCAAATTATTTGTTGTTTAGATTACGGCATCCCTCTTCTAAATTGCAAATAATGTTGTTGGATCGTAGCCCTAATTTCTCATTTGGGTGTTTAATTGGGGATTCTTATCTAATCAAACTTTGTCTCTTTTCTTTTCAGATGTCTAACTTGAACAACAACAATGCTTCAGGCTCAACCTCTTCAGGCTCGTTCTCACTCATGAGTTTGTGTGGGAGGGTGATTTTCGATGGGACCAATTTCAATGATTGAATCCGCAATATTCGAATGGTTACCCGCTACGAGGACCAAGAATATGTCCTCGACAAAGAAATGAAGGAGGTGAATGTCAACACTGCTACTCCAGAGGAGATCGCTACCTTTGAGGCCCACGAGCGAGATACTACGAAAGTCCATTGCATCATGCTCGCGACTATGACTGCAGAACTCCAAAAGTCTGTGACAACCCGAAACTTTTATCCTATACAATCGATCTTTATAGCAATATTAAACTGGATTTTATTATCTTTTAACGCCGTTTAAGAGCTAGTTTAAGTGTTCTAAGCTTGAGTACAGTTGGGAATGAGATTAGGAATGAGTCAACATGTCGTTCAGAAGCAAAATCGGGCCATACACCCTCATGAGAGGTGTGTACGGCCGCACACACGGGTGTGCGGCCGCACACCCATCCCCCAGTCGCACACTCGTCCCTTATATATATAAGGAGACCCCTTCACTCATTCCTTTCCTTTTGGCTGCACTCTACTACTTTCTCTCTCTAAGAACTTCACCCAAGAACACTCTAAAGGCCTCAAAAACGCGAACCACTTCATCTTTCAGCTTGTTATCTTGGTAAGACACCTGAATCTAAGCCTAAAACTCATTGTGTTCTTCGTGTTCTTCACCCTTTGAAGGTGTACGGCCGCACACCTTCATAAGGTGGCCGCACACGCCTTAAAGACTCTCCAAAGTGAAGAGTTTGGCCTTCATTTGCTAGTTGGACTTGGTATTAGCACTAGAACACCTCAAAAATCGACATTTCGGACACAAATGAGGAGTGTACGGCAGCACACTCCTGTGTACGGCCGCACACATCCTCTGTACGGCCGCACACTCCTGTGTGCAACCGCACACACAACCTGGCCGCACACCCTGGCCGCATACCCACTCAAATAGCCGTACACCTCCCTTATTTGATCATATAGGGTCCCGACAAGCATTTCCAAGTCTTTAGGGTGATTTCCCGTCATGTTTAGCCATGAAACACCCTAATTCTAACACACATATGTGTTATCATATGTTAATAGGATCCGTTTGCATACGAAACATCGGTTGACACTCAACACTCGTAACCAATTGTGCTTTCGGATCCTACGATAAACTGTGAGTTCATACCCCTATACTTTTCCAAGTTTTCATGTTTTCAGGGGGGAATACAAGCGAAAGTACAAGGAAGCTTGTGCTGAAATATATTATTTTGTTTAAAATAATTTCATGTTCAGTATGCTTTCAAACACAGAAAACCGTTTTACCACTCGATTTAGAAATCAACTCGTAGAAACAGTTTTCAAATCTAAAGCAAGGAACTTGTGAACCTTATCATAATATGTATTATTTCATAAAGGATTCACGCAAATTATAAACAGGATTTTCAAAATTGTTATCTGTAAGTTCGTTAGGCTAAGTTTGAGACATGTCCTCGGTAACACTCCCCCGGATTTGTGAGTGGAGGACTACGACTTATAACCAGAATCTCTTGGAGAGAGAGCGTGACTTTTGTGTATAGATATATATGGGACTGACTATCCCACACCCTCGCTGCTAGCTACAGCGGAACCATTTGGTTCAGGGGTGACAAAGTCATAAAAGATATTGGCCCATTTACGTGCCTTCTCCAGTCTAAGTACGGTTATGGCACTCACAACTTAGGTAGCGGAAATTTGCTTCGAAAATACGGCCAATGTACTCCTCTGGGTGTAACCAGAGCTTCGAAAATACGGCCAATGTACTCCTCTGGGTGTAACCAGAGCTTCGAAAATACGGCCAATGTACTCCTCTGGGTGTAACCAGAGCTTCGAAAATACGGCTAATGTACTCCTCTGGGTGTAACCAGAGCTTCGAAAATATGGCCAATGTACTCCTCTGGGTGTAACCAGAGCTTCGAAAATATGGCTAATGTGCTCCTCTAGGTGTAACCAGAGCTTCGAAAAGAAAACTGCTGTCCGAGTATGGTAGATACTCGCGTATGGATAATCAACTATCAACCTTTAGGAAAATATAGGATTTTCTTGAGATAACTCAACCTTTCATAAACAGATGATTTATCATATAACTAATGGGAAATCAAACCTTTTTCATAAGAAAATATGGGATTTTCTTGGGAAACAACTTTTCAAAGAATCAAGGAAACATTTCTTTCACCAGAATTAACTGCTTATGATCTCACCAGCTTTATGCTGATATTTTAAAACTGCTTGTATTCTCAGGGCATCAATAGGCAGGTACTTTTGCCAACTTTTGGAGAAGATGGAACATCCTGAAGTCACATCTTTTACTTTTGCTATATATGCTGATATGTATAAACGATGTTTTCGAACAATTTAAATATTCTTATTATAATGTAATGGTTGTGTTTACTATGCTTACTACGATACAACTGTTGTGATACTACGCATGACGTCACCTCCGCCCTGGAACATTTCCGCCATCGGTTTCGGGGTGTGATAAAGTCCTACGAGGACTACTATCCCTATGAGATGCACCATGATTTACTGGACAGGTACCACCAGAGTGCCAGGCAGGAAAGATACGAGATCATCACTTCGATGATCACGACCAAGATTAGAGACGGAGAGTCTGTCACTGCTCATCTGCAGAAAATGCAGAGATATGTCGACCGCCTACTGAAGTTAAATGTTAACTTCGATGAAGAGCTGGCGATTGATATTATTCTTCACTCACTGCCACCCTGCTTCAACCAGTTTCGCATGACCTACCACATGAACAAAGAGGAGGTCAGCTTGATCAAGCTTCAAGGGTTGTTAAGGACTGTTGAGAGCAACCTCAAGGATAAATCCGTTGCATCAACTCCCGCTACAGCTGCCCCCGTCTTCGCTATTGGGCAGGGGAAGGGTAAGAAGAGGAAGGCTCCTTCCAAGAGCCACCACAAGGGAAAGTCTCATGATGGCACCTCTTCTAGTGGAACCAAGGTTGGTACCACTGCACCCACCTCCAAACCAAAGGATGCAGAGTACTACTACTGCCATGAGAAAGTGCATTGGAAAGCGAAGCTTCCCGAAGTATCTGCAGGACATCAAGGATGGAAAGATAAAACCATCCTACGCAGGTACTTATACTATTCAATCTAATAACTCATCGCATGCTATTTCTTGGGTTCTTGATACAGGATGTGGTTTTCACATTTGTTCTGATTTGCAGGGCCTAAGAAGAAATAGGGATGTGGAGCATGGAAAGATAAAACTGGTCATGAGAAACAGATGATCGTCGCATGTCACCAAGATTGGAGTTTACTCTTTAGTGCTTAGTAGTGGGTTAGGACTAGAGTTGAATAATTGTTGCTATTCGCCAGAAATGGCTAGAAACATCATTTCTTTTCATGGTTTATATACGCAAGGATTTAGATTTTCATTTGATAATGAAAAAGGTTCTATTAATGGTTTTCTTAATGGTGTTTTCTATTTTGAAGCATTGCCTTGTAATGGAATATATGAAACTGTGACGGTTGTAGACAATTTAGGAAACGATCTGTTGTATATCGATTCTTCCAATGACTTAGATAAAGCATGCTTGTGGCATTGTCATCTTGGACATGTCAACAAGAAACGCATAGCATAACTCCAAAAGGATGGAGTGTTGGAGTCATTCGACCTTAGGGACGATGGCGTGTGCGAGTCTTGTTTACTTGGAAAGATGACCAAGTCACCCTTCACTGGTACTTGTGAAAGGGGTAAGGGTTTATTGGATCTCATACACACAGATGTGTGTGGGCCCTTTAGATCCACCACAAGGGATGCAAGCCGCTTCTATATGACTTTCACTGATGATTATAGCAGATATGGCTATATCTACTTAATCAAGCACAAGTCAAAAACCTTTGAAAAGATCAAAGAGTTTAAGCAGGAAGTGGAGAATCAGTTGGGGAGGAAAATCAAGATGCTTCGATCTGATCGAGGTGGAGAGTACCTTAGTCTTGAATTCCACGACTACCTCAAGGAATGCGGAATCGTTTCGCAATTGACGCCACCTAGGACACCGCAGTTAAATGTGTTGGGTTTTGAGCATTCTATCACTCCTAAGGTGTGCATGCAACCCTAAATACTTGGATTTATGTTTTCTCTATTATACATGCAAACTTGATATTCCCAAGGTATTACCCTAACTAGAATACAAACTTTGATACTTGGGTAATGGAACAAGTTAGAAGACATACCTTTTTGTTGTTGTTGGAAGCCTTGGACCTTTAAGAACTTAGTGCCCCAAGTGTTGCACTTCAAATAGAATCACACAACACCACCAAAAATTGGAATAACTTGAGACAAAAACAATTGCTTCACAAATCGGCTAGCCCTCACTCGTTGTTCCTTTAAAAAGGTGCCATTTCATGAGCTATGAGGCTCCTTATATAGTGTGCACATTAGGGTTACACCATGTAACTCATGACTTTCCACATTCCTCATGATCCACGGGTTTTAACCTCCATGGAGTATCCATGGGTCACCTCATGGGTATAGCCCAACATGAAGAACTATGGATCATAAACCCACTTTATAAGAATGAATGATTTACCAAATCAATCCCCATTTATTTAATTAGTCTCTTTTGATCACAAAATTAATTCCAAACTAATTCTTGACAATACTAATTAAATAATATGATTTCATATTAATATATTAGAACTTATATTATATTAATAAATCATAAATATCATCTTCTCACAAAAGTCTATCCTAATTGTTCTGATGCCATGCAACCCAAATGGACGATGCTACTCTCGGTTCAAGTACATACCAATAATAGTTATGGGCTTAGACACCTAATCCAACAGTCTCCCACTTGGATAAGTCTAATAACTATTATTGCAAGCATGACTCCAACCCGACTAGCAATCGTAGCTCTTAAAAGCTGTTGTCGAACTCTGACCTAGTCAATGACGTATCCATTAGATAAGGGATCATATATTCCTCCATTCTAGATATCATATGGACTGAGACATGGATTATAATCATTCTCTATGTCCATCTGTTGTTTCCCGATTTCCGATTTATGGCGACTGACTAATTGAACAAATCAAATCAGTCCAGGTCTGATGTGATCACTAAATCATCGAGGGGCCCACAGATATCGCTTTTATCCACAAGGGGTGAAAGGAACAGATAAACTTCGACCCAAATGCTCGCTTGTACTAACTTACCATATTACACACAACAATATGTTTTATAACATCCAAGTTACTGGTGCGTTTACATATGTCAACGTACAACCAACTCGCAACTACAACTCACATGTCTCCGTTTCAAGAATATAACATATTATCGTCTCATGATCACTTGTGATAAAATCCATGAAGTGATTCAAATGAGTGTGGGTTGAATCCAATACTCGAATCTTATTCAAGGAGTACTCATGAACACTACAGCCATCTTGTCCTAGACAAACTAAAGACCCATTCATGACAGTCTTGCCTCAATACCTACTTCCAAAGTATCATCGACTGTGGATTGTTTGAATAACCTAGTTATTCGGGAAGTCAAAACATGCAAAGTGAAACACAAGAATAATACTAATCCTATATGTCCCAAAAACTTTTCAGTCATATTGATTACTCATTGTTCATTGTATAATGTTTCGAATAATCAACTTAGTACTTGAATTAAAACAATAGCTATGTCATGCTCCAAGCATGCACACTTATGTTTGTCTAAACAATAGTTATGCCATGCACCAAGCATGCACACTATGTTTGTCTATGGTCCTTACTTTGTGAAATAGATCAATTGAAAAACATTTCAGTGATGCTTATTTCAAAATTTCAAATCCTTATTGCAAGTGTAAGAATTCCAAATTCTTGTCACTGCTTAGAAAGTGTTAGATTCTAAACTATCATGCAAAGATTCTTTTGTAATGTCTAGGTGCCAAAAGTCACAGAGACTTGACCAATGATATTACAAAATATTCCTTTGGAGATTGTTACAAGACAATTCCATGGAAATGAAGTCTCAAATTCAAAGTACATTCCTTTGAACATCCTTCTTGCATAAAAGTTTCTAACTTTCTCATCTATTCTTCAACTCCCAACATGGAAATATTCCATATTTTCCATATGACAACTCATTTTTAATAGACTCCTGTCTATTCATAATAATGTCAATATGGTCCTTCCATGACTATACTTCCAACTGTCCTTAAGAGACCAATCCTTGGCGAACCATAGATTGTCCTTAACAATTGTTTAACCACTTTAGTCATATCCGGTTCTATTCCTTTTTCCCTGTTAATTCCCTAGGTATTTGGAAAATTAAAACACGAGAATATTATAGCATATGCAATCGATCCTATACCCGAAGCATATGGGAAAAGATTCATAATGTCTAATATAAAAAAATGATACTTAATCAGTCTTTTGCTATAATATTTCTATTTGCCATGTTCTCAAAATTTTGATTATGAACAGTGATGTCGTAATCATAGTCAAATTTTTAAGAACCCAATTAACATTTCCATATATAGAATTTCCTTATGTTGAACCATTTCAACATAACATTCATATATATTTGACTAAATATTATTAAAATCTCGCAATCTAATCTTTTAGATTTGAAATGAAGTATAAAGTATAAATTCCTCTCCCTTAATTATAGCAAAACAACTTTTCAAACCCTGCAACTTTGCGAACTGAAACCTTTGTTTTCTATAATTAACATTGCTAACTTGCAACACTTACCATAATAATTATGCTCCCACTAGCATAATAATTATTATTAGCATAACACTTATACTCCCACTAGCTCTGACATGTATTCAGAAATCAGCTGGACTTCTAGAAATCAACACTTATTGACTTTCATTACCAAAGTTCGAATTTCTGATACGAGATGCTTCGATAAGAATTTATCTAGGCTTCTCAAAATCGTACATCTTTCCTTAGATAGCTCACATATGTGTCTTAACAATTTTAGAACTTGCATCTATAAGCTTGAAATGTTAAGACCTTTGCCATTTCTCACAATTCGAATTATGAAGAGGGATGCCATAATCATAATCGAATTTGAGAATGCAAATATCACAATTCTATCTCCTTAAAATCTACTTAGTGAAAGCGTTTCCTCATAATCATTTTCATGAAGCGGAGAGAAACCTTATGACACTTAGATTTTATGGTATTTGTGTTCCTATCCATGTGAATTTGTCATGACCATAATCACAAGACATGGTTAGTGACAAATCAAAACTCATATGGACTGAACTTGTTTAATCTTAATTTCTTGCCACTTGGCAGCTCAAGGGCCTACCATTGCTTTCAAGTAGTTATGAAAACAACTGAGAACTCATAGAACTCACATGCATAGTCAACTTTAACTGGAATGGGCATAGAAACAAGAATATGTCAACACGATAGGTTATAAACCTCAAGTCGTGTGCTAGTGTTTAACATTAGGTTAATTCTTGATTAGTTCTTGAAGCTTGTCAAGATCTTTAAGACTCCCACTGACCTCTTGAACCATTCCTTCACAAACAAATATTCAAGAGTTGGTTCAGATTCTTATCAACACAAACACTTCATACAATTGGCCTTTAGTTGGTCTTTGTTTTATCCAAAATCATCAGAACTTTTACCAATTTCAAATGTACAAGAGTAGAAGACATTTTACTCTACATTTGATAAGTGTTATAAACCTTCTTAAGATTATGTCACTCAAGTTACAATCTTGGAGTATGACTCTAAGACTTGTTTTGGAACGAAGTATGACTCATCATCTTGATTTAACCATTTCAAACAATTCACGATTCCTCTTCTTTGCCATACATATGTACTAAGATGTCTTTAGAGGATCAATTGTGATATGGTTTTTCCATAAACTTTAAGATGATCATAAAACACGATACTAAAGTACTCTTCCATCTTTTCATATTGGAGAAACTTTTATCTTTCTTCCTAATTTGATTCTTCTCATTTGTTTTGCCATACATTGAACCTTTTCCAATGTTTCAGAATTATACTTAAACTTGTAAGCATAACCACGTTTACTAAACTTTAGTAAATCATGACGAATTGTCTTATTGATCTTTGTGGTGGATCTTGACCAGCGCACACCCAGTATACCCGATCCCCTAGTCCTTCACTTGACTCACATATACATGTGAACAAGGAATTAGTCTTAATTTACCAAAGATGAAAATTCTCATTCATCATACAATACAACTTGCATTATTCCAAGTTTCTATCCAATTGAAACTTGGGTGATGAGAATCTTTCCTTATTTGGCAAATACTCGACACTACGAAAGAATCAAATTCATATTGCTAACATAGAAACATAGAAACATCAATTTTCACAAACGCCATTTCAAGGAGATATAAAAAAAATAAAAACAAAATTTTATTTTATTATAAAATGCGGAAAAAACTTTTCCTTACAATTCAATTACAAATGAAAACTATGTTATTACATATTTCCTAGCAATCTATCATAATTCCTAAGTAGCACCTCAAAAATCCGATCATCGAACCATGCGATTGAAATCCATCTTCGCGATCAGATTCAACATACTCTTCCTTTAAGCTTCCTTCCCTTTGCATGATCCATCAAAATGCAACCTTGTCACATCATGTATTAAGAATCAACAATTAGGAACTTAATAGAGTTAGACAGTAGACTTACCTGAAGCAGAGTCAAACTTTTCGATTCTACCTTTTCTCAGATCTTTCAGGTAGTCAGGGCAGCTTGGCAACCAATGCCCCTTCTCTTGGCAGTAGAAACATATAGACTCTTTGGAAATGGTACACGGGACAATCTCAGACTTAGCCTTTCTCTTTCCCTTGGAAAGAGAAATCTTTTCTGGACTTCCAATGTTTCCATTTTCAATGTCCAAGGAAGTTTGGGGAGTAGATCTTCCAATCAAATTTGCTCTTCCAGTGTGCCAAATCATTGGTGATTCAGCAGCAACAAGCAAATAGGTAAGATCAATAAGGGTCATGTCGTGGTCTGTCACATAGTAGTCCTTAATGAACTCACTATATGACTCATGAAGTGATTGAAGAACCCAGTCAACCTCCAACTTCCTCGAGACAACGACACCCAATACTCTCAGTCTGTTAATATGTGACTTCATCTCCAAGACGTGAGTACACACAGTCCTTCCATCTTGATGTTTCATTGCAACTAGGGCTTGAGTGACCTTGAATTTTTCAAGTCTTTGAACTTGTGATTTAGGGAGAATTATTGGAGGAGGTGGAGGAAGTGAAGTATGACTTCCACGATCCAACCGTGGGACATCATCTTCAAGAGGAAAGCTTGTTCCAAAAAATTTAGGAAGACCATAGTTGTCTGAACTAGACATCTACAATGGGAGAAATTTAAGTTAGTTGATTTAAGTCCTTAATATAACACCCAAATGAAATATTAAAGCTAGGACCCAACACAATATTTTACAATTTGGAAGAGGTATGTCGTAATCCAATTCCAAAAATATTTGAAGATAGGTAAATGACAATTTACCAATTTCCATCACGAAAAACGAAAAAGAACTTTAGGTTTTAAGTGAATTGAATTTCCAAAATCCTTTGACATTCATTGAAACTTTCAATGGCATGTTTAAATCTCGATTGTGCTCTTCAATTTTGTGACTGGGATAACGAGGATCACAAACAAGGTTTGAATAACCATGCAAATTAACTTGGTACACCCGATGTTACAACCACCTAATCAATGTGCCGGTTAACCACACACCCTTCATTGATCTATGATTAACATCATGCTACCCTTTGCCACACACTGTCAGTCCATATTAGTGTGTCGGTTAACGACACACGCTCCACTAACGACTTTACAAGGTGCAAAGTGCAATTTCATGGGTTAGCACCATATTCACATTTTCCTAAGTAACTAAGATTTGGGAATTTATAAGTGTTTAGTTACTTCATATTTATTATTATACTTTTAATGAAGGGAGCATTAGAGTCCTATCCTACCCGTTCGGCTAACGACCATCCACCAGTCAAGGAAGCGGTGGGTGAGAGTGGACACCCATTAAACTGCCATTTTATAGGCAGTAACCTTATACCCCCTTATAGACCAGCTTCGTGAATGAGGCCTACTAACAGTAAGACTGACTTTGTTCTTATACATATATACATAAATATTAAACCTATAATATTATAATAGTATAAGGGTAGAATTTTAAACTTTAAAATTCTAGGGTTTGGAATTAAATGTTTCAAAAGTTAGACTTTTACATTTACAAATTCCAAAATTTGAGGGCAAGTTTTGAACTATTCAAAAACTTTTGCAATCCATAACTTATAAGTTTAATATATGTTTTAATGAAAAGACTCTTGAAAATCCATAACTTGAGGACAAGTTATGGAGTTCATAAAAACATTTATGGAAAAAGACTCTTCAAGTTCATAACCTATGATTTTAATGATCTCCTTAAACTAAAACTTTTCATTTTCCATAACTTGAGGACAAGTTATGGAATTAATCAAAAACATTTAGATCAACTAACGTAACTTACAAAATCAAACAATTTGTCAATGATCTAGATTAAACTCATAAGAACAATACAATTCATATCAAACAAATTTCATGTAATTAGCCTAACCATATAAACTAATACAAAACATGAAACTTTGACAATTATCTTTTAAATTGGATAAGCATGATCATTACCACATCAAAAACAGGTTTATAAGATCAAAAAAGGATTAGGGTATGATCCTAGTCCATTTCCTGCCAAAAAACTCGAAAAACTGCATTCTGTGGCACCAACTCGTCGAGCGTATGAACCAACTCGGCGAGTTGGATGAATTTGTGCTTGGACTCGGCGAGTCCACTGTCCAGAATAGCATAAAATCAATTTTTAAAGCATTTTCAAGCAATTGCATCAAGTATAATTGAAAACAAACATGGCTCTGATACCACTGTTGGGTTTTAAGCATTCTAAAACTCCTAAGGTGTGCATGCAACCCTAAATACCTTGGATCTATCTTTTCTCTATTATACATGCAAACTTGATCTTTCCAAGGTATTACCCTAACTAGAATACAAACTTTCATACTTTGGTAATGGAACAAGTTAGAACACATACCTTTTATTGTAGTTGGAACCCTTGGACCTTTAAGAACTTTGTGCCCCAAGTGTTGCACCTCAAATGGAATCACACAACACCACCAACAATCGGAATAACTTGAAAGAAGAACATTTGCTTGACAAATCGGCTAGCCCTCACTCCTTTTCTCTTTAAAAAAGTGCCATTTCATGAGCTATGAGGCTCCTTATATAGTGTGCACATTAGGGTTACACCGTGTAACTCATGACTTTCCACATTCCTCATGATCCATGGGTTTTAACCTCCATGGAGTATCCATGGGTCACCTCATCGGTATAGCCCAACATGAAGAACTATGGATCATAAACCCACTTTATAAGAATGAATGATTTACCAAATCAATCCCCATTTATTTCATTAGTCTCTTTTGATCACAAAATTAATTCCAAACAAATTCTTGATCAATACTAATTAAATAATATGATTTCATATTAATATATTAGAACTTATAATATATTAATAAATCATAAATATCCTCTTCTCACAAAAGTCTATCAGAATTGTTCTGATGCCATGCAACCCAAATGGACCATGCTACTCTCGGTTCAAGTACATACCAATAATAGTTATGGGCTTAGACACCTAATCCAACAGTGTCCCACTTGGATAACTCTAATAACTATTATTGCAAGCATGACTCCAACCCGACTAGCAATCGTAGCTCTTAAAAGTCGTTGTCAAACTCTGACCTAGTCAATGACGTGTCCATTAGATAAGGGATCATATATTCCTCCATTCTAGATATCATATGGACTGACACATGGATTATAATCATTCTCTATGTCCATCTGTTGTTTCCCAATTTCCGATTTATGACGACTAACTAATTAAACAAATCAAATCAGTCTTGGTCAGATGTGATCACTAAATCATCGAGGGGCCCACAGATATCGCTTTTATCCACAAGGGGTAAAAGGAACAGATAAACTTCGACCCAAATGCTCGCTTGTACTAACTTACCAAATTACACACAACAATATGTTTTATAACATCCAAGTTACTGGTGCGTTTACATATGTCAATGTATAACCAACTCGCAACTACAACTCACATGTCTCCGTTTCAAGAATATAACATATTATCGTATCATGATCACTCGTGATAAAATCCCTGAAGTGATTCAAATGAGCGTGGGTTGAATCCAATACTCGAATCTTATTCAAGGAGTACTCATGAACACTACAGCCATCTTGTCCTAGACAAACTAAAGACCCATTCATGACAATCTTGCCTCAATACCTACTTCCAAAGTATCATCGACTGTAGATTGTTTGAATAACCTAGTTATTCGGGAAGTCAAAACATGCAAAGTGAAACACAAGAATAATACTAATCCTATATGGCCCAAAAACTTTTGAGTCATATTGATTACTCATTATTCATTATATAATGTTTCAAATAATCAACTTAATACTTGAATTAAAACAATAGTTATGCCATGCTCCAAGCATGCACACTTATGTTTGTCTAAACAATAGTTGTGTCATGCACCAAGCATGTAAACTTTGTTTGTGTATGGTCCTTACTTTGTGAAATAGATCAATTGAAAAACATTTCAATGATGCTTATTTCAAAATTTCAAATCCTTATTGCAAGTGTAAGAATTCCAAATTCTTGTCACTGCTTAGAAAGTGTTAGATTCTAATCTTTCATGCAAAGATTCTTTTGTAATGTCTAGGTGCCAAAAGTCACAGAGACTTGACCAATGATATTACAAAATATTCCTTTGGCGATTGTTACAAGACAATTCCATGGAAATGAAGTCTCAAATTCAAAGTACATTCCTTTGAACATCCTTCTTGCATAGAAGTTTCTAACTTTCTCATCTATTCTTCAACTCCCAACATGGAAACATTCCATATTTGCCATATGACAACTCATTATTAATAGACTCATGTCTATTCATAATAATGTCAATATGGTCCTTCCATTACTATACTTCCAACTGTCCTTAAGCGACCAATCCTTGGCGAACCTTAGATTGTCCTTAACAGTTGTTTAACCACTTTAGTCATATCCGGCTCTATTCCTTTTTCCCTCTTAATGCCCTTGGCATTCGGAAAATTAGAACACGATAATACTATAGCATATGCAATCGATCCTATACCGGAAGCATATGGGATACGATTCATAATGTATAACATAAATACATGATACTTAATCAGTCTTTTGCTATAATATTTCTATTTACCATGATCTCAAAATTTTGATTATGAAGAGAGATGCCGTAATCATAGTCAAATTTTTTAAAACGCAATAAACATTTCCATATATAAAATTTCCTTATGTTGAACCATTCCAACATAACATTCATATATATTTGACTAAATTTGATTAAAATCTCGCAATCTAAGCTTTTAGATTTGAAATGAAGTATAAAGTATAAATTCCTCTCCCTTAATTATAGCAAAACAACTTTTCAAACACTGTAACTTTGCGAACTGAAACCTTTGTTTTCTATAATTAACATTGCTAACTTGCAACACTTACCATAATAATTATGCTCCCACTAGCATAATAATTATTATTAGCATAACACTTATGCTCCCACTACCTTTGACATGTATTCAGAAATCCGTTGGACTTCTAGAAATCAATACTTATTGACTTTCATTACCAAAGTTCAGATTTCTGATACGAGATGCTTCGATAAGAATTTATCTAGGCTTCTCACAATCATACACCTTTCCTTAAATAGCTCACATGTGTGTCTTAACAATTTTAGAACTTACATCCATAAGCTTGAAATGTTTAGACCTTTTCCATTTCTCACAACTCGAATTTTGAAGAGGGATGTTGAAATCATAATCAAATTTGAGAATGAATATCTACTTAGTGAAAGCGTTTCCTCACAATCATTTTCATGAAGCAGAGAGACACTTTATGACACTTAGATTTTATGGTATATGTGATCCTATCCATGTGAATTTGTCATGACCATAATCACAAGACATGGTTATTGACAAATCCAAAATCATATGGACTGAACTTGTTCAATCTTAATTTCTTGCCACTTGGCAGCTCAAGGGCCTACCATTGCTTCCAAGTAGTTATGCAAACAACTGAGAACTCATAGAACTCACATGCATAGTCAACTTTAACTGGAATGGGCATAGAAACAAGAATATGTCAACATGATAGGTTATAAACCTCAAGTCTTGTGCTAGTGTTTAACATTAGGTTTATTGTTGATAAGTTCTTGAAGCTTGTCAAGATCTTTAAGACTCCCACAGACCTCTTGAAGCATTCCTTGACAAACAAATATTCAAGAGTTAGTGCGGATTCTTATCAAGACAAACACTTCACACAATTGGCCTTTAGTTGGTCTTTGTTTTATCGAAAATCATCACAACTTTTACCAATTTCAAATGTACAAGAGTAGAAGACATTTTACTCTACATTTGATAAGTGTTATAAACCTTTTTAAGATTATGTCACTCAAGTTACAATCTTGGAGTATGACTCTAACACTGGTTTTGGAACGAAGTATGACTCATCTTCTTAATTTAACCATTTCAAACAATTCACGAGTCCTCTTCTTCACCATACATATGTACTAAGATGTCTTTAGAGGATCAATTGTGATATGGTTTTTCCATAAACTTTAAGATGATAATAAAACATGATACTAAAGTACTCTCCCATATTTTCAGATTGGAGAAACTTTTATCTTCCTGCCTAATTTGATTCTTCTCCTTCGTTCTGCCATACATTGAACCTTTTCCAATGTTTCAGAATTCTACTTAAACTTGTAAGCATAACCATGTTTACTAAACTTTAGTAAATCATGACGAATAGTCTTATTGATCTTTGTGGTGGATCTTAACCAGCGCACACCCAGTGTACCCGATCCCCTAGTCCTTCACTTGACTCACATATACATGTGAACAAGGAATTAGTCTTAATTTACCAAAGATGAAAATTCACATTCATCATACAATACAACTTGCATGATTCCAAGTTTTTGTCCAATTGAAACTTGGGTGATGAGAATATTTCCTTATTTGGCAAATACTCGACACTACGAAAGAATCAAATTCATATTGCTAACATAGAAACATACAAACATCAGTTTTCACAAATGCCATTGCAAGGAGATATAATAAAAATAAAAACAAAATTTTATTTATTTATAAAATGCGGAAAAAAAATTTCCTTACAATGCAATTACAAATGAAAACTATGTTATTTCATATTTCCTAGCAATCTATCATAGCTCCTAAAGCAGCTCAAAAATCCGATCTTCGAACTATGCGATTGAAATCCATCTTCGCGATCAGATTCAGCATACTCTTCCTTTAAGCTTCCTTCCCTTTGCGTGATCCATCAAAATGCAACCTTGTCACATCATGTATTAAGAATCAACAATTAGGAACTTAATAGAGTTAGACAGTAGACTTACCTGAAGCAGAGTCAAACTTTTCGATTCTACCTTTTCTCAGATCTTTCAGGTAGTCAGGGTAACTTCGCAACCAATTCCCCTTCTCTTGGCAATAGAAACATATAGACTCTTTGGAAATGGTACACGGGACAATCTCAGACTTAGCCTTTCTCTTTCCCTTGGAAAGAGAAATCATTTCTGGACTTCCAATGTTTCCATTGTCAATGTCCATGGAAGTTTGGGGAGTAGATCTTCTAATCAAATTTGCTTTTCCAGTGCACCATATCATTGTTGATTCAGCAGCAACAAACAAATAATTAAGATCAATAAGGGTCATGTCGTGGTCTGTCACATAGTAGTCCTTAATGAACTCATTATATGACCAGGAAGTGATTGAAGAACCCAGTCAACTGCCAAGTTCCTCGAGACAACGACACCCAATACTCTCAGCCTGTCAATATGTGACTTCATCTCCAAGACGTGCGTACACACATGCCTTCCATCTTGATGTTTCATTGCAAGTAGGGCTAGAGTGACCTTGAATTTTTCAAGTCTTTGAACTTGTAGGTTAGGGAGAATTATTGGAGGTGGTGGAGGAAGTGAAGTATGACTTCCACGATCCAACCGCGGGACATCATCTTCAAGAGGAAAGCTTGTTCCAAAAGATTTGGGAAGACCATAGTTGTCTGAACTAGACATCTACAATGGGAGAAATTCAAGTTAGTTGATTTAAGTCCTTAATATAACACCCAAATGAAATTTTAAGGCTAAGACCCAACATAATATTTTACAATTTGGAAGAGGGATGTCGTAATCCAATTGCAAAAAATATTTGAAGGTGGGTAAATGACGATTTACCAATTTCCATCATGAAAAATGAAAAAGAACTTTAGGTTTTAAGTGAATTGAAATTCCTAGATCCTTTGAGATTCATTGAAACTTTCAATGGCATGTTTGAATCTCGATTGTGCCCTTCAAGTTTGTGACTGGGATGCTGAGGATTACAAACAAGGTGTGAATAACCATGCAAATTAAGTTGGTACACCCAATATTACAACCACCCAATCAATGTACCTGGTAACCACACACGCCCCATTGATCAATGATTAATATCAATCTACCCTTTTCCACACACTGTCAGTCCAGATTAGTGTGCCGGTTAACCACACACGCTCCACTAACGACTTAACAAGGTGCAAAGTGCAATTTCATGGGTTAGCACCATATTCACATCTTCCTAAGTAACTAAGATTTGGGAATTTATAAGTGTTTAGTTACTTCATATTTATCATTACACTTTTAATGAAAGGAGAGTTAGAGTCCTATCCTACCCGTTCGGCTAATAACCCTCAACCAATCAAGGAAGCGGTGGGTGAGAGTGGACACCCATTAAACTGCCATTTTATAGGCAATAACCTTATACCCCCTTATAGACCGGCTTCGTGAATGAGGCCTACTAACGGTAAGACTGACTTTGTTCTTATACATATATACATAAATATTAAGCCTATAATATTATAATAGTATAAGTGTAGAATTTTAAACTTTAAAATTTTAGGGTTTGGAATTAAATGTTTCAAAAGTTAGACTTTTACATTTCCAAATTCCAAAATTTGAGGGCAAGTTTTGAACTATTCAAAAACTTTTGGAACCCATAACTTATGAGTTTAATAAAGGTTTTAATGAAAAGACTCTTGAAAATCCATAACTTGAGGACAAGTTATGGAGTTCATAAAAACATTTATGGAAAAAGACTCTTCAAGTTCATAACCTATGATTTTAATGATCTCTTTAAAGTAAAACTTTTCATTTTCCATAACTTGAGGACAAGTTATGGAATTCATCAAAAACATTTAGATCAACTAATGTAACTTACCAAATCAAACAATTTGTCAATAATCTAGATTAAAGTCATAAGAACAAGACAATTCATATCAAACAAATTTCATGTAATTAGCCTAACCATATAAACTAATACAAAACATGAAACTTTGACAATTATCTTTTAAATTGGATAAGCATGATCATTACCACATCAAAAACTGGTTTATAAGATCAAAAAAGGTTTAGGGTAATGATCCTAGTCCAATTTCAGCCAAAAAACTCAAAAAACTGCATTCTGGAGCACCAACTTGTCGAGTGTATGAACCAACTCGGCGAGTTGGATGAATTTGTGCTTGGACTCGGCGAGTCCCCCAGTGGACTCGACGAGTCCACTGTCCAGAATAGCAGAAAATCAATTTTTAAAGTATTTTCAAGCAATTGCATCAAGTATAATTGAAAACAAACCTGGCTCCGATACCACTGTTGGGTTTTGAGCTTTCTAGCACTCCTAAGGTGTGCATGCAACCCTAAATACCTTGGATCTATGTTTTCTCTAATATACATGCAAACTTGATCTTTCCAAGGTATTACCCTAACTAGAATACAAACTTTGATACTTGGGTAATGGAACAAGTTAGAAGACATACCTTTTGTTGTAGTTGGAAGCCTTGGACCTTTAAGAACTTAGTGCCTCAAGTGTTGCACCTCAAATGGAATCACACAACACCACCAAAAATTGGAATAACTTGAGACAAGAACACTTTCTTCACAAATCGACTATCCCTCACTCCTTGTCCCTTTAAAAAGGTGCCATTTCATGAGCTATGAGGCTTCTTATATAGTGTGCACATTAGGGTTACACCATGTAACTCATGACTTTCCACATTCCTCATGATCCATGGGTTTGAACCTCCATGGAGTATCCATGGGTCACCTCATGGGTTTAGCCCAACATGAAGAGCTATGGATCACAAGCCCACTTTATAAGAATGAATGATTTACCAAATCAATCCCCATTTATTTAACTAGTCTCTTTTGATCTCAAAATTAATTCCAAACTAATTCTTGATCAATACTAATTAAATCATATGATTTCATATTAATATATTAGAAATTATAATATATTAATAAATCATAAATATCCTCTTCTCACAAAAGTCTATCCAAATTGTTCTGATGCCATGCAACCCAAATGGACCATGCTACTCTCGGGTCAACTACATACCAATAATCGTTATGGGCTTAGACACCTAATCCAACAGAATGGTGGAGCTGAGAGGTGTAATCGAACCTTGGTAGACATGGTTCGTTCCATGATGAGTCGTGCTTCACTACCTATCTCATTCTGGGGGGTATGCCTTAGAGATTGTCGCACATATCCTTAACCTAGTCCCTACAAAGAAGATTGCCAAAACACCTCACGAGATGTGGACAAGGAAAGCTCCCTCGTAGGCACATATCAACGTCTTGGGTTGCAACGCTTTCCTAAGACGAAAGACTCACGACAAGCTCGAACCTTGTAGTGAGCGATGTATTTTCATCGGCTGCCCGTAGAAGTACTTTGGATATCTCTTCTATAGACCGAGTGATAATGTTGTCTTTGTTGCGAGGAGAGGGGTTTTCCGAGAGCGAGAAATCATAAGCCAAGGGGACTGTGGGGGGGGAAAATCGATCTTGAAGAGCTTCAAGAATCGAACGATGAAGGAACCTCTAACACTGGCGCTCAACCTAAGGAGGAAACTCCTGTTGAACCGATTGCCGAGTCTTTACCTCTTAGACGTTCCAGTAGAGTTAGTGTTCCACCTGTGTTATATGGTTTTCATATAACAAGTGAAGGTGATACGTTTATTAGTGACAGTACACTAATAAATTTGGATGAACCTAACAGCTACAAGGAAGCCATGGCAGGCTTGGAGTCTGCGAAATGGAAAGACGCTATAGACAGCGAGATTCAGTCCATGTATGACAACCAAGTTTGGGATTTGGTTGACAATGTGCCAGGTCGTAAGACGGTCGGGTGCAAATGGATCTTCAAAAAGAAGACCAACATAGATGGCAAGGTACACACTTATAAGGCGCGATTGGTTACGAAGGGCTTTACTCAAACTCCAGGAGTTGACTATGATGAGACCTCCTCACCGGTTGCGAAGATAAAGTCTATTAGGGTGATGCTAGCCATTGTTGCATTTCATGACTATGAAATATGGCAAATGGATGTAAAAACCGCTTTCCTTAATGGGAAGTTGGCTGAGGATGCTTACATGAGTCAGCCAGAGGTTTTTTTTTATGCGAAGCATCCTAATAGAGTGTGTAAGCTTGAGAAATCCATTTGTGGATTAAAACAAGCATCTTCATATGGAATCTTTGTTTCGATGAGAAATTCAAAGAGTTTGGTTTTCTACGAAGCGAGGATGAGTCATGTGTATATGTCAAAGCCAATGGGAGTATAGTTAGCTTCCTCGTATTTTATGTCGATGACATACTACTCATTGGAAACGACATCCCGACCCTGCAGGAAGTTAAGTCCTGGCTTGGGAAGTGTTTCGCTATGAAGGACCTCGGAGAGGCTACCTATATTCTGGGAATAAGGATAGTGAGAAACAGGAGTAAGAGACTAATAGGACTTAGTCAGAATACTTACTTCGATAAAGTACTAAAGCGTTTTAGTATGGAGAATTCTAAGAAAGGGTAGTTACCAATCCAAATCAACGCCAAACTGAGTAAGACTCAGAGCCCGAGTACAGAGACCGAGATAGCAGAGATGAGCCGAATATCTTACGCTTCCGCAGTTGGCTCAATCATGTATGTTATGACTTGTACTAGCCCTGATGTGGCCTTCGCTTTGAGCATGGTCAACAGATATCAGGGGAACCCTGGCAGAGCACATTGGACTGCAATCAAGAATATTCTTAAGTACCTTCAGAGGACCAAGGAATGGTTTCTAGTCCTCGGTGGGAGTGATGACTTAACGGTGCGAGGGTATAGTGACGCCATTTTTCAGACAGACTGAGATAATTATCGATCTCAGTCAGGCTGGGTCTTTACCCTAAATAGAGGAGCAGTGAGTTGGAAAAGTTCCAAGCAAGAGACCGTAGTTGATTCAACGTGCGAATCAAAGTACATAACGGCGAGCGAAGCGTCAAAGTAGGAGATATGGTTGAAGAACTTCGTTGGAAACCTTGGAATTGTGCCAACGATAAAGGAGCCTATGGAGATTTTCTGCGATAATGAAGGAGCGGTTTCCTTGACCAAGGAACCGAGGGATCATGGCAGATCTCAACATATCGACAGGAAATATCACTTTATTAGACATCAGGTTGTAGAGGGACTCCTCGTAGTGAAGAGGGTATCGTCAGAGGATAAACTAGCAGATCCCCTTACGAAGGGACTGAGTAGGGTTAAGCATTTGCAGCACGCTAGGAGCATTGGGCTGAAGGACGATATTAGTTTAGATTAGATAGCTTCGAAACGAGTAATATATAAATTGTAATTAACATTTTATGATTAAATAAAGGAGTATTATTTATAAGTAAAGTTATTGTCTTTTGTTAATCATTTACCTATTGTTTCACTTTGCATGTTTTGACTTCCTGAATAATAAGATTATTCGAACAGTCCATAGTCGCTCATACTTTGGAAGTAGGTATGAAAGAAGATTGTCATGAATTGTTTTGTAGACTGTCTAAAGTGTATTAGACATAGCAAAAGTTTGCTACAACGTTCATGAGTGCTTATGAACTAAGATTTGAGCATTGGATTAAACCCACGCTTGCTGGTATCGCTTCATGGAATTTATCACGAGTGATCGTAAGACGATAATATCATATAGTCTTTAAACCTAGATATATGGTTTATTGTTCGCAACTTGGTTGTACATTGATAATGCGTAAACGCATCAGTAACTTGAGGTTATACAACGCATTGTTGTGTATGATTTGATGAGTGAATAGTAAATGCATATAAGTCGAAGTTTATCTGTTCCTTTTATCCTAAGAGGATAAAAGCGATATTTGGGCCCCTCGATGATTTGGTTTGACTTATGTGTCGGGCCCAGTCAGGACTGAATTGATGTGTTCAATTGAGTTCTATGTCATACGAATCAGAGATCGAGAAACAAACTGCTGGACAATAAGTATGACCGTGTTCCATGTATTTGTCCACACGATATCTTGAACGGAGGATTATATGATCCCTTATCTAAAGGACGGGTTATTGATAAGATCAAGAGTTTTGAGAACTGTGATTGCTAATCGGATCCTAAACTCGTACTTGCATTTATAGTTATTAGACTTATCCAAGTGGGAGACTGTTGGATTAATGTCTAAGTCCATAACTATATTTGGTATGTACTTGACCCGGTTGTTGCATGGTCCTTTTGGGTTGCCTTCACCAAAGCAACTTGACTGGATGAATAATAGACAAAGACGTTATTATGGTTTATTAATATATTATAAGAATAATATATTAAAAGAGAAATCATATTTATTTAATTAACATCGGTTAAGAATTAATTTTGTCGTCAAAAGAGGTTAATTGAATTAAGGGGGTTGAATTTGTAATTATGTGATAGTTGCAAAGTTTGGTAAGGAAACCCTAGTGTATAGGGTGGACGAATTCTAAAGGATAAGGCCTTAAGGAATTCGTCCAAAGGGGGTTCTAGAATTATCTTATGGGCTGCTTCGTGGCTAAGCAACCAGATAAGGATAATGACTGAAGCCCTAATTTCCACACCTATATAAAGACCCCTTGGGCATGAGAATTCGGCTACACCTTAACCCTAGAAGTCTTGGAGCCAATTTTTCCCTCTCCCCTCTCTCTCTCTTGTTTCATCCAATTGTGATTCATTAGAGGCACAACATTTTGTTGGATTAGTGTCTAAGTCCATAACTATAATTGGTATGTACTTAACCCGACTCAGCATGGTCCATTTGGTTTGCATGGCATCGGAGCATTTGGATAGACCGTTTGTGAGGAGAGGACATTCGTGACATATTAATGTATTATAAGTTCTAATATATTAGTATGAAATCATGTTATTTAATTAGTATTGATCAAGAATTAATTTGGACTTAATTTAGTGATCAAAAAGAGACTAATTAAATATATAGGGATTGATTGTATAAATCATTCATTCTTATATATGTGGGCTTATGATCCATGATTCCTTATGTTGGGTTTAACCCATGTGGTGATCCATGGATACTCCATGGAGGTTAAAACCCATGGAGCATAAGGAATGGGTAAAGTCATGGGTTACATGGTGTAACCCTAATGTGCACACTATATAAGGACCTCTTTTGCTCAAGAAATCGGCACTAGTGATACTTATATGACGGCTAGCTGATTTGAGCATGAATGTCTTCTTCTCATGGTTATTCCATGTGTTGGTGATGTTGTGTGAACCATTTGAGGTGTCACACTTGGGGCACTAGGCTCTCGAGCTTCATGGAGTCAAGCTACATCAACAAGGTGTGTATTCTATCTATTTTATTACCCAAGTATCAAAAGATTGTATGCTAGTTAGGGTAATACCTTGGAATATTCATATTTGCATGTATAATAGAGAAAACATAGATCCAAGGTATTTAGGGTTGCATGTACACTTCGGAGTGTTAGAATGCTCAAAACCCAACAGCGGTATCAGAGCCAGGTTTGTTTTCAATTATACTTGATGCAAATTGCTGAAAAAGCTGAAAAAAATCGATTTTTTGGCTGTCTGGGCACTGGACTCGCCGAGTCCACTGATGAAATCGTCGAGTCCATGAGGAAAATCATCCTACTCGTCGAGTAGGTTCATACACTCAATGAGTAGGAGCCCCTGACAGCATATTTTCGACGTTTAAGGCTGGAATTGGACTAGAATCATTCTAATCCAATTCAAAAGATAATTGTCAATAGATTCATGTTTTGTATTAGTTTAATGGTTAGGCTAATTTCATGAAAAAGTTTGATTTGAATTATCTTTTTCTTATGAGTTTCTTAGATTAATAGAAAAGTTATGTGATAATGTGTTTTCAATCCAAATTAATCTATGAATTGATTCTAAAATGTGTTTTTGTAACTTGTCCTCAAGTTATATGAAAAGTCACATTTAAGATTCATAAAACTCATAAAGACATCCATAACTTATGAATAATGAAGAGTCACATTCTTTAATGGTTTAAAGTTTTCCATAACTTGTCCTCAAGTTATGGAACTTGAAGAGTCTTTTAATTAAAACTACTTTAAACACATAAGTTATGGAAATGAATGGTTTTGAATAGTTTCAAAACTTGCCCTCAAGTTTTGGAATTGTAAAAGTTAAAATTCAACCCTTATACTTTATAGTATTATAAGTTAATAATATATATATATATATATATATATATATATATATATATATATATATATATATATATATAAGAGCAAGTCAGTCTTACCGTTAGTAGGCCTCATTCACGAAGCCGGCCTATAAGGGGGGTATAAGGTTACTGCCTATAAAATGGCAGTTTAATAGGTGTCCACTCTCACCCACCGCTTCCTTGATTGGTAGAGGGTCGTTAGCTGAACGGGTAGGACAAGGACTATAATTCTCCCTTCATTAAAAGTATTAATGATAAATACTAAGTAACTAAACTCTTATTAATACCCAATCTTAGTTACTTAGGAAAATGTGAATATGGTGCTAACCCATGAAATTACACTTTGCACTTTGCTTAAGTCGGTTAGTGGAGCGCGTGTGGTTAACCGGCATACTAGCTTGATTTAACAAGGTAGGCAAAGGGTAACTTAATGTTTATCATAGTATCGATGGAGCGCGTGTGGTTAACCGGCACATCGATTAAGGGGTAAATATTAAGGGTACCAAGTATATTTGCATGGTTATTCACACCTTGTTTTGTGATCCTCAGCATCCCAGTCACAAAATTTGAGAGGGCACAATCGAGATTGAAAAGTTCAATGAATCTCAAAAGATCTAGGTGTTTCAAATCCAATTAAATCCTAATAAATTATTTCGTTTTTCATGGTGGAAATTGGTGAATCGTCATTCGCCTACCTTCAAATATTCTATAGCTTGGATTACGGCATCCCTCTTCCAAGTTATAAAGAATTGTGTTGGGTCCTAGCCTTAATATTTCATATTGGGTGTTATATTAAGGACTTTAGATCAACTATCTTGAATATCTCCCAAAAGATGTCTAGTTCAGACATCTATGATCTTCCCAAATCTCTTGGAACTTCACTTCCTCCACCTCCTCCAATTATTCTCCCTAACCCACAAGTTCAAGGTCACTCAAGCCCTATTGGCAAGCAAGGTCTATGTGTTCTCACATCTTGGAGATGAAGTCACATATTGACAAGCCGGGAGAGTTGGGTGTCAAAGTCTTAAGAAAGTTGGATGTTCAATCACTTTCTAAGTCACATAGTGAGTTCCTTTGGGACTACTATGAAACAGACTATGACATGACCCTTAAGGATCTTATCTATTTTCTTGGTGCTGTTGAATCAGAAATGATTTGAAGACTAGTAAAGCAAATTTGATTAGGAGATCAACTTCCCAATGGACATTGACAATGGTAACATTGGATATCAAGAAAAGGCTTTCTCTTCCCAATGGAAAGGGATCGGCCGTAGTCAACTCGGTTGACCAAATGGTAAAGAGAAAGGCAAGTCTGAGATAGTCCAGTGCACCATTCCCAAAGGGTCCATATGTTCCTATTGCCAAAGGAAGGGGCATTGATTGCGAAGCTGCCTATTTACCTGAAAGATCATAAGATTGATCAAGTCAAGAAGTTTGACTCTACTTCAGGTAAAGTCCACTATCTAAATCTGTTAAGTTTCTATTCTGAGATTCTTATTACATGATGTGACTGGGTTACATGTTGATGTTTTAAGAATCAAAGAAAAGTGAAGAAACTTAAAGGAAGTATATACTAATTCTGATCGCGAAGATGGATTTCGATCGCATGGTTCGGTGATCAGAATTTTGAGCTGTTGCTTAGGAGTTATGATATATTTGTTGGGTTTTGAGCATTCTAACACTCCTATGGTGTACATGCAACCCTATAAACCTTTAATATATGTTTTCTCTATTATACATGCAAATATTAACTATTCCAAGGTTTCATCCTAACTAGCATATTATGAAGCACCTATACTACAAAGTTCTAGTTAGATGACATACCTTTTGATGTAGCTTGATGTCTTCAAGCTTTAAGAGCTTAGCCCCAATAGTGTGGAAGCCTCAAATGGAATCACAAATCACCAAAACACCATGGAAGAACTTGAGAGAATATGTATGCACACTAAAATCGGCCCACTCTAATTTTCACACACTTGTCCCAATTTTGTGAGCCAAGGACCCCTTTATATATTATGGAGGATTAGGGTTACATCCATGTAAACCCTAATACCCATGACATTTCATTTACATAGGATCCATGGGTTAAAAGCTCCATGGACCATCCATGAAAGCTTAGCCCAACCTAAATGAACTTGGCCCATTCCATATATATAAGAGTCCATATTTAATTAGTTCTTTTTGATCACTTAATTATTTCTAAATTAATTCTTGATCAATACTAATTAAATAATATGATTCCATATTAATATATTAGAACTTATAATATATTAATGTAAATCATAAATATACTATTCTCAAAAGACTATCCATATAAATTATGCCGGTGAAGTGCAACCCAAATGGACCATGCCGGGTCGGGTCAAGTACATACCAAATATAGTTATGGACTTAGACATTAATCCAACAGTCTCCCACTTGGATAAGTCTAAAACTATTATTGAGTATGACTTCAAAACCTAACTGGCAATCGTAGCTCTTAAAGCCGCTGTCGAACTCTGACCTTGTCAATGACTTGTCCATTAGATAAGGGATCATATATTCCTCCATTCTAGATATCATATGGACTGAGACATGGATTATAATCATTCTCTCTATCTATTTGTTGTTTCCTGATTTTCGATTTATGATGATTGACTGATTGAACAAATCAAATCAGTCCTGGCTTACTCACATGTGTCATCGCTAAATCATCGAGGGGCCCACAGATATCGTTTTTATCCCGAAGGTAAAAGGAATGGATAAACTTCGACTCATATGGTTTCTTCTACTAATTGTTGAATCATACACAAAGGCACGTTTCATAACATCGAGTTACCAAATGCGTTTTCGTGCAATCAATGTATAACCAACTCATAGTAACAACTCATATCTCTAGGTTTGAAGAATATAAGATATTATCGTCTCATGATCACTCGTGATAAAATCCATGAAGTGATTCAAATAAGAGCGGGTTGAATCCAATACTCAGAACTTATGAGCACTCATGAGTGTTGTAGCACCACTTTGTCCACCACTTGGACCTCTACAAACCAACCCATGACAGTCTTGATTCATATCTACTTCTAACATATGACCGACTGTGGATGGTTTGAATAACTTAATCATTCAGGAAGAGCGACTTAGTTATTCTGGAAGTCAAAACATGCAAAGTGAAACACAAGAATAAATGAATCAAATACGGTATCAAACCCTATGAATATAAATAAACACTTTTATTTATCACCATACTGATTACTCATTATTCATTGTTTCGGTTTTATCAACTTTATACTTGAATTAAAAACACTAGTTGTCCCATGCTCCAAGCATGTACACTATGTTTTTCTTAAACAATAGCTTTGCCATACACCAAGTATGCACTCTATGTTTGTCTATGATCCTTACTTTGTGAAATAAACCAATTGAACATAATTTCAATGATTCTAATTTCACACTCCCAAATCCTTATCGAAAAATGTGAGAATTTCAAATTCCTATCATTTATCGAAATCTGTTTAGATTTTAAACTTATATGCACTGACCCTCCTGTAATGAATATGTACAAAGTCACAAAGACTTGTCAACAGTCATTATAAGGTATTCCAATGGAGATCAACTCCATGGAAACTAAGTCTCATATTCAAAGTACATTGCTTTGGACATGCTTCTTGCATTAAGTTTTCTAATCTTACACATATAACTTCCACCTATGGAGACAACTCCATATTCTTATTTTGACTATCACTTCTGAATAAGAGATGCCTCTTTTCAGAATATGTCAATATGGTCCTTCCAAAATTAGCACTATACTTCCAACTGTCCCTGAGCAACCAATCTTTGGTAAACCTCAGATTGTCCTCGACAATTGCTTAATCATTTTTGTCATATCCAATTCTAGACCTTTTCCCTTCTTAATGCCTCTGGGCATCTGGAAAAATTTAGAAATGACAAATATTATAGCAGATGCAATCGATCCTGTACCCAAAGCAAATGGCACACGATTCATGATGTCTCACATAAAGACATGATTCTGGACCAGTCTAGACCTTTTCTCTTCTTAATGCCTCTTGGCATTTGGAAAAATTTAGAAATGACAAATATTATAGCACATGCAACCGATCCTGTACCCAAAGCAAATGGTACACGATTCATGATGTCTCACATAAACACATGATTCTAGACCAGTCTTTTGCTACAATATTTTTATTTGCCATGTTTTCAAAATTTGACTATGAAGACGGATGCCGTAATCATAATCGAATTTTGAGAACGCAATATATAGAATTTCCTTAAGTTGAACCAATCCAACATGAAATTCATATATATATTCTTGACTAAAGATGATTAAGGTCTCAATCTAAGCCTTTAGAACTGAAATGAAGTATATCATCTCCCTTAATTATAGCCAAACAACTTTTTCAATCCATGCAGCCTCACGAATTGAAACTTTTGTTTTCTATAATTAACATTGCTAACTTGCAACACTAACAATAATTATCATGCTCCCACTAACATGATGATTATTAGCATAACACTTATGCTCCCACTAGCTTTGACATGTACTCAGAAATCAGCTGGACTTCTAGAAATCAATACTTTATTGACTTTCTTACCAAAGTTCAGATTTCTGATACGAGATGCTTTGATAAAACTTTATCAAAATCATACACCTTTCCTTAGATAGCATGCATGTGTGTCTAAACAATTTCAGAATTATGAAAAGGGATGCCGTAATCATAGTCTCAATTGTTTAGACCTTTTGTCATCTGCTTCAAATCTACTTGGTGGAAGTGTTTCCTCACCATCATTTTCATGAATCGGAGAGAAACCTTATGACCCTTAGATTTTATGGTGTATGTGTTCTTATCCATGTGAATCGTCAAAACCATAGTCACAAGACAAGGATAATGACAAATCCAAACTCATATGGACTGAACTTATGCAATCTTAACTTCTTGCTACCTGGAAGTACAGGGCCTGCCATTGCTTCCAAGTTGTTATGCAACCAATTGAGAACTTTCAGAACTCCTATGCAAAGCCAACTTTAACTGGAATGGGCACAGAATATGTCAACACAATAGGTTATAAACCTCAAGTCGTGTGCTAGTGAAGAACCTCAGGTTTTATTCTTGATTAGTTCTTGAAATTCTTTTTAGGATCTTTAAGACTCCCACTATCCTCTTGACATATAAGACTATCTTGCCAAATATTCAAGAGATAGTGCGGATTCTTTATCAAGACAAACACTTCACACAATTGGCCTTAGTTGGTCTTTGTTTTATCCAAAACATCACAACTTACCAATTTCAAATGTACAAGACTAGGACATTTTTACTCTTACATTTGACAAGTGTTTTAAACCTTTCTTTAAGATATGTCACTCAAGTTACAATCTCGGAGTATGACTCTAAGAATTGTTTTGGAACGAAGTATGACTCATCTTCCTAATCTAACCATTTCAACAATTCATGACTCTTCTTCTTAGTCATAAGAATGCACTAAGATGACCTTTAGAGGACTAATTGTGATATGATATCTAAATCATTAAGATGATCACAAACATGATACTAAAGTACTCTCCCATCTTTTCAGATTTGAGAAACTTTTATCTTTCTGCCTAATTTGATTCTTCCCATTCGTTCTGCCATACATTGAGACTTTTCCAATGTTTCAGAATTATACTTAAACTTGTAAGTATAACCATATTTACGAAACTTTAGTAAATCAAATAGTCTTAACGAGCTTTGTGGTGGACATGACCAGTGCACAAGAATGTGTACTCGATCCCTTTAGTCCTTCACTTGACTCACACATCCATATGAACAAGTAATTAGTCTTGATTTTCCAATGCTTGAAAGTTCTCATTCATCATACTATTCAACTTGCATGATTCCAAGTTTCGGTCCAATTGAAACTTCGGTGACGAGGAACTTTCCTGATTTGGTAAATTTAGACACTACCACAAATGAAAGAATCAAATCCATTTTCCAATATTGTTGTCAGTGGAATCATATAAGCAATAATTTTCCACAAATGCCATTGTAAGGATACTTCAAATAAATAAAATTAAACAATTTTCTTTTATTTTAAAACTTTGCGGAAAAACTTTTCCTTACAATCCACATGGAAAATTGTTGTTATCTATTCCTTAGCAATATATCATAACTTCTTAAGCAACTGCTCAAAATTCTCATGCGATCGAAATCCACCTTCGCGATCAGAATCAGCATATACTTCCTTTAAGATTTCTCTCTATTCTTTGATTCTTAAAACATCAACATGTGACCCAGTCACATCATGTAATGAGGATCTCAGAATAGAACTTAACAGAGTTAGATAATGGGCTCTACCTGATGTAGAGTCAAACTTATTGACTTTAACATCCTTAGGTAAATTTGGCAGCTTTGCAATCAACGCCCCTTCCTTTGGCAAAAGAAACATATGGACCCTTTGGTAATGGGACTATCTCAGACTTAGCCTTTCTCTTTACCATTTGGTCAACCGGGTTGACTATGGCCAATCCCTTTCCATTGGGAAGAGAATGCTTTTTCTGGATTTCCAGTGTCACCATTGTCACTGTCCATAAAGTTTTTGGGAAGTTGATCTTCTAATCAAATCTAACTGGCAATCGTAGCTCTTAAAGCCGCTGTCAAACTCTGACCTTGTCAATGACTTGTCCATTAGATAAGGGATCATATATTCCTCCATTCTAGATATTATATGGACTGAGACATGGATTATAATCATTCTCTCTGTCCATTTGTTGTTTCCCGATTTTCGATTTTCGATTTATGATGACTGACTGATTGAACAAATCAAATCAGTCCTGGCTTGGCCAAGCACTCACATGTGTCATCGCTAAATCATCGAGGGGCCCACAGATATCGCTTTTATCCCGAAGGTAAAAGGAATGGAGAAACTTCGAATCATATGGCTTGTTCTACTACTTGTTGAATCATACACAAAGGCACGTTTTATAACATCGAGTTACCAAATGCGTTTTCGTGCAATCAATGTATAACCAACTCATAGTAAGAACTCATATCTCTAGGTTTTAAGAATATAAGATATTATCGTCTCATGATCACTCGTGATAAAATCCATGAAGTGATTCAAATGAGCGTGGGTTGAATCCAATGCTCAAAACTTATGAGCACTCATGAGTGTTGTAGCACCACTTTGTCCACCAACTTGGACCTCTACAAACCAACCCATGACAGTCTTGATTCATATCTACTTCAGACATATGACCGACTGTGGATGGTTTGAATAACTTAATCATTCAGGAAGAGCGACTTAGTTATTCTGGAAGTCAAAACATGCAAAGTGAAACACAAGAATAAATGAATCAAATATGGTATCAAACCCTATGAATATAAATAAACACTCTTATTTATCACCATATTGATTACTCATTATTCATTGTTTCGGTTTTATCAACTTTATACTTGAATTAAAAACACTAGTTGTCCCATGCTCCAAGCATGTACACTATGTTTTTCTTAAACAATAGCTTTGCCATACACCAAGTATACACTCTATGTTTGTCTATGATCCTTACTTTGTGAAATAAACCAATTGAACATAATTTCAATGATTCTAATTTCACACTCCCAAATCCTTATCGAAAAATGTGAGAATTTCAAATTCCTATCATTTATTGAAATCTGTTTAGATTTTAAACTTATATGCACTGACCCTCCTGTAATGAATATGTACAAAGTCACAAAGACTTGTCAACAGTCATTATAAGGTATTCCAATGGAGATCAACTCCATGGAAACTAAGTCTCATATTCAAAGTACATTGCTTTGGACATGCTTCTTGCATTAAGTTTTCTAATCTTACACATATAACTTCCACCTATGGAGACAACTCCATATTCTCATTTTGACTATCACTTCTGAATAAGAGATGCCTCTTTTCAGAATATGTCAATATGGTCCTTCCAAAATTAGCACTATACTTCCAACTGTCCCTGAGCAACCAATCTTTGGTAAACCTCAGATTGTCCTCGACAATTGCTTAATCATTTTAGTCATATCCAATTCTAGACCTTTTCCCTTCTTAATGCCTCTGGGCATTTGGAAAAATTTAGAAATGACAAATATTATAGCACATGCAATCGATCCTGTACCCAAAGCAAATGGTACACGATTCATGATGTCTCACATAAAGACATGATTATAGACCAGTCTTTTGCTACAATATTTTTATTTGCCATGTTTTCAAAATTTGACTATGAAGACGGATGCCGTAATCATAATCGAATTTTGAGAACGCAATATATAGAATTTCCTTAAGTTGAACCAATCCAACATGAAATTCATATATATATTCTTGAGTAAAGATGATTAAGGTCTCAATCTAAGCCTTTAGAACTGAAATGAAGTATATCCTCTCCCTTAATTATAGCAAAACAACTTTTTCAATCCCTGCAGCCTCACGAATTGAAACTTTTGTTTTCTATAATTAACATTGCTAACTTGCAACACTAACAATAATTATCATGCTCCCACTAACATGATGATTATTAGCATAACATTTATGCTCCCACTAGCTTTGACATGTACTCAGAAATCAGCTGGACTTCTAGAAATCAATACTTTATTGACTTTCTTAACAAAGTTCAGATTTCTGATACGAGATACTTTGATAAAACTTTATCAAAAGCGTACACCTTTCCTTAGATAGCATGCATGTGTGTCTAAACAATTTCAGAACTATGAAAAGGGATGCCGTAATCATAGTCTCAATTGTTTAGACCTTTTTCCATCTGCTTCAAATCTACTTGGTGGAAGTGTTTCCTCACCATCATTTTCATGAATCGGAGAGAAACCTTATGACCCTTAGATTTTATGGTGTATGTGTTCTTATCCATGTGAATCGTCAAAACCATAGTCACAAGACAAGGATAATGACAAATCCAAACTCATATGGACTGAACTTATGCAATCTTAACTTCTTGCCACCTGGCAGTACAGGGCCTGCCATTGCTTCCAAGTTGTTATGCAACCAATTGAGAACTTTCAGAACTCCTATGCAAAGCCAACTTTAACTGGAATGGGCACACAATATGTCAACACGATAGGTTATAAACCTCAAGTCGTGTGCTAGTGAAGAACCTCAGGTTTTATTCTTGATTAGTTCTTGAAATTCTTTTTAGGATCTTTAAGACTCCCACTATCCTCTTGACATATAAGACTATCTTGCCAAATATTCAAGAGATAGTGCGGATTCTTTATCAAGACAAACATTTCACACAATTGGCCTTAGTTGGTCTTTGTTTTATCCAAAACATCACAACTTACCAATTTCAAATGTACAAGAGTAGGACACTTTTACTCTTACATTTGACAAGTGTTTTAAACCTTTCTTTAAGATATGTCACTCAAGTTACAATCTTGGAGTATGACTCTAAGAATTGTTTTGGAACGAATTATGACTCATCTTCCTGATCTAACCATTTCAACAATTCATGACTCCTCTTCTTAGTCATAAGAATGCACTAAGATGACCTTTAGAGGACTAATTGCGATATGATTTCTAAATCATTAAGATGATCACAAACATGATACTAAAGTACTCTCCCATCTTTTCAGATTTGAGAAACTTTTATCTTTCTGCCTAATTTGATTCTTCCCATTCGTTCTGCCATACATTGAGACTTTTCCAATGTTTCAGAATTATACTTAAACTTGTAAGTATAACCATATTTACTAAACTTTAGTAAATCAAATGGTCTTAACGGGCTTTGTGGTGGACATGACCAGTGCACAAGAATGTGTACTCGATCCCTTTAGTCCTTCACTTGACTCACACATCCATGTGAACAAGTAATTAGTCTTGATTTTCCAATGCTTGAAAGTTCTCCTTCATCATACTATTCAACTTGCATGATTCCAAGTTTCGGTCCAATTGAGACTTGGGTGATAAGGAACTTTCCTGATTTGGTAAATTTAGACACTACCACAAATGAAAGAATCAAATCCATTTTCCAATATTGCTGTCAGTGGAATCATATAAGCAACAATTTTCCACAAATGCCATTGTAAGGATACTTCAAATAAATAAAATTAAACAATTTTCTTTTATTTTAAAACTTTGTGGAAAAACTTATCCTTACAATCCACATGGAAAATTGTTGTTATCTATTCCTTAGCAATAGATCATAACTTCTTAAGCAACTGCTCAAAATTCTGATGCGATCGAAATCCACCTTCGCGATCAGAATCAGCATATACTTCCTTTAAGATTTCTCTCTACTTTTTGATTCTTAAAACATCAACATGTGACCTAGTCACATCATATAATGAGGATCTCAGAATAGAACTTAACAGAGTTAGATAATGGGCTCTACCTGATGTAGAGTCAAACTTATTGACTTTAACATCCTTAGGTAAATTTGGCAGCTTTGCAATCAACGCCCCTTCCTTTGGCAAAATAAAAATATGAACCCTTTGGTAATGGGACTATCTCAGACTTAGCCTTTCTCTTTACCATTTGGTCAACCGGGTTGACTATGGCCAATCCCTTTCCATTGGGAAGAGAATGTTTTTTCTGGATTTCCAGTGTCACCATTGTCACTGTCCATAAAGTTTTTGGGAAGTTGATCTTCTAATCAAATTTGCTTTACTATCGTTCCAAATCATTGTTGATTCAGCAGCACCAAGCAAATAGATATGATCATTAAGGTTCATGTCATAGTCTGTTTCATAGTAGTCCCAAAGGAACTCACTATGTGACTTAGAAAGTGATTGAACATCCAACTTTCTCAAGACTTTGACACCCAACTCTCCCGGCTTGTCAATATGTGACTTCATCTCTAAGATGTGATCACACATAGACCTTGCTTGCCATTAGGGCTTGAGTGACCTTGAACTTGTGGGTTAGGGAGAATAATTGGAGGAGGTGGAGGAAGAGAAGTATGACTTCCATGAGCCAAACTCGGGAAGTCATATTCATTAGGAAAGCTTGGTTTGGGAAGATCATTGTTGTCTAAACCAGACATCAACAATGGGAGAAATTCACGTAAAGTTGATTTAAGTCCTTAATATAACACCCAATATGATATATTAAGGCTAGGACCCAACAAACTATTTTATAACTTGGAAGAGGGATGCCGTAATCCAAGCTATAAAATATTTGAAGGTAGGTGAATGACGATTCACCAATTTCCACCAAGATAAACGAAATGTATTATTAGGTTTTAATTGGTTTTGAAACTCCTAGATTCTTTTGAGATTCATTGAACTTTTCAATGGCATGTTTCAATCTCGAGTGTGCCCTTCAGGTTTTGTGACTGGGATGCCGAGGATCACAAAACAAGGTGTGAAGTAACCATGCAAATATACTTGGTACCCTTAATATTTACCCCTCAATCGATGTGCCGGTTAACCACACACGCTCCAACGATACTATGAGAAACATTAAGTTACCCTTTGCCTACCTTGTTAAGTCCAGGTTAGTGTGCCGGTTAACCACACACGCTCCACTAACAACTTAAACAAAGTGCAAAGTGTAATTTCATGGATTAGCACCTCATTCACATTTTCCTAAGTAACTAAGATTGGGAATTTATAAAAAGTTTAGTTACTTAGTATTTATCATTAATACTTTTAATGAAGGGAGAATTATAGTCCTTCTCCTACCTGTTCGGCTAACGACCCTCCACCAGTCAAGGAAGCGGTGGGTGAGAGTGGACACCCATTAAACTGCCAATTTATAGACAGTAACCTTATACCCCCCTTATAGACCGGCTTCGTGAATGAGGCCTACTAATGGTAAGACGACTTGCTCTTATACATATAAAATATTAAACTTTTAATATTATAATAGTATAAGGGTGTATTTTAGACATTTAAAATACTTGGTGGTTTAATCTATTAATTAAACTATAATCTTAATTTAATTAAATTTAAACCATGTCATTATGGAATTATTAATTCTCTTTTAATTAAACACTTTAATTATCTATTAATAAAGTCCGTAAAAGTTAATTGAATTATTCAATAAAAACATCATAATTCCAATTATTAAATTCAAAATTAAAACCATTTAATTAATTGTTTAAGTTATGAACCCAAGAGTTTTAGAATTCAATTCTTTTTTTATCATAAAAAAAAACTTTTTCCAAATTCCAAAACTTGAGGGCAAGTTTTGTAACTCTTGAAAACTTTTGGATTCCATAACTTATGGAGTTAAATACTTGTTTTATGATGAAACTTTTCATGTTTCATAACTTAAGAACTAAGTTATGGAATTCTTTAAAACATTAAGACCAAGTTTTGTAACTCCATAAAAAACTTTGAATCAATTTTTTTAAAAACCTTTTCATATCCATAACTTATGGAGGTTTCAAAAAACTCTTTAGATCAAACTTTTAAAACTAATAAAATAATCATATCATTTTATCTTTTACTAAATTTGACCTAATTCAACTCATTAAGCAAATGATTCAAATTTTACACATAATTAGTTTTTCACAAAAACAAGTAATTATCTTAAAATTTGACAAACGTCTTGTTTTTTTTCCTTTTTTTTCCAACTTTGAAAATAAAACATTTGCATCAATATAACAGAAAACAACCCATGGCTCTGATACCACTGTTGGGTTTTGAGCATTCTAACACTCCTATGGTGTACATGCAACCTTATAAACCTTGGATCTATGTTTTCTGTATTATACATGCAAATATTAACTATTCCAAGGTTTCATCCTAACTAGCATATTATGAAGCACCTATACTACAAAGTTCTAGTTAGATGACATACCTTTTGATGTAGCTTGATGTCTTCAAGCTTTAAGAGCTTAGCCCCAATAGTGTGGAAGCCTCAAAAGGAATCACAAATCACCAAAACACCTTGGAAGAACTTGAGAGAATATGTATGCACACTAAAATCGGCCCACTCTTATTTTCACACACTTGTCCCAATTTTGTGAGCCAAGGACCCCTTTATATATTATGGAGGATTAGGGTTACATCCATGTAAACCCTAATACCCATGACCTTTCATTTACATAGGATCCATGGGTTAAAAGCTCCATGGACCATCCATGAAAGCTTAGCCCAACCTAAATGAACTTGGCCCATTCCATATATATAAGAGTCCATATTTAATTAGTTCTTTTTTATCACTTAATTAATTCTAAATTAATTCTTGATCAATACTAATTAAATAATATGATTCCATATTAATATATTAGAACTTATAATATATTAATATAAATCATAAATATACTATTCTCAAAAGACTATCCATATAAATTGTGTCGGTGAAGTGCAACCCAAATGGACCATGCCGGGTCGGGTCAAGTACATACCAAATATAGTTATGGACTTAGACATTAATCCAACAATATTGCTTAGGAATAGATAACAACAAAGTTTTTCATATGCTTTTGCACTGTAAGGATAAGTTTTTCCGCAAAGTTTTAAAATAAAAGGAAATTTTTATTTCGTTTATTCTAAGTATCCTTACAATGACATTTGTGAAAAATTATTGCTTATATGATTCCATTGATAGCAATATTGGAAAATGGATTTGTTTCTTTCATTTGTGGTAATGTCTAATTTACCAAATAAGGAAAGATTCTCATCACCCAAGGTTTCAGTTGGATAGAAACTTGGAAATCATGCAAGTTGTATAGTATGATGAATGAGAATTTTCATCTTTGGAAAATTAAGATTACTTCCTTGTTCACATGTATATGTGAGTCAAGTGAAGGACTAAGGGATCGAGTACACACTCTGGTGCACCGGTCAAGTCCACCACAAAAGATCTATAAGACTATTCGTCATGATTTACTAAAGTTTAGTAAATATGGTTATACTTACAAGTTTAAGTATAATTCTGAAACATTGGAAAAGTTTAGATGTATAGCAAAACGAATGAGAAGAATCAAATTAGGCAGAAAGATAAAAGTTTCTCAAATCTAAAAAGATGGGAGAGTACTTTAGTATCGGGTTTTGTGATCATCTTAATGATTTAGAAATCATATCACAATTAGTCCTCTAAGGAAGTCTTAGTGCACTCTTATGACTAAGAAGAGGAATATTGAATTGTTGGAATGGTTAAATCAAGAAGATGAGTCATACTTTGTTCCAAAACAAGTCTTAGAGTCATACTTCAAGACTGTAAGTTGAGTGACATATCTTAAAGAAAGGTTTAAAACACTTGTCAAATGTAAGAGTAAAAGTGTCCTACTCTTGTGTGAAGTGTTTATCTTGATAAAGAATCCGCACTATCTCTTGAATATTTGGCAAGATAGTTTTATATGTCAAGAGGATAGTGGGATTCTTAAAAGATTCTGAAATAGTTTCAAGAACTAATCAAGTGTAAAAACCTGTATTTCATCACTAGCACACGACTAGAGGTTTATAACCTATTGTGTTGACATTTCTGTGCCCATTCCTGTAAAGTTGGCTATACATTTGAGTTCTACATGTTCTCAATTGTTTGCATAACTACTTGGAAGCAATGACAGGCCCTGTACTACCAGGTGGCGAGAAGTTAAGATTGCACAAGTTCAATCCATATGAGTTTGGATTTGTCACTAACCTAGTCTTGTGATTGTGGTTTTGACAAATTCACGTGGATAATAACACATACACCATAAAATCTAAGGGTCATAAGGTTTCTCTCCGATTCATGAAAATGATGGTGAGGAAACACTTCCACCAAGTAGATTTTAAGTAAGATAGCAATTGTGATCTTTGCATTCTCAAAGTCGTTAGTTGAGCGTGCGTGGTTAACCTGCACACTAACATGGACTTGTGAGAAATGGCAAAAGTCTAAACAATTGAGACTATGATTACGGCATCCATTTTCATAGTTCTAAAAATTGTTTAGACACATATGTGAGCTATCTAAGGGAAGGTGTGTGATTTAGATAAAGTTTTATCAAAGCATCTCGTATCAGAAATTTGAACTTTGGAAAGAAAATCAATAAAGTATTGTATTCTAGAAGTCCATCTAATTTCTGGATACATGTCAAATCTAGTGGGAGCGTAAGTGTTATGCTAATAATTTTCATGTTAGTGGGAGCATGATAATTATGATAAGTGTTGCAAGTTAGCAATGTTAATTATAGAAAACAAAAGTTTCAATTGGAAAAAAGTTGTTTTGCTATAATTAAGGGAGAGGAAATTATACTTCATTTCAATTCTAAAAGCTTAGATTGAGGTTTTGATCGTCTTTAGTCAAGGTTATATATATGAATTTTATGTTGGAGTGGCTCAACATAAGGAAATTCTATATATGGGTCCATTATTTGTGTTCTAAAATTCGATTATGATTACGGCATCCCTTTTCATAATTTGAATTATGAGAACTTGGAAAATAGACATAGAAATATTATAGCAAAGAGACTGGTCTACTATCATGTCTTTATGTGAGACATCATGAATCGTGTCCCATATGCTTCGGATATAGGATTGATTGCATGTGCTATAATATTCATCCTTTCTAAATTTTCCAAATGCTTTGGGCATTAAGGGGGAAAATCTAGAATTGGATATGACTAAAATGATTAAGCAATTGTCGAGAACAATCTAAGGTTTACCAAAGATTGGTTGCTCAGAGACAGTTGGAAGTATAGTGTTAAATTTTGGAGAGAAACCTTATTGACATATTCTGAAAAGAGGCAACTCTTGTTGAGAAGTGATAGTCAAAATGGGAATATGGAAATGTTTTCATAGGCGGAAGTTATTCAATTTGTGTAAGATTAGAAAAACTTAATGCAAGAAGGATGTTTGCATGGAGTTGATCTCCATTGGAATACTTTGTAATGTCTGTTGACAAGTCTTTGTGACTTTGTGCATAATCATTACAAGAGGATCAATGCATATAAGTTTAAAATCTAACAGATTTCGGTAAATGATAGGAATTTGGAATTCTTACATTTTCGATAAGGATTTGGGAGTGTGAAAAGAGAATCATTGAAATTATGTTCAATCGATCTAGTTCACAAAGTATAGATCATAGACAAACATAGAGTGCTTACTTGGTGTATGGCAAAGCTATTGTCTTGAAAAACATAGTGTACATGCTTGGAGCATGGGACAACTAGTGTTTTTAATTCAAGTATAAAGTTGATAAAACTGAAACAATGAATAATGAGTAATCAGTATGGTGATAAATAAAAAGTGTTCTATTTATATTCATAGGTTTTGATACCATATTGGATTCAATTATTCTTGTGTTTAATTTTGCATGTTTTGACTTCCAGAATAAACTAGGTCATTCTTCCCGAATGACTAAGTCATTCAAACCATCCACAATCGGTCATATGTTGGAAGTAGATATGAATCAAGACTGTCATGGGTTGGCTTGTAGAGGTCTAAGATGTTGGACAAAGCGGTGCTACAACACTCATGAGTGCTCATAAGTTCTGAGTATTGGATTCAACCCACGCTCATTTGACTCACTTCATGGATTTTATCACGAGTGATCATGAGACGATAATTTCTTATATTCTTCAAACCTAGAGATATGAGTTGTTACTATGAGTTGGTTATACATAGATTGCACGAAAACGCATTGGTAACTCGATGTTATAAAACATGCCTTTGTGTATGATTCAACAAGTAGTAGAAAAAGCCATATGAGTCGAAGTTTATCCATTCCTTTTACCTTTGGGATAAAAGCGATATATGTGCGCCCCTCGATGATTTAGTGATGACAAATGTAAGTGCTCGGCCGGGCCTGGACTGATTTGATTTGTTCAATTAGTCAGTCGTCATAAATCGGAAATCGGGAAACAACAAATGGACAGAGAGGATGATTTATAATCCATGTCTCAGTCCATATGATATCTAGAATGGAGGACTATATGATCCCTTATCTAATGTACAAGTCATTGACAAATGTCATAGTTCATCGACAAGGTCAGAGTTCGACAGCGGCTTTTGAGAGCTACGATTGCCAGTTGGTTTTTTGAAGTCATCCGCAATAATAGTTTTAGACTTATCCAACTGGGAGACTGTTGTATTAGTGTCTAAGTCCATAACTATAATTGGTATGTACTTGACCCGACTCGGCATGGTCCATTTCGGTTGCATGGCATCGGAGCATTTGGATAGACTGTTTGTGAGGAGAGGACATTTGTGACATATTAATATATTATAAGTTCTAATATATTAATATGAAATCATGTTATTTAATTAGTATTGATCAAGAATTAATTTGGACTTAATTTAGTGATCAAAAAGAGATTAATTAAATATATGGGGATTGATTGTGTAAATCATTCATTCTTATATATGTGGGCTTATGATCCATGATTCCTTATGTTGGGTTTAACCCATGTGGTGATCCATGGATACTCCATGGAGGTTAAAACTCATGGAGCATAAGGAATGGGTAAAGTCATGGGTTACATGGTGTAACCCTAATGTGCACACTATATAAGGACCTCTTTTGCTCAAGAAATCAGCACTAGTGATACTTATATGAGGGCTAGCTGATTTGAGCATGAATGTCTTCTTCTCATGGTTATTCCATGTGTTGGTGATGTTGTGTGACCCATTTTAGGTGTCACACTTAGGGAACTAGGCTCTCGAGCTTCATGGAGTCAAGCTACATCAACTAGGTATGTATTCTATCTATTTTATTACCCAAGTATCAAAAGATTGTATGCTAGTTAGGGTAATACCTTGGAATATTCATATTTGTATGTATAATAGAGAAAACATAGATCCAAGGTATTTAAGGTTGCATGTACACTTAGGAGTGTTAGAATGCTCAAAACCCAACAGTGGTATCAGAGCCAGGTTTGTTTTCAATTAGACTTGATGCAAATTGCTGAAAAAGCTAAAAAAATCGATTTTTTGGCTGTCTGGGCACTGGACTCGCCGAGTCCACTGATGAAATCGCCGAGTCCATGAGGTAACACATTTGGGGTGCTAAAGTTCTTAAAACTTCAAGAGCTACAATCAACAATCAAGGTATTCATCAAACTTGTCTATTTGATATTCAATTGTTTTTTTGTATGCTAGTTTAGGGTTTATAAGCTTTGGATTAACTTGCATATACAATAGAGAAACCTAGATCCAAAGCTTTAGGGTTTTGCATGTGCACATAGGAATGTTCTTTTGCTCAAAAACCATCAGTAATAGTTGGCACTAGTTTTAACAAGGGATTGTTAAACTTGAATAATAGCTATTCATAAAACCAAATTGTTCGCTTTAATGGTAGAAATCATCTATGACTTGAGAAATGTGGAATCTCTCATTGATGCACTTTTCTTGATGGTTTCTAGCAAATCCATCAAATACCAAGATGCTATGTCAGATCTCGAATCCGATTAATGACTTAGAGTCATGAACATGAGATGCAATCCATGTACGAAAATCAAGTATGGTCTTGATTGAATTTCCTCCCTGTAGCTAGGCTAGAAGGTTAAGTGATTCGTCTAGACAGAATACATTACATGGACAACTATACACATATAAAGCAAGACTTGTTATAAAAGGATTTTCTTATACTCATATCATTGACTATGGTTCTTATCATATTCATGACATTGACTATGATCAAACCTTTTCACAAGTAGATAAGATTAGATCCACAAGGATATTGTTTTTTATAAATTCATATTCTCAATATGAAATATAGAAAATATATTTCAAGAGAGATCGCTTTTCTTAATAGACATATACTAGAAGATATCTATATAGATTAGCATGGAGGTTTTCTTAATCCATGTTATCCTAACAAAATGTGTAAAGCTTGAGATCGACCTGTGGATATAAAGCAAAGATCTCTATGTTGCAATCATCATTTTAATGTAAAACCACAACATATGCTTTTATATCAAAATGAATTGAACATGTGTGTTTACTAAGAACTAGTAGAATCATAGTGAAATTCCTAATCTTGTATGAGTGAGACATACTGAATCGTGAAAAATTACATTTTGACCATGCCAGGCCTTTTTACCTTGACTCAGAATGCGTTTCTAAAATTAAAGACTTAGAAAGAAAAAGATACATTTTTGGAATGTAAAATCTATAGAGATAGATAAAATGAATGTTAATTTATATCTTTACGCAAATATGGACAATGCCTTGAAAGGGATTAAGATACAAAATTACTTTGGAGGAATCTTGGTATTGTCACATGGCACTAAGTTTGAGCCAGCCTCAAGAGAACCTAGCTCATAGATTTGAACTAGCTGAAATGATTTATATTCGATTTGCTTGGCAAATGAATCCATCATTTATGCCATATTATGCATAGGAGCTGGTGTATGATCTTTCTATGAGCATATCATAATATACCAATTGAATACATGGTTAAGTCACCGTATGACTATAGGAACATTCTAAGAGTACTTTAGAAGAACTAAGAGAATGTATATGAGACACCTAGTTTAGAATAAAATATTCATGTGAAGAGTTACATAAGATTTTGATATCCAAGCAAATATAGATAATTATGAATTATAATTAGATTATGAGTTCATTGTGGGATGAAGAGTAACTTTAGTTGGAATGAGGTCTAACCAAAACAAAATGACACAATATACTACAAAATAAGAATACACTACTTTAGAAGTTGAAATCTAATATGATAGGATGAATGATTTCATTGAAAAGCTATGTTGATCTCTGCCATTCAAGGATCACATAGAAATATTTGTGACTTCGAGAGTATACTTAATCAAGCTAAGAGACTCTATTTCATGAAAGAACACCAATCATATACTCAAAGATATTTAACTATGCATAGATTAAAGTCAAATGTGGATATGATAGTATTCGCAAAATTCAGACAAATAAGTTTAGTTGAACCCATGAATAAAGTCATTCTTCTGAGCTAAGTGTGAATGCTCACACTTCAGCTATAAGACTTTATTATTCTAGAAATTACATTTTGATTTGGATTTAGTATTTGGAAATTGGAACATTGTGATAAAAACTATTATCTAATATTTTAATATACTGGGATATGATCATAACATCAATACTTGTTGTGTTCTATATTAACATGTTTAATCCATGAATAGTCTTATTATTCTAAAATTTCATAGTCGGTTATAATTGTGGGAGCAATTATGAAGTAAGACTAATATAAATTGGATTGGTTGACTTTAACCGGATGAAGGTAGTCAATGGGTTGTAACCAAGTTTCATAGGTACTTGTCAGAGAACTGTTATTGAACTTACCCACATCAAGATCATCTCATGGATCGCTATCGTGAATGATACTTGATTAAAAGGTACTATCTTTGTATCCTTAGCACTTGAGATACATAATGGGACTTAAGTCTAATGAGTACTGTTCTTAGATATGGTCAAACATTGGTCCTTAATCGCGCAGTTACAAAAGCCATTTTCAGGTATGGTATGAACTATGCAAGAGGCTTATGTAGTCAAGATGGGATTTGTTCCTCTTATTTGTTGAGATTTATACATCTAAGGCACCTTACCAAAAGTTGAACACCTAATGAGATTTATCATGATCCATGTCTCATGCTCAACATGATGTCTGTCACAAAGGGATAACTGATAAACTTACCTTATACACCAATTGTAGCTTGGAACATTTTGGGAATTAGGCGTTGATAGAATGGCATAAAGTCGTGTTGGGTTTTGAGCAAACTAACACTCCTAAGGTGTTCATGCAACCCTAGAAACCTTGGATCTATGTTTGTCTAAAATACATGCAAAATAATTTTCCAAGGTTCATAACCTATCTAGCATACATGGGGTACTTTTAAACATAAAAGATACTAGAAGAATTACATACCTTTGTTAGTGAGTTGATTCCTTGGGAGTTTGAGAGCCAAGCACCAATAATGTGAATGCCTCAAATGGAAATCACAAATCACCACAAACTTGGAAAACTTATGAGAGAGCACTCTAATACTCTAGAAATCGGCCACACCTTATGCACACACACATAGTGTCTTCTCAAGCACCATAAGCCTCTTTATATAGTGTAGATGATTAGGGTTATGAACCATGCAAACCCTAATAACCCATGTCTTTTCCTATTCCAAGGATCCATGGGTTAAAAGCTCCATGAATCATCCATGGACTCCCATTCAAGCTTAGCCCATTTCCTTATGAGTGTTAGCCCACACTATATAAGTACAATAGCCCATTATTTAATTAGTCACCTTATGATCACTAAATTAATTCATAATTAATTTAAGATCAATACTAATTAAATAATACAATTTCATATTAATATATTATAACTTATAATATATTAATAGGCCGCAAATATGCTCTTCTCATAATATTATCCATATAAATAGTTCGGGTGAAGTGCAACCTAAATGGACCATGCCGGGTCGGGTCAAGTATATACCAAATAATTTATGGACTTAGACACCTTATCCAACAGTCTCCCACTTGGATAAGTCTGATAACTGTATTTGCCTATATAGCTTCAGGAACCAACCGACAATCGTAGCTCTCGAAAACTCTGTTGAACTATGAAGCGCCATTTTAGATAAGTGATCACATAATCCTCTGCTCTCATGATATCAGTCGGACAAATACATGGAACAATGTCTTACTTATTGTCCAGCAGTTTGTTTCCCGATTTCCGATTTGTTTGACAAAGAACTTAATCGAACACATCAATTTAGTTCTGACCGGGCCCGGTACATAGGTCAAAACAAAATCATCGAGGGGCCCAGATATTGCTTCTATTTCTAGAAGGAACAGATAAACTTCGACTCATATGCTTGTTCTACTACTTATTGAATTGCACACAAAGGCACGTTTTTTAACATCAAGTTACTGATGCGTTTACGTGCAATCAATGCACAACCAACTCATAGGTAACAACTCATATCTCTAGGTTTGAAGACTTATATGATATTACCGTCTCACGATCACTCGAGATAAATTCCATGAAGTGATACAAGTGAGCGTGGGTTTATTCCAATACTCATAACTTATGAGTACTCATGAATGTTGTAGCAACCATTGCTATGGCTAAACACCTTTAGTCATCTACAATCCCAATTCATGACAGTCTTGATTCATACCTACTTCCGACATATGACCGACTGTGGAGAGTTTGAATAAACTTATTATTCTAGAAGTCAAAACATGCAAAGCTGAAACAATAGTAAATAATTGACAATGATAGCAACACCTTACTCATAAATAAATCACAACTTTTATTCATCATCAAACGTCGATTACATTTTACAAGTTTCAGTAATAACTATCTAATCTGTAAAACTAATATCGTCCCTCAGCCCGATGCGTCTCGCATGCTGCAAATGCTTCACCCTCGTCAGTCCCTTCGTAAGGGGATCCGCAGGGTTCTCATCTGTCGATACCCTCTTTGCCACGAGGAGTCCCTCTTCTATCTTGTGTCTTATGAAGTGATATTTTCTGTCAATGTGTCGGGATCTTCCATGATCTCTTGGTTCCTTGGCTAAGGCAACCGCACTATTGCTGTCACAGAAAATCTCCATAGGCTCCTTAATAGCTGGTACAACTCCAAGGTCTCCGATGAAGTTCCTCAGCCATATCGCCTCCTTTGCCGCTTCACTCGCTGCTATGTACTCTGATTCACAAGTCGAATCAGCTACAGTCTCCTGTTTGGAACTCTTCCAAGTGATTGCCCCTCCATTTAAGGTAAAGACCCAGCCTGACTGAGAGCGGAAGTTATCCCTATCAGTCTGAAAGCTAGCATCACTATACCCTACTACTCTCAAGTCATCACTCCCACCAAGGGTAAGGATCCAATCCTTAGTCCTCCGCAGGTACTTGAGAATATTCTTTACCGCAGTCCAATGAGCCTTGCCAGGGTTCCCCTGATATCTGCTGACCATGCTCAAAGCGAAGGCCACATCAGGACGGGTACAAGTCATAGCATACATGATCGAACCAACAGCGGAAGCATAAGGTAATCGACTCATCTCAACTATCTCATCTTCTGTACTCGGGCTCTGAGCCTTGCTCAGTTTGGCATTGCTTTGGATCGGTAATTCTCCTTTCCTGGAATTCTGCATGTTGAACCTTTTCAACACCTTATCCAAGTAGATACTCTGACTAAGTCCAATTAGTCTTTTACTCATTTCTCTTAATATCCTTATCCCTAGGATATAGGCAGCTTCTCCAAGGTCCTTCATAGCAAAGCACTTCCCAGGCCAGGACTTAACCTCCTGCAAGGTTGGGATGTCATTTCCTATGAGTAGTACGTCATCCACATATAGTACCAAAAAGTTAACTATACTCCCACTAGCTCTGACATACACGCGGGACTCATCTTCACTTCTTGAGAAACCAAACTCTTTGACCTTCTCATCGAAACAAAGATTCCAACTTCGAGATGCTTGTTTCAATCCATAAATGGATTTCTCAAGCTTGCACACTCTATTGGGGTACTCTGCACTGACAAAACCCTCTGGCTGATTCATGTAAACATCCTCAGCCAACTTTCTGTTAAGGAAAGCGGTTTTAACATCAATTTGCCATATTTCATAATCATGAAATGCAGCAATGGCTAGCATAACCCTAATAGACTTAATCTTTGCTACTGGTGAAAAGGTTTCATCATAATCAATACCCTGAGTCTGAGTAAAACCCTTCGCGACCAGTTGAGCCTTATAAGTGTGCACCTTCCCATCCATGTCGGTCTTCTTCTTGAAGATCTATTTGCACCCGACTGTCTTACGGCCTGGTACATTGTCAACCAAGTTCCAAACTTGATTGTCATACATGGACTGTATCTCGCTGTCCATAGCCTCCTTCCATTTAGCAGACTCTGGGCCTGCCATGGATTCCTTAACACTGTTAGGTTCATCCAGATTTACCAGTGTACTATCACTGATAAATGTATCACCTTCCGTAGTAATATGAAATCCATAATAAAACTCAGGTGTGTTCCTAACCCTTGTGGAACGCCTCGAAAGTATAGACTCGTCAGCTGGATCAACAGGAATTTCCTCCTCAAGTTGATTGCTAGTGTCTGAGGTTCCTTCACCAATTGAGTCTTGAATTTCTTCAAGGTCAATTTGCCTCCCACTGTCTCCTTGGTTTATAAATCCTCTCTCTCGAAAGACCCCTCTCCTAGCCATAAAGACCACATTCTCACTGGGTCTGTAGAAGAGGTAACCAAAGGATTTTTGTGGGTAGCCGATGAAAATACACCTTTCACTTCGAGGTTCGAGCTTGTCATGAGTCTCGCGCCTCACGAAAGCCTCGCAACCCCAAATCTTGATATGGTCCAAATTGGGAACTTTCCCATTCCACATTTCATGAAGTGTTTTGGCAACCTTCTTTGTAGGGACTAGATTAAGGATGTGGGCGACAGTCTCTAAGGCATACCCCCAAAAAGAGATTGGTAGCGAAGCTCGACTCATCATAGAGCGAACCATGTCCAACAAAGTTCGATTACGCCTCTCAGCTACACCATTCAGCTGTGGTGTCCTGGGAGGTGTCAATTGTGAGACAATACCACACTCCTTAAGACAGTCGAGGAACTCAGTACTAAGATACTCACCACCTCGATGGGATCGAAGCATCTTAATGTTCCTGCCCAATTGATTTTCTACTTCCTGTTTAAACTCTTTAAACCTTTCAAAAGTTTCTGACTTATGTTTGATTAAGTAGACATAACCATATCTACTAAAATCATCAATAAAAGCCACATAATAGCGATTAGCATCCCTTGTGGCGGTTTTGAATGGTCCACATGTTGGATTAATGTCTAAGTCCATAACTATATTTGGTATGTACTTGACCCGACCCGGCATGGTCCATTTGGGTTGCACTTCACGGGCACAATTTATATGGATAGTCTTTTGAGAATAGTATATTTATGATTTATATTAATATATTATAAGTTCTAATATATTAATATGGAATCATATTATTTAATTAGTATTGATCAAGAATTAATTTAGAATTAATTAAGTGATCAAAAAGAACTAATTAAATATGGACTCTTATATATATGGAATGGGCCAAGTTCATTTAGGTTGGGCTAAGCTTTCATGGATGGTCCATGGAGCTTTTAACCCATGGATCCTATGTAAATGAAAGGTCATGGGTATTAGGGTTTACATGGATGTAACCCTAATCCTCCATAATATATAAAGGGGTCATTGGCTCACAAAATTGAACAAGTGTGTGAAAATAAGAGTGGGCCGATTTTAGTGTGCATACACATTCTCTAAAGGTTTTCCAAGGTGTTTTGGTGATTTGTGATTCCACTTGAGGCTTCCACACTATTGGGGCTAAGCTCTTAAAGTTCAAGACTTCAAGCTTCATTAAAAGGTATGTATTCTAACTTGTTATATTACCCAAGAATCAAGGATTGTATGCTAGATAGGGTAATACCTTGGAATATTCATATTTGCATGTATAATAGAGAAAACATAGATCCAAGGTATTTAGGGTTGCATGTACACTTAGGAGTGTTAGAATGCTCAAAAACCCAACACCACATACATCAGTATGTATAAGGTCCAACAAACCCTCACCCCTTGCACAAGTACCAGTGAAGGGTGATTTTGTCATTTTTCCAAGTAGACAAGACTCACAACTATCATCTGACTTGAGGTCGAACGACTCCAAGACTCCATCCTTTTGGAGTTGGCCTATGCGTTTCTTGCTTACATGTCCAAGACGACAATGCCACAAAGATGCTTTATCCAAGCTAATAGAACAATCAATACATAATACATTATTTCCTAAATTATCTACAACCGATATAGCTTCATACACACCATCACAAGGTAATGCTTTAAAATAAAGAACATTATTAAAGAAAGCATTAATACTACCAACTTCATTATCAAAAGAAAAGGTAAAACCTTGTCTGTACAAAGCATGAAAGGAAATAATATTCCTCGCCATTTCAGACGAGTACACACATTTATTCAAATCTAACTTTAACCCACTATCTAGCAACAAAGTATAAACTCCAATCTTGGCAACAGGTGCAACCTTCTTGTTCCCCATGATTAAGTTTATCTTTCCGTGCTCCACATCCTCAGTTCTTCTTAGGCCCTGCAAGTCACAACAGATGTGAATACCACAACCTGTATCAAGAACCCAAGAATTAGAATATGGTGAGTTATTAGACAATATAGTGTAAATACCTGCATGGGATGGTTTCACTTTCCCATCCTTGACATCCTGCAAGTACTTTGGGCAGTTTCGCTTCCAGGGCCCCTTATTTTGACAGTAGAAGCATTCAGCATCCTTAGGGATGGCAGAAGGAGTGATAGAACCACCTTTGGTTCCAGATGAGGAGCCTTCAAGGGACTTTCCCTTGGTACCCTTCTAAGGGTGCTTCCTCTTCTTCCCTTTGCCTTGCCCGATAGCCAAAACAGGGGTAGTAGTAGGAGTAGGAGTAGTAATCGACTTACTCTTAAGACCACTTTCGGCAGTCTTCAGAAGTCCTTGAAGCTTACTGAGTGTGACTTCCTCCTTGTTCATGTGGTATGCCATACGAAATTGATCATAACATGATGGCAAGGAGTGCAAAATGATATCAATTGCCAACTCCTCAGGGAAGTTCACATTCAGTTTCATTAGACGGTCCACATACCTTTGCATTTTCTGCATGTGGCTCGTGATTGGTTCGCTATCCTTCATACGGGTAGTGATCATGGAGGAGATTATTTCATACCGCTCTTGACAAGCACTCTGATGGTACCTTTCCATCAGATCCTGATGCATCTCAAAAGGGTAATAGTCCTCATAGGACTTTTGGAGTTCAGTTGTCATGGTGGCCATCATGATGCATGCCACCTTGGTGGCATCTCTTTCATGTGCCTGATACTCAGCGACCTCCTCAGGAGTAGCAGTGGACTCATCAAGCTCATTTAGCTCCTTATCGAGGACATATTCCTTGTCCTCGTAACGAGTGACCATCTTGATGTTCCGGATCCAATCCATGAAGTTGGAACCATCAAATATGACCCTCCCACAAAGGTTCATGAGGGAAAAGGAGCCAGTAGGGTTAGAGCCCGAAGCATTGTTGTTGGAAGACATCTGAAAAGAAGAAAACAAGTTTAGATTAGATATATCGAATCCTTAATAATACACCCAAATGTAATATTAAGGCTAGGATCCAACACAATATATTATAACTTAGAAGAGGGATGCCGTAATCTAAGCTATAACATATTTGAAGGTAGGTGAATGACAATTCACCAATTTCCACCATGAAAACGAAATGAATTATTAGGCTTAATTGGTTTTGAAATTCCTAGATTCTTTTGAGATTCATTGAACTTTTCAATGGCATGTTTCAATCTCGATTGTGCCCTTCAAGTTTTGTGACTGGGATGCCGAGGATCACAAAACAAGGTGTGAATAACCATGCAAATTCACTTGGTACCCTTAATATTATCACCTAATCAATGTGCCGGTTAACCACACACGCTCCACCGATCTATGATAAACATTAAGTCACCCTTCGTGATCTTTACTAGTCCAAGTTAGTGTGCCGGTTAACCACACACGCTCCATCAACGACTTGGTAAGGTACAAAGTGTGAATTTCATGGGTTAGCACCATATTCACATTTTTCTAAAGTAACTAAGATTGGGAATTTATTAAAGGTTTAGTCACTTTATAATATTCATTATACTTTTAATGAGAATTTAAAGTCATTGTCCTACCCGTTCGGCTAACGACCCTCCACCGATCAAGGAAGCGGTGGGTGAGAATGGACACCCATTAAGTTGCCATTTTATAGCCAACAACCTTATACCCCCCTTATAGACCGGCTTCGTGAATGAGGCCTACTAACGGTAAAACGACTTAATCTTATACATATATATAATAATTAACCATTAATGTTATAAATAGTATAAGGGTTGAATTTTAACTTTTAAAACTCTAAGGGTTTGGAATTCAAGTATATTAAAGTGTGTGTAACTTTACAAATTCCAAAACTTGAGGACAAGTTTTGAAACTATTCAAAACTTTTCATTTCATAACTTATGAATTAAAGGTTAATAAAATGAAGACTCTTCATTTTCATGTAACTTATGTGTTTTAAGTGTGCATAAATGAAAGTGACCTTTGGAAATCCATAACTTGAGGACAAATTATGGACTCCATTAAAACACATAAACGATCAAGAATTATCAATAAACAATTTAGCAAATAATTCCTATGATCTAAGAATAATTCATAAGAACATGAACATCATATCAAAAATTCCAAGAACATATGAACACATATCATCATGCAATTTTGATATAAGCCATTGTAAATGGATTAGCATAAACATTACACCATCTAAAACAGGTTTTATAACACCAAAACAGTTTAGGGTAATGTTTCTAGTCCATTTCCAGCAGCAAAACTCGAAAATCTGCATTCTGAGGCTTCTACTCATCGAGTGCATGAACCTACTCGACGAGTAGGATGAATTTACTCATGGACTCGGCGAGTCCCCCCATGGACTCGGCGAGTTCATGCTGCAGAATGCAGAAAACTTGAGTTTTTCAACAACTTTGCATCAAGTATCAAACAAACAAACCTGGCTCTGACACCACTGTTGGGTTTTGAGCAAACTAACACTCCTAAGGTGTTCATGCAACTCTAGAAACCTTGGATCTATGTTTGTCTAAAATACATGCAAAATAATTTTCCAAGGTTCATCACCTATCTAGCATACATGGGGTACTTTTAAACATAAAAGATACTAGAAGAATTACATACCTTTGTTATTGAGTTGATTCCTTGGGAGTTTGAGAGCCAAGCACCAATAATGTGAATGCCTCAAATGCAAATCACAAATCACCACAAACTTGGAAAACTTATGAGAGAGCACTCTAATACTCTAGAAATCGGCCACACCTTATGCACACACACATAGTGTCTTCTCAAGCACCATAAGCCTCTTTATATAGTGTAGATGATTAGGGTTATGAACCATGCAAACCCTAATAACCCATGTCTTTTCCTATTCCAAGGATCCATGGGTTAAAAGCTCCATGAATCAATCATGGACTCCCATTCAAGCTTAGCCCATTTCCTTATGAGTGTTAGCCCACACTATATAAGTACAATAGCCCATTATTTAATTAGTCACCTTATGATCACTAAATTAATTCATAATTAATTTAAGATCAATACTAATTAAATAATACAATTTCATATTAATATATTATAACTTATAATATATTAATAGGCCGCAAATATACTCTTCTCATAATATTATCCATATAAATATTTCGGGTGAAGTGCAACCCAAATGGACCATGCCGGGTCGGGTCAAGTATATACCAAATAAGTTATGGACTTAGACACCTTATCCAACAAGTCGTATGTTGATGGGGGCAGTGAAATGTTGCTAGACGTTCACCAATGTCTATATCAGTCTGATATGAATTTGGCGCAAGTGGCAGATTGAAGGATCTTGTATGCTCAAGAATCATTAATAAGTGATATTTATAATTAACATATGATACTAAAGGGTAACACGAAAAACAACTTGTCATAATTGATTATTTATTAGAAATCTATTTTAAGAAATATTCAATAAACTCTTATAATTAAATTAGAAATTATTTATTTCATGGAAATAATAATTTTCATTAGCAAGTAACATTACATAATTCATATAGTATGGACTATTAAGTCAAGTAAAATATTTTGGACTAGATAAATTCTTTTGTCTTTTACCAAAAAGTTAAAGTTTATATTTTATAAACTTGGTTTATAAAATATAAAAGTCATGACTTCTTTTTATATCTTAAATCTGAAAATAGAGTTAGATGGGAGGAGCAAGGCCTTTCACTTTGTTTATTCAAAAGTATAAGGTATGGGTGAAGGCATGGGGGACAAGCTTGTCTTAATGGCTTAATGGTTAAGGACCTTTAGATTAATCTTTCACTTTAACTAGCTTAAAGGCTTTCATTTTGATGGACTCTTCTCTTATGAAAAAGCCAAAATTTGCTCTCTTCATCTCACTCTCCCTAGTTTTGTTAAGAACACATGAATATTACTTGATTTTATACTCTCTTGAACTTCAAACTTAAGGGTTAAGAGTTTTAGACTATCATCTACATCAAGTTGGCTTCTTGTTAGTGTCTCTAAAGTTCATCATTCTTCATCAACTTCCAAGCCTCCCAAGAGGATCCAAAGAACTACAAAGGTTGTTATTTGGTCTTCTTCTTCTTTGGTTGTGTTTGTTTTCTTTCCAAAGTTTGCAAAAAGATCTTTGGTAGGTTATGAACTTGTTTTATGTTATTCAAATCATCAAGTCTTCTGTTGATAAATATTATGTTTTTGAAACTAGTTTTTGAATAAAAACTCAACAAAATTTAGGTAGAAAATCGGGACGTTACACAAGTAGTTATCATAAGGATCGTACTAGTTATGAGTACTGTATCTAGCCAGGCTTCACAATATATACCTACAAAATAAATTATCATAACAGTATAAGCCTCACGACTTAGTGAATAACAGCTACAATAACATAATCATATAAATCACATAATAAATCATTTTTTAAAATATGTACTATCTAATTTATATCAGTTAGAGGTATTCTCATAATCAATCTCTCAGTAAAAATCTATCACTCATTTATAATCTATCCCTAAATCAACGATCTATCTCTCACTTAATAATCTATTTCTCAATCGTGATCATTTTCTTAATTATGTCATATATCTCTCTCTCTCTCTCTTTGTTTCTTTCTTTCTCTCTCTATCACGATTTATCTCTCCATCACAATCAATCTATCAACTAGACTTTATATCTCAGGCAATAATGTATCAAGAATATATGTCATGAAGAATCTATCTCACTCACAATCTATCTTATTAATAATTAAAACTAAATCTACTTAATCTCTCAATTATATGTTCCCTCTTTCTCAGTCATGATATATTTGCAATAATTTATTTATTAATCAAACATCAATCTTTCAATTATAATCAGTCCCTCAATAATGATTTATTTCCCAATACTCATGAATCTTTCAACAACAATCAATTGTTTAGATCTTTACAAAATTTACATATCGTATATCAAAAATATCATAATTATCACATATATCACAAATCTAATACAAGCAATTACTCAGTAATGATCAATCTTTTAATTTGATTTATCTCTCAGTTATAATCTATCTCATCAATCAAAATCAATCTTTCAATCAGATATTTAACTCGCATGATAATCAATTTCTCCAGTATCAATTAATTACTCTTTAATAATTAATTATATAAATCATGCAATGTGTATCACAAACAAAACATCAGCGGATGTTAGAGTTGTTTTACTCACCTAGTTAATTAGCAGACTTATTCCAGTTCCAATTTCAATACTTTGTTGTGTATCAGTTCATCATATGGTAGCACCTATTCATTTAAATAACAAGTTTCTTAAACTTATTATAACTCATTACTAGCTACCATCTAGGACCTCATGTCACCAAAGTAATCAAATCTCAAATTATAATCATAATAGGCTTAACCTGTAATTCATTAGTTAAATCTCTCATAATGGGTATTTCTCAAATATTAGGGTTTATAACCCTTACGATAAATCTTTAATCATAAATTTTACACACTGATCTTACTACGAGTTCGTCACAACAACATATCACAAATACCCGTAATACATCCAGGTCTATCAAATCTTAAAAATAATCAAATATCATAAATACAATTTAACGGGTAAAAGATAACTAAATTGTTGGAACTTTGTTAAATGGAAAAGTTTTTCAATGGGACTTGTCCCACATTGGAAGAAAGAGGAAACTTATACTCCCTTAAAAAGCCTCCTACTAGTTGTTTACTAATTAGATCAAAGGCTTAGACTAAAGGGATTGGGTTGGATTTGGTGATTGGGCTAGTCAAATTGGTCTTGAAAGACTTCGATTAATATATATATATATATATATATATATATATATATATATATATATATATATAATGGTCTAAAGATTGGCCTTGGGCCTTGGGGCTCTTGGGGTCTCATTGACGAGTTACAATATTTTATATAAATATATATATATATATATATATATATATATATATATATATATATATATTGATTCCGGTTTTGACTTTTATTTTATATTAAAAATATGTTAAATTTGTTTTAACTGTCTTGACATTTATTTTCGGTTAGCAGTTTTTGGAGGGAAAAACAGTCAATGTATATCTATAAATAGATCACCAAAGACCAGATTTTGGGTTCAGAAAAACCACACACATATTCCTCATATAATTTCTTATTCCACAAGCAATGAAGGGAACAGAGTGAATTACGTCAGAATCAAGAGAAGAACTTGGTTGATTGTTGTATCCTCTTGACAGATCCCTACTAGGGAAATTTCTGTCTTAGGACACTGCAAAGCAGGCCTTAATCTGTACAATTTTGTGATTATATTTTCTGTGTAATCATCATACAAGTGTGTTTTCTATAAACTGATTCTTGTATATTGTGACAACCGTCAAATTTCGGTCAATTCAAAGTCAACAAGTCAAACCGGTCAACTCCAATAACCCTTGTATGCTAGGGTTTACGTTATGTAATCACTATACAATTCGCTATTTTAATGAGAAATCATCATTTGGAAAGTTCATGTGTTTGATTTTCCTTAGCCTTAACAAGTGCTACACAACGAACCAAAGCGATAAAACACTATTACACAATCATCGGGATTGTGTAAGACACTAAAACACGGTTTAATGGGGTTTACGAACCTTGCGTTGTGAAGCCGGACACTCAAATTAAGCACAAACGAAACCTCTCTAAATCGTTTTCACTCTATCTCTTTCTATTTCAAATCTCTCCCAAATCTCTCCCAAATCTCTCCCAAATCTCTCCCAAATCTCTCTCAAAAGTTACTTTAACTTTTTGTAATCATTTGGGTCATCTCGACCCTTGACCGGGTCAAAAAAAATCGCTTGAAACGGAGTAAAAACGAGTAAAATAGCTTTAAGGATCCGAAACATAAGCTTCTGGACCGAAGCCTCGCATCCGAAGCCTCGCATCCGAGGCCTCTGATCCGAAGCGAGGGTCCGAAGGTCCGAAGCGAAGGTCCGAAGGTCCGAAGGTCCGAAGGTCCGAAGCCTCGCAGACAGCTCCTTTTTACCGGTTTTTCGACTACGACTTCGTTTTAACTCCGTTTTTCATTATTTTAACGTGGGATTTTCACCCAAAACTTTATTTTATAAACTAAGGCCCCAAAATATATAAATCTCCAGGGTTTTTATAAAATATATTAAAAGAATTGGTGATTGAACTAATTATTGAGGGAATATTTGCTTTTCCTTAATTTATGGCAAAAGCAAACCACCACCACCTCACTCTATGATTAGCCATTCTTTCCCACTACCCCTTGTCTCCTTAGTGGACCTTTACAGCCAATCTCCAGCTCTTCCCACGTTCTAAGAGCTGGAGGATTGATCCTCTCTCCTCATTCTCCATAAAACTCTTTCATTCTACACTTAGCAACCAAGAACACTCTCCAAAATTCTCTCATCTTTTCTCTCAACTTCAAGAACTTCAAGGCTTTCTCCAGGGATTTCTTTCTTCAATTAGTAAGTATCTTCATCATTCACATAATTATTAAACTCCATTCTACTCAAATCATTGATATCTTACACAAGTTCCATCTTATTTGGTGTTAGATTCTCGAGTCGTCAAGACATCTTCTTAGTGTTCTTGGGTTGAACACTTCCTCTCTCTCACTTTCATCTACTGAAACCACATAAGGTGAGTTCATACCCATACATTTACATGTTTTCTTAAGTTTTAAGGGGGGAATACAAGTAAAATCATCAAGAACACAATTAAACTTTTCCTAACAGATTACATCAGAAAAGATGGACGTTAATCACGGACTGTTTTGGTCAACTTAAATATTTTTGTTTTCAAAACTGTTTCAGGTGCAAGTAGTTCAAACTCTTAGCTTTAAAATGGCTACTTGCACATCTCCATATGATTTTTCTACAATTTATGGTGATTTTTACAAAACTGCCTGTCATTTCAGAGGCAAACCCGGACCAGTCTGTGATTATGAACATTTTCACCTCTGTTAGAGATCACTAAAAATCATGATAAAATTTACGAACAAACTAGACTCATATTCCAAACTCTCAAAATTTGCGGATTTGGATTTAGAGCTTTGATGATTTTTCTATAAATTTTCTAAGAACGGTAACAGAAACTGTTTTTAACGAAAAGTTGCTGTTAAGTTCATTTCACCTTGTAACATGTTGAGCAAGGTGTATATCTTTATGTGATTATATGTTACTGCAATATATGACATTTTATCTTAATATTTAGACACACATCAGTTTACAACTGGATTTGGTCATATAAAATATAAAGAATAACAAGTGATTATAATCAAAGTACAATCGATACATTCAAACATTAAATAAACTATTTTGAATATAGTTTGCATACATTACCACGTACTACCCTTGGTTGATAAACTATAATAGGTATAGTTTATGATACATTACATAACACATACATTTAAAAAGGGTACATTTATACAAAGCATATTTTCATTAAGCAAGGTACGGCCATACGGTACCAAGTTTTCATAACACGTAATTCCGTTAATGACTTTGTGAGACATTTACTTCAAATTACCATTAAGTCCTGTATTGTAACCAGAGTCTCCTTGAGGGAGAGCGTGATACTTGTGTATAGATCTATATTGGGTTTGACAAACCCACACCTAAACTGCATGCAACAGTTAGACCGATAGGTCTGGGGTGACAAATGTCATAACATTTCCGACGCCTGAAGAACGTCGTTTTAGGCAACCTTGGTCATAGTATGGTTATAATAAACTCACATAAAGTATTAACAAACATTGGAAATTACGGGAACTTCATTAAAATTTAACGAGTTTATGTCGATTTAAACTTGCATTGTTTTACTATAAATATGACAAATTACTTGTACATTTCGGTCTTTGGGTTTTAAGACTACATTTACACATTAAGGAAAATATTGGATTTTTCTAACACAAATACTACTTTTACAAACGAAAAGCTTATGAACTCACCAACCTTTGTGTTGACACTTTTTCAAACAACTTGTATTCTCAGGAAATCATTAAACAGGTAATCAAGTGCTTTTGAGGATGGGACGCTAAGGCGTCTACTATTTCATATTTTATCAACATATTGTAATTGATTCGTAAACATGTAATTCATACAATGATGTAAATTTTTTTAATTGTATATATGTTGGTTGTGTTTGCTTGAATTACTATTACAATTGCTGTTATGATACTATACATGAAGTCCTCCACCCCCGGACGTTTCCGCCATCCTTGGTTTGGGGGTGTGAAAGATTGGTATCAGAGCGCAGTTTATAGTGAATTAAGTATATCAAACCACATAAGATATACAAACTATAAACACAATTGGGACTAATAGTCTCTGATTTGTGCATTTTCAAATAAATATACTTTTAGAAAATAAATGATTCTTTTTTTTATTAAAAGTATAAATACATGCATACATGCTCATATAGTGTCATAACTAGAAGAACATAAAATAAAAGAAGAGGAGGTGTACATTATGGGTATGCCTTGGTATATGTAAATCAAGTCTGGGAAGGATATAGCCTGATCAACTATATCTGTCCGGGAATTGACTTGCATATACCGGGGGATGGTCAGGATGGACAACAAATCTAACAAACCTAATAACAGACTACAAAGGATACTTTAAGGACTCAAAACTAAACATTTACAAATACTATAGGAGTATTTTGTGTTACTATAATAAATTATCTGATAATTAAATAGGTCTTTATTTATAAATTAATAGCTGCTAAGTGGATGCGCTAAGGTCATATGTAACTAAGATGCTATAGACTTAGAATTTATGTATCTTTGTTTCACTTCCTGTCCTTGTTTGGTTGTGGTCTTGGAGTTAGGGTCATCTATTCGAAGGACTATTATATCTTAATCACATATGACTGGTATGCACTTTGCAACTAATTAAGTAACCGATAAAGATCATTTTAAAATATAATATATTAATTATGTCCCGACTAAATTAGTATGCACTTTGCAACTTATGACAGAACCATGCCGCCAAGAAGAAGACCAAGACCTTCCAGCAACACAGCAACACCTCCTCCGCCGCCGCCTCCACAGTTTGATCCCGCGATGTTCCAGGCTGCAGTAACAGCAGCCGTAGCGGCCGCAATGTCGCAGATAGGGACCAACGGAGCTGGTGGTTCGGGATCGGGAGCTACACACTCTAACCACGGAGACAGTACGTGGCGTGCAAAAGAGTGTTCATACAAAGACTTCACAAATGGCAAACCAGACAACTTCAATGGAAGCGGGGGAGTCATCGCGTTGATGCAATGGTTTGAAAAGACCGAAGTAGTCTTTCAGGTGTGCTCTTGCCCCGAAGCGAGCAAAATTAAGTTCGCAGCCTTCACCTTCACCGGCCGGGCCCTTACTTGGTGGAACTGCCGGATTAAGTCACTTACTCTCGAAGTGGCTAGCTCCATAACCTGGGCAGAACTAAAAACGTTGATGATGAAGGAGTACTGCCCGAGAGGTGAAATTCAAAAGCTGGAACAAGAACTTTGGAACCTCAGGATGACGGGCTCTGACCTTGAAACCTACACCACCCGATTCAATGAATTGGCTCTCCTCTGCCCAACAATGGTTACTCCGGAGGAGAAAAAGGTGGAGCGATACCTTTGGGGACTGTCTCTCCACGTGCAAAGTAGTGTCCTGGCTTCAAGGCCAACTACTTTTGACAGTGCCAGGGAGCTGGCACAACAACTTGTTGACCACCGAGCCGGTCATAATACTACAACCACCACCACTGATAAATCAAAAGGAGGAAACAACAAAAGGAAGTTCTGGAACGAAAAGAAGAGCCAACCAGCACAGGACCCCGCTAAGAAGCAACAAATTGTTGCTGTCCATGCTGCCACTAATACTGCCACTACTGCTACCACTCCAGCACCACCGAAGCCATATGCGGGAAAACTACCTAAGTGCAACAAGTGCAACTTTCACCACAATGGTGCTTGTAGGGAGATGCACTGTAACAACTGCGACAGGAAGGGGCACACTGCTCGTTTCTGTAAAGCGCCGGCTCAACCAATCAACCAAGTCGCCAGTACGGGGGCAACCCGGACCTGCTACAACTGTGGAGACGCAGGTCACTTCAAAAGAGACTGCCCCAAAGCACAAGCCCCTAATGCTGGTGGAGTAGGAAGAGTCCTGGCAATAGGACATGGGGAAGCAGTCAAGGATCCCACGGTGGTTACCGGTACGTTTCTCCTCAATAACTCTTATGCATGCGTACTATTCGATAGTGGAGCGGATAGGAGTTTCGTGAGCCACCAATATAAACAGTTACTTGAACAAAATCCCCAATCACTAAAGGATACTTATGTAGTAGAAATGGCAAATGGGAAAGTAGAACGCACTAGCGATATATACTCAGAATGTACTCTCACTCTAGGCAACCATACATTTAAAATTGACCTGATGCCGGTCACCATAAAAAGCTTCGACGTAATCATCGGGATGGATTGGTTAGTTCCTCACCGTGCCGACATTCTATGTTACGAAAGGGCCGTTCGCCTCAATCTACCAAATGACGAAACCCTTCTCATCTATGGTAACAAACCTAGTGCGAATTTACAAATCATCTCATGCATCAAAGCCCAAAAGTATCTCCGGAAGGAGTACCACGCCTTCTTAGCCCATGTAGTAGACAAGAAACAAGACGTGAAAGACATCAAAGACATCCCCGAAGTGTGTAACTTCCCGGATGTGTTCCCAGAAGATCTTCCTGGTGTACCACTCGCACGACAAGTCGATTTCAGAATTGACTTAATACCCGGAGCTACCCCCGTAGCCAGAGCTCCATACCGCCTCGCACCATCAGAAATGCAAGAGTTGTCCAGTCAGTTGAACGAGCTTTTAAGCAAAGGGTTCATCAGACCAAGCTTCTCACCTTGGGGAGCACCAGTCCTTTTTGTAAAGAAGAAGGACGGATCCTTTCGCATGTGCATCGACTATCGGGAACTAAACAAGCTCACCATCAAGAACCGATATCCTCTACCCCGAATCGATGACCTTTTCGACCAACTCCAAGGAGCAAATTTCTTCTCAAAGATCGACCTAAGGTCAGGCTACCATCAGCTACGAGTTCAAGAAGAAGATATTCCCAAAACTGCATTCAGAACTCGCTATGGGCACTACGATTTTGTGGTGATGTCCTTCGGTTTAACAAACGCACCTGCGGTATTCATGGACCTAATGAATAGAGTGTGTCGACCCTACCTAGACAAGTTTGTAATCGTATTCATCGACGATATCTTGATCTACTCGCGAAGCGAAGAAGAGCATCGCCTACATCTACGCCAAGTGCTAGAGACACTAAGAGCGGAGAAGCTTTATGCTAAGTTCTCTAAGTGTGAATTCTGGATTAGAGAAGTGGATTTCCTTGGACATGTGATAAGTGAGAAAGGCATACATGTGGATCCCTCCAAGATCAAGGCAATCGAGAATTGGTCAGCACCCAAGACGCCAACCGAAATTCGACAGTTCCTTGGGCTTGCTGGCTACTACCGAAGATTTATACAAAACTTCTCCAAGATTGCGAAACCACTCACCACCTTGACGCAGAAAGGTGTGATATTCAAGTGGGAAAATAAACAAGAAACTGCTTTCCAAACGTTAAAACAAGCCCTATGCAGCGCACCGATCTTGTCTCTCCCAGAGGGAACCGAGGACTTCGTAGTGTACTGTGATGCTTCGAATCAAGGCCTCGGATGTGTGCTCATGCAGAGAGGGAAGGTTATCGCGTATGCATCAAGACAGCTTAAGACGCACGAGGTTAATTATACTACGCACGACCTGGAATTAGGATCAGTGGTATTCGCTTTGAAGATCTGGAGACACTACCTCTACGGCACGAAATGCACTATCTTCACTGATCACAAAAGTCTTCAGCATATCCTCAATCAGAAAGAGCTCAACATGCGACAGAGGAGATGAGTGGAGTTGCTGAATGACTACGAGTGCGAAATTCGTTATCATCCGGGCAAGGCCAATGTAGTGGCCGATGCTCTAAGCAGGAAGGAGTACTCGGGCAGCCGAGTAAAATCCTTAACAATGACAATCCATTCCCACCTGACCATACAAATCAAGGAAGCTCAACTGGAAGCTTTAAAACCAGAAAAGGTGGCAGGAGAGACATTAAGGGGAATGGATAAAAACTTAGAAGTCAAGGATAATGGAGCACGTTATATCATGAACCGGATTTGGACACCGAAGTTCGGTGGACTCCGAGATGTCGTCATGAATGAAGCACACAAGACTCGATACTCCATCCATCCCGGGTCGGATAAGATGTATCTGGACCTCAAGAAATTATACTGGTGGCCGAACATGAAAGCTGAGATTGCTACCTATGTGAGCAAGTGCTTGACTTGCGCTAAGGTCAAAACCGAATACCAGAAACCATCCGGGCTATTACAACAGCCGGATATACCTGAGTGGAAGTGGGAACGAATAACCATGGACTTCATAACGAAGCTGCCTAAGACATCGGGCGGGCTTGACACAATATGGGTAATTGTAGACAGATTGACCAAATCAGCACACTTCCTACCAATGAAAGAAACCGACAAGATGGAGAAGCTGACTAGAACGTACATCAGAGAGATTGTACGACTCCATGGTGTGCCGATATCCATTATCTCCGATAGAGATAGTAGATTTACCTCACGGTTTTGGCAGTCTCTACAAAAATCATTGGGAACTAGGCTTGACATGAGTACGGCCTACCACCCACAAACCGACGGACAGAGCGAGCGAACCATTCAAACGTTGGAAGACATGTTAAGAGCTTGTGTGATAGACTTCGGTAAAGCATGGGATACCCATCTACCGCTTATCGAATTCTCCTACAATAACAGCTATCATACTAGCATCAAAGTCGCTCCATTCGAAGCTCTTTACGGTCGCAAATGCAGATCACCCCTGTGTTGGGCTGAGGTGGGGGATACACAGCTAGCTAGAGGGCAAGTCTCTAATAGCACCCTCACTGGCCCTGAAATCATAAGGGAAACCACAGAAAAGATCGTTCAAATTCGAGAGAGACTGAAAGCGTCTCGCGATCGGCAAAAGAGTTACGCAGACAAACGACGCAAACCCTTGGAATTCCAGGTGGGTGATAGAGTACTACTAAAAGTTTCCCCTTGGAAAGGAATGATACGATTCGGCAAACGCGGGAAACTAAATCCAAGGTACATCGGGCCATTCGAAATCCTTGCTAGGATTGGGCCAGTAGCATACAAACTTCGATTACCTCAGGAACTCGACAAAGTACATCCCACATTTCACGTGTCGAACCTAAAGAAGTGTTTGTCTGATGAGACACTCGTAATACCACTCGACGAAATCAAAGTTAACGAAAATCTCCACTTCGTGGAGGAACCAGTCGAAATCATGGATCGGGAAATCAAACGAACGAAACAAAGTCGTATTCCCATCGTGAAGGTACGTTGGAACGCTAAACGAGGACCCGAATTCACCTGGGAACGCGAGGATCAGATGAAACAAAAGTATCCACATCTCTTCCCAAACTCTTGAAATCCCAGTCAAAATGAAAATTTCGGGACGAAATTCCTTCTAACGGGGGGATGATGTGACAACCGTCAAATTTCGGTCAATTCAAAGTCAACAAGTCAAACCGGTCAACTCCAATAACCCTTGTATGCTAGGGTTTACGTTATGTAATCACTATACAATTCGCTATTTTAATGAGAAATCATCATTTGGAAAGTTCATGTGTTTGATTTTCCTTAGCCTTAACAAGTGCTAAACAACGAACCAAAGCGATAAAACACTATTACACAATCATCGGGATTGTGTAAGACACTAAAACACGGTTTAATGGGGTTTACGAACCTTGCGTTGTGAAGCCGGACACTCAAATTAAGCACAAACGAAACCTCTCTAAATCGTTTTCACTCTATCTCTTTCTATTTGAAATCTCTCCCAAATCTCTCTCAAAAGTTACTTTAACTTTTTGTAATCATTTGGGTCATCTCGACCCTTGACCGGGTCAAAAAAAATCGCTTGAAACGGAGTAAAAACGAGTAAAATAGCTTTAAGGATCCGAAACCTAAGCTTCTGGACCGAAGCCTCGCATCCGAAGCCTCGCATCCGAGGCCTCTGATCCGAAGCGAGGGTCCGAAGGTCCGAAGCGAAGGTCCGAAGGTCCGAAGGTCCGAAGGTCCGAAGCCTCGCAGACAGCTCCTTTTTACCGGTTTTTCGACTACGACTTCGTTTTAACTCCGTTTTTCATTATTTTAACGTGGGATTTTCACCCAAAACTTTATTTTATAAACTAAGGCCCCAAAATATATAAATCTCCAGGGTTTTTATAAAATATATTAAAAGAATTGGTGATTGAACTAATTATTGAGGGAATATTTGCTTTTCCTTAATTTATGGCAAAAGCAAACCACCACCACCTCACTCTATGATTAGCCATTCTTTCCCACTACCCCTTGTCTCCTTAGTGGACCTTTACAGCCAATCTCCAGCTCTTCCCACGTTCTAAGAGCTGGAGGATTGATCCTCTCTCCTCATTCTCCATAAAACTCTTTCATTCTACACTTAGCAACCAAGAACACTCTCCAAAATTCTCTCATCTTTTCTCTCAACTTCAAGAACTTCAAGGCTTTCTCCAGGGATTTCTTTCTTCAATTAGTAAGTATCTTCATCATTCACATAATTATTAAACTCCATTCTACTCAAATCATTGATATCTTACACAAGTTCCATCTTATTCGGTGTTAGATTCTCGAGTCGTCAAGACATCTTCTTAGTGTTCTTGGGTTGAACACTTCCTCTCTCTCACTTTCATCTACTGAAACCACATAAGGTGAGTTCATACCCATACATTTACATGTTTTCTTAAGTTTTAAGGGGGGAATACAAGTAAAATCATCAAGAACACAATTAAACTTTTCCTAACAGATTACATCAGAAAAGATGGACGTTAATCACGGACTGTTTTGGTCAACTTAAATATTTTTGTTTTCAAAACTGTTTCAGGTGCAAGTAGTTCAAACTCTTAGCTTTAAAATGGCTACTTGCACATCTCCATATGATTTTTCTACAATTTATGGTGATTTTTACAAAACTGCCTGTCATTTCAGAGGCAAACCCGGACCAGTCTGTGATTATGAACATTTTCACCTCTGTTAGAGATCACTAAAAATCATGATAAAATTTACGAACAAACTAGACTCATATTCCAAACTCTCAAAATTTGCGGATTTGGATTTAGAGCTTTGATGATTTTTCTATAAATTTTCTAAGAACGGTAACAGAAACTGTTTTTAACGAAAAGTTGCTGTTAAGTTCATTTCACCTTGTAACATGTTGAGCAAGGTGTATATCTTTATGTGATTATATGTTACTGCAATATATGACATTTTATCTTAATATTTAGACACACATCAGTTTACAACTGGATTTGGTCATATAAAATATAAAGAATAACAAGTGATTATAATCAAAGTACAATCGATACATTCAAACATTAAATAAACTATTTTGAATATAGTTTGCATACATTACCACGTACTACCCTTGGTTGATAAACTATAATAGGTATAGTTTATGATACATTACATAACACATACATTTAAAAAGGGTACATTTATACAAAGGATATTTTCATTAAGCAAGGTACGGCCATACGGTACCAAGTTTTCATAACACGTAATTCCGTTAATGACTTTGTGAGACATTTACTTCAAATTACCATTAAGTCCTGTATTGTAACCAGAGTCTCCTTGAGGGAGAGCGTGATACTTGTGTATAGATCTATATTGGGTTTGACAAACCCACACCTAAACTGCATGCAACAGTTAGACCGATAGGTCTGGGGTGACAAATGTCATAACATTTCCGACGCCTGAAGAACGTCGTTTTAGGCAACCTTGGTCATAGTATGGTTATAATAAACTCACATAAAGTATTAACAAACATTGGAAATTACGGGAACTTCATTAAAATTTAACGAGTTTATGTCGATTTAAACTTGCATTGTTTTACTATAAATATGACAAATTACTTGTACATTTCGGTCTTTGGGTTTTAAGACTACATTTACACATTAAGGAAAATATTGGATTTTTCTAACACAAATACTACTTTTACAAACGAAAAGCTTATGAACTCACCAACCTTTGTGTTGACACTTTTTCAAACAACTTGTATTCTCAGGAAATCATTAAACAGGTAATCAAGTGCTTTTGAGGATGGGACGCTAAGGCGTCTACTATTTCATATTTTATCAACATATTGTAATTGATTCGTAAACATGTAATTCATACAATGATGTAAATTTTTTTAATTGTATATATGTTGGTTGTGTTTGCTTGAATTACTATTACAATTGCTGTTATGATACTATACATGAAGTCCTCCACCCCCGGACGTTTCCGCCATCCTTGGTTTGGGGGTGTGAAATATATTACATATATTTGAATTTCGTTTGTTTTATTTCTATTGGTTTTGTTGATTGTATACTTCTGTCATAACAATGTAATACAGAAATCAAATATTGAAGAATGGATCAAAATTCCATCATCAAAACACATGTGGAAAAGCATGCGAAATTCAAAGGCTCATATTTTCGGAGATGGCAACAGAAGATGTTGTTTTATCTAACAACTCTTCATTTTTCCAATGCTCTCACTGATGATTCTCCCTCTCTTCCTACTGGTGTAACCACTGCAGAAGGAACAACACCACCCACTGAAGCCCAATTGGCAGAACATCAAAGGGCTGTGGAAACTTGGAACACAAATGAATATAATTGCAGAAATTATATTTTGAATACCTTGGATGATTCCCTCTATGATATCTACTCTACCATGACTACTGCAAGAGATATATGGGAATCACTAGAAAAGAAATACAAAATAGAAGTGGCATGTTCCAAGAAATTCGTGATTGGAAAGTTCATGAATTTCAAGATGGTGGATACCAAATCTGTCCTCAAACAAGTGGAGGAAATTCAAGTCATTGCACATGATCTTGAAGTTGAAGGTATGGGTATAAACTCTAAATTTCTTGTTGGTTTAATCATTGAAAAACTTCCTCCTTCTTGGAAGAATTTCAAACTATATCTTAAGCACTTAACTGATGACATGAGTTTTGAGCAACTTGTGTTGAGAATTTGTGTGGAAGAAGATAACAGATTGAATGAGAAGGCAAATGCAAATTCCTTGGAACCAAGTGAAAACTTTGTTGGAGAAGAAAATACTTCAAGGACAAAGCACAACAACAAGAAAGGGAAGCAAGGCTCCAAAAACTCTTCCAAAGATGGCAAAAATCATGGCCCTAACCATAAGAATTTCAAGAAGAATTCTGGTCTATGTTATGTTTGTTGAAAAACTGGACACAAGGCCAAAGATTGCATATTTAGGAGGGGTCAAGGAGGAAACAATGGAGGAACCAATGGAGGGAACAATGGAAACAATGGTGGTAATTCTGGTGGAGGAAATTTTGGACAAGCCAACATGGTTGAATCACCAAATTAGTTTGTTGTTGTGATTCAAACCAACATGGTTAGCAATTGTGTGGATTGGTGGATTGATACTGGAGCCACAAGGCACATTTGCAACTCTAGAACCATGTTTTCTACATACCAGAAAGTCTCAGATTCTGAACCAATGTTTATGGGGAATGGCTCTACTGCAAAAGTTGAAGGAAAGGGAAAAGTTAAGCTACAACTAACTTCTAAAAAAGAACTTGTTTTAAGTGATGTCTTACATGTTCTAAGAATCTGATTTCTGGTCCTATTCTTAGTAACAAGGGATTCAAACTTGTATTTGAGTCTGATAAGTTTGTTCTCACCAAGGGTGGGATGTATGTTGGAAAGGGATACCTTAGTGAGGGTCTCTTCATAGTCAGGGTCTTACCTTTGTACTATGGTGTCGAAACACCAAACAATGATGTAACCAATGTTAATGCTAATGCAATGATGGGCACTACTAGCCCCTCTTCTATGTATATGCATGATCCTTCATTTTTGTGGCATTCTTGTTTGGGACATGTCAATTTTCGCTCTATTCAAAGAATGGAAAAACTTGGCATGTTACCAAAATGTTCATTAGACAAAAACATAAAATGTGAGGTTTGTGTAAAATCAAAATTTTCACAACATCCTCATAAATCAGTTGAAAAATCTAATGAAATACTTGGCTTAATCCACTCTGATTTATGTGATTTTAGAGCAACACCTACAAGAGGGGGAAAGAATTATTATATTTCTTTTATTGATGATTGCAGCAAGTATTGTTATATTTATTTGTTAAATACCAAGGATGAAGCCTTGAATTCTTTTAAGAATTACAACGCTGAAGTTGAAAATCAACTTGACAAAAAGATCAAAATTCTAAGGTCTGATCGAGGAGGAGAATATGAATCCAAAGACTTTGCTGAATTTTGTTCTTTAAATGGTATTATACATCAAACAACTGCTCCATATACTCCTCAACAAAATGGAGTGGCAGAAAGAAAGAATAGAACATTGAAAAACATGATTAATTCAATGTTAATTACTTCTGGAGCACCACATAATCTGTGGGGACAAGAATGTCTTGTAGCAAATTCAATACTTAATAGAATTCCTCATAAAAAGAGTGATAAATCACCCTATCATCTATGGAAAGGGAGGTTACCCTCTTATAAAAGGATGAAAGTATGGGGTTGCCTTGCTAAGGTACAAGTACCTCCTCTTAAGAGGACTAAACTTGGACCAAAAACCATAGATTGCATCAATCTTGGCCTTGCCATGAATAGTGCAGCCTATAGTTTTTGCACTAACTTCATGATGAGGTTGTTGAGCTCCAACAATGTCTTGTTCACACTATTCAAATGATAACTTATGATGAAATTATCATAAGAACTTGGGAGAGAACCAAGCACAATATCTACTGCAAGGTTCTTATCGAAGACAACATCGAGATTCTCGATTCGGTCATTGTAGCTCTTCATATGTTGAACGTTAGTTCATACCGATCCACCTTCTTTGAGTTTTCATGACATTAGGGCTTTGAGAACTTCAAATTATTTTTCCTTTCCATTTTCTAAAACATATCAGCTAATTGCAAGTTTATTTATACACCAAGTGTTCTCAAATGTCTTCCGAATATCCAAGGACATAAAAACAAGCATGACGCAAAAAAACTTATTCGAATCATCCACGTGTTTGTCGTGATCAACTTTTTCTTCATTGGTAGAGTTTTCATCAATTTTGGGAATAGGATCACTGAGCACGTATTTGTGATTGTCATACCTCAATGTAATCCTTATATTTTCATCCAATCAAGATAGTTTTCCCTGCCAGTGAGCTTCTCTCTATAGAGAACTTATATGAGGGAGAAGCTTGAATTGGTTATAGGACGAGGGGGGAGACGAAGACCATTGATGCGCAACATCTAAATATGAGAGAGATAATTTAGTTAGATAAATCAATACATAAATAATTACCCAATTTATATTAAGGATAGGATCGATATTTTAGATTCGTTTTATGAAGAGGGATACCATAATCATATCACAACTTTTTTTAGGTAGGTAATACACTTTAGCAATTTCAATCTCTATGAAATTCCTAGAACTTTGAGATTCATTGAAACTATTCAATGACGTGTTAATCTCGAATTTGCACATCCTCTATTTTTTGCTAGGATAACGAGGTCTCACAAATAAGATAATGAATTAACCATGAATTAACACGTGACAATCGATTATGTCATGGTTCTCTAATTGATGTGTCAAATAACCACACACGTTCCGTCAAAAAACCATAATTACAAGTGCCACATCACTTTCTACTTACATCTTAAATTCATGTGTCGGTTAACCACACACGCTCCATAAATAGACGATAAGGAATAATGTGTATTATTTATGGGTTAGAAACTATTCACATTTTCCTAATATAAATAGAATGGGAAATTTAGTTCTAGTACTTTATAAGTTATACTTTTGACAAGACATTGCCCTATCAAATCCTTTCAGCTAGCGACAATCCACCACGCAAAGAAGCGTTGAGTGAAAAAGACAGTCATCCAATGATCATTTTATAGGTCGTTTCCTTATACCTCTCTTATAGCATGAATTCATAAATGAGACATACTCTTGATTCGACTAACGGTCTTTTTAAACATGTGAGGACACACGCTTTATATATATATATATATATATATATATATATATATATATATATATATATATATATATATATATATATATATATATATATATATATATATATATAAGGGTGTATTTTAAACAATTTAAAATGTTCAATATTTAAAACATTATCTTTAATTAACATTTAATTAATTAATTTGAAATCAATTCTCTATAATTTCAAATCACTTAGGCATATTTATCCATTTGATTTAAATATTCAGTTTTAACAGACAAAGACAATATTTAAAGTTAGAGATTAACCCCAAAATTCCAAATTGTAGCATAAGACCCGAGACCTGAAAAATACATCAGGGTGGGCCGTGTCGAGCAAAGGCACGTCACGTCCTGTGATTAAACATGTTTCTTTGATCTTTGTTAGTTTTAGTTTATTGCTCAGAATGAAAACCTAATGCCTCTTATACCATTAATCGGTTTTATATGTAACTACGCACTAGATTTAGGCAACAAAAGCATCCAAATATAATCCAAGTGTACATACATGCTAGATCTAGGTTTTACAATTATGGAAACGTACTTACAAAAACTATGAAAAGAAACTAACAAAGGAGATAAAACACCAACCTTTCAATTATCATAGTATATACTTGTGTCCACTTGAAGATCATGAATACTAGTGTTGGTCTTGGAAGTTCTAGCACCCAAAATAGGAATGCCTCTAATGGCTCACACCTAGAATACTAAAACCCTAGAAACAATAAGATATATATATATATATATATATATATATATATATATATATATATATATATATATATATATATATATATATAGAGAGAGAAAGAAAGAGAGTATGTGAGAAAGCCTTTCAGGAGGTTGCTTTGGTCGAATTCCTAAAGGTCCAGAGAGGTCTTTATACACCTGTGGTGATTTGTAAATAACCATGATTTGAGTCAATTAAATAATAAGACTTAATCTTGATTCAAATCGTTTCCTTATCTGTTACTTGGATATATTCTGGAAGCCTCCTAAGAGCCCCTCAAAACCATAACTTATGAACTTTAAAAACATCTGTGATCTAATCTCTATTGGTTCTATATTTACAAGAATGATCATAACATGATATTATCAATAACGTATGATCATATAGGATCAAACTAATAATAAGTATACACCAAATTGATAATTTTAGCTAGTAAATATGTTTCATAGTAAGATGTCGTAACTTTTGCATTTATTATTTTGTGAAAATAATATTGTATCTTAATTTATATGTATGAATTAATTTTACATGTACATGCAAAATCGATCATTGGTGGATATAAACCAGTTTATTTTATTTTTTTCAAATGTGTTTGCTTCCGGTGCTATATTTTATGGTTTTTGAAATCCAACTTCTAAACAAAACCCAACAATCTCTTGTATCCCCACTGATGTGTCATTTACAATATTGAGCATGCAAACTGCTTCGAGTCCGCTTTTCGCAGATTTATTAGTTCTAATATGAAATCCGTTCTCAACATATTTCATTTCTAATGGTAGCTTCATATCTTCTTTGTTTTTTTAATGGTAGCTTCATATCTTTTTTTGTTTTTCAAGAACTAAAACTCTTTTGATATGTGACGAGGGTTCGTTGAGAGTTTGAGAAATGATAATGATTGAAGCAATCTCCGCTAAGTAGCTTTAATTTCTTTAAAAAATTAAGAAGAACAATTATCCTTTTTGGATTGCAAGAGCTCAATGTTACAATTATCACATTTAGTTTCATTAAAATTTGATATACCTTCGTAGTTTTCCAACGATTGTCCGTGTAGGCGTATGTTTGAATCATCAATACATCAACAATTTTTAAAACTTGTTACCTGATTCACCAGCTTCATATACAAGACTATCATAAGCAATTTTCTTACCTCTATGATGCACATCATCGATTTCCCCAGGAAATTCATTATAAGTGGGGGTTATAGATTAGTATGTAGCTAATTGATTAATGTTAGAATGTAATGATCGATGATGAAACTGAAAGAGAATATTGTGAAATGAGTTTTCCCATTAACGAATAATGTCTCATTACAAAGCTTATATACATACAAAGTATAAATAACTACTATAACAACTTTCTAACTCAAATTACATATATACCCTTATGGTTATGAACAACTAATAACGGTTTTGTAAACCAACACCCCCTCAAGCTGAAGGGTGTAAATTCAGCTTGGAAACAGCATCAGCATGGATAGGACCAGATAAAGTTTTGGTTAAAACATCCGCTAATTGCATCTTGGTGGGAACATGGTGTAAAGAAATTAAACCATGAAGAAGTTTTTCTCGAACAAAATGGCAGTCGAGTTCAATGTGTTTTGTTCTCTCGTGGAAAACAGGATTAGATGCAATATGTATAGCTGCTTGATTGTCACATTTGAGTGGAATAGGAGTGATATCAGTAATATCAAATTCATTAAACAAGCGAGTTAACCATGCAATTTCTGAACACACTCTTCGCATAGATCGATATTCGGCTTCTTCGGATGATAAAGAAACAGTAGCTTGCTTCTTAGACTTCCATGAAATGGGTGATCCTCCAAATAGAATAAAGAAACCACTTACAGACCTCCTGGTGATTGGAAACGAAGCCCAATCAGAATCACAGTAAGCATCAAGGGTAAAAATGGAATCTTTGTTGAAAAATAAGCCTTGGGCTTTGGAAGATTTGAAGTATTTCAGTACATGAAGAGCAGCTTCATAATGATCTTGAGTAGGATGTTGATTGAATTGACTCAAGTATTGAATGGAATAAGCAAGATCTTGTCATGTATGAACTAAAAAGTTCATCTTTCCAATCAGTTTTCTATAAGTTGTAGGATCATCAAGAGGAACTCCAACATTGGGTCGTAACATGTTCTTGTTTGGCAATGGTGTAGAAACAGATATACTGTCATCATCAATAGAATAGTGAGAGAGTAATTCACGTATGAATTTACTCTGATGAACAACCATACCAGTAGTATTTCTTGTAAACTCTAGGCCGAGGAAAAAATTGATTGTTCCCAATTCTTTGATCCGAAATTGAGCATCTAGAAAGGCTTTCAAAGATGTAATTTCATCAATATTGTTACCAGTAACAAGAATATCATCAACATAAACAGCAATAATAGTAATAGAACCATTACCCTTTTTTAAGAACAAAGAGTAATCGTTTTTTGAGTGAACATAGCCTTGTTGAAATAATGCTTGAGTTAACTTTGCATACCATTGACGAGAGGCTTGTTTTAATCCATACAAAGATTTGTTTAGCTTGCAAACCAGATGAGGATTATCAACATTATAACCAGGTGGTAACTTCATAAACACTTCTTCATGTAAGTCTCTGTGTAAAAAGGCGTTATTGACATCCAATTGTTGAATATCCCAGCCCTTTTTGACAGCCAAAGAAACTAAACAGTGAACAGTAGTGAATTTAACTACTGGAGAATAAGTTTCGTGATAATTTGTGCCTTGTTGTTGACTAAAGCCTTTAGCAACAAGGCGTACTTTATGTTGCTCAAGAGATCCATCTACTCTATACTTAACTTTGTAAACCTACCGACATTGAATTGGCTTTTTTTTTGGATTAGTGTCTAAGTCCATAACTATAATTGGTATGTACTTGACCCGACTTGGCATGGTCCATTTGGGTCGCACTTCACCGGAACAATTTATATGGATAGTCTTTTGAGAATAGTATGTTTATGATTTATATTAATATATTATAAGTTCTAATATATTAATATGTAATCATATTATTTAATTAGTATTGATCAAGAATTAATTTAGTGATAAAAAAGGAACTAATTAAATATGGACTCTTATATATATATATATATATATATATATATATATATATATATATATATATATATATATATATATGGAATGGGCCAAGTTCATTTAGGTTGGGCTAAGATTTCATGGATAGTCCATGGAGTGTTTAACCCATGGATCCTATGGAAATGAAAGGTCATGGGTATTAGGGTTTACATGAATGTAACCCTAATCCTCCATACTATATAAAGAGGTCTTTGGCACAAGAAATGGCACTAGTGAGTGTGAAAACAAGAGTGGGCCAATTTCTAGTGTGCTTACTATTCTCTCAAGCTTTCCAAGGTGTTCTTGGTGATTTGTGATTCCACTTGAGGCTTCCACACTATTGGGGCTAAGCTCTTAAAGATCAAGACTTCAAGCACCATCAAAAGGTATGTTATCTAACTAGGCTTTTGTAGTATAGTTGCTTCATATTATACTAGTTAGGATGAAACCTTGGAATATTGAATATTTGCATGTATAATAGAGAAAACATAGATCCAAGGTTTATAGGGTTGCATGTACACCATAGGAGTGTTAGAATGCTCAAAACCCTTCAGTGGTATCAGAGCCTAGGCTTGTTTTCATTTATACTTGATGCAACTTATTTTTCAAAACCAAGAATCTGCCCAGACTGAAAACTCGACGAGTTCTGGCCAAAAACTCAACAAGTTCAAGAGTTAAAGCATGAAGTCAACGAGTTCCTTAGAGATCCGACGAGTTGGTCATCCAGTTTGCAGATTTTCGATGTTTTTGGCTGAAATTGGACTAGAATCATTACCTTAAACTGTTTTGGTCTTATAAAACTTGTTTTTAATGTGGTAATGATTATGGTAAACCAATTTCAAGGTTATTATCAAAATTTCAAGTTTTATGTGTGTTTATGTAATTCTTGAAGTTGTTGATATAATTGTTCATACACTTATGAGTTTTGGTAGATCATAGGAATTATTTGCAAATTGGTTGTTAGTTAATTCTTGATCTAAATGTATTTTAATGGAGTCCATAATTTGTCCTCAAGTTATGGATTACCAAAAGTCATTCCTTTTGAAGATTCATTAAAATGCAAAGGTTACAAAATTGAAGAGTCTTTTCGTTTTATGAACTTCATAACTTGTCCTCAAGTTATGGATGTTCAAGAGTCTTTTCATTAAAGTTTTTAAAACCTTAATTAAACTCATAAGTTATGAAAATCCAAAAGTTTATGAATAGTTCAAAACTTGCCCTCAAGTTTTGGAATTTGTAAAGTCTCACACACACTTTAATTCCAAACCCTAGAGTTTTAAAAGTTAAAATTCAATCATTATACTTTATAGTATTATAAGTTAATAATATATATATATATATATATATATATATATATATATATATATATATATATATATATATATATATAAGAACAAAGTCAGTCTTACCGTTAGTACGCCTCATTCACGAAGCCGGTCTATAAGGGGGGTATAAGGTTACTGCCTATAAAATGGCAGTTTAATGGGTGTCCACTCTCACCCACCACTTCCTTGACTGGTGGAGGGTCGTTAGCCGAACGGGTAGGATAATGACTATAATTCTCCCTTCATTATAAGTATACTGATAAATATAAAGTAACTAAACCTATTATAAATTCCCAATCTTAGTTACTTTAGGAAAATGTGAATTTGGTGCTAACCCATGAAATTACACTTTGCACTTTACTTAAGTCGTTAGTGGAGCGTGTGTGGTTAACCGGCACACTAACCTGGATCTAACAAGGTAGGCAAAGGGTAACTTAATGTTTATCATAGGATCGGTGGAGCGTGTGTGGTTAACCGGCACATCGATTAAGTGATAAATATTAAGGGTACCAAGTATATTTGCATGGTTATTCACACCTTGTTTTGTGATCCTCGGCATCCCAGTCACAAAACTTGTGAGGGCACAATCGAGATTGAAACATGCCGTTGAAAAGTTCAATGAATCTCAGAAGATCTAGGAGTTTCAAAGCCAATTAAAAACCTAATAATTTATTTCGTTTTTCATGGTGGAAATTGGTGAATCGTCATTCACCTACCTTCAAATATTTTGTAGCTTGGATTACGGCATCCCTCTTCCAAGTTATAAAAGTATTGTGTTGGGTCCTAGCCTTAATATTTCATATTGGGTGTTATATTAAGGACTTAAATCAACTAACTTGAATATCTCCCATTGTAGATGTCTGGTTCAGACAACTATGATCTTCCCAAATCCCTAGGAACAAGCTTTCCTAATGAAGATGATGTCCCATGGTTGGTTCATGGAAATCATACTTCACTTCCTTCACCTCCTCCAATTATTCTCCCTAACCCACAAGTTCTTGAAAAGTTCAAGGTCACTCAAGCCCTATTTGCAAGCAAGGTCTATGTGTGCTAACATCTTAGAGATAAAGTCACATATTGACAAGCCGGGAGAGTTGGTTGTCAAGGTCTAAAGGAAGTTGGTTGTTGATTAGGTTCTTCAGTCACTTTCTAAGTCACATAGTGAGCTCCTTTAGGACTACTATATGATAGACCATGACATGACCGTTAATGATCTTACCTATTTGCTTGATGCTGTTGAATCAGCAATGATTTGAAGCACTGGTAAAGCAAATATGATTGGAAGATCGACTTCCCAAACTTCTATGGAAATTGACAATGGTGACATTGGAAATCCAGAAAAGCTTTCTCTTCCCAATGGAAAGGGATCGGCCATAGTCAACTCAGTTGACCAACTGGTAAAGAGAAAGGCTGAGTCTGAGATAGTCCCGTGTACCATGACTAAAGAGTCCATAAGTTTCTATTGCCAAAAGAAGGGGCACTGGTTGCGAAGCTCCCCTGTTTACCTGAAAGATCATAAGGTTGGTCAAGTCAAAAAGTTTGATTCTACTTCTGGTAAGTCCACTATCTAACTCTATTAAGGTCCTATTTGGAGATTCTTATTACATGATGTGACTGGGTCACATGTTGAAGTTTTAAGAATCAAAAAAAAGAGAGGAAGCTTAAAGAAGAGTAAGCTGGTTCTAATCGCGAAGATGGATTTCGATCGCATACTTCGGTGATCAGAATTTTTGAGCTGCTGCTTAAGAGTTGTGATAGATTGCTTAGGAATAGATAACAACATAGTTTTCATATGCATTTGAATTGTAAAGATTAGTTTTTCCGCAAGTTTTAAATAAAAGAAAAGTTTCGTTTTTATTTATTTTAAATATCCTTACAGTGGCATTTGTGAAAAAACTGTTGTTTATATGATTCCATTTATAGGAACATTGGAAAATGGATTTGATTCTTTCGTTTGTGTTAGTGTCATAATTTACCAAATAAGGAAAGATTCTCATCACCCAAGTTTCAATTGGACCGAAACTTAGAATCATGCAAGTCGTATAGTATGATGAATGAAAATCTTCATCTTTGGAAAATTAAGACTGATTCCTTGTTCACATGTATATTTGAATCAAGTGAAGGACTAAGGGATCGAGTACACATTCTTGTGCACTCGTCAAGTCCACCACAAAAGATCGTCAAGACTATTCGTCATGATTTACTAAAGTTTAGTAAATATGGTTATACTTACAAGTTTAAGTATAATTCTAAAACCTTGGAAAAGTTTCAATGTATTGCAGAACAAATGAGAAGAATCAAATTAGGCAGAAAGATAAAAGTTTCTTAAATCTGAAAAGATGGGAGAGTACTTTAGTATCATGTTTTATGGTCATCTTAATGATTATGAAACCATATCATAATTGATCCTCTAAGGACATCCTAGTGCATTCTTATGGCTAAGAAGAGGAGTCATGAATTGTTGAAATGGTTAAATCAAGAAGATGAATCATACTTCGTTCCAAAACCATTCTTAGAGTCATACTCCAAGATTGTAACTTGAGTGACATATCTAAAAGAAGATTTATAACACTTGTCAAATGTAGAGTAAAATGTTTTCTACTCTTGTACATTTGAAATTGGTAAGTTGTGATGTTTTGGATAAAACAAAGACCAACTAAGGCCAATTGTGTGGAGTGTTTCTCTTGATAAGAGTCCGCACTATCTCTTGAATATTTGTTTGTCAAGGAATGGGTCTTGGCAAGAGAGTCTTATATGTCAAGAGGACAGTAAGAGTCTAAAAGATCTTGAAAGAGTCTAATCAAGAATAAAACCTGTAGTTTATCACTAGCACACGACTTGAGGTTTATAACCTTTCGTGTTGACATATTCCTATTTTTGTGCCCATTCTAGTTAAAGTTGGCTTTGCATATGTGTTCTGAGAGTTCTCAATTGGTTGCATAACAACTTGGAAGCAATGGCAGACCCTTGTGCTGCCAGGTGGCAAGAAGTTAAGACTGCACAAGTTCAGTCCATATGAATTTGTCACTAACCGTGTCTTGTGATTATGGTTTTGACAAATTCACATGGAAAGGAACACATACACCATAAAATCTAAGTGTCATAAGGTTTCTCTCCGATTCATGAAAATGATGGTGAGGAAACGCTTTCACTAAGAGGTTTTAAGTAGATAGAAATTATGATATTTGCATTCTCAAAGTCGCTAGTGGAGCGTGTGTGGTTAACCGCCACACTAACATGGACTTGTGAGAAATGGAAAAGGTCTAAACAATTGAGACTATGATTACGGCATCCCTTTTCATAGTTCTGAAATTGTTTAGACACACATGTGTGCTATCTAAGGAAATGTATATGATTTTGATAAAGTTTTATCAAAGCATCTCGTATCAGAAATCTGAACTTTGGTAAGAAAGTCAATAAAGTATTGATTTCTATAAGTCCAGCTGATTTCTGAGTACATGTCAAAGCTAGTGGGAGCATAAGTGTTATGCTAATAATCACCATGTTAGTGGGAGCCTGATAATTATGATAAGTGTTGCAAGTTAGCAATGTTAATTATAGAAAACAAAAGTATTAATTGGGAAAAGTTGTTTTGCTATAATTAAGGGAGAGGAAATTATACTTTATTTCAAATCTAAAAGCTTAGATCGTGAGATTTTAATCATATTTAGTCAAGGATATATATATATATATATATATATATATATATATATATATATATATATATATATATATATATATATGAATTTTATGTTGGAATGGCTCAACTTGACGAAATTCTATATATAGTGTGTTCTCAAAATTTGATTATGATTACGACATCCCTCTTCATAGTCGAATTATGAAAACATGGCAAATACAAAAATTATTGTAGCAAAATACTGGTCTAGAATCATGTCTTTATGTGAGACATCATGAATCGTGTCCCATATGCTTCGGGTACAGGATCGATTGCATGTGCTATAATATTTATCCTTTCTAAATTTTCCAAAGTGTCTAGGGGCATTAAGAGGGGAAAAGGTCTAGAATTGGATATGACTAAAATGATTAAGCAACTGTCGAGGACAATCTAAGGTTTACCAAAGGTTGGTTGCTCAGGGACAGTTGGAAGTATAATATTAATTTTGGAAGGACCATATTGACATATTCTGAAAGGAGGCAACTCTTGTTCAGAAGTGATAGTCAAAATGGGACTATGGAAATGTCTTCATGGGTGGAAACTATTCAATTTGTGTAAGATTAGAAAACTTAATGCAAGAAGGATGTTCAAAGAAATGTACTTTGAATATGAGACTTCATTTCCATGGAGTTGATCTCCATTGGAATACTCTGTAATGTCTGTTGACAAGTCTTTGTGACTTTGTGCATAATCATTACAGAGGATCAGTGCATATAAGTTTAAAATCTAACAGATTTCGGTAAATGGCAGGAATTTGGAATTCTTGCATTTGCGGTAAGGATTTGGGATTGTGAAATGAGAATCATTGGAATTATGTTCAATCGATCTCTTTCACAAAGTAAAGATCATAGACAAACTTAGTGTGCATACTTAGTGAATGGCATAACTAATGTTTGGACAAACATAGTGTGCGTACTTGGTGTATGGCATGACTAGTGTTTAGAAAACATAGTGTACATGTTTGGAGCATGGGACAACTATTGTTTTAATTCAAGTATTAAAGTTGATAATTTGAAACAGTATACAATGAATAATGTGTAATCAATATGGTGATAAATAAAAGGTGTTCTATTTATATTCATAAGTTTCTGAGACCATATTGGATTCGATTATTCTTGTGTTTCACTTTGCATGTTTTCACTTCCAGAATAACTAGGTCATTCTTCCTGAATGACTAAGTTATTCAAACCATCCAAAGTCGATAATACGTTGGAAGTAGGTATTAAGGCAATACTGTCATGAAGTTGGTTTGTAGATGTCTAAGGTATTGGACATAGCAAGAGTTGCTACAACATTCATGAGTGCTCATAAGTTCTGAGTATTGGATTAAAACCATGCTCATTTGACTCACTTCATGGATTTTATCACGAGTGATCCTGAGACGATAATATCTTATATTCTTCAAACCTAGATATATGAGTTGTTGCCTATGAGTTGGTTATACATTGATTGTACGAAAACGCATTGGTAACTCAATGTTATAAATTGTGCCTTTGTGTATGATTCAACAAGTAGTAGGACAAGCATATGAGTCGAAGTTTATCCATTCCTTTTACCCTTGATGGGATAAAAGCGATATTTGTGGGCCCCTCGATGATTTAGTGATGGCACACCTAAGTGCTTGGCCAAGCCTGGAATGATTTGATTTGTTCAATTAGTCGGTCGTCATAAATCGGAAATCGGGAAACAACAAATGGACAAAGAGAATTATTACAATCCATGTCTCGGTCCATATGATATCGAGAATGGAGGAATATATGATCCCTTATCTAATGGACAAGTCATTGACTAAGGCCAGAGTTCGACAGCGGCTTTAAGAGCTACGATTGCTAGTCGGGTTTTGGAGTTATACGCAATAATAGTTTTAGACTTATCCAAGTGGGAAACTGTTGGATTAGTGTCTAAGCCCATAACTATAATTGGTATGTACTTGACCCGACTTGGCATGGTCCATTTGGGTTGCACTTCACCGGAACAATTTATATGGATAGTCTTCTGAGAATAGTATGTTTATGATTTATATTAATATATTATAAGTTCTAATATATTAATATGGAATCATATTATTTAATTAGTATTGATCAAGAATTAATTTAGTGATAAAAAAGGAACTAATTAAATATAGACTCTTTTATATTTATATATATGGAATGGGCCAAGTTCATTTAGGTTGTGCTAAGCTTTCATGGATAGTCTATGAAGTGTTTAACCCATGGATCCTATGGAAATGAAAGATCATGGGTATTAGGGTTTACATGAATGTAACCCTAATCCTCCATACTATATAAAGAGATCTTTGGCACAAGAAATGGCACTAGTGTGTGTGAAAACAAGAGTGGGCCAATTTCTAGTGTGCTTACTATTCTCTCAAGTTTTCCAAGGTGTTTTTGGTGATTTGTGATTCCACTTGAGGCTTCCACACTATTGAGACTAAGCTCTTAAAGATCAAGACTTCAAGCACCATCAAAATGTATGTTATCTAACTAGGCTTTTGTAGTATAGTTGCTTCATATTATGCTAGTTAGGATGAAACCTTGGAATATTGAATATTTGCATCTATAATAGAGAAAACATAGATCCAAGGTTTATAGGGTTGCATGTACACCATAGGAGTGTTAGAATGCTCAAAACCCTTCATTTTTACCCTTAGGTAGTTTGACTAAACTCCATGTGTTATTTTCGATAAGAGCAGATAATTCAGTTTGCATAGCTTGTTCCCGGCAAGGATTACCTTTGTCTTGATGGTAAAATGCAGGTTCTAGAACTTGGAGTGTAGTATGAAATGCAAACGAATGAAAATGGTGAGCATGATTTTAAAATGTGGAAGGAGAGGGAATGCATAAATTTGTTAAGGTATGAGAACAATGATCAGTAGAGTTAACATTGTTATAAATATAATCTTGAAGATAAGCTGGAGGTTGTCGAACACGTGAAACTCTTAGAGCATGAGTTTGAGGTGGTTCAGGGGCATTTCGGTCATTTGGAATAGTATTGAAAGAAGTATTTGGATAAGTTGGAAGATCAGGGGCATTATTGGGAAGAAAAGAATTAGGTGTATGAGATTTAGGTGTAATCAAATGTAAAGGGAAAACATCTTCCACAAATTGAATATCTCTTGAAATTTGTATTGATTTGGTAATCAAATTGAGAACTTTAAAGGCCTTTTTTCCAATTGGATAACCAATAAAGATACAAGGAGTTGATCTTGGCATAAATTTTTCTCGAGGAACTGAAGATGTAGCAACAAAACAAAGATATCCAAATGACCTGATTTGAGAAAGATCTGGTTTTTGATTGAATAACACTTCATAAGGTGATTTATTGTGTAATACTTTTGTGGGCATTCTGTTGATTAAATGAATTGCAGTTCGAACACATTCAGTCCAATAAGCACTACCCACTCCATATTGAAAATATAAAGTTCTAGCAACCTCCAAAATGTGTCTATGCTTCCTTTCAACAGTTTCATTCTGTTGAGGGGTATATATTGTTGATCGTTGATGTTGAATACCTTTTTCTTGAAAAAATTTGATTCCTTCATTACTAGAACCAAGCTCTAAAGCATTATCTATTCTAATGATTTTCACTGTCTTTTGATATTGTGTTTGAACATAAGTAACAAAGGATTTGATAAGAGTAAGAGCATATCCTCTATGGGTTAACATGTGAACCCATGTATGTCGACTGAAATCATCAACAATGGTGAGGAAAAACTTATATCCATCATGAGATAAAGTTTTATAAGGTCCCCAAACATCAATGTGTATTAGATCAAACGGATGATTAATAGTAGAAATGCTCTTTGGAAAAGGATTTCTATGTTGTTTTGATTTAAAACAAATAAAACAAGAGTCAATAGATGAATCATGAGAACAATCGACAAGAGACATAGAATGAAGTTTTTGAACAAGTAAATGCCCTAATCTGTTGTGCCACAACATAACATTGGAATGTTTATCCATTACATTGAAAGAATGAAAGTTCAATGTATTTATTACAGAAAAAATATAAGAAAAATTGTGCTGAATGAAGTAATGATCAAAGACATAAAGGTCTCTAATCCTTTGGCCAAAAGAAGCAAGAGCAAACTTATCCTTTACTGAAGGGTCCTGCAACATACAGTGTTGATCAGTAAAAAGGATAAATGTATGAAGCTGAGAAGCAAATTTAGGTACAGAAACAAGATTTTACTTGAAAGAGGGAACATAAAGAACATTGTGAAGAGTGAGAGTTTGATGTATTCGAACATTACCAATGTAAGAAACAATAGTATCATTCCTTGTCACAACTAGCATTTTCGACTAGGAAATTCTATTTTCCATGTAAACATCAGCTATTGTAAAACTTGTACTTTAAGTGAATATCATGCTATATGCTAACATCAAATCATCCATTTGAATCCAAACCCTTTATTGAAGTTCAAAACCTAATACAATACATCTCATATGTTCAACTATGGATTGAAAACCCTAAAATCCCGGTTCAAGTTTATTATGGACTAGGATCCTCTTATTGGGCCTAATGGACCAATAACTTTCAATTTGACTACTTTGGGCCTTGGAACCCTATTTGGGCTCTAATTGGACCCACATCCATGAAATTAAGGTATTTTGGGTCATATGGTCCTAGAATGATCCATCTTATTTCTAATGGGCCATAACTTGTTTCATAAGCCCTAATGGGCCGTAAACTACATCATTGGGCTTCATTGGGCCGTGAACCCTCATAAGGGCCCAATAGGCCGAAAATATTCATGTTGGGCCTCATAAAATCGGACTAAGTCAAGGGAGGGCCCAAACCATTTCATTTCCTTTTTCCTTGCCCCTCTCTCGGCCCAACAATAAAATAAAATAAAATAAAGGAAAAACAAATGGGAGGGAAATGGAGTGACACCTCACTATTGCTTGTTGGATATCCATGCAAGAGTGCATGTATCCATGCAACTCTCACATCACCCTCTTCCAAAGTCAACTTTCCTTCTCTCTTATCTCTCACTCTATCTCTCGGCCTCTTTCTCACTCTCCAACCTCTCTCACATTTCAAGATTAACACCAATTTCTCTCAACACTCTTCCCCTATTTTCCCTCAAGAAATTTGTGAGTCTTAGGAGAGTCATCAAGAGGATCACTTCAAGCTTCACATTGTGGTAAGATCTTACAAACCTAAGTTGATATACTTCATTTTTAAACTCAATCACTCCTCTTACACCCATGTTTTTCGTGAATCATGTTTCTTAGAACATCCAAAGTTCGAAAATCTCCTCAAGAACACATCTAGGGCCGAGATCTCCTCATCTCTTCACCAAAAACCGAAAACTTTAAAGCAAAGTGAGTTTATACCCCCTATTTTCAATTTTCACTTTGTTTAGGGGGAGAATACAAGTTGTTTTGTGTAGATCTATGTGTGTATGCATGATTTTGTGTGTTTTCTTTAGTTACATATGTGCTTATGTGTTGAAAACTTCATGAACTAAAGGATCTACCAAAAGATGATGATATTAGTATAACATAACACTTATTTCAACATATCTCACAAGAAAAAGGTTTAAAATACATCAAGGGTACTTGAATCTAAGAAAAACTTCATGAAAGGGACTAAAACTGACAAAAGTGACAAAATATGGGTTGTTTATATAAATCTCAGCTAGTAAGGGGTTCAAAAGGAAATTTTTTCTAAATAATGGCTAATCTCGACAATTGAGACCTTATAGGGACCAAAAATGTAAATATTTGCATAAGTGGGCCTTATTTGGGCTTCTCACGGTTTTGGGCCCAATAATTGAAATTTTTAGTCTTTTGTGGGTTAAATTGTCATTTTCAAGAAAATTGTGTCAAAAATGTAAATTTTTGATAAAAAGGGTCAAAGTTGCGAAATTATGAACATTTGGGCCAAAAAGATGAAATTTTCTATAAATGGGCCGAAAATGTATTTTCACAAAAATCAAGCCAAAAATGATATTTTTGACAAAAATGAGTTGAAAATGTTATTTTTACAAAAACTAGCCTTAAAATACAAGTTTTGTCCAAAATGGGGCCTAAAATGTTATTTTTACTAAAATTGGGCATTAATTGTAAATTTTTGGCTTATTGGGCCAAGAATGTCATTTTTACAAAAAGTGGACTTTTTATGCTATTTTAGTAAATAAATGAGCTAATACTAGCAAAATAATAACAAACTGGCTAATTTTGTCATTCTCATGTTATTGGGCCTTAGTGGCCCATTAATATGCTTGATAGGTCCTGAATACTATTTATTTGTTTAGTGGGCCTCACTGACCCATTAACATGCGCGGCGGACCTTGGATACTATTTGCGTGCTATTTGGGCCTATAAATACCTTACATGTGAAATGGGCATTAGTTGTCCTTTTACATATATTTTGGGCCCATGTTATATAATCTCATTCCTTTCGGGCCTAAAAATGACCTACGAGTTTAGTGAGACTCAGTGGTCTGCTTACATTCATTGGGCCCGGAAGGAGTTTTATATGTTTCTCTTCGCGTAAAATTCGATTAAGGATCTAGTGAGACTTGTCGTTTGACACCTATTGAGTGTACGATCGTAGCCTGTAGTTATAACCAGAGTCTCTTGGAGGGAGAGCGGGGGTTTGTATATAGATCTATACGGGGATGACACCCCACACATGAGCTGTTCGCTACAGTTAGACTACATCAGTCTAGGGTGACGATAACTTAATTCTATTTTCTGACGGCGTTCACAAACGCTAAGACAGGCGAAATTGTCATTAATTAGTATGGTTATGACGACTCACTTAGAGGAATTAACATTATGAAATTTACAGGAGACTATTCTTTTCCTTCTTTTACATGCAACATAGGGTTGTCTAGGGGCATTCTATTTACATTCACTTCACTCACTTTCGGCATTCTATTAAACAATAACACACATGCATTAATACCAGATCGGACACAAACATACTAAACTATTTTAAGAAAATACAGGATTTTCTTGTGGTTACATAGTTATACAAATCATTTTCTCAAACATGCTTATGAACTCACCAACATCTTTATGTTGACCTTTTTGAATTAACTTGTATTCTCAGGAAACCGTTGAAGCAGGTTGGGATGAACAGTTTAATGGATGTTTTGTTATATTTTGCTCCATCATACTCTAATTGTTTTGGCATGTAATATTTAAATACAATACTCGATGTAAACAATGTATGCTGTTATATTACATGTGTGGTGATGATGATGTTATGTTTCAATTATATACTTTGTGATGATACTCCAAGGATGAAGTCACGCGCAAGCCCCCGGACGCTTCCGCCGTCTAGTTCGGGGGTGTAACATTCCTATTAGGAAGACCAAGAAAATGTGGTTGTGAAAGTTTTGATAATGAAGAGAAAAGAGATCGATTAGAGCAAATATGGCCAGTTGCACCAGAATCAACAATCCAAGAAACATGTTCATGTAATAGAGATGATGATTTGTAAACATTAGCAGCAAAATGTTTAAAATCAAATGGAATACCTTCATCTTGCATAGCACCATTAACAATTGAAAGATTTGTCTGAGAAGATAAACCAGCACTTGAGAGAGAAGTGTTGTTAAGCAATTAAATCAATTGAGTGTACTGTTCTTGTGAGATCGGTGGAGAATCATTAGAAATAACATTCTGAACTGTAGGTTTAACATCATCTTTCTTGTTCTTCGTGAACTTGAAGGTTGAAGGAAAACCAATAAGACGGTAACATTGAGCCTTTGTGTGCCCAGATTTCTTGCAATGATTGCAGGTGAGTTTTTTGCGAGAAGAATCAGATGAGATTTTCATAGCGACTGCATCATTTGAAAGAGTAGAAGGAAGATTGATTCCTCGTTGGCGTTCTTCTTGTATTAACAGAGAGTAAGCAGTTGAAACAAATGGTAAAGGTTTCATCATCAAAATTTGACCACAGATAATTTTGTATGATTCATCAAGTCTCATTAACAGCTGAATTAGGCGTTGTTCTTCAAAAAACTTGTTAATTGCAACAGAGGCACCATAAGTACAATTAGGAATAGATTGGATCATATGAATTTCATCCCAAAGTTTTGTGAATTTAGTGAAGTAAGAAGAGAAATCATCAGCACCTTCAGATAGAGATTACAACTGTTGTTCCATTTGATGGATGAGAGCGCCATCAGATTGTTCGAATCGATGATGTAATTCTTGCCAAATTTCTTTCGCATTTGGAAGGAATAGAAGACTATCATCAATCGTCTTAGAAACAGAGTTTAAGATCCAACTGATAACCATTGAATTAGCGCGAAACCAATTAGAATATGTAGAAGAAGTCGAAAGAGGTGCAGTAATAGTTTCATCAACAAAACCTAACTTGTTCTTTGCAGACAGTGAAATAACCATTGATCGCTTCCAAGAATTGAATCCAACACCAGTGAAAACATTTGAAACAAGAACATAATTTGGATTATCAGAAGATCCAATGAAGAAAGTGCTAGATACATCAATGGAAGAAGTAAATGATTCATTTGTTGAAGAATTTGACATGATGAACAAGAAATTGATTAAAATTGGTCAACAGAATCGATTACACGTCTGATACCATGTTAGAATGTAATGATCGATGATGAAAATGAAAGATTGTGAAATGAGTTTTCCCATTAACGAATAATGTCTCATTACAAAGCTTATATACAGACAAAGTATAAATAACTACTTTAACAACTTTCTAACTCAAATTACATATATACCCTTATTGTTATGAACAACTAATAACGGTTTTGTAAACCAACAATTAACACCACTTTGGATACCATGATTCAAAAAAAAAAACACATACACTATATCTCAAAGGCATTAGTAACAATACTAACAAAATATTAGACATTACTATCATATTACTTTGTAACTATTAATGATTTTCTACTGTATGACACAGTATTTATTAATAAGAAGTACCAAGTTTTCAGATTTCTTCGCAATTCGTTAAAAAAATGGATAAGTTCGCAATATTTTTTTCATTCATAATGGTTATTTTTGTGAACATTTCTTATTACAACTATTATACTAGAATTTAGAATAGCAAAAATGTTTTTAATATCCACTTTTAGTATGTGGTTGGAGATTAAAGGGTTTTAGTATAACTTTTATACCGAAATCGTGTAAAAGTGTAAATTTTTGTACTACGATTAGAGTTGTTATCATATTTTGTTAAAGAAGTACCAGAAGTTTATTATATAAACAAGGAGAGGCATCTTTATTTTTGAGGTGCAAATTATTAATGTACATCTGTTTGGTCGAAAAAGAATTTTGAGTGTTTCTTGCCCACCTCTGTGAAAAAGGAGGAACTTTTAGAGAGAAGTGATTCATTGCATGCTTGTCGGCCATTGTAGCTTCAATTCAAGAGTTCTTAACCCATAGTATTTATCTTGAAAACTAGAAAGATTATTGAAAACCCAAAATTTCAGCTTCATAATTTCAACTGTCAACAGACGTGGCTGTGTGCTGTTTCGCTTCTTTACTAATCTTTCATTGCCCCCAAATCAATTAATATTTAATCCCTTTTCTCACTCTAATCAAAAAGGCTTTTGATTCATTGCATTTGATTTCATTTCTTTCCGCGTTCAAAAGTGCTTGTTCTTTTACCAAGAAGAAAAGCTTCATGGATCTTTCTCCTTTACTTCTGAAATGGACTTTTTAGATTGGAAGATCCCACCATTCTTGGGAAAAATAGAAGAGTGCAAACTCACACGCATCTACTTCAATCGATATACATGCCAAATACTTCAACTCCATGAACTTCTTTCTGGAATCATCTCAAGGAATTACATGAACCCCTTCAGATTCTTTGGGAAGACTTTGATTGCTCTGAGTTAAATAACCCTCAAGGTAAGAAGATCCATCATATCCTTTTCATTTTTTGAATGTTTTGTTCCTGAAGTCAATTCGACTTTATTAACTTCTTTTTGTTCTTGACTTCTTTCTGAGCTGATTTTGAAATACCCATTTGGATTTATTGAATCTTTAAGCTTTTTAGAATCTTACTTGGACTATTCACATGATTGATCAATCGAAAATGACAAATTTATGCCCCTTTTCTGGGCTACTTAAATCTTTAAATTTTCTTGATTTGTTTGATTCGTGTAAAAGGACAAAACTTTCCCCGATTTTCTTTGTTCTTATACATTTTAATCGCCGTGCAGACTGAAAAATCATTGACTACAAATCTAATCACTTGGAAGGTACCCACAATGTCCATGGTTTTTGGGTTGTCGCTTTTAGTTGCTATTTCTGTTCTTTTACCTTGCAAGGGGTTAAATTCAGATGGGAAGTTCCTTCTGGAGTTGAAGAAAAATATCACCGATGAATTAGGGTACCTCAAGAACTGGAATGCAAAAGATAACACCGCTTGTGGATGGATGGGTGTGAATTGCACATACGATTACACTCCTGTGGTTTGGTCTCTCGATTTGCATTCGATGAATCTTTCAGGAACAATAACCGCAAGTATCGGTGGTTTGAGTTCGTTAATTTATCTTGATCTTTCTAATAACAATTTCGTTGGCAAAATTCCTAAAGAAATTGGGAGTTTAACGAATTTAGAGATGCTGTTCTTGAATGGTAATCAGTTCGATGGTGTCATACCAAATGAGATAGGAAATCTAACTCATTTGCGTCATTTGAATATATGCAATAACAAGATTTCCGGTTCAATCCCAGAAACATTCGGTCAGCTTTCTTCTTTGGTCGAATTCGTGGCGTACACCAACAATCTTGAAGGGTCACTCCCGAATTCCATCGGAAACCTCAAGAACTTGACCACTTTTAGAGCCGGGCAGAATGAGATGACCGGAAGTATACCCATGGAGATCGGTGGTTGTGAAAGCTTACAGTATTTCGGTGTTGCTCAAAATAGTTTTGACGGAAATATCCCCAAGGAATTCGGGCAGTTAACAAAGCTGACCGATCTAATTCTCTGGAATAATCAGTTAACCGGAATAATCCCGAAGGAGCTCGGAAACTGTTCGTGGCTTGAGACGCTTGCTTTGTATCAAAATAATCTCGTTGGTGAAATCCCGAAAGAAATCGGGAAACTTAAGTACTTAAAGAAGTTATATTTGTACAGAAATGGATTAAACGGAACAATCCCGAAAGAAATCGGGAATCTTTCTTTCGCCATTGAGATCGATTTCTCAGAAAACCATTTAACCGGAGAAATCCCGACGGAATTAAGTCAAATAAAAGGGCTTACTTTGCTTTACTTGTTCGAAAACCAGCTGCATGGCGTCATACCGAGTCAACTCAGTAACTTAAAGAACCTTTCAAAGCTTGATCTCTCGATAAACTCGCTCACAGGTCCAATTCCGGTGGGTTTTCAGTATCTTCCCAAAATGTATCAATTGCAGCTTTTTAGCAATTCGTTAAACGGAACAATTCCACAAAGATTTGGGCTTTACAACCGACTTTGGGTTGTTGACTTTTCCGACAATATGTTAACCGGAACAATCCCGCCGTATACCTGTCGGAAGGGTAACCTGATGTTACTGAATCTTGAATCGAATAATCTTTATGGAAATATCCCAGATGGAATTATTAAATGCAAATCGCTTGTTCAGCTTCGGCTCAGTGATAACAAGATAACCGGAAGTTTTCCTTCATCTGTGTGCAATTTGGTTAATTTATCTGCAATCGAATTGGGTCAAAACAGGTTCAGTGGTCCGATTCCCAATGGAATCGGGAATTGTAAAAAGCTACAACGACTTGATCTTTCCGGGAACTATTTCTCATCGGAATTACCTAACGAGATTCAGAAATTAACCCATTTGGTGACGTTTAATATCTCATCAAATTTAATCACCGGAAGAATACCTCTCGGGATTCTCAATTGCAAAACGCTTCAACGCCTTGATCTCAGCCGGAACAGATTTTCCTACGAAATCCCACCGGAGATTGGCGGCCTTTTTCAGTTAGAGCTTCTGATGATCTCAGAAAACAAAATTTCCGGCAACATCCCTCCTGCCATTGGTAACCTCTCACGCTTAACTGAGTTGCAGATGGGCGGCAACTCCATCTCCGGCGAAATCCCGCCGGAGCTCGGATCACTTACAAGCTTACAAATCGCTCTAAATCTCAGCCACAATAATCTCTCCGGCGAGATCCCTCCTCAGCTTGGAAACCTCATATTACTTGAAAACCTTCTCCTCAACAACAATCATTTTTCCGGCGAAATCCCAGCCACCTTTGCAAATCTTTCAAGCCTAATGACGTGTAACTTTTCCTACAATAATCTCAACGGCCCATTACCTTCCATACCATTATTTCAAAACATGGCACTCAGTAGCTTCACCGGAAACAATGGCCTCTGTGGCGGCCCTTTACCGAGCTGTGGCGGAACCACCGGTTCCCTCCCATCTCCGCCTTCTTTCCGAAGCATCGAAACTCCCAGGGGCAAAATCGTCACAATAATCGCAGCGGTTGTCGGCGGGGTATCTCTCATTCTCATCATAATCATTTTATATTTCATGAAAAAAACCGCTACACAAAACATCACCTCTTTGGAAAACGATACCGAAGGATCATCTCCCGTTTCATCGGACATATATTTCCCGCCAAAAGACGGATTCAAGTTTCAAGATTTGGTGGAGGCCACAAGAAACTTCCATGACAGTTATGTAATCGGAAGGGGGGCAGTTGGGACAGTTTATAAAGCTGTTATGCAATCGGGAAGAACAGTTGCAGTGAAAAAGCTTGCTTCAAATCGAGAAAGTGGGAACATGGAAAACAGTTTTCAAGCGGAAATCTTGACACTTGGAAAGATTAGACATCGAAACATTGTGAAACTTTACGGGTATTGCCACTACCAAGGGTCTAATTTGTTGCTTTATGAGTATATGGCGAGGGGTAGTTTGGGGGAAATGCTTCATAATGGTTTGTCTTGTAGTTTGAATTGGCCAACTCGGTTTACAATTGCTCTTGGGGCAGCTCAAGGTTTGGCGTATTTACACCATGATTGTAAACCGAGGATTATTCATCGCGATATTAAGTCGAATAATATTTTACTTGATGAGAATGCGGAAGCTCATGTGGGTGATTTTGGATTGGCTAAAGTCATTGACATGCCTCAGTCTAAGTCCATGTCAGCGGTTGCTGGTTCTTATGGTTATATCGCTCCAGGTAAATTCTTATTTTTGTTTGCACTTATTTTGTTACCAAGTTTGCGTAGATTTATTTATACACCAAGTTTTTTCAAATGTTAATTAAATTGTATTTACCTAATTACATGTTATAGTGTTTTTTTACTATTGTAGAGAGGTATGTTTTTTTCTATCCTTATTAACCATTGTGGGTATTGTAAAATTAGCTTACCTTTGTTCAATTTATTTTATTTTACTCCTTTAATTATAATTGAACTTCAAATCTTTATTATTTTTAACTAATTAGTTTATTTCATTTTAACCTATAGTCTCAAATATTAGAATCATAATGGTTATAAATAATTTTAGCATTTTTTATGTTTTCAAAAAATTTGTTACATTAATTTTCTATATTTTAATATATTTATTTAAGCAAATTTCACTATCAAGTTATATTTCTTTTGATAAATATGGCGGGCGCTAAAAGAATGATAAAATAGTTGAGTGAGCTTTATAAAACAATTCACAAAGATTAGGATAAATTAGTTAATTTTAGAAAGAAAAAAAACATTTGAAAAGGCTCCATCATTGAAAAAGGTTTTTGTCTTTATGAAAGTAGGTTTTTGTTAAATAAAGTTAGTGGAAATCTGACCATGCCAAAACATAAACACTTAAGAAGAGGTTAACCATGGTGGATGCTTTAATTCTAGGACTCTACATATCTAACAATATTTATTATTATTATTCATTTTTTTTTGGCAGAATATGCATATACGATGAAGGTGACAGAGAAATGCGATATATACAGTTATGGAGTGGTTCTCTTAGAGCTAGTAACAGGAAGAGCCCCAGTGCAACCACTAGATCAAGGAGGAGATCTTGTTACATGGGTAAGAAGTTACATCCGAAAGCATTCATTGGGTGTTGGGATTCTTGATAGTCGTTTGGATCTTGAAGGCGATGAACGTACATCAAATCACATGCTTTCTATCTTGAAAGTGGCAATAATGTGCACAAATATGTCACCATTTGATAGACCTTCTATGAGAGAAGTTGTGTTGATGCTAATCGAATCAAATGAAAGAGTTGGAAACCTTGTTTGTACGGTGTACGATGATCCTTGTTTGAAAGATGATCAATTCTTGTGAATGGATGGAAACTTATTGCTAGGTTTCTATTAACTAAAATGATTATGATTCTTATTTTCATGGTTTTTGATCACTTTGTGGTTTACTTAATTTTATGAGATTGTACATAATAATGTTCCTCTTGTGCTTCTCGGGGGTCGTTTGTGTTGCTCATCGTTTATATGATATAATGACAAAATACTTTTAACTTATGTCTTCTGATCAGATTTTCATTGGTGTGAATTCATTCATTGTCAAATTTGCATATAATATTAATAGGTTGGTCAAATTGCCAGAAATTGTAGTTGACTTGTATTGATTCCAACAAAAAAAAAGTCAAAAACGATCAAGTCAAGATTCTCTTGATTGAAGTTGGTGAGCACCTGCAGGAGAGAGATTAGGTTTCTCTTCTAGATTGAAGCAAATGATGACTTTCTGTAACCCAAAGGGACATGTTCCATTTTAAAAACATATGTATGTGTAAGCAGATCGTACGATAAATAAATCAGAAATCAGTTACTTGTAAAATACCCATTTTGATCTTTGTAAAACTGGATTTTCTCCAAGAAATCTTGAAGAAAATCAGGCTTTTTATTTGTATGAATAAATTATAAAAATGATTATCTTCCTTTCGTTACAAGTATGAATCATCGTATCTTGTATGAGAAGATGAAAGCATCCAAGAAACACTTATATATAAGGCCTTCCGGTATACGTGCAACGAGGGTGCTCATGGTTGAGGTGGACCATGACCACGACCGTACACACCATCCCGGCCGGTCGTGGTTGATGTTGGTCGTTATGGTCCGTGTTCCCGACGACGAAAGGAAACACCCAATCAAATCAATTTCCTTTCTTTTGACCGTTGAACGGTCAATTTGTTATGTTTAATTTTTTTTTTCAAAAACTCAATACCTATATAAATCTAATAAAATCCTTACATTTCATCACATTTTACTCTCATTCTAAACCAAAAAAACACATGGAGGATTTGAAAGTGTTAAAAAAGTTTGACTCAAATGATGACGGGGAATTCATCTCGACCTTCTTCAATGTTGTGCAACGCATTCACGATGAAGAAAGTTCGAATGTTGTTCGTACAGGGGTGGTCGTCAATCGTGATCGTTAAGCCGCACAAGACTTATTGGTACGTGATTACTTCGCCGATAATTTTCTTTACAATGATGACGCATTCGAACGTCGTTTTCGTCTAAATAAGGCGATATTTTTACGTAGTAGTAATGCTTTAGAAGCCCGTTATGATTTTTTCAAACAAAAACCCGACGCTAGAGGAAAAATGGGTTTTAGTAGTATACAAAAGTGTGCGGCTGCGCTTAGGTATTTGGGATACGGTATAGCATTTGATGCATCTGACGAATACTTCAAAATATCCAAGAGGACCGCAATTGATTGTGTAAATTGGTTTTGCGCATGTGTGTATGAGGTTCTTCATCAAGAATATTTGCGTAAACCAATTCCATGTGATATTGAGAGATTATATTTGGCTCATGAAGAGAGGCATGGATTTTCGGGTATGCTTGGCAGTCTAGATTGTACGCATGTGGCTTGGAAAAAATGTCTAAATGCATTGTGTGGTCAACTCACTCGATGAGATATAGGTGAATCAAGTATAATCCTAGAAGCTGTCGCATCTCAGGATTTATGGACATGACATTCTTTTTTTGGAGTCGCGGGGTCTAACAACGACATTAACGTTCTTGGCCAGCCTCTACTTTTTAACGATCTTTGGACCGGCAAAGCATCTGATATGACGTTCACGGTGAGCGGACATTCGTACAAATACGGTTATTACCTTTGTGATGGGATACCCGGATTATTCTACACTTATGAAGGCATATTCGGTTTCTCAAAGTGAAAAGGCAAAGTTATTCACAAAGAGACGGGAATCAGCGAGGAAGGATATCGAGAGGGCATTTGGCGTCCTCAAGCAGACGTGACATGTAGTGAAATATGCTACACAACTTTGGGATAAGGATAAAATTAAACGAATAGTCCTAGCATGTATTATAATGCATAATATGATCATTGAGGATCAAAATCGAGCGATTTGCACGATCCGGACGATGTCGTCATCCCGCTTGAAGATTTCGTACCCGAAACGGATGAATTTTTATCAGAAGTTGTTGAAATTCATAACAGCAAAACGTGTTTCAATCTTCGAGAAGATGTCGCAGATTATTTGTATCAACTCAACATGAACGAAGATTAGTTTTTTTTTACTTATGTTTGTTTGGTTTTTTTTTTTTTTTAAATTTAGGTTATTTAAGTTAATGTAATGGTTTTTTACTCTAGGTTAATTAAGTAATGTAGTTTGAAGTTGTATTTTTATTTTTAATGTTTTTTTTATTTTTTGTATTTTAATTAATGTAATTTGGTATTTTAAATTAATGACATTTAGTATTTTTTAAAAAAATTATATGATTTTTTATGTATTTTTTTATTTAAATTTAATTAAAAAAATGAGGTGGAGTGGTGTGTTTAGTGGTAGGTATCCCATGGTTAGTGATGGAAAATGTGGTGATGATGTGGCACCTTCCACTATAATGGTTATTGGTGAGTATAACGGATGACCTAATATCAAATAATGAACGTGAGAAAAGCTGAAAAGCAAACGAGCCAACTTTTGATTCGAACGGAGTTAGAAGGCCTTTTGATGGTTTTCATAATAAATTCCATACTTTGGGAACTATTTTGAATTATTCCATAGTTTTATATTTCCTTGCGTTTTATTTTACTTCGGTGTTTTCTTTATCCTTTATTAGACATGGTCAGGTTAGATGGAAAAAGTACGACCCAATTAAATTGAGTATTTTTTTTTGAGAAAATTGCAAATTTAGCTTAAATATTTTAATTACTTTGGGAAAATAGTCAAAAAAACCGAAATTACATTTTTAGCCATCAAAATCGCAGATGCATTAAGCTCATCTGCAATTTTTGTAAGCCATCTACGAACGTACAAGTCGCTAAAGCACAGTTGTGCTTTAGCGACTTGTACGTTCGCAGATGGACTAGTCCATCTGCGAACATAGCAAGCCCATCTGCGATTTTCGAGAATGCAGGTATAAAAGCGTAATTTTTTTGGTTCATTTTTCACTCTTTTTTGTTGGAAACTCTCTCTGAGAAACTATTTTCTTAAACTATCTACGATTATGGACGATTTCATGAACAATCCCGATAATATGGTAAGATCTTTACTCATTTTGTGTTTTAATTATCATTTATCAACATTAGGCCTTGTTTATTTACGATTTATTCAGAAAAATTTGAAAAAAAAAAACGAAACTTTATTGTGTTTTATTATGCGGTTTTGTTAGATCTATGTGTTATATTTGATAGTTATCTCTAGGGGGATAGCGGCAATACTTCTTTCTTGCATAACCGAACTTATCATTATACTTATCATTCGTAGATCTTAGGGCATGACTTGTAAGCCTACTATACTAGGTCAGATATTTATTGCTAAGCGGATCGAGTTCTTCTTTTTGACGCACATGTGCTTGTCTTTGCAGCGATGACTTTTTCTCTGCAACTTGTGCCCGGAGCTTCAATCCTTTTATCTAGTCTTAGCTCCACATCTAACCTTTAGATTATATTAGACCGACTTATGACACTTGTTTTGATGATTCCCAACTCACCATTGATGGTGTGAATTTGATCGATGTGACGAGTAGATAGGATAGGTTTGACGGAACTATGTTACGTTTCGAGGGAAAGGGATAGGTAGTGAATCCTATGTTGATTTATGGCCTACTTGTTCTCATAATTCGAGAAATCAACTCTTTTCTTAAGGGATTTGTCTCATCCCCAGCAGGATCGTCCTCCTTAGAGAACTCTGAAGGGTCCTCGGAGGACTCTTATGACGATTCACCTAACTCTCTAGTTGTTTATGAGGAATCGTCCGCTTATGGGGTTCCTCGTTAGGGTTATAGAAAAGTATGGGTATCCTCGGTCTTAAGAGGGGATGTCACAACTTGATCTTTCTCTGGAAATGGTTTCGTTACCCGGTTTCCAAGATCTGCCATTCTTATGCACTAACAGTGCTATCTTTCCTAGATAGTAATGGTCTGAATCGTTGGGTTCTAAGTTCTATGGGATTCTCGAGAATTTCGTCTATGTACTGCCATATCCAAGATTAGTTGTATGTCGGTCAAACCATAATTAAACATTGGTGTATAGGCTATGCCTAGTTGTGGTTCAACGCACATATTGTACCAATCTCAGATATCATATTTGACCTAAGCTCTTGAGTTTGGGTTCCTAAAGATTTCGTTGTATATATTTAGGTATTTTCTCATCGAGGGACTGGGTTTACATATAACTCTATATTTGAATTTTGTTTGTGTGTTTTATTAATTTTTCTTTTTCACTTCAAGACTATCAAATAAGGATCGGGTAGGTGAGAAGTGTCGGAGGGCAAGACCATTTTAGCATGTAGACATTCTAAAATCCAACAACCCAAGTGAAGGTTCAAACTAGACACCTCTCATGTATGTAGTCTATCAGTAGTGTAATTAATAATAATACTTTTATATTGTAGGTTTGAGGATAAACCTAATCGAAATATAAGCCCAAATGCTATAGTAGTAACTCCTAAGGAAGTACTTCTTCGCTATAGCCAATAACTTTGATACTAATCTATCACACCCTCGGATGGCGGCGTAAACGCCTAGCTGTGTAACGTTAGAATATAAGATCACAAATATTGAACATACATTGAATAGTACAAATGGTGACATAACGATAATAAGTATTTGGTATCTTCATCGATCAACTGCTGCGTTCGGAGGTGCAATCTTCCATCTTGCGATTTTTTAGTAATACTTGTGGTTTTGAAAATGTCAACGTAATGTTGGTGAGTTGATAGGTTTTGTATTTTATACTTTGAAAATACTTTTTGTTTATAACCCAGAAATCTCCAGAAAAGTCCCAATATTTTGGAAATATTTTTAATAAAGTCCTAAATTTTATTTTTTGAACAGAAAAGTCCCGACATTATAACTTTTTGAAATAAAAAAAATCCAAGAAACCGTCTAATTTATTCACTTTAGCCCTTTTAACCTGTTCAGCAGGTCATGAGACAAAATCGTTAATTTTTCCAAAATAATAGGACTTTTCTGAAAATTTCGTCAAAACTTATATATAATGTATAAACGTATTTTTTATGTATTTATAACTATTATATATATTTTTTATGTTTTTTATACGTATATAATTATGAATTTTTATGTATTATATATATATATATATATATATATATATATATATATATATATGTATGTATTTTTATTTTTGAAGAATCAAAGAATCGAGTATAAAATGAATCAGAGTATAGAATCAAGTAAGAATGCGAAATTGAACACTGGATGTAAATATGATCTTGTTTCAGCTCTATTACGCTTTCGAATGTTTACAGAGTACAAAGACAGGTCTGTAAAAACTCTTATCTAACTCTAGTAAATATCCCTATTTATAAGGAACAGAAAGCGTACAAAAAATATACTAAGGCATAGACACTAAAGTTTCGAATAAAAGCGTCTTAGTAAAATACATTACAAAACATTCGAAGAGGCAACATATATTTCGACTAATTACAACATTTTAACCCTTACAATCTCCCCCTTTGTAATCATAGTCGAACATCTTAATTCGTAAGAAGCTGGATGGAATACAGCATCACTCTTCGAATTTCCGTGTACCAGGAAATAATCTTCTTAAGCTCTTTCTTATCTCCTTCATTGTTCTTCTTACAATGATTCATACGAACAATTAAGTTTGTATATTGAGACGTTGAATACCTTTCCACTTCGCATGCCTGGAACAAGAAACGTTTTGCTTTTCCAGCTTTGTCTTTTCCTGCGAAGACCATTCCAAAAGGCTTCAAGCAGATTTCACCATCAACATACTTCTTCAATTCTGCCTGAGTCTTTGTAGGAGCCATTGGAGCTTTAATTTCCATACCTTTAGCCGTAGCTAACTCCACATCAGTTAGAGCCAAGCACTCATAATAATTTTCGAAGAAAATCTTGATGTGAGCAACCCCAAGCTTAAATTCTTCAGGTTCCGTGTTTTGAAGATATGAAAACTATTTGTCTTTCAGAATCAAAGCAACTTGTATAAGATCATACAAGTTCATTAATGGAAAATCTGCAATAGTAAATTCGCAAATATTTCCATTTGCCCTAGCAACCACATACTTGATATTTTGGACTGTGTTTTCGAAAACCACATCCTTTTTCATACTGATCACTTTCTTGATCTTTATCAATGACCAAACTTCCTCAGGGGCTTTTGCAAGAACATCATGAAATCGAATTCTCATGTGTGTACCATCATCCTTTTCTTTGAAATTACATTCTGCTTTAAATTGAGGCATGATGAACATCACATTTCGTTTATCGGAAAGTCCAGCTGACTTGAATCAGTATTCGTAACCATATAACTTTGTTTTGGTTTCTTCTCAAACGAAAACATATGATTAAAAGCTACTTTGGCCTCAATTGTTTCATAATTGTAGTGTTTGGCCGGATCACCTTTGTCCATTCCCTTCGGATCACTTGCACGCTGAGTCATTATGCTTTGAATCAATCTTAGCTTTTCGATTTCAGCTGCTGCTTCGGCTTTCCTTTCTTCTTTCGTTTTTTCCACCACAATTGTTTTCCCTTTATCTTTCACGACTGAATCATCTTTTACCTCCATTGTTTTCGAACTACTCCCAACTTTATCAGTAGGTTTACCAATCACAATTCCTTTCGAAATTGGTCTTGTAATTGGCATGGTTGTTACGACTGTTGAAGTAATCGGCCCAACAGATTCTATAACTGGCTTTGTTGTTGGGATCTTTGAAGAAAACATCTTTCCTACAACCTTCGCATCATCACTACTGGCCTTTGAATCACCAGTTTTTCTTTCTCCCCCTTGCACCCCTGTGAAAACAGGTGGGGCATTTGTTGTTGGAAGAAGGCTGGATATGCGAAATAGAGGAGCAAGTTGCTTGTTGAGAATTGCTTCGAATTGTAGAAACTTTTGAGATAAAAATTCAGGAGTAATCAGGGAAGAGGAAACCGGCTGGACAGATAGGTCTTTTAATTCCTTTAGCAAAGTTGTCACTTCCAAAAAGTTGGCACTTTCTGTTGTTGAAAGATGAGTAAGTTGAGGACTCAAACTTTCATATAATTTGACAAATCTTGTGACAGAGTCACAAATAATATCAAACTTCTGATTCAGAGATGCATAATCTTTTTGAACATTTGCAATCTCTTTTTGCATATCTTCACGAAGTTCATGAATCTGCAGATTGACATCCTCCCTGACTTTCTTTACTTCTTGAACAAATAGAACATGCCTTTCCTTTGTTACATGCTTGAATTCTTTCATATCTCCAGCAAACTTCGAATTTTGAGAATTGATGCGTAGTTCATTATTTTGATCACTATGATCAACCTTCTCCAAAAGTCGAGATTCAGAGTCTGTAATCATCCCAGATACTTTACTTACAACTCTGGCTTCGAACATTTTCAACAATGAATCAACCTCTAAACTTGAAACAGACGAACCACCCCCCAGATCAGCTTGAGATTGAATTATAGAATTCAACTTCTGATTCAAAATTTTAAATTGCTTCATTGTCATCAGCATATGATCTGGAAACTCCTCTTCGTCTTCATGAAACTCTAATTCTTCAAACGTACCTCCAAAACCCTCATTATCAATTTCTGTTTCCATAAAAACGGTTTCTTGAACGGTGGAATTAGGTTTGGGTGTGTCAGTGGATTGAGAAGAAAAAATAGAAGTGAAGGGTTGATTGATTATGTTTTCGAATGTAGGGGAATTAGTGGTGGAAGAAATTGGAATAATTGGTGGAGGTAAAGAAACAGTATGTTCGAAAGATAAAGAAGTTGGATGACCATGATCTTCTTTATTCGAATCTTCTTCACCCAGATTGACATTTGCATCCGTATCAGATACGTTTGCAGGGTTGCCTGAAGTTCGTACCTCCTCAGAAACTGATTTGGCAACCGAATCTTCGGGTGGTATGACTATTGTCTGCTCAGGAGTTGAACTTTCTACATGAAGATTTATTTCTGGTGTTTCAGGAATTCTTTCATCATCATCTTCTGTAGACTCAGTAGAAAGCATAAGCTTTTGTGTCTTCTTCTTCTTCTTCTTCGACAAATGTTTGGCCATATCCTCAACCCTTCGTTTCTTGGATAATGGAGAAACAGGTGCTGGCACTTCTCGAATTAAAACACCTTGATGAGTGATGTGAGGTTTTCGAACCACTTTTTGTGTTGGAGACTTGCTTTTATGTGTGGACTTCATTTTGATTCTTCGAAACATACCAGTCTTCGAAGGAATGATCACGTGTTCTTGAGTTTCTTCAGCAACATGCTCAATCACTTGTGTCTCAGCAACAGACACTTCAACTGTTAGAGGCTTCTTCTTTGGAGATTTCGAAGAAGTCAACTCTGTGATTTTGTCTTCATGAGAAGTAGTTTCAGTCTTCTTTGACCGCTTGGATTTCTTACCTTCCCTGTCTAATAGTTTCCCAGTTTCGATAGAAGAATCAATAGTCTTCAAATATGCCACTAAAACAGAATTTGAAGGATCAACTCTTTTGAGCATTGCATCTGGAATACGAGCAACAGATGGAAAAACCTCAGCACTATCTGTGACATCCTTCGGATAGTGGTATGGTTGAAAAACAACTTTTTCTTCATCAGTGGGTACCAAAATCCCTTCCTTGTTGTAAAAATGTTGTAAAATCAAGCTCCAATATCTTGCACACGAAATACCATGAATAGAATTCATGTGTTCTACACTCTTTTGGAATTCCTTCCACAATTGTGTAGAACAATCCACTTGAAGATCATAGTATAGCCCAGCAACCATGACATATACTTCCATTCTTCCTTTGTCAAGACCAACTGTTCTCCCAGTTAAACATCTTAGAAAAATACCAAATAAGAAATTCTAGATACTTGGAAGACCAGATTTCTTAAAATCACTGATCTTGGATAACTGAGGCTGATATCCCATCTCATTAAACATATGAACTATTTGAGGAAATGTGAAAGCAACATACGGAGGTGAATTCGGAATTTCAAGAATTTGGCAAAAGAGTTTCTTTGATAATCTGACCTTTTTGTCATTCACCAGATGGAAAGTAATTGTATCAGAAGCTTTATTGTAAGTAGCGGTTGATCCGGCTTGAGAAAGCCATGACATTGGAACAGAGAATGAACTGAACATCGCCTTAGACAAAACAGAGCTCTTCAAGGCAACGATTAACATCTTCAATTCTTCCGGGTATTTAGAAACATCACCCTCCAAGTAATAGTTAGTTGCTTGAATCTTCATAATTGGCAATGAAGATACATCTTCAGTGGTATGAGAAGGATCAGCATCAACATGAACAGAAGTCGCCATTGTTAGGGTTTGAAAACTTTGAAGATCAGAGAATTTGGGAATTTGTTCTTTTTGATCGCGTAAACTGAAAATGAACCCTTGAATCCCCTTTTATATGTAACCCTGAGGTTTGAATTTGAAGCGGGATGTATATTTAATGATATCTGACGTGGTACCTTGAAAATCGGACCATTACTGCGTAAAAGTAGCCATGCGTCAAAAAATATATGTCACATCACCTTGAAATCCGGACAGAATACCACATGTCATTAAAAACCAGCCTGTATTGTTATCCCCAAGAAAATTGTAACCGTCAGAACCCTTTGTATGGAAGCAAGGCTCTTTCGCATTTGGGATTAAAAGCGAAGTCATATGCCAGATGTTTGAAATCATCAGCCTGAGTTGGTATTACTCAGAACCTCAAGGATTTCGTGAGTGCAGTGTTCCAAAGAATTTAGACGAGAAACAAAGATAAGAAAAATTTGGGATAATGTGATGTCAAAATATTAATTTGACACAAAGGCAGATAAAATCTCGGGCAAAGATTGCTTCATTAATCATTAAGAGAAATGATCAACAGCTTGTGTAGGTTCCCGTGAAATACAATCGAATACTTGTAAATAAGTATCAAAGGGCTTCTTTTATAATGCTTCGTGTGTAGTTTAAAATTTTCGTTACATGTCAACCTAAACATAAGGTGATAAATTGTAACAGAAATTACTTGTTTGACCAGTGTAGTCAGGGACAAGTTTGTTTTGATAAATTTGAAGTGACATTGAAGTTCGAATGAAACTCACACGGAAATCATTTTCAAGAAAAAAATTTGTGGTGGATCTTGTTGGGTAACAAGCATCATGGGTTTCGAATGTTTGATCAAGACCACTCATACGAATTGAATGTGATTTGGAGTTTCGAATGTTGGTACTAAACCAAATGTTTCATGAAAATCTGGAACATAGTTCCCCGTCAATTCCTTAAAAGTTTAGAAAATTGGGTTTCTCTTTCATCACGGTCTCATGATGTCAGATCATAAACACAGATTTTTGATATATCTAAGTCTCGATGGGTTTGATCAGAGACCTCTCGGACATATGTCTTTGTGTGTGATCGTGTAAGAACTTTATGGGTGAAAAAGATTGGTGTATGACACGAAAGGTACCTCTGTTATTTTTGGACAAAACAGTAAACTCTTAACTCATCTTGAGAAGAGTCAGGTAGCTCGGAGACTAATGTGAATATAAGCCTTATTGGGAAGAAATTTTCGTATGAATAATTTCATTAAGGCTTTCTTACACACACATTGAGTCAGCGGAGGTTTTGGACAACATGCAGCAGCATGCTTCTAGGGACAGCTTAACTAGTTCAAAATATTGATAATTTATCGATTCGTACGAAAAATGTACCTGACCCTAGAACTGCAAGCATAATCCACTGTGTATCATCATACATATCTGCAACAAAAAACTAAAAAGAAATAGGAAACAAAATATTTTTGTTATTTTGATTTTTCGAAAATAGAGACAAAACAAAAGCAAAATAAAATCTTTTTGGATTTTTAATTTTTCGAAAATTAAATGACAAAAACAAACGAAAATCTTTTTGTATTTTTAATTTTTCGAAAATTAAATGACAAAAACAAACGAAAATCTTTTTGGATTTTTAATTTTTCGAAAATTAAATGACAAAAACAAACGAAAATCTTTTTGGATTTTTAATTTTTCGAAAATTAAATGACGAAAACACACAAAAATCTTTTTGGGTTTTTTTTTAATTTTTCGAAAATTAAAAGCTAACTGTACTTGTTGCAAATACACGAAATTTTATCATCCCCTGATAAGTGACAAATTTATGAATTCGAAGGGATTCGAAGCGTTGACTATGAATAGTAACCTCTGAATCAACCCTTAAAATATATGATAAATATACGAATTTGAAGGGATTCGAAGCGTTGACTATGAACAGTAACCTCTGAACGTTAACTGTTATTGCTTTGTTTTTCATTCAGCACCTCTGAATCATTCATAGTCAATCATCATTCTCCTTTTTCGCATGGAACAAAATTTCCATCTATCATTCCAAGTCCTTCTAAAATTTTCACAAAGGATTTTTCATCTAAAGGTTTTGTGAAAATATCAGCTAACTGATCAGTTGTTTTCACGAAATGTACTTCAATATTTTCATCCTCCACGTGATCCTTGATGAAATGATAACGAAGAGCTATATGTTTAGTCTTCGAATGTTGCACAGGATTATGACAAATTCTTATTGCACTTTGAGAATCAGAATATAATGGAATCTTTTTCATATTGATTGCATAATCACGCAATTGACTTTGAATCCATATAATTTGTGATGTGCAAGCAGCAGCAGCCACATATTCTGCTTCAGCTGTTGAAATTGATACACATGTTTGCTTTTTCGAATGCCAGCTCACCAATTTGCCATCGAGAAATTGACATTCGCCACTTGTGCTTTTTCTATCAAGATTACAACCACCCAAGTCTGCATCCGAATAAGCTTGTACAAAGAACCCTGTTTTCGAAGGATACCACAATCCTAACGAAATTGTTCCTTTAAGATAACGAAATATATTCTTCACAGCAGTGAGATGTGGTTCTCGTGGATTTGACTGATACCTAGCACAATTACACACAGAAAACATGATATCAGGTCTACTCGCTGTAAGATAAAGTAATGAACCAATCATGCTCCTGTAAAGAGTTATGTCAACTGCAGGTTTATCTAACGAAGGTGTCAACTTTATGCCAGTTGCCATAGGGACTCGTAACTTTGTGCTATTTGTCAACCCAAACTTCTCTAGTAGATTCTTCGTATATTTTTCTTGATTAATAAAAATTCCTTCTCTGTTTTGACGAATATTTAGTCCAAGAAAATTATTGATTTTTCCCATCATGCTCATTTCGAACTTACTTTTCATCAAATCTTCGAATTCTCTAGATAAAGCAGGGTCAGTTGAGCCAAAAATAATATCATCAACATAAATTTGAACAAACATTAGATGATTCCCAACTTTCTTTCGAAATAATGTGGGGTCAACAGATCCTTGTTTAAATTTAGATTGTTTCAAAAATGAAGTAAGAGTTGCATACCATGCTCGTGGTGCTTGTTTTAAACCATAAACTGCCTTATCTAAAATATAAACATGATCTGGATATTCTTCGTTAATAAAACCTGGGGGTTGTTCCACGTAAACTGTTTCTTCAAGCTCTCCATTTAAAAATGCACACTTCACATCCATTTGATAAACATCAAAGTCTTTGTGAGCTGCATAAGCCATAAATATACGAACAACCTCGAGTCTTGCGACAGGGGCAAAAGTTTCTTCATAGTCGATTCCTTCTTGTTGTGAATATCCTTTAACAACAAGTCTGGCTTTGTTTCGAACAATATTTCCATCTTTGTCGGTTTTGTTTTTAAAAATCCATTTTAACCCGACAATCGAAACATTTTCAGGTTTACGAATTAATCTCCAAACCTTGTTTCGTTCAAATTCAGACAATTCAGATTGCATAGTAACAACCCAATCTGAGTGTTCCATTGCAACCTTAACTGTTTTTGGTTCAATTTTAGAGATGAAAACATTAAACATGCAAAATTCTTAATGAGTATTCAATACCTCATTCTTTGCACGTATTTGAGCTCTTGTTAAAACACCCTCTTGTGGATTTCCAATTATTTGATCTTTTGGATGATCTCTTGTCCATTTTTCCATTGGCGGATAAGCTGGATCAAATTCCAAAGGTGCATCTTCGTATAAATCATCATTCTCTGAACCTGCAATCGAACAAACATCATCAAAATCATCATTATTCTCAATGTTTTCTAAATGTTCCCCCTCAACATCAGCATTCAATCTTTCATTCTCCCCCTCGAAAGAATGCTCTCCCTTAACTAGAGTGTTCGAATCCAAGTGCTCCCCCTCCACTTGATTATTTTGCATACTTTCGCCTTTCTCTGGAGAAGTTGATGTTGAATCATTAGTAAGCTTCGTTAATTCAGAGAGATGATTATCATTTGCATTTATTTCAGCATCAACAGCATGATCTGAAATACCAAAAATTAAATCATAATCAATATCTAAGGTTTGTAAAGATTCAGATTGATCTTGTATTTCTTTTAGAATAGGATGATTTTCACACTTCGTTTCAGTTTGTTTAATATAGTAATCATCAAATGTAAGATTAAAATTTTCTTCAACTTTTCTTTTTCTTTTGTTCAACACACGATATGCGACTGAATTATGCGAATATCCCAAGAAAATCCCTTCATCTGCTTTAGCTTGAAATTTTGTAAGATTATCCTTGAGATTCATAATAAAGCACCTGCATCCGAAAACATGGAAAAAATTGACGTTAGGTTTTCGATTGTTAAGTATTTCATATGGAGTAATGTTAAAACGACGATGAATGAAAGATCTGTTTTGAGTAAAACATGCGGTAGATACTGCTTCAGCCCAAAGGTATTGTGGAAGATTCGCATATGCCAACATAGTCCTTGCCGCTTCGCATAGAGACCTATTTCTTCGTTCAAACAACACCATTTTGTTGTGGTGTGTATGGAGATGAAAAATTATGCGAAATCCCTTTGTCCACCAAAAATGAATCAAGAACATTGTTCTTAAATTCAGTTCCATGATCACTCTTAATTTTTCGAACAATCTTCTTCAATGTTGTTTCCATCTTTTTGATAAAGTCAATCATGATTTGTGCAACTTCGGATTTAAGCCTGAGAAAATAAACCCACGTAAATCTGGAAAAATCATCAACAATGACTAATATGTACCGTTTCTTGTTGATTGTTGAAACTGTTGATGGACCACACAAATCAATATGTAACAGTTCCAGAGGTGCGACTATTTTCGAATCTATCGTAATTGGATGTCCTTGTTTATGTTGCTTTCCAACTTCACAAGCTGCACATAAAGAATCATTATCAAATTTAAGTACAGGTAAACCTCTTACCAGATCTTGTATCATAAGTTTATTGATGTTTCGAAAGTTGAGATGAGAAAGTCTTCGATGCCAAAGCCAACTTAAGTCTGATGTTGCTTTTGAAAGAAGACATATAGCAGGTTTCCCTAATATCGGATTGATGTCCAAAGCAAACATGTCACCTTTCCTTTTGGATTTAAGTAAAACTTCGTTAGTGTTGACATTTGAAATAACACTTCCTTCTTCATTAAAAAGAACTTGATTGCTAGTGCCCACAACAAGTTGGGAAACACTTATCAAGTTATGTTGAAGACCTTCAACATACGCAACACGATTCATTGTGAATTGTCCGTTTGTGATCTTCCCATATCCTTTGACTTGACATTTTTGATTGTTCCCAAACTTCACAACTCCAACATTCTTTAGACTTCGAAAATCACGTAAATTCTCCTTCTTCCCAGTCATGTGACGAGAGCAACCACTATCAATGTACCATTTTTTATCATATGACTCGTCACATAGTACCTACAATCAGTGGAAAAATTTAGGTACCCAAGGCTTTTTGGGTCCATGGAAATTAGATTTCAATTTCGAATGTAATGAAGAAATTTTAACCCAATCACAAACTGTGGTTTTGAGACTATCAATTAAGTTTACATCTTCATTTAAAGGAACCGAAACATAAGATTTTGATGGTTTCGAATGTTCACTAACATTACCCTTCGTATTCTGAGTTTGTGAATGTACATTCTTTGTTTTGATTACTGGTGTCCATGCTTTGACAGATATGTTCGAATCCTTAGAAGATAAATTTCCATTTGATGAAGTATTTACATACTTTTCATAGGGTTCGTGAATTTGCTCCTTTGAAAATGTATTCGACTGATACATTTTTCCTTTGCCTTCAAGCCAATGATCAATGTTCTTCCTTGAAGTTATTCCCTTTTCATGTGAAATTTTCATAGTTTCTTTCTTCGTATGATTAGGAAAATTTGGCTTTTTAGGAACAAAATCAACTTTTGGATTGGTTAGAAAAGATTCACCATAAGATGTATCAACAGTGGATTTAAAATCCTGACGTTGAAAGAATTTTTGATTTGGATTTGATGTATTAGTTTTTGAGACTTTCGAAAACTTTGGTTGTTTATTCACTTCAGACCTTAAATGATTTGATTTTGATGAATGTTGATTATTTGTTGAAAAAGAGGAATTTTTAGCTTTAAAAACATTTTTGGGAGATTGTAATTCGGACATCTTTTGAGACTCAATAATCTGCCAAAATATTTTCTTCCGAGCTTGTCTTTTTGAAATGTTTTTTTCCTTCGAAAATTTGTCAATTTGATCTTTGAATTCCATGGAGTTTAGTTTGACAACTTTTTCATTTTCCTTTACAACTTGTTTTGAATTCTCTTTTTCAACTTTTGATTTTTCAACCCATTTTCTTTGCGGTTTTTAACGGTGAAAAACATACGAATTCTTTGTTAGGTTGTTTTCAACTGTGCTTTGATTTTCAAAGAAACCTTCATCAGTTGTTTTCAAATTATCTTCTTCAACTAACTTCTTTAATTCTGGTTTGATATTCTCAACATTTCCAGTAGTTACGAATACTTGATTTGTAAAAAATGACATCATCTGTACACTTGAAATTTGGATAAACCACAATATTCGTTTCAAGATAGTGATCACCTTTTTGATTCATCACTTTTTCAAACTTTTGTGTATCACCATACACTTGATCAACCACTATTCGAGGAATTTCTTCTTCCTTTGAAGATTTCTTTTCCTTCGAAATTTCTTCTTCTTTTTCATCATCGATGTCATCAGTTTGACTGTCTCTGAGATCGACGAAGTCCATATCACAAACTTTCGAAGTTGAGGGTATATCAGTTTCTTTCTTAACCATCAAGTCCTTAACTTTTTCTTTCCCTTTAAATGTTGATGCAACATTAACAACAGACAACTGGGAACAATCGACATCCTCAAGATCACTAATTTCACTAATATTGTCAGAATTATCTTCAATATCAGCAAAATTAGATTGAGAATCAGATGTTGAATTCTCAGTCTTTTTCAAAATTTGAATTTGTTCAGATTTAGTCAAAGTATCATTCACTATGTTAACTAACTCATTCGCATCAAGACATTCATCAATTTTGACAATTCCATATTTATATCTATCATCAGGAAATTTGTCAAAATCAGCTATTATTTTCTCACAATCATACGAAATATTATCTACCTTAGCTCTTTCCAAATGCTAGAAAAGGTAGTAATTTTCTATGTTGCTCTTTACTTATTTCACATGAATGATGTAAATCAGTTAATTTGCCATAAAGTCTTTTAGCAGAATTACAGTATATGTTTCTTTGTGCTAGCAAAAGTTTGACTTCATTTGACAAAGTATCTCTATCACACATAATATTCGTTATTTGTAATTCTAAACAATCAACTTTACTTATTTTCATGTCTAATCGCTTTTTGGTCTCTAATAACTCCATGGACAACTTGTTGGCCTCATTGCTAGCAGACACAACAATTGAATCAAAATAAGTAACAGTCTCATCAAAAGATATTAGTTTAGAGTCATAAGCATGTGTAGGAATATTAAAAGATTCGAGAATATTACGTACCTTTGTTGTCATTGGAGATTTGTCTGCTGTCTTGGATACGAAGCATCTTCCTTTCACTTCGAATTCCTCTTCATCTGAGTCCTCCTCCATCTTCGTATACATTGCTCCATGTGTTGGTTTCCTCATTTCTTCATCATCTGATCCGGATGACCAGATTTGATATGTTCCATCCTCCTCCTGTTCACCCCTTGCAACCAGTGATAAATTCTTGGCTTTCGCACGAACCTCCTCAAGCCTCTCTGCATAATAAGCCTCATCTTTGACTTTATTCTTTCTCTCATCCTTCTTCCTAAGCATACAATCATTCGCAAGATGATTGGCTCCATTGCAATAATGACAATCAACACCAGCATCACCTTTTAGCTTTTTCTCACTCTTTCCTTCAGACATTTTCGAATCTTTCTTCTCAATCTTCTTTTTCTCCTCAACAACAGTTTTACTCACAGTACTTCCTTTTACCTCGGCAAGCTTAGCCTTCGGATTGAACGACTTTTTGAAAAACTTCTTGACACGATTATTCGAGTAAAATGCTATTGCCTCATCATCCGAATTCATGATGAATCCCTCTTCTTCCTCAGAATCACCATTTTCAGCTTCTTTCTCAGATATCTTTGACACAAGTGCCAATGGACCTCCCAAATTCAGCTTCGTCTCCTCAGCAATTTCATTTACCTCAGTTTCGTGTGTCTTCAACTGATTGTACAAATCATTGAGAGTTGATGTATCAAAACTTTGCTGATTCTTCACCATCATACTCACGCTTCTCCATTCTTTTCGAAGACCCATCACAAAGATGAGATTGAATTCCATTGAAGTCCTGGTAATTCCATAGCGATTACAACGATAGATTAACTCGTTCAGTCGATCATAGTAGACTTCAATTGTTTCACCTTCTTTTTGTCTGAAATCTTTCAGCTCAACCAAACACTGTTTGACTGAATTGATTTTCGTCTTCTCACTTCCTTGAAACTTATCTTTCAGATTGTTCCAGATCTCCTTTGCAGTTGTACAACTCCTTATATAATTGTACACAACTAGAGGTAAAGCTCCTCGCAATTCCCTCATACACCTCTTCTCCAGTTTCTTCAGACGATCAGTTTGATTATCAACACCAGAACTTGTAGAAGATGATCCAATTGCTTGAACATTCACCGGAACATTGACATTTCCAGTGATACATGACCATAATTCTTCATCAAGACCATTCAGATAATCCTGCATACGATCAGCCCACTGATCATAATATTCAGGGATTAGCATTGAAATTTTGGTTGATGATCCTAACGAATGAGAAAACGAGGTCATCGAATTGAGATTGAAGCTCGCCATTGTTGTACGGAAGATGACTTTGAAAATTTTTAAGAAGATTTGGAAATTTGAAAACAAACTAGTTGAATCAAATCGGAATTACAAGAAGAACACTCGATTCAACAATTCAAATGTAGAATCAAATCACAAACTAAAATCTAGACAAATTTTTCACGATCAAAAAGTGCGGAAACTTTTGAACCAAAAATTTGATTCAAAAACTTTTTGAATGGATGAAAATCAGATCACAGATGTGATTCTTGCTCTGATACCAATTGAAGAATCAAAGAATCGAGTATAAAATGAATCAGAGTATAAAATCAAGTAAGAATGCGAAATTGAACACTGGATGTAAATATGATCTTGTTTCAGCTCTATTACGCTTTCGAATGTTTACAGAGTACAAAGACAAGTCTGTAAAAACTCTTATCTAACTCTAGTAAATATCCCTATTTATAGGGAACAGAAAGCGTACAAAAAATATACTAAGGCATAAACACTAAAGTTTTGAATAAAAGCGCCTTAGTAAAATACATTACAAAACATTCGAAGAGGCAAAATATATTTCGACTAATTACAACATTTTAACCCTTACAATTTTACATATTTACATGTATTTTGATGTATTTTACGCATTTTAATTGTATTTTTATATGTTATTTTTTTATGTATTACGTATTTATATATATTTTTATGTATTATGTATTTTTTTTAAAGTTTTTATATGTATATGTTTACATTTTTTTTATGTATTTTAAATGTATAAACTCATTTTTTACGTGTGTGTGTGACTATATATATATATATATATATATATATATATATATATATATATATATATATATATATATATATATATATATATATATATAAAAGCATTTTTAAGTACTTTAAAAAATTTTGTTTATTTTTATGTGTTACTTTTTTATGTATTACATATTTATTTAATTTTTAAAGTTTTTTAGATAGATGTTTTTGGTTTTTATGTATTTTAAATGTATTAACGTATTTTTTACGTGTATATATATATATATATATATATATATATATATATATATTACATATTTTTTATGTATTTTTATATTTTTTATGTATTACATATTTATATGTATTTTTACGTATTTATGTACTTTTTTTTCCTTCAGGTCGTCTAAACCATTTCATCCGGTTCGTACAACTTTTTCGAGTATGTCTACTTAGTTTTCCCATATACCTACATAGTTTAAATTTGTCCTATTCACTTATCTTAAAATTAAGCCTCGAATAGGAAATACTTAAATCATGTGGGTATGCATAAAAACCATCTAGTTATACTCGAAAAAGCTGTCCGAATTAGATGAAATATTGAAGACGACTTGAAGAAAAAAATACATAAATACTTAATAATAATACGGTTATACATTTAAAATACATAAAAATAAATAAACATTTATATGAAAAACATTTAAAAAAATACATAAATACGTAAAAATACATATAAATACGTAATACATAAAAACACATAAAAATAAAAAAATATGTAAAATACTTAAAAATACATATAAACACGTAAAAAAATATGTTTATACATTTAAAATAAATAAAAATACAGTAACATATATATATATATATATATAAACTTAAAAAATATACATAAATACATAAAAATACATATAAATACGTAATACATAAACAAACACATAAAAATATATGAAAAATATGAAAAATACTTAAAAATACATATAAATAGGTTTATACATTCAAAATACATAAGCATCTATATAAAAAACTTAAAAATATGTAAATATGTAAAAATACATATAAATACGTAATACATAAAAAATAACACATAAAAATACATAAAATATATGTAAAATTGTTTAAAAAATACATATAAAAACGTAAAAAAATATGTTTGTACATTCAAAATACATAAACATATACATATAAAAACTTAAAAAGATACATAAATACATAAAAATACATATAAATACGAAAAAATACGTTTATACATTATATACAAGTTTTGACGAAATCTACGGAAAAGTACAATTGTTTTGGAAAAATTAACGATTTGGTCTCATAACCTGTTGAACATGTCAAAAATGGCTAAAGTGAATAAATTAGTTGATTTTTTGGGTTTTCTATTCAAAAATTTAAAAAGTTGGGACTTTTCTGTTCGAAAAATAAAATTTAGGACTTTAATAAAAATTTTACTAAAATATTGGTACTTTTCTGGAGATTTTCATTTATAACGTTGTTAAGTTTTAAAAGTATTTCAACTCCTTGAAAATAGTGTTCTATTATTTAGAGGTACTATGGCTTCTGGATTTCTTATTCCTTATAGGTATTATTCGTGTATTCTTACCATAATGATTATATAGTATCTTATTCTTTACATTTGACCAGCTCTAGGTACTATTTTACCCTAGAGAAGTGGCTAGTATAACGATTAGGTATTATGTTGTCCAAGCGATTTAGCCAAAATAATGACTAGGTACTAATTTATCATAGGGATTGACCAGCATAACGATTAGGTATAATATTATTTATGAAGATTGGGCAGAGTATCTACTGGGTAGAATATTATATCCTAAGACTTTAGCAGAGTAATGATATAAAGTATATTTATATACAATATAAATTTATATAATGCAATGATAATATATATATATATATATATATATATATATATATATATATATATATATATATATATATATAATCATTAAAATAATTATTCATGTATTCCCCGTATATTTGATAAATTTTTTTTTGGAAAAAGGGGCCGTGAAACTCACCACTGTAGCATGCTTTACTAGACTCTAGGACTTCTACTGGTGGTGGCGTCTGGGGCACGTGTCCAAAATCTGTTGGTGCTACGTACCCCCTTCTAGAAGCTGGTGTGTGCTACGCTCTGCGCGACAGGTGCGCGCGAAAACCACTGATTCTTATAACATTCGTAACTTTATCATATGAACTCCGTTTTCGACATTCTTTATATCCAAGCATAGCCATCGTCGAGTACTACAACTTTCCTTTAGGTTGTATTGTCTAATTCTGAATTTATTTATCGTCCCTATTTTTATAAAATTTAATGATTTTGCGAAAATCATATCTCTCACGTATGAACTCTGATTTTGGCATTCTTTTTTCGTAAAATTCTTATCTCGATGAGTACTGCGATTTTCCTTTTGGTGACTTTATCTAAAAGTCAACCATTCTCTTCGTAGTTTTTTGACGTCACACATTCCTTGTGCGCGACTGACTTTTATATCTTATAAAATCATATATAATTAATACGGACTTGGATTTCTGCGAAATTTATATTTTTTGGATTGGGACGACGTGTACTTTCGGAATATGTAATAAATAATTTAACTTTTTTGCGCACTTATTTTTGTAGTTTACGGACGATTTAGTTGATTTTTCCTATTTAATTTAATACGAAACTTTATATTTTTATCATAGATTGATATATATTGCGTATTAAGTCTATTATACTCGACTTTGGTCACTTTCAGTAAATATCGATCGGTGACATTTATCGTAATTGTTACACATATAGATTTATACATAATTCTCCCGCACTTGCAATTAACGGTTATAAGTTAGATGTCTTTCTAAGTATAATGATACTTAGGTTTATGAATAGAAGAGTCACATCAATTTAAAGCATATTAATAACCCTAAATTTAATAACAAATTTTTGGTTATTATTTCCGCAATAATCTACCCTATTGCAAATATTCCTTGATTTGTATTGGGTATTGAAATTGTTTTATTTAGAATACAAACCTACTATATTATTTTTTTTAATGGAATCCCAATATAGATTTAATAACATTTCTATATTCCTAATAGTAATAAATAGTTATTGCATTTATTCCCCCACCCCTTGAAAACGATAAAAGACATTAAATAGGGCCGTGACACTTACTTGTGAGGTTAGTAGTCGAGAAACCGAAGAGAAAACGATTTTCGAGAATTTTGGCAGTTTTGCACTCTGATGAATAGTAACTTTGATTGGTGAATAGTGTTGTTGACCAATGCAAATAGTACCCAATTGGAGCTTGATTAGAAAACCACACAAATCTGGCTGGAAAAATACTCTGGCGACGGTGGCCAGCGGCGGCAGTCGGCGATCTTGGCTTCGTCGGAGCAGTTGGATTGAAGGTTGCTGGTTGGAGGGAGCTTCTTCGGTGGTTGGATTGGATAAAAGGAGTGGAAGCCGGTCTCTTCCGGTGTTTCTCGGTTTTCTGGAGAAGCGGAAGAAGGTGGCACACGGTGGCCGGTGGTGGCTCGCGGTGGCTCCGATGACTGAGGGGGAGAGATACGGTGAGAGAGAGAGAGAGAGAGAGAGAGAGAGAGAAGGAAAAGGTGTGAGAATGAAAGCGATCGATGGTCCTAAATCAATCTAGCTTTTTAGCTCTTATCCAACGCAGGCGACATGCTTAAGGGAAATTTCGAGAGGTGACATTTTCATTAACTAAATCAAATACTAGACGTTTTTTTTTAAGAAAAACAGTACAATTTCTAGATGCTAAGAAACAACGTATGTATCCTCACTAAGCGTTTGAAAGTATTTTTCGAGCACTTTCCGTTTATAGCCGCGAACTTTCACTTCGTAAAAGAGTCGATATGACGTGTGATGAAACAATTAGCTCTTGAATCAAATACTACATCAAAATCTGATTCATAATATCTAACTAAATTTTTGATACGAAGCCTGAAAATGAATCTATTGGTCGTACGAAGATTGCTTAGGGAAGAAGGCAAACCTTATCCGTACAACCATATCCTCAAGAGCTCGGGGTATTTTCGGGCGTAAAAAGTTAGGAACATAGTAATTTTCTAAACTAAATGAGACTTATGTGAAAATTGGTCATGAATAAAAATTCATTTCCAAATACGTCTCGTTTTTCATTTGAAGTGGGGTTTTAACACCTATCAGGCGGTGAGTTATTACCCGGTTGCACATATTCTTAAAATAATCGTATCTTTTGCATACGAACTCCGTTTTCGACATTATTTATGTCTAAATTTTCCTACTTTCATGGAATAGGTGATGAGCCTATTGATTCCTCATAATAATGTTTAATACATATCTCTTTCAATCATATGCATTAACCCATTCCTTATGTATACCGAAACTATTCATTTATTAGGGATTCATATCAACCCAAGACTTGATTGATAAATTGGATGTATTTCAAAGTATAATACCCTATAAACAACAAAACCATGACTTATTTCATATTAGGTCTATTTCAAAAGTGATTAGGTTAATACTGTTCGTTTAACGATGACCTAATTTCTACAGTTGTCACAGATCTTAACTATCCTGTTTTAGTAAAATGGACAAATGGTCATCAAAAATCATAAGTGATTGGTGAAACATCAACTTGAGTTTTTACTCGTGCACAACAAAAGGAGAAACAATCTTTGCAGAATGCAAACCAAGACATATTTATGTTTAATTCTTTCATTTCAAAACTTAAACCAAAGACAGTCAAAATTGCTCTTGATCATTCTATTTCGGTCAAATCTATGCAAGTTGAGCTTAATGAATTTGAAAGAAATAAAGTTTTGAGGTAAATTCCAAGACCTCCAGATGCTTATGCAGGGTTAAATGAGACTTTCACAACAAGCTAGACAAAGAAGGAAATGTTGTAGGTAAGAAGGAGAGGCTTATAGTAAAATGACATTGTCAAGAAGAAGACATATACTACGAAGAGACATTTTCTCCAGTTGCGAGTCTTAAAATTATTCGTACTTTTGTAGCGTATGCTGCTAACAACAACTTTGAAGTATTTAAAATGGACGTGAAATGTACATACTTAAATGGTGAACTTGAAGAAACAATTTATGTCGAGCGACCTCCAGTTTTTGTGAATGAAAAGTATCTAGATCATTGCTGCATATTAGATAAATCTATTTATGGCCTTAAGCAAGCTCCACGCACGGTACGAAACTCTATCTCATTTTCTTGGACAATAAAAATTCAAACATGGTTCAGTTGACCTTACTTTCTTTTTTAAAAAGGTCGGTGATCACTTGATAATTATGGAAATTTATATTGATGATATTATTTTCGGGTCACCAGATCCAAATTTGACTATTGAATTTCGAAAATTAATGAAAAAAAATTGGGATGAATTTAATGGGTCCGATTAATTTTTTTTCTTGGTGTGAATGCAAGACAGAGTAAGGAGAGTATATTCATAAATTAAGAAGATTTTATGAAGATATTACTTACAAATTTTGGCATGAATGGTGAAACAAAAGTGAAAACCTTAATGGCAGTCGGAACAAATCTAACACCTTCGCTTGATAAACCAACATCTGATATTACTTTATGTCGTCAAATGATTGGTTCATTACTTTATTTAACATTTAGTAGACCTGCCATAATGTTTGTTGTGTGTTATTGTGAAAAGTTTCAAGCTAATCCATGAGAACCTCATATGATGGCAGTGAAGAATATCTTTAGATATCTTCCCAGAACTACTTCTCTTGGGTTGTGGTATCCCTCTAATAAATGTTTCTTTGTGCAGGCCTATTCTGATGCACACTTGGGTTGATGTGGAATTGATTGAAAAAGCACTTCATGAGGTTGTTCTTGGATGATAAACTCGTAAGATGGGAATCAAAGAAACAAACGTGTGTTTCACTATCTACTGCATAAGCTGAATATATCGTTCTTGCTTCTTGTACATCACAAAATATATGGATTCAAAGGCGGTTGCAAGACTATGGTTTAAGTATGAAGAATATACCATTATACCATGATTCCGAAAGCGTAATTCACATTATTCATAATCCGGTACAACATTCAAAGAAAAAGCATATTGCACTCTGATATCACTTTATTAAGGATCATGTTGAAGATAGAAAAGTAGAAGTATATTTTGTTCTATCGAAGGATCAATTAGCAGCTATCTTTACAAAGGCACTACTAGAAGCAACATTTAATTGTACTCGTCAAGGGTTGGGAATGATTGAGGCTCAATCTGCTCCTAAATCATCTTTATTTAAAATTGCGATATGAAGTTACTATTCATATATGAAGGCATGTGAGACATCACAATTCATCGCATCTATTCATCGTTGTCGGTACAACTTACATCGGTAGTTTATGGTTATTGTTCATCTATGAAGGCCTCCGAGACGCCTCATCCCATCATATATTGTTTTTGTTCTTATCTTTGTTCGCAGCTTATTGCAGGCTTATTTTTTATTTAGTTTTTTAAAGAAAATTTTCAAAATCCAAAAATATTTTTCTTTATTCAAATTCACAACATTCCGAAAAGCTTTTGTATTTCTTAAAATTTCAAATATCCAAAAATATTTTTCTCTTTCTTAAATATTTAAAAATTCAAAAGGTTTTATTTATTTTTTTTTATTTTATGATATCAACTCAATGGAATTGGTGGTGAACAGATGTTGAAGGAGATCAAACTTAAATACCGATTCTAGTTGAGGGGAGCAAATACAAACACAACCTCGAGTTGAGGGGGAAGAATTGATATCAAATGCTAACATTGAGGGGGGGGGGGAAACATATAACATATTCATATGTTCTGGGGAGCTAGGTAAAACACATGTCGAAGATGTTAATCAAATGCATGCCGAAGATGAAAAAGATGCTCGAGGTAATGCAAATATTGTTGATGATATTAACGATACTCTTTCTATTAAGGAGTTTTCTGATGGAGAATAAATCTTTGAGGATGTTGATCTTGATTTGATCCATCTTATCCTCCAATGGAGAAAGACACTTATGATCATCCTAAACAACAAAATCTTGGTAATCCTAACTTGGGTGTGTTAAAAAAAGCACATGTTACAGCTAAAAATGAAGTTCTTAATGTTCACTAAGATTTTTATATGTTTAAAACCTAAGACAATTAAGGTTGCATTAGAACATCCTGATTGAGTTGTTGCAATGCAACCTAAATTGGTTGAGTTTGATAGAAATAAAGTTTGGAGGTTGATTCCTAAACCAGAAGGTGTTTGATTAGTTGATCCCACTTTATTCCAAAAGAAAGTTCGGGATCATATTATACTTGTTCAAATTTATGTAGATGATATAATTTTTGGTTCTACTGACCCTGTTTTGTCAAAAGAATTTAAGGATTTGATGTGCAGCCAATTTGAGATGACGATGACAGGTAAAATCATTTATTTCTTGGGGTTGAACATTCGCCAGAGCAAATAAGGCATGAAGAATTTGCTTGAGCGAAGAATTTGCTTGAGCGATTTGGAATGACCAATTTTTCAGATGTGAAGGTTCCTATGGCATATGACACACTCTTGACTCCATATTTAGATAAACATGTTGTTGATTTGAAGACAATGCGAATAATGATAGGTTCTTTTTTATATCAAACTGCAATTCGACCTAATATCATGTTTTCTGTGTGTAATTGTGCTAGACATCAAGCGAACCCAAGGGAACCACATCTCACTGTCATAAAGAATATCTTTTGATATTAACATTGAACTCCAATGCTTGGAATTTGGTATCCTATGAATACATGAATTTTTCATTCAAGCCTATTCTGATGCAAACTTGGCAGGTTGTCAACTTGATAGAAAAAGTACAACTTGGCAGGTTGTCAACTTGTGAGTTGGCGGTCGAAAAATCAAACAAGTGTGTCGAGATCCACTGCAAAGGCATAATATGTTGTTGTTGATGCTTTCACTTTGCAAGTGCTATGGATACAAAGTTAATTACGTGACTATGCGATCAACATGAAGAAAATTCACTTTTTTGTGACTCTCAGAGTGAAATTCCTTTTTTTGTTAGCCGAAACAATATAAACCAGAGTTGAAGGTCTTGTAGATAAAATTTATTTGATATGAATACAGTTGAGAATGGATGTCGTATGAAAAAGTTATTGTATACAGACATTAACAGTCTAATCCTATTAAAAACATAGCTTTTAAAATAAATTGAAAATTAGCCGATAGAGTCTAAATGAAAGTTGTATAGTTTGTCGATCGCTACGTGTCGATATAAAGAACATCAAAAACGAAGCTCGTATGATAAAATATGAATTTTTGAAAATCTGCGAAATCGCACGCGTAGGCACGCGTGCCTCTAACACACCACGAAAAATTTCACCACGTGTCAGCGTTAGAATGGATCCATGTCAACTCTTCCGACCAAGTGCACGACATGCATCCCAAAATCGGCTATAAATAGCCTGCCATGTCTCTTCACTTCTCCACACCATTCCCCAATTTTCTCTCATTTTCTAAATCGGGTTTTGGAGGTTTTTCTTCAGGATTTCAAGAATATGTTAGTTTAGCAGCGCTTCGGGCATCTAGGCTCGACTAGTAGAACCTTTTGGGTTGATGGTCTGTCTGCATAAATCCTGACTTTTGCTAGAAACTCTCTTTAAAGTTAAGCTACACTTACTAGGCTTCTAAGTATAACTTATATTTATATTCATAGTCGTTATTATGAATACTTAAATAATCAGTAATTCCAGTTATAATACATATTGATATACTTAAAGGAGATGCCTAGAATGGTCATGTTTGCATGGTTGTTGGATTTCAGAAATGTTATATGTTGAAATTGTACTGCCTCCCAACTATCCGACCTGGCTGATCCTTAATTCATAGAACTTTCGGCATACATCGGGATTAGTGAAATATCTAGGCTTAATTACCAAATTGTCCGAATGAGTAATAAGTAGTAATATTCTAGGTTAATACTCGTTAGACTCGTTGCCTGCAAGTATGATTGATAGAAAGCTGTTAAACTTTTGAGAAACTGCCCAGGTGAGTTATCTTACTATGCTATGTATTACAATACATATCCACGTGTGTTAGGTTATAAGAGCTAGTAGAATAAGAGCCGATAGTGTAGTCTCTAGAGCTCATTGTCATTTTATTCGAAGTTAGAAGTATAGGCTCTACGTGCCGATACTACTAGAGCCTGAAAGCATAGTCTCTATATGTGTAATGTAACATCCCGTTTCCTGCCATTTCTGATCCATGGACTAGAAGTCGATTGTTTAAGGTTTTGGGCGTTAAAGAGGCAAAGTTTAGTCCTTGTGGAAGGAGGTAATGATAGTTAATAGATTTTACCATTGACTGGTGTTTTGGGCCGAAAGGTAGAGAGGGAAAAGTCATAGGCCATGTCCTTACATGAAATACGGATTTTTTTTCGAGAAGTTTTTAGTCCATGGTATTTAGATAATATTGTAGAGCTCTTCAACACCTTTCCGTGGATACAAAGAACGTCGAAAATGGAGTTGGAACGAATAAGTTACGACCGTTTGAAGTTAGGGAGATTTTTTGGGTTAGCCACGTGCGCAGGGCGTACGACGAGTACTTAAGGCATACTAGGGCACCCCTAGTATGTTGGGCATACCACGAGTATGCAGGGCGTACATGATTAGTGCCCAAATCCTATTTTCATGGTTTGAGCCCTATTTAAGCTCCTTAACTTCCCCAAACCCATTACGTTCTCAGCCTCCACATCTTCAACTCCCTCTCTTAAAACCCTAACCCTATATTGAGCATTGTGTGCAAAAAGAAGGTACTTTTAAGTGATTTGGAGTGTTCTTCGTGTACCTTGGAGAAGAAAGAACTCATTGAATAAGTGTTGGTTGCATCGGAGCTTGTAGATCCAAACTTTGTTCACCTTGATCTTTCTTCTAGAGGTATAAAGTTTGAATCTTGATGATGAAATTGTTAGATCTAGCTAGTTTTAGGTGTTTAGAGCTTTTGGTCACTTTAAGTTCATATTGTTTAGATCTTGAAAGTTTGTGAACTTGTTATGGAAACTTTATCCATCTAAACATTATTTTGATTCAGATCTGAAGGTTGGATACTTGGACTTAATGGATTAAGTTGAAAAAGATGCCCTTTTGGGTCCCCTGGAGACTTAAAGACTAGATCTTGTTGTTAGGACCATTCTAATGGATAAAGTTGGAAACTTTATCCATTATGGAGCTATTATGAACCATAAAAATGTGATCTTGGCCCTTTTATCCCTTCCATACTAGAGTTGTGATGTCTTATTTCGTTAAGAACTTTGGGATTTGGACATTAAGCACTTTATAGCCATGAAAAGTCATAAAGTTGAAAACTTTATGACTTAGGACATCATTTTGGGATTGGATCTTAGTTTTGGACGTAACGGATTTATAGAATAAGCTCTTAATGAAGTTTTAGGATTGGGCTGCGTACGTCGGGCGTACCTGGTGGTACGCTACATACTACATGGTCAGCGCCCTGCTGTTGGTCAACATCAGAGTATGCTGGGCATACTCTCTTGGTACGCAGGGAGTACTCCGCTAGGAAGAAATATTGACTTTTGGACCTTGACCGTTGACTTTGACCAAGTTTGACTTAAGGGTATTTTGGGTCTTTTGAGCTACGGTAAAGCCTTGGTCTCTATCTGTTGAATAGGTGACATGTAGAGCCGATATTTGGAGCAGTGTGGTGTTCAACTATTCATCATATTGTGAGGTGACTTTTCCTCACTGTACCCATGGGTCGAAGGCACCAATGCCAACCCATTAGATTATTTATCCTGGTCAGGATAGTCATATGATAGTTGTAGTTGATCGGTGGATCTGTTTGAGTATCTGTATTTGTTGGCTCTGTGTTTATGTTTATTTGTTGCATATGTCAACATGTTGTGTTGGGTTGAGACGGTCTTGCTTTGTGCTGTAGGCCAAGACACTTGGGGACGAGTGGATATAATGTAGGCCTGGCGAGGCGGTCCAGTTAGGACGGCGGCCCGTGGAGTGGAGGCTATAGACCCTGCGCGGTGGTCCAATCATGTCGAAGGCTTGTAGAGTGGTCCAGATAGGCTGTAGGCCTTGCGAGGCGGGCTAGTCAAGTTGGATGTTCATATTGTACACTTGCTTGTTGTGGTGTGCTGGTACGTTGGGGGAACCCACTAAGCTTTGGCTTACAGTTGTAGTTTATGGTTTCAGGTACTTTCAAGGATCGTGGGAAGGCGAAGGCGTGATCGTACATAGCTTCCTGTTTTTATGTATCTGGGTCTCGAAAAACTCTGATTTAGAAATAATGTTTTTTTGGAAACAATGACTCTTTTGTAAACAATGATGTTAAATTGTTGATTTTGATAATTTCAAATATCTTTGATTTTTGGGATGTTACAACTTGGTATAAGAGCCTTGGTTTGAGATAATTGGATGAACATTCGTGTGAATCCAGACTTAAACTAGGGAACTGTTAAAGTTTTTAAACTAATTTTCAAAATTGTTTTCAAAAACAACCAAGGAAGTATGCGATGTGTACGATCAGTCGGAGCAAGAAAGTATACCCCAAGTTACCTACACCGTTATTTGATATTATGTGTATGTTAGAGCAACACGCTGGTTGTAGGATAGGAATCTTCAGGGACTGCATGATAGAATTTCCTAATACATGATGACTTATTTCCTATAGAGTTTTCTTGCTGATTGTTGTATGACTCTTTCAGGTGTGAACTTACTATTAACTGAATACGTTAAGTCACATGCTGCATGGGTTAAATAATTTTTGAGTGAAGGATTTGGTCCTATGAGGCAACTCTTTTTTGAGTCCAACCATTGTAGGGTTGAATTTTTTAATAAAATAATATTTAAGTTATGTTCCATGTGATTGTATTCATGAAATAGTTCACTGGCACCAATGAGGTTCATTTTCCAGTTGATGGTAGGGTGAGGTGTGAATCGTAGAAGAGTCTAGGAGGTTCTTTAGTGTGGTTTCTATGCTGTTTAGCGGGTGTTCAAAGTAATATTAAGAGTAAGTAACTTAGAGGACTCGGGATGATTCTTGAGGAATGTATGGATAGGTGCCGAAGGTAGTATTGGGCCCATATTATTGGAAGCACAGGATCCATACTCGAATCAATGAAGTCACGAGGATTATAAGACGCTGATTGAGGGTAGATATCATGGTTGGATAACCATGACTCGTGGTAGTGTTTCTGTATCTGTCAATCTTTGGGTTGTGGTTGTTCAGGCTGAGGATGAGTCTGGTGATTGTTGTACTTTAGAGGTCATGTTAGTTTGGGTATGAATGGTGCAGACCTAAGTGAGTTAGTTGATTTTGAGGTCTTAGGAGCCTTGCTCAAGTAGTGCCAGTTGAGCCACGGGACTCAAGAAGGAAGCTGTTGTCGGGAGCGGATCGAGAATTTTGGCCGAAGGATGAGTGATTGGCAGATGGATTGAAATGTTACTATCTATGGCGAGGGTTATGTCCTTCTAGTTTTTCAAGTTCAGGGAAGGAGTGGGTAGGCATGTGAATTTAAAAGTTGGGATGTAAACCCAACATAGGGCTAGTTGGCTATGGTGTTTGGCGGCTGTATGACATCGTGGGAATGCGTATGAGGATTGTTGTGGTATGGATGCCTCGTAATGAGAACAAAGGTCTAATTCTTGGGATATGGGCAGGTTGATCAGGTGAATTGGGAGCGACAACTTTTGTTGTCTATGATGTATCCCGACTATGAGAATGATGAATTTTGGTATTTATGAATTGCCAGGTGGGATTGCAGGTGAGGAGTGTATGTTTTGGGATAGTAAGTTGGTGTTTTGCTTATACGTTTGCATGAAATCCTTAATGTTAAAGGTGGTTATGATTGGAAATTTCTGAGATTCAGAATCTTTTAGGGTTTGCTTGGTCCTTATCTGGAAGATCATCTTGCGTGTGTTATACGTTGCAAGATCCAGGGACGGTTGGTAACTGGTTGAGCCGTTTTGAGATATGGTTTGGTTACAACACCAGTGGGTGGTAGTTCGAACCCTAAGCGGGGGACAATAAGGTATTCTGCTTGGAGGATCATTGATCTATTCGAGTTTATGGTGTCAGAAGAATGGCTCATATGGGTCTGTGGTGCGGGTATGAGGGATTTCAGTTTAAGATTTGGTCAAGCCAGGGGTTTAGAGCAAGTGGCTATTGGATGTATGTGTCCAAGAAATTCACGAGTTGTCTCGTAGCAGGAAGTAGTTGGTCGAGGAGCTCGTTGTAGCCATTGGTTCCTTTTTAGGATGCCAATGAATCGATGACGAGGCGCTAGGATCGCTCATGTTGACTATCGGTTATTGAGGGACTTGTCAGCTCGTTGTATGGATGGTTATTTACAATCTTGATTGGCTAGTTGTCGATCGGTAAATCAGTTTCACAAATGGGTATGTTTAGCTCTGCGTGGGTTTTGGTTTACTGGATTAGGTGTCAATGTGTTCTCGATCATTGGTCATTTCATACATCAGCAAAGCGGAGATTCTTTATAAGTTTTGGCCTGTATCCGTTGAATTTCAACGGATTCATCGACCTATCATCAAGTTCGACTCGAGTTTGGAAGATGTCCTTGGTTATTAGGACTCTAGAATTTGGGAAACGTTGTTCACTTTTCTAGACGAGACATTAGATCTACGTGGAATCTAATTTTTGGCATGTCGTGTTGCCAGGGTTGGTATTTGGATTGATCCAACAAGAGTCTTAGAAGCATTTCTAGATAACCTTCGAAGTTTTATCGAGATAGTTACGTATTGATGGGGTCTGTTCAGTCTCAATCAAGGTATGGGATCTTGTTTCGATAGCTCATGAGGATATATTTTGTTAATGATTAAGGTTCGTCATTTCGTTAGAACTCTGGTACTTCTCCCCTTTTGGGTAAGGTTTTGGGTTCCCTAAGGGTGTGTATTATGGTAAGTTCATTAGATATTGTCATGAGGGGTGTATGTGGGTTGGACATGATAGAAACGGAGCAATTTGTTCGCATTATATGCATGGTTCTTATTTGGGTTATATCCTTTGAATTGAAACAAGAGTACAACCGTTTATTCCATTCTCGGGTCGTATGCGAACATGTTTTCGTTGGATTTTGCGTTGGTAGCAACTTGTACTGTGAAAGGATTCGTGCATGGAAAAAGAGTAAGGCATTGTTGCGCTCGGTTGGCATTGAGAGGGAGGTTAATTGGGTTCCTGCAAGGCGGTGGAATGAGGTTGAGTATCTTTAGGCCCCCATGGTGTCGGTCGTGAGTTTCCAGGCGAATGATGGAATGTCGACAAGATCGGTGTAATACCGGGAGCATTCCAGACATAGGTTGTGGGCCCAGTGATCATGATTGTTTATTTCTTCTGGTTGTGGTGCTTTCGGTGTTGGTGTATTTTTAGAAGTCAGGAGAGACTCACGAACCGGCTGGTTTGGATAAAGTGAACAGTTAAGGGTTGTTGGGAGTATCTGTCGTGCATTAGAAAGTCTGTGCGGAGTGTTTGCATTATAAATCCCGTTTGTTCGTAAGTTGTTATTAGGAGTTTGGTTACCAAGGCTGGGTATCGATTATGGAGTCTCGAGTCATGAAGTTCATAGTGAATGTCGCGAGTGATTATCCAGGTGGGAGTACACCTGAGCTGATAAGGGTTAGATGCAATGTGAAAATTCTTGGATTGATCATCTTTGCTCGTAGGAGCAGTGGTTGGTAATGGCATGACAGGGAGTCAAGGGTTTATTTAAGGTTTTTGGTACATCTTATGGATTTGGAATTGGTTGAAATTCACGATCGATATGTTTTGAGAACTTCATTTCGCGTGTTTGGTGGTGTTCTTAGTCAAAGACAAGGGGTAGGTTCAACGAATGGATGAATATTAGTCCTGGAATATGGGTTCTGAAGTTTAGATCTGATGGGTTCCCAATCTCGCACTACTAGAAAACAACCCTTTAATGACGCGCAAACAATGACACGCGCTGATAGAGGAAGCGCATTTGTGCGTGCCCTAAAAAATAATGTCAGTTCTGCAAAATTTGAAGGATAGAGGGCACACATTTTTGTGCGCCATAAAATTAGTGTCCAACAAAAAAAAAATTAAAAACACGGAGGGCACCTATCCTAAAAAGCGTGTCGTGTTACCCTGTCTCTTTATAATTTTAGTCTATGAGCGCGCGTTTTCATTTTTTGGGGGGAATGAAATCCAAAAAATTAAAAACCCCGCTTGCGTCTCCTCCTTCCACGGGAACACTCACCTCATGAGACTCACCACCATCTCTCTCTCTCTCTCTCTCTCTCTCTCTCTACAGTTCCCCTTCATACCACCACCATGGTCGTCGCAGCTACATCTCACCACCTGCAACCTCAACACAATCGACCATCACCACCATTCCTACCATCCATCGCCGCCTTACCATCTTCTCCATCACCACCTCTTTCTTGTTCTATGTGAAAACCTAAAATAGGTACCAACAACTAATAGGGTTTGGAGAAAAAGTTGATCTAATAAAAATTTAAAGCAAACGACTTAGAAGATGCTACCATATACTCGTACAAAGCTGCTCAGGTAGGTTATTTCCTAAATTTTTTCTTTAATTCTAAAGATTATTCCTTCGATTCTAACCCTAGTGCGTTCTTCCCCCCCTCCCCCTTTAGATTCAGATTTTTTGTGTGATTGGAGATGTTTCATTTTTATATTGGATTCAATCATCGATATAATCAAATCTATTCATATTCTGAACCACCATCCTCACAGAAAACACAAACCTCTTATAATTTCCAGATTTAACCACTTCAATTTCTGCTGCATATTTCTTGCATCCTGCATATGATTTTTAAGAAAATGTAAAAACCTGATTACATCCACTTTTTTGTTTAAATTGATTTATGTTCTTTGCTTCTGTAGTAGAAGGCTAGAAGCGATATGACTTATAGCTTTGGTGAAGAGGGCCCTACCATTGTGCAATTGCAAAAATGGGAATCTTCTCAATTGCAAGCAAACCTGACAGTTTCATGAAGCTTTCCTTTCCCCAACCAGGGAACTTATATTATTTCTTTCATATCACCATGAATGTTACTTCTTCCTCTAGTCAAAGGGGAACATCCAATCTAACAATCTTAAGTGCTTATGCTATGATCAAACCTGGTTTATGTTGATTTTAAGATGTGAGTTATTTATATGAATCTTCTGTGCAGGTGAAGCTGTAAGTCGTATTGTAAGTTATCCCATGCTTTCTGATATAAATTCACTTGCTTGGGGTATATGTGAAGATTCAAATAGTCAACATGAGGGGGATTTATTTAGAGAATTTCTCTTTGTGGTTGGAGATCATGGGTTGACTGCCCATGCGTTTTGTCAATCCACTGAGTGCAGCAGTGAATCCCTTGAACCTATGCCAGATGTAGATAGTGAAGAATGGGTTGAATGGGGCCCATCTAATGATGCAAAGCATATAAATAAACCGGAAAATGATGGTGAATAAAGGAGATGGTTGAGAACTTTCCTTACTAAAGCCTAAACAGTCAAATCCGAAGGCTATGATTATGAATGATGGTGGTCAGGAATAGGAAGTTACTGTAGGAGATGCAGTTGGATGTGTGTTTCATGGACGTTTTTATTTGGTCACATCAGAGGGTATTTCTGTAATTCTACCCTATATTTCATTGGAATTAGCTTCTGGTTGTATTCCTGTTGAAGCTATTGGATACCGACAAAATAGTATATGCTCTATGGATCAAACTGTAAACCTAATTGAAATAAAAGGAATGAAGCAGCCATGGCCAACTTGGAAAATTGAGGTTTTAGATAGAGTTCTTTTGTATGAAGGATATGAAGAAGCAGATCATTTATGTTTGGAAAACAATAATTTCTTTTTAATTCTAAGTGGAATTAAAATAAACATATGATTAAAAATTTGTTTTTTCTTGTTAATTTTTAATCTTGTAGGGTGGGACCTGAAGGTTTCCCGGATTCGTCGGTTGCAACTGGCACTGGATTACTTGAACTTTCAGGAGATTGAGATGTAAGATTTATTATTTATAAACTTCAGTTTGATTGATACATAACTAAATATGACATTATCTCATTATTATTATTATTATTATTTTTATGGATAATTAGTTCATTAGAGATGCTTGCTGGTGTGAGTTTGGCAGAAGAAGGCGTCCTGAGATTTGGTCATCATCTAGGATTCTCAGGTTCCTATTGTTGTCAATTGTTAGGGTGGAATTAGTGTTAGAAACTGAGAGTGGATTTTGTCTGCTTGCAATCCATATAAATTTTTTTTGGAGGGACGTTTTTGAATCATATACCAAGATATAGGTTACTGGCCAGAACTACCTGGACTGAAGAACCCTAGCTCAAAGATTTGATTGGAAGAGACAAGAATCTGCTCTAATGATCTTGGACTATTTTTAGTCAATATATAAGTTGACTTGCAGTGTTGTAGTGAAATAATCAAGATATACATGCATGTCTGCAACTTTTAATCATAAATCATCATTTTTTCTCTTCAATTCTTTCTGTTTTCATGTTTTGGTTGTAAACTTCTAAACTTCAAGTTTAATAATATTTTTAGTGATCTTAAGCTTGCAACATATTTATCTAAGAAGAAATATACAGGAGCCCCTTTCTATCGAAATGGTTGGTAACAATTAAATAATAATACCCAAGTTATTTTTTTATTAATCTATTGGATGATTTAATAATTCTCCAAGTTGTTGCTATGATACAGGTGTTCCTTCACTTTTGGCTTTTCCACCTGGCTGTAAATCCTCAGATTGCATTGTGAGGTGAGTTTACTTTATGCGGATAATAATATTAAGTTAATAACCATATTATTGTTATTAAAAAATAAAAATAAATAATTAATCTTCCAAGTAATTGTTTAGATTATACTTTTGCAATTTGCTAGGTACACCGGAGAGTTGTCTGTTGATGCTGTTACTGATTGGTTTGCAACAATCATTCTAAGCTTACCTCGTATTTCTTACTACTCTAGGGACGCTTTGGTAATTTCCATAAACTCTCTCCTCAACAACGGTTTAAATTAGTGATTAATTTAAATTATATATAGTAATAATTCCAGATTTAGTGTGGAAGAAGCTCCTGCCATTGTTATTCTAAGAGACCCCGGCGTCAAACATGTAGTCTACCATGGCTCAACCAACAATTCAAGACTTATTGATTTCATGGAACAAAATAAACATCAAGGTGCATAAATCATTAATGTCATTTTTCAGACCTAATATTATATATAATCATTTATTTTTTCAGTAATGTTTCCCTAATTAAGAAGTGTTACATCTATGGAGCTTGGTTGTGATCCCAAAGGCTACTCACGTGCTGGAAATAACACCACAGTTTGGTATTGTGTTCTTCTTATTGGAAGACAAAGCACAAAACTCCATAAAATGTGTGAAGTAAGATTCTTATCTTAATTCATAAACAATAGTCTTTTTATTTCTTTTCTTTAAAGATAAATATTATATATATATATATATATATATATATATATATATATATATATATATATAATATATAAATATATATATATATATATATATATATATATATATATATATATATATACAAATATATATATATATATTATATTGTTAAAGACCATGTGTAGGGTCGAAGAGATACTATCAGATAGTGAAAATGTAAATCAAGTTGACCAAGACCAAGCTGCCATGTCAGCATTGAAGGAAAAAAGACTCACATTTGCCTGGGTGGATGGTGAAGCACAAAAGGTATACATATGTTGTAGACTGAAACAAACAAACAGAACACAAATACTAATATTTATTCATATTCACATTCATCTCTTTCTGTAAGTTAATTATTTTAAATAAAAAATACCTGAAAAACCATAACATCCTGGTAATCAGATTTCTATGATAATATGGCCAGCTTGCAACATGTTTTTCTTTTATTCTCTACTCGCGCCTATTATGCAGGATTGTAATAGTGACAGTGTTGCCTGCAGTGATAACTCTTTATCCAAACAATCATGAGGTTCCCATCTATAAATCAGTTGAAGAAAATTAGGAAAGGATTCATGTTCTGCAAAAGGTACTTGATATTTATTTATAGGCTTATATGTCATGATTTCAAACTTGCAGTCTTGAAAAAACTTATGGTTTGATGTTTATTTATAGGCTTATATGTCATTGGAGGAGGGGTATATGCCACCTGTAACATCCATTGTTGTACTAAAGAGGCATCACACACGTTTCTTTCCTATGAAGCATGGAGGTAAAGCTAGCACCGACAGGAGTGGCAACATTCTTCCATATTTTAACAGTTTTATTATTTGTAAATAAGTACATAATTATGGTCTCATTTATTAAGAATGAATGTTAAATGTTATGTTGGAAGGGACTGTGGTTGACACCAAGATTTGCCACCAAATGGAGTTTGATTTCTACCTGTGTAGTCATGCTGGTATTCAGGTGAACCAACTGAACTACTTGAGCTTAATAAATCTTTCAGTTTAAAAGGTGATGATATATTTGATTTGCAGGGAACAAGCAGGCCAACACATTACCATTTGTTGTATGATGAGAATTAGTTCACTCCTGATGGTCTCCAAAATCTAACAAACTGTCTATGCTACACTTATCAAAGGTGTACAAGATCAGTGTCCATAGGTATAAATCATATCTGATTGTTCTTGTTCTTTGAGTGTAATATTATGCTAAAACTATATATGATATATTTCAAACAAAAAAAAATGCAGTTCCTCCTGCTTACTATGCGCATTTGGTTGCATTTCATGCCCGTTATTACGTGGTGGGGGTGAATTGTCTGACAGTGGTTCTTCACATGGAGCCGGGGGGCGTGCAACAAGAAGGTTCCACTTAATTGTAATGTAGTATTAGGTTATACAGTTAGGGAAAACCTCTTAATAACAATATACAATCAGATCCCCTTAATATCAATGCATTACAATTTTTTGACATAATGTTATTGTATGAAATTTATTGTTTTGGTATATATTTGTTTCTACAATTTTGTATTATGCGTAAATAAGTATCGTAAAGGCACGTCGTATATGCATATGGTAAATGGCTGCTGAAGTTTATGACACGTAAATGCGTGTCATCTTCATTTATGACAGGAGCTTTAATGATACGCAATGTGTGTCCTAAATGCGCGTCGTAAGGTTACGACACGCAAATGCGTGTCATCTTCCTTTATGACAGGGCCTTCCTTGATACGCATTGCGTGTCGTAAATGAGCGTCGTAAATGCGTGTCGTAACTGCGCGTCGTAAATGCGCGTCGTCTATAGACGACGCGCAAAAGCGTTTCGTCTCTCGTTATGACAGGGCCTTCCTTGACACGCATTTGCGCGTCGTCTGAGCGTTTTACGACACACATTGCGCGTCGTAAAAGGCTGTTTTTCTAATAGTGTTGGGAAGCATATTGATATAGTTTATTCGGTGATTGTAGTTTTGAGAGTCCCCGGCTTTGTGGTTCTCACTAGAAGTTCGGTCTTATAGCTAGGAAGTTGTGGAATATGTTGGTGTTGTATGTGATTCTTTGCAGCGGTTATATAGACGAGACTCGCGTTGGGAGTCGCCTTGTTTTTGAATGGAGGTTTCAACAACAGTAGATAGTCAGGGCTTCTATTTTCCAGTTGGTTCTCGTCACGATTGTGCACTTATGTGCGGAGTAGCATGATGACGACTGGCTGAGAAGGTTTAGAGTTGATAAAATCTACGGGTTTTCGGCTAGGGGTTCCATCATGAATTGGAAGCGAGATATGATTTTGAAGACGGAATCTAATTTAAGTGGGGGAGAATTGTAACATCCTTTTTTACTGCCATTTCTGAGCCATGGACCGGAAGTCAATTGTGTATGGTTTTCGGCCTTAAGGAGGCAAATTTTAGTCCTTGTGGAAGGAGGTAATGATAGTGAAGAGATTTTACCCTTAAATTGTTAACTGGACCGAAGGGTAAAAAGGGAAAAGTCATAGGTCGGGTCCTTGCATGAAATATGGATTTTTGGTCAAGAAGGTTTTAGATCAAGATATTTAGATAATATTGTAGAGCTCTTCAACACCTTTCTGTGGATATAAAGAATGTCGAAAAGGAAGTTAGAACGAATAAGTTACGACGTTTGAAGTTAGAACGATTTTTTGGGTTCACCGCATACGCAGGGCGTACGAGGAGTATGTAGGGCATACACTATAAGTGCCCAAACCCTATTTTAGTGGCTTGAGCCCTCTTTAAGACCCTTAAATTCCCCAAACCCATTCCATTCTCAGCCTCCACCTATCCAACACCCTTCCTTGAAACCCTAACCCTAGATTGAGCCTTGTGTGCAAAAAGAAGGTGCTTTTAAGTGCTTTGGAGTGTTCTTTGTGCACCTTAGAGAAGAAGGAACTCATTGAAGAAGTGTTGGTTGCATTGGATCTTGTAGATACAGACTTTGTTTACCTTGATCTTTCTTCTAGAGGTATAAAGTTTGAATCTTGATGATGAAATTATTAGATATAGCTAGTTTTGGGTGTTATGAGCTTTTAGTCATTTTAAGAGCATAAAGATTAGATCTTGAAAGTTTGTGACCTTTTTATGGATAAAGTTGGAAACTTTATCCATCTAAACATCATTTTGATTCAGATCTGAAGGTTAGAGACTTGGACTTAATGGATTAAGTTGAAAAAGATGCCTTTCTGGGTCCCTTGGAGACTTAAAGACTAGATCTTGTTGTTGAGACCATTCTAATAGTTAAAGTTAGAAAATTTTTCCGTTATGGAGCTACTATTAACCATAAAAATGTGATCTTAGCCCTTCTCTCCCTTCCATACAAGAGTTGTGATGTCTTATTGGCTTAAGAACTTAGGGTTTTGGACATTAAGCACTTTATAGCCATGAAAAGTTATAAAGTTGGAAACTTTATGACTTAGGACATAATTTTAGGCTTGGATCTGAGTTTTGGACGTAAGGGATTAATGGAATAAGCTCTTAATGAAGTTTTGGGACTGGGCTGCGTATGTTGGGCGTCCCTAGTGGAATGTTGCGCGTACGTGGTCAGCGCCCCGCTTTTGGTCAACATTAGAGTACGTTGGGCGAACTCTCTTGGTACGCAAGGTGTACTCCACTGGGAAGAAATATTGAGTTTTGGACCTTGACCGTTGACTTTGACTTTGACCAGGGTTGACCAAGTTTGACTTAAAGGTATTTTGAGCTATAGTTAAGCCTTGGTCTCTATCGATTGAATAGGTGACTTGTGGATCCGGTATTCGGAGCAGTGTATTATTCTGATATTCGTCAGACTGTGAGGTGAGTTTTCCTCACTGTACCCGAGGGTCGAAGGCACCAATGTCGGCCCACTAGATTATTTATCCTAGTCAGGATAGTGATATGATGTTGGTGGATCCCTATGATTATTTGTATTTGCTGGCTCTATGTTTATGTTTATTTGTTGCATATGTCGACATGTTGTGTTTGGTTGCGGCGATCCCACTTTGTGCTATAAGCCAAGATACCCGGGGATGACCGGATAGGCTGTAGGTAATGCGGGGCGGTCCAGTTAGGCCAGCGGCCTGTAGAGCGGTCCGGATAGGCTATAGGCCCTGCAAGGCGGTCCAATCATGCTGAAGGCTCGTAGAGCGGTCCAAATAGGCTATAGGCAATACGAGGCGGTCCAGTCAGGATGGATGTTCATGTTGTATGCTTGTTTGTTGTGGGGTGATGGTACTTTGGGGGAACTCACAAAGCTTTGGCTTACAGTTTTAGTCTATGGTTTCAGGTACTTTCAAGGATCATGGGAAGGCGAATGCGTGATCGTACACAACTTCCTATTTTTATGTCTTCAGGTCTTGGGAAAACTCTGATTTTTAAATATTGTTTTCGGAAACAATGACTCTTTTGTAAACAATGATGTTAAATGGTTGATTTTGAAAATTTTAAATTTCTTTGATTTTTGGGATGTTACATGTGATATGATTATGTATGCCGGTTGGGGCCTATCATTGGGCAGGGCCCACTATGTTTATTGGGTGGGGCCTGTTATGTAGTTTGGGCGGGTCCTGTTTGTATGTTCATTGAAAGGGGTCTCATTTATATGCTTATTGGGTAGGGCCCAATATAAATGTTTTTCAGGTACTCATCTGAAGGGAAACGTTCGACTGTACACATGTGCATTCGCAACATGTTTCCGCACAATGTAATCATACTTTGATAGATTTTAATAAATAAAAATGAAAAACTTTGGTTGAAAATTAGGACGTAATAATGTGTTAGGGAAATAGGTACACTATAATTTTTCTTCAACTTGAGGGACATTATTGTCTGCTCGTATTTATCGATGTGGTGTTTGGGGTTAGTTGTCCCGTTTTAAGTTTTCAACATTGGTAGTTTAGCTATGTTTGATATTTTTAAATTCAATAGATGTGGAGCGAAAGGAGATATTACACTTCATCCCATCATGTTTTGTGAAGAGATTGGTCATTGTAATGGTGTAAATGGAAAGGCGAATAATGTAGTATATGTATTCGAGGAACTTGGGAATGGTATGTATGTATTTAGACCCGTATTTTGAGTGATATGCATAAAGATGGTCGGAGCAAGTGTTTTGCGAAATCATAGATATATTTACCATGGATGCTCGCAATGTGATTTGGGGAATAAAGAGATGCTACATGGGTGTTATCAGTAGAGAGGTTTGGAGGTTGTATTGAAGGGTATTCATTGTTCCTCTAGGAAGAATGGTGTTGTTTTGAACATGGCATGCCAACAGTGGTTGTGACATACTAGTGGGAGGAATGAGTAGCGGTGTTAGGACATGCGTTAATCCCGACATCCAAATTTTACTTATGGATTGATTAATGTTGTTAGAATGATCTGTGGAATCATAAATGGTGGTAGAACCAGGGTTAGCATTGGTTCCAGTGGTTGCATTAAGCGGATTAGGCTTTGAGCTGCTCTGCTAACTTTAGTACTTTCTTCCGTTGTCATCTCCTATAATGCAGTTGTGTTGCTTTTGTTCTTGTTGCATACAACAGATGGCACTAACGATGTGACGTCGGTCCCGAAGAATCAACTATTGATCAGAGTATCTTAGGGATCTGTAGTGTCACACAAGAAAAGAGACAACATCAGCCACTTTAGGGGAGGAGGTTCAATGACGATGCTCCAATGGTCAAGTCAGATGGTGATCAGAGAGATGTATTAGGGCGTTGAATGTGAAGGAGGCGATTCCCATACCAGAGATATGTTGGTCCTTATATTAAGGATATAGAGTGTAGATTGTTCTATCTATTCTCTGATTGATTTTTGTGGATATTGATTGGTGCAGAACGAGTCTCGGTAATGACACGAGCACTTCCTTGCATCGACATATTGTTTCATGGTTTTTCCACCTAGCATGCATGTGGAATAGGTGGTTCCTTGATGTCGTGTTGGTTTGTTGTTTTGTCGTCTGGCTCGGCTGTCAGACAGTGGGGTTACATGTTATGATGTGGGTTTGTATGGCTACTTGGTAGCGAGCCAAATCGGGCGGTTGTTCAGATGTTCGTCTTTATGTTAGAAATAATTGGCCAAGATCTTGATTGCCACCGCTGGGGACTTGTTGTCACGTCTTCATTGGCTCCTGACGTATCTTTAAGGATACATTATCATCATTACACCAACAATTGCCCTAAAAAGGGAACCAATATATTGGCATCACAAAAAACACGAAAGCGGAACTTGCCAAAGTAAAAGGATGTGTGTTTCAGTTAACAAATGAATAAGCCAAAGAGAATCATGAGGTTTTATCATGTACAATAATCATAAATTCCCTACATGTGAGTGTTTTATTTGATTTGGGTTCAAATTATTTATTTACATTACACAAATTTTGAAAGAAAATTTTTATGCAGAAGTACATACCGATGAACATGTTTCCATACAATATGTTTGCGGTAATTGTTCTATATAAATCGATGGGAAAAAGTTTGAAGTCAATTTCTTTCCAATGGGTATTTAAGGCTCCAACATTTTTTAGGCATGGATTAGATTGGGAACAACTATGCTAAGATAATATGTGAAATAAATATTGTATCATTAAAGATGAAAGACGGAACAAAAATATTTATATATGGGGAAAAAAGTAGAATACAAAGTTTGATTACAACAATTAATGCTTGAAAGAGCATACTGAAAGGGTGTGGGTCGTTTATTGCTTATGTCCTTGATGCGAGAAGAGAAAAGAAAAGGTTTGAAGAAATAAAAGCTGTATGAAACTTTCCCAAAAAATTTCCCAATGATTTACCCAGCTTTCTTCCTGAAAGGAAAGTCAATTTTTGAATTGATCTTGTATCGTGTGCTTCTCCGATTAGTTGTTATGCATATCATTTCACTCCGACGGAGATGCACCATTTCATTTCCTAACTTCAAGAATTACTCGACAAAGGCTTTATCAATACGAATTTCCATCGATTATCATGGGCTCAACAAAGTAACGATGAAGAATCAATATCCTTTAATGAGGATTCATGATCTCTTCAATCAGTTTTAGGGAGCTGGTTAATTTTATGAAATTGATCCCCAATCTAGTTATCACCAAAGCCCGCATAAAAGATAGTGATGTTGAAAGACAATGCTCCGAACCCATTATAGTCATTATCATTTTCCGGTAATGCCAGTCTGTCACACCCCCGAACCAGACGGCGGAAACGTCCGGGGGCTCGTGTGACTAACGATTGAATAATCATCACAATGAATATACATGAATCATAACACGATCATTGCCAACCTTACATAATACAACTAACATTGTTCACATCAAGTACATTGTTAAAATACATAAGTTCAAATTTTTAAAAGTACGATAAGTGCTGTTACATAAAACAAAACCATACACACTTGCAATTCTTCCAGCTTAACGATTACCTGAGAATACAAGTTATTTTGAAAACGGTCAACATATATAATGTTGGTGAGTTCATAAGTATGTTTGAGTAAAAGTCATTGTATCTTTCATAAAAACCCAGAAAATCCGATATTTTTAGTAAAATGTCTGAAAATGTTGTGAAAATCAAGTATAAATGCATGTGTGAATTTCATAGTTATAACTTATAAGAGTGAAGTTTAGATTCGTTGTATTGTGAATAAATGATAAATGTATATGAATAATTTCCCCAGAAAATCCGATATTTTCTGTTTTGTAACAACGTCTAGATTCTTGTATCGTTAAATAGTTTGTTTTGCATTGACACAATCGAAGAGTTTATCTTCGAAAGGTTAAACTTTTGGTATTGAATCCCTATATGAGCCGTTATAACCATGCATGATAATGACTAGGTCGCCCGTATTGGTATTTTTTCAAATGCCGGTCTTGCTAAGGATTTTGTCGCCCTAGACTGGCCTAGTCTAGCTGTAGCGAACAACTAAGGCGTGGGGGATCACCCCGTATAGATCTATACACAAACTCCTGCTTTCCTACCAGGAAACTTTGATTATAACTACAAGATACGATTGTACACTCAGTGGTGCCAACCGACAAGTCTCACTTGATTCTCAACCTCTTTTTGTACTATGTTTAATGTTTACGTATATGTGATATGTTTTTGTATTTGAAAGGTACATGAATAAGTTTACGAAGTTTAATGATTACGTAAAGGTATCGTTACGGCTTACTAACATATGAAATTTCCATTCCAAGCCCTATTAGTATGTAATTAGGCCATAAAGGCCCAATCACATGTAGAAGGGTAATTTAGGCCCAATAGGCATGTAAATGGGCCACAAAAGCCCAATAAACATGTAATCCATAACTTAGGCCCAAATTAACATGTAAGTGGGTCGCAAAACCCAATAAACATGTCATGGAAAACATTGGGCTCAATACACACTTAATTGGGCCCAATGGCCAAGAAATGTGAATATTAGGCCCAATAAATAATTATTGATGTATTTCGTTTGTTTGTTTTGTTCCGCTGTTTGTTTTAGCTCAAGGTTTACTAGATGGATGATAAGAAGCTTTCTTTTGTAAAAATGACATTTTTGGCCAATAAACCACCAATTTTTAATTAAGGCCCAAAGTTTTGTAAAAATGACACTTTACTCCATAATTTATAAAAATTTCTAATTTTGTCCTAAATGTTTGGAATTTCACGGATTTAGCCCAAAAAGTTATATTTCACATTTAGAACCCTATTTTACAGAAAAGTACATTTTCAGCCCTTGTTTGTAAAAATTTACACTTTCGGCCCAATTTTGGAAAATTTTACATTTTTGGTCCAATTTGAAAATAAATGTTATTTTCACCCATAAATTTGGTTTATTTACATTTATGACTCAAACTTTGGCAAAATAACATTTTTAAACCCCAAAACTTCATTTTTTTCCGCAAATTGGGCCCAAAACCGTGAGGCCCAAGGGTTTTGGCCCATTAAGCTCAAATTTGCATTTTTGGCCCTTTTTAAAGTATGTTTGATATAAAAAAACCTTTTTATACATGTAGGACCTGTTTGGCCCTTATAAAAACATAAATGTCACTTTTTGCCCTTATCTTTTGTTTTCTTGACAATTTTGTCCTTTAACAAGGTTTTTGTTGAAATCTTTTGTATCTAAAACTTGTAATCACTTTTGGCATGATAATATGATGTATATAATGTCATAGTTCATAGATCTTTGCTAAATAATACTTAGAATTTCGAGATTTGTTAAGATCCAACACATTTTTACTAAATAAACTAAGTATTCACACAAAACATGCATATAACACATAGATCTACACATTTTACTTGCATTCTCCCCCAAAAATCATATGAAAACCGAAAACAAGGGGGTATGAACTCACCTTTGCTTGATGTTTCGGTTTTTGAAGAAGAAGTGGAAAGAGATGAAGTGATTTTCGGCCCTAGCAACTTTCTTGAATGGATCTCGAGCTTAAGAAGTTTTCTAGGAGTATGATCACCAAAAGCTTGTTTAGAAGGAGTGATCTAACATGAGAAAGAAGTTATGTAACTTGGATATGTAAAGACTTACCAATAATGATGATTTTTGGTGGTGGAAACCTTCTTGAAGATGCTCAAGATCTCGAAAATTTGGAGAGGAAAGGAGGAGTGTTCTTGTGAATGTTTGAGAGAAATTTGCAAATGGAGTGTGTGTGTGTGTGTGTGTATCTTCGGCCGAGAGTAGAAGAAGAGAGGGGAAAGGAGGTGGTGAAGTGACTAGCATGGATGTATAGAAGATCTTAGCATTGATACATGTTGGGCAACATGGAGGTGGCACTCCAAAGTCAACCCTTCCCCCATTTCACTTCTTTTCCTTTTTTTTATACACGGGCCAATATTTTTGGGCCAAGAAGAAAGGGTGGAGTGGATTGGGCCCATTAAAGATATTTGGATCCTAAACATAAAATTTTTCTGCCAATTGGGCTCTTGGAAGCATTCACGACCCAAATAGAATAAAAGAATGGGCTTATGGCTCACTAAGGTTAATTGGATTAGTTATGGCCCAATAAGGCCCATTAGGGTTAGAATGAATCATTCTAGGCCCAAATGGTCCAAAATGTTTTAGATTTATGAATTGGGTCCAATTAGGATCCAATTAGGGCTTCTAAGTCCAATAAAGTTGAATTGGGTGCTTATTGGTCCATTAGGCCCAATAAGGAACTCCTAGTCCAATATGGACTTAAGCCATATGGATCTTAGGGCTTCAGACTCTTTGATGAACATGAATGGTGAATCTAAATGAGCATTGAGTGAGATTTACTTAGAGTATATGTTTTACAATATTTTAATGGTTACACAGGAATAGAATTTCCTAGCTAAAATGCCAGTTGTGACATAGTCGGTCTTAAAAACCTTCCTTCTGTGTTTATGGATTTGATAACCCAAGTTTGTAAGCCATTTCTTGATAACTAAGTTATTGTATTTGTTTATAATATTCTTATCAATTCAAATGCCAAAAAAGATCATGAAAAGTATCTAGAAGAAGTGTTGGAAGTCTTAAAGAACAAACAACTATATGCCAAATATTTGAAGTGTGATTTGTAGTTACGACACGTTCAATTCTCGGATATGTCGTACCCTATATCAGGATTAAACTAGATCCCACAAAGCTTGGGGTGATGAAACTGGAGCCTCCAAAAACCCCAAACGAAGTTCGACGATTCCTCGACTAACATGAATATTATCTTTATTTTAATTTGACAAGAGAAGAAACGAAATATATCTAGGGAAAGGAAAAAGAAGAAACATTTTCAATTTTGAAGAAAAAGTTATTTAAAGTGACCCTACTTTTATTTCCACACGTAACAAAAGATTTCATAGTATATAGTGATACTTGAATGACAGGTCTAGGGTTTGATTTGATGCAGCGGGGTAAAGTAATTGTCCATGCCTCTAGAAAATTGAATGAAGGCGAGACAATAGAGAAAGAAAAGGTCGTATCTAACGCATTGATTCAGAAAGTATAAGAATATCAAATCCAAAGAAGTTTGATGAGGATACAATTAATATTTAGTCTTATCAAACAAATCAAAGTTGCACAAGAAGAATTTGTCAAACGTGAAAAATGAAGTATGAAGAATTAGGAAAGAAGATAACTTTTGAAGAAAATAACCAGGCCTGAAATCGTAGAAAGAAAAATTAGGGTCCTCGAAAATGGAGACAAACAGAAGACGATGCTCACAAGTTTAAGTACTCGATTTATACTTGGATTACAAAGAGTTATAGAGATTAAAGGAATATATACTAGTATCATGGTATGAATCTGTGACATCCCCATTTTCTCGGCCAGAAAAGACCAATTTTGTTTATGCTTTATAAAAATCAGAGTACTTCTTTTAATAAAAATGTTACGAAATTTGTTCCCAGAAAAACATGATAAATACATTATCAAAGCATTTCCGAAGAAATGTATTTTTATTCCTTTTAAAACCTTGGGATGTCATTGCCGAATACAGAAACATAAGCATAAACAGAACTTACATTTATTTACACTAGTGATCTACATCTCTTTTAAATCTCTCAGTGTAAAGTGGCTTCGTATCGACACCTGTGATACAAATAAGCTTGAGTGGGTCAGGTTGGGAAACCTAGTGAGTAGATAGGGTTTTCAACCCACAATAATATAATCATTATATTTAATCATCAAAGAATCAATCAACCCAATTACCCATCCCCATTATCTTATTTACTCTTAAGGATATACCCTAAGAATCAGCTATTCCTCGTTCAATCATTCCTAAGGATTATCCTAAGGAATAGGCACGAAATCCATCGTTGCTAATGACACATCTGTCAAGCACAGCTGCTAATATTATAACTTAGGCGTAACTGCCAAAATTGTGACATTCTTTATGGGGCGCATCTGCCGGTATAGTCCTTTAGGCGTATCCGTCGGGGTTATGAGGTTCTCTATTAGGCACTTCTTCCGGTAGAGTCCTTTAGGCGCATCTGCCAGGGTTATCTCGTTTATTGACAGTATCGTTTCCGAGAATCCACTCGCAATACATGTCAATGGGTTTTTATCTCGTTTATCGACAGTATCGTTTCCGAGAATCCACTCGCAATACATGTCAATGGGTTTTTAGAGTACAACTGGTGAATACACAGTTCAAATAACACCTACAGGTTGCGAGCCTGCTAGTGTTCCACTGGACTATCTAGAATAGTCTGTGGTTGTCATCCATACTCTGCTAGATGACGGAGCCAACACTTGGGTAAAAGGCTTCTCTCATGGTTCACCTCTCACCCTTATCTCATGGTCTATATCACGTTTCATCATTTTATTTTTTTGTCACACAGCAACTATTTCATCTACCCATGTTTTACCCAACACATTTTGTAGATATAAAATACATATACAGTTTAAATCATTTAAAACATGTATAAAAAAATCTTTCACCCAACATAGACGGCAAGTATACAGACAATATGCACACATAGCATGTAATTTATATTAAATACTTCATATCTATGTGTAAGATGAAATTAACTATGCACTCACCTGATAAGGTGGTGACTCGGTACTCGGACAACGCTTCGTTTACTTAAAACAGCTTCTTTCGACAAAACCTAGTATCATTACCACTAGAGTTTAGTCTAAGGTTCGACGAGACTAATTAATAGTCTAGCTATTATTACTATTATATAAGCGTTAAACAATACTCTTCACCTACTATGTACAGACAGGCGCCAGACATAAAACATCGGAGGTCAGGACCATTTTGGCATATATCACTTCTAAAATCCAACAACCCAATGCGACCCTTTAAACCAGATTCCCCATACCACGAGTAGTTAAAAATATATTATAACGACACTTATATAACCCATAATAATAGCTCAAATAATTATTATAAGGTTCTAATAACATTACTATATTGAAACATAAGTTATACTAAAGATAGGGTATGTGTATCTTACTTACAACGAGTTTTTCTCAAAATCGGGCTCCACCAAAGCAGAGTTTCTGAGCCGAAGGCTCTTCTTTTCGGAGTCTTCGGGCGCTCCGGGGCTTCCGCCTCGTACTAGGGGGTTCCCTAGGCTTTTTTTTTGGGGGGGGGGGGGGGTTTAGGGCTTAGAGAGATGTTCTAGAGAGAGGGGAAGAAGTTGGAAGGTGTGAGGAATGAAGGGAACCCGACACCTCTATTTATAGGCTTCCTGGAGCGCCACCACGTCGTGGTACCTCCCACCACATCGTGGTACCTCCCACCACATCGTGGTGTTGCGTAGGCTCCAAGGTTTCGCCTGGTGCGGACACGTGGCATCGCTCATAGGGTGGAAATCAGCCGATTTTCAAAAATTCACAACTTTCGCATACGAGCTCCGTTTTTGACGTTCTTTATATCCACGCGTTGGTAAAGATAAGATCTACAACTTTGATTTTAACTCCGTCAGGTAATTCTCGACCGATCTTAAATTTAACAGTACGAGGAGATTATACTGTTAAATGTCCGCGTAAAATTCATAACTTCTACATATGGCCTCCGTTTCCGTCTGTCTTTTTACCGTTGAGTTACTATTAATGAGATCTTCAAATCTCATTTAGGTCACATAGGCCAAAAACCGCTCGATCTAAAATTCAAGTTTCGGGTCGTGCACTGCTATGCCAAATCTTAGAAAATTCATAACTTCCTCATACAAAGTCAGATTTGGGCGTTATTTTTTTTGTATGTTCTCGGTTTAACGTATACTACAACTTTTGTTTAGATTTCTAAGGCTAAAAAGTCCTCCATCGTAAATTCACTATTTACGTCTCCTGGTGCCATGCCGGTTTTGCCGAAAAACTTCGACGGGTCAGAACTTCTTTGTTATAACTCGGATTTCGGCGTTCTTTATATGTACGGAACCCTTGTAACATATACTACCACTTGGAAAAGATTAATACTTCTAAATAATCTTCCATCAAAAACTCATTTTTGATGCTTATTGTCTCTAAATTGACTAGCCCGGATCTACGGGCGTTACAATTATCTCCCCCTTAGGATGATTACGTCCCAGAATCATCAACGAATCAGGGCAGTATAATGACTCCATACATCATCTCTTCATCCTAGGTAATAATCGTAACTTCTTTGTTCCTTCGAATGAGTATCTAACTCTTGGACTCCTTGTCTGCAGGCGGTGCTCGATCTTGCACTTGATCCCTATATCACGTTAGACTCCAAATTATGACCTTCAAGTCACAATCTCGATCCTCACTGGATATGAACTTAAGATAAGTTCTTTTATTACTACAATGGACCGATGTGTCATATTCTAATAACCTATCATCGTATATTGCAACGCTTAGACTCAGGTCTCTTAGAGTCAAATTCTAGAACGGACTATACCTTCCTTCATGTTATAATGGGATATAATCACATCTTAAAAGGTAGCATTTCTAGCTAGAAGCAACTATCGCGATACTTCTACTGATCGCTTTGATTATCTTTTATTTCAATCTTTCAGCTTAAGTCAAATGCTACATCGAACTTGGTTCTCTGAACCACGTAACATACTCATCGTAGTCGGACTCAATTTGATATGACCACTAGGGTCAGAATAACAATCATCTTCTTAGTCATTACCGAAACAATGGTAATGACATATATGAACAAAACGGAATCAACTACTAGCTTCTTGGTAACCTTGTGACTTTCCCTGATCCAAGTGCGAGTCATGTGCTTCCGGTAGTATAGGCCTCTACTACCTTTCACACCTACTCATACTCGTCCCAAGTATTGTCTCGCAGTTCTCCAAGTCATTATCACAAAAACAATTTTAACACATACAAATGTGTCCAAACAATCATATAATTTTCCCTAGACTCTACTAGGACTTCTTCCATGCGTATCTTCAATCATCAACTCTGCTTCAACTCGGTTGGTGATGGAAATGTCAGACGACGGGATTACTTCATGAATTATACCAAAAATCTTTCTTTCTGCTAATCGAAAGTGTACTTCTCCCGTACTAGACGTATTATTTCTTAGACACGTTCTAAAGGCAAGATATCACTCTTACGATATCTTCCGATAGGTACCACTCAGTATCGTAATCCTTCTCATTTCCTTCATTTACTCAATTCACTACGAGTATTCACCATGATGTTTTGCACACCAAAGCAGCCGTTTGGTGTATCGAGACGAGAATAAAGATAGAGGAAGGTTTAGACGCGTGTTCCTCCTTATTACCTCGAAAAATTATATGCCAGTTATAATATTGTAATTAAACGTTTAGAAATCTGAACACATAAAATTTCCAGATCCGGTCGGCAACAGACCATAGATCCGATCAAACGATAGCATAAAGCATCACAAATTATTAAGCACATAAAAGCATCTTAGGCATCTTCCCTAATTAAGCTAGTGCTTGTGTCTATTCAGGTGTACTTTCTAAAATATATTAGACACACTCCTCACGATCATCGCTTAGCATTCTAAGTTTAAGTCTAGAAATAAATCCTTATTCCTAGTTCGCTTAAACTAATGCTCTGATACTAACTGTGACATCCCCATTTTCTCGCCCAGAAAAGACCAATTTTGTTTATGCTTTATAAAAATCAGAGTACTTCTTTTAATAAAAATGTTGCGGAATTTGTTCCCAGAAAAACATGATAAATACATTATCAAAGCATTTCCGAAGAAATGTATTTTTATTCCTTTTAAAACCTTGGGATGTCACTGTCAATACAGAAACATAAGCATAAACAGAACTTACGATTATTTACACTAGTGATCTACATCTCTTTTAAATCTCTCAGTGTAAAGTGGCTTTGTATCGACACCTGTGATACAAATAAGCTTGAGTGGGTCAGGTTGGAAAACCTGGTGAGTACATAGGGTTTTCAACCCACAATAATATAATCATTATGTTTAATCATCAAAGAATCAATCAACCCAATTACCCATCCCCATTATCTTATTTACTCTTAAGGATCTACCCTAAGAATCAGCTATTCCTCGTTCATTCATTCCTAAGGATTATCCTAAGGAGTAGGCACGAAATCCATCGTTGCTAATGACACATCTGTCAAGCACAGCTGCTAATATTATCACTTAGGCGCAACTGCCAAAATTATGACATTCTTTATGGGGCGCATCTGCCGGTATAGTCCTTTAGGCGTATCTTCCGGGGTTATGAGGTTCTCTATTAGGCACTTCTGCCGGTAGAGTCCTTTAGGCGCATCTGCCAGGGTTATCTCGTTTATTGACAATATCGTTTCCGAGAATCCACTCGCAATACATGTCAATGGGTTTTTATCTCGTTTATCGACAATATCGTTTTCGAGAATCCTCTCGCAATACATGTCAATGAGTTTTTAGAGTACAATTGGTGAATACACAGTTCAAATCACACCTACAGGCTGCGAGCCTGCTAGTGTTCCACCAGACTGTCTAGAATAGTCCGTGGTTGTCATCCATGCTCTGCTAGATGACGGGGCCAATACTTGGGTAAAAGGCTTCTCTCATGGTTCACCTCTCACCCTTATCTCATGGTCTATATCACCTTTCATCATTTTATTTTTTTTGTCACACGACAACTATTTCATCTACCCATGTTTTTGTTGGATTAGTGTCTAAGTCCATAACTATTTTGGTATGTACTTGACCCGATTATGAGCATGGTCCTTTTGGGTTGCCTTCACCATAGCAATATGTAGGATGAATTAAGGAGAGAAAGGTTTAATTATGATTTATTAATATATTATAAGAATAATATATTAAATGAGAAATCATATTGGTTGATTAATATTAGTCAAGAATTAATTAAGAATTAATTTTGTGACTAAAAGAGATTAATTAAACTTATGAGACTGGAATTGTAATTATAGGATAACTGCAATTGGGCTATGGATCACCTTGGAATAATAGGTTGGACGAATTCTATGGGGAAGCCCATTAGAAATCGTCCAAGGCATGTTCCAGAAGGGGTCCATGGGCTGCTTAGGGCTTAAGCAGTCAAATTAGGGTTTCCTTGTTGGATAACCCTAATAGCCTAAGTATATAAGGAACCCTTGGGCACCAAAAACGTGGCTAACACTTGGATTAGGGTTTCCAGCCGTTTTTGGTGCCTCCCCTCTCTTCTCTCATTCATCCAATTGCTTAGTGGTGTTTGTGACTCCATTAGAGGTGAAACACTTGAGGCACTAAGCTTTCTGAAGCCAATCAAAGCAAGGAATTGATTGTTGTTACTATATAACAATCAAAGGTAATTACTAAACCCTTATTTCAGTTCTTATATGATAGATCTAGGGTTTATAGCTTTGGATATTCGATTGCATGTTCATTAGACAAACTAGATCCAAAAGCTATTAGGGTTTGCATGTACACCATAGGAATGATGTATTGCTCAAAACCCATCAGTGGTATCAGAGCCTAGGGCTGTTTGTTAGTGAATTTGATGCTTATTTGATCGAATTTTGGCTGAAAATCGATTTTTTTTTTGAGGTTTTTCGATTTGACTCGCCGAGTCAACTGGGTGACTCGCCGAGTCCATAGTGAACTTGACGAGTCCAAGCCTGACTCGACAAGTCAGAGGGTCAGATGGAGGATTTTTCGGGTTTCTTGCCTATTTTTGCTGTGGGATAATTACCAAAACGTTTTTTATTGATAGAAATCGGATTTTTATGATATTGGGTGATTATCTGTGCCAAAGTAAAAGATAATTTCATATTAATTGAATAATTACTTCCTTATATGATTAAATTTAATTATTTGAATTATTTGGTGTATTATCTTGCAAGAAATTAGACTAGGTCAAAACTATATAATTGCCTTATTTGAATTATTGATCTAGAATGTTCTTGACAAAGTTTGAATAGTTTCAAATTACTCCCTTTAAATTTATAGTTTAAATTTGAACTTAAAAGTTTTGTTTTTGAAATTTAAATAGTTTAACCCTAATGTTTTGAAATGTTTCAAAACTTGCCCTCAAGTTTTGGAATTTAAAAGTTGATTAAAAGTTTAATTTTGAAATGTTAAATTCTAAAAACCCTCGTATTTTTTGAAAAAGTTCAAATTACACCCTTATGGTTTTATTAATTAATTAAAGTGTATAATTAAAAGAGAGTTAATAATTCCATAAAGTTTTGGTTTACATTTAACTAAATTAAAAGTATAATTTATTAAATTAGACCACCTAGTATTTTAAAAGTATAAAATACACCCTTATACTATATGTAACATTAAAAGTCTAATATTATATATGTATGAGTAAAGGTCAGTCTTACCGTTAGTAGGCCTCATTCACGAAGCTGGTCTATAAGGGGTGTTTAAGGAAATTGCCTATAAAATGGCGATTGAATGGGTATACACTCTTACCCACTGCACTATTGACTAGTGGAGGGTCGTTAGCCGAACGGGTAGGATAGGACGAAACCTTCCATTATAAGTATAAAGAAGTACAAAGTAACTAAATGCTTTTACAAATTCCCAAATCATAGTTACTTTAGGCAAAATGTGAAATTGTATGCTAATCCATGGAATTACACTTCGTACCCTTGTCAAACGTTAGTGGTTAACCGACACACTAATTTGGGATTGACATTGGTGGCGAAGGGTGGCTCGATGTTTATCATAGATCAATGGAGCGTGTGTGGTTAACCGACACATTGATTAGGTGATAGTATCATTGAGTGCATCACGTAGATTCGTATCGTTATTCACACCTTGTTTGTGATCCTCGGTATCCCAGTCGCAAATTTGAAGGGCATAATCGAGATTAAACTTGCCATTGAAAAGTTCAATGAATCTCAAAAGATCTAGGAGTTTCAATTCATTTAAAACTTAAACCTTTTCTGTTTTTCATGGTGGAAATTGGTAAATCGTCATTTACCTACCTTCAAATATTCTGCAACTAGATTACGGCATCCCACTTCTAGGTTGTAGAGTATTGTGTTGGATCCTAGCCTTGATGTTTCATTTAGGTGTTACATCAAGGATTCTTATCAACTAACTTGAATTTTCTCCCGTTTTGTAGATGTCTAAATCTTACAATGGTCTTCCCAAGTCCCTTGGAACAAGCTTTCCAAATGAAGATGACGTTCCACGATACGATCAAGGAAATGAGAGTCATGCTTCACTTCCTCCACCTCCTCCAATTATTCTCCCTAATCCACAAGTTCAAAGGCTTGAAAGATTCAAGCTCACTCAAGCCCTATTGGCAAGTAAACACGAAGATGGGAAACCTGTGTGTGCACACGTCTTGGAGATAAAGTCACACATTGACAGGTTAAGGATGTTGGGTGTCGAGATTTCAGGTGAGTTGGCTGTTGACTGGGTTCTTCAGTCGCTTCCAGAATCATATAGTGAGTTCGTTAGAGAGTACTATATGATGGACCATGACGTGACCCTCATTGATTTGACTTATTTGCTTATAGCTGCTGAATCAGAAATGATTTGGCGTGCTGATCAAGCAAATTTGTCTGGTGAATCAAACTCCCAAACTTCAATTGACATTGAAAATGGTGACATTGGAAATCCAGAAAAGGTAAATTCTGAGATAGTTCCTTGTGCCATTCCAAAAGAGTCCATTTGCTTCTACTGCCAAGAGAAGGGGCATTGGAGACGAAGCTGCCCTGTTTACCTGAGAGATCTAAGAGATAGGAGAGTCAATACGTATGGCTCTACTTCAGGTAAAATCCTCTAACTAACTCTGTAAGTTCCTATTTTTTGATTCTTGATACATGATGTGATAAGATTACATTTTGATGTTTTGCAGGATCGAAGAAAAGAGAGGAAGCTTAAGGAAGAAGCGTGCTGAATCTGATCATGAAGAAATGGATTTCGATCGCATGGATTCGAAGATCAGATTTTTGAGTTGCTACTCTAGAGTTAGGATAGATTGATAAGAAATATGTAATAGCGTAGTTTTTCAGTTGAATTGCATTGTAAGAACAAATTTTTTCCGCAATAATATAAATTTTGATTTTATCTTATTTATTTATCCTAGCAGTGGCATGTATGAAAAATTGATGTTTGAATATTTCTACTATTAGCAATAATGGATTTGATTCTTAATTATGTTATTTGTGGAAATGTCGAGAATTTGCCAAATAAAGATTTTCATCGCCCAAGTTTCAATTGGACAGAAACATGGAATCATACAACTTGGTTGTGATGAATGAGAAACTTCATATTTGGAAATTAGACTATTTTTGACAAAGTGTCAAGAGAAGGACTAGGAGATCGAGTACACTAGGTTGTGCGTTGATCAAGTCCACCACACGAGTGATAAAGATATTCGTCATGATTTAATAAAGTTTAGTAAATATGGTTATACTTATAAGATTAAGTATAATTCTTAGTTGATTGAAAGAGTTTCAATCAATAGCAAAACGAATAAGAAGAATCAAGTAGGCAGAAAGATAAAAGTTTCTCTATTCTAAGAAGAAGGGAGAGTACCTTTTATTGTGTTTTATGATAAATCTTAATGATTAAGAACCATATCTCAATTGATCCTCCAAGTGAGTCTTAGTGCATTTGTATGTCAAAGAAGAGAAATCGATAATTGTAGAAATGGTTAAAATCAAGAAGTCAATCATACTTCGTTCCAATATCAAGTCTTAGAGTTATATTCCAAGATTGTGAATTGAGTGACAAGTCTTAAGTAGGTTTATAACACTCGTCAAATGTGGAATTTGGAAAAGTTTTCTTATTCTTGCACATTTGAAATTGGTAAGTTGTGATGTCTTGGATAAGACAAAGACCAACCAAGACCAATTGTGTGAAGTGTTAAACTTGACAAAAGGCTACACTAACTCTTGAATATTTGTTTGTCAAGAAATGTTTCTTAACAAGAGAACCTCATATGTCAAGGAGTCAGTGGGAGTCTTAATGGTCTTGAAAAGTTTCAAGAACAAATCAAGAATAAACCTAATTGATCATCACTAGCACACGACTTGAGGTATATAACCTATCGTGTTGACGTTATCTTGTTTCTGTGCCATTCCAGTTGAGTTAATTGTGCATGTGAGTTCTATGAGTTCTCATTTGAATGCACAAAGACAAAGCATCTTGATCAATGGAAAGTACATTGATATGTAGGGGTGAGTTGCTTGGAAGACATGGTGGGCACTCGTGTTACCATGAGGCAAGAAATCAAGATTGAACAAGTTCAGTCCATATGGTTTTGGATTTGTCGCAAACCTTCGTTTTGACAAATTCACATGGATAGGAACACATGCATCATAAAATCTAAGTGTCATAAGGTTTCCCTCCTTCATGAAAATGATTGTGAGGAAATGCTTTCACTAAGAGAGATTTTAAGAAGATAGTAATTGTGAAAATTGTATTCTCAAATTCGATTATGATTACGGCATCCCTTTTCATAGTTCGAATTGTGAGATTTGGCAATTGGTCTGAACATTTGGGACTTAGTAACATAAATTCTGAATTATTTAGACACACATGTGAGCTATCTAAGGCAAAGGTGTATGAGCTTAAAAAACTTAGATAAATGCTTATCAAAGCATTAGGTATTAGAAATATGAACTTAAGGAATTCAATAAGCATTGTTTTTTGGAAGTTCAATTGTTTTCTGAATACATGTCAAAGCTAGTGGGAGCATAAGTGTTATGCTGGTAAGAAAATAATCATCATGTTAGTGGGAGCATGATTATTATGGTAAGTATTGCAAGTTAGCAATATTAATTATAGAAAACAAAGATTCACTTTGCAAAGTTGCAAGGGTTGAAAAGTTGTTTTGCTATAATTAAGGGAGAGAATATTATACTTTGTTTCAAAATCTAAAAGCTTAGATCAAGAAATGTTAATAAAATTTAGTCAAGGATACATAGCACGTTCTCAAAATTCAATTATGATTACGGCATCCCTCTTCATAGTTCGAATTGTGAGAACATGGCTAACAAAATGTTATGACAAAAGACTGATAAAGTATCATGTCTTTATGTGAGACATTATGCATCGTGTCCAATACGCTTCGGGTATATGATCGATTGCATATGCTATAATATTTGACCATTCTAAAATTTTCAAAATGCCTAGGGCATTAAGAGGGAAAAAGGGACTAGAATCGATTTTGACTAAGATAATTAAACAACTATCAAAGGACGATCTGAGGTTCACCGAGGATTTGTCGCTTGTGAGTAGTTGGAAGTATAGTACTGGATGGACCATATCGACATTATTATGAATAGATAAGATTCTATTTAGAATGTGATGTCATATGGCAAACATGGAAATGTTTCCATAATTGGGAGTTGGAAATTAAGAATTTATGTCTAGATTAGAAATCTTTATGCAAAAAGGATGTTCAAAGGAATGTACTTTGAGTGAGAGACATCACATCTATATAATTGTTTTGTAACAATTTCTGATAGAGTACCTTGTGATTTCATTAGCCGAGTCTTTGTGACTTTTGTGTTGTGACTTCACGAAAGGATCGTTGCATAAAATGTTAGAATCTGACATATTCTAAAAGTGGCAAGAATTTGGTATTCTTATACTAATAATAAGGATTGGGGATTGTGAAATGAGTTTCATTGGAAAAGTTTTTCAATTGATCTATTTCACAAAGTATGGACCATAGGAAACCAAAGTGTGCATGCTTGGAGCATGGGACAATTGTGGTTATAATTCGAGTAATAAGTTGATTTTCAGAAACAGTAAGCAATGAATAATGAGTAATCAATATGGTGTTTAAATAAAAGTGTTTTTTATTTACGCTCAAAAGTTTTGGGGCCATATAGGATTAATATTATTATTGCGTTTCATTTTGCATGTTTTGACTTCCAGAATAACTGGGTTATTCGAACCTCCACAGTCGGTCATACGTTGGAAGTAGGTATGAAGGAAGACTGTCATGAATTTGTCTGTAGATTGTCTAAACTGTTTAGACATAGCACAAGTTTGCTGCAGAGTTCATGAGTGCTTTGATAAGATTAAAGTATTGGATTAAACCCACGCTCACTTGAATCACTTCATGGATTTATCACAGGTGATTAGTGAGACGATAACATTGTATATTCTTGAAACCGAGACGTGTCAGTTGTTATTTGCTGGTCGGTTGCACATTGATGATAAGTAAACGCACCAGTAACTTGGTGTTATAAAATTTATTGTTGTGTGTGATTCGATTAGTAGGTGCAAGCAAGCATTTGAGTCGAAGTTTATCCATTCCTTTTACCTAAAGTGGGATAAAAGCGATATCTGTGGGCCCCTCGATGATTTAATGTTGACACCCTAAGCGCTTGGCCAAGCCGGGACTAAGTTGATGTGTTCAATTGTAGTCTGTTGTCAGTCGTCATAAATCAGATGTCGGTAAACAATACATAGACAGAGAGAATGGTTTAAATCCATGTCTCATGTCTATACGATATCTTGTAGAATGGAGGAATGTATGATCCTTTATCTAAAGGACACGCGTATCTGATAAGATCAGAGTTGACAGCCGCTTTTGAAAGCTACGATTGCTGATCAGGTTCTGAAGTTATGCAAAATAGTTATTACACTTATCCAAGTGGGAGACTGTTGGATTAGTGTCTAAGTCCATAACTATTTTGGTATGTACTTGACCCGATTATGAGCATGGTCCTTTTGGGTTGCCTTCACCATAGCAATATGTAGGATGAATTAAGGAGAGAAAGGTTTAATTATGATTTATTAATATATTATAAGAATAATATATTAAATGAGAAATAATATGGGTTGATTAATATTAGTCAAGAATTAATTAAGAATTAATTTTGTGACTAAAAGAGATTAATTAAACTTAGGGGACTGGAATTGTAATTATAGGATAATTGCAATTGGGCTATGGATCACCTTGGAATAATAGGTTGGACGAATTCTATGGGGAAGCCTATTAGAAATCGTCCAAGGCATGTTCCAGAAGGGGTCCATGGGCTGCTTAGGGCTTAAGCAGTCAAATTAGGATTTCCTTGTTGGATAACCCTAATAGCCTAAGTATATAAGGAACCCTTGGGCACCAAAAACGTGGCTAACACTTGGATTAGGGTTTCCAGCGGTTTTTGGTGCCTCCCCTCTCTTCTCTCCTTCATCCAATTGCTTAGTGGTGTTTGTGACTCCAATCGAGGTGCAACACTTGAGGCACTAAGCTTTCTGAAGCCAATCAAAGCAAGGAATTGATTGTTATTACTATATAACAAGCAAAGGTAATTACTAAACCCTTATTTCAGTTCTTATATGATAGATCTAGGGTTTATAGCTTTGGATATTCGATTGCATGGTCATTAGAAAAACTAGATCCAAAAGCTATTAGGGTTTGCATGTACACCATAGGAATGATGTATTGCTCAAAACCCATCAGTTTTACCCAACACATTTTGTAGATATAAAATACATATACAGTTTAAATCATTTAAAACATGTATAAAAAAATCTTTCACCCAGCATAGACGGCAAGTATACAGACAATATGCACACATAGCATGTAATTTATATTAAATACTTCATATCTGTGTGTAAGTTGAAAGTAACTATGCACTCACCTGATAAGGTGGTGACTCGGTACTCGGATAATGCTTCGTTTAGTTAAAACAACTTCTTTCGACAAAACCTAGTATCATTACCACTAAAGTTTAGTCTAAGGTTCGACGAGACTAATTAATAGTCTAGCTATTATTACTATTATATAAGCGTTAAACAATACTCTTCACCTACTATGTACAGATAGGGGCCAGACATAAAACACCGGAGGTCAGGACCATTTTGGCATATATCACTTCTAAAATCCAACAACCCTATGCGGCCCTTTAAACCAGATTCCCCATACCGCGAGTAGTTAAAAAGATATTATAACGACACTTATATAACCCATAATAATAGCTCAAATAATTATTATAAGGTTCTAATAACATTACTATATTGAAACATAAGTTATACTAAAGATAGGGTAGGTGTAGCTTACTTACAGCGGGTTTTTCTCAAAACCGAGCTCCGCCGAAGCAGAGTTTCTGAGCCGTAGGCTCTTCGTTTTGGAGCCGTCGGGCGCTCCGGGGCTTCCGCCTCGTGCTAGGGGGTACCCTAGGCTTTTTGGGGTGGTTTAGGGCTTAGAGAGATGTTCTAGAGAGATGGGAAGAAGTTGGAAGGTGTGAGGAATGAAGGGAACCCGACACCTCTATTTATATGCTTTCTGGAGCGTCACCACGTCGTGGTGCCTCCCACCACATCGTGGTGTTGCGTAGGCTCCAAGGTTTCGCCTGGTGCTGACACGTGGCATCGCACACAGGGTGGAAATCAGCCGATTTTCAAAAATTGATAACTTTCGCATATGAGCTCCGTTTTCGACGTTCTTTATGTCCACGCGTAGGTAAAAATAAGATCTACAACTTTTATTTTGACTCCGTCAGCTAATTCTCGACCGATCTTAAATTTAACAGTATGAGGAGATTATACTGTTAAATGTCCGCGTAAAATTCATAACTTCTACATACAGACTCCGTTTTCGTCTGTCTTTTTACCGTTGAGTTCCTATTAATGAGATCTTCAACTCTCATTTAGGTCGCGCAGACCAAAAACCGCTCGATCTAAAATTCGAGTTTCAGGTCGTGCACTGCTATGCCAAATCTTAGACAATTCATAACCCCCTCATACAAAGTCAGATTTGGGTGATTTCTAAGGCTAAAAAGTTCTCCATCGTAAATTCACTATTTACGTCTCCTGGTGCCATGCCGGTTTTGCCGAAAAACTTCGACGGGTCATAACTTCTTCGTTATAACTTGGATTTCGGCGTTCTTTATATGTACGGAACCCTTGTAACATATACTACCACTTGGAAAAGATTAATCCTTCTAAATAATCTTCCATAAAAAACTCATTTTTGATGCTTATTGTCTCTAAATTGACTAGCCCGGATCTGCGGGCGTTACATAATCCTTTCGTCGTGAAGTACATTTCTTAATGTCCATCATGCACACAAGTGAAGTTCGAGCACCAATCATAGTATGGAAAATCAGTATCATTAAACGTGCTAGATGGAAATTATTGGATTTCATCATTGGCTTACCGAGGACGAGCAAGGATCAAGATGTTGTATGGGTCATTGTTGACCAATTGACTAAAATTGTTCTTTTCTTAGCGATCAAAGAATCAAAACCAATCCAGAAGTCATCAATTATGTGGATGTAGTAGTAAGATTACACGATATAATTCCGAGTATCATGTCTAATTGAGTCGTGGGATTTAATTCCAAGTTTTGGCATTATTGGCAAGAATAATTACAGACAAAAACCCATTTGAGTATAGCCTATTATCCCCGAGTGAATGATTCAGACAATAGATGATACGTTTCAATCATGTGCTATCGATTTTAGTGGAAATTAAGATGAGTACTCGAAGCAAGCGAAAAGAAACTTACGGGCCCAAATTTCATAAGAAGTGCCGATGAAAAGGTTGCAGTGATCCAAGCTCATATGAAAGTAGCCCAAGACCGACCGAGACGTTATGCAACCTTAAAGAAAAGACCTCTTGAAATGAATGTGTGATGCTAAAAATATCATTGTGGAAAGGAGTGATGAGATTTGTTGAGAAGGGTAATTTAAAACTAAGCAAAAAAACAAAAAGGGAAAATATATTCACAAACATTATGCGAACCAAACGTTATCTTATTTGAAAATTCTAAATGTATGTAGTTTTTAGATAGAACATAAAAAGTACAATGTTATTTTGTAATATTTTCTTTTTTCTCATTAACTACAATATATTACGTTTTTAGTGGCAAAATTTTTGTTCCACGAAATATTTCAAATGGAGGGAAACTATCAAATTTTGATAGAAGAAAATTGGGTAATTTGAAAATTTTAACACTTTTATAGATGACATAAAATTAAAATTTCAATAAAAAATGGTTTCCTCCAAGGTCAACTAAAACAGTGCCTCCTATTCTATTACTCGTTTTAAATCTTTCTAAATTAAATTTTATCTCCTCTTCTTCTACTAATCGATGACGGTCATCACCAATATCCCCCTCGCAACTCACCATAACTCTCTCTCTCTCTCTCTCTCTCTCTCTCTCTCTCTCTCTCTCAAAATAGGACGATGTGGTGAAGAAAAGAACCCTTCAAACACTCCATCAACAACAAAACCTAGCCATACATTTCTCATCCTATTTAGTGGCATCAATAGCTACCGGCAAAGACTCATATACCACCATATGTCCGATGAATTTTAATTTTACAGCTTTAATTTGTAAAGATATCCTGCATACAATCGTCAAAAAGATGCCATGGTAGATTTAGCATGGTCGGCATGTGTATGCATGTTATGGAGTTTAGTAGCGTCTGATAGGGAGATTCAGGTTAGGGCTTTCATGGTGCCTTGGTAATTGAAGTATTGATCGGCAATCCTAGCTCTGATAGCTTCTTGAGAGATGATAGAGTAAATCGTTTTTCTATTTCAGTGATTATGATGAATATAAATGCAATATTATATATGCTACTTAATGAACATAAGAAAAAGATTGGATTATGCATATTACTCACAATAGCCTGCTAATCAATTACTTCCAAAATGGATGATATCGATTTACCCCTCCTTATTGATGTAAGATCACACTTGTTTTCATAATAAAGATTTGATTTTTTTTGTGGTGTCATTTTAAACTAGATTTCGATGTTAAGCATGTGTATGAATTTACAGGTATGTGAATCCATATTTGTATTTAAAGAAAAAATCAGTCAGAAAATGAAGCTTCTTATGTTGACCAAATTGAAAGGTACTATGCAAGTGAAACGACTCCATTTTCTTTCATTGATAATTTCATTGGGAAACTTGATTATGATCAACCCATTTCATGATCTTCAATTTTTAAGATCAATCCAATTCATATTATGCATAACTAATGGCAGTTAAAAGTTGCATATTATCTATATGTTATATGTTGTGATATGATTGAGTTAATGAAAAAGAGGGCTAAATGGTAATTTCATCATGTACGCATTTACTTACTTGGATTTAAACCTTCTAGAAACAGGAGTGGTAGTGTTGGTTATATATTAATGTTTTTGAATCTTCAATTTTATTTGTATTACGAATGTTCATGTAGATTTGGATGAATTCGTCGAGGAAATCATTGAAATGAAAAGCATTAAACTCAATAAAACATGACGGTAACCAAAAGGGAAAAATGAAGATAATTTGTATTGTTCTATTTTTTTTTATACTTTACTGTTGTATTACGTTAAAATATTACGAAATATTATGTTTGTACATATTTTTTTTATTAATTCTTCTTAGAATATGTACATATGAATCTTTGGATATGTGAGAGTAAAAATACAAATATGCATATATGCATTTGGTGTTTTTTTAACATCCAATGTGTTTTTTTAATTTCAAAAGTGTAATGAATTTTAAATTTAAAAAAATGTTATTTAAAAAAAACTAATTTAAAAAAAAAATCTGATTTTTTTTTTAAAGTTTGATGTTTTGGTAAAAATTATGAAATTTTCTTTTAAGAAAAAAGAATATTTAATGTTTAAAAAGTAAAAGAATTAAGATTTGTAAACCACCTTATGCATACAGGGCCGGTCCAAATATATACGGGGCCCGGGACGAAAAAGGACCCTCAAAGACAAATATAATAAAGATTAAAAAAAAATATGATTTATTCTTTACTATAGACTTGTTTAATTAGCAATAACAAGCAAACCAAATTGTTTATCTTTTGAGCTACTTTGAGTTTGAACCAACTTTAGGCCATAAAAATCATTTAGATAATAATTTTTTAATATATATACAATACATAACCTATAAATTTTGGGCCCTCTGGAGACATGGGCCCTGGGCGGTCGCCCGGGTTGCCCACCGTCTGGACCGGCCCTGATTGCATAAGATGAAAGCACACTGGAGTTGGTTTTACAAGATTACCCTTCATCCATGTTTGCTAATTACATATGGCCACACTATTGACATGTCCATAAAACAATAACAATCTTATCTTTTTTCTTTTACTATGAATATTGTTTTACTTTAATACACATAAATATTACATCGTGACCATAGAATTATTATATTCATAAGTTTTGTTTTAAAAGTGACAATAATATATATATATATATATATATATATATATATATATATATATATATATATATATATATATATATGAAATAAGATGCGACTACAACAAGTAACTATAACTATTTTATTGCCACTTTTAAAACAAATTCATTACAAATTCTCTCATAATATATATATATATATATATATATATATATATATATATATATATATATATATATATATATATATATATTAATTGTGTCCTTTAAAATTCATTACAAATTCTCTCATAAAGCAAACACAAAAATGCGGCGATGATCACATTTGTCCACATTATTCAACTGTGGCTAAATAATACATATGGACGAACAAACGATTACAAAAATATCATTATAATATACTTACAATCACTTATTTTGTTACGTTTGGTAAGTGGCTTGACAATACATATGGACACACGAACAATTAATAAATACCACAATAATGTACTCTTTTTCGAATACACTTAACCCATGATTAGGACTTTGCTTTGACTATTAGAGCAAATCGAATGGTCACACTCTAATGAACTTACATTCCATGATGCAATGGCTAGACTCATGTCTGTTCTAAGTTAGAATCTAGCACGAAAGATTCATTCCCTCATGTTCTAATGTGATATAGTCAAATCATAGCAGATAACATTTCTAGCTACAAGCTGCTTAGCCATCACGACAGATGCGATAATTCTGTCGATCGCTTCAATTTTCCTTCCATCTTTTGACTAAAGTTGGATACTACATCGAAAATGATTCTCTAAACCGAGTAATATACTTTGTTGTTTCTATCTTAGTCGGAATCGATTATCTATGAATGCTAAGGTCGGAATAACATTCGTTTTTCTTAGTCATCATCGAAACAAAGGTAACGACGAACATAAACAAAAAAAAAAACTCAGTTACTAGTGCCTTGGTAACCTTGTGACTCCTCCTGATCCTAGTACGAGTCATGTGCTTCCGGTAGTACGGACCCACACTACCTTCCACACCTACTCATACTTGTCTCAAAAAGTTGTCTTGTTGTTTCCAAGTCACCACACACAAAAATATTCACATAGAAGCTTAGCATAATTTAGAGATTTTATTGTTTCTGTAAGCGATTACAATCATCTTGAAAGTTTATTAAATACTATGCCTCTTACATCAGGCTACATACTACAATACTATATATGTGAGATGACCACTTCATGTTTTAAAGTCTATATAAGTAGATTTATTCTCTTGATTTTCTCAAACGACATCTGCTCCATCTTCAGCCGCATCCATGATCATTTGGAATGCCCTCACCTGTGACTTTGGGGGCACATTCGGCATTGCCGCTTCTTTTTTCCTTGTGTACTGCTTCGAAATATGCCCACTACCTCCACATTCATAACATTTATTATGGAATAGTGACCCGTTCTTCCATATTTGTAGTAGGTCACCTCCCCGTCGTATCTCCCAACGTGCTTCTTCTTGCACTTATTGTACTATTTTGCTTCATTGTTACTCCCGGATCTCTTGTTGTTGGGTTCGGACTTTGAGATTTTACTCTTCATATCAGAGTTCAGGAGTCCTTCACTATTCCTCTTCTAGCCGACTTCAGTCTTATCGGCGATTTTTTTCTCTTGATCATGTCTTCCACAAACTTGCAGTCGAGATGGCTTCCTCGAAAGTATGTGCATGTTTAATCGGCACAACGTACTCCCATGGAAGTCCCTTGGCATACCTCTCGATCCTTGTTAGTTCGTTCGAAACTATATGCAGGTCGTACTCTATTTTACCAACGAAAGAATTAGTATACTAATCAATAGACATGATTCCCTTTTTCAATGTTAGTAGTCGATTATCTAACTTCAACATAGTTTCTATTGAGTAGAACTTACGCTTGAAGTGGGTCAAGAGGTAACATTTGGATTCTTGGAGGTATTTTAATTTGTTATATTTTTTAATTTCAGGTAGTGCCACGTCGTGGTGAATGAATCCCGCGACGTGGCAATGGTCGTTGTATCGCGAGTTTTAAATGGTCGTCGCGGCGTGGCAGTCTATGGCCACGACATGGCATATGTTTAACGAGAAACCCTAATTTTTGGGGTTTGCACCGTATTTAAAGGAATATGAGGGCTGGAGTTGTTCACCCTCAGCCTTCATCACAATCTCTCTGCCTCCAAGCAAACCCTAACCTCCATTTTTGATCTCTAAGCCTTTTGTGTTGATTTTTTTGGGGATTTAAGAAGAAGGAGGTGACTTCTAGGCCTGGATTCAACAAGCAAATCTTCTTACCATCTTCTTGTGCAGCTTCTGGACCCTTATAAGTCCCCAAGTTCCAAGCTTTTCCGTTTAAAGTGCATAGATGTAGGTTTCTTTGCCTTAATCTTCATGTCCTTGATTATTGGTTGGGGAGATCTCATAAAGTTTGCAAATTTATGAATCTCCAGGTCATTTTGGAGCTTAGATGCTTTAGATATAGAATAGTATTGAGTTTTAGCGTCATGGATGGTAGATTTGGCCAAAAACCCTCATTTTGACCTAGTAGAGTCCAAGACATGCATGTCTAGAAAATAAGGATTTTTATGTTGTATTTTAATGCTAGAAACGTTCTAGAAAATAGAGATCTAGTTGTCTTCAAGAGAAAGTGCTTAATGGATTAAGACAAGCTTTGTTCTTACCCTTTTAGGTCTACATTTAGGGATCTCTATCCCTTAGAGAGTATAGAGGGGTAAAGTTAGAAAGTTTATCCACTTTGACCATAGAATGGACCAGATTTGGCCTTTAGAGCCCCTAAGATCAAGGAAATCGACTTAATCCATTAAGCTGTTTGGAAGCCTAGTGCCCACGACATGGCCAAGGTCCACACGACGTGGCAGTTCGGCTAAGACTCGACTTTATTGTCATTTAGTAGCCACGGCGAGGCGACCAGCTATAGTTGACTTTCACTTTGACCGTTGACTTTTACCATGTTTGACCTAAGGGTATTTTAGGTATTTTGAGTGGTATTTGAGAATGGTCATTATTTAATGAATAGGTGACAGGTAGAGCTGAGACTCGGAGCACATATCTAGTCAAGTATTTGTTCAGACTGAGAGGTGAGTCTCCTGAATGTGCTTGGCGGGACGAAGGCACCAATGCCAGCCCATGATTTATTATGATTAGGATGCTAGTTTTTTATGTGACTCAGGCATGTATGGTATGTGATATGTATACCGGGTGGGGTTCCATGCTAGGCGGGGCCTGATGAGTGTATTGTATGCTATTTGTCTTTGTGATTCTTGCATGTGTTTTATGTGTCTGTATGAATGTCGGGCGGGGCCTGATGAATGTGGTGAGGCGGGGCCCATGTCATGTTATTAACAAATCTATACTAAGCGGGGCTCGATGCCGGGAAGGGTCCGATGGATATGGGGCATGACCCATCGTATATTTGATATGTATGGTGTGAGGTATTTTGGGGGAACTCACTAAGCTTCGTGCTTACGATTTTACGTTAATGTTTGAGGTACTTCCGGATCGAAAGGGAAGAGCTCGGGGTGATCGCATCGCACATACTATGGTTTCCGTTTATTTGACTATGATGTATTGAGATTATTGATTGATACACTCTGATTTTCTTATTTTGTTTTATGATCACGTTTTGGATAATGGTTTTATTATTACTAAAATAAAACTTTTTGTCTTAAATTTTGAGACGTTACAAGTTGGTATCAGAGCCTTGGTTTGAGGGATTCATGCATACTCTCAGGTGTGTCTGAACTCAAACTGAGAAATTGGTAGATTTTTCATAAAATAAATGTTTTACAAAAAGAGTTTTTCTACTAAAAGAAAAGGGTGTGGTGCATGTAATCGACCGAGCTCAAGTAAGTTTTCCCAAAATACCCATACATGTCTTATGTTATGTTTTGAATTGTGAATTTGTGAATTACATGCTAGATTAGGGCTAAGGATCTACTCAGGATTGCATGATATAATTCTAGGAGAGATGCCTTTATGTGCCTATTGTATGAGCTTATAGAGTTGATTCCGATTACTCGATGCTTGAATGTTGCTTGCTTTATGCTTTTTAGGAGTTCCCATTAACATCAACTAACTAGTAACAGAATATGTTAAGTTACATATTATTAAGACTAGATAATTTGAGAAGGCTTGGTTTTAACTTTTAACTCTATTATGCAACTCTTGTTTAAGTCCAACCGTTGTAGTGTGAGACCTTTCATTCGAAGAAATATCTGGTGCATTGATATGTAATTGTATTCATGAGCTAGTTAGAGGGTGTTAGGGGGAGTTCCTTCTACAGCTGATGGTAGAGAGTAGTGGGGTGGTTGCCCTAGGAAGACATAGGAGGTGATTCGGTGCTGAGAGCCTTGTGTTATTCAGAATTGTTGGTTTGATAAAGAGTGACTTGGAGGACTCGGGGTGATCCTTGAGGAAAGTACGGATAGATGTGGAAGGTAGTATGAGCCCATACTACTGGAAGTAGAGGATTCGTACTCGAGTCAAGGAAAGCCACGATGATACCAGGAAGCTTGTAGAGTATGAGGTTCCTCGATGTATATATATTTATGTGTTGCCGATGGCTTGAGTGGTCTATTTTCAGTATGGTGGTTACTCGAGGAGGATCTGGTGCCGGTGATGGTTTGGGTTCTGGGTTCGGACATATGGATGATCAAATGCGGGAGTTCATTTCATCAGAGATTACCCGAAATATTCTTGAGCATAAGCCTATGATCTTCGATACGGTCAAGGATGGTATCATGGAGATTCTGGATGAGCGCTTGGGCACTTTTCGTTTTGAGATGATGGTGATGATGGTAGATCGCAATTTGACTTTCCGTGAGGTCCCGACATATGGAGCCCCAGAGTTCTTTGGGAAGAAGGACCCGATTGCGATCATGCATTGCTTGGTAGATGTCGGGAACTCCTTCCGATCTAGCCTTTTTACTGAGGAGGCAAAGGTCAGACTCGCGTCCTGTCCCCTGAAAGAAAGAGCTCAAGCTGGTGGGAGTAGGTTTGACATGCCTCGCAAGGCAAGGCGATTGAGTCCATGAATTAGGAGGACTTTGTGGTGAGATTTCGCGCTGAGTTCACACCTGTGATTGAGGTCCAGCAGCTGGCGAGGGAGTTCCAGGACCTTCGCCATACTACTGAGAGAGTTGTAGAGATCACTGTTGTGTTCTGTGAGAGGGCGTTATTGGTTCCGCAATATATGGCAGACGAGGAGATGAAGAAGGCGATATACAATGAGATGTTGATGAGCGATATCAAACAGTTTGTGAGCTGATGCTGTTGAAGGACACTGGATAGTATGATAGCGAGAGCCAGAGAGAGGGAGATAGACATGAAGATGGAGAGGAAGTAAAAAGTTGATCCGGTTCAGGGTTCAAATGGTTCGGGCAAGAGGCCCAAGGTTTTTGATTCGATATCGAGAGGCCAACAGGGTCGGGGGCCCTGTGGCAAGTACGACAAGATGCCCGATGAGGCGTGCAAGGTGGGTGGTTCTGGCTGCTTCAAGTGCGGTAAGACGAGCCATTTCAGTAGGGATTGTACTGCTACCACCACCACCACCTCGATATCTGATCTGATTTGCTTCCATTACAATCAGAGAGTCCATAAGAAGACCAACTTCCCGTGTTTAGCAGCGGGAGGACCGGTTGCAGCTCCCACTCCGGTGACTTTGAGGATCTCGGATTGCCACCAGGGTAAGGCGGATGCACCTGTTGTGCGGAGCAGGGTTTTTCAGCTGACGGCCGAGGAGGCTCGTGCACCACCTGATGTGGTGACGTGTATGTATATTCTCCTTATCTCTTTATTTATGTTGATTTTTCTGCTTATATTTGTGTGTTTTGTTTTAGGATTGTTTCTTGTGAACGATATCTCCGCCTTGGTATTGTTTGACTCGGGGGATACCCGATCTTTTGTATCTCTTGCGCTCAACAAGAAATTTTCCGATGCTCTGGGGGGAGATGGATTTTCCATTAGAGGTTGAGATTGCCGATGATCGTCCAGTGCGAGTGTCGAGGGTTCATCGGGGTTGTATCCCGAAGTTGTTCAGTAACGACCCAAAAATCAAGGGTAAAAATTTCATTTTTAATATAGCTAACACATTGATACCATTTATTTCAAACACCTCAAGTCATCATTAAGTAAAACATTTATCAGAGTTCATCCCAAAATCAATCATTGCGGAAATCCTAGGTGTGTGCACTGCGATCAATCCGAGCCCTTCATTTCCAAATCGATGAAACCTGAAACCAAAACTGTAAACCGTAAGCACAAATCTTAGTGAGTCCCCCAGAGCATACCCCACACACAATCCACATAACACATATCGTATTAGCTGTAAAAGCTATCTCTACCGTTATCACATATCAATCAGCTATAAAAGCTATGTAAGTCCCCAATTTGCTTGTGTATCAATCAGATCCGTTTGATGGTGCGGAATCCCAATCAAACAGATGATGCCATATCAAAATAAAAGAGAAGGAGAAGAAGAATAATATGAATCTTGTATGATTTGATTAGAATGAAGTTCCTTACAAGATTCCTACACTCAAAATACTCTCTTATTCTCTCTAGTTTCTCTCTCTAATAAACCTTGGATTTCACACACTTAAGCTCCTTGGTCTCTCTCTCTATGTTCCGTTGCTTCCTCACACCCCTCACCCTATATATACATGAGAAACATGGGCCGTAAATGGGTTTACGGCCGTAAACCTGTTTACGGCCGTAAACACCCACCTGGCCGTAAACCTGACCGCAAACTCATAAAATATTACATAAAAATACAATTGCCCAGAAAAGCAAAGTATAAAGCAAAGTAGGATAGAAACAAGCTTGCATACGCATTTTAGTGATTTCTTTCTCTATGCACAAATTTAGGGGGAGAATTAAAAACATTTAAAAAAAAACAAACAAAAAAAACAAACAAATATCAGAAAAATTCAAAATCAAAAAAAAATCTCCCCCTTGGTTAGCTGGCTTTTCTTATCAATCTTCATCGAGAGCTTGGCTTCAGCATTAATCGTCAAATTCTTCACAACTTCAAGATGAACTTGATGAATCTTCAATGAATTACTTCATCTTGAGCAGTTGGGCATTTCTTCAGAATTTGACATTGAACGCACATTGGGTGAGGAGGCTTCTTGTACTGATTCTTGAAAGATAGTGCTTTCAGCTTGAGAATCTTCAGATAGAACAATAGAGAGGAACAATCTTTTAGATCACTTCTGCAGGTTTATAGATAGCAGCAGATTGATTGAGGAGGCTTCAATGCAATCTGTTACATAATCTTCAAGTCGGCTTCACCTTGCTTCTGGGGTTGAAAGATTGAATGTTGAAAGAATAATCTTCATTTCCTGCTCCTTCGAATGATAATTCTTCGATGCTCACGGATGAAGCCTTGGCTCAGAAATCTTCAACACAAACTCCATGAGTCTCATCTATACCTGAATTCACTTTTCAAGACAAAACAAAACTAAAAGAAAACTTAGCACACAATATTTTTAGATTTTTCATATTTTCTGAAAAAGAAATAAAACAGAAATAACACTATTTTCTGGATTTTTAATTAATTTTTTTGATTTTTGTTTGGTTTTCAAAATTTTTAATTCTCCCCTAATATTTAAATTAGAAGAAAACTATGAACAAATTTAACAAAAATAAAAATGATATCTAACTTTAAGAGTGATTTGGGATCAAAGTTTTTAAACAGCCTTTATCCGTTTATCAGTACCTCTCCCTTCAAGAATAGATCTGGTCAATCGCCGGTATTGTGGTCCACTTAAACACGAGAGATTGTGACAAAATTAGGACATACTATAAGTGACAAGACAATATGATCCTAAGTTCCTAGATAATATTCCTTAAGGACCATTCAGCTGACGACGACCAAAGATATTGTTGTCCACTTAAATTGAACAGGGAGATCTACAGAAAACCTAGTGATTGTTCAATTTTAAATGTACTAGAACATGTTTCCCGCTTCCTGACATACCCAATAATCAGGAACTTCCAAAGTACTCCTTACTTTAGGTGAGCAGACAATTATTATGAGAGAAGTCAGATTTAAAGTGCATATGCTATACACCCAGGTCGGATCTCTTCCAATCTCGCAGAGGGTGAAACATATGACTAACCAGATTTAGAGGGATTGAGAAGTAGAATGGTGCATATGCTGTGTACCAGGTCGGATGTATTTCAATCACGCAAAGGAGACAACATATGACTAACAGACATGAAGAATTGCATAGATAGAAGATGCAGAGAAATAGAATTGCATATGTTGCAGTCCAGGTCGGATGTATTTCAATCACGCAGAGGAGGCAACATATGACTAACAGAAAGAAAGCAAGAAAATCATTTTCTACAGACCTACTTTATCGGAATTCTCCAGTCGCCCCATCAATACCGGAATTAAGGACAAAGTCCATACATCGAGGAAGAGTTAAACCACTGTTCTAGATACATATTATTTTAGTGTGACCGGTGGATTATCATGTATATATCCCTGCTCAACCTATCTGGGCGTCGTATTGTCTGGCTAAATGGATCTATCTAGGTCAGGATTTTTCAAGTCTTTAGATTCCTTAAGTTCATTAATGCCTAGTCAAGTCCATTTTAATCTTTCGTGCCTACCAGCGCATCGAACACAGAGCCTAGACAATTCAGATTCAGTCCCTTACACAGATTCAGATTGCCTGTTATCACATGATTATATCACTTCCCAAAACATCTCCCTCAAGCACATTTCATTAACACCATATTTTTGGATTTTTGGATTTTCTAATGTTTTTTTTTTGGATTTTTTTTAAAATTATCTAATTTTTGTTTTGTTTTTATTTCTCCCCCTAAATTTGTGCATAGGAGAGAAACGAAAGTAAATGCGCAAATTTAAACTATCCTAAAACAAAAATTAGTCTTTAAAGCGAATCAGCTTAAGAAAAACTCAGGAGTATAGAGAACAAAACTCAAACCGTAAGTCACCGATTGAATTTGCATCCAGAAGGTCTGAGAACAGCACGCGTAATCTCAGAACAGATCCGAAAATTCTTCATGTCATTAAGCACTAACCCTGTTTGTGATCTCTTCCTTTCTTCCTTTCCCACAAAAGGACACATACTCTCAAACAAAGATCTGAATGTTGTACAGTTGAGAGATGTCCCCTATCATGTGCCTGGTACAGCCACTACCAACAAAACGAAGTATGATGATATGCCTCCATAGATGCTCCGACACAGAGCGGGATTAGTTGGTCTTTGGAACCTAGTCCATTTTGAAACTGGGCCGACCTTTGTCATCTACGCAAGATACATTCTCTCATGACATGACCTGTTTATCACAAACAGAAGATGTAGAAATATTAGAATCGTTAGAGGATTTGGGAGAGTGAGCCTTTGGAACCCATTTGTAGTTGGGTTTAACCCATTTCTTTTTGGATCGGATGGGTGCCTCGGCACTTGATTTTGAACTCGAAGCCGATCGCCGAGATGACTTTGACTTAGCCGGTCTTGGTTTCGCTGTAGCATCTCTTGCATTGGAGTTCTTGGCTGGCAATCCCTTCTTGTTCTTGGGAGTTGGATTCTTGGCCTTCTGCGCGTTCCAGTCACCATGGTCTAAACGTGACCTTGAGGGGTTTCTTTTGGAGTATCTCCCTCTTGGCGCGTTTTTCCATCCTTGTGCGTAGTAAGGAACATATGCGCAATTAGGACAATTTCTGGCAATGTGTCCAGGTGTTCCATAGTGAAAACATGTCTTTTTCTTCACTGTGAAGTTGTTTCTTCCTGCCCCTGGTGGCGTATCCTTGCCTTGTCTCTTATTGTTCCCACAAGCACAATTACAACAGGCACTCTGTTTCACTTGAATTGGTGGCTTGTATTTCTCAACATCAGGTTGATCAGAAGCAGCTGAGTTCAAAGCAACAGATTCAGAGTTCAAGGAGATGTTGGTTTGTTCAATGGTGTTCTCCTTGTTCTCATCCTCTGCTACTTTACCTACACATGAAGTAGATGTGCTAGAAACAGGAACATCAGTATTTTCAAACAAATCATCAAATATGTCAAAAAAATTTAACTCAACATGATCCGGAGCAGAAGCATCACAAGATGTATCATTGATTTTAACATCGGAAACAAAAGAGTTATCATTTGAAACATAAACAGCAGGTTCAGAAACATTTTTATTTTCAGAAACATATCCTACAGCTTCTTGCTTTGATTGATTTAAGGATTGATCTGCATGGGAAGTAGAAACATTAGTATTTTAAACATTAATAATGCCTCCTCAAACAAAACCAGCTGGTTTGCCATAAACCATGAATGGTTCGTTGGCAATCTCCTCTTTAGACACAGGGTGATACTGATAATTATGATTGAAAGGAGGAGGCACTTTATCGTATCCTAAACCCTTTTGCTGGTTATTTTAAATTGCAAACAATGGTCTATCATGTTCGCAACTACTTCACTTGACACATCAAATTTTCTGAAATCAAAATCTGCAGTTTCAAATTGCCCTTTTAATGTATCAAGCTCAGTAATTAACTCAACATTCTGTCTCTTGATATAATCATAATTTTCACATTTGTTACTGTAGTCTTCCTTAAGTCTCCTAAAGTCCTTTTATTTTTGTTTCTAACTGGGCCTTTAGGGGTTTCTGTCCTTTCCTGAGTTGATAACCTTCATATCTCAGGTCCTCAACTTCTCTTTTTAATAAATCAATTTGTTCCCGAAGAAATTTAATCGTAGTTTCACAAGCTGGAGTACATGAAACTTCATTTACCGGAATGGATTCAGAACTCATTTTTTTTAAATTCTTTGACTAAAAACTCAAAAGTCAACCTTAAAAGTCAAATTTAAAAAGTCAAACTTAAAAGTCAAACCGAAAATCTAAATTTGAAATTTTGAAGGTTAAACGAGAAAGTCAAAGTTTAAAGTCAAAGGTCAAACTTGAAAGTCAAAGTCAAAATTTTAAGTAAAAAGTCAAAACTTAAAAGCTAAAATTTTTGGTTGAAAATGTAATTTAAAAATGAAAGAAATTGAATTTTTGGGGTTAAAAGTGTAAAAAATGTGAAATAAGGTGCGACAGTGAGAGGTTTTGAATTAAAATCAAAAGGCTTGAATCAACAAGAAGCCTAGCTGAGTTGGTAAGGCGCGAGTTTGTTGACTCAAAGCACCCAGGTTCGAATCCTTGGAGCTACGAAAGTTCATCCCCTTTTTTTTAAGTATAGGTCGCACTCTATGGACTGAGGTATTGCTGGGCCGTAAACTCGGACCGTATACTCCGGCCGTAAATAGTCGGGCCGCAAACACCGGCCGTAAACTCCGACGACCGTAAACTCTAGCGACCGTAAACTCCGGGAAACAGCTTTCCGTAAACGCCGCCGCCGCCGTCGACCGTAAACTCTTCAAAGGCCGTAAACTCTTCACAGATTACGTGAAAAACAACGTTTTTCACCTCTTTTTGCTCCAAAACTCGATCAAAAACTCGTTTTTATAAAAAACGCGAAGAACAAACCCCCCCTAATTTTCAGAGATCTATCCGACAACGCAAGAATATTTCCAAAATAAGATCAAATAAGCTCCATATCTGACAAAAATTGATTGATACAACCAAGCTCTGATACCAATTGTAAGTCCCCAATTTGCTTGTGTATCAATCAGATCCGTTTGATGGTGCGGAATCCCAATCAAACAGATGATGCCAGATCAAAATATAAGAGAAGGAGAAGAAGAATAATATGAATCTTGTATGATTTGATTAGAATGAAGTTCCTTACAAGATTCCTACACTCAAAATACTCTCTTCTTCTCTCTAGTTTCTCTCTCTAATACACCTTGGATTTCACACACTTAAGCTCCTTGGTCTCTCTCTCTATGTTCCGTTGCTTCCTCACACCCCTCACCCTATATATATACATGAGAAATATGGGCCGTAAATGGGTTTACGGCCGTAAACCTGTTTACGGCCGTAAACACCCACCTGGGCGTAAACCAGACCGTATACTCATAAAATATTACATAAAAATACAATTGCCCAGAAAAGCAAAGTATAAACCATAATTTTGACCCAACAAGCTACTCTACCACGTATCACATATCAAAATAGCTATAAAAGCTCTCTCTACCATTAGCACATATAAATAGCTATTTAAGCTACTTCTACAACATATCACATATCAAATAACTATAAAAGCCATCTCTACCATTGGCACATATCAATTAGCTATACAAGATATCTCTACCGTTAGCCACAAAGGCTATCTCTACCATTAGCCACAAGGCTATGTCTACCATCAGCCATAAAGGCTGTCTCTATCATTAGCCACAAAGTTATCTCTACCATCATCCATAAAGGCTGTCTCTACCATTAGCCACAAAGGCTATCTCTACCACATATCACACATACTTACATATCACATACCTCTACATAGCAAGTATACCAACTATCATAAAATGGGCCGACCTTGGTGCCTTAGACCCATTGGTATGGTGAGAAGACTCACCTCTAAAATGCTGAATTGGTAAGCTGAAGTCAGATATATCCCACACGCTGCTCCTTCTCAACTGCCCATAATCATCAAGTGATTAGCTTAACACAATCCCATAAATACCCTTTGGTCAACCCTGGACAAAGTTAAGGTCCACCGTTAAGGTCAGCAGTCCACGTTGACCTCAACTCGTCGAGTATAGCTAGCCACTCGTTGAGTTCTTGCTTAACTTGTCAACTCGCCGAGTCACTTGAGTGACTCGTCGAGTTCCCTAATGTTTGCGGCCGTAAACCCTCAACCGCAAACCCCTGGCCGTAAACCCTTTGGCCGTAAACTCCTTGGCCGACTCCTTGGCCGTAAACCCTTTGGCCGACTCCTTGGCCGTAAACCCTTTGGCCGACTCGCCGAGTTGATTAAAGAACTCGGCGAGTCCCTTTAGTCCTAATCGTTTTCGGCCTTTACAGTGGAAACCAAAGCTCCAAATCACAGATCCAACCACTTATGGTGTAGTTACCACGTAAATTTGCAAACTTTACGTGTTATGCAAAGCATCCAAGGCTAGAAACACTTAATAAAAGCTTGACAAGGGACTTAGAGCATAAAGGGGGCCAAGATTTGATAAAGTTGGCAACTTTAAGTCCCCAAAGGCCCTGAGATATCCAGATCTAAAGCCATATGCTCATAACAAGCTCAAATCCAAGAATGATCCCAAACCATGCTAATAATGGCCATAAACTTTCATAGAAGGAAATCTAAGCAATGAAAAGCCAAGGTTTCGACTTTATACCTCAAAGTAGCTGCAACACTGGAGGAAATCTCGGATCTACTGCCTTCCATTCAGTACAACCTCTTCAAGCTTCAAGTTCCTTCCAAAAGAGCACCAAGAATCACTCTCCAAGCTCACACAAACACTTAAAGAGAGGGAGGGCACGAACTAGGGTTTCTCTGGACAAAGGGGGAAATAAGGGAGGCTGCAAATGAGACATAAGTCCTTTATATAGAGTACCAAGCCCTAAAATTTAGGGTTTCCTTTACAGCACCTACTCACCGAGTCGGAGCCTTCCGACTCGTCGAGTAGGGTCGAAATCCCGCGATCCTTTGAATGACTCTACTCGTCGAGTTGGAGCTCCCAACTCGCCGAGTCCCGGCACCAAAACCTTAAAAAACTTGCATCCATTAAGCAATTCCTGGAACAGGTGTTACATGTTCAGCGAGCGGTATCCAATCGATTTGGTTCCTATTCCCCTATGTGAGAGCAAGTTTGTAGTGGGGATGGATTGGTTGAGCCCGAATGGGGCAATGATTGATTGTAAGTAGTAGTTGGTGCATCTCCGGACCCTAAGTGAGGGAGAGTTGATGATTCAGGGAGACGATGTTTAGCGTGGGATGGTTTTATGTCCATAGCTAGGTCCAGACACTATATTCAGTGGGGTTGTTCTGGGTTTTCCACTTATGCTATGAATACCCAGGAGAAGGGTAAGGCGACTATGGATCATGTGCCGGTTGTTTGAGAATATCCAGATGTGTTCCCGGATGACTTGCCTGGAGTGCCTCCGGAGAGGCAAGTGGAGTTTCAGATTGACCTAGTTCTCGGTGCGGCTCTGATTGCCAAAGTACCTTATCGGTTAGGACCTCCAGAGATGCTGGAGTTGTCTACACAACTGCAGGAGTTGTTAGACAATTGATTCATTCGGCCGTGTAGTTCACCATGGGGAGCGCCAATCCTGTTTGTGAAGAAGATGGATGGGTCATATCGGATGTGTATTGACTACCAGGAGCTGAATAAGCTAACAGTGAAAACCGTTAGCCACTCTCGAGGATTGACAATTTATTTGACTAGCTTCAAGGTTTATCTTGGTTGTTCAAGATTGATCTGTGTTTGGATTATCATCAGGTGAGGGTCAGAGAGGAGGATGTGCAGAAGACGGACTTTCAAACTCGTTACGGTTATTATGAGTTCGTGGTGATGCCCTTCAGGTTCACCAATGCTCCAGCCCATTCATTGACCTCATGAATCGCATATTCAAGACTATGTTGGATCGATCTGTGATTGTGTTTATTGATGACATTCTGGTCTATTCCAAGAACCGGGAGCTGCATCAGGAGCATTTGAGGGAGGTATTGGAGACTCTGAGGATGGAAATTGTATACAAAGTTCTCCAAGTGTGAGTTCTGGTTGAGCGAGATATAGTATCTGTTGGATTAGTGTCTAAGTCCATAACTATAATTGGTATGTACTTGACCTGAGAGTAGCATGGTCCATTTGGGTTGCATGGCACCGGAACAATCTAAAGAATGGATAATTGAGAAGAGGTTATTTATGATTTATTAATATGTTATAAGTTCTAATATATTAATATGAAATCATATTATTTAATTAGTATTGGTCAAGAATTAGTTTGGAATTAATTTTGTGATCAAAAGAGACTACTTAAATATATAGGGATTGATTATGTAAATCATTCATTCTTATAATGTGGGCTTGTGATCCATAGTTCCTTATGTTGGGCTAAACCCATGTGGTGACCCATGGATGATCCATGGAGGTTTAAACCCATGGAGCATGAGGAATATGGAAATTCATGCACATTAGGGTTTGCATGGTGTAACCCTAATCAAGCCACACTATATAAGAACCCCTCTAGCTCATGAAATTTGCATTAGTGGAAACACAAGAGGGCAAGACGATTTTATGAGTGCAAGTAACCTCCTCTCAAGTTGCTCCATTGTTGGTGGTGTTGTGTGATTCCATTTGAGATGCAACACTTGGGGCACTAAGTTCTTAAAGGTCCACGGATTCCAACTACAACAAAAGATATGTCATCTAACTAGAATTTGTAGTAAAGATTCTCCATTGTATGCTAGTTAGGTTGATGCTTTGGAAAAACAAAGTTTACATGTATATTAGAGAAAACATAGATCCAAAGCATCTAGGGTTGCATGTACACCATAGGAGTGTTAGAATGCTCAAAACCCTTCAGTGGTATTAGAGCCTAGGGTTCTTTTCGATTATACTTGATGCTACTTGTTGTTTAAGCTTGAAAAAACGATTTTCTGCTGTTCTGGACAGTGGACTCGCCGAGTCCACTGGGGGATACGTCGAGTCCAAGCACAATTCTGACCAACTCGCCGAGTTTGTTCTTGCACTCGACGAGTTGATGCTCCAAAATGCAGATTTTCGAGTTTTTTGGCTAGAATTGGACTAGGATCATTACCCTATGTTGTTTTTGAACTTATAAACCTGTTTTTGACGTGGTAATGATCATGCTTATCAAATTTAAAAGATAATTGTCAAATTTTCATGTTTTGTATTAGTTTATATGGTTAGGCTAATTACATGAAATTTGTTTGATATGAATTGTCTTGTTCTTATGAGTTTAATTTAGATCATAGACCAAAATTGTTTGATTTTTGTAAGTTACAATAGTTGATCTAAATGTTTTGATGAATTCCATAACTTGTCCTCAAGTTATGGAAAATGAAAAGTTTTTCTTTTAAAGAGATCATTAAACTTATAGGTTATGAACTTGAAGAGTCTTTTTCCATAAATGTTTTGATGAACTCCATAACTTGTCCTCAAGTTATGGATTTTCAAGTGTCTTTTCATTAAAAGCTATATTAAACTCATAAGTTATGGATTCCAAAAGTTTTGTGAATAGTTCAAAACTTTCCCTCAAGTTTTGGAATTTGTAAATGTAAAAGTCTAACTTTTGAAACATTTAATTCGAAACCCTAGAATTTTAAAGTTTAAAATTCTACCCTTATACTATTATAATATTATAGGTTTAATATATATATATATATATATATATATATATATATATATATATATATATATATATATATATATATATGTATGTATAAGAACAAAGTCAGTCTTACCGTTAGTAGGCGTCATTCACGAAGCCGGTCTATACGGGGGGTATAAGGTTACAACCTATAAAATGGCAGTTTAATGGGTGTCCACTCTCACCCACCGCTTCCTTGATTGGTGGAGGGTCGTTAGCCGAACGGGTAGGATAGGACTCTAATTCTCCCTTCATTAAAAGTATAATGATAAATATGAAGTAGCTAAATACTTATAAATTCCCAAATCTTAGTGAATATGGTGCTAACCCATGAAATTGCACTTTGCACCTTGTTAAGTCATTAGTGGAGCGTGTGTGGTTAACCGACCCACTAATCTGGACTGACAGTGCGTGGCAAAGGGTAGCTTGATGTTAATCATAGATCAATGGAACGTGTGTGGTTAACCGTCACATTGATTAGGTGGTTGTAACATTGGGTGTACCAAGCTAATCTGCATGATTATTCACACCTTGTTTGTGATCCTCGGCATCCCAGTCACAAACTTGAAGGCATAATCGAGATTTAAACATGCCATTGAAAGTTTCAATGAATCTCAAAGGATCTAGGAATTTTAATTCACTTAAAACCTAAAATTCTTTTTTCGTTTTTCGTGATGGAAATTGGTAAATTGTCATTTACCTACCTTCAAATATTTTGCAATTGGATTACGGCATCCCTCTTCCAAATTGTAGAATATTGTGTTATATTAAGGACTTAAATCAACTAACTTGAATTTCTCCCATTGTAGATGTCTAGTTCAGACAACTATGGTCTTCCCAAATCTTTTGGAATGAGCTTTCCTCTTGAAGATGATGTCCCGCGGTTGGATCGTGGAAGTCATACTTCATTTCCTCCACCTCCTCCAAAAATTCTCCTTAACCCACAAGTTCAAAGACTTAAAAAATTCAAGGTCACTCAAGCCCTACTTGCAATGAAGCATCAAGATGGAAGGCTAGTGTGTACTCACGTCTTGGAGATGAAGTCACATATTGACAGGCTGAGAGTATTGGGTGTCGTTGTCTCGAGGAAGTTGGCGGTTGACTGGGTTCTTCAATCACTTCCCGAGTCATATAGTGAGTTCATTAAGGACTAGTATGTGACAGACCACGACATGACCCTTATTGATCTTGCCTATTTGCTTGTTGCTGCTGAATCAACAATGATTTGGCGCACTGGAAAAGAAAATTTGATTGGAAGATCTACTCCCCAAACTTCCATGGACATTGACAATGGACACATTGGAAATTCGGAAAAGATTTCTCTTTCCAAGGTAAAGAGAAAGGCTAAGTCTGAGATTGTCCCGTGTACCATTCCCAAAGAGTCTATATGTTTCTATTGCCAAGAGAAGGGGCATTGGTTGTGAAGCTGCCCTGACTACCTGAAAGATCTGAGAAAAGGTAGAATCGAAAAGTTTGACTCTGCTTCAGGTAAGTCTACTGTCTAACTCTATTAAGTTCCTAATTGTTGATTCTTAATACATGATGTGACAAGGTTGCATTTTGATGTTTTGTAGGATCATGCAAAGGGAAGGAAGCTTAAAGGAAGAGTATGTTGAATCTGATCGCGAAGATGGATTTCAATCGCATTGTTCGAGGATCGGATTTTTGAGCTGCTGCTTAGGAGTTATGATAGATTGCTAGGAAATATGTAATAACATAGTTCTCATTTGTAATTGCATTGTCAGGAAAAGTTTTTTCAGCATTTTATAAATAAATAAAGTTTTGTTTTTATTTTTATTATATCTCCTTTCAATGGCATTTGTGAAAATTGTTGTTTGTGTGTTTCTATGTTAGCAATATGAATTTAATTCTTTCGTTTATGGTAGTGTCGAGTATTTGCCAAATAAGGAAAGATTCTCATCACCCAAGTTTCAATTGGACAGAAACTTGGAATCATGCAAGTTGTATTGTATGGTGAATGAGAATTTTGATCTTTGGTAAATTAAGACTAATTCCTTATTCACATGTACATGTGAGTCAAGTGAAGGACTAGGGGATCGGGTACACTGGGTGTGCGCTGGTCAAGATTCACCATAGAGATCAATAAGACTATTCGTCATGATTTACTAAAGTTTGGTAAACATGGTTATGCTTACAAGTTTAAGTATAATTCTGAAACATTGGAAAAGGTTCAATGTATGGCAGAACGAATGAGAATAAAAAAATTAGGCAGAAAGATAAAAGTTTCTCCAATCTGAAAAGATGGGAGAGTACTTTAGTATCGTGTTTTATGATCATCTTAATGTTTATGGAAAAACCATATCACAATTGATCCTCTAAATACATCTTAGTGCATTTGTATGGCTAAGAAGAGGAATCGTGAATTGTTGAAATAGTTTAAATCAAGAAGATGAGTCATACTTCGTTCCCAAAACAAGTCTTAGAGTCATACTGTCACACCCCCAAACCGGAACGGCGGAAACGTCCGGGGGTGGATGACTTCATGTTAAGTATCACAACACATGCATCATAGTAATAAAAGTAACAACAACCATCGTATTGATAATATAATATTTACATTGTGTTCAAAACATTACTTGAAAAACATTTAAAGTACAACAAAAGTTAAGACGTAAAGCTCCGTCTTCGCAACACCTGAGAGGTACCTGTCTACTAACGTTCCTGAGAATACAAGTGGTTTGAAAAAGTATCAACATTAAAGTTGGTGAGTTCATAAGTATTTTTTTTATAAAAAGTATACTCTTTGTTCTTTGGAAAAGTTCGCCTGTTCCTCCAGAAAATCCTATATTTTCTTAATAAGTAATATGACTGTAGTTATTCCTTCTGTGATCATTTAGTGAATACAAATTATATATAATACAGATCGATTAGACAGTTGAATGTGTGAATCTGCCCTATGCCCACAACCAAACAATGATCAGGAAATGAGGCGGAAGTCACCTATTCCGCTGTCTACCGGATCTTTATTATATATAATCCTAATGTATTCATCAAGTAATCATAGAACTATTATTAATGATTCTCTAGTAGAATGGTAACCACAATAGTTCATTCTTTAATCACTTAGTTTATACTAACTATATATAACCTAATATCGAATGGACAGTTGAATGTTTGAATCTTCCCTAAGCCCACAACCACACAAGGAACATGAAATGAGGCGGAAGTCACACATTCAACTGCCTATCGGATATTATTTATGGATAATTATGATGTATAAACTAAGGAATTATAGAATTAACCATTAAAGGTCCTTTATGTTATACTAGTTTGATAATAGGTATTAAACCTTTTGTAAATAAGTTCCTAGTTCCATTTACTCAATTGTAAAACATTGTTTTCAGTAATAATTGTTATCGTTTTCAAAAAGTTCTATCGAGAACTGTTTACCTTTAAAATAACGATGTTTACCATAGAAAATCCTATATTTTCTATAAAATCGACTGGTAGTATTAATCGTTCAAAGATCGAAAAGCACAAGTATAATTAATATACTTACTTTAATGATATCTAGTTTTGTTGATAAGTTTAACTGGATAAAGACTTGTTTGCCCTGAAAACCTGATGCGACGATATTACCCTCATATGATCACTTAATACATACGAGTTGTATATAACCGAGATCGAACAGACAGTTGAATGGGTGAATCTGCCCTAAGCCCACAACCAAACAAGGAACAGGAAATAAGGCGGAAGTCACACATTCCACTGTCTATCGAATTTCAATTTTATCTAACCTTATTGTATACACCGAGTATCATATAGTTATTATCCCTTGGGAAAGTTTAGGAAAAGTATATTACTATGTAAATATGTCATTGTTTTCTCCTTGTGAGTTCTTATGACCATACTAATTGATACTACGTGAATCAGACGCCAATATTGTTTATGACGTTTGTCACCCGCAGACCTGCCGGTCCAACTGTAGCTAACAGTAGAGGTGAGGGATTGTCGGTCCCATATAGATCTATACACAAACTCACGCTCTCCCTCTAGGAGACTCTGGTTCATAAGGTGAGACTTCCACTGGTACTTATGTAAGTACACGAAGACATGTCTCACAAACTAGATCAACGACTTTACAAGTAATAATGCAAAAATCTTTTTATAAATAACTGGTAATTTTGTAAAAAGATCCCTTTGTTCCATAAACTATACCTATTATAGTTTATAAGTTTATTTCCATGTTTTAACCTGGACTTTGTAAAATAGTTCATATGATCCATAAACTATACCTATTATAGTTTATAAGTTTATTTCCATGTTTTAACAAGTTTCACGTTTAAATTCATATTGACGGTAAGATAACGAAATAAGTAAAATTACATTTTTAAACACACGATTTCTTGTGTTTTACGTGTATCCCCCCCCCTAAAAACATTTAAAAATATTGGAAAAATATGGGGGTATGAACTCACCTTATTTGAGGGATTCGATAGAAGATTTGGTATAGGACGTTAGCTCCACAAGTGAAGTCTCGCTAACAAAACGAGTCCTAAACACGATTCATATAATATATATGTATACTTATTAATGAATATAATCATAAAAATGATAGGGAATCGAACTAATTTGCAAGTTTAACTTACAAATAAGGGTGTTAGATGCAAATTTTGAAAGCTGCAAGCTGTTCACGGCCAGTTGGGTGTTCACGGCCCAAGAACACTTGGTGTTCTTGAGTTTACGGCCCAAAGATCTTGATTAAAGAGGAACACTTGAAGATACTAAGCAAGCTTCTAAGAAGATCAAAGGAAGATGGATGATATTTGAGAGGGAATTGAGAGTTTTTGGTTGAAGATGTAGAGAGAAAAAGGGTGTGTTTTCGGCTAGTGGTGAAGAAATGAGGAATAAATCAGTCCAACACACACACACACACACACACATATATATATATATATATATATATATATATATATATATATATATATAGGGTAGGGTTCACGGTCTGAAGGGAGTTCATGGCCGAGGCGAGTTCACGGCCCGAAGGCTCGTTTGCGGCCTATGCAAGGTTTGCAATTCGGACAAGGCTCCATAATATTTCACTTCTAATTCAAGAAACTCTCCTAATTAAAGGTTTTAAACCAAATTTTGGTTTCAAACCTACTGAACTACGATAGAACAAAATGAGAAGTTTGACTTTTACAAGAATAAAATTTTCGGGTTGTCACATGATCCCCCCGTTAAAGGGAATTTTGTACCGAAATTCGAATTCCGAGTGGCTACTAGGAATTGAGAAAGAAGTGAGTACTTCGATTCCCTCTAAATTTCTCTTTCTTTAGTGAATTCGGATCCCCGCTTGACAATCCAACGGATCTTCACTGTTGGGTGTGATGTTTTGATCGGTAGAGAGTGTGTGGGTTTTACTTACTTGACTACGTTTATCCAACTGGTAAGATATCCACTCATAGTTCTGGGCAACTTTTTTCCTGAAGTTCATAGTAGGATTTATACCTGCTCCATCTATCATTACCTCATGTATACAAGTCGTATATAATTAAAATTAATAAGACGGTCGGATGTGCGACTCTGCCCCAAGTCTACAACCAGACAAGGAATAAGAGATAGGGTGGAAGCACACATCTTAGGTCTATAGAATTTTAATTATATACCACTCTCTCGTATACACTTAATAGTGATAGGTTAACTGTATTTGTCCATAGCCTCTGTGCTTGAACTTGACTTGCTGCATATGTGGTATTTTCAAAAACGTCTGCTGGGAATACTTCGGGAAGTCACGGACTTTCAGAATATCCTTGGTGTTTTTCACTTTAAGTTTCTTGTTTACGGAATAAGCTAGGAAGATGTGGTTGTTGGGTTATGAGCATTCTAACACTCCTAAGTGTACATGCAACCCTAAATACCTTGGATCTATGTTTTCTCTATTATACATACAATTATGAACATCCAAGGTATTATCCTAATCTAGCATACAAAATAATAAATATAACAAGATAGAATACATACCTCTTTGATGTAGAATGTCTTCATGAAGCTTGAGTGCCTAGTGCCCCAAGTGTGACACCTCAAATGGTTCACACAACACCAAATACACTTGGAATAACTTGAGAGAAACTTGAACACTCCTTGAAATCGTCTAGCCTCACACTCGGACATTAGTGCATGATTTCTTGAGCCATGGGATTCTTTTATATGGTGGCTATTAGGGTTACACCATGTAACTCATAACTTTACCCATTCCTTATGCTCCATGGATTTTAACCTCCATGGAGTATCCATGGGTCACCCCATGGACTTAGTCCAACATAAGGAATCTTGGATCACAAGCCCACATATATAAGAATGAATGATTTACACAATCAACCCATATATTTAATTAGTCTCCTTTTGATCACTTAATTAATTCCAAATTAATTCTTGATCAATACTAATTAAATAACCTTATTAATATATTAGAACTTATAATATATTAACCAACCTTAAGTGTTATTTCTCTCATTATAGTCTATCCAAATGCATGATGCCATGCAACCCAAATGGACCATGCCGGGTCGGGTCAAGTCTTACCAATTATAGTTATGGACTTAGACATTAATCCAACAGTCTCCCACTTGGATAAGTCTAAAACTATTATTGCGTATGACTTCAGGAACCGATCAGCAATCGTAGCTCTCAAAAGCTTTTGTCGAACTCTGACCTTGTCGATGAACTCTGACCTTTGTCAATGACTTGTCCATTAGATAATGGATCATATATTCCTCCATTCTAGATATCATATGGACTGAGACATGGATTATCAATCATTCTCTCTGTCCATTTGTTGTTTCCCGATTTCCGATTCATGATGACTGACTGATTGAACAAATCAAATCAGTCCTGGCTTGGCCAAGCACTCACATGTATCATCTTTAAATCATCGAGGGGCCCACAGATATCGCTTTTATCCCGAAGGTAAAAGGAATGGATAAACTTCGACTCATATGGCTTGTTCTACTACTTGTTGAATCATACACAAAGGCACGTTTTATAACATTGAGTTACCAATGCGTTTTCGTGCAATCAATGTATAACCAACTCATAGTAACAACTCATATCTCTAGGTTTGAAGAATATATGATATTATCGTCTCATGATCACTCGTGATAAAATCCATGAAGTGATTCAAATGAGCGCGGGTTGAATCCAATACTCAGAACTTATGAGCACTCATGAGTGTTGTAGCACCACTTTGTCCACCAACTTGGACCTCTACAAACCAAACCATGACAGTCTTGATTCATATCTACTTCCAACATATGACCGACTGTGGATGGTTTGAATAACTTAATCATTCAGGAAGAGCGACTTAGTTATTCTGGAAGTCAAAACATGCAAAGTGAAACACAAGAATAAATGAATCAAATATGGTATCAAACCCTATGAATATAAATAAACACTTTTATTTATCACCATACTGATTACTCATTATTCATTGTTTCGGTTTTATCAACTTTATACTTGAATTTAAAACAATAGTTGTCCCATGCTCCAAGCATGTACACTATGTTTTCTAAACACTAGTCATGCCATACACCAAGTATGCATACTATGTTTGTCTATGATCTTTACTTTGTAAAATAGATCAATTGAACATCACTCCAATGATCCTCTTTTCACAGTCCCAAATCCTTACTGCAAATGCAAGAATTCCAAATTCATGCCATTTACTGAAATCTGTTAGATTCTAAACTTATATGCATTGATCCTCTTAATGATTATGCACGAAGTCAGAAAGACTTGACAACAATCATTACAGAGCATTCCAAAGGAGATCAGCTCCTTGGAAACATCCTTCTTTCATTAAGTTTCCTAATCTTACACAGATTGAATAATTTCTAACTTTGAAACATTTCCATATTCCATTTTGACTATCACTTCTGAACAAGAGTTGCCTCCCTACAGATTATGTCAATATGGTCCTTCCAGAATTAACATTATACTTCCAACTGTCCTTGAGCAACCAATCTTTGGTAAACCTTAGATTGTCCTCGACAATTGCTTAATCATTTTAGTCATATCCAATTCTAGACCTTTTCCCTTCATAATGCCCCGGGCATTTGGAAAATTTTAGAAAGGATGAATATAGCACATGTAATCGATCCTATATCCGAAGCATATGGGACACGATTCATGATGTCTCACATAAAGACTAAACCAGTCTTTTGCTATAATATTTCCATTTCAATTTGCCAAGTTCTCAAAATTCAGATTATGAAAAGGGATGTCGTAATCATAATCGAATTTTAGAACGCAAATAATGGACCCATATATAGAATTTCCTTATGTTGAGCAATTCCAACATGAAATTCATATATATATATCCTTGATTAAATACGATTAAAATCTCAATTTAAGCTTTTAGAATTGAAATGAAGTATAATTTCCTCTCCCTTAATTATAGCAAAACAACTTTTTCAACCCCTGCAACCTCACGAATTGAAACTTTTGTTTTCTATAATTAACATTGCTAACTTGCAACCTTTGTCATAATTATCATGCTCCCACTAACATGATGATTATTAGCATAACACTTATGCTCCCACTAGCTTTGACATGTACTCAGAAATCAGCTGACTTTCTTACCAAAGTTCAGATTTCTGATACTAGATTGTTTTGATAAAACTTTATCAAAATCATACACCTCTCTTAGATAGCTCACATGTGTGTCTAAACAATTTTAGAACTATGAAAAGGGATGCCGTAATCATAGTCTAAATTGTTTAGACCTTTGCCACTTATCACAAGTCCATGTTAGTGTGCCGGTAAACCACACACGCTCCACTAACGACTTTGAGAATGCAAATATCACAATTGCTATCTAGCTAAAATCTACTTAGTGAAAGTGTTTCCTCACCATCATTTTCATGAATCGGAGAGAAACCTTATGACACTTAGATTTAATAGTGTATGTGTTCTTATCCATGTGAATTTGTCAAAACCATAATCACAAGACAAGGTTAGTGACAAATCCAAACTCATATTGATTAAACTTGTGCAATCTTAAATTCTTGCCATTTGGCAGCTCAGGTGCCTGCCATTGCTTCCAAGTAGTTGTGCAACCAATTGAGAACTCTCAGAACTCCTATGCAAAGCCAACTTGAATAGGCACAAAAATTTCAACACGATAGGTTATAAACCTCAAGTCGTGTGCTAGTGAAGGACTTTAGGTTTTATTCTTGATTAAGTCTTGAAACTTTCAAGAGCTTTAAGACTCCCACTTTCCTCTTGACATATAAGACTCCCTTGTCAAATATTCAATAAATAGTGCGGATTCTTTATCAAGACTAACACTTTACACAATTGGCCTAAGTTGGTCTCTGTTTTATCCAAAACATCACAACTTACCAATTTCAAATGTACAAGAGTAGATAATCTTTTACTCTTACATTTGACTAGTGTTAACAAACCCTCTTTAAGATATGTCACTCAAGTTACAATCTTGGAGTATGACTCTAAGAATTGTTTTGGAATGAAGTATGACTCATCTTTTTGATTTAACCATTTCAACAATTCATGACTCCTCTTCTTAGTCATAAGAATGCACTAAGATGACTTTAGAGGACCAATTGTGATATGGTATCTTAATCATTACGATGATCATAAACATGATACTAAACTACTCTCCCATCTTTTCAGATTTGAGAAACTTTTATCTTTCTGCCATACTTTGATTCTTCTTATTCGTTCTGTCTCACATTGAAACTTCTCCAATGCTACAGACTTATACTTAAACTTATAAGTATAACCATATTTACTGAACTTAAGTAAATCATGATGAATAGTCTTCTTGATCTTTTGTGGTGGACTTGACCAGTGCACAAGAATGTGTACTCGATCCCTTTGTCCTTTCCTTATTCACATAAGGAATTAGTCTTAATTTTCCAAGCTGAAATTTCTCATTCATCATACTATACAACTTGCATGATTCCAAGTTTCGGTCCAATTGAACCTTGGGTGATGAGAATCTTTCCTTATTTGGTAATATTAGACACTACCACAATCGAAAGAATCAAATCCATTTTTCCAATATTGCTATCAATGGAATCTTATACGCAACAACTTTTCACAAATGCCATTGTAACGATACTTAAAATAAATAAAATCAAAACCTTTTTCTTTTATTTTAAAACTTTGCGGAAAAACTTATCCTTACAATCCATATGAAAACCTTGTTGTTATCTATTCCTAAGCAATATAAATATCATAACTCTTAAGTAATAGCCCAAAATTCTGATCACCGAACCATGCGATTGAAATCCATCTTCGTGATCAGAATCAACATGTACTTAATAGAGTTAGACAATGGACTTTACCTGAAGTAGAGCCAAACTTATTGACTTTAACATCCTTAGGTAAATTTGGCAGCTTCGTAACCAATGCCCCTTCCTTTGGCAAAATAAACATATGGACCCTTTGGTAATGGGACTATCTCAGACTTAGCCTTTCTCTTTACCATTTGGTCAACCGGGTTGACTATGGCCAATCCCTTTCCATTGGGAAGAGAATGCTTTTTCTGGATTTCCAGTGTCACCGTTGTCACTGTCCATAAAGTGTTTGGGAATTTGATCTTCTAATCAAATTTGCTTTAGTATCGTTCCAAATCATTGCTGATTCAGCAGCACCAAGCAAATAGATATGATCATTAAGGTTCATGTCATAGTCTGTTTCATAGTAGTTCTAAAGGAACTCACTATGTGACTTAGAAAGTGATTGAACATCCAACTTTCTCAAGACTTTGACACCCAACTCTCCCGGCTTGTCAATATGTGACTTCATCTCTAAGATGTGATCACACATAGACCTTGCTTGCCATTAGGGCTTGATTGACCTTAAACTTTTTAGGAACTTGTGGGTTAGGGAGAATAATTGGAGGAGGTGAAAGAAGTATGATATCCATGGGACATCATCTTCATTTAGGAAAGCTTGTTTCAAGAGATTTGGGAAGATCATAAATGTCTAGACTAGACATCTTTTTGGGAGATATTCAAGATAGTTGATTTAAAGTCCTTAATATGACACCCAATATGAAATATTAAGGCTAGGACCCAACAAACTATTTTATAACTTAGAAGAGGGATGCCGTAATCCAAGCTATAAAATATTTGAAGGTAGGTGAATGACGATTCACCAATTTCCACCATGAAAAACGAAATAATTTATTAGGTTTTAATTGGATTTGAAAGTCCTAGATCTTTGAGATTCATTGAACTGTTCAAAGGCATGTTTCAATCTCGAGTGTGCCTTTCAGGTTTTGTGACTGGGATGCCGAGGATCACAAAACAAGGTGTGAATAACCATGCAAATATACTTGGTACCCTTAATATTTACCCCTTAATCAGTGTGTCGGTTAACCACACACGCTCCACCGATACTATGATAAATATTAAGTTACCCTTTGCCTACCTTGTTAAGTCCAGGTCAGTGTGTCGGTTAACCACACACGCTTCACTAACGACTTAAGCAAAGTGCAAAGTGTAATTTCATGGGTTAGCACCAAATTCACATTTTCCTAAGTAACTAAGATTGGGTATTAATAAGAGTTTAGTTACTGAGTATTTATCATTAATACTTTTAATGAAAGGAGAATTATAGTCCTTGTCCTACCCGTTCGGCTAACGACCCTCCACCAGTCAAGGAAGCGGTGGGTGAGAGTGGACACCCATTAAACTGCCATTTTATAGGCAGTAACCTTATACCCCCCTTATAGACCGGCTTCGTGAATGAGGCCTACTAACGGTAAGACTAACTTTACTCTTATACATATATATATAAATATTATTAACTTATAATATTATAAAGTATAAGGGTTGAATTTTAACTTTTAAAATTCTAAGGGCTAACTTGGAATTAAAGTATTCATAAGTGAAAACTTTTCAAATTCCAAAACTTGAGGGCAAGTTTTGAAACTATTCAAAACTAATTAATTCCATAACTTATGAGTTTAAAGTAGTTTTAATTAAAAAAAAAAACTCTTCAAGTTCCATAACTTGAGGACAAGTTATGGAAGACTTTAAACTAATTAATAAAAAAAAATAACTTTTTTTTATTGTAACTTATGGAACTAATTAAGGTTACACTTTTTTTTTAATTTAATGAAGAGACTCTTGAACCTCCATAACTTGAGGACAAGTTATGGAGTCATAAAACCATTTAATTAGAACTAGACTCTTCATTTTGTAACCTTTGCCAACTTTTATGAGTTTTATGATTCTTAAATGTGACTTTTCATATAACTTGAGGACAAGTTACAGAAACACACTTTGGAATCAACTCTTAGATTAAAATGGATTGAAAACAACTATTTCACACAACTTTTCTATTAATCTAAGAACCTCATAAGAACAAGATAATTCAAATCATCAATCTTCAAGAAATTAGCATGAACATACAAACTAATACAAATCTTGAAATTATGACAATTATCTTAGAAATTGGATTAGCATGAACATTACCACATCAAAAACAAGTTTATAAGTCCAAAAACATCTTAGGGCAATGTTCCTAGTCCAATTCCAGCCAAAACAATCGAATATATGCATCCAACTCGATTTTTCAGCTACTTTTGCAAGTATAACAAGAAAACAAGCCTAGGCTCTGATACCACTGTTGGGTTATGAGCATTCTAACACTCCTAAGTGTACATGCAACCCTAAATACCTTGGATCTATGTTTTCTCTATTATACATACAATTATGAACATCCAAGGTATTATCCTAATCTAGCATACAAAATAATAAATATAACAAGATAGAATACATACCTCTTTGATGTAGAATGTCTTCATGAAGCTTGAGTTCCTAGTGCCCCAAGTGTGACACCTCAAATGGTTCACACAACACCAAATACACTTGGAATAACTTGAGAGAAACTTGAACACTCCTTGAAATCGTCTAGCCCTCACACTCACACATTAGTGCACGATTTCTTGAGCCATGGGATTCTTTTATATGGTGGCTATTAGGGTTACACCATGTAACTCATAACTTTACCCATTCCTTATGCTCCATGGATTTTAACCTCCATGGAGTATCCATGGGTCACCCCATGGACTTAGTCCAACATAAGGAATCTTGGATCACAAGCCCACATATATAAGAATGAATGATTTACACAATCAACCCATATATTTAATTAGTCTCCTTTTGATCACTTAATTAATTCCAAATTAATTCTTGATCAATACTAATTAAATAACCTTATTAACATATTAGAACTTATAATATATTAACCAACCTTAAGTGTTATTTCTCTCATTATAGTCTATCCAAATCCATGATGCCATGCAACCCAAATGGACCATGCCGGGTCGGGTCAAGTCTTACCAATTATAGTTATGGACTTGGACATTAATCCAACAGTGGTACCCGTCGCATGGGTACTTCTGAAGTTTTGAAGCGAAACACGATTCTGAGGTTCGTGTCTAGTTTATTGTTATGAGTGATGGAGTTTCTTTAGTCGGTCGTTTAAGGCGAAGGGTCATTACGTGGCATAGGAAATTCGTATGGTGAGGACCAAACCAATCAGAACTTCTTATCGTAACGGTTGTTAAGTCGATTAGGAAAAAGTGTTTGTTTTATCATTGTTAGTACTAGCAGTACAAGTGTTCTGATAATTGAAAATAATTAACTTTCTTAATATAATCCCTACTAGGTCCCTCTATAATCGTTTGGTGTATACAATTCATGTATAATTAAGATTGGAAAGATAGTCGACTGAATGACTCTACTCTAAATCCACAACCAAACAAGGAACAGGAAATAAAGCGGAATCACTCACTCTATGCCTACAAATCTTAATTATAAATGACTCTAATGTATACACTAAGCCATCATAGCTTACCTGTAAGGGTTCTTAGTTTATATATGAACGATGTGTTAACTTATGATTTTTAAATTTTTAATTGTTAAATATTTTCCGTGAAAATTCGATGTTTAATTATTGTTGTTTAGAAAAACGTACCAAAATCCTAGAAGGTTCCTCGTTGCTCCTTTATGTCCTATCGTTAAACTCCTCCCGTTCCTCCGTCATTCTTCTCTGTTGGACAATCTCTTTTGAAATGTCCCATTTCACTACATAAATGGCATATTCGACTTACTCCAACATTGGTGGTTGAAGTGAGGTGTTTCACTAGAGTTCTACAGAAGCGGGCAGTGTGCCCTTTCATGTTGCACCTTTTGCAATGCAACTCCCGGCAGACTCCATAATGATGGTAGTTGCACTTGCTGCAGTATGGGATGTTTCCTAAATATGGTGTTACCGGTTTTGGGGTAGTAGGGTTGCTGGGAGTATGGACTGTTTCAGCTTGTTGCTTTTTGGTAGGTCTTTGTGTTGAACTACTTCCTTTTTCATTTCGGAACTTTCGTTTCATGTTTTCAGGTTTGTTATCGATGTATCTAATGCCTTTCTCTTCGTTTGATCCTTTCTCGGAATTCTCTTTGTGAACCCTCTTTTGGTTAAGCCTCAAATCTTCTGTTGAATATTGTAATGGAGTGGTTACATCTACCGATGTTGTTCGTCCGAGAATGGGAATGTCTAAAGAATTTACGAGATTAATAAAATATTTTTATTAAAAGTAAACTTTAACAAGAATGATCCTTACTGGGTATTTCTATAATTAATTAGTGTATACAGATTATATATAATCCAGATCAAATAGACCTTTGAAGAAGTGATCCTACTCTAAAACCACATTCAAACAAGGAAAATGAAGTAGAGCGAAAATCACACATTCTAAGTCTATAAAATATCAATTATATATAACCTTATGTATACACTCAGTAATTATAACCTTACCAGTAAAGGTCTTTTAGTTTTCACATAAGTTAGTTATAGTACTTAAAATACTCCTGTAGTATTTTAACTTTATGTTTTGTTCTAACATTTCTTTCTATATAGGATTGGTAAGTTTTAGACTTGCTGCAACACCACTATGACTCCCAAACACATGTTGGTCTTATCTCAAATAAATATAGTTGATCAGGCTATATTTATTTCAGATATGATTACATAACTGTCCAGGTTTGACTGTAGTGTCCAACATCCAAATACTTTTATTTTGTTCTTCTTGTAATACTTGTTCTAGTATATATATACTTTTATAAAATATTGTTATATTTTAAAGTATAATTCTTGGTCAGAGTGTTTTAGTCCCATTGCATTTATAGTTGTATATCTTTTAAAGGTTGATATACTTAGTTCACTATAAACAATGCTCTGATACAAATCTGTCACACCCTCAAACCGGAACGGCGGAAACGTCTGGGGGTGGATGACTTCATGTTAAGTATCACAACACATGCATCATAGTAATCAAAGTAACAACAACCATCTTATTGATAATATAATATTTACATTGTGTTCAAAACATTACTTGAATAACATTTAAAGTACAACAAAAGTTAAGACGTAAAGCTCCGTCTTCGCAACACCTGAGAGGTACCTGTCTACTAACGTTCCTAAGAATACAAGTGGTTTGAAAAAGTGTCAACATTAAAGTTGGTGAGTTCATAAGTATTTTTGTTATAAAAAGTTTATTCTTTGTTCTTTGGAAAAGTTTGTCTGCTCCTCCAGAAAATCCTATATTTTCTTAATAAAAAATATGATTGTAGTTATTCCTTCTGTGATCATTTAGTGAATACAAATTATATATAATACAGATCGATTAGACAGTTGAATGTGTGAATCTGCCCTAAGCCCACAACCAAACAAGGAACAGGAAATGAGGCGCAAGTCACCCATTCCACTGTCTACCGGATCTTTATTATATATAATCCTAATGTATTTCCCAAAGATCTTGATGAAAGAGGAACACTTGAAGATCCTAAGCAAGCTTCTAAGAAGATCAAAGAAGATGGATGATATTTGAGAGGGAATTGAGAGTTTTCGGTTGAAGATCTAGAGAGAAAAAGGGTGTGTTTTCGGCCAGAGGTGAAGAAATGAGGAATAAATCAGTCCAACACATATATATAGGGTAGGGTTCACGGTCCGAAGGGAGTTCACGGCCGAGGCGAGTTCACGGCCTGAAGGCTCGTTTGCGGCCTATGCAAGGTTTGCGGTTCGGACAACGCTCCCTAATATTTCACTTCTAATTCAAGCAACTCTTCTAATTAAAGGTTTTATACCAAATTTAGGTTTCAACCCTACTGAAATATGATAGATCAAAATGAGAATTTTGACTTTTACAAGAATAAAATTTTCGGGTTGTCACACATACTCCAAGATTGTAACCTTGATTGACATAATCTTTAGAAAGGTTTAAAACACTTATCTAATTTAGAGTAAAAGTTTTCTACTCTTGTACATTTGAAATTGGTAAGTTGTGATGTTTTGGATAAAACAAATACCAACTAAGGCCAATTGTTTGAAGTGTTTGTCTTGATAAGAATCCGCACTAATTCTTGAATATTTGTTTTGTCAAGTAATGTTCCTTGACAAAGTGAATCATATATATCAAGAGGTCAGTGGGAGTTTTAAAGATCTTGACAAGTTTCAAGAACTAATCAAGAATAAACCTATTGTTAAACACTAGCACACGACTTAAGGTTTGTAACCTATCGTGTTGATATATTCTTATTTCTGTGTCCACTCCAGTTAAAGTTGACTACTTGGAAGCAATGGTAGGCCCTTGTGCTACCAAGTGGCAAGAAATTAAGATTGAACAAGTTCAGTCCATATGAGTTTGGATTTGTCACTAACCATGTCTTGTGATTATGGTCATGACAAATTCACATGGATAGGAACACATATACCATAAATCTAAGTGTCATAAGGTTTCTCTCCGCTTCATGAAAATGATTGTGAGGAAACGCTTTCACTAAGTAGATTTTAAGGAGATAGGAATTGTGATATTTGCATTCTCAAATTCGATTATGATTACGAAATCCCTCTTCATAGTTTGAATTGTGAGAAATGGCAAAAGGGTCTAAACATTTGGAGCTTATTGTCGTAAGTTTTGAATAGTTAAGACACATGAAAACTATCTAAGGAAAGGTGTATGAGTTTGAGAAACCTAGATAAAGCCTTATCGAAGCATCTCGTATCAGAAATCTGAACTTTGGTAAGAAAGTCAATAAGTATTGATTTCTAGAAGTCCAGCTGATTTCTGAATACATGTTAAAGCTAGTGGGAGCATAAGTGTTATGCTAGTAAGATAATAATTATTATGCCAGTGGGAGCATAATTATTATGGTAAGTGTTGCAAGTTAGCAATCTTAATTATAGAAAACAAAAGGTTCAATTCGCAAAGTTGTGGATTTGAAAAGTTGTTTTCCTATAATTAAGGGAGAGGGATTTATACTTCGTTTCAAAATCTAAAAGATTAGATTGAGTTTTTAATCAAATTTAGTCATATATATATGAATGTTATGTTGGAATGGTTCAACATAAGGAAATTCTATATATGGAAATGTTAATTGTGTTCTCAAAATTTGACTATGATTACGGCATCCCTCTTTATAATTAAAATTTTGAGAACATGGCAAATAGAAATATTATAGCAAAAGGCTGATCAAGTATCATGTCTTTATGTTAGACATTATGAATCGCATCCCATATGCTTCGGGTATAGGATCGATTGCATATGCTATAATATTCTCATGTTCTAATTTTTCCAAATGCCTAGGGCATTAAGAGGGAAAAGGAATAAAGCCAGATATGAGTGAATTGGTTAAGCAATTGTCAGGGACAATCTGAGGTTTACAAAAGATTGGTTTCTCATGGACAATTGGAAGTATATTTAAAATTTTGGAAAGGACCATATTGACATACTCTGAGAAGAGGTAACTCTTGTTCAGAAGTGATAGTCAAAATGGGAATATGGAAATGTTTCCATAAGTGGAAGTTATTCTTTGAATCTGTGTAAGATTACGAAACTTAATGCAACAAGGATGTTCAAAGGAATGTACTTTGAATTTGAGACTTCACTTCCTTGGAATTTCTTTGTCAACAATCTCCAGTGGAAAATTTTGTAATATCGTTGGTCAAGTCTCTGTGACTTTTGGTACCATGACATTACAAAAGAATCATTGCATGATAGTTTAGAATCTAACTCTTTCTAGCAGTGACAAGAATTTGGAATTCTTACACTTGCAATAAGGATTTGGAATTTGAAATGAGCATCATTGAAATGTTTTTCAATTGATCTATTGCACAAAGTAAGGACCATAGACAAACATAGTGTGCATGCTTGGTGCATGGCATAACTATTGTTTAGACAAACGTAGTGTGCATGCTTGGAGCATGGCATAACTATTGTTTTAATTCAAGTATTAAGTTGATTATTCGAAACATTATACAATGAATAATGAGTAATCAATATGGGATTCAAAAGCTTTGGGCCATATAGGATTAGTATTATTCTTGTGTTTCACTTTGCATGTTTTGACTTCCCGAATAACTAGGTTATTCAAACCATCCACAGTCGATCATACTTTGGAAGTAGGTATTGAGGCAAGACTGTCATGAATGGGTCTGTAGAGGTGTGTTAGTCATAGCACAAGTTTGCTACAATGTTCATGAGTGCTCCTGGAATAATATTCGAGTATTGGATTCAACCCACGCTCATTTGAATCACTTCATGGATTTTATCACGAGTGATCATGAGATGATAATATCTTATATTCTTGAAACGGAGAAATGTGAGCTGTAGTTGCGAGTCGGTTGCACATTGACATGTAAACGCACCAGTAACTTGGATGTTATAAAACATATTGTTGTGTGTAATTTGATGAGTAAGTACAAGCGAGCATTTGGGTCGAAGTTTATCCGTTCCTTTTACCCCATAAGGAAAAAAGCGATATTTGTGGGCCCCTCGATGATTTAGTGATGACACCAGGCCTGGACTGATTTGATTTGTTCAATTAGTCGGTCGTCATAAATCGGAAATCGGGAAACAACAGATGAACATAGAGAATGATTATAATCCATGTCTCAGTCCATATGATATCAAGAATGGAGGAATATATGATCCCTTATCTAATGGACACGTCATTGACTAGGTCAGAGTTCGAGAACGACTTTTAAGAGCTGCGATTGCTAGTTGGGTTGGAGTCATGCTTTCAATGATAGTTATTAGACTTATCCAAGTGGGAGACTGTTGGATTAGTGTCTAAGTCCATAACTATAATTGGTATGTACTTAACCCGAGAGTAGCATGGTCCATTTGGGTTGCATGACACCGGAACAATCTGAAGAATGGATAATTGAGAAGAGGTTATTTATGATTTATTAATATGTTATAAGTTCTAATATATTAATATGAAATCATATTATTTAATTAGTATTGGTCAAGAATTAGTTTGGAATTAATTTTGTGATCAAAAGAGACTAATTAAATATATAGGGATTGATTATGTAAATCATTCATTCTTATAACGTGGGCTTCTGATCCATAGTTCCTTATGTTGGGCTAAACCCATGTGGTGACCCATGGATGATCCATGGAGGTTTAAACCCATGGAGCATGAGGAATATGGAAAGTCATGCACATTAGGGTTTGCATGGTGTAACCCTAATCAAGCCACACTATAGGGCAAGCCGATTTTATGAGTGCACTTAACCTCCTCTCAAGTTACTCAATTGTTCGTGGTGTTGTGTGATTCCATTTGAGGTGCAAGACTTGGGGCAATAACTTCTTAATGGTCCAAGGATTCCAACTACAACAAAAGGCATGTCATCTAACTAGAATTTGTAGTAAAGATTCTCCATTGTATGCTAGTTAGGTTGATGCTTTGGAAAAACAAAGTTTGCATGTGTATTAGAGAAAACATAGATCCAAAGCATCTAGGGTTGCATGTACACCATAGGAGTGTTGGAATGCTCACAACCCTTCAGTTTCTGGGGCACATTGTCAACCAGAACAATATTCTGGTCCATTCAGCCAAGGTCGAGGCAGTTATGAGGTGGGAGGTTCCGAGGTTTCCATATAAGATTCAGAATTTCCTTGGGTTGGCAGGTTACTATCGGAGATTTATTCAGGATTTCTCCAACACAACGGTTCCTCTAACTCAATTGATGAAGAAGTCTGTTACTTTTCGTTGGGGGCCTGAGCAGCAGGCAACTTTTGATACCTTGAGGAAGAGATTATATGAGGCGCCAATTCTGACCCTACCTAAGGGTGTTGAGGCTTTTGTGGTTTACTGTGATGCGTCAATTACGGGTTTGGGTGCAGTTCTCATGCAGATGGGTCACATTATTGCCTACGCTTCGAGGCAACTGAAGCCTCATGAGGTGAATTATCCGACACATGATTTGGAGTTGGGGGCTGTGGTGTTTGCCCTCAAGATTTGGCGACACTACCTCTATATAGTCTGTTGTACTATTTACACAAATCACAAGAGCCTAAGGTATTTGATGGATCAACTGAGTCTGAACATGAGGCAGCATAGATGGTTGAATGTGGTGAAGGATTATGATTGTGAGATCATTTATTATCCAGGTAAGGCCAACGTGTCGACCGATGATCTTAGCCGCAAGGCAGTTGCTGCTCTGATCATGGATTTGTGTTTGAGGATGATAGTGATTACTCCACTCTTGGAGTTGATTCGATAGGCCCAGGTTGAGGTTATGAAGGAAGAGCACAGGAAGAGTGGGCGCATAGTGGGTGAGGTGGCTTCCTTCGATTATGATGGCCGGGGGTTACTGACTCTCCATCGGAGGGTGTGGGTTCCGTATTTGGGTGGTGCGAGCCATATTTTGATGGAGGAGGCATACAAATCGAGGTTCTCTATTCATCCCGGAGCGAAAAAGATATTTAGAGACATCCGACTCGATTATTGGTGCCCATGCATGAAGAGAGATGTGGCTTGGTATTTAGAGAGGTGCTTGAATTGCTGGAAAGTCAAGGCCGAGCATCGGCGACCTCACGGAATGTTGCAGCCCGTTAGACATTCCCGTTTGAAAATGGGAAGATATTACCATGGATTTCACCACGAAGTTGCCACAGACATCGTGCAAAGTGTATTCGATATGGGTCGTTGTGGATCGATTGACCAAGTGCGTGCATTTCATTCCGATCTAGGAGAGTATCTCTGTAGAGAGGTTGGCAGACATTTACATCAGGGAGGTTGTGGAATGGCATGGGGTACCAGTTTCAGTGGTTTCAGACATGGGTGTCCGGTTTACTTCCATGTTTTGGAAGAGGTTTCCCGAGGAGTAGGGTACTTGTTTACATTTCAGTACGGCTTTCCACCTGCAGACTGATGGACAGAGTGAGCAGCCTATCCAGACACTAGAGGACATGCTGCGGGCATGTGTATTGGACTTTAGCGGGAGTTGGGATACGTATCTTCTTTTGGCGGATTTTTTGTATAACAACAGTTATCACGTCAGCATCGATCGCCCTCCTTTTGAGATGCTCTATGGGAGGAAGTGTTGGACCCCCCATATTTTTGGGAGAGGTCGGTCAGCGATTCATGGGGAGTACTAAAGTAGTACTCAAGACTATCGAGTTGATTCAGCAGGTTTGGGATAGACTTCAGACAACTCAGAGTTCGTAGAAGAGCTATGCCGACAAGCGCCGATCAGATCTAGAGTTCTCGGTTGGGGATCTGGTTCTCCTGAAGGTGTCGCCTTGTAAATGTGTCGTCTGAATCAGGAACATGGGGCAAGTTGGGCCCCAGGTACATCGGTCCATAGCACGTTTCACGTCTCTCAGCTGTGGAAATGTTTGGCAGATGATTCCGCAGTGGTTCCATTGGAGGATATTCAGGTGTACGATCTCCTGAATTATATCGAGAGACCAGTGGTAATCCTTTACCGAAAGACGAAAACCTTGAGAAACAAGGTTGCAGATTTGGTAAAGGTGCAGTGGCAGCTCCACAAGGGTTCAGAATGGACGTGTGAGCCCGAGGACGAGATGAGGGAGCATTACCCAGAGTTGTTTGCAACTGCAGACTTCGAGGATGAAAAGTGGGAGAGAATTCTAACATTTGGATTTTTGGAGGTATTAAAATTTTTTATATTTTTGAATTTCGGCTGGTGCCACATCGTGATGAAGGAATCCTACGATGTGACAATGGTCGGTGTATCGCGGGTTTTAAATGGCTGCTGCGACATGTTAGCCTATGGCCACGACATGGAAGCTGTTTAATGAGAAACCCTAATTTCTGGGGTTTATTCCATATTTATGGGAATGTGAGGGCTAGGGTAGTTCACCCTCAGCCTCCATCACACTCTCTCAGCCTCCAAGCAAACCATAACCTCAATTTTTGATCTCTAAGCCTTTTGTGTTGATTTTTTGGGGATTTAAGAAGAAGGAGGTGACTTTTAGTCTTGGATTCAGCAAAAAACTCTTCTCACCATCTTCATATGCATCTTCTGGACTCTTATATGTCCCCATGCTCCAAGCTTTTCCATTTATCGTGCATAGATCTAGGTTTCTATGCCTTAATGTTCATGTCCTTCATTATTGGGTGGTGAGATCTCATAAAGTTTTCAAATTTATGAATCTCCAGGTCATTTTGGACCTTAGATGCTTTGGATCTGGAAGAGTATTGAGTTTTAGCATCATGCATGGAAGATATCGCCAAAGACCCTCATTTTGACTTAATAGAGTCCAAGACATGCATTGGACATGCATGTCAAGATAGTAAGGATTTTTATGTTGTATTTTGATGCAAGAAATGGTCTGGAATATGGGGATCTAGTTGTCTTCAAGAGAAAGTGCTTAATGAGTTAAGACAAGCTTTGTTCTTACCCTTTTACGTCTAGAATTGGGGATCTCTATTCCTTAGAGAGTGTAGAGGGGTAGACTTAGAAATTTTATCCACTTGGACCTTAGAATGGACCAGATCTGGGCTTTGGAGCCCCTAAAATAATGGAAACCGACTGAATCCATTACGTTGTTTGGAAGCCGAGTGCCTACACCGTGGCTAAGGTCCCCACGACGTGGCGGTTGGACTAAGAATCAACTGTATTGTCATCTAGTAGCCACGTCGTCGCCAAGGATGGCAACGACGTGGCGACGAACTATAGTTGACTTTGACTTAGATCGTTGACTTTAACCAAGTTTGGCCTAAGGGTATTTTTGGTATTTTGAGTGGTATTTGAGAATTGTCACTATTTGATTAATAGGTGACGGGTAGAGCTGAGATTCGGAGCAAAGACCTATTCTTCTATTTGTTCAGACTGAGAGGTGAGTCTTCTCACTGTGCTGGGCGGGTCGAAGCCACCAATGCCGGCCCATGAGGTGTATGATGCTAGTTGTTTGTGTGACTCGTGCATGTGTGGTATGTGATATGTATACTGGGCGGGGTCTAATGCCAGGCGGGGCCTGATGAGTGTATCGTATGCTATTTATCTTTGTGATTCTTGCATGTGTTTTATGTGTCTATATGAATGTCGGGAGGGGCCTGATGAATGTGGTGAGGCAGGGTCCATCTCATGTTATTGACATATCTGTTATGAGCGGGGCTCGATGCCGGGCGAGGCCCGATGGGTGTGGGGCATGGCGCTTGTATGTTTGATATGTATGTTGTGAGGTATTTTGGGGGCCCTCACTAAGCTTCATGCTTACGGTTTTTTTATGTTTCAGGTAGTTCCGGATCGAAAGGTAAGAGCTTGGGGTGATCGCATCACACACACACACACACACACACACCATGGTTTCAGTTTATTTGATTCTGATGTATTGAGATGATTGATTGATACACTCTGATTTTCTTAAATGGTTTTATGATCACATTTTGGATAATGGTTTTATTAGTATTAAAATAAAACTTTTGGTCTTAAATTTTGAGACGTTACACAAGAATTCTTCACATGTCAGTTGCATAGGTTTGTTAGGACTTCAAGTTTTTCCAAACGTATTCCACCAATAGATCGTTGCACCCTTGAATTTCCTTGCAGCGTAGGTGGTCTACAACTTGCTTGTGCAACTGTAGGTTATGAATGCTAGCCCAATTTCTGAAATCTAATCCAAAACTCCTACTGGATCCTCTTTCCCACTAAATGATGACGACATGAAATTTGTGAAATCCTTATACTTGCAGTAGCCTCTAAGTTTGTCATTCCTTCGGATCTCCGAGTCTTCCGAAGGAGGGACTGGTCCGTGATGAGTTTCTGATTCATTGTTCTCTTCCATATCTGTTGTTGGACGAGAGGGAAACGGTCCATTGTTGACTCGTTTAACGACTATTGGTCCGTTTATCATAGGCGCTCCGCCTCTAACATTTTCTAGCTCCTGAGTTTGGAGATCCATAAAATCGCACCTTTCTAATCTAGCATATTCTACATCATCAATTAGACTTCATCTATCGGGAACTAAGTAGCTCCTACTCTACGTTTTGAGGTGTTAGACCTCCTTCATTATTGACAACTCTACCGCTTAATGTGATCTTCATGTCGTTCTATACTCATAGGTTCGAGTATTTTGAATATATTAATATTTTACTTACTATATATAAATACTTATTTAGTAGCTAATGAGGAATTTTAGTAATTAAGGCAGATCATCTCCCTATACTATGCTAGTGCGCATGACTATAGCAATTTTTGGTATCTATCCTAAAGCATGCTACTATATAACTCATTTAGCACATAATAGAAATTAAGGTACATTCCCAAAAGTACTATAGTGCTTGTGTTTTAGGTATACTACGTAAAATAAAATAGACACTCACCTCACAATCATTGCTTAGCATTCTAAGTTTAAATCTAGAAATCCTTACAATTCCTAGTTCTCTTAAACTAATGCTCTGATACTAATTGTGACATCCCCATTTTTCTTGGTCCGAAAAGACCATTTGATTTACGCTTATTTAAAACAAAATATTCTTTATATTATAGAATTTGTCCCTTAAAAAGTATTTTCAAAGAAATGTTTTCATCGATTATTAAAAACTTGAGATGTCATAATTAATACAAGAAACATAAGCATAAACGTAGACATTATAGGACATACAACATCTTTTATACCGTCGCCTATTTTTCCTCGAATCTCTCATCAGGTCCAAACATCATTATCTTTGTATTGTTTCTTGTGATACAAAGAAAATGAATGGGTCAGGTTGGGAAACCTGGTGAGTACATAGGGTTTTCAACTCATAATAATATAATTAACTTTTGTTCAATTATCTATTTCACATAAAAACAAATTAACCCAATTACCCATCCTTGTTTTCTCATATATTCATCTCAAAGGATCTATTCTAAGGATCATAGTCAACATCGCATTTTCTTATGTCGCTAAGGACATATCAAAAGGATCATCGCTAACATAGCATAGACAATAATGCTTTGTAGATTACTCTGCAATACATGTCAGTAGATTACATCACATTACCAAGTAGTACATCACCTACAGGTTGTAAACCTGCCATTGTTCCACTGAACCATTTAGAATTGTCTGTGATCGTCATCTATACGTCGTTAGATGACTACATCACAATCATCGCAAGTAAAAGTCATGGCATCCCCTAATCATCTTTTATCTCCCATCTTTCATCGCTCATCACTACCCGATATATATATATATATATATATATATATATATATATATATATATATATAAAATAAGTACGAAAATACTTATATAAGTAAATCGAGTAAAATTATGTCATATAGGTTCATCTAACACATAATATAGATAATAGGCAAACGTAGCATTTAATTATCTAAATACTTCATATTTATGTATAAGATGAAAGTAATTATGCACTCATTGGTTAAAAGTGGATGACTCGCGATTTGGGCAGAGCTTTACCTAGCATCTTGACTTTTCCTCTTGATATGACCTAGGTTTAATTATCACTAAGTCTGAGTCTCATACTCCTCATGACTAATGATAGTCTAGATTTCTCTACACTCCCAATGTCTACAACAAATATTATCAAGTAAGGAATAATCAGGTAGGATCATGTCGGATGTAGGGTCCGTTTCGTATACAAGTATACTGTTTGGAAATCTGTAACACCCTGACTCCCAGGTATAAGTTTTAAAGAATTATATACATGTTTATGGACTTACTCGACGAGTTGGTTGCCCCCAACTCGTCGTGTAGAGGCGGGGTAGCCCACGTGGATTACTGGATCTACTCGACGAGTCGGAGGACTCAAAATCGACGAGTAGGAGCTGGGAGATGAAACCCTAATTTTAGAGTTTGCACCCTATTTAAAGGACCTTAAGTCCTTACCTCCAGTCCTTTATCACCTCTTGACAGCCATAAGAATACCTAATCGTTGTTAACCTTGTTTTTGAGTGATTGTGAGGCTTAAAGAGTGATTTTGGTGCTTTTTGTGAAGAAGGTGTGAAGTATAAGAAGCTTGGAGCAAAGAGGAGCTTGTGGATCTGACTCTACTTCATCTTGGCATCATTTTGAAGGTAACAAGTCGTTACCATAGCTTATCTTTAATTAGATCTCTTCATGCTTAAGCTTATTTCCATCTTTAGGATATTTGGGAGTCATTTCGGGTATTGGTGCCAGATCCGAAGTTGTAACTTCAGATCTGGACTCCACTTGGTCCTTATAGCCATAAAGTTATGAGATTTGGCAATCTTGGGCCCTTCCCTTGGAGTTAACCTTTCCCTTAGTCTAGTTTTGGCATTTAGGACCATGCATGTACGTAAAGTTTGCAACTTTACGTGGAAACCATGTCCTAGGAGGTTGGATCTGCAATATGGAGCTTTGGGGTGGCTTAAAAACATTTGTATAAGAAATAGACTGCATGAACTCGACGACTCGCTTAGCCGACTCTGCGAGTCGGATGAAGATTCCCCGTATTTGATTCTGCGTGAACTCGACGAGTCAGTAAGAGGACTCGACGAATCAGTTAGGGTTTTCCCCGATATGTGGACACGCAAGGACTCGACGAGTTGGTTGGAAACTCGACGGGTCAATTAGGGTTTTGGTGATTTTTGAGTTCTTAAGTACCTCGATGAGTCGGGTCAACATGGACTGTTGACCTTGACCGTTGACTTTGACTTTGACCAAGGGATGACCAGTTTGACTTCTGGGGTATTTTAGGAAATTGGGAATTTATGGAAGTGGTTTATGGTGAATATAGGTGGTGGACTTCATGGCCGTGATTCGAGAGTTTGATCTTATCACTACAGTTCGACAGTTGTGAGGTGAGTTTTCCTCACTATACTCAAGGGTCTAAGGCACCAAGGTCGGCCCTTTTGGATTGTTATCCTGATATGTTATGCTAGTATGATCTGTTAGATCAGTATCTTGGTAGATAGGATGGTATTATGATGTTATGATTTGTTAGATCAGTATCCTGGTAGATAGGATGATGCTATGCTAGTATGATTTGTTAGATTAGTTTTCCTGTCTATAGATTGTTATGTGATTATTTGATATATGTGCATATGTTTGTTTGGTGGTTGAGGCTTATCTGCTTTGTGCGAGAGCCAACAGACCTGGGCATTCCAACCCGATGGTTGTGGGCCGTGATTATTCCATCCCGAGGATGATTGGACTCATAGTATGCGGGCATTCCAACCCGATGGTTGTGGGCCTGGGGTATTCCATCCCGAGGATGACCGGACCCATAGTATGTTGGCATTCCAACCTGATGGTTGAGGGCCTGGGGTATTCTAACCCGATGGTTGATTGGACCCATAGTATGTTGTTTGTGATTATATGTATATTGTTTTGTGTATGGGTATTTCGGGGGAACTTACTAAGCTTCGGGCTTATAGTTTTAGTTTTGGTTTCAGGTACATCAGATGATCGTGGGAAGGCGCAGGCGTGATCGTACAACTCCTCACATTTTATGATTTCGATTATAGGATACTCTGACATGAAAATATTTTGAAAACACTTTGTAATAATTAATGGTTTTTAATTGGTTGAAAAAGTTTTAAATTGGCTCAAATTTTATGGATGTTACAAGTTGGTATCAGAGCCTTGGTTTGAGTGAATTGGAGGAAACACTCGTGTGCCTCCAGTCTCAAACTAAGGACAAGATTTTAAAACAATTTTTTTTCAAATGGTTTTCAAAATAATAAAGGAGGATGCAAGTGTACGATCAGTCGGAGCTCACGAATAGACCCCAAAATACCTTACGGATTATTTTATTTTGTGATATGTTAGAATAGCATGCTAGTACTAGGCTAGGGATATTCAGGAATTGCATGATAGAATTTCCTGATTATATGATGCCTGGTAGCCTAGGGTTTTTCCTTATATGAAATTGACATCATTACTGTAGTTGCTTAGTATATGCATCACGACCATACATAATTAAGATCTTATAGCCAGAGAATGTGTGGTTTATCCTTATTTCCTGTTCTTGTTTGATGAAGGGCATAGGGTAGGATCAGGTATTCGAAAGTCTATAGGGTCCAGCGTTATGTATGGCTAACATACACGAGTGCTACAGGGTTGGTGGAAGTTTCATGGTAGGGGTGTGCGAGGTCGGTAGGCCAGTAAGAGATATTTAGCATTCCTCTAGGAGTGAGGATTTAGCGCTCGCCATGTTATTGTATATTGTTACGGCGTTGTGATGATACTTGAGGAAAATATGGGTAGGTGTGGAAGGTAGTATGGGCCCGTACTACTAAAGGCACAGGACCCATACGCGCAGCAAGGAAGTTACAACCCCCAGGTTTTGTTGGGAGTTGGTTCCCGGATTATAATATGGAGTTTCTGATATCTTCCTGGTATGTTTTCAGCATGGTGGTTACTCGACGGTTTGTGACTGGATCTGGATCCAGATGAGGATCAGGAGATGGTGGTCAGGAGGAACTGGCAGGGCCCGAGGTTGTTGGTCAAATGAGGGCGGATGAGTTGGACGCCAGGATTCGTGAGATCCTGCATGATGAGGTTGCTACTTTGTTCCCAGCACAGCTGTCGGAGATGTTTGGGTCTATTAAGGCCGCCATGGTTGAGTATTTTGACGAGCGCTATGCAGCCCTCGCTGAGACGGCTGCCGCAGCAGCTACAACAGCTGTAACGGCGGCAGGGGGAGGAGCTAGTCGGACTTTTCAGTACCGGGACTTCAATAACACGAAGCCCCTGACTTTCGATGGGACTCGGGATCCGATCATAGCCATGAGGTGGATGTCTGACGTGGAGGGATGTTTCTTCACGTGCTCATGTCCTGCTAATCAGAAGGTTAGATGTGCCCTGAACTTGTTGAGGTCCGGGGCAAAGGACTGGTGGAGGTTGATGACTGGGTCGTATATGGATGATCAGAGAGTTGCAGTTACTTGGGAACAGTTCAGGGAGATGTTTCGCGCTTGCTATATTCCACGGGTCGAGCGCGAGTGGCTGTCACAGGAGTTCTTGGATCTGAGACAAGGTACAAAGTCGGTCACGGAGATCAACCGCATGTTTACTGAGAGGGCGATGTTTTTCCCAGAGTTTGCTTCTGAGCAGGCTCAGATGACATGTTATCTGAGCAAGCTCAAGACTGATATATGACAGTTTGTTGCTACCCAATGATGTCATACACTGTTGGAGTTACAGGAGGCCGCTAGACGGCTTGAGCTGGAGATTGAGTTACAGCTGCGGGAGCAGAGGCAGGCCCCGACACAGGCACATCCGGCTCCGAAGCGGCCCAAGACCGCTGATACTATATCTGGAGGTCAGACGGGCCGCACTTGTGGGAAGTGCGGGCAGGCTCATTTGGGGGTTTGCCGCTCTGGGAGCGGGTGCCACAAATGTGGCAAGCAGGGCCATCTTGCCAGGGATTGCAGGCAGCAGACTTCACCTCCCGGAGTCAGACTTTGTTACCATTGTGAGCAGGTGGGCCATCTGAAGGCCCAGTGTCCCCTTCTAGCCACCAAGTTGGTGCAGCCTCCAGCGCCGACTACACTGAGGATTACTGACGGGAGTCGGGGTAGAGCAGTGACCCCGAGGGCTCAGGGACGTGCCTTCCAGCTTACGGCAGAGGAGGCCATGGTAGCACCAGATGTGGTTGCTGGTATGTTTCTATCCCTTATCTTACTGCTTGCTTATATGGTTGTACCTGTGATTAGGTACGTTTTTAGTGAACTCCTTACCCACTTTGGTATTATTTGACTCGGGGGCGAGTCGGTCGTTTGTTTTTCAATCATTCAGTAGGGAGTTCGGGTTGCCAGTAGGAGAGCTAGAGTGTCCGTTGCGAGTCTCTATCGCCAACGAACACGGGGTTTTCGCTTCTTCAGTCTATCGGGTTTGCATGTTGGAGATCTTTAGGGTATCTTTTTCGATAGACATGATTCCGATTCCCATGGGGAATGTGTGTGGGATCGTGGGTATGGACTGGCTAAGTCGCTTCGGTGCCATGATTGACTGCGAGGGTCAGCGAGTGGTAGTTCGAACTCCAAGTGGGGGAGAACTGATTGTCTACGGTGAGGGCACCAGATTGGGATATGGGTTTTGTTCGGCTGCCAGAGCTCGACAGTACATTCAACACGGGTGTGCAGGTTATCTAGCGTATGTGGTGGATACGCGGGTCAGGGACCAGGCTTTAATCGGGTCTGCAGACTGATGCTCGATCTCCGGTCATTGTATTTATAGACGATATCTTGGTGTACTCCAAGACCCGAGAGCAGCACAAGGAGCATCTACGGGAGTTATTGGGACTTTTGAGGCGAGAGCGTCTGTATGCCAAGTTCTCAAAGTGTGAGTTTTGGTTACGAGAGGTTCAGTTCCTTGGACACCTCGTTAACCAGGAGGGGATTTTGGTCGATCCGGAAAAAATCGAGGCGGTTATGCAGTGGAAGGTTCCGAAATCTCCCTCGGATATCAGGAGTTTCTTGGTATTGGTTGGGTGCTACCGAAGATTCATACATGATTTCTCCAAGATTGCAGTACCCCTCACTCGTCTGACGAGGAAATGCGTGGATTTCCGATGGGGACCCGAGCAGCAGAGGGCGTTTGAGACCCTCCGACAGCGACTTTGCAAGGATCCAGTTTTGACTCTCCCAGAGTGAGTTGAGGATTTTGTGGTGTTCTGTGATGCATCCATGACGGGACTGGGAGCAGTCCTCATGCAGAGAGGACGGGTGATAGTCTATGCGTCTCGACAGTTGAAGCCGCACGAGACTAGATACCCTACTCATGATCTGGAGCTGGTAGCGGTGGTATTCGCTCTCAAGATTTGGAGACATTACCTCTATGGGGTCCGTTGAACCATATACATGGACCACAAGAGCCTGAGACACATCATGGATCAGCCGAACCTGAACATCAGATAGCGCAGGTGGCTAGACGTAGTCAAGGACTACGACTGTGAGATCCTTTACCACCCATGTAAAGAGAACATGGTTACGGACGCTCTGAGCCGCAAGTCAGCTGGATCTTCTACATCAGTGACATGTATGAGGATATCTGTAGATTCCCCACTTGTGAGCTTGATCAGGGAAGCTCATACCGAGGGTATGCGGCAGGAGAACTGGAAGCTGAAGTGGATTAGGGGTGAGAACACCCGGTTTGTGCAGGATAGCCGGGGATTATTGACCCGTTGCGGTCAGGTCTAGGTTCCGATGTCTGGTGGGGTCAGACAGACTATTTTAGAGGAGGTTCATAAGTCTCGCTTCTCTATCCACTCCGGGGCCACCAAGATGTATTGGGATTTGCGATTGAGTTACTGGTGGCCGTGCATGAAGCGAGAAATCGCTTGGTATGTGGAGAGGTGCCAGACCTGCAGAATGGTCAAGGATGAGCATCAGAGGCCCTATGGCGAGCGTCAACCTCTATAGGTTCCCATGTGGAAGTGGGAACAGATTACGATGGATTTTATCACCATGCTGCCGAGGACGGAGAAGGGCTTCGACGCTATTTAGGTCATCGTGGATCGATTGACCAAGAGTGCCCACTTTTTAGCGATACAGGAGAGTTCATCGGCCGAGAAGTTGGCCGACGTGTATATCCGCGAGATCATTGCTCGCCATGGGGTTCCGGTCTCTATCGTTTCAGACCGTGATGTTCGGTTCACCTCCCATTTCTGGCAGAAGTTCCACGAGGAGCTGAGCACGCGGTTGCACTTCAGTACAACCTATCATCCGCATACAGACGGTTAGAGTGAGCGGACCATACAGACTCTCGAGGATATGTTGAGAGCCTGTGTTATTGACTTCGGTGGGAGCTGGGACTCCTACCTACCCCTTGTAGAGTTCTCCTATAACAACAGCTTTCACTCCAGCATTGGTGCTCCACCTTATGAGCTGTTGTATGGACGGATATGCCGCACCCCAGTCTATTGGGGGGAGGTTGGTCACAGGGTGATGGGTCGGACCTGTTGGATAAGGTGTCTAACTCCATAACTATATTTAGTATGTACTTGACCCGGTTTGGCATGGTCCATTTGGGTTGCATCGACATCTCAACTGTTGGATAGACAAAATGAGAAAAGGACACTTACGATTTGTTAATATATTATAAGTTCTAATATATTAATATGAAATCATATTATTTAATTAGTATTGATCAAGAATTAATTTGGAATTAATTTTGTGATCAAAAGGAGACTAATTAAATATATGGGGATTGATTTGTAAATCATTCATTCTTATATAGTGGGCTTATGGTCCATGATTCACTAGATTGGGCTAGGACCCATTGGGTGCTCCATGGATGCTCCATGGAGGTTAAAACGCATGGATGATGGAGGAAATGAAAAGTCATGCACATTAGGGTTTACATGGAGTAACCCTACATGTGGCACACTATGTAAAGAGCCCCATGGCAAGCAAAATCGGCACTAAGACTAGTACAAAGGGGGCTAGCCGATTTTGAGTGAAAGTGTTCTTCTCTCAAGTTATTCCAAGAGTTGTGGTGTTGTGTGAAACTTTTGAGGCATCACATTTGAGGTGCTAGGCTCACAAGGTCTTAAGGAATCCAAGCTACAAGAAAGGTATGTCATTCTACTAGTTTTGTATTACAAGTACCCCATGCCATGCTAGTTAGGAAGAGAACCTTGGAAAAATCAAATTTGCATGAATATTAGAGAAAATATAGATCCAAGGTTTCTATGGTTGCGTGTACACCATAGGAGTGCTAGAATGCTCAAAACCCATCAGTGGTATTAGAGCCTAGGCTTGTTTTCTTTGTATTTGATGCAAACTGCTTGAAAAAGTCGAGAATTCTGCAATCTGAACAGTGAACTCGCCGAGTCTATGGGGGGACTCGACGAGTCCATGACAAAATGCATCCTACTCGTCTAGTAGGTTCTTGCACTCGACGAGTAGGAGCCCCTATGTGCAGAATTTCGAGTTTTGCTGCTGGAAATGGACTAGAATCATTACCCTAAACTGTTTTGGACTTATAAAACATGTTTTTGATGTGGTAATGATTATACTAATCCATTTTTAATGGTTATTATCAAATTTTCAAGTTTTATGTATGTTTATATGATTCTTGAAATTGTTGATATGAATTTTCATGCTTATGAGTTTTAGTAAGATCATAGGAATTATTTTCAAATTGTTTGATAATGTAATTCTTGATCTAAATGTTATTGATGGAGTCCATAATTTGTCCTCAAGTTATGGATTACCAAAATTCATTTCTTTTAAAGATCCATTAAAGAGTCATAGGTTACATAATTGAAAAGTCTTTCTCATAAATAGTTTTATGGATTCCATAACTTGTCCTCAAGTTATGGATGTTCAAGAGTCTCTTCATTAAAGTTTTTCAAACTTTAATTAAACTCATAAGTTATGAAAATTCAAAAGGTTTTTGAATCGTTCAAAACTTTCTCTCAAGTTTTGGAATTTGTAAAGTGTCATACACACTTTAATTCCAAACCCTAGAGTTTTTAAAGTTAAAATTCAACCCTTATACTTTATAGTATTATAAGTTAATAATATATATATATATATATATATATATATATATATATATATATATATATATATATATATATATATATATGTATAAGAGGAAGTCAGTCTTACCGTTAGTAGGCCTCATTCACGAAGTCGGTCTATAAGGGGGGTATAAGGTTGTTGCCTATAAAATGGCAGCTTAATGGGTGTCCACTCTCACCCACCGCTTCCTTGACTGGTGGAGGGTCGTTAGCCGAACGGGTTAGACAAGGACTATAATTCTCCCTTCATTAAAAGTATAATGATAAATACTAAGTAACTAAACACTTATAAATTCACAATCTTAGTTACTTAGGAAAATGTGAATTTGGTGCTAACCCATGAAATTGCACTTTGTACCTTACCAAGAGCGTGTGTGGGTAACCGGCACACTAACATGGACTAGTAAGAGTGGAAAAGGGTGACTTAATGTTTATCATAGATCGGTGGAGCGCGTGTGGGTAACCGGCACATCGATTAGGTGATAAAATTAAGGGTACCAAGTTAATTTGCATGGTTATTCACACCATGTTTGTGATCCTAGGCATCCCAGTCACAAACTTGAGAGGGCACAATCGAGATTTAAACATGCCATTGAAAAGTTCAATGAATCTTAAAAGATCTAGGAGTTTCAATCCAATTAAAACCTAATTCCCATTTCATTTTTCATGGTGGAAACTGGTGAATCATCATTCGCCTACCTTCAAATATTTTATAGCTTGGATTACGGCATCCCTCTTCCAAGTTATAAAATATTGTGTTGGGTCCTAGCCTTAATATTTCATATTGGGTGTTGTATTAAGGACTTAAATCAACTAACTTGAATTTCTCCCATTGTAGATGTTTGGTTCAGAGAATTATGGTCTTCCCAAATCCCTTGGAACAAGCTTTCCTAATGAAGATGATGTCCCGCGATTGGATCATGGAAATCATACTTCTCTTCCTCCACCTCCTCCAATTATTCTCCCTGACCCACAAGCTCGAAGACTTGAAAAGTTCAAGGTCACTCAAGCCCTACTTGCAATAAAACATGAAGATGGAAGGCCTGTGTGTTCTCACGTCTTAGAGATGAAGTTACATATCGACAGGCTGAGAGTGTTGGGTGTCGAAGTCTCAAGGAAGTTGACTGTTGACTGGGTTCTTCAATCACTTCCTCAGTCGTATAGTGAGTTCATTAAGAACTACTATGTGACAGACCACGACATGACCCTTATAGATCTTACTTATTTACTTGTTGCTGCTGAATCTAAAATGTTTTGGCGCACTGGAAAAGTAAAATTGGGTGGAAGATCCACTTCTCAAACTTCCATGTACATTGACAATGGTAACATTGGAAGTCCGGAAAAGCTTTCTCTTCCCAATGGAAAGGGATCGGCCTTAGTCAACCCGGTTGACCAAAAGGTAAATGGAAATGCTAAGTCTGTGATAGTCCTGTGTACCATTCCCAAAGAGTCTACATGTTTTTATTGTAAAGAGAAGGGGCATTGGTTGCGAGGCTTCCCTGACTACCTGAAAGATCTAAAAGACGGAAGAATCAAAAAGTTTGACTCTGCTTCAGGTAAGTACACTATCTAACTCTGTTAAGTTTCTAATTGTTGATTCTTAATACATGATGTGACTAGGTTGCATTTTGATGTTTGGCAGGATCAAGCAAAGGTAAGCAAACTTAAAGGAAGAGTATGTTGAATCTGATCGCAAAGATGGATTTCAATCGCATGGTTCGAAGATCGGATTTTTGAGCTGCTGCTTAGGAGTTATGATAGATTGCCATGAAATATGTAATAGCATAGTTTTCATTTAAAGTTGCATTGTAAGGAAAAAGTTTTTTTCCGCATTTTATAAATAAATAAAATTTTGTTTTGTTTTATTATATCTCCTTGGAATGGCATTTATGGAAAATTAATGTTTGTTTGTTTCTAGCAATATTGGAAATATGAATTTGATTCTTTCTTTTGTGGTAGTGTCTAAATTTACCAAATAAGGAAAGATTCTCGTCACCCAATTGGACAGAAACTTGGAATCATGCAAGTTGCATTGTATGATGAATGAGAATTTTCATCTTTGGAAAATTAAGACTAATTCCCTGTTCACATGTATATGTGAGTCAAGTGAAGGACTAAGGGATCGAGTACACATTCTTGTGCACTAGTCAAGTCCACCACAAAGATCGATAAGACTATTCGTCATGATTTACTAAAGTTTAGTAAATAAGGTTATACTTACAAGTTTAAGTATAATTCTGAAACGTTGGAAAAGTTTCAGTGTATGGCAGAACGAATGAGAAGAATCAAATTAGGCAGAAAGATAAAAGTTTCTCAAATCTGGAAAGATGGGAGAGTACTTTAGTATCATGTTTTATGATCATTTTAATGATTATGAAACCATATCACAATTGATCTTCTAAGGACATCTTAGTGCATTCTTATGGCTAAGAAGAGGATTCATGAATTATTGAAATGGTTAAATCAAGAAGATGAGTCATACTTCGTTCGAAAAACAATTCTTAGAGTCATACTCCAAGATTGTAACTTGAGTGACATTTCTTAAAGAAGGTTTATGAAACTTGTCAAATGTAGAGTAAAATGTTTTCAACTCTTGTACATTTGAAATTGGTAAGTTGTGATGTTTTGGATTAAACAAAGACCAACTAAGGCCAATTGTGTGAAGGGTTTGTCTTGATAAGAATACGCACTATCTCTTGAATATTTTTTTGTCAAGGAATGGTTCTTGGCAAGAGAGTCTCATATGTCAAGAGGACAGTGAGAGTCTTAAAGATCCTGAAAGAGTTTCAAGAACTAATCAAGAATAAAACATGTAGTTTATCACTAGCACACGACTTGGGGTTTATAACCTATCGTGTTGACATAAATCTTGTTTTTATGCCCATTCCAGTTAAAGTTGTATTTGCATATGAGTTCTGAGAGTTCTCAATTGGTTGCATAACAACCTGGAAGCAATGGTAGGCCCTTATGCTGCCAGGTGGCAAGAAATTAAGAATGGGAAAAAATTCAGTCCATATGAGTTTGAATTTGTCACTAACCTTGTCTTGTGATTAGGGTTTTGACAAATTCACATGGATAGGAACACATACACTGTAAAATCTAAGTGTCATTAGGTTTCTCTCCGATTCATGAAAAAGATGGTGAAGAAACGCTTTCACTAAGTAGATTTTAAGTAGATAGCAATTGTGATATTTGCATTCTCAAAGTCGTTAGTGGAGCGTGTGTGGTTAACTGGCACACTAACATGGACTTGTGAGAGATGGAAAGGTCTAAACAATTAAGACTATGATTATGGCATCCCTTTTCATAGTTCTACAAATTGTTTAGACACACATGTGAGCTATCTAAGGAAAGGTGTATGTTTTTGAGAAGTCTTGATAAAATCTTATCAAAGCAACTCGTATCAGAAATCTGAACTTTGGTAAGAAAGTCAATAAAGTATTGATTTACAGAAGTCCAGCTGATTTCTGAGTACATGTCAGAGCTAGTGGGAGCATAATTGTCGTGCTAGTAATTATCATGTTAGTGGGAGCATGATTATTATTATGTTAAGTATTGCAAGTTAGCAATGTTAATTATAGAAAACATAAGTTTCAATTTGCAAAGTGTACTTTGCAGGGTTTGAAAAGTTGTTTTGCTATAATTATGGGAGAGGAAATTATACATCGTTTCAATTCTAAAAGCTTAGATTGAGATTTTAATCATCTTTAGTCAAGGATATATATATATATATATATATATATATATATATATATATATATATATATATATATATATATATATATATATATATATATATGAATTTTATGTTGGAATGGTTCAACATAAGGAAATTCTATATATATTGCGTTCTCAACTTTCGATTATGATTACGGCATCCCTCTTCATAGTCGAATTATGAAAACATGGCAAATTAAAAAATATATATAATGTAGCAAAAGGCTGGTCTATGATCATGTCTTTATGCAAGACATCATGAATTGTGTCCCATATGATTCGGATATAGGATCGATTACATGTGCTATAATATTCATCCGTTCCAAATTTTCCAAATGCCTAGGGCATTAAGAGGGAAAAAGGACTAGAACTGGATATGACTAAAATGATTAAGCAATTGTCAAGGACAATCTGAGGTTTACCAAAGATTGTTTTCTCATGGACAGTTGGAAGTATAGTGTTAATTTTGAAAGGACCATATTGACATATTCTCAAAAGAGGGAACTCTTATTCAGAAATGATAGTCAGAATGGGAATATGGAAATGTTTCATAGGTGGAAGTTATTCATTAAATATGTGTAAGATTAGAAAAACTTAAAGCAGGAAGGATGTTCAAAGGAATGTGCTTTGAATTTGAGACTTCATTTCCACGGAATTGATCTCCATTGGAATACTCTGTAATGTATGTTGACAAGTCTCTGTGACTTTGTGCATAGTCATTACAAGAGGATCAATGCATATAAGTTTAGAATCTAACAGATTTCGGTAAATGGTAGGAATTTGGAATTTTTACATTTGCGATAAGGATTTGGATTGTGAAATGAGCATCATTCGAATCATGTTTAATTGGTCTATTTCACAAAGTAAGGATCATAGACAAACATAGTGTGCATATTTGGAGTATGGCATAACTATTGTTTGGACAAACATAGTGTGCATTCTTGTAGCATGGCATGACTATTGTTTTAATTCAAGTATTAGGTTGATCGAAACATTATACAATGAATAATGTGTAATCAATATGGTTTTTAAATAAAAGAATGTTTTATTTACTCTCAAAGGTGCTTGAGGCCATATAGGATTAGTATTATTCTTGTGTTTCACTTTGCATGTTTTAACTTCCCGAATAACTAGGTTATTCAAACTCTCCACAGTCAGTCATATGTTGGAAGTAGATATGAATCAAGACTGTCATGAATTGGGTTTGTAGATGTCTAAGGTGCTAGACATAGCAAATGGTTGCTACAACATTCATGAGTGCTCATAAGTTCTGAGTATTGGATTCTACCCACGCTCACTTGTATCACTTCATGGAATTTATCTAGAGTGATTCTGAGACGGTAATATCATATAAGTCTTCAAACCTAGAGATATGAGTTGTTGATTATGAGTTGGTTGTGCATTGATTGTACGAAAACGCATTGCTAACTCGATGTTATAAAACGTACTTTTGTGTATGATTCAACAAGTAGTCAGTACAAGCATATGAGTCGAAGTTTATCTGTTCCTTCTAGTCCTTGGAGGATTAGAAGCGATATCTGGGCCCCTCGATGATTTTGTCTTGACCTATGTATCGGGCTCGATCAGAACCAAATTGATGTGTTCAGTTTAGTTCTATGTCAAACAAATCGGAAATCGAGCAACAAACTACTGGACAATAAGTACGACATTGTTCCATGTATTTGTCCGGCCGATATCTAGAACAGAGGATTATATGATCACTTATCTTAAATAGCGCATCATCATCTTAGTTGCACGAGACTTTAAAAGAGCTATGATTGCTGGTCGGTTCTTGAAGTCATACATATAGTTATTAGACTTATCCAAGTGGGAGACTGTCTGATAAGGTGTCTAAGTCCATAACTATATTTACTATGTACTTGACCCGGTTTGGCATGGTCCATTTGGGTTGCATCGACATCTCAACTATTGGATAGACAAAATGAGAAAAGGACACTTATGATTTGTTAATATATTATAAGTTCTAATATATTAATATGAAATCATATTATTTAATTAGTATTGATCAAGAATTAATTTGGAATTAATTTTGTGATCAAAAGAAGACTAATTAAATACATGGGGATTGATTTGTAAATCATTCATTCTTATATAGTGGGCTTATGGTCCATGATTCATTAGATTGGGCTAGGACCCATTGGGTGCTCCATGGATGCTCCATGGAGGTTAAAACCCATTGATCATGGAGGAAATGAAAAGTCATGAACATTAGGGTTTACATGGAGTAACCCTACATGTGGCACACTATATAAAGAGCCCCATGGCAAGCAAAATCGGCACTAAGACTAGTACAAAGAGGGCTAGCCGATTTTGAGTGAAAGTGTTCTTCTCTCAAGTTATTCCAAGAGTTGTGGTGTTGTGTGAAACATTTGAGGCATCACATTTGAGGTGCTAGGATCACAAGGTCTTAAGGAATCCAAGCTACAAGAAAGGTATGTCATTCTACTAGTTTTATATTACAAGTACCCCATGACATGCTAGTTAGGATGAGAACCTTGGAAAAATCAAATTTGCATGAATATTAGAGAAAACATCAATCCAAGGTTTGTAAGGTTGCATGTACACCATAGGAGTGTTAGAATGCTCAAAACCCATCAGGACAGAGGTAGTTCTGCAGACTACCGAGATGATTCAACAGGTCAAACAGCGTTTGCAGACCGCATAGAGTCGGAAAATGAGTTACGCTGACAGACGCCGATCTGAGTCGGAGTTCCAGGTGGGTGATATGGTACTCCTGAAGGTCTCACCCTAGAAGGGTGTGATTCGTTTAAGGAAGAGGGGGAAGTTGGGTCCTCGATGCATTGGGCCATTCAGGATCAGTGCCAAGGTTGGCAAGGTGGCTTATCGACTGGATCTCCCGGGGGAGCTTAGTCAGGTCCACAACACTTTCCATGTTTCACAGTTGCGGAAGTGCATAACAAATGAGGGGGTATCATTAGACGATATTCAGGTTGACGAGCGCCTGAATTATGTGGAGAGGCCAGTGGCCGTTCTAGAGAGGAAGGTAAAGGTCCTATGGAATAAGGAGGTACCTTTGGTAAAGGTACAGTGGGAGCACAGGAAGGGATCCGAGTGGACATAGGAGTCGAAGGCAGAGATGCGGGAGCACTACCCAGACTTGTTCGCCGAAATAGACTTCGAGGACGACATCTAGTTTAAGTGGGGGAGAATTGTAACACCCCGACTCGCAGGTATAAGTTTTAAAGCATTATATACATGTTTATGTACTTACTCGACGAGTTGGTTGCCCCCAACTCGTCGTGTAGAGGCGGGGTACCCTGCGTGGATTATTGGATCTACTCGACGAGTCGGAGGACCCGGACTCGACGAGTAGGAGTTGGGAGATGAAACCCTAATTTTTAGGGTTTACACCCTATTTAAAGGACCTTATGTCCTTACCTCCAGTTCTTTATCACCTCTTGACGGCCATAAGAAACCCTAATCGCTATTAACCTTTTTTGAGTGATTGTGAGGCTTAAAGAGTGATTTTGGTGCTTTTTGTGAAGAAGGTGTGAAGTATAAGAAACTTGGAGAAAAGAGGAGCTTTTAGATCTAACTCTACTTCATCTTGGCATCATTTTGAAGGTAACAAGTCATTACCTTGGCTTATCTTTAATTAGATCTCTTCATGCTTAAGCTTAGTGCCATCTTTAGGATATTTGGGAGTCATTTCGGGTATTGGTGCAAGATCCGAAGTTGTAACTTCAGATCTGGACTCCCCTTGGTCCTTATAGCCATAAAGTTATGAGATTTGGCAAGCTTGGGCCCTTCCCTTTGAATTAACATTTCCCTTAGTCTAGTTTTGGCATTTAGGACCATGCATGTACGTAAAGTTTTGCAACTTTACGTGGAAACCATGTCCTACGAGATTGGATCTGCAATATGGAGCTTTGGGATGGCTTAAAAACATCTGTATAAGAAATGGACTGCATGAACTCGACGAGTCGCTTAGCCGACTCGACGAGTCAGATGAAAATTCCCCGTATTTGATTATGCATGAACTCGGCGAGTCAGTAAGAGGACTCGACGAGTTAGTTAGGATTTTCCCCGACATCTGGATACGCAAGGACTCGACGAGTTGGTTGGAAACTCGATGAGTCAATTAGGGTTTTGGTAATTTCTGAGTTCTTGAGGAACTCGACGAGTTGCTAGCTGCACTCGACGAGTCGGGTCAACATGGACTGTTGACCTTGACCGTTGACTTTGACTTTGACCAAGGGATGACCAGTTTGACTTCTGGGGTATTTTAGGAAATTGGGAATTTATGGAAGTGGTTTATGGTGAATATAGGTGGTGGACTTCGTGGCCGTGATTCGAGAGTTTGATCTTATCACTACAGTTCGACAGTTGTGAGGTGAGTTTTCCTCACTATACTCAAGGGTCTAAGGCTCCAAGGCCGGCCCTTTTGGATTGTTATCCCGATATGTTGTTCTAGTATGATTTGTTAGATCAATATCCTGGTAGATAGGATGGTATTATGCTGTTATGATCTGTTAGATCAGTATCCTGGTAGATAGGATGATGCTATGCTAGTATGATCTGTTAGATCAGTTTGCCTGTCTATAGACTGTTATGTGATTATTTGATATATGTGCCCATGTTTGTTTGGTGGTTGAGGCTTATCTGCTTTGTGCAAGAGCCAACAGACCTGGGCATTCCAACCCGATGGTTATGGGTCGTGAATATTCCATCCCAAGGATGATTGCACTCGTACTATGTGGGCATTCCAACCCGATGGTTGTGGGCCTGGGGTATTCCATCCCGAGGATGACTGGACCCATAGTATGTTGGCATTCCAACCTGATGGTTGAGGGCATGGGTATTCCAACCCGATGGTTGATTGGACCCATAGTATGTTGTTTGTGATTATATGTATATTGTTGTGTGTATGGGTATTTTGGGGGAACTCACTAAGCTTCGGGCTTACAGTTTCAGTTTTGGTTTCAGGTACACAAGATGATCGTGGGAAGGCGAAGGCATGATCGTACAACTCCTCACATTTTATGATTTCGATTTCTGGGATACTCTGACGTGAAATTTTTTTGAAAACACTTTGTAATAATTAATGGTTTTTAATTGGTTGAAAAAGTTTTAAATTGGCTCAAATTTTATGGATGTTACAAAATCCCACTTTAAACACCTCACTAAATCCAACCTGGAGATCATTCCCGTAAGTAGATCAATCAGTATAATGACTTGGAGTCACTGATAAATCTTATTTATAGATTCATAGTAATGAATATGAATATATATATATATATATATATATATATATATATATATATATATATATATATATATATATATATATAAGTTACACTTGATAAAAAATAAGTGTAGCTGAACTTATTGATTTTCTAGCCAAAACTGGGAAACTGCCCAAACAAAATTCTGACCCGAAAACCTCTTTTCATCGGGCTCTTAGAGCTTTAGAGTTTATACTAAAATATTATAAATTGGGAAAAATCGAAAGCAAAAGCTAGAGAGGGACAAGAGGCTTGTCGCGCCTGAGTGTACTGCTGGTTCCTCCCTTCTCCTGCAACGTGTCACGTCCAGATCTCGCCACGTCATTTCTTCTAGAAGATGCCACATGTCTCATTTTGTGGTGCCACGGGTCTCATTCTTGTGGTGCCACGTCACCTTGTCTCGAGGCAGAGTCTGGCCGCAAACGAAGACAGGTTGTGCACTCCGGTGCAGCCACATCACCAGAGCAAGTATTTTCCCGCAGTTCTTTGGAATGCCATACCTTTCACATATGAGCTACGTTTTCGACATTCGTTATATCCTCGAAATCCCCTCGACGAGCTCTACAACTTTCATTATGGTCTCAACCATTAATTGTTGATCTAACTAAAATTAATATTTAGACCGGTGTATCGACCGTCTTTATATCGACATGCTCATACGTACTCTGTTATCGTCAGAGCAAATTTCATTATGGTCTCAACCACTAATTGTCATACGTACTCCGTTATCGACTGTCTTTATATCGACATGCTCATATTCATGAGATTTTCAACTCTCGTTTATATTGTTTCGAATAACAATCAACCGATTTGAAATTTTGATTTTTATGTCCGTACTGCTACGCTGAAACTTTGAAAAATCATAACTTCCTTTTACACAGTCAGATCTGGACGTTTTCTATATGTACACTCTCAGTTTTATGATTACTACATTTTTGTTTAGATTAATTAGGCTAATAAGAAATCTATCTAAAATTTACTTTTTACAATACACATAGTCGTGTGGTTTATTGCGAAACTTCGAAGAAGCATAACTTCTTCATACGAAGTCGGATTTCAGAGTACATTATATGTACGTAATCCTTGTTACATATAATATAACTTTGGTTAAGATTATTTATCTTAAATAATCTTCTACCAAAAATTTGTTTTATTGCTTATTATATCTTGATTGCCTAACACGAATATGTGGGTGTTACAAATATCGAACCGAATAGATCTATACCAATAAGTTCCATGCTCCTCGCTGATTAACGATTATAGCAGAGAGGACTTGTACAAAGTTTTCATGTTCCTAGTGGATGAAGAGTATTAATCTCATATAAAAGAACCTCGTAATTATCAGATCCAGAATTGTGTTTGTGCTTAAGTCCGTAAACTTTAATGAAAAGTTTATCTGACTAATTCATTCAAGCAGTTCATGAAAGTTAATAAACTTTAAAAACTGAAGTTGTAAAGTTTCCTATACAAAGAATTTAAGTTTTAGTACAAGTTTTCAGACGAAAATCAAACATCATAATGACAGTGTTTTGACTAAAATCCAGATTTCAACCAATGTGAAATCAACAAATAAATACATAATTTCTAATACAGATATACAAATAAAGCAATTATCAATTCGATACCACAAATAATTCACTTTATACCAATATTTTTAAAATGATTTTAAATTCATTTTTTTTATCTAGTTTATGATATTAGTTCATTCCATATATATATATATATATATATATATATATATATATATATATATATATATATATGATTTATTAAATACAAGAATACATACTTATATTTTATCAATGTATATAAATATGTACTCGAATTATCATTTTGTGTATAAACTTCATTTTATCAATATAAATGTATATTTATACAACACTTTATTTTCTTTGGAAAAATAGCATTTTAAATCCATTTTTTATATAAGACTCAAATATTTTTCTTTTGTTGCTATTTTAAGTATCACATACACACACACACACACACACACATATATATATATATATATATATATATATATATATATATATATATATATATATATATATATATATATATATATATACGGGTGAGATCGGTTGAGAACTCATAGTTTTCCGAGAACCTGAAAACTAAATGTGGACCGTTTGATCAAAATTAATTCACTAAGGGCATGATCGTAATCTTACCGATCTCATGTAATGTTTATTTTTTTGTGTTATTGGACAAAATTAGCATAGTAAATAAAGTTTTGGATTTTTTTTAAATACTTTTTGTTTTTTTTTAAATGGATATTTTTTATTTTTTTTTTCATAAAACATGAATTTTTAAAAAAATTGAAAAAAGTAATTTGTTTAAAAAAAACTGCAATCTTCAGAAAAAAACTGCAATTCTTTTAAAAAAATACTTTAAAAAAACTGCAATTTTTTTGAAAAATATTGCATTTTAATTTTTTTTTTCAAAAAAACTACAATTTTTTTAAAAAAAACTGCATTTTTTTAAAAAAAAAACATTTTTTTTTAAAAAAACTGCATTTTTTTTACAAAAACTGCAATTCTTTCAAAAAAAAACTCCAACTAAAACAAAACTAGAATATTTTTTTAAAAAAAAACCCCTAATTTTTTTAACAAATAAAATCAACGTTTTATGTGCATATATGCATGTTTTTTCAATGCATATATGCATATATTTTATACTACAATATTCGTAAGTAATCTTAAAAAATCTTATTTTTATTAATCAATCTATAAACATAATAGTACAAGTATTTTATTCGATACAAAATAAAATATAAAAAATAAAAAAAAAAGCTACAAAGATTCACAGTGTTATCATTTTCTTCATATCAAGATTTCCATATTTTTTTCAATTTATCACTTTTTACATCTTCAAAATTTTCCACAAATTCTTTCAAATCTACAAGAAAAAAAATAATTAATACGAGAACACTCACAAAAATGCATATGTATATATCATGTAAGATTTACATGCGATTATATAATGTGATATTCACGTGTGATTGTATCATTTAAGATTCAAATATGAAATTCACAAGAAAATAAAAACAAAGAACACTTACACAAAATGCATGTGTGCATATATTGTTGGGTTTTGAGCATTCTAACACTCCTATGGTGTACATGCAACCCTATATACCTTGGATCTATGTTTTCTCTATTATACATGCAAATATTAACTATTCCAAGGTTTCATCCTAACTAGCATATTATGAAGCACCTATACTACAAAGTTCTAGTTAGATGACATACCTTTTGATGTAGCTTGATGTCTTCAAGCTTTAAAGCACCTATACTACAAAGTTCTACAAAGTTCTAGTGTGGAAGCCTCAAATGGAATCACAAATCACCAAAACACCTTGGAAGAACTTGAGAGAATATGTATGCACACTAAAATCGGCCCACTCTTATTTTCACACACTTGTGCCAATTTTGTGAGCCAAGGACCCCTTTATATATTATGGAGGATTAGGGTTACATCCATGTAAACCCTAATACCCATGACCATTCATTTACATAGGATCCATGGGTTAAAAGCTCCATGGACCATCCATGAAAGCTTAGCCCAACCTAAATGAACTTGGCTCATTCCATATATATAAGAGTCCATATTTAATTAGTTCTTTTTGATCACTTAATTAATTCTAAATTAATTCTTGATCAATACTAATTAAATAATATGATTCCATATTAATATATTAGAACTTATAATATATTAATATAAATCATAAATATACTATTCTCAAAAGACTATCCATACAAATTGTGCCGGTGAAGTGCAACCCAAACGGACCATGCCGGGTCGGGTCAAGTACATACCAAATATAGTTATGGACTTAGACATTAATCCAACAGTCTCCCACTTGGATAAGTCTAAAACTATTATTGAGTATGACTTCAAAACCTAACTGGCAATCGTAGCTCTTAAAGCCGCTGTCGAACTCTGACCTTGTCAATGACTTGTCCATTAGATAAGGGATCATATATTCCTCCATTCTAGATATCATATGGACTGAGACATGGATTATAATCATTCTCTCTGTCCATTTGTTGTTTCCCGATTTTCGATTTATGATGACTGACTGATTGAACAAATCAAATCAGTCCTGGCTTGGCCAAGCACTCACATGTGTCATCGCTAAATCATCGAGGGGCCCACAGATATCGCTTTTATCCCGAAGGTAAAAGGAATGGATAAACTTCGACTCATATGGCTTGTTCTACTACTTGTTGAATCATACACAAAGGCACGTTTTATAACATCGAGTTACCAATGCGTTTTCGTGCAATCAATGTATAACCAACTCATAGTAACAACTCATATCTCTAGGTTTGAAGAATATAATATATTATCGTCTCATGATCACTCGTGATAAAATCCATGAAGTGATTCAAATGAGCGCGAGTTGAATCCAATACTCAGAACTTATGAGCACTCATGAGTGTTGTAGCACCACTTTGTCCACCAACTTGCACCTCTACAAACCAACCCATGGCAGTCTTGATTCATATATACTTCCAACATATGACCGAATGTGGATGGTTTGAATAACTTAATCATTCAGGAAGAGGGACTTAGTTATTCTGGAAGTCAAAACATGCAAAGTGAAACACAAGAATAAATGAATCAAATATGGTATCAAACCTTATGAATATAAATAAACACTTTTATTTATCACCATACTGATTACTCATTATTCATTGTTTCGGTTTTATCAACTTTATACTTGAATTAAAAACACTAGTTGTCCCATGCTCCAAGCATGTACACTATGTTTTTCTTAAACAATAGCTTTGCCATACACCAAGTATGCACTCTATGTTTGTCTATGATCCTTACTTTGTGAAATAAACCAATTGAACATAATTTCAATGATTCTAATTTCACACTCCCAAATCCTTATCGAAAAATGTGAGAATTTCAAATTCCTATCATTTATCGAAATCTGTTTAGATTTTAAACTTATATGCACTGACCCTCTTGTAATGAATATGTACAAAGTCACAAAGACTTGTCAACAATCATTATAAGGTATTCCAATGGAGATCAACTCCATGGAAACTAAGTCTCATATTCAAAGTACATTGCTTTGGACATGCTTATTGCATTAAGTTTTCTAATCTTACACAGATAACTTCCACCTATGGAGACAACTCCATATTCTCATTTTGACTATCACTTCTGAATAAGAGATGCCTCTTTTCAGAATATGTCAATATGGTCCTTCCAAAATTAGCACTATACTTCCAACTGTCCCTGAGCAACCAATCTTTGGTAAACCTCAGATTGTCCTCGACAATTGCTTAATCATTTTAGTCATATCCAATTCTAGACCTTTTCCTTTCTTAATGCCTCTGGGCATTTGGAAAAATTTAGAAATGACAAATATTATAGCACATGCAATCGATCCTGTACCCAAAGCAAATGGTACACGATTCATGATGTCTCACATAAAGACATGATTCTAGACCAGTCTTTTGCTACAATATTTTTATTTGCCATGTTTTCAAAATTTGACTATGAAGAGGGATGTCGTAATCATAATCGAATTTTGAGAACACAATATATAGAATTTCCTTAAGTTGAACAAATCCAACATGAAATTCATATATATATTCTTGACTAAAGATGATTAAGGTCTCAATCTAAGCCTTTAGAACTGAAATGAAGTATATCATCTCCCTTAATTATAGCAAAACAACTTTTTCAATCCCTGCAGCCTCACGAATTGAAACTTTTGTTTTCTATAATTAACATTGCCAACTTGCAACACTAACAATAATTTATTTGCCATGTTTTCAAAATTTGACTATGATGAGGGATGCCTTAATCATAATCGAATTTTGAGAACGCAATATATAGAATTTTCTTAAGTTGAACCAGTCTAACATGAAATTCATATATATATTCTTGACTAAAGATGATTAAGTTCTCAATCTAAGCCTTTAGAACTGAAATGAAGTATATCCTCTCCGTTAATTATAGCAAAACAACTTTTTCAATCCCTGCAGCCTCACGAATTGAAACTTTTGTTTTCTATAATTAACATTGCTAACTTGCAATACTAACAATAATTATCATACTCCTACTAACATGATGATTATTAGCATAACACTTATGCTCCCACTAGCTTTGACATGTACTCAGAAATCACCTGGACTTCTAGAAATCAATACTTTATTGACTTTCTTACCAAAGTTCAGATTTCTGATACGAGATGCTTTGATAAAACTTTATCAAAATCATACACCTTTCCTTAGATAGCATGCATGTGTGTCTAAACAATTTCAGAACTATGAAAAGGGATGTCGTAATCATAGTCTCAATTGTTTAGACCTTTTGCCATCTACTTCAAATCTACTTGGTGGAAGTGTTTCCTCACCATCATTTTCATGAATCGGAGAGAAACCTTATGACCCTTAGATTTTATGGTGTATGTGTTCTTATCCATGTGAATCGTCAAAACCATAGTCACAAGACAGGGATAATGACAAATCCAAACTCATATGGACTGAACTTATGCAATCTTAACTTCTTGCCACCTGTCAGTATAGGGCCTGCCATTGCTTCCAAGTTGTTATGCAACCAATTGAGAACTTTCAGAACTCCTATGCAAAGCCAACTTTAACTGGAATGGGCACAGAATATGTCAACACGATAGGTTATAAACCTCAAGTCGTGTGCTAGTGAAGAACCTCAGGTTTTATTCTTGATTAGTTCTTGAAATTCTTTTTAGGATCTTTAACACTCCCACTATCCTCTTGACATATAAGACTATCTTGCCAAATATTCAAGAGATAGTGCGGATTCTTTATCAAGACAAACACTTCACACAGTTGGCCTTAGTTGGTCTTTGTTTTATCCAAAACATCACAACTTACCAATTTCAAATGTACAAGAGTAGGACACTTTTACTCTTACATTTGACAAGTGTTTTAAACCTTTCTTTAAGATATGTCGCTCAAGTTACAATCTTGGAGTATGACTCTAAGAATTGTTTTGGAACGAAGTATGACTCATCTTCCTGATCTAACCATTTCAACAATTCATGACTCCTCTTCTTAGTCATAAGAATGCACTAAGATGACCTTTAGAGGACTAATTGTGATATAATTTCTAAATCATTAAGATGATCACAAACATTATACTAAAGTACTCTCCCATCTTTTCAGATTTGAGAAACTTTTATCTTTCTGCCTAATTTGATTCTTCCCATTCGTTCTGCCATACATTGAGACTTTTCCAATGTTTCAGAATTATACTTAAACTTGTAAGTATAACCATATTTACTAAACTTTAGTAAATCAAATAGTCTTAACGAGCTTTGTGGTGGACATGACCAGTGCACAAGAATGTGTACTCGATCCCTTTAGTCCTTCACTTGACTCACACATCCATGTGAACAAGTAATTAGTCTTGATTTTCCAATGCTTGAAAGTTCTCATTCATCATACTATTAAACTTGAATGATTCCAAGTTTCGGTCCAATTGAAACTTGGGCGATGAGGAACTTTCCTGATTTGGTAAATTTTGACACTACCACAAATGAAAGAATCAAATCCATTTTCCAATATTGCTGTCAGTGGAATCATATAAGCAACAATTTTCCATAAATGCCATTGTAAGGATACTTCAAATAAATAAAATTAAACAATTTTCTTTTATTTTAAAACTTTGCGGAAAAACTTATCCTTACAATCCACATGGAAAATTGTTGTTATCTATTCCTTAGCAATATATCATAACTTCTTAAGCAACTGCTCAAAATTCTGATGCGATCGAAATCCACCTTCGCGATCAGAATCAGCATATACTTCCTTTAAGATTTCTCTCTATTCTTTGATTCTTAAAACATCAACATGTGACCCAGTCACATCATGTAATGAGGATCTCAGAATAGAACTTAACAGAGTTAGATAATGGGCTCTACCTGATGTAGAGTCAAACTTATTGACTTTAACATCCTTAGGTAAATTTGGCAGCTTTGCAATCAACGCCCCTTCCTTTGGCAAAATAAACATATGGACCCTTTGGTAATGGGACTATCTCAGACTTAGCCTTTCTCTTTACCATTTGGTCAACCGGGTTGACTATGGCCAATCCCTTTCCATTGCGAAGAGAATGCTTTTTCTGGATTTCCAGTGTCACCATTGTCACTGTCCATAAAGTTTTTGGGAAGTTGATCTTCTAATCAAATTTGCTTTACTATCGTTCCAAATCATTGCTGATTTAGCAGCACCAAGCAAATAGATATGATCATTAAGGTTCATGTCATAGTCTGTTTCATAGTAGTCCCAAAGGAACTCACTATGTGACTTAGAAAGTGATTGAACATCCAACTTTCTCAAGACTTTGACACCCAACTCTCCCGGCTTGTCAATATGTGACTTCATCTCTAAGATGTGATCACACATAGACCTTGCTTGCCATTAGGGCTTGAGTGACCTTGAACTTGTAGGTTAGGGAGAATAATTGGAGGAGGTGGAGGAAGAGAAGTATGACTACCATGAGCCAAACTCGGGAAGTCATATTCATTAGGAAAGCTTGGTTTGGGAAGATCATTGTTGTCTAAACCAGACATCAACAATGGGAGAAATTCACGTAAAGTTGATTTAAGTCCTTAATATAACACCCAATATGATATATTAAGGCTAGGACCCAACAAACTATTTTATAACTTGGAAGAGGGATGCCGTAATCCAAGCTATAAAATATTTGAAGGTAGGTGAATGACGATTCACCAATTTCCACCAAGATAAACGAAATGTATTATTAGGTTTTAATTGGTTTTGAAACTCCTAGATTCTTTTGAGATTCATTGAACTTTTCAATGGCATGTTTCAATCTCGAGTGTGCCCTTCAGGTTTTGTGACTAGGATGTCGAGGATCACAAAACAAGGTGTGTAGTAACCATGCAAATATACTTGGTACCCTTAATATTTACCCCTCAATCGATGTGCCGGTTAACCACACACGCTCCACCGATGCTATGATAAACATTAAGTTACCATTTGCCTACCTTGTTAAATCAAGCTAGTGTGCCGGTTAACCACACACGCTCCACTAACTGACTTAAGAAAGTGCAAAGTGTAATTTCATGGGTTAGCACCAAATTCACATTTTCCTAAGTAACTAAGATTGGGAATTTATAAATGTTTAGTTACTTAGTATTTGTCATTAATACTTTTAATGAAGGGAGAATTATAGTCCTTGTCCTACCCGTTCGGCTAACGACCCTCCACCGGTCAAGGAAGCGGTAGGTGAGAGTGGACACCCATTAAACTGCCATTTTATAGGCAGTAACCTTATACCCCCTTATAGACCGGCTTCGTGAATGAGGCCTACTAATGGTAAGACGACTTGCTCTTATACATATATATAAATATTATTAACTTATAATATTATAAAGTATAAGGGTTGAATTTTAACTTTTAAAATTCTAAGGGCTTAACATGGAATTAAAGTATTCATGGGAAAACTTTACAAATTCCAAAACTTGAGGGCAAGTTTTTGAAACTATTAAAAAATTTTCATTTCATAACTTATGAGTTTAATGGTTCATTAAAATGAAGACTCTTCATTTTTTATGTAACCTCTTATTCTTTAATAACACTTTTAAAGAAGTGACTCTTAAACATCCATAACTTGAGGACAAGTTATGGAGTCATAATACTATTTAATGAAAAAGACTCTTCATTTTTTTTATGTTACCTATGACACTTTTATGAGTTTTAAGATTCATAAATGTGACATTTTATGTAACTTGAGGACAAGTTACAAAAACACATTTTATGAACTACCTCTAGATTAATTAGGATTGAAAACAACTAAAACACAAATTTTTTTGTTCATTAATCTAAACTAACTCATAAATCAAGGAAACACAAAAAAAAAATAACTTTTGGATTCCATAACTTATGGAGTTTAATGTTTTGTTTTATGATGAAACTTTTCATGTTCCATAACTTAAGAACAAGTTATGGAATTCTTTAAAACATTAAGACCAAGTTTTGTAACTCCATAAAAAATTTTGAATCAATTTTTTTTAAACCTTTTCATATCCATAACTTATGGAGGTTTCAAAAAACTCTTTAGATCAAACTTTTAAAACTAATAAAATAATCATATCATTTTATCTTTTACTAAATTTGACCTAATTCAACTCATATAGCAAATGATTCAAATTTTACAAATAATTAGTTTTTCACAAAAACAAGTAATTATCTTAAAATTTGACAAACGTCATGTTTTTTTTTCCTTTTTTTTCAACTTGAAAATAAAACATTTGCATCAATATAACAGAAAACAACTCATGGCTCTGATACCGCTGTTGAGTTTTGAGCATTCTAACACTCCTATGGTGTACATGCAACCCTATAAACCTTGGATCTATGTTTTCTCTATTATACATGCAAATATTAACTATTCCAAGGCTTCATCCTAACTAGCATATTATGAAGCACCTATACTACAAAGTTCTAGTTAGATGACATACCTTTTGATGTAGCTTGATGTCTTCAAGCTTTAAGAGCTTAACCCCAATAGTGTGGAAGCCTCAAAAGGAATCACAAATCACCAAAACACCTTGGAAGAACTTGAGAGAATATGTATGCACACTAAAATCGGCCCACTCTTATTTTCACACACTTGTGCCAATTTTGTGAGCCAAGGACCCCTTTATATATTATGGAGGATTAGGGTTACATCCATGTAAACCCTAATACCCATGACCTTTCATTTACATAGGATCCATGGGTTAAAAGCTTCATGGACCATCCATGAAAGCTTAGCCCAACCTAAATGAACTTGGCCCATTCCATATATATAAGAGTCTATATTTAATTAGTTCTTTTTGATCACTTAATTAATTCTAAATTAATTCTTGATCAATACTAATTAAATAATATGATTCCATATTAATATATTAGAACTTATAATATATTAATATAAATCATAAATATACTATTCTCAAAAGACTATCCATACAAATTGTGTCGGTGAAGTGCAACCCAAATGGACCATGCCGGGTCTGGTCAAGTACATACCAAATATAGTTATGGACTTAGACATTAATCCAACATATATTTGATTCACTTGTGAATTACATGTGATTCATATGTGATTTATATGTGAATCACATGTGATTTGTATGTGAATCACATGTAATTCATATGTGATTCACTTGTGAATTACATGTGATTCATATGTAAATTACATGTGAATCACATATTATTTACTTGTGATTTACATGTGAATCACATGTGATTCATATGTGAATCACTTTGTGATTTACTTGTGAATTACATGTGATTCATATGTAAATTACATATGGATCACATGTAACTCATATGTGATTCACTTGTGATTTACATGTGAATTCACATGTAATTCATATGTGAATCACTTATGATTTACTTGTAAATTACATATGGTTCATATGTAAATTACATATGAATCACATGTAACTCATGTGATTCATTTTTGATTTACATGTGAATCACATGTAATTCATATGTGAATTACTTGTAAGTTACATGTGATTCATATGTAAATTACATATGAAGCACATGTAACTCATATGTGATTCACTTGTGATTTACATGTGAATTACATGTGATTTACATGTGAATCACATGTAATTCATGTGTGAATCACTTGTGATGTACTTGTGAATTACATGTGATTCATATGTAAATTACATATGAAGCACATGTAACTCATATGTGATTCACTTGTGCTTTACATGTGAATTTAAGGGTGGTAAATAGGTAAATTAAATATTGGAAAATTGCTATGATTGGAATACTACAAATGTAGATTTGTAAATTCAAGATTGGAATTGGAATTGAAATCAGAATGTGAAATTTTGGTTGGGCGGAATGGAATTCAATAATATAAATGAAATATTTATTTATATTTAATTACTTTTTGTTTATTGTAAATGCATAAAACTAAATTTTTTTATTTTTATTTATTTCAGTATATGTAATGAGAGAATGTTGGTCTTTAATAAAAAAGAAAAAATAAAAATATTAAGTACCTTTGATGGAAGCAGTAATGAAAAGGTTAATATAACCTTTAATATTTTATAATATATTATATTATATATACGTGGTACCTAGGATCTATAAGAACATCCATATTGTGTTCATTGAATGCATGATCTGATGTGGCAAGAGCCATGCCTATCAATTTTTTCTCATTATTTAATTATGCCACGTAATTGTCAAACCACTAAGATTTGTTAAATATAAATTACAAAAACATTTTCAAATTTCATATACCTGCTCCACCTGCTGATTTCTTTATGGAATGCAACGTTGCTACCTTGTAGATGTTTCTTTGTTCAACCGCTAGCTTTAATAGTGGTCTTGTAGGCCACCCAACCTTCTAAAAAATAATAATAATTCATAAATACAAAATCTAATAATATGACATATTATGCAATTGCAATGAAATTTCTTGTGATGAGTATTGAAGATCATATATGTCAACATCTTCACAGATGAGAAAATAATTTGTTTAATTGTGCCATTTCATAAAGTTTTTTTTAATAAGTACAAATTCCTTTGGTAGAAATTGTTCTTGTTCTTCATCTTTTCACGTAAAGTAATAGAACAAATAAATACATGAAGCAAATAGATGGAAAAAACTTAATAATAGAAACTAAAATAATCTATTGGTCAAATATATGATACATTCAAAACGTAACAAACCATATAAATACTAAACAATAAGAAAATTTCATTTAGATAAAGCAAGTACAGATATAATAATACATAAAAAAATAAATGTTTGTTGATACAGAGCAAGGATGTTACTGGATTAAATCCAAGAAACAATCTAGAATAATACATAACACATACACAAATCACTCGAATTTGATTGAATTCACAAAAGTAGGCAAAGATACGGTGAAATTAAAAAGAAATTACATATCCATGAATAATAATTTCTACGCTATACAATCAAAAGCTTTCTACACTATACAATCAGAATAAGCACAAATTTCACAAAACCACCGGTCAATTAGTTTTTGCACTCCATCAATGAAAGATTTGAGAAATGAAAAGTTCAAATACATAGACCTTAATCAGAGTGGTTTTTCTATATGTGAAGTTATCAATAGTAACCATACAAGTGCATATGCATAGCTCATTAGGAAAACACAAAGTTAAAAGTCACAACTTCCTTACATTCCTCATATTCTATCTGGAATTCTTCATCAAAATCAAATCATTTCCTCATAACGTGAACCAAAACAAACAATGCATGAAAATGAATCAGAATTCAAAGAATTCCAGCCACACATTGTTACAGAAAACCTAGTTAAATCCACACATTGTTATAGAAACCTTAGTTAAATCAACCAAATCTGAAGAGTATCAGTTTAGATGAAAGAAGAGAGATAATTCTACAGATGAATTGATTTCATACCTAATTAAAATCTGAATAATACAAGTAGGTAAGGATTAATGATACCTGATGATCGAAGTTAAGTGAATCAACGAAGCAACTTTGATTAGATAACTTTGCCACTTCTATTCCAAATCTACTGCAATCGGTAAGGAATGAGAGATGTCGATTATGTTTTAGGTCAAATCAACGATTCAGGATTGTGGAGGAGAAGATGCGGTGTTGGTAGACTCCGGCGATTGAAGACGATGGTGAGAATGGTGCGGCGATTGAAGACAACCACTTCTATTCCAGATATACGGTGGTAGATATGCAATCAGAGCTATAACAAACGTTTTAGGGAAAATCAACGGCAATGAGACAATTGGTGATTCACAAGAATGTGGAGGAGCAAAGGTGGAGGTGATACACTCCGGCGACTGAAGACGACAATAAGAATGCGACGAGATTGGACGATTTCATCTCAAAATCTGGGATGAAGAGGTGAGATTCGGCGATTTCATCTCAAAATCTGGGATGAAGATGAACATGAGGGAGAGAGAAAGATGGTGAGAGAGAGTTGTATATTCAAAATTAATTTTGATTAATTATTATGTATGTTAATTTTGTATCCCTTAACTACCCTTGTAATTTATTGTAAAAAGTCAATGTTACCACTAAAATTGTTAATAATTACAAATATGTCATGTTTGATCTAGGCCATTAAAAGTTTTGATCTAACGTTCCACTTTTAGTTCTCGGGAAACTTTAGGTTCTCAAATGATCATTCCTATCTCTCTCTCTCTCTCTCTCTCTCTCTCTATATATATATATATATATATATATATATATATATATATATATATATATATATCCAACATGATTTTGTCTTCTAAATTGTTAAATGAACATAACGTAAGTGAAAGTAAAGATTTAACCATAATAACACGTAATAAACTCGACTTAATCATAATGAGACCTAATAAATGCAAATAATTATAATATGACCTCGTATAAGCGTAAAATCGAGATGTGTATGTATCTTCCCCTAAAAACGTTAAAAATAGAAAAGGGCCTGTAAAAACTCACCCTTGATGTGTGAATTAATTGTAGACTTGAGGTTGGTTCGTTTTGAGAATCTTTACATGAGAAACCGGAAAATCGACTACTTTAGCAATTGAAGAATATCGGGACTATTTTGGTCCGAAAGAACCCACAAGAGGAAGGTAGATGGGGAATGATCAGTTGTGAAAAAGAGAAGGAAAATAAATATGAAAACAGTCAGTGTGGCTGTCATCGACAAATGGTGGCGAGGAGCTGCTTCGGCAGCTTCCTCATCGCTTTTGTTTCTGATTTGGAAATATAAAACATGAAATGAGGGAGGAAAGAAAGAATTATAGATCTTCAGGCGGTGTTTGGTCGGTTTGATCGATGGGAAGGAAAAGAAGAATAGGTTGTTGCCTCTAGTTGTTCCCCGGGAAGACATCTCAGATGGAGGTGTTCTTGGCTGCCAATGAAGAAGAAAAAGAAAAAAAGGGAAGGAGAGTGTTTGAGTGAGTATGAGTCACTGATGAAATGTAAAGGAATGCCCTATCTGGGTTGTCATTTATGCTCCATAATTGGTGTATTTTAAGTGAAAATAACAAGCAATGTATTGGCCTTTTAATCACGCATGTGTACTTGACTATTTGGTATATGTGAGTGTGACATCCCCAAATTTAAGGCCTTTTTAAAACTTTTTCTTCATGCTTATTTTAAACAGAGTTTATTTATAAATCTGGAATTTGTCCCATTAAAAATATTTATGAAGAAAATGTTTTTCATTGATTGTTTAAACATGGGATGTCATAACTAATACAAAAACATAAACATAAACAGGCCTTACATCAATATTTTAGCAGCCTACAAACTCTTTAAATCTTTCAGCAGATAAATGCATTATCTATCAGTACCTTCATACTGCTACCTATGATACAAAGAAAATGAGTGAGTCATTTTGGAAAACCTCGTAAGCACATAGGGTTTTCAACCCATAATATTATAATCTTTAATTATGTAATCCTTAATATTTAAACAACCCAGTTGCTCCATTCCTATTATTCTCACTTCCTAATCCTAGAATGATGACCTTGAGAGATATTTTCTAACGGATCTTTGATAACAGACATATATATTTCCTTAAATGGTTAGGTAACGAAGTATGACAATACCTTATACATAACACGAAAGTAATAGTACTTTTGGGTAAGCGCGACTGTACAATGGTACTTTGGACAGGCACGACAGTACAATACTACTTTTGGATAAACATGGCAAGTCACAACTTATTTGTTTCGTACAAATCTCACTAACATATCACAACCATTATCTTACATAGCCCTATCATAACCTCTCATTTATTATTTTCCACAATCCATTACTACCCAATAATATTATTAAATATAACATACGATAAGATTCAAGTAGCCATCATGTCATTTTTACAAATATATTACACAAAATAAAAGCAGCGCACATAGCAATTAAGCATCTAAAATACTTGTATCTATGTGTAAGTTGAATGTAGCTATGCACTCACCTGTCTTAGGTGACTAACTGGTGATTTCCGCAGAACTTCTCCTAACACCTTAACTTTTCCGTTGACGTAACCTAGTATAATTATTTCTAATTCATAGCCTATTTTAACATTTCTTGTGACTATATTAATAATATTCTAGATTCATCAATAATCCCAATATATACTAAGAGTTCTATCAAACAAGGATCAACTAGGCAGGAAAGTTGGGAGACACGACCATTTCAAAATATACCCTTTTTGAAATCCAACAACCAAGCCAACGTGACCATTCTAGAGACCTCTCCCGTAAGTAGATCAATTAGTATAATGACTTGAAATAACTAATAAATCTTATTTATGGGTTCATAATAATGACTTATGACTATTAATATAAGTTATATTGACAAAAAAGTGTAGCTTAACTTACAGAGATTTTAGCGAAAACCAGGAAAAATACGTGGGTAGAATATTGTAGGTTTGAGAGATTTTCGGACTCCTAGATATACTAGATCCCTTCTAAATTACCCAATTAAACCTCTAAAAGTTCGCCTAAAGAAATATGTAGGTTTGAGAGATTTTCTAGAATATTGTTGGTGTAAAGTGAATGAAAAACGGAAGGGGGATATATAGGGTCAGGCACGCATGGCGCATACCAAGAGGTGCCAAGCATCCTCGAGCATGGCTAGCTCCTTTTAGCTACTACCACATGTTTCCGCCGTAGATGCCCACCTCACCTCTTTCTAGAAAACTACCACATGGCCCATTCTTGGAGGAGTGAGTGGACGATTTGCCATGTGGCACACTCCAGTGCTATCACATTACCAGCACATGTATTTTTCACAATTCTTCGGAGGGATAAATTTCACATTAGCTATGTTTTCGACGTTCTTTATATCTCCGAAATCCTCTCGGCGAGCTCTACCAATTTCATTAAGGTCTCAACATCTAATTCTTGCTCTAAAAAATTCATACTTAGACAAGTTTACACTGCTAAAGTTTGTGCAAAATTCATAACTTCTTCATACTAACTCCATTATCGACTGTCCTTTTATAGACGAGTTCATATTCATGAGATCTTCAATTCTCTTTTAGTTTGTTTCGCCTAACAATCAACCGATTAGAATTTCGATTTATAATACATGTACTGTTGTGCTGCAACTACGAAAAATGATAACTTCCTCTTACGAAGTCAGATTTGGAAGTTCTCTATATGCACGCTCTTGGTTTAATGATTACTACGACTTTTGTTTAGACCACTTAAGATAAAAAGTAATTTATCAAAAATTCACTTTTTACGATATGTAGAGTTGTGTCGGTTAAATCGCGAAACTTCGAAAAATCATAACTTCTTCATACGAAGTCGAATTTTAGTGTTCTTGATATGTATGAAATACTTGTCACATATACTATTACTTTGGTTAAGATTATTTGTCCTAAATAACCTCTGTTAGAAAGTCATTCTTAACGCGAATTATATCTTAATTAACTCGCTCGAGTCTGCAGGTGTTATAATTATCTGCCTATTAGGATGATTACGTCCCAAAATCATCAACAAAATGGGGCTTGTATAATGAATCCACACATTACCTATCCATCCTCAGTAATAACCACAATTCTTTTCTCTTTTCTATTGAGTTTCTAACTCTTAGACTTTTTTATTGTTGATAATGCTCAATCCTGCACCAGCTCTTTCTTCTAAATTCGATCTGCATTAGAGGCTCCTACTCCTTCTAGAATTGACTTACCCTAAGATAATTCTTTACTTCAACTATCATAACAGACCGATGGGTCATGTTCTAATAACCTATCATTGTATGATGCGACGGCTAGACTCATGTCTCTTTGAGTCTCATTCTAACACGAAAGATACCTTCCTTCATGTTCTAATGTGATATAATCACATTCTAGCATGTAGCACTTCTATCTATAGGCTTCTTAATCTTAACATCGACTGCGATACTTCTATCGATTGCTTCGTTTTTTCCTTCAGTCTAAAGTTGGATGCTACGTTGAACTTGGTTCTCTGAACCAGGTTACTCACCTTGCGGATAACATTCAGAATCGATCCATTACTTCTTCCTAGTCATAACCGAAACGGTGGTGATGACATATTTTTGAAAAACAAACTCAATTACTAGTTCCTTAGTAACCTTGATTAGGAATCTTCTTCCTAGTCATCACCGAAATGGTGGTGATGACATAATTTTGAAAAACGAACTCAATTACTAGTTCGTTAGTAACCTTGTGACTTCTCCCGATCCAAGTAAGAGTCTTATGCTTACGATAGTACGGGGTAATCCTACCTTCCACACCTACTCATACTCATCCCAAAAAATGTCTTGTTGTTTTTTCCAAGTCACCATACACGAAAAGGATCACACAGCAACAAAACACATTCGATAGTATAACACAAATGGGGATCTTTTTATAAATTTTGAAAGCAATTATAACACTTATTCAAGTTTACCATACACACTGTCTCTTATATCACGCTACATACAATAATAATATCTATGTGGAATGAAAATTTCATGTATTAAACTCGGGGAAAGCAGCTTCCTTCACTTGGTCTTCTCAAGCTTTATCTGTTTCACCCTTTGCTACATCTAGTATCATCTAAAATGCTCGTGCCTTTGCTTTTGGTGGCACTTTCTTCCTTGCAGTTTCTTTCTTCTTCGGACAGTTCTTCATGACATGCCCTTCTTCCCTGCACTCGAAACACACCTTCCATGTTGCTTTCACTCATTAGAATAGTGACCAGGTCTTCCACACCTGTAGCAGGTCACTTCTTTTTTTCATTACCCAACATGCTTCTTCTTGCATTTATTGCACCACCTTGCTTCATTATTACCCCCATATTTCGTATCTTTAGGGTCATAACTTAATATTTTATTTTTCTTATCGGACTTTGAAAGTTCTTCATCTTTCCTTTTCTCGCAAACTTTAGTTTTGTCGGCAGCTCTCCTCTTGATAATTACTTTTACTAACCTTGCAGTCCAGATGGCTGCTTCGAAAGTATGTGCTTGTTTAACTATCACAACATACTCCCGTGTAATTCCCTTGGCATACTTATCAATCTTTGCCAGTTCTTCCAAAACAACACACAGGGCGAACTCCATTATATTAGTGAAAGCATTTGTAGCATTGACTTACCCTAAGATAAGGTCTTTACGTTGACTATCGTAACAGACCGATGTGTCATGTTCTAATGACCAATAATTGTATGATGCAACAGCTAGACTCGTGTCTCTTTGAATCAAATTCTAACAAGAAAGATACCTTCCTTCATGTTCTAATGTGATATAATCACATTATACCATGTAGCACTTCTAGCTACAGGCTGTTTAATCCTAACGTCAACTGCGATACTTCTATCGATCACTTCATTTTTTCTTCACCCTAAAGTTGGATGCTACGTCGAATTTGGTTCTCTGAACCGGGTTACTCACCTTGCGAATAACAATCAGACTCGATCCATTACAGTTACCAGGGTTCGATTAGGAATCTACTTCCTAGTCATCACCGAACCGAAGGTAATGGCGGAATTTTGAAAAACGAACCCAATTACTAGTTCCTTAGTAACCTTGTGACTCCTCCTGATCTAAGTACGAGTCATGTTCTTCCTGTAGTACGAGCCCATACTACCTTCCACGCCGAATCATACTCGTCCCAAAAATTGTATCACATTTTTTTCCATGTCATAATACACAAAAAGGATCACACAACAACTAAAAACATTGAGTAGTATAACACAACTTGGGATCTTTTTATAACTTTTGAAAGAAATTACAATACAGAATTCCTCTTATATTAGGTTACATACTACAATACTATCTATGTGGAATGACCACTTTGTGTCCTAAACTCAGGGTAAGCTGCTTTCTTCAGTTGGTCTCCTCTAGTTTTATATGTTTCACCCTCTACTGCATGCAATATCATCATGAATGGTTGTGCCTTTGGTTTTGGTGGCACATTTTGCTTTGAAGCTTCTTTCTTCTCCGGGAAATCCATCATGACATGCCCTTCTTCCTTACACTCGAAACACACCCTTCCATCCTGCTTGCACTTTTCAGAATAGTGACAGGTCTTCCGCATGTGTAGAAGGTCACTTCTCCTTTGCATTGCCCAACATGCTTGTTCTTGCATTTATTGCAACACTTTTATTCATTGTCACCCCCAGATTTCTTACGATCGGACTTTGAAAGTCCTTCACCTTTCCTTTTCTCGCCAACTTTTGTTTTGTTGGCGGATTTCCTCTTGATCACGTCTTCTACTGACCTTGCAGTCTAAATGGTTGCTTCGAAAGTATGTGCTTTTTTAACCGGCATATCGTACTCCCATGGAAGTCACTTGGGATAACTATCAATCTTTTCCAGTTCGTTCAAAACAACATGTAGGGCATACTCCATTTTGTTAGTGAAAGCATTTGTATACTCTTCAACTGACGTGTTTCCCTTCTTTTGTGTTAGGAGTTGTTTCTCTAACTCCAACATATCTTTTGCTGAGGAGAACATGTGCTTGAAATGGATTAACAGTTCTTCCAATGTCAGTTGCAGAGGCTTGTTAGGACTCAAAGTCTTTCCCAACATATTCCACCAACGAATCACTTCACCCTTGTATTGTATTACAATGTAGGTGGTCTGTAATTTTTCCGTGCAACCACAGGTTATGAAGGATGGCTCTATTACTGAAATCCAGTCCATGAGCCATAATGGATCTTCTTTTCCGCTGAATGATGATGGCTTGTAAGTCGTGAAGTCCTTATAGTTGCAGTAGCCTTTAGGTTCATCAATCCTTTATATCTCTTAGTCTTCCGGAGGGGGGAGTGGTCCTTGATAACTTTCTGAGTCATTGTTCCCTTCCTGAGCCATTGTTGCATGAAAGGGAACTGGTCCATTGTTGACTCTCTCTTTACGATTATCAGTTCGTTGATCACTGGCGCTATGCCTATAGCATTTGCTAGCCCATGAGTTCGGAGATCCATGAACTCGCGCTTTTGCTGATCTAGCATGTTCTACATTATCAATCGAACTTTATATATCGGGAGCTGAACATCTCCTGCTATGTTATTTTGAGGTGCTAAACCTCTTTCATTATGTACGACTCTACCACTCCTTGTAATCTTCATATCGTTCTGTACACTGAAGCAGTCGTTCAGTGTACCGAATCAAGAATATAGATAGAGAAGGTTTTATTTGTGATAGATGCATAATCCTCCTTATCGCTCCGAAAAGTTATACGTCAGTTCTAATACCGTACTTAAACGTTTCGAAATCTGAACACATAACATTTCCTAATCTAGGTCGACAACAGACCTAAAATCAGGTAATAACAATTCTAGTTAGGCAACCTAAAGCATGTTATCCGTCATTTAGCACATAATAACAATTAATGCACATTCCGTAAAGTTCTAGTGCTTGTGTCAATTTAGGTATGCTATATAAAATAAAATAGACACTCATCACATAATCATTGCTTAGCATTCAACGTGTAAGTCTAAAAATCCTCTAAATTCCTAGTTCGCTTACTGTACGGGCTAATGCCATTAAAACCCTTGAGTTTTCAAGAAATATTCGCTTTTACCCTTTGGCGACTTTTAGGTTCACTAAAGATTGAATTTTGCATGAAATTTTGTGAATTTACCCATTTAATAGGTTACCCGGTATGGTAACCGGTTGCTGAACACATAGAGCGACATATAGACACTGTTGGGGACTGACGAAGCGCCACCTTAACATTGAAGTGGCATTCATAAAACAAAAATTTGCCTGTAGATAAGGAAAACAAGGGTGTAGTTCGAAACTGGAAGCTCGTACTCTCCTTCACACGAAAGCTTCATACACCTTACCACCGAACTGGAACCCTTTTGTGTTATAAAGCCAAAATAGTTAAATATAACATATAATACTTATTAATAATAATAATAATAATAATAATAATAATAATAATAATAATAATAATATTATTATTATTATTATTATTATTATTATTATTATTATTATTATTATTATTATTATTTAGATTATTATCGTTTTTACTATTATTTAGATTATTATTATCAAGGTTCTAAAAAGTTCGTCATGGCTCCGCCATGACGTGCCATGGCTCCGCCATGACGCGTCATGGCTCCAAAGCTTGTACATGCCGCCAAGCTTTACCAAAACTCCGCTTTAACTTATATATGTGTATAAAAATTAATAATAGTTAAAAATACATATAAAAATATTAATTATATACAAATTTGCCGCTTTATGTCACGCCTTACAAACGACGTGAGTCGTCAAAGCTCAGAAAAGCTTGAGGCTTGACATTGCCGTCAAGTCACGCCTTACGTTATTTAGAACATTGATTATTATTATTATTATTATTATTATTATTATTATTTTCTTTTTATTTATTCTAATTATATATATATATATATATATATATATATATATATATATATATATATATATATATATATATATATATATATATATTTCAAAAAAATGTTTTTAAATATATAAATTTTTTAAGCTAAAAGTTACATTGTGAAATGTATAAATATGTTTTCCATAAATATGTTTTTTTATTTATACATGTTTTGACACAAATTTTATCACATATACCTTTATAAATAATGTATACATACGTTTATCCATAAATATGCTTTTTGTAATAAGTTTTTTATATGCGTAAATATATTTTTTATACGTTTTTTAAGCATAAAAACATCTTTATAAATATCCAGAAACATCTTTATAAATATAGGCATACCGCATAAAAAACATCTTTATAAATGTCTAGAAACATTTTTATAAATATAGGCGTATGTAATAAAGCAATTATATACATATATAAATATAATATATACACATTTGAAAGCATATGTATACATTTAAAAACAATTTTTATATAAATTTTACACATTAAAAAACGTACCAAAGTAAGCAAAAATTAATATTTAATATATATAGATACATATCGTATACATATATAAATAAATATGAAGTAAATAAATATTAATAATTATATATATATATATATATATATATATATATATATATATATATATATATATATATATATATATATATATATATATATATATATATATATATATATATATATATCGGTTATCATCAGGCTTAGGGCATTTGAGGAGAGAGAGTTTTAGACCCATTTTTGGTGTGTAATTTACATGATCCGGGAGTTTGGTTTGTGTTTTGGAGGCAAATGGTATATCGATAAAGTGTTAGTTCGGGCTTTTATGGAAATTGGACTTTAGTTCAGAAAGTTTTAAGGCAAGGGCGATTTGACAGAAATGTAGAGCTTCTCGTTATCTTTCCGTAGATATAAGGATCGTTGGAATCAGACTTAGAATGAAGAAGTTATGGCCTTCGGAAGTTTGGTGGTTTTAGGGTTAAACCTGATAGGTTTTGAGCATATCAAAAAATCCTATATGTGCATGCAACCCTAATATTGATCTATGTTTTCTCTAATTGAACATACAATGTGAACAAAAATGTAGAAACCCTAGAACACTAGTGAATAATCAAAATTACATAATTAAGGTTACAAAACATACCTTTGATTGTTATATAGCAATACCAATCCAAATCCTTGGTGTTGTTGAGACTTTGAGAGCAAGTGTCATAATTGTCACGCCACTAATGACTCACACCCAATACTAGCAATAGCATAATGATTGAGAATGAGGATGTAAGTTGCAATTTTCAGCTAGTATTCTTCAAGAACAAGTGGCCAAAATTCATAGGGTATCATCGTTATTTATAGTGCAGTTAGGAAACCCTAGTTAAGCCCAAATCCCTGATTATCTTGAACTGGGTAATTATCCACTTTCCTAATTATCCATTAGATACTATTTGTGACAACTGGAAAATTTCTAGACCAAACAAGTCTAAACTATAATCGTGTTCGAGTAAATTCGCAACGTAACTTTGATGCATTAGATCATTGAAAGCCATAAGGGCATGTTTATATAAGTTATTATTATACATATACTTTGAAAACCATGTGGTAATAAACCTTTGAAGTCAATACAAGTCAACAAGACATCAAGGAGTCAAAGGGGTTATCAAAAGTCAAAGGAATTGCATGGCTTAAGTGTTTTCGGTTGTAAGCCCACTATCTTAGGGATTTCTTTTATGGTAGACCGAAATCACCTTCATTGAAGCACAACATGACCGAAAACACCAAGTTTAGGCCCATTCAGGCCGAGATCTGCAATACTTGAACCAAAATCTCCTTCTTGTTTGATTCCAAGACCAAAATCAACTATAGGAATGGTACACTAGGTGATTTCGGTCATGCTAGGGCCGAAATCACCCTCTTTAGGGCCGAAAACTCCTTTAGTATTAAGATAAGGTGCCACTTGATTGGTAGAGTTATTTTCCCAAGAAGATAATTACACATACCAAGATAAATGACACCTCATAATACCTTATCCTTCCTTCATATATATATATATATATATATATATATATATATATATATATATCCCAAGATTCAAACCCATTTTCTCTCTAAGTTCATCATCAATAATTCCCAGGAAGCTATATTTTTCAAGTATATATATATATATATATATATATATATATATATATATATATATATATATATATATATATATATATATCCCAAGATTCAAACCCATTTTCTCTCTAAGTTCATCATCAATAATTCCCAGGAAGCTATATTTTTCAAGTATTATCATTGAAGATGATTGTAAGTTCTAAATACTCTAGTGTTTTTACAAACATTTCATGATAACCCATCTTATTCACACATTAGTATGTGTTTAAAACCCTTAGGATTACGACTACTTCAATCGTTTTAACTCGAAGACCTTCACCGTCGTCTCGTTATCAAACCGCAAACAACAGTAAGGTGAGTTCATACCCCTACATTCTTCAAGACTTTTCTATGTTTTTAGGGGGGGGGGGGGGGGGAGGATACAAGTAACACACAAGAAAATTTACGTTAAAACGCAGACATTTAAATACGTTATTGTACTATTTTTACGAAAAGCGTTAAATGTGTGAAACGGCTTTACTACCAACCTATATATTTTAACACACAACGTTTTAATAAAAACGTAAAGATATGAAAAACGTTTACAACATACATTACATTATTCTTATATATATATATATATATATATATATATATATATATATATATATATATATATATATATTGAGTATAAAACGTTCATTTCATTAAAACTTTATAAATATAGTTTACGAAACTTTACCCCTTTGTAACCCGTTGAGCAAAGGGTAAAATTATATAAAGTACATATATAATTGTTTTACAGCATTTTCGATATTATCCTGGAAAAAAGGGGATAATTTCATATACAAACATTTTCATTACAAAAACACGTACACTCGTTGAATAAATTTGTGAGACATTGTCTTCATCGTACCTAACTGAGGTATACACGAAAGTCTTGTGTTATAACCGGAATCTCCGATACGAGAGTGTGATACCTGTGTATAGATCTATACGGGACTGATGATCCCACACCCTGACTATTAGCTACAATCAGACCAGCAGGTTATGGGTGACAAATGTCATAAATATCTCAACGCCTGAAGAACGTCGAGGCAGGCAGTTCATTGTTAGCACCGTTATGAAAACTCACATGGGGAAACCACTATACATATATTTTACACTAAAACACATTTCTTCAAACGATTTTATACATGAATAAAACTACATATTACTACTTCAAGTATGGAAAACACTAGTACATTTCGATCTTGGAACCTTTATGACTACAACTCATTTCTACATAAATATTGGATTTTCTGGAATAAACACTATCATTTTACAAGTGAACGGCTTACATCTCAATCATTAGAAAATATCAGATTTTCTGGAAACGACACGATATCATTTCACGGAAAGGATTACTATTTTTCATACAAACTCTTATGAACTCACCAACTTAATTGTTGACACTTTTTCAAACAACTTGTATTCTCAGGGAATCAGTAAAACAAGTAACCAACAGCTTTTGAGGATGGGGCGCTAAGGCGTCAAGCAAATCTTTTGTCATCATATTGTAATTGACTTTTGAAACATGTAACACTTACAATGATGTAACTTTTTCAATTATACATATGATGGTTATGTTTGCTTTCTTTACTATTACTCAATTGTTATAATAGAATACATGAAAGTAATCCACCCCCGGACGTTTCCGCCATCCTGGTTTGGGGGTGTGAGACTATTCTAGAAACCCTAAGGCACTAGAAAACCGTCCACAACCTATGGAGGGTTCTAGATTGCCTCTTGCTCAACTATTAAACAGTTACAACTTAGTCCCATACAGTTTTAATTAATTCTTTTAATCTCAAAATTAATTCCAATTAATTTTAGATTAAATATTATTATTTTTAATTAATATACTATTCTCATAATATATTAATAAATTACTTTATTTCAATTTATTAATCAAATTAATAAATCAACCACTTTCTTCAAAATCATCTTTCCCAGTTGTTAGTCTTGAGGACAACCCAAAAGGACTGTGCTACTATCAATTCAAGTATGTACCAACTATAGTTATGGGCTTAGACACCTAATCCAACAAAACCGAGTACGCGGGGGGTACACCAATGTATGCATGGCTTACTTATTTTATGTCTAGTACACGGGGAGTACATTGGTGTAAGTTGGGCGTACTAAACAGAATGATCACAGGTGCTTAAGGGAGTATGATGGGTGTAGCAGAAGTACGCAGGGCATACTCTAGTTAGACCTAAACCCTAATTTAGGGTCTTGGACCCTATTTAAGCTCCTTAACTCACCACCAAACCTTGTTATCTTCAGCCTCCATCCCATTAAACCCTAGATTCAAAACCCTAGCCCCCATTTGAGTGGTTTTTGAGCTTTTGGTGGTATTTCATACTTTTTGGTGTTCATAGAAGAAGAAGGAATTTCTTGGAGAAGTGTAGGATTGCTTGAAGCTTTTTGATCTAGGCTTGTTGCATCTTGATCTACCTTTTGGAGGTATAAAGTTTCTATCTTGATAAATCAAGATGTTAGATCTGGTTTAAGGAATATTTTGGGTTCATTTTGGTCCTTAGAGTCATCCTTGTGAGTATGAGCTCATCCAAGAGCTTAGAATATTGGATCTTGGCCTTTGGGATGTCCATTGTTCATAAAAATGTCACATTGATGAATTATTTTGGACCATGAATGAATTTGGGGTGTTTCTATGGATTTTATTATGGTTTTGGTCCCATTAAGCCATGCAAAGGAGTAAAGTTGCCAACTTTACGTGTTAAGACATCTCATTAGGTTTATATAGGAGTTTGGAAGTCATTGTCTTAACCATTAATAGTTTAATATGGATTTCTGGTCTCTGATGGGTACAGTGGCCGTACGTAGGAGTAGCCTCATCGTAATGGGTGTTTCTGTTGGATAAGGTGTCTAAGTCCATAACTATATTTAGTATGTACTTGACCCGGCTTGACATGGTCCATTTGGGGTGCATCGCATCGCAACAATTGGATAGACAAAATGAGAAAAGGACACTTATGATTTATTAATATATTATAAGTTCTAATATATTAATATGAAATCATATTATTTAATTAGTATTGATCAAGAATTAATTTGGAATTAATTTTTTGATCAAAAGAGACTAATTAAATATATGGGGATTGATTATGTAAATCATTCATTCTTATATAGTGGGCTTATGATCCATTATTCACTAGATTAGGCTAAGTCTCAATGGGTTCTCCATGGATGCTCCATGGAGGTTAAAATCCATGGGTCATGGAGGAAATGAAAAGCCATGCACATTAGGGTTTACATGGTGTAACCCTACATGTGGCACACTATATAAAGAGCCCCATCGCTAGCAAAACATCTGCCACTAAGACTAAGAAAGGAGGGCTAGCCAAATTTGTGCACAAGTGTACTTCTCTCAAGTTATTCCAAGAGTTGTGGTGTTGTGTGAAGCATTTGAGGCATCACATTTGGGGTGCTAGGCTCATAAGGTCTTAAGGACCTCAAGCAACAAGAAAGGTATGCCATTCTACTAGTTTTTATATTACATGTACCCCAATCACATGCTAATTAGGATGAGAACCTTGGAAAATCAAATTTGCATGTATATTAGAGAAAACATAGATCCAAGGTTTCTAGGGTTGCATGTACACCATAGGAGTGTTAGAATGCTCAAAACCCATCAGTGGTATCAAAGCCAGGTTTGTTTTCATTATACTTGATGCAAATTGCTGAAAAAATCGAAATTCTGCTCACTGTTCAGTGAACTCGCCGAGTCCGTGGGGGGATTCGACGAGTCCAAGTGAAATCTCATCCTACTCGTCGAGTAGGTTCTTGCACTCGGCGAGTAGGAGGCCCTGAGTGTAGAAATTCGAGTTTTGTTGCTGGAATTGGACTAGAATCATTACCCTAAACTGTTTTGGACTTATAAAATCTGTTTTTGAGGTGGTAATGATTATGCTAATCCATTTTCAAATGTTATTATCAAAGTTTCAAGTTTTATATATGCTTATGTGATTCTTGAAAATTGTTGATATGAATGTTCATGCTTATGAGTTTGGTAGATCATAGGAATTATTTGCAAATTGTTTATTAGTGTAATTCTTGATCTAAATGCAAATTAATGGACTCCATAACTTGTCCTCAAGTTATGGAATTCCAAAAGTCTTTTCTTTAAAACCATTAATACTCATAAGTTATAGAAATGAAAGGTTTTGAATAGTTTCGAAACTTGCCCTCAAGTTTTGGAATTTGTAAAGTCACTTTAGAAAACTTTAATTTCAAGCCCTAGAATTTTAAAAGTTTAAAATTCTAACCTTATACTTTATAGTATTATAAGTTAATAATATATATATGTATAAGATCAAGTCAGTCTTACCGTTAGTAGGCCTCATTCACGAAGCCAGTCTATAAGGGGGTATAAGGTTGTTGCCTATAAAATGACAGCTTAATGGGTGTCCACTCTCACCCACCGCTTCCTTGACCGGTGGAGGGTCTTTAGCCGAACGGGTAGAGAAAAGACATAATTCTCATTAAAAATATAATGATAAACATAAAGTAACTAAACCTTTATTAATTCCCAATCTTAGTTACTTTAGGAAAATGTGAAATTGATGCTAACCCATAAAATTACACTTTGCACCTTGCTAAAGTTGTTAGTGGAGCGTATGTGGTTAACCGGCACACTAACTTGGACTTAACAAGGGTGGAAAAGGGTGGCTTAAGGTTTATCATAGATCGGTGTAGCGTGTGTGGTTAACTGGCACATCGGTTAGGTGATAAAACTAAGAGTACCAAGTAATTTGTATGGTTATTCACACCTTGTTTGTGATCCTCGGTATCCCAGACACAAACTTGAAGGGCATAATCGAGATTTAAACATGTCATTGAATTGTTCAATGAATCTCAAAAGATCTAGAACTTTCAGTCCAATTAAAACCTAATAGTCTATTTCGTTTTTCATGGTGGAAATTGGTAAATCGTCATTTACCTACCTTCAAATATTTTGTAGCTTGGATTACGACATCCCTCTTCCAAGTTATAAAATATTGTGTTGGGTCCTAGCCTTAATATTTCATTTGGGTGTCTTATTAAGGATTCTATATCTAATCTAAACTTGTCTTTCTTCCTTTTCAGATGTCTTCCAACAATGCTTCTAGCTCAAACCCTTCTGGCTCCTTCTCTCTCATGAACCTTTGTGGGAGAGTCATCTTTGATGGTTCCAACTTCAATGATTGGATTAGGAACATCAGGATGGTCACTCGTTATGAGGACAAGGAATATGTTCTAGACAAGGAGCTGAAGAAATCGATGAGTCGTCTGCTACTCCAGAGGAGATTACTGAGTACACTAGCCATTAGAAGGATGCCACTAAGGTATCTTGTATCATGTTGGCTACCATAACAGCAGGACTCTAGAAATCCTATGAAGATTTCTACCCTTATGAGATGCACCAGGACCTGATGGAGAGATACCATTAGAGTGCTCGTCAAGAGAGGTATGAAATCATCTCTTCCATGATAACAACCAGGATGGAGGATGGTGAACCCATCACGGGCCACTTGCAGAAGATGGAAATATTTGTGGACCGGTTGCTTAAGTTGAATGTGAACTTCCCTGAGGAGCTGGCTATTGATATCATACTGCACTCCCTACCTCCATGTTATGATCAGTTCCGTATGACCTATCATATGAACAAGGAGGAGGTCACACTTAGCAAACTTCAAGGACTTTTGAGGACAGTCGAAACTGGTCTCAAAAGTAAAACGGTTGTATCTACTCCTACTACAGACCCTGTTCTGGCAATCAGGAAAGGTAAAGGGAAAAAGAGGAAAGCCTCTTCGAAGGGCACCAAGGGAAAGTCTCTTGATGGATCCTCTTCGAGTGGAACCAAAGGAGGTTCTGCTACTCCCCTTCCAATCCGAAGGATGCACAATGATTCTACTGTCACGAAAAGGGGCACTGGAAGTGAAGATGCCCCAAGTACTTATAGGATCTTAAGGATGGGAAAGTAAAACCCACCCATGCAGGTATTTACACTATATTGTCTAATAATTCACCACATACTAATTCTTGGGTCCTTGATACAGGGTGTGGAATTCACATTTGTTCTGATTTGCAGGGCCTAAAAAGAAGTGAGGATGTGGAGCACGGGAAGATAAACTTGATCATGGGGAATAGGAAAGTTTCACCTGTCACTAAGATTGGAGTTTATTCTTTATTGCTTAGTAGTGGATTAGTATTAGATTTGAATAAATGATGTTACTCGTCTGAAATGCTGAGAAGTATTATTTCTTTTCATGGTTTGTACAAACAAGGATTTACTTTTTCATTTGATAATGAATGTGGTGGTATTGATGTTTTTTATAATGGTGTTTTTTATTTTAAAGCATTACCTTGTAATGGTGTATATGAAATTATGTCGATTGTAGAGAACTTAGGAAATAATGTTTTGCATATTGATTCTTCCACTAGTTTGGATAAGGTATCCTTGTGGCATTGTCGTCTTGGACATGTCAACAACAAGCGCATAGGCCAACTTCAAAAGGCTGGAGTCTTGGAGTCATTTGACCTAAAGTCAGATGATAGTTGCAAATATTGTTTACTTGGAAAAATGACTAAGTCACCCTTCACTGGTACTTGTGCTAGGGGTGAGGATTTGTTGGACCTCATACACACAGATGTGTGTGGACCCTTCAGAACCGCCACAAGGGATGCTAACCGCTTCTATGTGACTTTTACTGATGATTACAGTAGATATGGTTATGTCTACTTAATCAAGCATAAGTCAAAAACCTTTGAGAAATTCAAAGAGTTTAAACATGAAGTGGAGAATCAGTTGGGCAGGAAGACAAAGATGTTCCGATCCGATCGAGGTGGTGAGTATCTTAGTATCGAGTTCCTTGACTATCTTAAGGAATGTGGAATTGTTTCACAGTTGACACCTCCTAGAACACCACAGCTGAATGGTGTGGCTGAGAGGCGCAATCGAACCTTGTTGGACATGGTTTGTTCCATGATGAGTCGAGCTTCGTTACCAATCTTATTCTGGGGGTATGCCTTAGACACTGCCACCCATATCCTTAATCTAGCTCCTACCAAGAAGGCTGCCAAAACACCTCACGAGATGTGGACTGGGAAAGTTCCCAATTTAGACCACATCAAGAGTTGAGGTTGCGAGGCTTTCGTGAGGCGCGAGACTCACAACAAGCTCGAACCTCGAAGTGAGCGGTGTATTTTCATCGGCTACCCACAGAAATCATTTGGTTACCTCTTCTACAGACCCAATGAGAATGTGGTCTTTATGGCAAGGAGAGGAGTCTTTCGTAAGTGAGAATTCATAAGCCAAGGAAACAGTGGGAGGCAAATTGACCTTGAAGAACTTTAAGAGTCAAGCAGTGAAGGAACCTCAAACACTAGCAATCAACCTGAGGAGGAAATTACTGTTGATGAGTCTGTACCTCTGAGGCGTTCCACAAGGGTTAGGAACACACCTGAGTTTTATTATGGTTTCCATATTACTACAGAAGGTGATGCATTTATCAGTGATAGTACACTGATAAATTTGGATGAACCTAACAACTTTAAGGAAGCAATGGCAGGCCCTGAATCTGCCAAATGGAAAGAGGCTATAAACAACGAGATTCAGTCCATGTATGACAATCAAGTTTGGAACTTGGTTGACATTGTATCGGGTCGTAAGACAGTCGGGTGAAAATGGATCTTCAAGAAGAAGACCGACATGGATGGGAATGTACACACTTATAAGGCGCGACTGGTTGCGAAGGTTTTTACTCAAACTTCGGGAGTTGATTATGATGATCCTTCTCACCAGTAGTGAAGATTAAGTCCATTAGGGTTATGCTAGCCATTGTTGCATTTCATGATAATGAAATATGGAAAATGGATGTCAAAACCGCTTTCCTTAACGGAAAGTTGGCTGAGGATGTTTACATAAGTCAGCCAGAGGGATTTGTCGATGCAAAGCACCCTAATAGAGTGTGTAAGCTTGAGAAATCCATCTATGGATTAAAACAAGCATCTCGTAGATGGAATCTTTGTTTTGATGAGAAAGTCAAAGAGTTTGGCTTTTCGATGAGCGAGGATGAGTCTTGTGTATATGTTAAGGCTAGTGGGAGTATAGTTAGTTTTTTGGTATTGTATGTGGATGACATACTACTCATAGGAAATGACATCCCAACCTTGCAGGAGGTTAAGTCCTGGCTTGGGAAATGTTTCGCTATGAAGGACCTTGGAGAAGCTGCCTATATCCTAGGGATAAGGATATTGAGAGACAAGAGTAAAAGACTAATTGGACTTAGTCAAAGTACCTGCTTGGATTTGGTGCTGAAAAGATTCAGCATGCAGGATTCCAAGAAAGGTGACTTACCGATCCAGAGTAACGCCAAGCTGAGTAAGACTTAAAGCCCGAGTACAGAGACTGGGATAACTGAGATGAGTCGAGTACCGTATGCTTCCGTTGTAGGCTTGATCATGTATGCTATGACTTGTACTCGCCCTGATGTGGGCTTTGCTTTGAGCATGGTCAGCAGATATCAAGGGAATCCTGGCAAGTCTCACTGGACTGCAGTGAAGAACATTCTCAAGTACCTGCGGAGGACTAGGGACTGGGTCCTTACCCTTGGTGGGAGTGATAACTTGAGAGTATTGGGGTATAGTGATGCTAGCTTCCATACTGATAGGGATAATTTCCGCTCTCAGTCGGGTTGGGTCTTTACCCTAAATGGAGGTGCAGTTACTTGGAAAAGTTCCAAGCAGGAGACAGCAACTGATTCAACTTGCGAATAAGAGTACATAGCAGCAAGTGAAGCAGCAAAGGAGGCGATATGGCTGAAGAACTTCATTGGAGACATTGGAGTTTTACCAGTTATAAAGGAGCCTATGTAGATTTTCTATGATAATAAGAGTGCAGTTGCCTTAGCCAAGGAACCAAGGGATCACGGGAGATCGAGGCATATTGACAGAAAATACAACTTCATTAGACATCGAATAGAAGAAGGACTCCTCGTGGCAAAAAGGGTATCATCAGATGAAAACCCAGCAGATCCCCTCACGAAGGGACCGTGTAGGGTTAAGCATTTACAGCATGCGAGACGCATTGGGCTGAAGGATGATATTAGTTTTAGTAATTAGATAGCTTTCGAAACTTGTAATAGTTGAAATGTAATTGACATTTGATGTTTAAATAAAAGGTGTTTTTTATTTACTAGTATGGTACTGTCTTGTGTCAATCATTTACTATTGTTTCATTTTGCATGTTTTGACTTCCAGAATAATTATGTTATGGTATATCATATTATTCAAACTATCCACAGTCAATCATACTTTGGAAGTAGGTATTGAAATAAGACTGTCATGAATTGGGTTTGTAGATTTGTCTGAATTGTATTAGACATAGCAATGGTTGCCGCAACATTCATGAGTGCTCATAAGTTCTGAGTATTGGATTCAACCCACACTCACTTGTATCACTTCATGGAATTTATCTCGAGTGATCGTGAGACGGTAATATCATATAAGTCTTCAAGCCAAGAGATATGAGTTGGTTGTACATTGATTATACGAAAACGCATCAGTAACTTGATGTTATAAAACATGGTGTTGTGTATAATTTGATGATTAGGTAGTACAAGCATATGAGTCGAAGTTTATCTGTTCCTTTCAGTCCTTCAAGGATTAAAAGCGATATCTTAGGCCCCTCGATGATTTTGTTTTGACTTATGTGTCGGGCCCGGTCAGAACTGAATTGATGTGTTCGATTAAGTTCTATGTCAAACAATTCGGAAATCGGGAAAGAAAATGTTGGACAATAAGTACGACGTTGTTCCATGTATTTTTCCGGCTGATATCTTGAACGGAGGATTATATGATCACTTATCTTAAATTGCGCATCATCCTAGTTCCGTGAGACTTTGAAAGAGCTACTATTGCTGGTCGGATCCTGAAGTCATATCTGTAACACTCTCACAAACATGTACCAACTTTTACATGTTTATAAATCTTGGTGTATATCTTATGGTACTTCCAATCTTTGATAAATCACATAGTACTCTCGATCGGCCCTAAGATTCTCCATAAGATCACCTTGTTACTGCCTTCAATCAATCCTCACCTTCTCCATCACTCTTCATCTCGCTCTCTCTCTCTCTCTCTCACTATTCTCTCTCATTCACCGGAAAACCAAGGCAGAATACGGAGGTTGCCGCCCTCCGTTCGAACCCCCTTTCTATGATCCTTCTCATCAACAAGCAAGCCTAAACACCCCCTTCGATCATCCCATATTGTTGTTACCCTCCCTGCTCGCCAACAGCCCCTGTCGAGCCCTATTCTTCGAAGAGAATCCAAGAGAAAACATCGGCTACCATATCCATTATTCGACTGTATTAGCCACACCAAGAGCTCCCCATCGACTTTCAACTTCAAACATCAAACCAAAGATTTATCCAAACTCACGTGACTATGGTGAGTTTCTACAGCCCTTCTTCTATGATTTTCGAGTTTGGCGGAGAATATATGTGCATTTTTTGATGTTTTGATGGTTTAAAAGTTTATATAAACAAAAATACATCTTACATGGTTATTGTTTAAAGTCCTGTGAAATGGGTAAACAAAAGACTATAATTACTAAATAATCATATAAGTATAAGTAGAATGCAAAATTATGACATATCTATACTTAGTTGTGCAAACATGATTATACACATGTTGACAAAAATAAAAATATCATAACTAGGTTGTTATATGGATAAATTATGTTTGATAACTTATAAATTATAAATTTTATTATATATATATATATATATATATATATATATATATATATATATATATATATAGACACACGTGCGCGCGCATAAACATGTTAAGAATGTATAAAATGACATTATATATAACCAACATTATATTCAACATAAATATGTACAATATAAAAGTACATTGCCTAAAATGGTTGAACAACGAAGTTTGAGCACATAAATACTCATTAGCTGAAAAATATCAAAATCAACTCTTTATACATTTTTTACGAAGTTATGTAAACATGATCTTAAAAACGACAAATTATATTTTTATAATTATTATAAAAATATGAATCATATTTACTCAATTATAAATTTCGTTATATATGATAGCATAATTGATTTCCCTATTCAAGAATTGTATTATCATAAATTAAGCATCTTATTGATTATGTAACTTATTGATTTTAAGGAATTTGTTGGTTTCACGTTGGTTGAAACAATAAAATTATTATAAAGTAGTTGTTATGTTGTTAAAATTTTAGCGCGATAAACAATAAAACTCTTAATTATGATAATTCTTTTAAATACCAAATACGAAAAGACTTTCATCAATAATTGTTACCAAGTTACAAGAATTATAATTGTCAAATAAAAGTTATAACGGAAAGTTTAAGACTAGGATGCCTAGACACATTGTTAAGATCCAAATCACACAGGTTTTTCTATATGATATGTGTTATAACCATTAATCTGTATGGAACGAGGAATGACACGTATAATTGGTAATCTTTAATATTGGTACTTTATGCTTTTATGTATTGTTCATGTATACTTTGACTGTGATATTCAGTTGACGTCACTCGTCCCGATGATTCTTCCATCAGCTGGGGGTATAACCGAGTGCATTTGGAGTTTTAAAGGGTACAAAACAAAACAGGTTTTCTCTTATGAATGTGTTTTATGTTAAATGATTTGATACTTAGATCTTCATGATCTTACATGAATTTTTATAAAACGGTATTACCAGTAATAATGTTTTGAACTATGACATGGTATATATTTATTATTTGAAGTTGGTTTTACTCATTGATTGAGTTTTATGTTTTACGTTATGAATGTATTCATAGTTGTGAAAGGTCCATACATGTCTGCATAACAAGATAAATGAGACACTACGAGGATTGTACCTCATGTGGCAAAGTAGTTGTGAAGAGGTATGGACTCCCCAGTAGACCACAATACGATTATCTCTTCCATGGCTAGTAAGAAGTTGTTGACAAACTAGAAAGGGGTATAGACTCCCATCCACAACAATAGGATTAGCTCTCTTGTGGTTAGTAAAGAGTTGGTAGTTAAACGACAATGGGCTATAGATTCACCATATGATACGGGGTTACCCATAAGTTTATCACATTGATTGATTCGTGAATTGTTAAAGCTTTTATGAAATGTTTAAATGTATGTTTAAAAACTATTTTGTTGAATCTAAACTCATTTATCTCACAAGTCTTTCGACTTACGTCTTATGTTTTGTTCGACTTGTTATGTTCTCACGAATTAAGAGCCATGGACTAGAAGGATAAAGATTAGTTGAAGTTTGAGACATTCTAGAAGTACTTGGAAGATAGTTGAAGTGGAGTTTATTCTTATCTCCTTGTAAAATGATCTTTATTAATTCTTATTTGTTTGTTATGGTTGATTAAGTTAGATATAAATTTGGTAACACTCTAGTTATTTATACTTATACGAAAGTTCTTGTTAGGGATCAATTTTAATTAATCATGATTATATGTCATGAAATATTTTTAAAACCGTAACACTTTAAATCATTAAAATTGTGGGTGTTAAAGACACGATTTAGTTAGGGACTTTATAATTTTTTGACATTTTTAGGTGTATCGGAGTTTCTACTAAGAAAAAAGCACCCACAAATTTCTTGACTAACTCATTCAAAGGAAGATTGACACTCTCGCTAATGTTTTGGGGCTTGGATGGATAGGAGAGAAACACACATTAATGGATCAGAGGGTTCCCACATGTGGAATTAAGGAGTGGGGGTTTCGCTATGAGTCATGTTGTTTCGAAAGCAAAGCAGCCTGATGCAAAGTAAAAAAAAAAAAAAAAACATGAGAAAAATGTACATTGATAATAAAGACGTGTTAGACCATTCACATTTGATACTTTGTAGAAGCTATGGAGCTCAACAATAAAGTCTAAAGGTTATGAGTCCAAAATCCATATATTTGGTTTAAAAAATTTGGTTTTGTAGCTTGTTGTTCAGCATCCACCTCCATGTAATTTTTTTAATCTAATTTTACATTTAAAAAAAAAAATCAGATCACACGACATATCTATGAAAAAAAATTATATCTCATAATTGAACTATTTGGAATTCTGTATTATTTAGGGTGTATATTAATCCGATGTTGGTGACATTTTCTTTTTAAGAGTAGTCATTGTCTATCGGTGGAATGTGGTGTGGGTGGCTCATAATACTACTGAAAAAGGTTGCTTGATAGTGAATATTAGAAGGTGTGCAACTCCTTTTTGTGGCAATCCAACCCAAAAATGCATTTCGTTTCGTGGCACAACTACAATTCTTTCCACATGCATCTTTTAACAAACATGATAATCAGAAATCTTTATAAGATATATAATTGTGTCGAGTTGATTTGAAACATATAATTTAAAGATAAATTGTTTTTTATCCATATCCAATTAAAGCGAATAAAAGTCCACTCAAAGAAAAAAAAATTGTGTATGATATCAATAACAGTGAAAGATCTATTACCGATAATAATTACTATCTATAAGTACAAATGGAACGTTAGATAAAGATAATACGCATGCATCACGAGCACTAAGTTGAGATATGTAGTGTGACAGACGTGATGGGTCAAATGTTGTTTGGTATCCTGCTTATTATAAGTTGATCAAGTATTTTTTTATAGGGATTCTTAGAACTATTTCAAGGGTTTATCCATGTAACTGATAAGGTAATAAACATAGCAGCTTCGCTTCGAAGTAATTGGGACAGCGTGGATCTACATATTTTTTACTTATAATATGTTTAATGCAGTCATGAAGATTTGCGTTTCATTCACTTGACTTATGGTGATTGGTTATGAATTATGAGTATCATACTCTAATATAAAATTACAAGCAAAAAATCTCTATCGCATGTTAGTTTTCGAACGTAAAACACTACTTGTAAAACACGTTTAGTCTTTAATTTTGTGATTCTTAAAGGGTGAACAACTTGCTTACCTTCTAAAACATCGTATCATTACGCGACAGAGTGGGAATGTAAAAAAAGTAATATAGAATAAAAAACCAAACTACGTTTGGAAATTCAAAATGACTTTTAACAACTTGGCCAACATATTGATGGTTTTTTGGATTTGGATGATAAACTATTTAATTGGATATGATCCAAGTAACATCAGCTTCCTTTTTTGATCTTCAAATCATAGATAATTATATTATATAGTGTTGCCTTTCCATCCCTTAAACCTCCCCAAAAAAGCATCTCCACTGATTTTTAACACCACACAAATTAATTTTCACCATAAATCCATTTGCATCGTTTGCATGTGTTTGTCGTGTTGTTTAGAATTTTGACTTTCTTTTTAAGTTTGTTGGACATGGACACATATCTTTTCATGGATGAGGTTTCTAATGAGCAATCCTTTCATGTCACTATCTTAATTCTAATGGGTTTCGGTCAATAATCAAGATTAGCGAAGATAAGTATATATGTTTCTCGAGTTGATGAAAGGAAACCAGGACCAGTATTAGATAAGATCTTACTTCTGTCTGACAGTTTCCATTAGTAAGCCGTCCGAAACACACTTTAACTAAAAAAAATAAATAAATAAATAAAAACCCTCCTTGAGAACACTACAAGAAAAGTCCTTATTAGTGACTAATTTTTAGTGACGACCTAAAATTTGGTCACTGAAAGCATCTATTAGTCACTAGAAATTAAGTGGTCACCGAATTTTGGTAATCCTACAAATTTAATGACGAATTATATGTGGTGGTCACTAACTCGGTCACTAAAATGCAAAAAAATTAAACTGCTTTTGTTTCATATCATAACAACTATTTAGTGACTAAAAATAATGGTCACTATGTTAACCAAGGTTGCAGAAATCGCTCGACGTAGGCTCGGCGGTGGACTGGGGTCAAGGGATTAATCAACTAGGCGGGGATTAATCGGGGACTTTGAAGACTCTGATGAACTAGAATGCATTTTCATCAGAAATATAAATAAGATGCATTCGACATACATGAGCATATGGTATGCAATTCAGATTCTTGAGGGATGAAGAACTAACCTGCAATTATAAACCAATTTCACCATTATGCAAAGGACTGGAATTGGATACTAACATTCAATTGGAACTTTAACACATTAAAAACAAATTAACACATTAACAATCAACCAAACATTATCAATCAAATTAATACACATTAACAATCAACCAAACATTATCAATCAAATTAATAGTTAATAGGAGCATATTTGAACAATGAGTTTTATAATCACTCAACTTAACAGTTAACATGTTATGCTTAAATGAAAAACATGACTCAACCTAACTTACAAATGTTTAACATGTCTTTAACAGTTAACAGGTTATGCATATGTGCTTAACATTTAACCTGTTAAATAGGGAGGATAACTCAAATTACAAAACAGCTTAATAGTTAATTAAACAAGGAGAAGTGGTCAGAGGAGAACTCAAATCGCAAAATTAAACTAGCACAAGTGGAGAATTAAACAAGTCGATTCCTGTTCCTTCCAATTAACCCTCCCTATAATCACTAAACAGTCAATTAAACAAGGAAAATTGGAGAATAACCTATGGTCGGAGAACTAAAATATCAAAACAACGACATCGGTGTAGACGTCGATACCGAATGTGGTCGGCGTTCAATTTAGATGGATTGTGGTCGACGATGGATTGTGAATCAAATTTCATTGAGACAAAATATCAATCAGTTGGTGTGCACCTGTTGTGACAGATTCAATTACAACAAAAACATTGATTCAATTACACTACTATGTTACAATCCTTCAGAATTTGTGATTGAAGAAAAAACAACGAGATTGAAGAACAAACATTGAGATTGAAGAACTAACCTGCGATGGAGCATGATAGTTGAGTCGACGATGGAGAAGAGGTGGAAGGAAAATGACGATGCAGTAATGATGGTTAGCACAATTGAAGAACGAACTGGAGATGGAGCATCAATGGAAGGAGTGTGGGAAACGAATGGAAGAAGAAACATTTGCGATTCAGGGGTGTCGACACTTCAATCTGGAACAACTTCTGCAATCATTCACCTTCATCGTCGATCGCGTCATCACGTTTGCCAAGTGGATACCTTTGATTCAACCTCATCTTTCTTCGATGACTAATGTCTAACAGCAGCATGAAAACAGTCGATGGGGAAGAACGTAATGCAAAGGAAATATATTGAAGAGTAAGAGTTTGAGCATCCCACATCGAACCTAGAAACATTTTATCAAGGAAACGATATTCTATAAAAGGGAATCCTCAATACGAAACCAAATGCAATTAGTTTTAGGCAAACTGGCTCCTTTGAGCTGGTGGGGTCCTTTACAGTCAACTGGATCGATTAGGTCCGATTCGGTTCGAGTTGGGCCAGTTTTGACCGATATTGACCAAGGCCGCCTAGCCTAACCCTCTAACACCTATTCATAGGCAGTTAGAGGTCGCCAAGCGTCTAGGCACCGATTAATCGGCCGCCTAGAACGATTTTTGCAACCATGATGTTAACTATATAGTGATTAAGAATAATGGTCAATATGTTAGAAATTTAGTGACAAAAAAGTGGTCACTGTATTGAAGGTTTAGTGACCAAAAATAGCGGTCACTACTACTCTTGTTCAAAACTATACGCTACTCTTTAAATTAAATGTAATGTGGAAAAACAATTAGTGACCACTCAATAGTGGTCACTGATGAATTACAAGAAAAAAACAATTAGTGACCACTAAGTAGTGGTCACTGACTATATATATTTGAAAAAAGTTGAAAAAATAAAAAGAGAAACACGTTAGAAAAAGTACTAGTTGTATTTATATTTTGACTAAATAAGGAGACTTTCTTAGGTACAATTAAGGAGACTTATTAACCCCACTACCAAAACGTCAATAACATATACTGTATGCCACAATCTAAAAAAAAAAGAAGAAAATTGGTATTCTTGCAATAAATGGTTTCTAGATTAATTGGTAAATGATGTTACAATTAAAATGAGAATCAAAAGAACACTATTGTAAATTGATCATAAAATTGCTAAGGCTTCTCATTGGACAAATCATGCCAATGTTGATTCCAGGTCCCTTATCACCTGACATTAATATTGATGTCTACCTACAACCTCTAATTGACGAACTAAATGAGTTATGGGTTGGTGTAAATGCTTACGATGCACTTAGAAACGAAACTTTTACATTACGAGCAACCCTTTTGTGGACAATAAATGATTTTCCAGCATATGGTATGCTCTCTGGTTGGAGTGTTAAGGGTTACAATGGTTGTCCTACATGACATCATCTCGTTACTTGACTCATAGTAAAAAAATGTGATATATGGGTCATCGAAGATTCTTTCCATCCTCAAACAAATGGCGTAGGGATAAAAAGAACTTTGATGGGACGCTGGATATGCGGCAACCATTGACTCCAAAGTCTGGAAATTAAATTTTGGCTGACGTTGATATGTTTTCTAACTCAAGAAAACGTAAGTCTAGAGAGGACAAACAAGGATGGAAAAAAGAAAATTATGTTCTTTAAGCTTCCATATTGGGATAAACTAAAATTGAGACACAACACGGATATCATGCATGTTGTTAAGAATGTGACAGAAAGCTTGACCGCCACATTGTTCAATATTAAGAATAAAACAAAGGACACATGGAAATCTCGCAAGGATTTGATGGATAAAGGTTTAAAGAAGAGCTTACATTTACAACCAGATGACAATTCATTAATAATGCCTATGGCTTGCTACCATTTCACAAAGGAAGAGAAACGAAAGAAATTAGATTTCTTGAAGTCACTTAAGTTCCCGGATGGATTTGCCTCGAATATATCTAGATGCATTAAGGGGGGGGGGGGGGACTTCCAGTTGTCACGCATGAAAAGTCATGACTTTTATGTTTTCATCCAACGGTTGTTGCCTTTATCAATTAGGGGTTGTTTGACAAAGGAAGTTCGACTTGTGTTGTACGAACTCAGCGAGTTTTTCCAGAAATTATGCACACGAAGTATGTACCTATATGTTTTAGAGGAACAAGAGGAAAAAATTGTTCTCATATTATGTAAGTTGGAGCGGATATTTCCTCCATCATTCTTTGACACCATGGTTCATCTTTTGATTCATTTGCCATATGAAGCTAAGATCGCAGGTCCACCTCAATACCGTTGGATGTTCCCTTTTGAGAGGAAAATGGGTACTTTAAAAGGATATGTCAAGAACAAAGCTCGTCCAGAAGGATGTATTGCTGAGAGATACATAGACAAAGAATGCCTAAATTTTTGTTCTATGTATTTGAATGATGTTGACACGCTTTTCAATAAGGTTGAGCGCAACAATTAAATGATGGATAGTGATGGTGAAATTTCCGTTTTTCATGAAAAGGGCGCCCATTAGGTAGTCCAAAATCTCAGGATTTGAGTGAAAATGAATTGGAGAAGATTCATAAATATATTCTAAACAATTGTCATGAAATAAAGGAACTAATAAAGTAAGTGATTCTTTTTATGTAATGATATTTTTCATTTTTTTTTTCATATAATAACAAGTCTTAATTTTTAACTTTTTAGTTCACACAAAGTTGAACTAGAGGAAGAAAACGCTGACAATGTAAATGAACGTCATGAAAAACAATTTGCATCATGGCTTCGCCAACATGTAAGAACTACATTTGATGTTTATTGTTTTAAAATTTAATATGGGAGTTTTAAACTCTTGTTAACCAATATGTTATATATTTTTATTTAGGTTAATTCTTGTCCACAATTGTTTGAATACGAAACTCATATATTGTCGCATGGGCCATCACGTTATATCAACCAGTATAGTGGATGTTTGGTCAATGTGTATAGGTTCCACACACAAAGTCGTGAGAAGCATCGAAAAACTCAAAATAGCAGAGTTGTAGTGCAAGGTGTTCATGGGAAAAACATTATTGATTTTTATGGGATATTACAAGAAGTGTTAGAAATTGAATACTTGGTGAAAATAAAAGAGTGTTAGAATTCAAGTGTGATTGGTTTATGGTCAGTAATAAGAAAGGGCTAAGAATTAACAAAGAATTCAAAGTTAGAAGTGTGAATACATCCAAAAAATGGTACATAGATCAACCATACATACTTGCATCACAAGCCAAACAAGTTTTTTATGCACCTGATTTAAAATTGGGCAAAAATTGGTATGTGGTTCAAAGTACTGCCCCTCGTGCATTGTATGATGTTCATGTAACGATGGAAGAAGTACATCAAGAACAAGAGCCACATCTAAATCCAACTGTTGATTTGAATATGGACAAATTATCCTTAACAAGAGATAATGTCCCATTAGAAGTGGTGGATGCCTTAACCATTGCATTGCATGATATAACTCAAAAAAACATGTACAAAGGCAAGTACATCAAGGACAAGAGCCCATTCTTAGTAAAGGTATTTATATTTTATGCTAAAATGGATAATGAATCAATTGTCCAATAAAATGAGGGAATACGATAAAAATATTTTTACTCATCGATTTTACAATTACTTAAACAGGTGCAATGGAAGGCATAAATAAAATGGTAGCAAAAGAATAAAGGTTCAAAATAAAAGTTCAACCTTTATGTTGTTTTTCAAGTTCAGAATAAAAGTTCAGCCTTTTTGCTGTTTTTCAAGTTCAGAATAAAAGTTCAGCTTTTGTGTTGTTTTTAAGATTAGAATAACGACAATGTACTTCCCTTTTCTTATTAATGCAATTTATCTACAACATAAGTATGTATTTATTTGATCTTTAGTTTAATTTCATTTCTTTATCTTCTTTCTTCATACTTTGATAATGTATGATTAAACACATTTATTCACTAATTTATTTAAGTATTTGTTCTTGTAGCATCTTCAGATTTGCATCAGTCGAAAGAAGATTGTCTCTAGTGAAAAGGTAACCTTTAATTTATAAACTTGAAGCTCCCCATAACATAGTACTGTCAGATGACAAAGATCTTTGGACAATGCCACCTGTCAACAAGACTAATTTATAAACTTTTAATTTAGCTATAAGTTGTTCCACCCTTTTTGTTGAGACAAAGTATTTCATTTTTAATCCTATGCAGTTATGTCGGGAATGACTCCTAAAACATTATCTGGAAGACCATTTGTATCTATTCGAACACGAACAGGACAAGCTGTGCCGCCTACTGGCAACATACTTAGTCAAAATAGGTAAAAAATTTACCCAACTTCTTTCGTATAACTTTCCATGTAAAATGGAAAATTAAATTAAACGTAACTTTTAAGGGTAAAATGGTAATTTTTTTTCATACATTCCATGTAAAGTGTTGTTATGGATAAATGCGGACCTACCACTTGTTGGATTACCATTATGTTATGAGAAGCCTAATTATTTTCCACAAAACGATGATTTTAGTAAAAAACTTGTTCATTTAACCATGTTTTAATCTACTATTAAATTTAGTTCTAGTAAAACATTAAAACATTGGTAAAGTTTAGTTTCTTTAACATGCAAGAAATAGCAATGTACTTTTTTACTTTGTTTGTTATAGCATCATACTCTCATTTCTTCTAATAAAAGTTTGCTTTGTATTTGGTTAACATTGGTATTATTGGGTATATATTTTTAAAGAATAAAACTACGATGTCTTAATAAGAAACAACTGAAAGTACAATGCTGTAATAGAAAAAAAAATTACATTAACTTATAGGCTATAGCACACAAATATATTCAACCATAAGATTTACAAATGATTATTTTTTTACATAATTGCACTGTCTTATTAAGCATTGTACTTTAACAACTCATTTCAATAACACCAGAACAATCAACTTACATTAACTTTATGTATTATATTAATGATTGTATTAGGGCCCGAGTGTTGTTTTTAGTGAAATTATATGTAACCTTACAAGTCTACATTTTTAGGTTTACAAAGGATATTAGACATGTAAATAAAGATATGGGAGGTCAAAATGAGGCATCTAACCTTCGTGATGAAGTAAGCAATCAACTTACATTAACTTTATGTATTATATCAATGTATTTTCTTATTTTTACTTTTTTATAGCAATGTATAATGGTATCGGTGATTTTGAATTCCAGAAAGTACCATTTAAATGTGAAAAAAAAAATTAATTTCAGAAAAGTACATTGCTATTTAAGAATATAATGTCTTTTATGTACTCTTTATGGTCTTGTTTGGTATGCAGTGTTTGACTAGACATTTGATGGATCAGAAAAGATATCGGGGAATAGAGAAGCCAAGTCAACAAAAGTTGAAGAATACTAATTTTTCAAAGATGGTATTTTCTCAAACTTTGACTTTTGATAACAACACTTTACATGGAATTAAAAATGTGTGTTATTGTTATTTAAATGGTTGGCCCTGAGATCTGACCTTCAGAAGTCACTTTCTCCTAAGATACCTACTAATCTCATGTTGCAAGATGAAGAAATGCATACCTATGAAACAATGGAGTCACTTTCTCCCCATCAAAGTCATATGAGAAGAGTTTCTAGTTTGAACCACGATGAGGAAGATTATGAAGAAGAGGAACACGGAGTTGATTCTTTTCGAGATGAAAACATTGGTTCAACTTCTCATGGTACGTGGATTTGAAGTAAGATAGTATGTGATTAATGTATATGATTATATAATCAATCAATTTTCTTGTTGACTAAATCTATGTAGGCATGTCTAATACTCGAAAAGAATCTAGAGCTTTGAATGAAACTAAAAAGTGGCGCTCGAATAAGGCAAATTTAGTTTTTGAAGTTGATGAATGTACTGGTCGTATAGTTGGGGAAGATAGTCAACAAATAATCACTAAGGGTGGGTGTGTAGTTAGAGATCATGCAAAATTTGATGGAACCACTTGGAAAAACCAATCAGATTTGTTGAAGTATGATATTATCACTAAATGCATGGTATGATGTTATCAACTCTCTATTTTAATATTTATTATGCTTCATGCAAAAGTTTCTTTACAGAAACAATATACTTTCATTTCGTTCTATTATAGCATTGTACTTTCATTTCTTTTATTATAGAATTGTACTTTTAAAAAAGACAATGTACTCCAAAAAGTTTCTTCAAAACTGTACAATCATGTAATAGAAAGCAATGAAAGTATGATGTTATAATAAACAAATAAATGAGAATACATTGCTATTTCCTAACAGTATGTGTTCTCTTAAATGAACCTTTATGTAGGGAAATTCAACTTATGATCCAAGTTGTCGCTCGATGGTGCGTGCTATCGATACACAACTGGCGAACCAACATAAAAACAGGGAATATAGGTTGCACCTTCATTTCAAAAAGTTCTCTACAAAAGAGGAAGCAATCAATCATCCTCCAAATGGTGTAATCAATGTTGATTGGGTAAAACTATGTCAAAAATTTGCAAGTGAAGAATTTCAGGTTTTTACTTCTTTGCCAAATTATATCAAGAAATTGTAAAATGACATAAATGGTCATTGAGTTTTTACTTTGCATAATTATAGAATTGGTCCCTGTGTATTCAATTTGTAGAATTATAAAATTGGTCCATGTGTTTTTTGGTTTGGAAAAATGATAGAAACAACCCTTGTGTTTTTTATTTTTCAAAATTTACAGAAATGGTCCCTATGTTTTACTTTGTAGAATTACAGGAATGGTCCCTATGTAAAATACTTCGCATAATTACAAAATCTCCATGTTTCTTTACATTTTGCATGATATAATCCTTTTCACTTCTTTAATTGTTACAGAAAGTTAGCATTAGAAACAAGAAGAACAAATCATTTAATCAAGTTCCACCCGCAGTTGGCACAATTTCAATTGCAATGATTGTTGACATGGTAAGCAACTTCTTTAAAACTTAAATCTTTCATTGCATTGTCATAGTTTTCTTCCTCTAGTTCAACTTTGTTACAAATATATATATATATATATATATATATATATATATATATATATATATATATATATATATATATATATATATATCTTGACAAACTTATGGTGAGCAACCTTTTGAAAACAGAAAAAGAAAGAAGGAGAAGAAGTATCATTCATTGAACGTTACAAGATTGGACATTTTTCGAGAAAGAAAAATCAAATGATCAATTAGAACGTCGGAGAAATTTGGGTATTTTTAATATCTTGACATACTTACGAATAATTTTTGTTTTACTTTTAATCTAAATTGTTTTGTTATGCAGAATGAATTTCTAAATGAGGAAGCTTCTTCTTCTTGTTCGCCGGCTGAAATATGTATGAAAAAACTACATCGTATACCGGGATATATAAATGGGCGTTCTGTTTCGACAAAACAAGTTTTAGGCACAGAAAAGTTACAAATGGAACTGGAATTGGAAAAGGAAAAATCAAAAGCCTTGGAGGAGGAAATTCGTGTAATTAAAGAAGAGCAACTACAATTTCAAGAAGAGTAGATCAAATATCGAGAGGTGCAAAATAAGAAAATGTAATTTATGATGAGTGAGCTTTCACGTTTATCTCAATTGCATTGATCAATTGAACTTACTTTTCTTATTAAATGAACTTCACCCGGTTGATCTTTATATGTTTTATGTTTGAAATATTGGATAAAATGTTCGGATTTTTTTTAAATTGACATTTAATTTTCATATTATAAATGTGAAGATTTATTTGGTTATTGTTGTATTGTAAAAATTTATAGGATTGCTTTTTCTTTTGTCTAATTGGATATTGTTATATTTCATATTAAAAATGACATTTAATATTTCAATAATTTCTTAATTATTGACCCCTTTTTGTGTCTAATAGGATAAATCAGTGATGACCTGGTATAGTCACTAATCGTATTAAACAGTGACCACTTTCTATGGTCACTAATTGGATTAAACAGTGACCACTTTCTATGGTCACTAATCGGATTAAATAGTGACGACTTTTATTGATCACTAAGTAGATAAAATATTGACAACTTTAATTGATTAGTGACAACATTTAGTGACGAAGTGGGTCGTCACAGATTTAGTGACGAGTATATTTTAGTCACTGTTTAGTGACCATATTTATATTTGGTCACTAAATCGGTTTTGTGACGGACCTATAGTGACGAAAAGTGACGACCGGAATTTTCGTCACTAAATCATTTAGTGACAATTCATTCTATTGTTAGTGACCATATCGTTTTGGTCACTAATTGGCATTTTCTTGTAGTAGAAGAAAGAAGTTGGTAATTACTTATGATGGAATTTAGATGAAATTAACAACCAATTTCCGACATAATATTTTTGTCGCTAATTACCCACTCATTTTTAGTGGATTTGCGGTGTGATTTTATCCAACGGATTGAGTTTTAAGTTTTTGATAGATTTGTGATAGAACTATGGTTAGCCTATTTTCGACGGATTACTGGCAAAATGCTTTAGTGGCGGTCTTTACGTGTAGATTTCCAACGGTAATAGTTTCCCATATTCCGACGGATTATGAATGGAAGCTTAGTGACAGTTTTTATATATGGCAGTTTTCAATCGATATATTATTGATGAAATGGTGGTATATATAAACAGAAAAATATAAGTTATGCTTACCATTGTCATTACAAGAATTTTGATTTACAACCACACATTTTAAAGCCTAAAGAATATGACCATATCATATAGTCACACTTTTTTTTAGTCAAAAGTATCTTATGACCACATTGAAACTCAACATTTAAAAGTGTGACCGTAGCATAAAAAAGGGTGGCTATTTTGTATGAACTTAATCAAGGATTGTATCGAATATGTGGCCGTAAATACTTTTTTGAAACAAATTGTAGGTGCGCATATGGCGACAACAATTTATTTGTTAGTGTGACATTTTCTAATATTTTTGTGACGCATATAAAAAAAAGTATAATGATAACCTACTTTTTAGTCACATATAAATTGAGACAAATTTATTTTTAACCATGGTTATTTTATATTTGATGTAACTATTGCTTACCCTTTAGTTACATTAATTTATGTTAAAGCGTGACGTGTGATATCATTTTGTCACATAAATAAAAATCATAAAGACAAAAATGTGACCATCATTTGATATTAGTGATATTGTTAAATGTGACTTCATTATTTGGAGCATTTTCATGGAGTAATTGGGTTAAATGGAGCACTTAGAACTCAATGGAGCACTTGGGGTTCTTGAAGATTGTGAGGAAGGAACAAACCTTCTAAGAAAGGAATGTATCATCAGGCAAAGGATCGAATCAAGTGACAAAGGAACGAGTCTTCCAGAAGGTGGTTTGGAGTAACTTGGAGTGTCTTGGAGCAAATTGGAGTGACTTAGAGCAACTTGCAGCACTTGGGGCAACTTGGATCAACATGGAGCATCATGTTGCAGCATCTAGAAGGAAGTTGTGCCATCCTTAGGGATGTTACGCCAAATGATAACATGATGTGCCATCATATCTGAAGTCGCACCAAGGTGATGTTGAGCCAAGTGAAGATGTTGAGCCAAGGATATGTTGACCCATGAAGATGTTCACTACAAGAAAACAGGCCTTTAATGACACGCAGTTTATGATACGTATTGATTTATGATACACAAAAGTTTGTGACCTAAAAATAATGTCATCTCTCTAGAAATTTTAAGGATTTAGGACGCATATTTTTGCGTGCCCTAAAATTAGTGTCTAAACAAAACAAAACAAAAACAAAAAAAAACAAAAAAAACAAAAAAAAAACACGGAGGGCACCTATAATAAAATGTGTGTCGTCTAAGGATGTCGTTCTATAATTTTTTAGTGAAAGGCGCATTTTCCATCCTTTAATAACTAAACGTGAAATGAAAACCCAAAAGTTAAAAATCCCACTTGTTCTCCTCTCCCTTGTTTCCACTGGTCGAAAATCACATTCTCCTTTCCATGTTTGACCTAATTAATCAATCGTCCTTCCATCTCTGCCCATGACCTAATTGAAAATCGCTTTTCATCATCATCATCTTCCAATTTTGACGACAATGATCAAAGTCGAACCTCACAACCCCGATCTTCTTCTTCATCCTGTTATTATTTCAGTGATGTGAAATCCAGTCTAAAATAAACACGTCAACAACCTTGCAGGCCATCTTTCTTGAGCTCTAATCCTAGTCCCCATGATGAGTCGACTCAAAAGGAAAAGGTCTCTTCTATGGAAGACATCCGAAAAAGCCTCTCCGACTATCGTCTCAGATCCTCCGTCCAACCACAACCACAACAGCCTTCCTCACCAGTTATCTCGTTCCACGAGCTCTACAAGCGCAGTGTATTGCCGGAAGCTAATCCAGAGAATGACACCTAAACTGCTCCATCTCTTGACACAATCCCCAGATGATCCTGTTGCTCGTGAAGTAAGTCAAAATAAACTCTGTTGGTCAATCCAGTAGTTTCATTCTAAAAAATTTCTTGTTGCGATTTAGATATTTTTGTATTAGTTTTATAGTTATTTTTATAACTTCTTGTTCATTCTTATCATTTGTTTCTTCACATCAGACAACTTCCGAATACTTTCTAAGTGGTTTTGTTGGGGGTAGTAGTAACCTTAACAAAATTGGAAGAGTACACCAAGGTAGCATCTATGATTGTAGATCTGACCAAGGTAATGATCTTGCCATTAGAAGTTTAGCTATGGTCAGTGTGGCCTAAAAAGTTCTATGCTTGTAATCATATTTGATGACCTTATCGTGTTTTTTATGACAATAAATGGAATATTCAAATAATTTTGTCCACATTTCTTGTCTATTGGCTAACAGATGTCAAATAAAATGGACTTTGATGCAGAATTGAAATTGTGAATATTGGGCCAATTATTAAGTTAACTGCTATCTCTGAGATGGAGGCAGCAATTGATGTAATATCAAATGAACTCAACAAATTGTGCATAGGAAGGGCATCAACAGGTTCTTATAGTTTCTCGATTTTGCTAAAAGCTTGTTCCTGATTACTCTATTTATATTTCCTTATTTTTTCAGTTTGTATGTAGGAATGCATGACCATATCATTAACTTTCTTTTGAATAAGGGAATCATGACAGAGTTCATGGAATGTTTAAAGGCTTGTATCTTGATACAAATAGATTTAAAAATTAAGTTGATAGAGTCAAGTTTTTTAATATGTGGATTTAAAGAAGAATTAAGTTTCATATTTTTCGGATGTGGTAGGTAAAGCCTTAATCTATATTAACTTTCTTAAAATAATTTTAACAAACCAAAAGCATAATTGGGGAAAAGCATGATATATTTTTCATGGTAATCAAGTAAGTATTTTCCTTATAAAAGAGTTTAATAAACAGACAATAAGGTCAAGATTCATGAGATTCTAAAGTGCGCTTCCTAGTAGCAGCCCTGTCCAAAGCTTTTAGCATGTTTGCTTCTATACGAGCCTTTAATTCTTCTGTCATTTTAATGTGTGCTTCTTATTTATGAGCACTCATAGCCTCATTATTCAACGCCCCAGATGTCTCCTACCAAAAAAAGAAAACATCATTATCAGTTTCTTAGAGTTTTATTATTATATATAAACAAGAAAGTAGGTACTCCATATAATCCAAATGTAATAGTTTCTAGAGAAAGCCATTAATTTTCTTTACCATTGGGTTTGAACTCAAAATTTTATGTATACACTACTTTTTTAATGAACTAATCCATACAAGTTTTTATATTCCTCTATAGCATCATCAGATTCCACTGCTCAGACAGGAACCCAAATAATGGAGACTGGCAAGAGGAGGTGTATCAAGAGGTGCTCTGCTTAAAGGTATATACTGTAATGGTTATGTGTCCTAAGTCATCTGAGCCGAGTCTTGAGTACTGGTATGAGTATGGCTTTTTATTTTTAATTAATTAACTAATTTTTATAATAGATATAAAAAGGGGATTTGATTTGATAGGTTCAAGTGCATAGACTTGGATGGGAATGGGGCAGTGATAAGGAATGCGATGCAATTATTCTATGAGGAACAGTTGCATCGTATGGAATGCATGACTGAAGAGCATGTTCTCTTTGAGGATATTTTATGTCAGATAGTTGACATGGTTGGACCAAAGGTATGCTACTTACAATTTTTTACAAAATGTGACAATGGATATCCTTACAAAGTTTTACAACCTGGATAATGGCACTACTAAATATTATTTATCAGTCGGGATAACAAAGCTCCCCGATCTTTACTAGACTTTCTCGATATTTATGGGTGTTTTCTATGGTTTTGGAGCATCGTATGCTGTTTGAACCATAAATCTTTTCTCATGGTTAATTTTTTAATGGTTGTATTACTTGTTGTGAAAGAGATGAACTTGATCTGTGCAGTAGAGGTCCAAAAATCTGTGAAAGTTACAGGTACGCGTTCATATGAATGGGATATCTTATTTTACATATGTCAGTTTCTCACCCCTGCTTTTTTGTACACTGTCTTGTGTGAAGGTTACACCTACTCTACTTTATAGAGTGACAAGGGTAACCCGCTGCCAAACTCTTATGTTTTCGGAATTTAGGTTAGTGGTGGTAGAGAGCGTGTTATACGTTGTTAAAATCATGCCCATATGTTTATCGCTTTGCGTGGTGTGCGACACTTATGAGACTGAAAAGGCTACTAGGAATTATTTGGAGAAGTTTTCTCTATGTTCGTGTTTTTCTGTTGTGGTTGGTGTATGTTTGTTCATAAATAATATATTGGGAGAGATGAACACTTTATGTTACGGTTACCACTGGGAGTCTAATGCGGCGAAGGAAATAATCACTCTTGTGTTCTATATTTGATGCTTTCATTTATTATTCTTGTTTAAAAAAAACCAAACTGATTTTGAGTTGCAGGATGATGGATATTTTACACTTGGCGACCTAAAAGGAAGCAAACTTTATGGCGGTGTTTTTAATATCTTGTTCAATTTGAACAAGTTCATGGCATATGAAAGTCGCGACGCCTTCCTCATTCGTCAGGTAGGTATCAATCAGTCAATGAGTCTAATGGTAGTGCAGATGTATTATAGGGCTTAGGACACATAACCACAAAATAGCTCTTTTTATTACATACAAAGGAATGGAATGTACCCTTTAAACTCCTACCAAGGAAAGGAATGGACCATTCTTGATGTATTAAGACTTGCTTAATGTATTAAGACACGAATCCTTTAAACTCCTACCAAGCACTGGAATGGACCATTCTTGATGGAAGGGGATTCCTTCCATTTTGTTAATTTCATTCCATAGTCATGGGATATCTTTTTCATTCCATCATGGAATGGAATGAAAATCAGTATAACCGATTTTTATGAAAAAATATTATTATATTACATATTTATTTTTGAAAATAACGAACAAATATTAATCTTGCTTTAACTTAAATGGGTTTTAATGAGTTTTATTATGTTTAATTTTCCTTAAATAAAATTACTAAAGTTAAAATGTTGAGTTTCTCAACAAATGCTAGTGTGCATCTCATTCAATCAATTTCCATAACATTGAATCATTAATCACTTATAATGTTGTTCTTTTTACAGGTGGTCGGAATTTGACCTAAAGTTGGTTGCTGATATAGGAATAGTGGGTGCTCCAAATGCATAAAAAAGCATGTTTTTAAGTGTTATTAGTGTTGGCAAGTAGTGTTGTTTGACATGTAATGTTAGGTAACTTGTTTGACATTTAAATGAAATTGAATGTTTTTATATATATTTGTTTTTTTATTATGTGTATTCATGTTATAAATGTGTATCGTAAATGCACGTCGTAAATGTGTATCGTTACTGGCAGCTGAAGTTTATGACACGTAGATGCGTGTCATCTTCATTTATGACAGGGGCTATAATGATACGCAATGCATGTCCTAAACGCGCGTCGTAAGGTTACGACATGCAAATGCGTCTCATCTTCCTTTATGACAGGGCCTTCCTTGACACGCAACGCGTGTCGTAAATGCACTTCGTAAAAGTGTGGCGTAATTATGCGTCATAATTGTGTGTCGTAAATAGACGACGTGCAAAAGTGTGTCGCATTTTGTTATGACATAGCCTTCCTTGACCCACATTTGCGTGTCGTCTGAGCGTTTTACGACACACATTGTGTTTCGTAAAAGGCTGTTTTTGTAGTAGTGGTTGTTGACCCATCAAGAGGGGAAGTGCGCCAAGGAGGATAAGTTCCGCTAGCTTGATGAGATTTTGCGCCATGGAGGAGATTTTGTGCCGTCATGGACCATCTTGGTAGATGATGCACCATCTTGATTCGTTTGTTGTGCCATGTTGATCCACCTATGCTTAGAAGATGATCATGCTCACGAAATACACCATGTTGTGCCACCATGATGAATGTTGGACCATTTGTGTTCGTGATGCGCCGACTGTGCATCTTGATGCTCCATTATGGTCAAGATGGTCCATCATGTGTTTTAATGATGCTCATGGGTTGTATGATATGGAAGAATATTCCATAAGATGTTGTATGGAGGATTGTGATTGGTTGACACCATACGTTGGCCTATAGGCCAATGGTCATGGCCCATTAGGGTTTTAGGTCTGATCCTTCAATTATAATTAGGGATGCTTGCTAGGTCATTTCATGTGTCTTGTGTCTTTTTATCCTTAGTGAGTAGAAAGAATCTCTAGTGAATTGTACTTGTAGCCTCTGTTTGAGAACTTTGAAATAAAGAATACTCCCCCTCCCTGTGGAAGTAGGTCACCTTGACCAAACCACGTAAATACTATGTCTTTGTGTGCTTTTGGTTTTGCTTGTTATCCTCATGACTTCTTAACAAGGGTCATTAGAACTTGACAAGTGGCATCAGATTTGTTCTAAGTCTTGACAAGTATCGTCTGATTTCCTAACAGGTGGTATCAAACTTTGGTTTATATTCCTGTGATTGAAGATGTCTACTCACGAGTTTGATTTGGAGAAGTTCAATGGTGCAAATGACTTCACTTTATGGAAGGTGAAGTTTAGGGCTCTTCTAGTTCGATAAGGATATGCAGCGGCACAAGTGAGAGAAGCGAAACTGCCTAAGGACATGGTGGCTGAAAGGAAGGTGGACATTCTTACAAGATCACATAGCACTATTTTTTTTGAGTTTGACATAAAAAGTAGTGAGAAAGGTTGTGGATCAATCAAGTGCATCTGGGATTTAGAAGAAGTTTTGTGACAAGTATTAGAACAATTTAATGACGAACAGATTATACTAGAAGCAACGTTTGTACACTCTTAGGTTGTCGGAGAGCACCCAAGTGAAAGATCATCTGGATTACTTCAATAGGATCATCTTGGACTTACAAGGTATGAATGTAAAGATTTCAAATGAAGATCAAGCACTTATCTTCTTATGTTCATTTCCAAATTCTTATGAGAATTTCATTGATACCATGTTGTATGGTAAGAAAACGATCATTGTGACTGACGCAAAGGATTCTTTGATGTCCAAGGAATTGAAAAGAAAAGTTTCAGTTGGAGAAGAAGTTTCCAGTTCCTATTTGTTCGAATTCAGAGGAAGAACATTAGAGAGAGGTGGAGGTAACAAAGGGAACTCAAGTTCTGAATCTAAATCCAACATCTAATGTTTTAACTACAAGGAAAAGGGGCACTTCATAAGAGATTGTCCTTTGCTGAAGAAAGGGAATAATGGTGTTGGACCAAGAAACAACAATGTTGTTATGGTTCAAGGAAATTCTGATGAAGGGGATGATGATGAAGTTTTGATAGTATGTACATCTAGTTCTGTTGATGCTTGGATCCTGGACTCAGGAGCATCTTACCATATGGCATGCAATCGTGATTAGTTCGACTCTTTCAAAGAGTGGAATGGAACAGTCAAGATGGGTGATGATTGGGTAAGCAATATCAAGGGTAGTGGAACATTGCAGATCAAGATGCACAATCATATGGTCAGGAAACTGGGTTGCTGGTTTGTCCCGAAGCTTCAAAAGAATTTATTTTTCTTGGCACTTTGGCAAAGGATGGATTGAAGTACTCTGGGGAGGGTGACTGGTTAAGTGTCTCCAAGGGTGCTCTTGTGGTAACGAAGGGAATGATGAATCATCATGAGATTTATATCCTGGATGCCAAGACGATTAGGGGAATGGTGATTGTATCCCAATCCTTGGATCAGTATGATGATGAATGGAAGTTGGGGCATCATAAGTTGGGACATGTAAGTGAGAAGGGTTTGTTTGGAGGAGATGCAACTGGAAACACTAAACTTGGTGAAGCTTGTGTTTAAGAGATACAATATAGGATGAAGTCCAATCAGTTCAACCCTCAAGCAAGGAGATCCTAAAGTGTGTTCACTCAGATTTATGAGGTCCTTCTCCTATGAAATCTCATGGTTGATGTCAATACTTTGTGACTTTTATCAATGATTACTAAAGGAAGACCTAGATGTACTTTCTAAAGACGAAGGACAAAGATGTAGTGTTTGGCTGGTTCAAGGAGTGGAAGACCATGATTTAGAAACATACCCAGAACCATGTCAGGTCACTCAGAAAGGAAAACGGGTTGGAGTTCTACAAGTCTTCGTTAAACAAAAGGTATAGTGAGGCATCACACTATACATCAAACACCACAGCAAAGCGAAGTGGAAAAATAGATGAACCAAACATTGGTGGAGCATGCTCATTGCATGAGATTATCTGCTGATTTATCGGAGCTATTTTGGTCGGAAATAGTCAACACTGGTTGCTATCTGCTAGAAAGATTTCCATCAAATGCAATTAATTGTAAGACTCCTCAAGAGGCGTGGTCTGGGAAACGCTCTAAGAATTCTGGTTTACAAAATTTTGAATACCCTGCATTAGGAGGGAAAAGCCATCATCTGTGGTGTATAGAAGAAGGAAAGGCTCCAAAATTCATCATTAGCAGAGATGTGACCTTTAAATCTGCTATATGTAACCAAATAGGATGTGGTACAAGTATTACGGGGAACGATCAGGATGCTAGCCCGAAGGTGGAGTTTGAAATAGAAACCCCACATAACTTTGTGATAAATGTGGAATAGCAGGGTGGCATGACTCAACGTAGACATGAGGAATCCCTTGAGCAACCCATGGAGGAAGTGTCTGGTGATGTTGTTGCCAAGAAAGACAACTTGGAGAAGCTTCTGGAGACCGAGTTTGTGATGAACGATTTAGGAGCTATAGATTCAAAAGTAGATAGTGAGAGTCGAAAGCTGTTTCTTTCTGTTTTTGTCGCTAAGTGTCGAAAGATGTTCAGTTTCGACATGTTATCTATTTACAAGGCATTATTGTTTCGATACGTGAAGTTTAGTCCTTGTATTTTTTTGTACGTCTGTTGTACTCTATAAATAGGGTAAGTACATAGGCTAAAGTAAGAGATTCGAACATTCATACATTACACATTGTACTCTTTCTCTCTTGTACTCTTCAGACGTTGATTTGAGCCAATCAGATCTTATTTAGATCTTTGTGTGTTGCCTTACTTTTTCTTAATCCGTTCTTTTGTTTATCAATTTTAACACACTTCATTTGGTATCAGAGTGGGATTTAGATCATCGATTTATGGTTTCTTATATTTTTCATCTTTTTGAATTGTTCATTCCGATTCAAAATTTTCCGCAGATTGAAACAGAAAACTAGTGTCAATCGATTGAGTAGTATCGATTTTGTATTCTCTGTGTTTGAACAATTAATCTCTGATTGATTTCACTCTTTGATTTCTCTTTTAACAAAAAAACTTCTTTCTTCAGAAACTATTCATCAATGGTGAATTTCAACGTGAACACGATAACAAATTTCTCTCATTTGCTTGGATCTACAACAAAAATTCCGATGTTTATTCTAGAATATTATGAACAATGGGCTGATAGAATGGAAGATTACTTAAATGGCATTGAGGAAAATCAGATGAGATCAATCAATAAAGGCCCATTTCCTCCAGAGATGTTAGTGCTGAAGACATGATCACACAAGGAAACAAGAATTAGGTGGTGGTCTTCCACCAGTGCATTACAACTATGTTCGTGGATGTTTGTTTGCAAAGAAAATTTAGGATACTCTAAAGAAGAAGTATCAAGGTAACGAGAAGACGAAGAAGAGTTCCATCACTCAACGTTTGTTGGAATTATGAGAGTTCAAGCAGACAGAAGGCGAATAAATCGAATCATATTATGATCGATTAAATGAGTTGACTTTCAAAGTTTTTTGTTATGGAGTCACACATTCAACACTAGAGTTCAATTTGACTTTTCTCATGTGATTGCGAAAGGAATGACGAAACATAAGTTTGATGATTAAAATGCAGGAGAACTTTGATGGTTACTCACTATCGAATCTTTACAACATCTTCAAAGCTCATGAAAATGAGGTTAAAGATATTGTTGAGGAAAAAAATCAAGTTTGGGTGGACCATTGGCCTTGATGTCCAAAGTTTCTACAAAGGAAGTTAAATCTGATGAAGAAGCTAAAAATGGCGAAGAAGGATTCTTGTACAATTTCTGATGACGAAGCGATTGCATACTATTCAAATAATAAAGTCAAGATGTTTTTCAAGAAGTCATTAAATGAAAAGTTCAAGAATAGTTCTGAGAGTCTGGAAAAAGTGTGAAGGAGGATACAAAGTTGATAAGGAGATAGAGAGCTAGAATGAGAAGAAGAAAGAATTGAAATTGAAAGGTGATTCAGGTTACAACTGTAACTACTGTAATGGGTACAATCACCTTGCAAAAGCTGTATTTTGAGGAAGAAGTAAGAGAAGAAGGAAAAAGTTAAAGATGAAGCGTACTATGTGGAGAAGCTTGAGGAAACACGTTCTCGAATGAAGAATGTTTCGTTGATTGCGTGAGAAAATGACGCAGAAGATAGTACCTATCAAATATGGTCTTCAGGATTGGATGATGAAGAAATGTGCCATCCCGCTTATGGTGCTCTGTATGCGAAGCTTGAGGAGGAAAATGGTGAGAAGGAGATTTTAGATGAGGAGAATGAAGGTATGTGATCTTATTACTTCATTTAAATTTCCTTCGATTTCTTATAATGATGTTTTATCTGATTTTGATAATACTTGTGCTTATCTTAATGACATGTTAATCTCCATGAGTAGTGAAGCTAAAAAATCCAAATCCCTATTATATGAAGCTAGAAATAAACTTAAAGAAAAGAAGGGATTAGTGGAGTCTCTAGATTTAAGAATTACGAATCTTTTAATAGAGAGAGACACCATTAGAATGGATAATATGATGCTAGTAAAACTATGAAACATTTATTATAATTCAGCTAAAATATTGTATGGCAAATTAACTGAGTTGTATCATTCAACTGAAATATGTGATGAACAACAATGGAAATTACTCCCTTTTCTTTCTTTTAAAAGAGAACAAATAAATGAAATCACATATGACTATGAAAGTAAGATTGTTGATTATGATAAAATACCAAATGATACTTATGGATATGGTATTGTTGATATTAACGAATGTTTGAGTGTTGATCATCTTGTGAAAATTGTGAATGAGATCTTAACCAAAAATGAACAAATTAAGATTTTGAACATCACTGAGAAGTTAACACTTGATTCTAAAAAAAAAATTGTTGATATCGAAGATAATTATGACAATATCAGTGAAATTGAGGAAGAGGAAAGTGATCATTGCTCATAATTGTCTGTCATTAATTTCAATTCAATGGCTAAAGACAAAGATAATAATGATCCAATTACGAAATTAAACAATGATCAATCTTCTACAACCCAAAACTATGATTTTCAAGATACTGTTGTGGTTGAGGATTATGTGAGTCGTGATGATGGAGTTTTGAATGAGAAACCAATTCCACGAGCAGTGAAAGATCAAGTTTTTGAAGACTCAAAAGAATACACAAAAGTGTTGAAAGAGAAAGGATCACATTATCTCAAACCAAATGCAGTGTTTTATCCAAGGTTCAAAGATACTGATGATGTTGTGTACCTAATCAAGTCTTTATCACCAAAGGAAATGGTTATAATGTTGCTCCTGAATTGAACAAGTTAGTAAACGAAGACAATGCCAATGTAGCAGATGAAGGATTTTATTCAACTCAACTCACTATCAAAAATGGTTTGAATAAACATTCGAAAGCTTTTGAATGTCAAAATAAGACAAAATGTATTTAGGCGATATAAATAAAAAAGTCTGTCGTTGAAATTAAAAATAAAGAAATGTGTTTTTAAACTTTACCTAATGATCTAAAACATCGAAAGGTAAAAACACAGACTTTCAAAAGAGAAGTGGAAAAAATGGCTTCTGAAAAAGAATTTCGAATTCAAAAGCACAAAATAAAGCATATTGAAAAAATGAAAAAGATTTTCACAACAAAAGGTTTTTAAACAAAAATCTCATGGATTTGAAAAGAAGTTTTCGCAAAATGCAAAGAATTTTCAAAAAAATCTTTCCAAACGCAAAATAACTTTCATCAAGGTCAAAACAATGCTCAAAATAACTTTTGACAAGGAATTAATCAAAATCGTAACAAAGGCATTTTCCTCAAAACCGAAAAGTTTTTCAGTAACATTCACATTTTGGTTATCAAAACCGATATCAAAATCGTTTTCAACATCCATCTCAAAAATCATCTCCCATAAGACATTTTGACAAAATGGAAATCAATGGAAGGTAAAATCTGCCTTTTAAATCTAAAAATCCAAAATTTCCAAATCTAGATTCAAAGCAAAAGATGAAAGCTTCATTTGTCAAAGGTAGAAATGATGGCAAGAATTTCAATCATTGGCTTAAAGGAAAAGGAAAAAATACCAATCAGGAAAAGTTTCTGAAGAGAAAATTGAAAATGCTTATGAGAAGTATTTGAATGGGTCAATGAATGGAAGTACTTCATCTCGAGAGTCTACACGAAAAGTGGTAAAATGGAAAGAAGTGCAAAAGAAGAAAATTGATGTTTCTCAGAAAAAAGATTGAAAAGGAGAAAATCAAAGTTGACACTTTCTCATTGCATGATTGATGCCTAAATATGATGAAGTTGACTTAATTGACAAATTAAAATCGAAAGTTTGTCATTGGGTTTTAAGTTCTTCTTTGTACAATATGTTTCGAACTAATATCCAAGGACCCAAAAGGTCTTGGGGACGTTAATTTTTCTAATTGATTGCCGGTACTATCTTATGAGCAATATGACGAAAATTGGTATATCGATAGTGAATGCTCTCGTCACATGACTGGAAGGAAAGAAAATTTGAGAGATTTACGAAAGTTAGAAAATTTTGGAGTTATCAAGTTTGGGAATAATCAAAAGTATAAAATCAAAGGATATGGAAAAGTGAGCAATTTTTTAATTAGTGTTTTGCAATTTTTTGTTGGAACAAGAAATCATGTTCTTTTCGATAAGGAAGGTAGTACCGTGTCAAACAAGGAAACGAAGGAGATTTTGTTAAAGTCAAAATAAAAAGGAGACATGTTCACTCTCGACATGAAACATATAGTAGGCATTGTTGGGTTTTGGTATACTACAACATCCTATCATGCACATACAACCCTAGATGCTTTTGATCTATGTTTTCTCTAATTATACATGCAATATTATTTCGAAAGCATTAAGCCTACAACTAGCATACAAATGACATAAACAATATAAAATACTAGTTTGGAGTTTACCGCTTTATGTAGCTTGTAGAACTTGTTGTATATGGCCTTTAAGAACTTAGTGCCCCAAATGTTGCACCTCAAATGGTTCACAACACACCTTGGACAAATGATGACTTTTGAGAGAGTATTCTTGCACTAGAAATCGGCTCCATGAACTCATAGAACATTAGGTGGGCGATTTTAGGTATATGGTGCTCTATATATATATATATATGTTAGGAATCTAAGAGTCATGGGTAAACCCTAATCCATACTCTTGGGCTTATTATCCATGATCCATGATTCAAGTGGGCTAACTCTTTATGGATTCTTCCATAAACTTAGTCCATCATGTATCATAAGCCAAAAACATATATATAACTAATTTACACAATTAGTGCCCATTAATTTAATTAGTCTCTTTTGATCACTAAATTAATTCCAAATTAATTCTTGATCAATACTAATTAAACCATATGATTTCATATTAATATATTGGAACTTATAATATATATTAATAAATCACAAATAACCTCTTCTCAAAAGTCCATCCTATCAAATTGTCGTGGTGATATGCAACCCAAATGGACCATGCTACTCCCGGGTCAAGTACATACCAATTATAGTTATGGGCTTAGACATCTAATCCAACAGTCTCCCACTTGGATAAGTCTAATAACTATTATTGCAAGTACGACTCCACAACCCGACTAGTAATCGTAGCTCTTAAAAGTCGTTGTCGAACTCTGACCTAGTCAATGACGTGTCCATTAGATAAGGGATCATATATTCCTCCATTATAGATATCATATGAACTGGGACATGGATTTTAATCATTCTCTCTGTCCATCTGTTGTTTCCCGATTTCTGATTTATGACGACTGACTAATTGAACAACTCAAATCAGTCCAAGCTTGGCCAAGCACTTAGGTTTGTCATCACTAAATCATCGAGGGGCCCACATATATCGCTTTTATCCCACTTCGGGTAAAAGGAATGGATAAACTTTGACTCAAATGCTTGCTTGTACTTACTCATCAAATCACATACAACAATATGTTTTATAACACCAAGTTACTGGTGCGTTTACATATGTCAATGTGCAACCGACTTGCAACTACAACTCACACATCTTGGTTTCAAGAATATAAGATATTATCGTCTCATGATCACTCGTGATAAAATCCATGAAGTGATTCAAGTGAGCGTGGGTTGAATCCAATACTCGAATCTTATTCCAGAAGTACTCATGAACACTGCAGTAAACTTGTGCTATGCCTAAACGCCTTTAGAAAAATCTACAGAACCATTCATGACAGTCTTGCCTCAATACCTACTTCCAAACTATGATCGACTGTGGATGGTTTGAATAACCTATTTATTCGGGAAGTCAAAACATGCAAAGTGAAACACAAGAATAATTGAATCCAATATGGTCTCAGAACTTATGAATATAATAAAACACCTTTTATTTAATCACCATATTGATTACACATTATTCATTGTATAATGTTTCGATTTATCAACTTAATACTTGAATTAAAACAATAGTTATCCCATGCTCCAAGCATCCACACTATGTTTACCTATGGTCATTTCTTTGTGAAATAGATCAATTGAAAATTTTCCAATGATGCTCATTTCACAAATCCAAATCCTTATTGCAAGTGTAAGAATTCCAAATTCTTGTCATTGCTAGAAAGTGTTTGATTCTAAACTATCATGCAATGATTCTTTTGTAACGTCTAGGTACCAAAAGTCACAGAGACTTGACCAACGATATTACAAAATATTCCATTGGAGATTGTTACAAGACAATTCCATGAAGTCTCAAATTCAAAGTACATTCCTTTGAACATCCTTCTTGCATAAAAGTTTCTAACATTCTCATCTATTCTTCATATCCAACTCCAAATATGGAAACATTCCATATTTGCTAGACGACAACTCATTATTAACAGAATCCTGTCTATTCATAATAATGTCAATATGGTCCATCCATTACTATACTTCCAACTGTCCTTAAGCGACCAATACTTGGCGAACCTTAGATTGTCCTTAACAGTTGTTTAACCACTTTAGTCATATCCGGTTATATTCCTTTTTCCCTCTTAATGCCCTAGGTATTTGGAAAATTAGAACACGAGAATATTATAGCATATGCAATCAATCCTATACCTGAAGCATATGGGATGCGATTCATAATGGTTAACATAAAGACATGATACTTGATCAGTCTTTTGCTATAATATTTCTATTTGCCATGTTCTCACAATTTGAATTACGAAGAGGGATGTCGTAATCATAATCGAATTTGAGAACGCAATTAACATTTCCATATATATAGAATTTCCTTATGTTGAATCTTTTTAACATAACATTCATATATGTCCTTGACTAAATTTGATTAAAACCTCAATCTAAGCTTTTAGAATTGAAATGAAGTATGAATTCCACTCCCTTAATTATAGCAAAACAACTTTTCAAACTTTGCAGCTTCGCGAATTGAAACCTTTTGTTTTCTATAATTAACATTGCTAACTTGCAACACTTACCATAATAATTATGCTCCCACTAGCACAATGATTATTATCTTACTTGCATAACAGTTATGTTCCCACTAGCTTTGACATGTACTCAGAAATCAGCTGGACTTCTAGAAATCAATACTTATTGACTTTCATTACCAAAGTTCAGATTTCTTATACGAGATGCTTTGATAAGACTTTATATAGGATTCTCAAAATCATACACCTTTCCTTAGATAGCTCACATGTGTGTCTTAACAGTTTTAGAACTTACGGCAATAAGTCTCAAACGATTAGACCTTTTGCCATTTCTCACAATTCGACCTTGATGCGGGTCAGTTCAATACCAGTTCTCTGACAAGTACCTATGAAACTGGATTACAACCCATTGCCTAACTTCATCTGGTGAAAGTCAATCAATCAAATTCATATTAGTCTTACTTTATAATTGCTCCCACAATTATAATCCACTAGGAACCTTTAGAATAATAAGATTATTCATGGATTAAACATGTTAATATATAACACAACAAGTATTGATGTTATGATCATATCCAGTATATCAGAACATTATATAATAGTTGTTGTTACAATGTTCCAATATCCAAATACTAAATCCAAATCAAAATCCCATTTCTATAACAATAAAGTCTTACGTCTAAAGTTTGACCATTCATACTTAGCTCCAAATAAGGAATTTAATAACGGGTTTGACTAAACTTAATTTGTGTAAATTTTGTGAATACTATCATCTCCATATTTAACTTTACTCTAGGTATAGTTAAATATCTTGGAGTATATGATTGGTGTTCTTTCGTGACATAGAGTCTCTTAGCTCGATTAAATATACTCTCGAAGTCACAAAGATTTCTATGTGATCCTTGAATTGCAGAGATCAGCATAGATTTTAAATGAACTCATTCATCCAATCATATTAGATTTCAACTTATAAAGTAGTAATCTTATTTTGTAGTATATTGTGTCATTTTGTTTTGCTTGGAACTCATTCCAACTAAACTTACTCTTCTTCCCACAATGAAGTCATAATCCAATTATAATTCATAATTATCCATGTTTCCTTAGAAATAAGAATCTTATGTAGCTCTTTACAAGAATATTTTATTCGAAACTATATGTCTCATATACATTATTTTACTTCTTCTAAAGTACTCTTAGAATGTTCCTATAGTCATCCGGTGACTTAACCATGTATTCAATCGGTATATTATGATATGCTCATAACATGATCATATACCAGGTATTACGCATAATACGGCATAAATGATGGATTCATTTACCAAGCAAATCTAATATAAATCATTTCAACTTTTTCAAACCTATGAGCTAGGTTCTTTTCAGGCTAGCTCAAACTCACTACCACCTGACAATGTTAAGGTTCCTCCAAAGGAATCTTCTAACTTGATCTCTTTCAAGATATTGTCACTATATGCATAAGTATATAAACCTTTTAACATTCATTTTATCTATTTGTATAGATTTTACATTCCAGGAATGTATCTTGTCCTTCCTAAGTCTTTCATTTTAGAAGCATATTCTGAGTCAACGTGCAAAAGTCTAGCATGGTCAAAATATAATTTTTTATGATTAAGTACGTCTCATTCATACAAGATTAGTAATGTCACTATGCTCCCACTAGTTCTTAGTAAAAAAAATGTTCTATTCATTTTGATATAAAAGCACACCTAGTGGTTTCATATTAAAATGGTGATTACAACATTAAGATGTTTGATTTATATCCACAAGTGGATCTCAAGCTTTACACATTTTGTTAGGATAACATGGATTAAAAAAAACCTCCAGGATAATCTATATAGATATCTTCTAGTAGATATCTATTAAGAAAAGCGGTCTTTGTTGAAATATATTTGCTATATTTCATATTGAAAATATGAATTAATAGTAAACAATATCATTGTTGATCTAATCATAACTACTTGTGAAAAGGTTTGATCACAGTCAATGTCATGAGTATGATAAAAACCATAGTCAATGACATAAGTATGAGAAAATCCTTTTATAAAAATTCTTGCTTTAAATGTGTATATTTATACATGTAATGTATTCTTTCTAGAAGAATCACTTTCTCCTTCTAGCCTTTCTATAGAGAAAAAGTTCAATCAAAACCATACTTGATTATCATAAATGAATTAATCTCATGTTCATGACTCTAAATCATTAATTGGATTCGAAATCTGATATAACATCTTGGTATTTGATGGATTCGCTAGAAACCATCAAGAAAAGCTCATCAATGAGATATTTCATATTTCTCAATGATTTCTACCAATAATGCATACAATTTGTGTTTATAAATAGATATTATCCAAGTTTAAAAATCCCTTGTTAAAACTAGTGCCAACTATTACTACATCAAGTTATGATTCTTGAGCTGATTCAAGTTCCATGTACATTCCACCTGCTTTGTCATTAGAAGCTCGCTTTCTCCTAACTCAGCTATCAGAGGAATAAGAGAAACTTATTCTTGTTGGATTTGCTTATAATAATCTAAGCCACATTTAGAGTATCATATAAAAATATGTATTTAGTAGATTTTGGGTTAAAAAGCTTTAGTCCAACATAGGCTTTAAATCCAACAAACATTTAAGTAAGATAGGGATGGAGCCTTTCTATACAAAATCTTATGAAGAAAATGTTATGTCTACTAGTTAGTTGGTGTTTGTACTCAAGGTACAATTGATAGTGTTCTAGGTGTTATCCTAAGGAAATAAAAGGAGGACATTTCTACCTATTAGAAAGAAAATTATACCAAGTAAGATTTAATTTATCTTTTACTAACATTAAGGTCTTAGATAGTTCTTTCTGGTTTGTATCTCAAATTTATATTTGAAAACTTAAACGAAAGATTTCACAATTATTTTTTAACATGTAAATTATAATTTATAACTACTATAGTTGTAAATAAAGTTGATTTGGTATCTTGTGCTAAATCTTAGACATTCATTAGAAAGGAAATCATACACCATAGTGTATAGTTCCTTAATAATTAGTTTCTCTGCTAATTAGTGAAAATTCCATTAGGAATATTTTATATATAAATAACATTTACATATGTCAAATAAACGACATTAGTTGCCTTCAAGGATCCCTTTCATGAAGTCGGAATATGTGAATGTCATTTATATAATAAGGATAACAATGTCAAGGATGAGTTTGATTTAAAACGAGTTTAATTCAAAAGTATTTTCCATATAGAACTTGTTATTTATAAAATGTTGATATTTTCTAATTAAGAGATCTAGTCTCATAAAAGAATTTTAATCATTTCCGAATATGATGGTGATCGTTATGAAAAAAAATTAAGTAAATAGTCAATCATTCATAAATCAAACTGAGACATATATTTTGGCATCACAAACATTTTTTCATAATACAACTGAATTATGTTCCTAGCATAATTGATACACTAAACTTCGTGAGTGTAGTTCCAACTTGATTGTGCTCAGCTGGTTACTCTTCTGTAAATATCTGCAAGCTATTTACTAATATTAGATTAACATTTAAGTACCAAGTACCTAAGTGTTACATGAAAAGTATGAGTTCTATCTAGTAGATACCTGAAGTACTAGTCTCTTTTAGCCTTTCTTTCCAGATAAGAGGAGCAGATCCTCTTCCAGTATCCAGTTTCTCCATAAAAGAAACAAGATTTATCTATGTGGGCCTTATAGAATTTCTTGGGCTTAAAGGTGTTCAATCCATAAAACATTGGCCTCTTAGATCACACAAGGTGACTCCTTTGGGCCTTGAACTATTCTTAGTTTGATGTTACAAACATCTTTAGCATCACAGTGGTGCCTTTACTAGGTATCATGTTCAGGCTTATTGCTAAAAGCAAATAGCTTAGGACTAGGACCTTTAAGTGTATACAATTTCATATCTCTCACGAGATTGTCTCTGAAGACATGAATCCATTCATTGAAGTTGTGTCTATTGAATGTTATTGTTTCATTAAGTCATTAAAGAAAATGACAATTCATGGTAACGAGAATGGATTATTTTAACTACAAAATTTTAACAAAAGTCATTTAGTATTTTCAATACTTGAACTCTTTAATAATTAATACACTTATAGTTTCCAAAAACATTAGTTATCAAAGTCTAGGATCCAAGTTGCAAAAAAAAATGGTTAGGTATCCTCTATCCCATCCATTTGAATTCAACCCTTTAGATATCTATTATCAATTATATTTTACTATATAATTCCTAGATTTATGGGATCGCTAATAACAAATTTAATTAGACATCTTTGATCCCATCTATGCCTCTGAACTCTTTTACTTAGGTATCCTTTATCAAAAAAGATTTTCAATCAAATCATATAATTTGAAAAACATGTGTGATCGGCCAATAACTCGGTTATAGAAATCACGAAGACACCCCAGCCATCAAAAGATAACACTAAGCGGTTAGGTTTCTTTTATCCCACTTGTGCATACAAGAGATGAGTGAGTGCTCTTCAAAAAGGATTGCATAGATTTGAGGTTTGTAAAAAGGGTCTTTTATATGTTTTATAATTCTAGTTTTAAAAACATATGATATCATGGTTATTGCATGCATATAATAACCATGGTACCAATTTTCAAAAGAAAATCACCTTTTAAATGTTCTATATAAAAAGCTAGTTTTTATATAATTCGATCCGATTCAATTTTACTAACCGATATTAAGTTTAAGTGCATTTGAACCTTTTCTATCTTTAATAAAACGTCCTTTTATTACTTATATATTTGGAGTTCGTATAAGTTACAAAATCATCATTTTAAAACTTATATTTGAGTATTTCAAAATTTGACATTATTAATGTTTTTATAAAACCGGATTTTATTTAAAAACAATAACTTGTTACATCTTATGTCCACATTATAAATTTTGAAAACCAAACTCCATGTGATTTTTATTTTGTCGAAAAATTATTTTAGCATGTGAAAAACTAATTTATCAACCACACATAATAATTGCATAAAATAAACAACACAAACATGCATAAAATATATGTGCATAAAGATAACCAACTAATGACATTTTTGTGAGCCAACACAAAAATGTCAAGTCCATTCCTAAAGGGACATTTAAGGGACCAAAAATTTTCTTGTAATCCAACTAAGCGAACATTTGTTTCGCATAATGTTTTTGAAAGGAATGGAATCTGTCAAAGGAATTGGAATTTGGAGGAATTTGAATCTGAATATACTAGAAACTTAAATGTGTTTGGTTGACATGGAATGGAATCTATTTCTATTTGGTTTGTTGATTTCCCAACGGAATTGGAAAACAAATTACTTAATATGACAGAAATACCCTTTAATGATTTTTTGTACCTTATCATATTTTTTAATAAACATGGCAAATTTTTATATAATTAAAAAAATGAAATAAAACTGTTAAATATATAAACATAAAGCAACAAATGCCATTCATTATTCCCAATCTTAAATTTTTTTTTAAAAAAAAGGTAACCACACACTGTGTGAAATAATGTCTAAATACCTAGTTTATAATCATATCACTCTTTCAACATAAACCTCACAAAGTTCTCACGATCTTCTCCTTCCAAATTCCAAAAACTTAACACGGTTTCAGGGTCATGCATTATTTTCCTACTTGCTTTGAACCTATCAAAGGTCCTTAAAGACTGTATTTTTGAAATATCAGGAATCACCATTGAAGCTTTTTTTGTACTTCTGTTTCTCCTGGTGTTGCTTGGTTCATGCTATTTGTTGCTTTTTCAAGTTTTTCTCCAAGGACGTTAGTTGTAATAGTTATTCCCTTAATAACAGCATCAACTCTTTTCCTCTTCTTTGAGCATGTGTTTGGAGATTCTTCTTTTTCTGTGGTTTGTTCTTCAAAAGCATCTTCTATTTGTTCTGACTATTCTTCATTGTTTGCATCTTCTTCCATTTGGGAAAAATCCTTGGCTTTATTCCCTTGAACTCTATCATTTCCAAAAATGATACATAAATCCTCGTAATGAGGAAATATCTTATTTCTCCATTTTCCTGCCTCTTTATGAACCTATTTTGTATCATAAAAGGTTAGCATATAAAAATATAATATAAATAGTTGAGAAGTAACAAAATATATAAAATTTATAATATTGTACCTATATGTAAGAATCCCAAACCGTTGGTTCAGCTGTTACAAAATGAGTGGAGCTATCATAACCAAAACCACTTGTGTTCGTACCATTTACCATATCATAAACAACTTGCCAATCTTTTTTCATGGTATTGATCCTTGACTCAATGTGGGGTTTACCCAATATGCCAGAGCTATGAATTTTTTCCTTCAATACGTTTTCTGGATGCAGTAAATATCCAGATTTAAAACCATTATCGGCTTTAAAATAATCCCATGTTCACCATATTTACCAATGCTTCCACGAGGTTGGCATCTTCAGTAATTGTCCAGTTGCGTTAGTTTCTGATTTTTTCCATCCCACCTACTATTTTAAAAACATAAAAATTAAATGAAAAAATGCATGCTATAAAAAAATACACAACCATATATATATATATATATATATATATATATATATATATATATATATATATATATATATATATATATATATAACAAATATAACCAGTAAAAGTAAATTAAAGCTCATTATTGAAAATAAAAAATGTAGCACAAATTCATTGTAAATGATAAACATAACAAAAATAGAAATGATCAATGTGTAGTATTCCAAGAATCAAACATATTTTGCGCTAACTTGTTTCTAAATGTGGTCCACTCAGTTGATACACCAACAAAAGTGATATTATCATAATCTCCACCACCGACATCTCCGATTCCCTCGTCTAGATCAAAGTGGTTCTCAAACGGATCAGTTGTCATTTCCTGCCTTATATAATTATGAAGAAGACAACATGCCATTATGATCTTATTTTTTAAATCAATAGGATAATATGAGTTGTTCCTTAAAATTCCTCATCTTGCCTTTAAAGTACCAAAGCATCTTTCTATAACATTTCTTGCAGATGAATACCTCATGTTGAATAATTCTTTAGGTGTAGTTGGTTGGTGTCCTGCATGCAAGTCATTCAAATGATATCTTTGACCTCTATATGCGGCTAAGAAACCTTCACCATTTTTATAACCAGCATCTACCAAATAATAATCTACATATGTAGTATAGTTATCATAATTAATAACAAATACATATCTAAAATAGCAATTATTATACGTACACGGCCTTAGGACCTTCGATCCATGTGGCCTAAGTAAGGCATCTCGAAGCACTCTACCATCCGCAGTTGAAGCCTCCCATCCCCATAAAACATAGATAAATTGCATATGTTGTGAACACACCCCTAGGACATTTGTGGCAATATCATTTTTTCTTGTCATGTACTTAGGCTTATCTTTAAGTGGCACTAAGCACTTTATGTGTGTTCCATCTAAAGCTCCTAGGCAGTTCTACATAATATAAGAAAAGAAATGGTCATATGCCATATCAAGCAATTTATGCAGTACTCGAAATTTTTTATAAGTCTTATATATACCTTGAACCACTTCCATCTTTGATCTGTAGAGTTTTCTGTAACAGGTTCGGGTTTCTTAAACAAATGTGGATGCAACCTTATCACCGTGTTGGAAACTTGCGAAACAATTTTGCTAATTGTTTCTCTAGAACGCTGGAAACTACCTATCATGACCCGATTCTTCACATTATGTGCAATAATGTAAAGAAATATGGCCACTTGTTCATCAATATCCATATGTCTACTTGTTCTTAACCCATCTAATGTATGAAGCATGTCACACAACTTTGTGAAACATCTTCGAGGCATCCTGAGATTTGATATGCACGTAGTGTCACTTTTTTAAGCGTATTTATGCATTATTGATTGTCGATCCACATCCAACGATATGTTCTTTATACATGGTTTACCTCCTCTGTATATTTTTAGTAGCTTTCACACCATGATAAAAAAACCATGTAATACTAGTCATAACTGAAGGGTTTTGAGCATTCTAACACTCTTAAGGTGTACATGCAACCCTACAACCCTTGGATCTATGTTTTACTAAGATACATGCAAATTTGATTTCCAAGGTTCATAACCTATCTAGCATAGCATGGGGAACTTTTAAACATAAATGCTAGAAGTAGAACATACCTTTTGTTGTTTGGATTCCTTGAGAACCTTGTGAGCCTAGCACCTCAAGTGTGATGCCTCAAATGTCTCACACAACACCACAATACTTGGAATAACCTTGAGAGAAGTTCACTTATACTCCAAAATTCGGCTAGCCCTCTTACTTGCTTGTAGTAGTGCCAATTTTGCCAGACAATGGGTCTTTATATAGTTGTGACACAAGTAGGGTTACACCATGTAAACCCTAATTGTCATGGCTTTCCATATTCCATGATCCATGGGTTTGTAACCTCCATGGACAATCCATGGAGCACCTTATGGGTTTTAGCCCAATCCATACAAACCATGGATCATTAGCCCACTATACAAGAATGAATGATTTACACAATCAACCCCATATATTTAATCAGTCTCTTTTTGATCACTTAATTAGTTCCAAATTAATTCTTTGATCAATACTAATTAAATAATATTATTAATATATTACAACTTATAATATATTAATAAACCTTAACTGTCCTTTCTCTCATTTTGCTCTATCCAAGTATTGCAATGCCATGCAACCCAAATGGACCATGCCAACCGGGTCAAGTACATACCAGAAATAGTTATGGACTTAGACACCTTATCCAACAGTCTCCCACTTGGATAAGTCTATTAACTATAATTGCAAGTATGACTTCAGGAACCGATCAGCAATCGTAGCTCTTTAAAGGTCTCGCGGAACTGAGATGATGATGATACGCCATTTAAGATAAGTGATCATATAATCCTCTGTTCTAGATATCAGCCGGACAAATACATGGAACAATGTCTTACTTATTGTCCAGCAGTTTTTTTCTCGATTTCCTATTTGTTTGACATAGAACTTAATCGAACACATCAATTTAGTTATGACCGGTCCCGGTACATAGGTCACAACAAAATCATCGAGGGGCCCAGATATCGCTTCTAATCCAAGAAGGAACATATAAACTTCGACTCATATGCTTGTTCTACTACTTGTTGAATTATACACAAAGGCACGTTTTATAACATCAACTTACCAATGCGTTTTCGTACAATCAATGCATAACCAACTCATAGGCAACAACTCATATCTCTAGGTTTGAAGATTTATATGATATTACCGTATCACGATCACTCGAGATAAATTCCATGAAGTGATACAAGCGAGCATGGGTTGAACCCAATACTCAGAACTTATGAGCACTCATGAGTGTTGTAGCAACACTTTGTTATGTCCAACATCTTAGACATCTACAACCAACTTCATGACAGTCTTGATTCATATCTACTTCCAACATATAACCGCCTGTGGAGAATTTGAATAATATGATATACCATAACATAATTATTCTGGAAGTCAAAACATGCAAAATGAAATGATAGAAAACGATTTGACAAAAGATAGCAACACTTTACTCATAAATAAACAACAACTTTTATTCATCATCAAATGTCAATTACACTTTACACATTTCAAAACTATCTAACTACTAAAACTTATATCATCCTTCAGGCCTATGCGCCTCGCATGCTGGAGATGCTTAACCCTACCCAGTCCCTTCGTGAGGGGATCTGCTGGGTTCTCATCTGATGATACCCTCTTTGCCACGAGGAGTCCTTCTTCTATTCGATGTCTGATGAAATGGTATTTTCTGTCGATGTGTCTGGATCTCCTGTGATCCCTTGGTTCCTTGGCTAAGGCAACTGCACTTTCACTATCATAGAAAATCTCCACAGGCTCCTTTATAGCTGGTACAACCCCAAGGTCTCCAATGAAGTTCTTTAGACATATAGCCTCCTTTGCTGCCTCGCTTGTCACTATATACTCTGATTTGCAAGTTGAATCAGCCACTGTCTCCTGCTTGGAACTTTTCCAAGAAATTGCTCCTCCGTTTAAGGTAAAGACCCAGCCTGACTGAGAGCGGAAATTATCCCTATCAGTCTGAGAGCTAGCATCACTATAACCTACTACTCTCAAGTCATCACTCCCACCGAGGGTAAGGACCCAGTCCTTAGTCCTCCGCAGGTACTTGAGAATGTTCTTTACCGCAGTCCAGTGATCCTTGCCAGGGTTCCCCTGATATATGCTGACCATGCTGAATGCAAAGGCCACATCAGGATGAGTACAAGTCATAGCATACATGATCGAGCCTACAGCGGAAGCATACGGTATTCGACTCATCTCAGCTATCTCAGCCTCTGTACTCGGGCTCTGAGTCTTACTCAATCTGGCGTTACTCTGGATCGGTAACTCTCTTTTCTTGGAATTCTGCATACTGAACCTATTCAGCACCTTATGCAAGTAGGTACTCTGACTAAGTCCAATTAGTCTTTTACTCCTGTCTCTCAAAATCCTTATCCCTAGGATATAGGCAGCTTCACCAAGGTCCTTCATAGCGAAACACTTCCCAAGCCAGGACTTCACTTCCTGCAGAGTTGGGATGTCATTTCCTATGAGTAGTATGTCATCCACATACAATACCAAAAAGCTAACTATACTCCCACTATCCTTGACATATACACAGGACTCATCTTTACTCCTCGAAAAGCCAAACTCTTTGACTTTCTCATCGAAACAAATATTCCATCTGCGAGGTGCTTGTTTCAATCCATAGATGGATTTCTCAAGCTTAAACACTCTATTAGGGTACTCTGCACTGACAAAACCAGTTGGCTGATTCATGTAAACATCCTCAGCCAACTTTCCATTAAGGAAAGCGGTTTTGACATCCATTTGCCATATTTCATAGTCATGAAATGCATCAATGGCTAGCATAACCCTAATAGACTTAATCTTTGCTACTGGTGAAAATGTCTCATCATAATCAACTCCCGGAGTTTGAGAAAAGCCCTATGCAACCAGTCGCGCCTTATAAGTGTGTACATTACCATCCATGTCGGTCTTCTTCTTGAAGATCCATTTGCACCTGACTGTCTTACGAACTGGTACATTGTCAACCAAGTTCCAAACTTGATTGTCATACATGGACTGTATCTTGATGTCCATAGCCTATTTCCATTTAACAGCCTTAGGGCCGGCCATGGCTTCTGTGTAGCTGTTAGGTTCATCCAGACTTACCAGTGTGCTATCACTGATAAGTGTATCACCTTCCGCAGTAATATGGAAACCATAGTAATGCTCAGGTGCATTCCTAACTCTCGTGGAACGCCTCAGAGGTTCAGACTCTTCTGTCGGATCAACAGGAGTTTCCTCCTCAGGTTGATTGCTAGTGTTTGAGGTTCCTTCACCACTTGACTCTTGAATTTCTTCAAGGTCAATTTGCCTCCCACTGTTTCCTTGGATTATGAACTCTCTCTCTCTCTCTCGAAAGACTCCTCTCCTTGCTACAAAGACCACATTATCACTGGGTCTGTAGAAGAGGTAACCAAAGGATCTCTGTGGGTAGCCGATGAAAATACACCTCTCACTTCGAGGTTCGAGTTTATCGTGAGTCTCGCGCCTCACGAAAGCTTCGCAACCCCAAATCTTGATGTGGTCCAGATTAGGAACTTTTCCAGTCCACATCTCATGAGGTGTTTTAGCAACCTTTTTGGTAGGGACTAGATTAAGGATGGGCGGCAGTCTCTAAGGCATACCCCCAAAATGAGATTGGTAGCGAAGCTCGACTCATCATGGAACGAACCATATCCAACAAGGTTCAATTGCGCCTCTCAGCTACACCATTAAGCTGTGGTGTCCTGGGAGGTGTCAATTGTGAGACAATCCCACATTCCTTAAGATAGTCAAGGAACTCTCTACTAAGATACGCACCATCTTGATCGGATCGAAGCATCTTAATGTTCCTGCCCAACTGATTCTCCACTTCCTGTTTAAACTCCTTGAACTTTTCAAAGGTTTCTGACTTATGCTTGATAAAGTAGACATATCCATATCTACTAAAATCATCAGTAAAAGTCACATAGAAGCGGTTAGCATCCCTTGTGGCGGTTCTGAATGGTCTTATTAGGTTTTAATTGGTTTTGAAACTCCTAGATTCTTTGAGATTCATTGAACTTTTCAATGGCATATTTCAATCTCGAGTGTGTCCTTCAGGTTTTGTGACTAGGATGCCGAGGATCACAAAACAAGGTGTGAAGTAACCATGCAAATTACTTGGTACTCTTAATGTTTATCACTCAATCTATGTGCCGATTAACCACACGCGCTCCACCGACCTATGATAAACCTTAAGCCACCATTTGCCTACCTTGTTAAGTCCAAGCTAGTGTGTCGGTTAACTACTCACGCTCCACTAACGACTTAAGCAAAGTGCAAAGTGTAATTTCATAGGTTAGCACCTTATTCACATTTAGTTACTTTATAATCATCATACTTTTAATGAGGATTAAAGTCATTGTCCTACCCGTTCAGCTAACGACCCTCTACCAGTCAAGGAAGCGGTGGGTGAGATTGGACACCCATCAAGCTGCCATTTTATAGGCAACAACCTTATACCCCCCCCTTATAGACCGGCTTCGTAAACGAGGCCTACAAACGATAAAACGACTTGTTCTTATACATATATATATATATATATATATATATATATATATATATATATATATATATATATATTATTAACTTATAATTGTATAAAGTATAAGGGTTGAATTTTAACTTTTAAAATTCTAAGGATTGGAACTAAAGTTTTTAAAGTGACTTTACATGTTCCAAAACTTGAGGGCAAGTTTTGTAACTTTCAAAACTTTTCATCTTTCATAACTTATGAGTTAATGGTTTATTAAAATGAGAGGCTTTTCCTTTTATGTAACCTATATGTTTCTTTCATGGACTTTAGAAGAGTGACTTTTGGTAATCCATAACTTGAGGACAAATTATCGATTCCATTAAAACACATAATGATCAAGAATTAAACTAACAAGCAAGTTGCAAATAATTCCTATGATCTTCTAAACTCATAAGTGTATGAATATTCATATCAACAATTTCAAGAATCATAAATAAACCATACAAGACTTGAAATTTTGATAATAGCCATTGAATATGGATTAGCATAACCATTACACCATCTAAAACAAGTTTTATAAGACCAAAACAGTTTAGGGTAATGTTTCTAGTCCATTTCCAGCAGCAAAACTCGAAAATCTGCATCCAGGGGCTCCTACTCGTCGAGTGCAAGAACCTACTCGACGAGTAGGATGAATTATCACATGGACTCGTCGAGTCCCCCCATGGACTCGGCGAGTTCATGTCGCAGAATGCAGAAAACTTGAGTTTTTCAACAATTTGCATCAAGTATCAAGAAAACAAGCCTAGGCTCTGATACCACTGAAGGTTTTTGAGCATTCTAACACTCTTAAGGTGTACATGCAACCCTAGAACCCTTGGATCTATGTTTTACTAAGATACATGCAAATTTTATTTCCAAGGTTCATAACCTATCTAGCATAGCATGGGGAACTTTTAAACATAAATGCTAGAAGTAGAACATACCTTTTGTTGTTTGGATTCCTTGAGAACCTTGTGAGCCTAGCACCTCAAGTGTGATGCCTCAAATGTCTCACACAACACCACAATACTTGGAATAACCTTGAGAGAAGTTCACTTATACTCCAAAATTCGGCTAGCCCTCTTACTTTCTTGTAGTAGTGCCAATTTTGCCAGACAATGGGTCTTTATATAGTTGTGACACAAGTAGGGTTACACCATGTAAACCCTAATTGTCATGGCTTTCCATATTCCATGATCCATGGGTTTGTAACCTCCATGGACAATCCATGGAGCACCTTATGGGTTTTAGCCCAATCCATACAAACCATGGATCATTAGCCCACTATACAAGAATGAATGATTTACACAATCAAGCCCATATATTTAATTAGTCTCTTTTTGATCACTTAATTAATTCCAAATTAATTCTTTGATCAATACTAATTAAATAATATTATTAATATATTACAACTTATAATATATTAATAAACCTTAACTGTCCTTTCTCTCATTTTGGTCTATCCAAGTATTGCAATGCCATGCAACCCAAATGGACCCTGCCAACCGGGTCAAGTATATATCAGAAATAGTTATGGACTTAGACACCTTATCCAACAATAACTTCATTCCAAAACGTAACGACTATTTAACTTATCTTTTTTGTATGTTTGCTTCTAGTTAGACTAAGTCGTGCCATTTCTTGCTAATCTCCCAGAAAAGGAAAATTTTACAATTCAAAGACATAATAGTTGACATTGTTGTGGATTTTAATCGTCAACTAATTTGAGTTGTAGTTGAAATTTGTTGGTACAAGTAATTTTGTATAGAAAGTAATTAAATGGTTGTTTAAAAAAAACAATTTTATCAAATATATTTCTATATGAAAGTGAACTAACTTCACTAACAGACTCCAAAACTCAACAGTTGACATTATAAAATGATCAACCTTGTGTTTTATATCAAATTTAATAATTAAAAAGGGGGTGTCTAAAATGAACCAATGAAACCATATTTCTTTAACAAGGGAGTGTACTTAAAAATGCTTTCAATCTGTCAACAATTTTTGTGACTATTGTGGTTTGTAATTATGGCTTTTAACACAATTGTTGGATTTTTGTCTCATCTTTTCCAAGAAAACAAACATAATGGCAAAAAGATTGAAAAAAAATCATGCAGGGAAAAAAACACCACACAAGCAAAAACACAAACACTTGGTGTGCATACTTCTACCAACAACTAGTACATGTTACCAACAGTAAATTTCAACCACAAAATTAACAATTACTTTAATACTAACGAGCATAATTGCAGATACGACACATAAAACAACACAGAGTTGAATTGTAGTATGATGTCAACAAGGACAATCAAAGCATCGCAACAAATATTGAATCATTGTTATTGAAGCCGAACAACAAATATCCAAAGATTTAAAAAAACAACCAACATGGGTTTACCAAAATATCGCAAATTGAATAAAAAATATATAAAAAGGTTATTGTGACTTTAACATCTGCGTACTAAATCTCAATAAGTTCAAAAGATAGAATATAATGGTAAATCCAAGCTAGTAACACTAGCAATTTGCCTATTTCACCCGATAGCAACGGGCTTCAAATGTAACAGAGAGTCAAAGTCTTAAAGGCCATAATTCATAAGCTAAGAAATTAATTATTTTATATTACTCAAAGATGAAGCAGACGTATAAAAATCTATACAAGAATGGTAAAGCACTGTTATTTGAAGAACTGTAGATGAATTCGCCATTTTTGCTTGACAATGAAAAGGATGAAACAAAGAACGGGAAGAGCAACTAACCTCAGGTCAACAAAGGTATCAGACGCAGGAGCACATGAAAAACGATCGGCAATGGAATTGTATTGAAGAATCGATCGAGATATGTAGATATATTGAGATACAATAATCGGGGAAAAGATAATGACAATCGGTAGGTTTTTTTATTTCAAAAGAATATAGATAATAGGAGAATATTGAACTGAATATAGATTCTTGATGTGCTGGGAAAGAATTAGAAATCAATCAACTACAAAATTAAAATATGATTATGGAAATACGCTTCCATTCAATTGGTAAGCCTAACACGATGACCACGGGATTCTAGTTTCCATTTCCTTCACTTTCCTTAGGAATCCCACATAACAAACGTGCCCTAAGATTCAAAGAATGCTTTTATCTTTTTCTACATCAGTAAAGAACATTAATATGTTCTTTGAAAAGAACCCACTAAGTTAAAACTCATAATTAATCCATGTACCAAATTGGGGAAAACCCATATCTACTCACCTTGTTAGTTAGTCTCAACTACCTATCAAAATTACTTTTCCTTTCATTAGTGCTTCTTGATCAATCTATTTGAAACCTATGAATGTTATAACTGTTTGATATATATGCTCAAGAATCATTATTAAATGATGTTGCTAATAAAATATGATCCTATAGTGTCACACCTTAATCAAGTTGGTAATTATTGAATATTTATTAAGTATTTTATTATCAATAAATAAATTCAACTATTGTATTTAATTAGAGAATAATTATTCTTTGATGAAAATAATAATAAAAGAAAGATGAAACTAGTTATTATATCATATGGTAGGATTAATAAGTCATGTACAAATGTTTTAGACACTTCAGTTAACTATGTCTTAACTAATTGGTTGGTGTATTTGGTTGAAGAAACTAGAAAACATTTTTGTCTCTTCTTCCCCCTCTTGGCCGTAGCTTTTAGAGGTGTGGGAGGTTGCTTGTCAGCCTCCCTCCTCTAACTTCCCATGCTTGCTTTACTAGATATTACTTTATAGTATTATAATGCATAGGATTTACTTTGCATGGTAGTATTTAAAGGGGTGTTGTGCATGAGTAAAACACTTCTTTTTGGCCTTGTGAAGACACCAAAACTGTAGAAACTCTTTCTCTTCATCTTGCAGAATCTTAACTATGTATGACTTTAATGTTACACTAAGCCATCATAACTCACCTGTAAGGATCCTTAGTTTTTATATGAATGATGTGTTTCATTTGAATGAGAAAGCAATTTATGATTTTGATTTTAATTGTCAAATTTTTTTGTGAAAATTCGATGCTTAATTATTGTTATTTGGAAAATGTACCAAAAATCCCAATAGATTCCTCGTTGCTCCTTTACGTCCTATCGTTAAACTCCTCCCTCTCCTCCGTCATTCCTCTCTGTTGGACAATCTCTCTTGAAATGTCCCGTTGCACGGCATGCATGGCACACTGGTCTTTCTCCTACATTGGTGGTTGAAGGGATGTGTTGGGCCAGAGTCCTAAAGAAGCGGGCAGTGTGCCCATTCTTGTTGCAGTTCTTGCAATGCAATTCCCGACAGACTCCCTTGTGATGGAAGTCACACTTGTTGCACTTCGGTAGTATTCCAACATATCGACGGGCTCGTGTCGGAGCGGCAGATGTTGTGGCTGCAGGGGCTTCCACAGGTTACTGTCTCTTGGCAAGTCTATAATTTGCGCTCCTTTTTGTTCCAAAAATTTCGTTTCTTGCTCTTAGGTTTGTGGTCTATGGTGCCCTTGACAACCGACACTTGTTGGTTTCCTTGATTATTACTACGGTTTGGGTTGTCGACACTGTTTCCATTTTCATTTGTGTTGTTAGCGTTGAATTGTGCCATGACAGCTGTCACGGCAACTGTTACGGCGACTTGGAATGTAGCAGAGTCTATATGTAGAATCGAGGTTTCATCGATTGGCCGGTTATTTCCATGTAGACATGATTATGTTGCATGATATGAAACGAGATCATAAGTAACTATGGTCGTTTCTGGTTGTATTCTATCTATTTATATATACATATAAATTTCTTGTTTTGTTGTACGTTTCTCAATGTTTCGACCTACATCCCCATGATGTATTCATGGTAGAGAGTAGAAATAGGTTTTATGCAAGTGTTAAGTTTAACAAAATAGGGTATAGATATTGAAATCTTAAGTTGATCGGGTTTCATGGGTTTTGAAGGGAGTATCTCTCTTGATTTTACTGTTACTAGTTGTGATGAAAGGTACGGTAAACTTAACACATAGTGCGAGTAGTGTAATCATTAACTCACTAAGTTTATATCAGCTTATAAATTACTAGTGTGACGTATAGAGTGCTTTCTAGTTTGCTCCTGATAGGGTAAGGTTCGTTAACGATCTCTCTAGTGCCTTTCTCTTCATTCGGTCCTTTCTCGGAATTCTCCTCCTGAACCCTATTTTGGTTCTTCCTCAACTCCTCTGTTGGCTATTGTAGTGGAGTGGTTACATCTACCTATGTTGTTCATGCGAGAATGGGAGTTTCTAAAGAATCTACGAGATTAATAAAACATTTTTGATAAAAATAAATTTTTACGAGGATGATCCTTACCGGGTCTTTCTATAATCACGTAGTGTATACAGATTATATATAACCAAGATCAAATAGACCTTCGAATAAGTGATCCTACTCTAAGACCACAACTAAACAAGGAACAGTAAGTAGAGTGAAAATCACAAATTCCAAGTCTATAAAATCTCAATTATATATAAGCTTAACGTATACACTCAGTAATTATAGACCTACCAGTACAGGTCTTTTAGTTTTCACATAAGTTAGTTATAGTGCCTAAAATACTCCTATAGTATTTTAATTGTGTGTTTGATCTTAGAGCTTCTTGGTATACGAAGTTGATAAGTTTTTAGACTTGTTGTTATTGTATATAATCATATAATACTCCTATAGTATTTTAAACTTTATGTTTGGTTCTAGTATTCCTTTGCATACAGAGTTGGTAAGTTTTAGACTTGTTGCAACACCACTATCATTCTCAAACACATGTTGGCCGTATCTCAAATAAATATAGTTGATCAGGCTATATTTATCCCAGATATGATTACATAACTGTCTAGGTTTGATTGTAGTGTCCAACATCTAAATACTTTTGTTTTGTTCTTCTTGTGATACTTGTTCTAGTATATGTATTTGCACGTATGTATAATTTTATAAAAATATTAATATATTTTAAAAGTATAGTTCTTGGTCAGAGTGTTTTTATCCCATTGTGTTTATAGTTGTATATCTTTTATGGGTTGATATACTTAGTTCACTATAAATAATGCTCTGATACCAATCTGTCACACCCCCAAACCGGAACGGCGGAAACGTTCGGGGGTGGAGGAGGTCATGTATAGTATCACAACAATTGTATAATAGTAATAAAAGCAACAACAACCATTGTATTAATAACATAGTATTTACATTGTGTTCAAGATATTACTTGTTTAACATTAATATTGTTGCAAAAGATAAGACGTAATGCTACTGTGCTCCGTCTTCGTAACGTTTGAGAGGGTACATGTCTACTAACTTTCCTGAGAATGCAAGTGGTTTGAAAAAGTATCAACATTTAAGTTGGTGAGTTCATAAGTATTTTGTTGGAAAAGATATGTTCTTTGTTATTGAAAACGTTAATGTGTTCTTCAACAAAATCCAATATTTTCTTAGTAAATAAATCGTAGTCTTAGTACTTTGAGACTAAAAGTATAAGTTTCTTATGTTTATAACCTGTGATTCGAGGTTCAGATTCATGTAATTGGTATGACCCGTACTGTTACCTCCTATGATTACTTAGTGTACACAAATTATATATAATCAAAATTGAACAGACAGTCGATTGGTGATTCTTTATTATATATAATCCTAACACATAAAATAAGTAATCATAGACTTTAGTAGAAAGAATACTCGATATATGTTTTCTGAACATTTGTTCGTACCATATTAATAAATAATATAATATTTTGTTTTCCGTCTAACTGTGTGTAAATCTAGAAATTTAGTACTTACAAATAATGTAATACAGTTTTATTATTTAAATAAAACTCTTGAAAGTCTAATTGCCCTGAAATCCGAATGTAAGGTTAATAATTAAATAAAATTATTTTATAATATATTATTCGTAAATATGTCGTTGTTTCCTCCTTGTGAGTTTATATAACGATACTAACCCAGTCGGCGTGATCGCGACGTTCTTCATGCGTCAGAATGTTAACGACATTTGTCACCCCAGGCCTGCCGGCCTGACTGTAGCTAACAGTCGGGATGTGGGATTGTCAGTCCTAAATAGATCTATACACAAATATCTCTCTCTCCCTACAAGAGATTCTGGTTATAAGGCAGAACTTTTACCCGTACTTAGATAAGTACACGAAGACGTCTCACAAATTGCTTCAACGTTTTTACGAGTAATAACTGAAAACCTTTTTTGTTTATATGTTAACCTGTACTTTGTAAAATAGTTCCTTTGTTCCATAAACTATACCTATTATAGTTTATAAGTTTGTTTCCGTGTTGTAACCTGAACTTTGTAAAATAGTATCTTTGTTCCATAAACTATACCTATTATAGTTTATATGTTTGTTTCCGTGCTGGTGTGAAAACCGTTGCGTCTTAACATGTTTTGTAAATCATTTGTAAATGCAATAGTAGCGATATTTTGCGTATTTAGTAAATTTCACGTTTAATTTCTTATTAACAGTAAGAAAACATAATAAGAAATTTATATTTTTAAACACAAGATTTCTTGTGTTTTACTTGTATTCCCCCCTAAAACAATTTAAAAATCGTGAAAACGTAGGGGTATGAACCCACCTCGAATATGTGTGCTAGTTCGGATGTGAAGTGATTGCGAAGGACCCCGGGTTGGAATACGCGACGTAGCCGTAACCTAATAATATTTATAAACGATATCGTATTTAAATTAATAAGATATTAATTTAAATAATAAATTAAATTGTGGTTTAAATAATAATTAAAGTGTTAGACAACACTTTAACTATGTAAGAAGTACTTACAAAAAGTCTTAGGAATTATTTGGAATAATTCTAGACGTTTTCCGTGCACAAATGGAGTTTTCGGTGAGGGCTTGAGTGTTTTCGCCTGGAGGCTTGAAGATTTGAAGATATGGATGAATGTTCTTGGTGTTCTTGGTGAAAATAAGAAGATATTGGCAAGAATCTTATGAATATATGTTGTTTACGGATGATACTTGAGAGCAAAAGTAGGAGTGTTTACGGTTGGAAATTGAGAAATGAATTGGGTTTGCGGCAAAACACTTATAAATAAGAGGGGTTTTCGGTCCTTAATGGACTTTTGGGTTGTGTTTTCGGTCCTATTGGGCCTTGACTTTGTGTTTTCGGTCATACCAAGACCGAAAACTCCTTTGATTTGATTAATGTGGCCGAAAACTCCATTGTTTCTAGAACTCTAGACCGTAAACTCTTTGGGTGTTACTTTCCTTGGCTGCAAACTACTTTTGATGAGATTCTTTTGACCGAAATCTCCAATGTGAGGTTTATTTTATGATTTAACCCTTAGACTTTTAACTTATGTTAAGTTATACTAACATAAATCAACTTAGGTTTCAAACCATGCTTAGTTACTAGTTTATAAACATGTCCTTAAGTCAATAGAGGATACAATGCAACAAGGATTGCAAATGTGGTTTCATTTGTACTAGGTTAGGGTTTAGACTTTGTTGGGTTTAAAATTTCCCAGTTGTGACAGATTTGGATAAAAGTTTCCGAAATTCACCATATCATAAATTACTTTATTTAACTTTTATACTTTGTACAAGAAACTTAATTTTACTACACATTTGATCAAGGTTTATATTCATACTAGGCGAATGTTCGCACGTTCCGCAGAAACACCTATATAGTTGAAGTCTTTACAAATATATGTTTTTTTAAACATAGCAATAACGTTGTTGTTAAATTTGATATAATAATTTGTATACTAAATTGATATAATATATTGATTATTTTTAAATATAGCACTTCTACCCGCGAGTTACACAAGAATAAAATTAAATATAATATATGGTTTAATGTTATTTATAGTTGTTGTTATTGTTAATTAATTTTTTAAAATATATTTAAGTTGACATTGTAATGTTATATTTAAATTAACAATTTAAGTATTTTGTCCAAACTGTTCAAAAGTTGTATCTTTAAATTGATAATGATTTACATACAACAGCATATTAAATCTAATATGTTAAAAGTTAAAGACATAACCTTATAAGTAGAAGTAAATATATTATTTTAAAATTGAAATTTAGTATATTTATGATTACACTTTAGGTTTGATATTTATTTAACTTTATTAACCAACTTATAATCATTATTAGAAAGACACTACGATTAATCACGTTTAACTATTTACAAAATATTATTTGGGTTGTTTAAGTTAAACTAATATTTATATTTAAGTTGACCCTATAATGTTATATATTCAAATTAACAAATTAAGTATTTTATACAAATTGTTCCAAAATTATATCTTTAAAATGATAATGGTTTACATCCGACAATATATTAAAACTAATAAATTAAGTATAATATGTTAAAAGTTAAAAAACATAACTTTACAAGTAAAAGTAAATATATTATTTTAATATTGAAATTTAGTTTATATATGATTATACTTTAGGTTTGATATTTATTTAACTTTATTAACCAACTTATAATTATTATTAGAAAGAAATTGAAAAGTCATGGGAGTATCAAATGAATTTGGTGAAAGGAATCTGCGTGTTGCGCAAAATAAAATTAAAACTTTTGGTAATCTTATGTTATTGAAAATATTTATATCATTTATATTAACTATAAAATAATAATATTACATTTAGTTTATATAAAATTATATTTATTTTGAACAATAGATAAAATAACGCTTATTAAAATCAAATCATTTAATGGTTTCTACTCGTATTTTACATGTGTATAACATTAGTTATATTTGTCAACTAGTTTACCTTACTACTGTTATGATTTATTAATTTTTTTTAAAAAAAATTGACGATGTTTTAATTTCATCATGACGATTATTTGAATTATCAACAACTGTTTATAATCTAACATAATTTAATTTCTAGTTTTCTATTATTTTATATTTGTCAACTAGTTTAACTTACTACTGTTATGATTTATTAATTTTTTTTAAAAAAAATTGACGATGTTTTAATTTCATCATGACGATTATTTGAATTATCAACAACTGTTTATAATCTAACATAATTTAATTTCTAATTTTATATTATTTTTAACTATTATTATTCTAAATTAATTTAAAAACAACATAATTGAATTTTAATTATTATAAAATATAGTTTTCAGACACCTTTTAGTTAATTCGATTCATCAATTTTGGTTCTTTTATATTTATTATATTTAATGTTTTCCTTTTAACTTTGTTAAAAAATATATATTGAATTTTTTTTAACATTATTTGATATTTTACTTTAGGTTTAAAATTTTACACTAAATTTTTAAGCTTATTTGATATATTAATGTAGGTTATTTATTTAACTATATATTTAAGTTAACAAATTAAGTGTATCATATTGATAAGTCACAAATTCTTCCATTTATGATAATGTTTACAACTAAAAGCATATTTAAGTTAATAAATTAAGTATATTGTATGGAAATATGAAAAGTTGGGAGTTTCAAATGAATGTGGTGAAAAAAAAATGTTTCCTTTATAATATAGTATGATATGATGATATGATATGATGATATGATGATTTAAAGATACAATATTTAATGTTTGAATCAAGCTTTTCAATTCATTCCATCATGATCTACATGATTTTATCTTAACATTTACCACTTAAAATATGATTTTATCATGAGATTTACCACTTAAAACGTGTTCTCAATGCTTGATTTATCATGGTAGTTTAATAACTCTTAACATACAATATATATTAAGAGTAGGGTTTACTCATTCCCTTAAATTTAATCATTACAAAGGATAAAAACGGTTAAAAGGAGAAGACTTACCCTCAATCCAGGAGGATGAAACTTGATTATTGATTCTGAAAAATCTATATGTCCAAGAGTCTTTATAGAATGATATTTCCTAATGACATATGATCCTATAGGGTCACACCTTATAGCAAGTTACTACTTATTGATTATTTATTAAAATAATTAGATTATTAATAAATATAATGAACAATTGTATTTAATTTGAAAACATTATTTTATGAAAAATAATATTTTATCAACATAATGAGAATTATTATTTCTAGAAAATAATAAGAAGAAGAACAAAAATTAGTAAATATTATATGGTATGAACATAAATGTTATGTACAACATTGTGGGCACTTAGAGTAACCACTTAGTTAGAACATAACTAGCTAGTTATGAGATTGCGTGAAAGACACTTTGTGGTACCGTAGACACACATATGTGATTTGGGATTAATTGTGGTCTTTCATTTAAGCTCCATATTTGGCATAAAGGACACCATACTTTCATTTATTGTAAGGCTTGACTTTGTATACATTAGTATGTATAAAAAGAGGGCATTACTAATAAGAAAAGGTTGTTCTTTTAGTGCATTCTACTCTTGGCTGCATTTCCATGAATTTAGAGCCCTTCTCCCTCTCTTCTTTCTTGCAATTTGGTGCTAGATTTGAAGGTTCATAAGGTGATTCTCCTTAAGGCTTATTTGGTATAAGTCTTAATGGCTTACTGAAAACTTAATATAAGTGAAGACTAACATATTGAAGTGGTTTATCCTTAATTGTTTGGTGGATACTTCTAGAGAAGCTCTCATTTGAGTCTTTTGTCATCTTCATCAACTTCTCACCTCCGAGAGGAATCAAAGTCTTCGAATGTTGTAACATTTTTTCCTTCTATGGTTGTTTTTAGTCTTCCATGCTTTGCAAAATGATCATTGATGAGTTAAAAATATTTTTAAGTTTATTCAAATTTTAGACTTTCATTGTCGTTTTTAACGTGAGAAAACTAATTTGAATAAAACACAACATATTCTCCCTTCCAAAATGTCTTGTTCCACCTTCAAATGGAGCTCAAAGACATCAAAATCATTGTCACATCCTCTTAGTAACATCTCGGAATTACACTAACCTTGTAACTCTTACGAACAAAAAGAATCAACATTTTCTCATCACAAGGAACTTGTTTCTTTTACGAGTACTATGTTTTGAATATATTTTTTTTAATTAGGCAATGTACGTTCCATTAAGTCCATTTTCACTTTTACAAGGACAGTATTTCACACGACCATATTTACACGAACCATGTAACAGCAAAAACTTCCAATTGAGGCAGTATACTGACCGTCTAACGTTGTCGAGATCCCATTTTTAGCAACATACTTTTATATCTTTCATTTCTTACAACTTTGACTTTTACATCCTTACACAATGCACGAACTTTACCAAATTTTATTATTAATGTCACCTAACCTCATTTCTCTTCGCTTAATATTTCACAATTTGTCAAAACGTTGTCATTTTACATAGTGGTCACAAAATTATATATTTTATCTGATGTCCAAACTTTTAAGGATGTTACACTTTGGGGAAAACTGCTATAAAGTCCTTACATATTGGCCTCATAATCGATTTAGTCCCTATATTTTTTTTATTCAATTAAGTCTCAAATACCAGTAATAGTATTCAATTTAATCCTTTGACCCGGTCAACAGGTCATCCAACTTTCAAAAATTACGTTTTTGGCCCAGATTTCAAAACTTATTACAAATTTGGTCCAAAATTTACACTTTTAGCCCAGATTTTAAATTTTGTTACAAATTTGGTCCAAACTTTACCCTTTTTGCCCAAATTTTAAAATTTTATTATGAATTCATCCTAACTTTAGATTTTTTTACAACTTTTTTTCTCAAAAAAGAGTTTCCAATATGTTTTTTCTTTATAAAATCATATTTCTACAAAAAAAATGTATTTTCACATAAAAATCAAAAGTTTTCTATATAAAAACTTTTTAAATTTTTTTTTTATATGAAGTATCTAGTTATAAAAATAGGTATTTATTAAGTATATAAATATATACAAATACCTATCACATATATATATATATATATATATATATGTGTGTGTGTGTGTGTGTGTGTGTGTGTGTGTATCAATATTTTTTTTTATAAAATCGTGTTTGTTTATATTATTTTATATAAAAACGTGTTTGAATAATTTTTTATATAATACGTGTTTGTATACATTTTATAAAATCGTATTTGTATACATTTTATAAAAACGTGATTGAATAATTTTTTATATAATACGTGTTTGTATATATTTTTATTAAATCGTGTTTATATACATTTTATAAAATGTATAGAAACACCTATTATATAAAAAATTATTCAAACAAGTTTTTATAAAAAAAAAATGTAAACAAACACGATTTTATAAAAAAATATATAGACACACACCTATTTGTGTGCATATATATATATATATATATATATATATATATATATATATATATATATATATATATATATGTGTGTGTGTGAGTGTGTGTGTGTGTGTGTGTATTTGTATACATTTATAATAAAATAGGTGTTTGTATACATTTTTTTTGTAAAATCAGTTTTTGTATATATTTTTTTATAAAAACGGATTTGTATATATTTATATACTTAATAAATTCCTATTTTTATAACTAGATATTTCATATACAAAAATGTTTTAAAAAAATGTTTTTATATAGAAAATATAAGATTTTTATGTGAAAATGCATTTTTTTTTTGTATAAATATGATTTTATAAAGAAAAAACATATTAGAAACAATTTTTTGAGAAAAAAAGTTATAATATAAAAAACTAAAGTTACGATGAATTCATAATAAAATTCTTTAATTTGGGCAAAAAGGGTAAAATTTGGACCAAATTTGTAACAAAATTTAAAATTTGGGCCAACAGTGTAAATTTTGGAACAAATTTGTAGTAAATTTTGAAATCTGGGCCAAAAATGTAATTTTTGAAAACTGGATGACCTGTTGACCGGGTCAAAATGTTAAATTGAATACGATTACCGGTATTTAGGACTTAATTGAATGGAAAAAATACAGAAACTAAATCGATTATGAAACCAATATGTAATGACTTTATTGCAGTTTTGTCTTACAATTTGTATCATAAAAAAGATACGTCGAAACATTAATGTCAGTAATTTTCCTTTAACAGTTAACATGTTGCTAGATAAAAGATGATTTTATATAATAAATAAATAACGTAGTGTTATTTTGTTGAACAGAACGACCTATTTAGGTCATTTTGTTATTATCCTTTATTTTGTTATAGTTACAAAAAATATCATCACACGTCTTATGTTAATGATCACATTTCTCAAAAGTGTTCATATTCTACTGTTGAGTTAATCTTGGTATTGTGAGTATTTGGAGGGTAGTGGATGACCAGCATGACACCATTATGGCATTATGTTTAACAGATGAGCTTCACAGACAAAACAAAATAAAATAAAATAAAAATAAATAAAATAAAGACAAAATTACAAAAATGGTCCCTGTGGTTTGCCAAAAGTAACAAAGTCAGTCCCTGCTAATTTCTTTTGATGCAAATGGCCCCTGTGGTTTGCAAAACTTGCATAGATGACCCTTTTTACCAACGCCGTTACTATTATGCCATTAGGGACTGAATCTGTAAGGGCATTTTCGTCTTTTCAAGTATAAAAGGACTGAATTCGTGACATTTACTAAACCACAAGGACCATTTTTGAAATTTCTTTGAAAAAAAAAATTAAATTGCTAGGGGAGGTCTCGAACTCATGACTTCCACCCCTTAAATTACCAAAGCCTTAACCAATTAAGTTGAATGCTCTCTTGGTTTATTCTTTCCTAAAACTAATTTATATATTAACAAAATCGTTAAAACACAAACAATAAATAAATTATAAAAAACATTTTTTTACATAATTTTTTTTAAATAAAACAAAATGTATTTTAGTCGTACTATAAAAAAATAGTTTTTTACAAACAAATTGTATGTATTTTTATGTATTTATTTTACGTAAAATATATATTTTTTGTCTTTAAAAAATACGTTTTCGTATAAAAAATATGTTTTTGTAAAAAATGTTTTTTTCTGTCTTTCAAATAGTAATAATTAACACTACTCATGACATAAAAAATGTATAGATTCTTTTGGTCGCTAGTTCTAACCGTTTTTTCGGTTATATGTATTAAAAACAAATTAACAACGATTTTGTTATGTATTTAAACAATTTATACGGTTTTTTTATGTCAAGAGTAGTGTTAATAATTGTTATTTCAAAAAGATATATCACTATGTCTTTCCATCTTCATTTTAACCATATGATTTAGAACTTGTGATTAAGATGAAATACGTATTTTAAATAAGATATATAACCAATAGGTTTTTTATGTTTTTTCAAATACATATAAAAAACCATACGTGTCTTAAATAAGATATATACATATTCGGTTATATGTATTTTAACCGAATAGGTTTGTTATGTATCTAAACAATTTATACGGTTTTTTTTATGTTTTTTTAAATACGATTTAGAACCATACATATTTTAAATAAGATATATACGTATTCGGTTATATGTATCTAAACAATTTATATAGTTTTTTATGTTTTTTAAATACAATTTAGAACCATACGTAATTTAAATAAGATATATATGTATTCGGTTATATGTATCTAAACAATTTATACGGTTTTTTATGTTTTTTTAAATACGATTTAGAACAATATGTATTTTAGATAAAATGTATACGTATCCGGTTATATGTATCTAAACAATTTATACGGTTTTTTATGTTTTTTTAAATACGTATTTCATCTTAATCGCAAGTTCTAAATCGTATGGTTAAAATGAAGATGGAAAGACATAGTGATATATCTTTTTGAAGTAACAATTATTAACACTACTCTTGACATAAAAAAAACCGTATAAATTGTTTAGATACATAACAAAATCGTTGTTAATTTGTTTTTAATACATATAACCGAAAAAACGGTTAGAACTAGCGACCAAAAGAATCTATACATTTTTTATGTCATGAGTAGTGTTAATTATTACTATTTCAAAGACATAAAAAAAACATTTTTTACAAAAACGTATTTTTTATACGAAAACGTATTTTTTAAAGATAAAAAATATATATTTTACGTAAAATAAATACATAAAAATACGTACAATTTGTTTGTAAAAAACTATTTTTTTACAGTACGACTAAAATACATTTTGTTTTATTTAAAAAAAATTATGTAAAAAAATGTTTTTTATAATTTATTTATTGTTTGTGTTTTAACGATTTTGTTAATATATAAATTAGTTTTAGGAAAGAATAAACCAAGAGAGCATTTAGCTTAATTGGTTAAGACTTTCGTAATTTAAGAGGTGGAGTTCATGAGTTCGAGACCTCCCCCTAGCAATTTAATTTTTTTTTTCAAAGAAATTTCAAAAATGGTTCCTGTGGTTTAGTAAATGTCACGAATTCAGTCCCTTTATATTTGAAAAGACGAAAATGCCCTTACAGATTCAGTCCCTAATGGCAGAATAGTAACGGCGTTAGTAAAAACGGTCATCTATGCAAGTTTTGCAAACCACAGGGGCCATTTGCATCAAAAAAAATTAGCAGGGACTGACTTTGTTACTTTTGACAAACCACAAGGAACATTTTTGTAATTTTGTCAAAGGAAAAAAAACTGTTACTTTTTAATTTAGTTAGTTGGTGTACGGACGGAAAAGCATTTGCCAGTCAATAAATAACGGTTGAGGTTCAACAACGAGATATATTCTCTGCAGCTGCATTTAGCTTTTTTCATAATGTCTAATTTGATAATATTGTTATTACATTTTTATAGCTTTTTAAGTATTTATGGATATTATTTTGTTTTGACTATTTTAAGCTGGAAAGTGTAGTTACACCTCACCATTTATTTTTTATGTAACACGGGGTAGTACAGGTTAATGCTCAAACTTTTCTGTAAAATATAAATTGGGAAAATGACGCAACGGCTCTATTATGTATTTCGATTTTACCCTTTCAGTCCCTAGTATTTGTTTCGTGCATTTTAAGGGAATAAAGTTATTTTTGTCGGGTCTAATTGGTCCTTATTGTCAAAACGAAGGGGTAACATGCCAACTCACTTAATTGATCTATTCATTTATTTGTTTATTATAAACAAAACGACACGTCTTTTTACCTCACACATTGTCACACACTCTCTCACACACACAGCTCCTACTCATCATTTTCTTCATGGCCACCATCGTCTCCGACAGCTTCCATGGTGCTTGATTCTACAATTTTCACAGGATAAAGCTAATGAATATCAAACCAAAACAAAACACAAATCAAAATTACGTCGTAATCAAAAACGAACAAAATCAAAGTCAAAATGTTGAAAATCAAAACATGATGAAAACCCCGATTCCAAAATCAAAATCAAAGCTGAAATCAAGACTTAATGAAAATCCAGATTCCAAATGAAAAATCAAAACATGGTAAATATCCCAATTCCAAAGCAACCACCGGTTCCAAAGCAACCAACGATTTTAATATCTAAATTCCAAAATCAAAACCAAAGCCAAAAATCAAAATCAAATCTGAGGAGTTGGTCTCGAGGAAGCGACCATCGATTCCAAAGCAACCTGAGTCCAATTGAACACATCGAACACCCATGAATACCCACTTCTATCAGTTTGTTCTACTTTGAATCGATTGGGGTTGCGAACATTGGGTGGGTCGTTGTTCTAAGATTAGCTCTTTACATCACATTTTTCGCCCCTAGTATGGGTCCGGTTCCATGGAAAGTGAATTCTGAGATATATTCGGAATCATATATTGGGATATGTGGAAGGATGTCGGTGACGATGAATTGCGTGTCAAATTTTATGGTGGCACAGAACTTTCTCTCGATTGCGGAAGTTGTTGGGACTCGTTCGACGTTCTTGATTCTGGCTGCCATTGATGTTCTTGCGTTTGCGTTTGTGTTTATGTTTGTGCCGGAGACGAAAGGATTGAGTTTTGAGGAAGTCGAAAGGACATGGAACGAGAGAGCTTGGGGTAGGAGCAAGCGATTTCAATCTGAAGCTCAGATTCAGGCTTCTCTTCATTTATCTTGTACACGTGTGTCTTGTAATTCTATTAAACATTCATCTGAAAGGAGTTTGGAAATTTGATGTAGTAAAAAAAACTTAGAAACAACTATGATTCATTTAAGTTGAGTTAATTGGAGGATTTTGAAACCGGTTGTATTAAAAAAGTCAAATAATCAGGTGTGACTACGGAGGTCAACAAACAGAAATGATGCATGGCATATGAAACCGGTTGTATTAGGTTAGGTGACCAAATGAATAGGTAACAAATAACGTTATTCCCTTAAAAGTCACGAAAAAAACTTTTGGGATTGAAAGGGTAAAGTCTAAATACATAATAGGGTTGTTGCGTCATTTTCCCATATAAATTTAAATATTGTTCATAGAAATATATCACAAATTAGCCAAAAATCTGTCACAATATTTGTCACGAGTCCGTCGTAAATCCATCAAAAAATCTAATAAGTGTATATTTAATGTAAATTTATCGGTTTAGTGACTATTTTGAGGTGAAATCGCGTCGAAAATGAGTTTTGTTCTAGTAGTGCAATCCTTAAAAAATTTATGCAACCTCTGAGTTTTCTTTCTGGGTCTGGCAGTGACATCAGTTTTCCACTCTCACCTTTCACTCATCAAAAACCAAGAAACTACCACTTTTCATTACCTTACACTTTCTTATTTTTTAAATATATTTATACAAATATTATACTCGTTTTTAGGGAATTAAAAACCATGAATACCGCTAATCAGAAGAGGAGAGAATGCTAGAAACAGACCCCTCATCCCTATATTCGCACAGCCTAAACAACACCCTGGATGTGGTGTTCCTGAATGCGTTTCCTCTTCCTTTCGCTCCTTCCTACACAATTCCATTAAGCCTAAGAAAAGTCCATATAGCTAAGAGATAAAGGTTTATTTATCTTTTTTTTTTTTACTAAAACAAGGTTATGGAATTTTTATACTCTTAACATTTTGTCGGTTAGAGTAAAATACAACATCAAAAGGCATAATATTATATCAACTAAAAACTTAACATAAATAATTTCAATTACTTACATAATTAAAAAATACATTAGAAAGGAGTAGCACTTTTATGGTGATTTATTTGCCAATGATTATTAACTGTTTTCTATTACAAAAATAATTTAATTAAACCTTAAGTTACATGGTGTGGGTAGAACAGCACACAATAACATCACATCCTCGGTGCGATTTACGATGAAAGAATTTGGGGTTCAACACCCCTTTCCTGCACTCGCGTTTGCTCTAATTGGGAAACTGCCATTCCTTTTATTTCATTTTTTTAGTTTTGAATATATATATATATATATATATATATATATATATATATATATATATATATATATATACTAAAAGTTTACAAAACATACACACATACACACACATATATATATATATATATATATATATATATATATATATATAAAAGGTCACACTTTATGTGATGATGAGTCAAACTCTCTACATGCTATCTATCAGCGTCAACGTCTATATGCCGACAGCGTCATCGTATCATGACTATCAATATCATTACTATCAGCATCAACTTAGTATAGTTATTCTATGTAATCTTTTGTATATTAGGTAATGATATATATATATATATATATATATAATAGATAGCAGATCGGATATCCTTGTGATAAAGATCAGTTCTTAGTGTAGATAAGATACAATCTTGTTAATCAAGGGATATACTTGTATAGATTAGTATATAATCTACATTTGGGTAAATCCTAATGTAGAGAGTTTGTCTTGGTGGCCGTCTTTGTGACAAACTATCTTCTTGGTGAAGACAAATCATTTCTTGGTGAAAGACAATTTGGAGAACTCCCTGTGTTATTTACTTTCTGTTCTTTGTTTTTCTTATATTAGTTTACTTATGTTCTTTATACTTGAAGTGTATCCGATCGATACAAAACCTTCAATTGGTATTAGAGTAGGTTTTTTTTATATACTCAAGTAATCATGTCGTCTTCCAATAATCTGAAATCCTTTGGTCTCAACAAAATTCCTCCCTTCGATGAACACAACTTTGCTATGTCGAAAACAAAAGCCATGGTTGTTCTTGAAACCATGGACTATGAGATGCGCAAGATTGTTAAAAATGTCCTCATGTTCCTATATATCAACCTATGATAAATAATACTCTCGTTTTCTCCTTGAAGCAAAAGCCAGAGACGAGTTATGATAATGATGACAAAAGACTGCTCAGTCTTTATGTGAAATCCAGGGCTACAATTGTAAACTCTCTTCCCTATCACATGTATCATCTTATATAGAGTTGTGAATCAGCTCAAGAGATGATGGAGACGCTGACAGTGGCTTATGAAGGCGCTGTAGAAGTCCATTCTACAACCATCAACAACCTCAATCGGAGATGTGAGCATTTCTTTGCTCAACAAGGTGAGTCACTTACCCAAATCTTCAATAGGTTTAACTGCTTCGTTAATGATGTTGGATTAGTGTCTAAGTCCATAACTATATTTGGTATGTACTTGACCCGATTGGCATGGTCCATTTGGGTTGCATGGCATCATGCATTTGGATAGACTAAAATGAGAGAAATAACACTTAAGGTTTGGTAATATATTATAAGTTCTAATATATTAATAAGATTATTTAATTAGTATTGATAAAGAATTAATTTGGAATAAATTAAGTGATCAAAAGGAGACTAATTAAATATATGGGTTGATTGTGTAAATCATCCATACTTGTATAGTGGGCAAATGCTCCATGGATTATCAAGTTGGGCTAAAACCCATAGGATGCTCCATGGTGTTTTTGTACCCATGGATCATGGAAATGAAAGGCCATGACAATTAGGGTTTACATGGTGTAACCCTAATTGTGACACACTATATAAGCATCTTATTCTTGTCAAAATCGGCCACCATGAGAGAACTATGTGTGTATGGTGAGGGCTAGCCGATTTCATGAAGTGGTTAATTTCTCTCTAAGTTATTCCAAGTGTATTTGATGTTGTGTGAACCATTTGAGGTGTCACACTTGGGGCACTCGGCTCTTAAGCATCAAGGAATCAAGCTACATAAAAAGGTATGTCTTCTAACCTGTTTTATTACCCAAGTATCAAAGATTGTATGCTAGATAGGGTAATACCTTGGAATATTCATATTTGCATGTATAATAGAGAAAACATAGATCCAATGTATTTAGGGTTGCATGTACACTTAGGAGTGTTAGAATGCTCAAAACCCAACAAATGATAGGCGCAGGCTGGGAATCGTCAATCATTCATCTCAGTTGGTTCTGAAGTTTCTCGACTCTCTTGGCAAAAGCGGGGAGCATCACACTGATGTTCTTAAGAATAGTAAAAAGATCGATGCCATGGATCTGAACTCCTTGCTTGGAAATCTGTGAAATAATGAAGAGACCAGAGCTCTTCATAAAAATATCATGAAGGAATCAACCAAGGAAAAGTATGTAGCATTGGTCTCTCAAAAGGAAGCAATGAAGCATCATCAGCCCCACCACCCGACGCATCCCAGAACACTTCGGACCAGTAGACCCCTCTACTAGTGTTAGGTTTCTTTTGTACTCACTATACTATGTACTACCGACTCCATGTTTAAGTGATTACACTACTCATAGAATCGTTATGTTGTCGAACTTTGTACCACTATGTATGCTCTTTCGAGCAAATTTTCATGTATCAAAGTGCGGATAATATTAGTGGAAAATATTATGTGTTTATTTGTGATGTTGTTATCTGTTATGTGTTATACATTCTTATTGCTTAGCGTAAATTATGGAAACACTTAGATGCACAAAACGATTCACGAAATTCCCAACTTAAAAACAATACATACTCAACATCTTTCTGTTCCGTAACAGCAAGATGCCGCAGAGACCAAACCACAGAAATAATCAACCACCGACACCACCGGAAGTCGACTCAGCTGCGTTTCAAGCAGCTGTATCTGCTGCAGTCACAGCAGCCATGGCGCAAATCCACCAAGGGAACAATGGCGGAGGAAACGGGCAGGGGGCTGGAAGTTCAAACAACGGAATAAATCAAGGACCTACCAATACATGCTCTTACAAAGATTTTACCAACGCCAAGCCACGAACCTTTAATGGAACGGGAGGTGTCATAGCCCTAAAGAGGTGGATTGAGAAAATTGAATCCGTCTTTGAAATTTGTGGATGTCCAGATGGGTGCAAGGTCAAGTTCGCAGCATGTACCTTTGTAGATCAAGCTCTCTCATGGTGGAACGGTCACATCGAAGCCATGACCCTTCCAGTGGCAAACGTGATGCCCTGGGAAGAACTGAAGGAAATGATGTTGGCAGAGTACTGCCCTAGAGGCGAGATACAAAAGATGGAACAAGAATTGTGGACCTTGACAGTTCAGAACTCCAATATCGACGCATACATATCTAGGTTTAGCGAGCTATCCCTTCTGTGTCCGGGTATGATCACCTCAGAAGGGAAAAAGATTGAGAGGTTCATCTGGGGGTTGACTGCACCTATCCAAGGGAATGTCATTGCGGCAAACCCTGAGACGTTTGATAGGGCCAAAAGATTAGCCAAGAAACTGTATGATCATGGCAGCAAGAAGAGTGTTAAGATTGTGGAAGCGGACGTTAAGAAGGAAAAAGAGAATAAGAAAGGGAAGAACAATAAGAGAAGAGGTAAACAGAACTCAGAATCATCTAAGAAGCAACAGACAGTGACTGTCCATGCAGCAACCCAAGCTACCACAGCACCACATGCTCCAGCCTCATCCACGCCGAATGCTCCGAAACAGTACACAGGGAATCTTCCCAAGTGTAACAAATGTAACTACCATCACCACATGGAATGCAGAGAGATGATGTGCACAAGATGCAACCGGAAGGGCCATACAGCAAAGTATTGTAGGACCCAGCTTCCACAAAACCAGGTGCCCAACAACAACAACAACACAAAGGATGGAGCCAGTTATACCTGTTATGGGTGCGGGAAGACCGGACATTTCAGGCGGAATTGTCCCAATACAAACAACCAGGCGACAGGAGCAGCAGGAAGAGTGCTGACTATGGGTCAAGGAGAAGCGGTTCAGGATCCCGCTGTCGTCACCGGTACGTTTCTCCTTAACCACTCATATGCATGCATCCTGTTTGATACCGGAGCAGAGCGAAGCTTTGTGAGTAATAAATTCAAACACTTGCTAAAACAACAACCCCAAAAGCTTAATGAAACCTTTACGGTGGAAATGGCTAATGGGAAAACAGAATCAACTGGGGAAATCTATGTAGGATGTACCCTAACCTTAAATCAACATGCCTTTCAAATAAACTTGATGCCTGTAACTATTAGGAGTTTTGATGTGATTGGCGGCATGGACTGGTTGATCCCCCATCATGCTGAAATTATGTGTTGCGAGAAGGCCGTTCGCCTTCATCTCCCTAACCACGAAACCCTAATTATATACGGGGACAAACCCAGTACGAACCTTCGTCTTATCTCGTGCATTAAGGCACAGAAGTATCTACAAAAGAAGGACTTGGCGTTTCTCGCTCACATAGTGGATAAGTCCAAGGAAGTGGTCAATATTCGAGACATCCCAGTGGCTTGCGACTTCCCGGATGTCTTTCCTGAAGATCTTCCGGGGATACCCCCAAAAAGACAAGTCGAGTTCCGAATTGACCTGGTGCCGGGAGCCACGCCCATTGCCAAATCACCCTATAGGTTGGCTCATGCGGAGATGCAAGAACTGTCAAGCCAACTTGGCGAACTCTTGAGCAAAGGATTCATCCGACCTAGCTTCTCACCCTGGGGAGCTCCGGTCCTCTTTGTTAAGAAAAAGGACGGATCCTTTAGAATGTGTATTGATTACAGAGAACTAAACAAGCTCACTATCAAAAATCGCTACCCACTTCCGCGAATCGACGATATATTCGACCAGCTCCAAGGAGCAAGTTACTTCTCTAAGATAGATCTGCGATCCGGATACCACCAACTCAAAGTCCGGGAAGAGGATATCCCCAAAACCGCTTTCCGAAATCGCTATGGACATTACGAATTTGTTGTAATGCCCTTCGGTCTAACGAATTCCCCTGCCGCATTCATGGACCTGATGAATCGAATCTGCCGACCATTCCTCGACAATTTTGTCATTGTTTTCATCGACGATATCCTACTCTATTCTCGAAGCGAAGAGGAGCATGGCCGACATCTCCGGCAAATCTTGGAAACTCTACGAACTGAAAAGTTATACGCAAAACTCTCTAAGTGTGAGTTCTGGCTCCGTACTGTGAACTTTTTGGGTCATGTTGTCAGTCAAGAAGGGATACATGTAGACCCTTCTAAGGTCAAAGCCATAGAAGGATGGGCGGTCCCAACGACACCCACAGAAATTCATCAATTTTTAGGTCTCGCAGGCTATTACAGGAGATTCATTCAGAACTTCTCCAAAACAGCCAAGCCACTTACCATGCTTACACAAAAGGGCGTGCCATCTGAATGGACAGAAAAGCAGGAGGTTGCCTTCCGAACTCTGAAGGGAGCACTCTGTAGTGCACCAGTACTATCACTACCAGAGGGAACAGAGGACTCCGTAGTTTACTGCGATGCTTCGAATCAGGGTTTAGGCTATGTACTCATGCAGCGTGGAAAGGTGATAGCTTATGCATCCCGACAACTAAAGACACATGAGGTGAATTATACCACCCATGATCTCGAATTAGGAGCTGTGGTCTTCGCCTTGAAAATTTGGAGGCACTACCTTTATGGTACTAAGTGCACCATTTTCACCGACCACAAGAGTCTCCAGCACATTTTAAATCAAAAGGAGTTAAACATGAGGCAGCGAAGATGGGTTGAGCTGCTAAACGATTATGAGTGCGAAATCAAGTACCACCCAGGCAAGGCTAACGTGGTAGCTGATGCCTTAAGTCGGAAAGAATACTCAAATCGTCGTCTGAAGACCCTTTCGATAACCGTTCAATCCCATCTGTCCTCGCAAATCAAAGCAGCCCGGTTCGATGCCATGAAGATAGAAAATAGAACAAGCGAAGCGTTACGTGGAATGGAAAAGAACTTTGAATTCAAGAAGGACGGAGCATATTACTTCATGAACCGAATTTGGATCCCAAAACTTGGGGGATTCAGAGAAGTAGACATGAATGAAGCCCATAAGACACGATACTCCATCCATCCGGGTTCAGATAAAATGTACTTGGATATCAAGCAGCAGTATTGGTGGCCTAACATGAAGGTAGAAATTGCCACTTACGTTAGCAAGTGCCTCACCTGTGCTAAGGTGAAGGTAGAATATCAGAAGCCCTCGGGACTATTACAACAACCGGTAATACCCGAGTGGAAATGGGAAAGGATTACTATGGACTTTGTGACCAAATTACCCAAGACAACAGATGGATTGGATACCATATGGGTAATATTCGACAGGTTGACAAAATCCGCTCATTTCCTGCCAATAAAAGAGTCATACAAGATGGAACGATTGACAAGAATTTACATCAAGGAAATTGTGAGACTCCATGGAGTACCAATATCTATCATCTCAGATCGAGATAGTAGATTTACTTCACGCTTTTGGCAATCGCTTCAGAAAGCTATGGGAACACAACTCGACATGAGCACTGCCTACCACCCACAAACCGATGGTCAAAGTGAGCGAACCATTCAAACGCTTGAAGATATGTTTCGCGCATGCGTGATAGACTTTGGAAGGTCGTGGGATACCCACTTGCCTTTAATTGAGTTTTCGTACAACAACAGTTATCACTCAAGCATCAAAGTTGCTCCTTTTGAAGCCTTATATGGACGTAAATGTAGATCACCGTTGTGTTGGGCTGAGGTAGGTGACACTCAGCTAGCAAGAGAACAGACACCAAGCAATGCATTAACAGGACAGGAAATCATACGCAAAACGACAGAGAAGATAGTTCAAATCAAAGCTCGACTTCAAGCATCACGAGACCGACAGAAGAGCTATGCTGATAAACGGCGAAAGCCCTTGGAATTCCGAGTCGGGGATCGGGTGTTGTTAAAAGTCTCTCCCTAGAAAGGGGTGATTCGTTTTGGCAAACGGGGAAAACTAAACCCACGATACATTGGACCATTCAAGATTCTTGCCCGAATCGGTCCAGTGGCTTATAGACTGCAGCTACCTGCCGAACTTAGCAGTGTGCACCCCGTGTTCCATGTTTCAAATTTGAAAAAGTGCTTTTCCGTCGAGACTCTCGTCATCCCGTTGGAAGAAATCGAAATCAACGAGAATCTCCTGTTTGTGGAAGAACCCGTCGAGATCATGGACAGGGAGGTGAAGCGTACTAAGCAAAGTCGCATTCCAATAGTGAAGGTTCGGTGGAACGCGAAACGTGGACCAGAATTCACATGGGAACGCGAAGACCAGATGAAGCAAAAGTACCCTCACCTATTCTCGCATTCTCAAATCTAGCTTCAAAAAGAATTTCGGGACGAAATTCCCTCTAACGGGGGGATGATGTCACAACTAGCATTCTAGCTAGGAAACTCTGTACTCTTGTAAACATTATCTACTGTAAACTCGTAACCCTAATTCATGTTATGCTTGAAGTTCAATCTATGGAAACACATTCAAACCTAGATTCATCAAGTAAAGTTGAAAACCCTAGAAATCCCGGTTTAAGTCCTATATGGACTAGGATTTCCTTATTGGGCCTAATGGGCCAATAAGCTTCCAATTTGACTATTTCGGGCTTAGAACTCTTAAATGGGCTCTCATTGGACCCACTCTCATAAGACTTAACCTTTTTGGGCCTTATAAGCCTAAAATGGACTAGTTTATCTTTGATGGGCCTTATTGGGCCATAACTAATCCAATTAGCTTTAATGGACTCAAATCCATTCTCTTATACAAAAATTGGGCCGTGAGCTACCCTAAGGGCCCAATGGGCCGTAAGTTTTCCTTATGGGCCTCATGAACTCGAGCTAAGGCAAGAATGGGCCAAAGTGATTCCTTCCTCCTTCCTTTGCCCATTTCGGCCCAAGTAAAACAAATATATATATATATATATATATATATATATATATATATATATATATATATATAGAATGGATAAATGAGGGTTGACAATTGTAGTGCCACCTCATAAATATACATAGGGTATCCATGCACTATTCTCATGTTTCCATGCATGTCAACTCATCTCACTCTCTCCCCTCTCCCTTCTTCTTGTTTCGACCGAAGACACACAACACACACACACACTACACCAAAATTCTCTCCATTTGTCTCTAAGGCCATCTCCTTCCTTCCTTCAAAGAATTCTCGAAAATTTGGTTGGATTCAAGAGTCTTCATCAAGTGTGGTCAATCTTTGGTAAGTCTTTACACATCCAAGCTTCATAACTTCACTCTCTTGTTAGATCATTCCTTTACACAAAGTTTTTGGTGTTTATACTCTTAGAAATCTTCTTGAATTCGAGATCTTGTCGAGGAAGTTGCTAGGACCAAACTCTTCCATTTCTTTCTTCAAAACCGAACCTACAAACCTAAGGTGAGTTCATACCCCTCTATTTTCGGTTTTCATATGATTTATGGGGGAGAATACAAGTAAAATGTGAAGATCTATGTGTATTTGTATGTTATGTGTGATTTCTTGTGTTTTTTTGGTAAATATGTGCTAAAAATGAAAGATATTTCGAGATCTATAGTTCAAGAAGGAAAAATATGTGATCTAGGTCATATTTCACTTAACATGTCAAGATAAACTATTATACAAGCTTTAAAATAAACACACTACAACATAAAATTTGTTATTGGACCATTTTTGATAAATAAACAAAAGATGGGGAAAAAAAGATGTCATTCATGGTTTCTACAAGGATCAAAAGGTCAAAATAGCTAAAATAAGAGTTTTTATAAATATTAGGCTTTTTAAAGGACTAAAAATGTAAATTTTTGCCTAATGGGCTAAAATTTGGGCTTTTCGACTATTTAGGCCCAAAAATGCGAAAAATCAAATTTAAGGGGCTGAAATGGAAATTTTTCTCAAAACAGGGGCTATAAACGTATATAAACCTATTTCAGGGGTTAAAATGGCATTATTTATCAAAAGGGACTAAAAATGCAAAGATTTTGGATTTTGGGTAAAAATTGTAAAAATTGCGAAAAGTGTGGATTTAAATGCAAATCTTTTAACTAAGGGGCTGAAACTGTCCTAAATAAAATTTTCGGCTTAAAACATCATTTAATTAAGTGTTTAGGTCAAAAATGTCAAGAAAAATAGTTCAAGGACCTAATACGTCATTTTTCATAAAAAGGGCTAAAAATTGCCAACTTTACCAAAATAAAGGGATGAGTTGGTCAAACTAATATTTTTAGTCAATTATGTTAATAATAAAATAATTGGGTCAAAATATACAAAACTTTATAACTTATGGGTTTTAAATAGAAAAATAACTATTTTTTATAAATCTATGAATCGTTATAAAACAAATTGGTGATTATTACGACATATCGATTAAACAACTTCGCAACACTAATACTATACAAAACAAGTAAACATTCTAATTGTTGGGCTTGAAAGATTCTAATCATGCTTATTGGGCCTTCGTGACCCATTAACATGACTTTTGGGCCCAACATAAATAATACATGTTATTGGGCCTCCTGTGACCCAATTACATGCTTAAGGGACCCTCAATGGCTTTTACATGGTATTGGGCCTCAGTGGCCCATTAGCATTGCTAGTAAGGTCCAAATAAATCTTATGCGAAATGGGCCAACGCGCCTTTCGTATACTCGACAGCCTTAAATAACATACGTAATTAGTAGGGCCTAGTAGTCATCTTCTCCTCGCCTGTTAGGCTTAACTTCTCTTCAAGTAAACTAAAATCAGGTCATTAATCAAGGTTAATCAAATTCATTTGGATTAAGTGAGTAATAACGGGCGACACCAATAAATGTCGGTCGTAGTCTGTAGTTGTAATCAAAGTCTCCTGGAGGGAGAGCGAGAGTTTGTGTATAGATCTATACGGGGGTGACTCCCCCACACCTAAGCTGTTCGCTACAGTTAGACTCGGCCAGTCTAGGGTGACAAAATCTTAAGATCAATTCCGGTGTTCATTAGAATGCCAAGACAGACGAACTAGTCATTATCATGCATGGTTATAACGACTCACATAGAGATCCAATACCATCTAAGTAATCAGGGGAAATCATATTCATTCGCTGTGACGATACAATAATACAAAACAATCATAATATTTTATCGGAAAACATCGGGTTTTCCGGGGAAAGCAATCTTACTTACTTGTACTTTCAAAAACTATAATTCAAAACTTCTCATTTATACACGTTTTGAAATCATTCGCGCATATACTTACAGGATCATCACAACATTTTCATGAAAAGTCTTATTACAGAAAATATCGGATTTTCTGGGTTTTACGAACGACATAAACTATTTTACATCAAACATACTTATGAACTCACCAACATTATATATGTTGACCGTTTTCAAAATAACTTGTATTCTCAGGTAATCGTTAGAACGAGGAAGCATCCAGTGTGTTGAAAGTTTCTTTTGTAGTTGCTAATCACCAAACATTTTATATTTTGGGATCATGTAATGTAAACCATGTACTTGATGTAAACAATGCCAGTTGTACTATGTAATGTTTGGTGATGAATGTGTTATGTTTCATGTATATTCATTGTGATGATATTTCAATTTAAGTCACGTGAGCCCTCGGACGTTTCCGCCGTCTGGTTCGGGGGTGTGACAGGTTGGTATCAGAGCTCTGTTTATAGTGAACTGACATATCTAACCACACATTGATATGCAACTATAAACCCATCAAGGGACTACATAACTCTGAACAAAACAAATAAAATGTGCTAATAAACACTCTTATTTGTGCGAGTTAGAAAAATGAACATAATAACAAATCAAATAAGATGATTAGGGAGAACCTGATATCCCGGTTAAACCAGGGTTGTTCACAGTTGTATTAGGAATGAATGTAGCCTGATCAACTACGTTTCTTCATAACACAACCAACACATGCCCTGGGACGATCGCGATGGTCAGTAAACCTAAGGCATACCCTATTGTTAAACAAGAAGAGCGCATCAACCTAACTTTTATTATATATAAATAATAAATCTTAGGAGTAATAATAGCTTATTCATATACCCTCTCGCAGACAGTATGGCCGGCTTCCATCATCCTGGGGATCCGTATTTCCCTAACCAGGGAAATAACGGATGGCTGGAATAGGAACCTGAAGAAGACCCCGAGGAGGAGTCTGAAGAGGAACCTGAAGCGGAAATCGAGGGCGGACCTGCTGAGCCAGTGGTAGACTTAGAGGAAGAAGAGGCCGAAGAGGACCCCGAAGGGGAGTCCGAGGAAGAACCCGGTGATGACGGCGATGGCGATTCGGACGCGGAGTCCGAAGTCATCAACCCACCTTACCCGATTAGGGTGCCCGCTCATCGGATGGGCCCAAATGGCCCCACGCCTCCATGGGGCATGGATATTTGGAGATGGAGTAGGCAGCAGGGGCAGCAACCCCCATACGGGATGGCTAGGGAATTTTATGATCTGAGAGACGAGGGCCAGCCGACCGGGCACTTCCTGTCATGGTGAGGCGGTTACGGAACACGGGCGACCTAGTCCAGGACACGGCCGAGCAACTGAATCAGATGCGCGCCGCAGTGGCAAGAGCGGAACGAGAAACTCAAGAAGTAATCCATAACTTTCAGGTACGTCAAGCAATTTGGCAGGATCGACTACGAGCCATAGAACGGCAGGTGGCGCGTCTTCAGGGCGCATCCACATCATCAGCCCTACCACCCGACGCATCCCAGAACACTTCGGACCAGTAGACCCCTCTACTAGTGTTAGGTTTCTTTTGTATGCACTATACTATGTACTACCGACTCCATGTTTAAGTGATTACACTACTCATAGAGTCGTTATGCTGTCGAACTTTGTACCACTATGTATGCTCTTTCGAGCAAATTTTCATGTATCAAAGTGCGGATAATATTAGTGGAAAATATTATGTGTTTATTTGTGATGTTGTTATCTGTTCGCTACAGTTAGACACGGCCAGTCTAGGGTGACAAAATCTTAAGATCAATTCCGGTGTTCATTAGAATGCCAAGACAGACGAACTAGTCATTATCATGCATGGTTATAACGACTCACATAGAGATCCAATACCATCTAAGTAATCAGGGGAAATCATATTCATTCGCTGTGACGATACAATAATACAAAACAATCATAATATTTTATCGGAAAACATCGGGTTTTCCGGGGAAAGCAATCTTACTCACTTGTACTTTCAAAAACTATAATTCAAAACTTCTCATTTATACACGTTTTGAAATCATTCGCGCATATACTTACAGGATCATCACAACATTTTCATGAAAAGTCTTATTACAGAAAATATCGGATTTTCTGGGGTTTACGAACGACATAAACTATTTTACATCAAACATACTTATGAACTCACCAACATTATATATGTTGACCGTTTTCAAAATAACTTGTATTCTCAGTTAATCGTTAGAACGAGAAAGCATCCAGTGTGTTGAAAGTTTCTTTTGTAGTTGCTAATCACCAAACACTTTATATTTTGGGATCATGTAATGTAAACCATGTACTTGATGTAAACAATGCCAGTTGTACTATGTAATGTTTGGTGATGAATGTGTTATGTTTCATGTATATTCATTGTGATGATATTTCAATTTAAGTCACGCGAGCCCTCGGACGTTTTCGTCGTCTGGTTCGGGGGTGTGACAGTTTTGTACAAGAAGTTGGTGGCCCACATGAAGAAGGAACATCTTTCTACCGAAAGCCTTCGTTGTAAAACAAGAGGATCATGAAGAATGGGTGGAAGAAGATGAGACATATGAAGACGAGGGGATAAATGTTAAGGGTCTAATGGCTCTTATCAATGATTCCCCTGATGACATGTGTGATGTTGATGATTTGCATGCTGTCAAATGATCAAGTCTAAATCCAGGACAAACTTGGTACCTAGACAGTGGAAGCTCTAGACACATGACTAGTTTCAAGTCCCTCTTAACAGACTTTGCAGAAAAGGATGGTCTAATGGTGGTCTTTAGTGACAATAGTGGAAGAGCTATTACAGGTATTGGAACTTTTGAATGCAGGACGATCAGGCTAAAGGACGTGTTTTATGTCGAAGGTATAAAAGGAAATTTCATCCCCATCAGTCAACTTTGTGATGCTGCTTATAAAGTTTTTTTCAATTGTCATGAGGGAAAGTGTTGGATAAGGTGTCTAAGTCCATAACTATATTTGGTATGTACTTGACCCGACTTAACATGGTCCATTTGGGTTGCACTTCACCGGAACAATTTGAACTTTGAGAAGAGGATATGTATGATTTATTAATATATTATTAGTTATAATATATTAATATGAAATCATATTATTTAATTAGTATTGATCAATAATTAATTTGGAATTAATTTTGTGGTCAAAAGAGACTAATTAAATATATAGGGATTGATTGTGTAAATCATTCATTCTTATAAAGTGGGCTAGTGATCCATAATTCCTTATGATGGGCTTAACCCATGTGGTGAACCATGGGTGCTCCATGGAGGTTAAAACCCATGGATCATGAGGGATGTGGAAAGTCATGAGTTACATGGTGTAACACTAATGTGCACACTATATAAGAAGCCCTTTGGTTCAAGAAAAAGGCACCCTAATGATTCAACAAGGAGAGGCCAATTTTGTGAGCTAGAGAGTTCTCTTCCAAAGTTTCCAAGTGTTGGTGGTGATTTGTGATTCCACTTGAGGCATTCACATTATTGGTGCTAGGCTCTTAAAGCTCCAAGAAATTAGCCACAACAAAAGGTATGTTTCCTAACTTGTTTTATTCACAATGTATCAAGGTTTTATATGCAATATGCTAGTTAGGGTAATACCTTGGAAACTTCAAGTTTGCATGTATAATAGTGAAAACATAGATCCAAGGTATTTAGGGTTGCATGAACACCTTAGGAGTGTTAGTATGCTCAAAACTCATCAGTGGTATCAGAGCCTAGGCTTGCTTTCAATTATACTTGATGCTACTTGATGTTTTAAGTTGGAAAAATCGAGTTTTTTTCTTCCTGACTGATGAACTCGCCGAGTCCCCTGCTGGACTCGACGATTCCATGTACAAATTGAGCTACTCGACGAGTCCAGTTCATGGACTCGCCGAGTTGGCTGGCCAGGGTGCAGAAAAACGATTTTTTGGACTCAAATGGATATGATCATTATCCCAAACTGTTTTGAATCATAAAAATATGTTTTTTAAGATATGGTAATGATCATGTTAATCCATTTGTAAGGTGATTGTCAAAATTTCATGTTTCGTTTTAGTTTATATGATTAGTCTAAATTACATGGAATTTGTTTGATTTGAATTGCCTTGATCATATGAGTTTAATCTAGAACTCGAACATTCTTGTTAGTTGAATTGTTGTTCTTCATGATTTTAAAGGACTCCATAACTTGTCCTCAAGTTATGAAATTCTAAAAGTTTTTCCATTTAAATGAATCATTAAAAATCATAGGTTATAGAAAAATGAAGAGTCTCATTTTAAAAGACCATTAAACTCAGATGTTATGAAGTTGAAAAGTTTTGAAGAGTTTCAAAACTTGCCCTCACGTTTTGGAATTTTTAAAGTCACACATTAAAACTTTAATTCCAAACCCTGGAATTTTAAAAGTTTAAAATTCGACCCTTATACTAGTATAATATTATAAGTTTAATTATATATATATATATATATATATATATATATATATATATATATGTATAAGAACAAGTCAGTCTTATCGTTAGTAGGCGTCATTCACGAAGCCGGTCTATAAGGGGGGTATAAGGTTGTTGCCTATAAAATGGCAGCTTAATGGGTGTCCACTCTCACCCACCGCTTCCTTGACTGGTGGAGGGCCGTTAGTCGAACGGGTAGGACAAAGACTACAATTCTCATTAAAAGTATAATGATAAATATAAAGTAACTAAATGTTTTATAAATTCCCAATCTTAGTTACTTTAGGAAAATGTGAAATTGATGCTAACCCATAAAATTACACTTTGCACCTTACCAAGTCGTTAGTGGAGCGTGTGTGGTTAACCGGCACACTAACATGGACTAGTAAGGGTGGCAAAGGGTGGCTTAATGTTTGTCATAGATCGATGGAGCGTGTGTGGTTAACCGACACATCGATTAGGTGATAAATAACATTAAGAGTACCAAGTATATTTGTATGGTTATTCACACCTTGTTTGTGATCATCGGTATCCCAGTCAAAAAATTGAAGGGCATAATCGAGATTTAAACATGCCATTGAAGAGTTAAATGAATCTCAAAAGAATCTAGGAATTTCAATTCATCTAAAACCTAATAATTCAATTTTGTTTTTCATGGTGGAAATTGGTAAATCGTCATTTACCTACCTTCAAATATTTTGCAACATGGATTACGGCATCCCTTTTCCAAATTGTAAAATATTGTGTTGGTCCTAGCCTTAATATTTCATTTTGGGTGTTATATTAAGGACTATTTATCTAATCTAAACTTTGTCTTTCTTTCTTTTCAGATGTCTTCCAACAATGCTGCTTCTGGCTCTAACCCTACCAACTCCTTCTCTCTCATGAACCTTTGTGGGAGAGTCATCTTTGACTGGACTAATTTCAATGATTGGATTAGGAACATCAGGATGGTCACTTGCTACGAGGATAAGGATAATGTCCTCGACAAGGAGCTCAAGGATATCAATGAGTCTGCTACTACTCCTCAGGAGATTGCTGATTTTAGGGCACATGAGAAAGATGCCACCAAGGTAGCTTGTATCATGCTTGCCACCATGTCTCCTGAACTCCAAAAGTCCTATGAGGACTTCTACCCTTTTGAGATGCACCAAGATCTGATGGAAAGATACCATCAGAGTGCTCGTCAAGAGCGGTATGAAATCATCTGCTCCATGATTACAACAAAGACGAAGGATGGTGAACCCATCACGGGCCACTTGCAGAAAATGCAAAGGTTTGTGGACTGTCTGCTCAAACTGAATGTGAACTTTGATGAGGAGCTGGAAATAGATATTATCCTACACTCCCTACCTCCATGTTATGATCATTTTCGCATGACATATCATATGAAAAAGGAGGAAGTCACTTTGAGCAAACTTCAGGGCCTTCTGAGAACAGCCGAAAGTGGTCTCAAAGGTAAAAATGTTGTAACCACTCCTACTGCATATGCCCCTGTTCTGGCAATCGGGCAAGGTAAGGGGAGGAAGAGGAAGGCTCCTTCCAAGAGCCGCAAGGGAAAGTCCCTTGATGGATCCTCTTCAAGTGGAACCAAAGTAGGTTCTGCTACTCCCTCGGCCAACCCAAAAGAAGCAGAGTGCTTTCATTGTCATGATAAGGGGCACTAGAAGCGAAGCTGCCCCAAGTACTTGTAGGATGTTAAGGATGGGAAGGTTAAACCCACCCATGCAGGTATTTACACTATTCTATCTAAAAACTCATCACATTCTAACTCTTGGGTTCTTGAAACAGATTGTGGTATTCACATTTGTTCTGATGTGCAGGGCCTTAAAAGAAGTAAGGATGTGGAGCACAGGAAGATAAACTTGATCATGGGGAATAGGAAGGTTTCACCTGTCACCAAGATTGGAGTTTACTATTTATTGCTTAGTAGTGGGCTAGAAATAGATTTGAATAATTGTTGCTACTCGTCTGAAATGGCGAGAAATGTTATTTCTTTTCATGGTTTGTACAAACAAGGTTTCACATTTTCTTTTGATAATGAAATTGGTGCAATAAATTCTTATTATAATGGTGTTTTTTATTTTAAAGCATTACCTTGAAATGGTGTATATGAAACTTTGATGGTTGTAGACAACTTAGGAAATAATGTGTTGCATATCGATTCTTCTAATGATTTGGATAAGGCATCCTTGTGGCATTGTCGTCTTGGACATGTCAACAAGAAGCGCATAGGCCAAGTCCAGAAGGCTAGAGTTTTGGAGTCATTCGACTTAAGGTCGGAAGACAGTTGCGAATCTTGTTTACTTGGAAAGATGACTAAATCACCCTTCACTGGTTCTTGTGAAAGGGATGAGGGTTTGTTAGATCTCATACACACTGATGTGTGTGGGCCCTTCAGAACCGCCACAAGGGATGCTAACCGCTTCTATGTGACTTTTACTGATGATTACAGCAGATATGGCTATATCTACTTAATCAAGCATAAGTCATAAACCTTTGAGAAATTCAAAGAGTTTAAGCAAGAAGTGGAGAATCAGCTGGGCAAGAAGATAAAGATGCTCTGATCCGATCGAGGTGGTGAGTATCTTAGTATCGAGTTCCTGGACTATCTTAAGGGGTGTGGAATTGTTTCACAGTTGACGCCACCTAGGACACCACAGCTTAATGGTGTGGCTGAGAGGCACAACCGAACCTTGTTAGACATGGTTCGTTCCATGATGAGTCGAGCTTCGTTACCAATCTCATTATGGGGGTATGCCTTAGAGACTGTTGCCCATATCCTTAATAGAGTCCCAACTAAAAAGGTTTCCAAAACACTTCACGAGATGTGGACAGGGAAGGTTCCCTCGTTAGCACACATCAAGGTTTGGGGTTGCGAGGCTTTCGTGAGGCGCGGGACTCACGACAAGCTCGAACCTCGAAGTGAGCGGTGTATTTTCATCGGCTACCCGCAAAAGTCCTTTGGTTATCTCTTCTACAGACCGAGTGACAATGTTGTCTTCGTTGCGAGGAGAGGGGTTTTCCGAGAGAGGGAACTCATATTCCAAGGGGACAGTGGGAGGCAAATTGATATTGAAGAACTTCAAGAGTCAAGTGGTGAAGGAACCTTAAACACTAGCGATCAACCTGAGGAGGAAACTCCTGTTGAGATGATTGACAAATCTATACCTTTGAGGCGTTCCACAAGAGTTAGGAACTCACCTGAGTTTTATGGTTTCCATATTACTATAGAAGGTGATACATTTATCAGTGATAGTACACTTGTAAATTTGGATGAACCTAACACTTACAAGTAAGCCATGGCAGGCCCCGAGTATGCAAGGTGGAAAGAGGCTATGGACAGCGAGATTCAGTCCATGTATGACAATCAAGTTTGGAACTTGGTTGACAATGTACCAGGTCGTAAGACAGTCGGGTGCAAATGGATCTTCAAGAAGAAGATCGACGTGGATGGGAAGGTACATACTTATAAGGCGCGACTGGTTGCGAAGGGCTTTACTCAAACTCCGTGAGTTGACTATGATGAGACATTCTCACCAGTAGCGAAGATTAAGTCTATTAGGTTTATGCTAGCCATTGTTGCATTTCATGACTATGAAATATGGAAAATGGATGTCAAAACTACTTTCCTTAATGGGAAGTTGGCTGAGGATGTTTACATGAGTCAGCCAGAGGGTTTTGTCGATGCTATGTACCCTAATAGAGTGTGTAAGCTTGAGAAATCCATTTATGGATTGAAACAAGCATCTCGTAGATGGAATCTTTGTTTCGATGAGAAAGTCAAAGAGTTTGGCTTTTCGAGAAGTGAGGATGAGTCCTGTGTATATGTCAGAGCTAGTGGGAGTATAGTTTGCTTTTTGGTATGGTATGTGGATGACATACTACTCATAGGAAATGACATCCCAACCTTATAGGAGGTGAAATCCTGGCTTTGGAAGTGTTTCGCTATGAAGGACCTTGGAGAAGCTGCCTACATCCTAGGGATAAGGATATTGAGAGACAGGAGTAAGAGACTAATTGGACTTAGTCAAAGTACCTACTTGGACAAGGTGTTGAAGAGGTTCAACATGGAGAATTCCAAGAAAGGTGACTTACTGATCCAGCACAATGCCAGACTGAACAAGACTCAGAGTCCGAGTACAGAGGCTGAGATAGCTGAGATGAGTCGATTACCATATGCTTCCGCTGTTGGCTCGATAATGTATGCTATGACTTGTACTCGCCCTGATGTGGCCTTTGCTTTGAGCATGGTCAGCAGATATCAGGGAAACCCTAGTAAGGCTCACTGGACTGCGGTAAAGAATATTCTCAAGTACATGCGAGGACTAAGGACTGGGTTCTTGTCCTCGGTGGGAGTGTTGACTTGAGAGTGATAGGGTAGAGTGACGCCAGCTTTCAGACCGACAGAGATAATTTCCACTCTCAGTCGGGCTGGGTATTTACCCTGGATGGAGGAGCAGTAACTTGGAAAAGTTCCAAGTAGGAGACCGTAGCTGATTCAACGTGCGAATCAGATTACATAGTAGCGAGCGAAGTGGCGAAGGAGGCGATATGGCTAAAGAACTTCATTGGAGACCTTGGAATTGTACCAGCTATAAAGGAGCCTATGGAGATTTTCTATGACAGTAACAGTGCGGTTGCCTTAGCCAAGGAACCAAGAGATCATGGCAGATCCAGGCACATTGACAAAAAATGTCACTTCATAAGACACAAGACAGAAGAATGACTCCTCGTAGCAAAGAGGGTATCGTCAAAAGAGAACCCGACATATCCCCTCACGAAGGGATTGAATAGGGTGAAGCATTTACAGCATGCGAGGAGCATCGGGCTGAAAGACGATATTAGTTTTAATAATTAGATAATTATTTCTGAAACTTGTAATAGATAAAATGTAGTTGACATTTGATGATTAAATAAAAGTTGTTGTTTATTTATGAGTGAGGTTACTATCTTGTGTCCATTATTTACTATTGTTTCAATTTTGCATGTTTTGACTTCCAGAACAATAAGATTATTCAAACTGTCTACAGTCGGTCATACCTTTGAAGTAGGTATTGAATCAAGATTGTCATGAATTTGGCTTTTAGATTGTCTGAAATGGTTAGACATTGCTATGGCATTCATGAGTGCTCATAAGTTCTGAGTATTGGATTAAACCCACGCTCACTTGTATCACTTCATGGAATTTATCTCGAGTGATCGTGAGACGATAATATCGTATAAGTCTTCAAACCTAGATATATGATTTGTTGACTATGAGTTGGTCGTACATTGATAGTACGAAAACGCATTGGTAACTCGATGTTATAAAACGTGTTGTTGTGTATGATTTGGCGAATAGTTAGTACAAGCATATGAGTCGAAGTTTATCTGTTCCTTTTAGTCCTTAGAGGATTAAAAGCGATATCTTGGGCCCCTCGATGATTTTGTTTTTAATTATGTGTCGGGCCCGGTCAGAACTCAATTGATGTGTTCGATTAAGTTCTATGTCAATCAAATCAGGAATCAGGAAACAAACTGTTGGACAATAAGTATGACGTTGTTCTGTGTATTTTTCTGGCTGGTATCTTAAGAAGAGAGGATTATATGATCACTTGTCTAAAAATGGTGCATTCTAGTTCAATTGGTTTTAAGAGCTACGATTGCTGGTCGGATCCTGAAGTTGTACTTGCAGTTATAGTTATTAGACTTATCCAAGTGGGAGACTGTTGGATAAGGTGTCTAAGTCCATAACTATATTTGGTATGTACTTGAACCGACTTAGCATGGTCCATTTGGGTTGCACTTCACCGAAATAATTTGGACTTTAAGAAGAGGATATGTATGATTTATTAATATATTATTAGTTATAATATATTAATATGAAATCATATTATTTAATTAGTATTGATCAATAATTAATTTGGAATTAATTTTGTGGTCAAAAGAGACTAATTAAATATATAGGGATTGATTGTGTAAATCATTCATTCTTATATAGTGGGCTAGTGATCCATAATTCCTTATGATGGGCTTAACCCATGTGGTGACCCATGGATGCTCCATGGAGATTAAAACCCATGGATCATGAGGGATGTGGAAAGTCATGAGTTACATGGTGTAACCCTAATGTGCACACTATATAAGAAGCCCTTTGGTTCAAGAAAAAGGCACCCTAGTGATTCAACAAGGAGAGGCCGATTTTGTGAGCTAGAGAGTTCTCTTCCAAAGTTTCCAAGTGTTGGTGGTGATTTGTGATTCCACTTGAGGCATTCACATTATTGGTGCTAGACTCTTAAAGCTCCAAGCAATTAGCCACAACAAAAGGTATGTTTCCTAACTTGTTTTATTCACTATGTATCAAGGTTTTATATGCTAGTTAGGATAATACCTTGGAAACTTCAAGTTTGCATGTATAATAGGGAAAACGTAGATCCAAGGTATTTAGGGTTGCATGAACACCTTAGGTGTGTTCGTATGCTCAAAACCCATCAAAAAGGTATTTGATTCAGAAAAAAATTGTGTTTTATGCAGTCAGGGACAACGAAATTTATATGGTTTGATTTTGTTGGTTTAGACATTGCTACTTTATTTGCTTTTACTTTAATCTCCGCTACTTTTAAATTTATGAACATAAGCTGCTCGATTTTTTTATTTACTATAAATTTTGCTTCAAAAATTCTTTTTAACTATTATTTTACCAAAAGAGTATACATTTTAAATTTTCCTACTAACATTGCCTATGTATGATCTTCTTTATCACCTTCTAAATGTATCAGGATCCCTTGTCTCCATATCGACATTGATCTTAACTGATAAGATCAGCGTATCATTACTTGAATGCATCACCTTCCTTGTAGAGCTTGTTAACACTGACTCTGCATCTTTTCTTCAGCACCAAATTCCCTCTCACTGACGCTGATGCACATGCTGATTAACATGTTGCTTCATGTTGATGAGACCATATAGGAGAGAGAACCGTGCTAAAGGATTTTCTTCTGGACACATATCTTTTTTGTCTTGAACAACCTAATTTTGTTTCAATGCGATGAAGTGAAGTTAGCTAACATAGAACGTCTAATTTCCATTGACGTTGTCATTACAACACCATCCCCTCAAAGATCCAAAGGCGTCTTCAACAAGACATTGGTCCCACCTTCTCTTCCTTCATGGATCACAATGAGTGGAACCTTCGAGTTTTGTCTTGGTGACTCTTATAACTCGAAGATTACAAAGATTAGATCCTTTTAACTCATTGGTTACAAAGATTGGTTCATGTTCCTCCTTTGTTCTTGGTGAACATGAAGTTTGGAATCAATCTGCAAAATCTCAACGATTAAAGGCATTATCTATCTTTGTTTACTATGAATTGAGTTTCGTGTTTGATATAATTTATCTTTGCTTGCCTTCTTTTATATCCACACTTTAAGGGAATATATCTTGGAAAATGGAAGTGTATTTATGGCCATTCAATTTAAAAGACTTGATGGATCAAGTCTTTATCATGCTTCTGAAAAAGCTGCACATATTTCGCTTTTAGAATATTTCCTCGTGTGACTAACTCTCTTGTTTGTATTCTTAGATTATTTGTTATTAATTCTTTTTGCACCATTTAAAAAAAAAGGATCTGACGGTGGAATTCTTCAAGCCAAGTATGAAAGTATTAACAATTTATTGTCCTTAGAAGCATGCTGTTATATGTGACTAAATCTCTCTAAGTCTCTCATCAGCGAGACCATCTGCTGAAAACATTGATTCACCCTCTCACGCTGATTTTCTAGCATAGTCTAAGCTTTCAAAGTGAGATTACCTGGTCCAACTTAAAAAATTATAGAAAGTCATGGGTGTTCACTTATATTCAATTGTCTCTTATCTGACTTAGTCCCTGGAAGCATGCTTTCTATATGCATCAAGTCTCATGTTTTGCTAAAACATTGAGCATAACGCAGTGGCTTACCCTGATTACATAGTCATCAGCGTAAGAGATACTTGTCTGGTCCTTTAATGACAAAGGGTTGTTGTTAGGACCTAATTATGTTGGTTTGTGCTAGGCATTTATCTGTTAGGCTTTGTTTGTTCTTTGTGGGGCATGATTTGGGTTTTCAGTTGGTTGGACCGAAAACGTTCCGTTTTCGGTCCCTTGGCGTTTTCGGCTGTAAACTAGGTTGTTGTTTGTGTTCCCTATAAATAAGAGTCTTAGATGACCGGTTTTTGGTTAGCTGTTGTCGGTCATAGTTGTGTGTAAGATCCATTGTACTTGACGATTCCTTGAATATACAATCGTGTGCATTTGGATTGATCTCGCCTCTTCTATTTCTTAATTTATCATTTAGCTTGTTCATATTGTTTGATCACTAGTTGGTTCATTGTTGGGACTTACAATTGGTATCAGAGCCAATCTAGTGTCAACCGTGATCAAGCTTGTTTTTGGCTGATTTTGATTTATTCATGCTTTGATCGGAAACTGTTTTGAGCTTCTTATTACAAATTATTCGCCGTTGCTGCTGTTGTTGCTGTGTTTTTACTGTTCATTGAGGATTCAAGGCAAAAAGGATCGAAAATCTGTTTGAAATCGTCATTTTCGACAAGATCTGGGCGTTTTCAGTCAGGATCTGGGCGTTTTCGGTGGAGCTTTCTTGTTAATTTTCGGCCGAAATCCATTTTCGGATGTAATCAGTTTTCGGCCGAAATCCATTTTCGCCTGCAATCCATTTTCGGTTGTAATCAGTTTTCGGTGTGACTTTCTTTGATTATTGGACAAGTTTATTTTTAAATCAATTAAAAAAACAAAAAATTAAAAAATATACAAAAAAAAAAAAATTCATTTCTGTTTTTATTTCTTTTTAAAAAAAAAATATGAAAAATCCAAAAATATCGTGTGCTGAGTTTATTTTTAGTTTTGTTTGTCTTAAAAAGCGAATTCAAAGGAAGATGAGATTGTATCAGCAGAAGAGACTCAAGGTGACTCTATCGGAACTTTCTGAGTCATGGTTACATCATTGAATAACTTTGGCGCAACAATGATTATTAAAGAATACTCATTCGAAGGAACAAGAAGTGAAGATTATTTTTCAACATTCAATCTTTCAACCGCAGAAGCAAAGTGAAGCTGTATTTGAAGATTATGTGACAGATTGCATTGAAGCCTCCTCAATCAATTTGTTTCTATCTATGAATATGCTGAAGTGATCAAGAAGAATCGGTCTCTCTGTTTTCTCTCTGAAGATTCTCAAGCTGAAAGTGCTGATTTTCAAGAATCTTTACAAGAAGCCTTCACACCCAACTTGCGTTTAAAGTAAATTTTTTGAATAAAAGCCCAAATGTTCAAGATGAAGTCATTCATATAGAAGGTTCATATGTTCATCTTAAAGTTGTGAAGAAATCGAAGATAAACGCTGAAGCCAAGCACAAAGTGAAGATTGACAAGAAAAACAACCTACAAACCCAGGGGGAGTTTGTTAGGTCATAGGAAAAGAAAGCTATAAACCAAGGGGGAGATTGTTGGGTCTAAAATATGGTTTATACTTTGCTTTTCTAAGCATTTATTGTTTTCGGTCTTGGTCCGAAAAGTGTCTTGGGTTTTAGTTGTAGCTTGGACTGAAATTACATGTGATTTCGGTCTTGCTATTGAGTTTTGGGCTTGGTTTTCGGTCCATATATATATATATATATATATATATATATATATATATATATATATATATATATATATATATATATATATATATATATATATATATAGTGGTGTAAAAGGCGTGTTCGAAGTGTGGCTAGCAAGGAGAAAACGTTTTGGGGCTGCCATTGTTAGATGGAATGGTGTTCTAGAGAGAGAAAGTAAGAGAGAACGTTTGTGTGTGTATGAATCTTATGTAACCGGATCATAATGAATATCATTGATACATTGAAGATTCAACTTGTTGTTCTTCTTTTTCTTCTCCATTCTATCCTGCATCATCCACTTGATTGGGATTCCGCACCATCAAGTGGATCGGATTGATACATCAAAGCGATTTGGGGACTTACAGTTGTTCATGTACCTGACCTCCTAGAATGAGGTATGACATGGTACCATTATGAATTGACCATAAATCTTTGATTCTAGACTGCTACTAAACTTTCTGATGCAAGGATCAAAAACATTTTTTGCTGATGAGTTATACTTGTTAATGATTCACACTGATTCTACCTTAGCATGATTTAAAAAAAACCATTCTCGCCCTTATATTCTTCTTTAAAGCTTTATGATTCAGCGTAATGTACCATACGCTAATGAGAGTTTTACAAATCTATGTTGATGGTTAAGCTAAAACACCACAGCTCATCACACTCATCAAACCATTCTTTCCATAAATTCTTCTATAGAATTTTATGATTCAACATATGATACCAAGCACTGATGAGAATTCATAAAATCTGTGTCGATGGGTATATCATTGCCTGTGATATATTGCACGCACCTACCCATTCTTGCCTTTTTTCTTCTAATAAAAGTGATTAATGAGTTAGCGTATGAAACCACACGCTGATGAGATCTCGCAATACTATGTCAGTGAATGATATTTTAAGACCACACTATCAGGAGACATCACAAACTAACTTGATGACCATCATGAATTCACTCGTTGATCCCTTATGTTGATGACTTATCTCACTGATATAACCTCCTTATCTCAACGGTAAATTTGTGGATGACGACTAAAAAATCCATCATTATCTTGGGATACGAGTTTTTTACTGCGCATATCTCTTCAATCATGATTACGTAAAAGGGAAGTTTCACAACTAGCAAAATTAGGGTCGAGATTTTATTCATGTACAAAAAAATTTCTCTATGTAACCTTGTTGCATCAGATTATTAAAGTTCAAAATGATAATGTTATATGAGTACATATATGCTTACACTTAGAATCAAATTGTAATAGTCTTTTATAAGCTCAAGTTGACCCAATAGCTAAACAAAAACCAATGGTTGAGCCTTATGCTTAGAAGTTCTCAGCCCACATAACCCTAGGCCGAAAACCCATCCAAATGGACCATATTGAACCCGAAAGCCCACACCATAAGGACCGAAAACTCTAATTAGGGGTGATTTCGGCCACCCTAAAACCGAGAACCCTCCTCCATGGCTTGAAGATTTTGGTTGGGTGTTGTGTCCAATACTTTGACCATGCAAGTTGGCATGTCCTATTTAGCTTCCTTTAACCATCAATTTTCCATGTCATACACCCCAATACACAACAAATCCCCATAAATAACACCTTAATGACCATCAAACCTCCATGCAAAACATAAGAAGGACCAACATGCAAAAACAAAAGGAGGCACCCTTCCCCCTTTAAACACTCTCGGCCAAGAGGGTGGAGACTCTCCACTCTCTCCATTTCACTCTTACCTCAATACTCTTCCTCTCCCAAAAACTAGCCAATCTTCTTCAACTTCTGTAACGCCCGTAGATCCGGGCTAGTCAATTTAGAGACAATGAGCATCAAAAATGAGTTTTTGATGGAAGTTATTTAGAAGGATTAATCTTAACCAAGTTGTAGAATATGTCACAAGGGTTCCGTACATATAAATAATGCCGAAATCCGAGTTATAACGAAGAAGTTATGACTCATCGAAGTTTCACGACAAAACTAGCACGACACTACGCGACGTAAATAGTGAATTTACGATATAGGACTTTTTGGCCTTAGTGATCTAAACAAAAGTTGTAGTATACGTTAAACCGAGAGCGTGCATAAAAAGAACGCCCAAATCTGACTTCGTATGAGGAAGTTATGATTTTTCTAAGATTTGGCCTAGCAGTGCACGACCCGAAACTTGAATTTTAGATCGAGCGGTTTTTGGCCAACGCGACCTAAATGAGAATTGAAGATCTCATTAATAGGAACTCAACGACAAAAAGATAGACGAAAACGGAGTCCGTATGTACAAGTTATGAATTTTACGCGAACATTTAACAGTGTAGTCACCTTCTACTGTTAAATATAAGATCGGTCTAGAATTAGCCAACGGAGTCAAAAGTAAAGTTGTAGATCTTATTTTTACCTATGCGTGAATATAAAGAACATCAAAAATGGAGCTCGTATGCAAAAGTTACGCATTTTAGAAGTCGGAAGTGTGCTGTGCGAAAATGGGTGATGTGGCACAATCTTGGCCATTGCTTTCTCCCCAAGTCTTGCCCCCAGATGGTGACATGTGGCACCAAGTTCAGCCATATTTCACCCTATAAATAGAACATCTCCCACCCTCATTTTCTTCACACCTTTCCCATTCTTTCTTCTCTCTACACTCTCTCTAAACCTCCCAAAAAAAACTCCCCTAGCGCTAGAAGAAAGCCCCGGAGCGCTCGACGGCTCCGAGAAGAAGAGCTTTCGGCTCGGAAGTCCTGCCCCTACAGAGCCCGGCTTCTAGCCAAACTCCCTCGTAGGTAAGATACGCCTACCTAATAATAATTATTTGAGCTATTATTATGAGTTATATAACTGTCGTTATAATATCTTTTTAACCACTCGCGGTACGGGGAATCCGATTTGAAGGGCCGCCTGGGTTGTTGGATTTCAGAAGTGCTATATGCCAAAATGATCCTGCCCTCCGGTGTTTCATGTCTGGCCCCTGTCTGTACATAGTGGGTGAAGAGTATTGTGTTAACGCTTATATAATAGTAATAGTAACAAGACTATTAATTAGTCTCGTTGAACATTAGACTAAACTCTAGTGGTAATGATACTAGGTTTTGTCAAAGGAAAATTGTTTTAAGAGTAACGAAGTGTTGTCCGAGTGCCGAGTCACCACCTTTACAGGTGAGTGCATAGTTACTTTCATCTTACACATAGATATGAAGTATTTTATATAAATTACGTGCTATGTGTGTATACTGTCTGAATACTTGTTGTCTATGCTGGATGAAACGTTTTATACATGTTTTAAATGATCTAAACTGTATATGTATTTTATATCTACAAAATGTGTTGGGTAAAACATGGGTAGATTAGAGGTGAGATAAATGATGAGCGATAAAAGATTAGATAAATGATGAGCGATGAAAGATGAGATGAATGATGAGCGATTATATATGAGTGATAAAATATGGTGCGAAACGATGACCTATGTGATGAACTAAGCGATGAGCCAAAGCGATAAGCCAAAACGATGAGCCAAAATGATGAGCCAAACGTTGAGCCAAACGATGACCCAAGCGATGACCCTGTCATCTAGCAGAGTATGGATGACAACCACGGACTATTCTAGACAGTCTAGTGGAACACTAGCAGGCTCGCAACCTGTAGGTTTTGTGAACGATGTGTTCACCCGGTGTACTCTAAAAACCCGTTGACAGGTATTACGAGTGGACTCTTGAAAACGATACTGTCAATAAACGAGATAAACCCTGGCGACTATGCAGACTTAGCGCCGATTCCTTAGGATACTCCTTAGGAATGAATGAACGAGGAATAGCTGAATCTTAGGGTAGATCCTTAAGAGTAAAGAAGATAATGGGGATGGGTAATTGGGTTGATTGTTTGATGTTTAACATAATAATTATATTATTGTGGGTTGAAAACCCTATGTACTCACCAGGTTTCCCAACCTGACCCACTCAAGCTTATTTGTATCTCAGGTGTCGATATGAAGCTACTCTACACTAAGGGATTTAAAAGAGATGTAGATCACTAGTGTAAATGAATGTAAGTTCTGTTTATGCTTATGTTTATGTATTGACGATGACATCCCAAATGTTTTAAAATGGATAAAAATACATTTCTTCGGAAATGCTTTGATAACGTATTTATCATGTTTTTTCTATGAACAAATTCCGCAACATTTTTATTAAAAGAGGTACTCTGATTTTTATAAAGGATAAACAAAATCGGTCTTTTCTGGTCGTGAAAATGGGGAGTCATAGTTGGTATCAGAGCATTAGTTTAAGCGAACTAGGAATATGGATTTATTTCTAGACTTAAACTTAGAATGATAAGCGATGATCATGAGGAGTGTGTCTAATAAACTTAGGTAATACACCTGAATAGACACAAGCACTAACTTATTTAGGTAAAATGCCTAGAATGCTTTTATGTGCTAAATGATTTATGATATGCATTATATGATCGGATCTATGGTCTGTTGCCGACCGGATCTGGAAACTTTGTGTGTTTAGGATTCTAAACGTTTAATTACGGTATTAGAACTGACATATAACATTTCGGAGAGATAAGGAGATTTATATGTCAATCGTAGATAAAATCTTTCATATCTTAATTCTCGTCATTACATACCGAACGTCTGATTTGGTGTATAGAACGAAATGGCAAGAAACCGAAGTGGAAACGCGAATGGAAATAGAAATCAACCGCCTCAACCACCAGTGATCGAGTAAATACCTGTTGTAGTATCCACTCCTGAGCCAATCACAATGGCTGGAGTACAAGCCATGATTCGGGCTATGCTGGCTGAGCAAAGAGAAGAGATGAGGCAGATGTTGCTCGAAAATAGGGATGAACCTACGGTGCCCATTGTGCAACCTGAGTTGATCGCTGAACAATCGGAAGAAGGAAATTATAGCCGCACTGTGAGTCAAGTTGGAACCCATGGGGCAAGGAGGAATGGCCTGGAGAAGGGAAATGACAAGGATGGGCAGATGTATAAGAATTTCTTGGGTGCAAAACCACCGAGTCTCTCTGGAAGCCCAAAACCAGTGGAGATTATGGACTGGATCTCCGAGATGGAGATGGTATTTGAGAGCTGCGACTGCAGTGATAAGCAAAAGACCATCTTTGCAGTCAGACAACTAAAGACCGGAGTGTTAAGTTGGTGGAAGTTGCTGGCAGATACAATGCCACGAGGAGAAGCCATACGAATGTCTTGGGAAGCATTCACGGAGTAGTTAAAAATGCAGTACTGCTCAGAGATAGATCTGATAGTCCTAAACCACGAGTTTCAGAACCTGAAGAAAGGGAAGATGAGTGTTGATGAGTATGCCACCACATTCACTGAGAGGATGAAACTATTTCCCTACTTGGTGCCTACTGAACTCTCCAAGATAGATAGGTTCACTAACGGACTGCCCGTAGACTTTGGCCCAATGGTCAAAATGGCAACTATTTTGAAAACAGCCGTTAGAGTAGCTAAGAATATAGAGACTCGGATAAGAGAAAAGGGTCTAGAAAAAGATAAGGCAGGATAAAGGAGGAAGTTTGAAGGATCTTCAAGGCCCAACAAGGAGAGTAAATTCTTGAAGTTTGGAGGAGGAGGAATAGGCGAAGCAAGATGGTGTGATAAGTGCAAGAAGAAACATTTAGGAAAATGTGGCGAAGAGGTGATATGTTTCAAGTGTGGAAAGTCTGGCCATTACGCCACGAGTGCACATTCAACAAGAAGGTATGTTTCGGATGTAACAAAGAAGGGCATATTTCTAGAGACTGCCCAAAGAAAAACGAAGCAGCAAGGCCAAATGCACCGCCAAAGCCAAGGGTATTTCACATGATCCTCGACGAAGCAGATAACAACGTGAGGAATCAAGGATGAGGACTTCATATCCGAAGATCGATTTATGCAGTAGCCATAGTATCGTATTATGTAGCCTATTAGAGGCATAGTCTAGGGTGAACTTGAACACCTATGTAATCGTTTCAAGGAATAATATAAAACCTTCGTTTTGCTATCTGATGTGATAAGTTGTTATGTGATTTTCTTGTATGGGGACTTGGAAAACTACGAGACAATACTTGGGACGAGTATGAGTAGGTGTGAATGGTAATAGAGGCCTATACTACCATTACTACCGGACGCACAAGACTCACACTTGGATCAGGGAAAGTCACAAGGTTACCTAGAACCTAGTAGTTGATTTTGTTTTGTTCATGTATGTAATTACCATTGTTTCGGTAATGACTAAGAAGATGATTGTTATTCTTACCCTAGTGGTCATATCAAATTGAGTCAGACTACGATGAGCATGTTACGTGGTTCAGAGAACCAAGTTCGATGTCGCGTCTGACTTAAGACAAAATATTGAAATAAAGGATAATCAAAGCGATCAGTAGAGGTATCACGATAGTTGCTTGTAGCTAGAAATGCTACCTTTTAAGATGTGATTAGAACATGAAGGAAGGTATAGTCTGTTCTGGAATTTGACTCTAAGAGACCTGAGTCTAAGCGTTGCAACATGCGATGATAGGTCATTAGAATATGACACATTGGTCCATTGTAGTAATAAAAGAACTTATCTTAAGTTTGTTAAGAAGAAGAAGCAGTCTCCAGTAAGGATCGAGATTGTGACTTGAAAGTCATAATTTGGAGTCTAACGTGAGATAGGGAGCAGGTGCAAGATCGAGCACTGTCTGCAGTCAAGGAGTCTAAGAGTTAAATACTCGTTCAAAGCAACATAGAAGTTACGGTTATTACCTAGGATGAAGAGTTAACGTAGGGAGTCATTATACAAGCCCTGTTTCGTTGATGATTCCGGGACGTAATCATCATAGGGGGGAGATAATTGTAACGCCTGTAGATCAAGGCTAGTCAATTTAGAGACGATGAGCATCAAAATGAGTTTTTGATGGAATATTATTTAGAAGGAGTAATCTTAACCAAGTTGTAGAATATGTCACAACGGTTCCGTACATATAAATAATGCCGAAATCCGAGTTATAACGAAGAAGTTATGGCCTGTCGAAGTTTCTTCGCAACAAAACTGGCACGTCACTATGCGACGTAAATAGTGAATTTATGATAGAGGACTTTTTGTCCTTAGTGATCTAAACAAAAGTTGTAGTATACGTTAAACCGAGAGCGTGCATAAAAAGAACACCCAAATCTGACTTCGTATGAGGAAGTTATGATTTTTCTAAGATTTGGCCTAGCAGTGCACGACCCGAAACTCGAATTTTAGATCGAGCGGTTTTTGGCCAACGTGGCCTAAATTAGAATTGAAGATCTCATTAATAGGAACTCAATGACAAAAAGACAGACGAAAACGGAGTCCGTATGTAGAAGTTATGAATTTTACGCGGATATTTAACAGTGTAGTCACCTTCTACTGTTAAATATAAGATCGTTCGAGAATTAGCCGACGGAGTCAAAAGGAAAGTTGTAGATCTTATTTTTATCTACGCGTGGATATAAAAAACGTCACAAACGGAGCTCGTATGCGAAAGTTACAGATTTTAGAAGTCGGAAGCGTGTTGTGCGAAAATGGGTGATGTGACACAATCTTGGCCATTGCTTTCTCCCCAAGTCTTGCCACCAGATGGTGACATGTGGCACCAAGTGCAGCCATATTTCACCCTATAAATATAACCTCTCCCACCCTCATTTTCTTCACACCTTTCCCATTCTTTCTTCTCTCTACACTCTCTCTAAACCTCCCAAAAAAAACTCCCCTAGCGCTAGAAGAAAGCCCCGGAGCGCTCGACGACTCCGAGAAGAAGAGCTTTCAGCTCGGAAGTCCTGCCCCTGCAGAGCCCAGCTTCTAGCCAAACCCCCTCGTAGGTAAGATACTCCTACCTAATTTTTCATATAGCTTTTATTTAAATATAGTAACGTTATTAAGACCTTATAATAATTATTTGAGCTATTATTATGGGTTATATAAGTGTCGTTATAATATCTTTTTAACCATTCACGGTAAGGGGAATCCGGTTTGAAGGGCCGCCTGGGTTGTTGGATTTCAGAAGTGCTATATGCCAAAATGATCCTGCCCTCCGGTGTTTCATGTCTGGCCCCTGTCTGTACATAGTGGGTGAAGAGTATTGTGTTAACTCTTATATAATAGTAATAATAACAAGACTATTAATTAGTCTCGTTGAACATTAGACTAAACTCTCATCGTAATGATACTAGGTTTTGTCAAAGGAAAATTGTTTTAAGAGTAACGAAGTGATGTCCGAGTGCCGAGTCACCACCATTAAAGGTGAGTGCATAGTTACTTTCATCTTACACATAGATATGAAGTATTTTATATAAATTACGTGCTATGTGTGTATACTGTCTGAATACTTGTTGTCTACGCTGGATGAAACGTTTTATACATGTTTTAAATGATCTAAACTGTATATGTATTTTATATCTACAAAATGTGCTGGGTAAAACATGGGTAGATTAGAGGTGAGATAAATGATGAGCGATAAAAGATGAGTTATAAACCTCAAGTCGTGTGCTAGTGATGAACTTCAGGTTTTTATCCTTGATTAGCTCTTGAGACTTTCAAGACCTATAGGACTCCCACTGTCCTCTTGACATATAAGACTCTCTTGTCAAATATTCAAGAGATAGTTCGGATTGTTTATCAAGACAAACATTTCACACAATTAGCCTTAGTTGGTCTCTATTTTATCCAAAACATCACAACTTACCAATTTCAAATATACAAGAGTAGAACATAATCTACTCTTACATTTGACTAGTGTTATAAACCTTCTTTAAGGCGTGTCACTCAAGTTACAATCTTGGAGTATGACTCTAAGACTTGTTTTGGAACGAAGTATGACTCATCTCCTTGATTTAACCACTTCAACAATTCAAGACTCCTCTTCTTAGCCATTAGAATGCACTAGGATGACCTTAGAGGACTAATTGTGATATAGTTTCTTAATCATTAAGATGATCACAAAACATGATACTAAAGTACTCTCCCATCTTTTCAGATTTGAGAAACTTTTATCTTTCTGCCTAATTTGATTCTTCTCATTCGTTCTGATATACATTGAATCTTTTCCAATGTTTCAGAATTATACTTAAACTTGTAAGTATAACCATATTTACTAAGCTTTAGTAAATCATGACGAATAGTCTTATCGATCTTTTGTGGTGGACTTGACCAGTGCACAAGAATGTGTACTCGATCCTTTAGTCCTTTCCTTGTTCACATAAGGAATTAGTCTTAATTTTTCCAAAGCTAAAAGTTCTCATTCATCATACTATACAACTTGCATGATTCCGAGTTTCGGTCCAATTTGAAACTTGGGTGATGAGAATCTTTCCTTATTTGGCAAATTTAGACACTACCACAAATGAAAGAATCAAATCCATTTTCCAATATTGTTCTTAATGGAATCATATAAGCAACAATTTTTCACAAATGCCATTGTAAGGATACTTAAAATAAATAAAAATAAAACCTTTTTCTTTTATTTTAAAACTTTTCGGAAAAACTTCTTATCCTTACAATCCATATGAAAACCTTGTTGTTATATATTCCTAAGCAATATATATCATAACTCTTTAAGTAACAGCCCAAAATTCTGATCACCGAACCATGCGACCGAAATCCATCTTCACGATCAGAATCAGCATATACTTCCTTTAAGCTTCCTCTCCTTCTTTGACTCTTAAGACATCAATATGTGACCCAGTCACATCATGTAATAAGAATCTCCAAGTAGGAACTTAATAGAGTTACACAATGGACTTTACCTGAAGTAGAGTCAAACTTTTGACTTTACCAGATCTTTCAGGTAAATCTGGCAGCTTCGCAGCCAATGCCCCTTCTTTTGGCAAAAGAAACATATGGACTCTTTGGAAATGGCACATGAGACTATCTCAGACTTATCCTTTCTCTTTACCATTAGGTCAAATGACTTGACCATGGTCGATCCCTTTCCATTGGGAAGAGAAAGCTTTTCTGGACTTCTAATGTTACCATTGTCAATGTCCATGGAAGTTTGGGAAGTTGATCTTCCAATCAAATTTTGCTTTACCAGTGCCCCAAATCATTGCTAATTTAGCAGCATCAGGCAAATAGGTAAGATCATTAAGGGTCATGTCTTGATCTGTCATCAGGGTGTGACTGAAGAACCAAGTCAACAGCCAGCTACCTCGAGACTTCGACACCCGACTCTCCCGGCTTGCCAATAGGGATTGAGTGACCTTGAACTTTTCAAGTATTTGAACTTGTGGGATAGGGAGAATAATTGGAGGAGGTGGAGGAAGTGAAGCATGATTTCCAGTCCCATTAATGCACAACAAAGGGATTAATCTTTCACCTTGATTGCCATGTGGGATATCATCTTCAATAGGAAAGCTTGTTCCTAAAGATTTGGGAAGACCATAGTTGTCTGAACTAGACAACTATAATGGGAGAAATTCAAGTTTAGTTGATTTAAAGTCCTTAATATAACACCCAATATGAAATATTAAGGCTAGGATCCAACAACCTATTTATAACCGGAAGAGGGATGCCGTAATCCAAGCTATAAAATAGTTGAAGGTAGGTAAATGATGATTTACCAATTTCCACCATGAAAACGAAATATAATTAAGTTTTAATTGGATTTGAAACTCCTAGATCTTTTGAGATACATTGAACTTTCAATGGCATGTTTGAATCTCGATTGTGCCCTCTCAAGTTTGTGACTGGGATGCCGAGGATCACAAACAAGGTGTGAATAACCATGCAAATTGACTTGGTACCCTCAACTTTATCACCTAATTGATGTGCCGGTTAACCACACACGCTCCACCAATCTATGATAAACTTAAGTTACCCTTCGCCACACATTGTCAGTCCCATGTTAGTGTGCCGGTTAACCACACACGCTCCACTAACGACTTAACAAAGGTGCAAAGTGTAATTTCATGGGTTAGCACCATTTCACATTTTCCTAAGTAACTAAGATTGGGAATTTATAAGTGTTTAGTTACTTAGTATTTATCATTATACTTTTAATGAAAGGAGAATTATAGTCTTTATCCTACCCGTTCGGCTAACGACCCTCCACCAGTCAAGGAAGCGGTGGGTGAGAGTGGACACCCATTAAACTGTCATTTTATAGGCAGTAACCTTATACCCCCCTTATAGACCGGCTTTGTGAATGAGGCCTACTAATGGTAAGATTGACTTTATCTTATACATATCTATATAATTAAAATTATAATAATAGTATAAGGGTTGAATTTTAAACTTTTAAAATTCTAAGGTCTAGTTTGGAATTAAAGTATACATGGGGGGTAACTTTACAAATTCCAAAACTTGAGGACAAGTTTTGAAACCTTTCAAAACTCTTGGATTTTTCATAACTTATGAGTTTAATTAAGGTTTAATGAAAAAAAAATTCAAGTTCCATAACTTGAGGATAAGTTATGGAAGACATTAAATCATTTAATGATGACATTAAAAATAGTGACTCTTCTATTTTCATAACCTATGAGACTTAATGACACTTTAAAAAGAAAAATTCTTCACTTTCCATAACTTGAGGACAAGTTATGGAGTTCATAAAAACCATTAAGATCAAATATTCCAATTAACACAATAATCAAATAATTTTTCTATGATCTAGATTAAACTCATAAGTAAAGATAATTCACATCAACAATTTTCAAGAAATTAGATAATCATATAAACTAATACAAATCTTGAAACTTTGACAATTATCCTTTGAAGACTCTTGGAATTCATAACCTAAAGAGTTAATAAATGACGCATTTCACATCCATAACTAATGGAAGTTTCAAAACTCTTAAGATCATAACTTTAAAAAAAAAACTTTTGAGTTCCAAAATTTTATGACAAAATTTGTAACTCCTTAAAACCATTTAGATCAAACTTTTAAAACAAATAAAATAATCATATCATTCTATCTTTTAATAAATTGACCTAATTCAACTCTTGTAGTAAAATTTATAAGTAATTAGTTTTTCATAAAATCAAGTAATTATCATAAAATTTGACAAACTTCATGTTTTTTTATTTTTTTTTCCTTCAACTTGAAAAAAAATACATTTGCATCAAATATAATAGAAAACAACCCATGGCTCTGATACCACTGTTGGATTTTGGTATAATACAACATCCTATGGTGCACATACAACCCTAAATACTTTGGATCTATGTTTTCACTAATTATACATGCAAATGGTTTCCAAGGCATTAAACCTATAACTAGCATGCATTTGACATAAACCATATAATATACTAGTTAGGGAAACATACATTTTATGTGGCTTGAAGTCTTGATGTATTTGGCCTTAAGAGCTTAGCACCAATAGTATGAAATGCCTCAAATGGAATCACAACACACCTAGGACAAAGGTGGCTCTTGAGAGAGAATTCCATGCACCAAAACACCTCCATATTTCTCTAAGAAAAGAAGTGGTGATTTTGGCTATGGAGTAACCTATTTATATGTAGGATTCCAAGGGTCATGGGTATAACCCATAATCCATACCCATGGGTTTTATGATCCATGGTTCTTGTGGCCCAACTCTTTATGTATCCATACATAAACTTGGTCCAACATGGATCATAAGCCCAACACATATAAATATAACTAATTATCATAATTAGTCCCCATAGATTTAATTAGGCTCTTTTGATCACTAAATTAATTCCAAATTAATTCTTGATCGATACTAATTAAAACATATGATTTCATATTAATATATTATAACTTATAATATATGAATAAACCATAAATAACCTTCTCTCAAAAGTCCATCCTAACAAATTGTCCTGATGATATGCAACCCAAATGGACCATGCTACTCTCGGGTCAAGTACATACCAATAATAGTTATGGGCTTAGACATTTAATCCAACAGTCTCCCACTTGGATAAGTCTAAAACTATTATTGCAAGTATGACTTCATAACCCGACTAGCAATCGTAGCTCTTAAAGCCACTGTCGAACTCTGAACAAATCAATGACGCGTCCATTAGATAAGGGATCATATATTCCTCCATTCTAGATATCATATGGACTGAGACATGGATTATAATCATTCTCTCTGTCCATTTGTTGTTTCCCGATTTCCGATTTATGACGACCAACTAATTGAACAAATCAAATCAGTCTAGGCTTGGCCAAGCACTTAGGGTGTCATCACTAAATCATCGAGGGGTCCACATATATCGCTTTTATCCCTTTAAGGGTAAAAGGAATGGATAAACTTCGACTCATATGGCTTGTTCTACTACTTGTTGAATCATACACAAAGACACGTTTTATAACATCGAGTTACCAATGCGTTTTCGTGCAATCAATGTATAACCAACTCATAGTAACAACTCATATCTCTAGGTTTGAAGAATATAAGATATTATCGTCTCATGATTCACTCGTGATAAAATCCATGAAGTGATTCAAATGAGCGTGGGTTGAATCCAATACTCAGAACTTACGAGCACTCGTGAATGTTGCAACAACTCTTGCTTTGTCCACTACCTTGGACATCTACAAACCCGATTCATGACAGTCTTGCCTTAATACTTACTTCCAACGTATTATCGACTGTGGATGGTTTGAATAACTTAGTAATTCGAGAAGAACGACATAGTTATTCTGGAAGTCAAAAAATGCAAAGTGAAACACAATAATAATCAAATCCAATATGGTCTCAAAACTTATGAATATAAATAAAACACCTTTTATTTATCACCATATGATTACACATTATTCATTGTATACCGTTTCAAATTATCAACTTTATACTTGAATTAAAACACTGGTTGTCCCATGCTCCAAGCATGTACACTATGTTTTCTAAACACTAGTCATGCCATACACCAAGTATGCATACTATGTTTGTGCAAACATTAGTTATGCCATACACCAAGTATACACACTAAGTTTGTTTATGATCTTTACTTTGTGAAATAGATCGATTGAACATAACTCCAATGATTCTCATTTCACAGTCCCAAAACCTTATCGTAAATGTAAGAATTCCAAATTCCTACCATTTACTTAAATCTGTTAGATTTTAAACTTATATGCACTGATCCTCTTGTAATGATTATGCACAAAGTCACAAAGACTTGTCAACAGACATTACAGAGTATTCCAATGAAGATCAACTCCATGGAAACATCCTTCTTGCATTAAGTTTTCTAATCTTACACAGATTGAATAATTTCCAACTTTGAAACATTTCCATATTCCATTTTGACTATCACTTCTGAATAAGAGTTGCCTCCTTACAGAATAAGTCAATATGGTCCTTCCAAAATTAACATTATACTTCCAACTGTCCTTGAGCAACCAATCTTTGGTAAACCTTAGATTGTCCTTGAAAATTGCTTAATCAGTTTAGTCATATCCAATTCTAGAATTTTCCCTTCTTAATGCCCTAAGCATTTGGAAAATTTAGAAAGGATGAATATTATAGCACACGCAATCGATCCTATATCCGAAGCATATGGGACACGATTCATGATGTCTCACATAAAGACATGATACTAAACCAGTCTTTTGCTACAATATTTCTATTTCTATTTGCCAAGTTCTCATAATTCAGATTATGAAAAGGGATGCTGTAATCATAATCGAATTTTAGAATGCAAATAATGGACCCATATATAGAATTTCCTTATGTTGAGCCATTCCAACACAAAATTCATATATGTATCCTTGACTAAAGATGATTAAAACCTCAATCTAAGCTTTTAGAATTGAAATGAAGTATAAATTCCTCTCCCTTAATTATAGCAAAACAACTTTTCAACCCCTGCAACTCCACGAATTGAAACTTTTGTTTTCTATAATTAACATTGCTAACTTGCAATAATAAACTTAATAATCATGCTCCCACTAACATGATCATTATTAGCATAACACTTATGCTCCCACTAGCTTTGACATGTATCCAGAAATCAGCTGTACTTCTAGAAATCAATACTTTATTGACTTTCTTACCAAAGCTCAGATTTCTAATACGAGATGCTTTGATAGAACTTTATCAAAATCATACACTTTTCCTTAGATAGCTCACATGTGTGTCTAAATAATTTAAGAACTATGAAAAGGGATTCCGTAATCATAGTCTCAATTGTTTAGACCTTTGCCATTTCTCACAAGTCCATGTTAGTGTGCCGGTTAACCACACACGCTCCACTAACGACTTTGAGAATGCAAATATCACATTTGTTGTCTACTTAAAATCTACTTAGTGAAAGTATTTCCTCACCATCATTTTCATAAATAGGAGAGAAACCTTATGACACTTAGATTTTATGGTGTATGAGTTCTATCCATATGAATTTGTCAAAACCATAATCACAAGACAAGGTTAATGACAAATCCAAACACATATGGACTGAACTTGTGCAATCTTAAATTCTTGCCACCTGGCAGTACAAGGGCCTGCCATTGCTTCCAAGTTGTTATGCAACCAATTGAGAACTTTCAGAACTCATATGCAAAGCCAACTTTAACTGGAATAGGCACAGAAATGTCAACACGATAGGTTATAAACCTCAAGTCGTGTGCTAGTGATGAACTTCAGGTTTTTATCCTTGATTAGCTCTTGAGACTTTCAAGACCTATAGGACTCCCACTGTCCTCTTGACATATAAGACTCTCTTGTTAAATATTCAAGAGATAGTTCGGATTGTTTATCAAGACAAACATTTCACACAATTAGCCTTAGTTGGTCTCTATTTTATCCAAAACATCACAACTTACCAATTTCAAATATACAAGAGTAGAACATAATCTACTCTTACATTTGACTAGTGTTATAAACCTTCTTTAAGGCGTGTCACTCAAGTTACAATCTTGGAGTATGACTCTAAGACTTGTTTTGGAACGAAGTATGACTCATCTCCTTGATTTAACCACTTCAACAATTCAAGACTCCTCTTCTTAGCCATTAGAATGAACTAAGATGACCTTAGAGGACTAATTGTGATATAGTTTCTTAATCATTAAGATGATCACAAAACATGATACTAAAGTACTCTCCCATCTTTTCAGATTTGAGAAACTTTTATCTTTCTGCCTAATTTGATTCTTCTCATTCGTTCTGACATACATTGAATCTTTTCCAATGTTTCAGAATTATACTTAAACTTGTAAGTATAACCATATTTACTAAGCTTTAGTAAATCATGACGAATAGTCTTATCGATCTTTTGTGGTGGACTTGACCAGTGCACAAGAATGTGTACTCGATCCTTTAGTCCTTTCCTTGTTCACATAAGGAATTAGTCTTAATTTTTCCAAAGCTAAAAGTTCTCATTCATCATACTATACAACTTGCATGATTCCGAGTTTCGGTCCAATTTGAAACTTGGGTGACGAGAATATTTCCTTATTTGGCAAATTTAGACACTACCACAAATGAAAGAATCAAATCCATTTTCCAATATTGCTCTTAATGGAATCATATAAGCAACAATTTTTCACAAATCCCATTGTAAGGATACTTAAAATAAATAAAAATAAAACCTTTTTCTTTTATTTTAAAACTTTGCGGAAAAACTTCTTATCCTTACAATCCATATGAAAACCTTGTTGTTATATATTACTAAGCAATATATATCATAACTCTTTAAGTAACAGCCCAAAATTCTGATCACCGAACCATGCGACCGAAATCCATCTTCGCGATCAGAATCAACATATACTTCCTTTAAGCTTCCTCTCCTTTCTTTGACTCTTAAGACATCAATATGTGACCCAGTCACATCATGTAATAAGAATCTCCAAGTAGGAACTTAATAGAGTTACACAATGGACTTTACCTGAAGTAGAGTCAAACTTTTGACTTTACCAGATCTTTCAGGTAAATCTGGCAGCTTCGCAGCCAATGCCCCTTCTTTTGGCAAAAGAAACATATGGACTCTTTGGAAATGGCACATGAGACTATCTCAGACTTATCCTTTCTCTTTACCATTAGGTCAAATGACTTGACCATGGTCGATCCCTTTCCATTGGGAAGAGAAAGCTTTTCTGGACTTCTAATGTTACCATTGTCAATGTCCATGGAAGTTTGGGAAGTTGATCTTCCAATCAAATTTTGCTTTACCAGTGCCCCAAATCATTGCTAATTTAGCAGCATCAGGCAAATAGGTAAGATCATTAAGGGTCATGTCTTGATCTGTCATCAGGGTGTGACTGAAGAACCAAGTCAACAGCCAGCTACCTCGAGACTTCGACACCCGACTCTCCCGGCTTGCCAATAGGGATTGAGTGACCTTGAACTTTTCAAGTATTTGAACTTGTGGGATAGGGAGAATAATTGGAGGAGGTGGAGGAAGTGAAGCATGATTTCCAGTCCCATTAATGCACAACAAAGGGATTAATCTTTCACCTTGATTGCCATGTGGGATATCATCTTCAATAGGAAAGCTTGTTCCTAAAGATTTGGGAAGACCATAGTTGTCTGAACTAGACAACTATAATGGGAGAAATTCAAGTTTAGTTGATTTAAAGTCCTTAATATAACACCCAATATGAAATATTAAGGCTAGGATCCAACAACCTATTTATAACCGGAAGAGGGATGCCGTAATCCAAGCTATAAAATAGTTGAAGGTAGGTAAATGATGATTTACCAATTTCCACCATGAAAACGAAATATAATTAAGTTTTAATTGGATTTGAAACTCCTAGATCTTTTGAGATACATTGAACTTTCAATGGCATGTTTGAATCTCGATTGTGCCCTCTCAAGTTTGTGACTGGGATGCCGAGGATCACAAACAAGGTGTGAATAACCATGCAAATTGACTTGGTACCCTCAACTTTATCACCTAATTGATGTGCCGGTTAACCACACACGCTCCACCAATCTATGATAAACTTAAGTTACCCTTCGCCACACATTGTCAGTCCCATGTTAGTGTGCCGGTTAACCACACACGCTCCACTAACGACTTAACAAAGGTGCAAAGTGTAATTTCATGGGTTAGCACCATTTCACATTTTCCTAAGTAACTAAGATTGGGAATTTATAAGTGTTTAGTTACTTAGTATTTATCATTATACTTTTAATGAAAGGAGAATTATAGTCTTTATCCTACCCGTTCGGCTAACGACCCTCCACCAGTCAAGGAAGCGGTGGGTGAGAGTGGACACCCATTAAACTGTCATTTTATAGGCAGTAACCTTATACCCCCCTTATAGACCGGCTTTGTGAATGAGGCCTACTAATGGTAAGATTGACTTTATCTTATACATATCTATATAATTAAAATTATAATAATAGTATAAGGGTTGAATTTTAAACTTTTAAAATTCTAAGGTCTAGTTTGGAATTAAAGTATACATGGGGGGTAACTTTACAAATTCCAAAACTTGAGGACAAGTTTTGAAACCTTTCAAAACTCTTGGATTTTTCATAACTTATGAGTTTAATTAAGGTTTAATGAAAAAAAAAATTCAAGTTCCATAACTTGAGGATAAGTTATGGAAGACATTAAATCATTTAATGATGACATTAAAAATAGTGACTCTTCTATTTTCATAACCTATGAGACTTAATGACACTTTAAAAAGAAAAACTCTTCACTTTCCATAACTTGAGGACAAGTTATGGAGTTCATAAAAACCATTAAGATCAAATATTCCAATTAACACAATAATCAAATAATTTTTCTATGATCTAGATTAAACTCATAAGTAAAGATAATTCACATCAACAATTTTCAAGAAATTAGATAATCATATAAACTAATACAAATCTTGAAACTTTGACAATTATCCTTTGAAGACTCTTGGAATTCATAACCTAAAGAGTTAATAAATGACGCATTTCACATCCATAACTAATGGAAGTTTCAAAACTCTTAAGATCATAACTTTAAAAAAAAACTTTTGAGTTCCAAAATTTTATGACAAAATTTGTAACTCCTTAAAACCATTTAGATCAAACTTTTAAAACAAATAAAATAATCATATCATTCTATCTTTTAATAAATTGACCTAATTCAACTCTTGTAGTAAAATTTATAAGTAATTAGTTTTTCATAAAATCAAGTAATTATCATAAAATTTGACAAACTTCATGTTTTTTTTTTTTTTTTTTCCTTCAACTTGAAAAAAAATACATTTGCATCAAATATAATAGAAAACAACCCATGGCTCTGATACCACTGTTGGATTTTGGTATAATACAACATCCTATGGTGCACATACAACCCTAAATACTTTGGATCTATGTTTTCACTAATTATACATGCAAATGGTTTCCAAGGCATTAAACCTATAACTAGCATGCATTTGACATAAACCATATAATATACTAGTTAGGGAAACATACATTTTATGTGGCTTGAAGTCTTGATGTATTTGGCCTTAAGAGCTTAGCACCAATAGTATGAAATGCCTCAAATGGAATCACAACACACCTAGGACAAAGGTGGCTCTTGAGAGAGAATTCCATGCACCAAAACACCTCCATATTTCTCTAAGAAAAGAAGTGGTGATTTTGGCTATGGAGTAACCTATTTATATGTAGGATTCCAAGGGTCATGGGTATAACCCATAATCCATACCCATGGGTTTTATGATCCATGGTTCTTGTGGCCCAACTCTTTATGTATCCATACATAAACTTGGTCCAACATGGATCATAAGCCCAACACATATAAATATAACTAATTATCATAATTAGTCCCCATAGATTTAATTAGGCTCTTTTGATCACTAAATTAATTCCAAATTAATTCTTGATCGATACTAATTAAAACATATGATTTCATATTAATATATTATAACTTATAATATATGAATAAACCATAAATAACCTTCTCTCAAAAGTCCATCCTAACAAATTGTCCTGATGATATGCAACCCAAATGGACCATGCTACTCTCGGGTCAAGTACATACCAATAATAGTTATGGGCTTAGACATTTAATCCAATAGTCTCCCACTTGGATAAGTCTAAAACTATTATTGCAAGTATGACTTCATAACCCGACTAGCAATCGTAGCTCTTAAAGCCACTGTCGAACTCTGAACAAATCAATGACGCGTCCATTAGATAAGGGATCATATATTCCTCCATTCTAGATATCATATGGACTGAGACATGGATTATAATCATTCTCTCTGTCCATTTGTTGTTTCCCGATTTCCGATTTATGACGACCAACTAATTGAACAAATCAAATCAGTCTAGGCTTGGCCAAGCACTTAGGGTGTCATCACTAAATCATCGAGGGGTCCACATATATCGCTTTTATCCCTTTAAGGGTAAAAGGAATGGATAAACTTCGACTCATATGGCTTGTTCTACTACTTGTTGAATCATACACAAAGACACGTTTTATAACATCGAGTTACCAATGCGTTTTCGTGCAATCAATGTATAACCAACTCATAGTAACAACTCATATCTCTAGGTTTGAAGAATATAAGATATTATCGTCTCATGATTCACTCGTGATAAAATCCATGAAGTGATTCAAATGAGCGTGGGTTGAATCCAATACTCAGAACTTACGAGCACTCGTGAATGTTGCAACAACTCTTGCTTTGTCCACTACCTTGGACATCTACAAACCCGATTCATGACAGTCTTGCCTTAATACTTACTTCCAACGTATTATCGACTGTGGATGGTTTGAATAACTTAGTAATTCGAGAAGAACGACATAGTTATTCTGGAAGTCAAAAAATGCAAAGTGAAACACAATAATAATCAAATCCAATATGGTCTCAAAACTTATGAATATAAATAAAACACCTTTTATTTATCACCATATGATTACACATTATTCATTGTATACCGTTTCAAATTATCAACTTTATACTTGAATTAAAACACTGGTTGTCCCATGCTCCAAGCATGTACACTATGTTTTCTAAACACTAGTCATGCCATACACCAAGTATGCATACTATGTTTGTGCAAACATTAGTTATGCCATACACCAAGTATACACACTAAGTTTGTTTATGATCTTTACTTTGTGAAATAGATCGATTGAACATAACTCCAATGATTCTCATTTCACAGTCCCAAAACCTTATCGTAAATGTAAGAATTCCAAATTCCTACCATTTACTTAAATCTGTTAGATTTTAAACTTATATGCACTGATCCTCTTGTAATGATTATGCACAAAGTCACAAAGACTTGTCAACAGACATTACAGAGTATTCCAATGAAGATCAACTCCATGGAAACATCCTTCTTGCATTAAGTTTTCTAATCTTACACAGATTGAATAATTTCCAACTTTGAAACATTTCCATATTCCATTTTGACTATCACTTCTGAATAAGAGTTGCCTCCTTACAGAATAAGTCAATATGGTCCTTCCAAAATTAACATTATACTTCCAACTGTCCTTGAGCAACCAATCTTTGGTAAACCTTAGATTGTCCTCGAAAATTGCTTAATCAGTTTAGTCATATCCAATTCTAGAATTTTCCCTTCTTAATGCCCTAAGCATTTGGAAAATTTAGAAAGGATGAATATTATAGCACACACAATCGATCCTATATCCGAAGCATATGGGACACGATTCATGATGTCTCACATAAAGACATGATACTAAACCAGTCTTTTGCTACAATATTTCTATTTCTATTTGCCAAGTTCTCATAATTCAGATTATGAAAAGGGATGCTGTAATCATAATCGAATTTTAGAATGCAAATAATGGACCCATATATAGAATTTCCTTATGTTGAGCCATTCCAACACAAAATTCATATATGTATCCTTGACTAAAGATGATTAAAACCTCAATCTAAGCTTTTAGAATTGAAATGAAGTATAAATTCCTCTCCCTTAATTATAGCAAAACAACTTTTCAACCCCTGCAACTCCACGAATTGAAACTTTTGTTTTCTATAATTAACATTGCTAACTTGCAATAATAAACTTAATAATCATGCTCCCACTAACATGATCATTATTAGCATAACACTTATGCTCCCACTAGCTTTGACATGTATCCAGAAATCAGCTGTACTTCTAGAAATCAATACTTTATTGACTTTCTTACCAAAGCTCAGATTTCTAATACGAGATGCTTTGATAGAACTTTATCAAAATCATACACTTTTCCTTAGATAGCTCACATGTGTGTCTAAATAATTTAAGAACTATGAAAAGGGATTCCGTAATCATAGTCTCAATTGTTTAGACCTTTGCCATTTCTCACAAGTCCATGTTAGTGTGCCGGTTAACCACACACGCTCCACTAACGACTTTGAGAATGCAAATATCACATTTGTTGTCTACTTAAAATCTACTTAGTGAAAGTATTTCCTCACCATCATTTTCATAAATAGGAGAGAAACCTTATGACACTTAGATTTTATGGTGTATGAGTTCTATCCATATGAATTTGTCAAAACCATAATCACAAGACAAGGTTAATGACAAATCCAAACACATATGGACTGAACTTGTGCAATCTTAAATTCTTGCCACCTGGTAGTACAAGGGCCTGGCATTGCTTCCAAGTTGTTATGCAACCAATTGAGAACTTTCAGAACTCATATGCAAAGCCAACTTTAACTGGAATAGGCACAGAAATGTCAACACGATAGGTTATAAACCTCAAGTCGTGTGCTAGTGATGAACTTCAGGTTTTTATCCTTGATTAGCTCTTGAGACTTTCAAGACCTATAGGACTCCCACTGTCCTCTTGACATATAAGACTCTCTTGTCAAATATTCAAGAGATAGTTCGGATTGTTTATCAAGACAAGCATTTCACACAATTAGCCTTAGTTGGTCTCTATTTTATCCAAAACATCACAACTTACCAATTTCAAATATACAAGAGTAGAACATAATCTACTCTTACATTTGACTAGTGTTATAAACCTTCTTTAAGGCGTGTCACTCAAGTTACAATCTTGGAGTATGACTCTAAGACTTGTTTTGGAACGAAGTATGACTCATCTCCTTGATTTAACCACTTCAACAATTCAAGACTCCTCTTCTTAGCCATTAGAATGAACTAAGATGACCTTAGAGGACTAATTGTGATATAGTTTCTTAATCATTAAGATGATCACAAAACATGATACTAAAGTACTCTCCCATCTTTTCAGATTTGAGAAACTTTTATCTTTCTGCCTAATTTGATTCTTCTCATTCGTTCTGACATACATTGAATCTTTTCCAATGTTTCAGAATTATACTTAAACTTGTAAGTATAACCATATTTACTAAGCTTTAGTAAATCATGACGAATAGTCTTATCGATCTTTTGTGGTGGACTTGACCAGTGCACAAGAATGTGTACTCGATCCTTTAGTCCTTTCCTTGTTCACATAAGGAATTAGTCTTAATTTTTCCAAAGCTAAAAGTTCTCATTCATCATACTATACAACTTGCATGATTCCGAGTTTCGGTCCAATTTGAAACTTGGGTGACGAGAATATTTCCTTATTTGGCAAATTTAGACACTACCACAAATGAAAGAATCAAATCCATTTTCCAATATTGCTCTTAATGGAATCATATAAGCAACAATTTTTCACAAATCCCATTGTAAGGATACTTAAAATAAATAAAAATAAAACCTTTTTCTTTTATTTTAAAACTTTGCGGAAAAACTTCTTATCCTTACAATCCATATGAAAACCTTGTTGTATTCCTAAGCAATATATATCATAACTCTTTAAGTAACAGCCCAAAATTCTGATCACCGAACCATGCGACCGAAATCCATCTTCGCGATCAGAATCAACATATACTTCCTTTAAGCTTCCTCTCCTTTCTTTGACTCTTAAGACATCAATATGTGACCCAGTCACATCATGTAATAAGAATCTCCAAGTAGGAACTTAATAGAGTTACACAATGGACTTTACCTGAAGTAGAGTCAAACTTTTGACTTTACCAGATCTTTCAGGTAAATCTGGCAGCTTCGCAGCCAATGCCCCTTCTTTTGGCAAAAGAAACATATGGACTCTTTGGAAATGGCACATGAGACTATCTCAGACTTATCCTTTCTCTTTACCATTAGGTCAAATGACTTGACCATGGTCGATCCCTTTCCATTGGGAAGAGAAAGCTTTTCTGGACTTCTAATGTTACCATTGTCAATGTCCATGGAAGTTTGGGAAGTTGATCTTCCAATCAAATTTTGCTTTACCAGTGCCCCAAATCATTGCTAATTTAGCAGCATCAGGCAAATAGGTAAGATCATTAAGGGTCATGTCTTGATCTGTCATCAGGGTGTGACTGAAGAACCAAGTCAACAGCCAGCTACCTCGAGACTTCGACACCCGACTCTCCCGGCTTGCCAATAGGGATTGAGTGACCTTGAACTTTTCAAGTATTTGAACTTGTGGGATAGGGAGAATAATTGGAGGAGGTGGAGGAAGTGAAGCATGATTTCCAGTCCCATTAATGCACAACAAAGGGATTAATCTTTCACCTTGATTGCCATGTGGGATATCATCTTCAATAGGAAAGCTTGTTCCTAAAGATTTGGGAAGACCATAGTTGTCTGAACTAGACAACTATAATGGGAGAAATTCAAGTTTAGTTGATTTAAAGTCCTTAATATAACACCCAATATGAAATATTAAGGCTAGGATCCAACAACCTATTTATAACCGGAAGAGGGATGCAGTAATCCAAGCTATAAAATAGTTGAAGGTAGGTAAATGATGATTTACCAATTTCCACCATGAAAACGAAATATAATTAAGTTTTAATTGGATTTGAAACTCCTAGATCTTTTGAGATACATTGAACTTTCAATGGCATGTTTGAATCTCGATTGTGCCCTCTCAAGTTTGTGACTGGGATGCCGAGGATCACAAACAAGGTGTGAATAACCATGCAAATTGACTTGGTACCCTCAACTTTATCACCTAATTGATGTGCCGGTTAACCACACACGCTCCACCAATCTATGATAAACTTAAGTTACCCTTCGCCACACATTGTCAGTCCCATGTTAGTGTGCCGGTTAACCACACACGCTCCACTAACGACTTAACAAAGGTGCAAAGTGTAATTTCATGGGTTAGCACCATTTCACATTTTCCTAAGTAACTAAGATTGGGAATTTATAAGTGTTTAGTTACTTAGTATTTATCATTATACTTTTAATGAAAGGAGAATTATAGTCTTTATCCTACCCGTTCGGCTAACGACCCTCCACCAGTCAAGGAAGCGGTGGGTGAGAGTGGACACCCATTAAACTGTCATTTTATAGGCAGTAACCTTATACCCCCCTTATAGACCGGCTTTGTGAATGAGGCCTACTAATGGTAAGATTGACTTTATCTTATACATATCTATATAATTAAAATTATAATAATAGTATAAGGGTTGAATTTTAAACTTTTAAAATTCTAAGGTCTAGTTTGGAATTAAAGTATACATGGGGGGTAACTTTACAAATTCCAAAACTTGAGGACAAGTTTTGAAACCTTTCAAAACTCTTGGATTTTTCATAACTTATGAGTTTAATTAAGATTTAATGAAAAAAAATTCAAGTTCCATAACTTGAGGACAAGTTATGGAAGACATTAAATCATTTAATGATGACATTAAAAATAATGACTCTTCTATTTTCATAACCTATGAGACTTAATGACACTTTAAAAAGAAAAACTCTTCACTTTCCATAACTTGAGGACAAGTTATGGAGTTCATAAAAACCATTAAGATCAAATATTCCAATTAACACAATAATCAAATAATTTTTCTATGATCTAGATTAAACTCATAAGTAAAGATAATTCACATCAACAATTTTCAAGAAATTAGATAATCATATAAACTAATACAAATCTTGAAACTTTGACAATTATCCTTTGAAGACTCTTGGAATTCATAACCTAAAGAGTTAATAAATGAGACATTTCACATCCATAACTAATGGAAGTTTCAAAACTCTTAAGATCATAACTTTAAAAAAAAACTTTTGAGTTCCAAAATTTTATGACAAAATTTGTAACTCCTTAAAACCATTTAGATCAAACTTTTAAAACAAATAAAATAATCATATCATTCTATCTTTTAATAAATTGACCTAATTCAGCTCTTGTAGTAAAGTGACTCAAGTTTTATAAGTAATTAGTTTTTCATAAAATCAAGTAATTATCATAAAATTTGACAAACTTCATGTTTTTTTATTTTTTTTTCCTTCAACTTGAAAAAAAAAATACATTTGCATCAAATATAATAGAAAACAACCCATGGCTCTGATACCACTGTTGGATTTTGGTATAATACAACATCCTATGGTGCACATACAACCCTAAATACTTTGGATCTATGTTTTCACTAATTATACATGCAAATGGTTTCCAAGGCATTAAACCTATAACTAGCATGCATTTGACATAAACCATATAATATACTAGTTAGGGAAACATACATTTTATGTGGCTTGAAGTCTTGATGTATTTGGCCTTAAGAGCTTAGCACCAATAGTATGAAATGCCTCAAATGGAATCACAACACACCTAGGACAAAGGTGGCTCTTGAGAGAGAATTCCATGCACCAAAACACCTCCATATTTCTCTAAGAAAAGAAGTGGTGATTTTGGCTATGGAGTAACCTATTTATATGTAGGATTCCAAGGGTCATGGGTATAACCCATAATCCATACCCATGGGTTTTATGATCCATGGTTCTTGTGGCCCAACTCTTTATGTATCCATACATAAACTTGGTCCAACATGGATCATAAGCCCAACACATATAAATATAACTAATTATCATAATTAGTACCCATAGATTTAATTAGGCTCTTTTGATCACTAAATTAATTCCAAATTAATTCTTGATCGATACTAATTAAAACATATGATTTCATATTAATATATAACTTATAATATATTAATAAACCATAAATAACCTTCTCTCAAAAGTCCATCCTAACAAATTGTCCTGATGATATGCAACCCAAATGGACCATGCTACTCTCGGGTCAAGTACATATCAATAATAGTTATGGGCTTAGACATCTAATCCAACATTTCAGACATTGGAGATCAAGCTCAGACGACAGCCAATCGAGTTATGGATATGAGAGCTGCCGTAGAGGTCACGTCCGCATGCACTCGAGACCTCGAGAGGGATTACTACCCTATGTACCGACTCATCGAGGACCTTACTACCGCACGAGAAGAGCTAAGGGATTACCAGGAAAGACATGCTGCTCTTGAGGAGAGAGTACTGATAGCCGAGCGCTGACTAGCTGAGCTAAAGGGTGCTTCTACTTCATACCAGGCACCGCATGGGACTACTCGACGTGAGTAGGATCTATCCTACTCACCAGCTATGATAGACTAGATTTTTGGGTATGCGTTAGTGCTACCCCTTTCTTTTATTTTGTATGTAGGACCGACCCTACATTTAAGTGATTACACTATTCGGAGGGTCGTTATGCTGTCGGATTATTATCTTGATGTAATGTAGACCTTATAAAGGTCAATTTTCCAAAAGTTATGTACCTCTACTTTATCATTAATGAAACAAACATGTGTTTTTATTTATGGATGTTGTTATCTACTATGTCTTATCTATTCATTTTTATTTGGTAAAACAAGATTTCAATTATAAGTACAAAATAACGCTCGATAACCACTAGACTTGACATATCTAAATGCGATGTTTCACTACAATAGTATCCATATTATAAGCCTTATCAAGAACTTATCGAATTCCACTTGTGGCAGTAGAATGCCGCCACAAAGATACAACCGACGCATGAACAACGCGACAGCACCACCGCCACAAATGGATTCGGCCACGTTCCAGGTGGCAATTTTAGCCGTAGTCACTGCTGCTTTGGCACATATCAACACCAATGGTGCAAATGGAGGCGGAAGCGGAAACGGTACGGGCAGTTCCAACCATGGGGTTAATCAAGGGCTTTAGCGAGCATGCACATATAAAGACTTTACAAACGGAAAGCCAAGTCCATTCAACAGAAGTGGAGGTGTTATAGCCCTAACTCGATGTTTTGAAAAGATGGAGTCAGTCTTTGAGATATGGGCTTCCCGGAGGAAAGCAAAGTTAAATTCGCATCATGTACTTTTGCCGATAGAGCCCTTACATGGTGGAATGGCCACATCAAGGCTCTAACACTCCCAGTGGCGAACTCAATGACTTGTTAGGACCTCAAAACCATGATGCTTGAAGAGTACTTCCCTAGAGGTGAGGTACAGAAACTCGAATAGGAATTATGGAATCTCACTGTGAAGGACTCCGACATTGAAGCTTACACTGACAGATTCAGCGACCTGGCGATCCTGTGTCCGGGAATGATCACTTCCAAAAGTAAGAAGGTCGAACGTTTCATTTGGGGACTAACTCCCCCGATTCAAGGGAATGTGATTGCTGCAAACCCAACAAAGTTCGACAGTGCCAAGCGCCTTGTGCAAAAGTTATTTGAGCATGGGGTACAAAAGGGCATGATGACTTCTGTCACTGAACCGAAAAAGGGGAACGATAACAGGAAAAACTCGGGAACAAGAGGAAAGGGCAACAAACTCAGGAGTCTGCAAAGAAGCAACAGATCGTGGCTGTTCATGCCGCTACCACTACTGCCACACCAGCACCTACCAAGCCATATGCGGGAAATCTTCCAAAGTGTGATAAATGCAACTTTCATCACAACAGTGCATGCCGAGTGATGAACTGTACCAACGGCAATAGGAAAGGGCACACCGCCCGATATTGCTGAACGCCAACACAACAGACCAATCAACCTACTAATGATGGTGTAAGTCAAGCATGTTATGGGTGTGGAGAAACGGGTCACTACAAAAGAAATTGTCTAAAGGCCAACAACAAGAACACAGGGGGAACGGGAAGAGTCCTAGCAATAGGACATGAAGAGGCAGTGAAGGATCCCGCAGTAGTCACTGGTACGTTCTTCCTCAACAACATTTATGCATGCATTTTATTTGATAGTGGGGCAGAAAGAAGCTTTGTGAGTCATAGGTTTAAGCACCTACTCAACCAAAATCCTCAGGCATTAAACGAAACATTTACCGTTGAAATGGCTAACGGAAAAACAGAAACAACAAACGATGTATTCATAGGGTGCACACTAACTTTAAATAACCACTCCTTTTGAATTGTCTTAATGTCGGTTACGATTGGGAGTTTTGATGTGATCATCGGCATGGACTGGTTAAGCCCCCACCGTGCCGATATTATGTGCTACGAGAAGGTCGTTCGTCGTCACCTACCCAACAACGAAAGCCTGGTTATATATGGAGATAAACCTGGTACGAACCTTCGTCTCATCTCGTGTATCAAGGAACATAAGTGTTTACACAAGATGAACTACGCCTTTTTAGCTCATGTAGTCGATAAAAAGAAAGAAGAAAAGAACATAAAAGACATTCCGGAGGTGTGCGATTTTCCCGACGTGTTTCCCGAAGACCTTCCAGGAATCGCTCCCGAATGACAAGTCGAATTTCAAATCGAATTGATACCCGGAGCCACACCAATCACCAAGTCGCCATATAGATTAGCTCCTGCGGAGATGCAAGAACTTTCCAGTCAATTAAGTGAATTACTGGACAAGCGGTTTATAAGGCCAAGCTTCTCACCCTGGGGAGATCCGGTCTTATTCGTGAAGAAGAAGGATGGTTCGTTTCATATGTGCATCGATTACCGCGAACTCAACAAGCTCACCGTCAAGAATCGATACCCTCTTCCCCGGATTGATGATCTATTTGACTAGCTACAAGGATCAAGTTACTTCTCAAAGATAGATTTAAGGTTCGGGTACCACCAACTACGGTTCCGAGAAGAAGACATCCCCAAGACTGCATTCCGAACCCGCTATGGTCACTATGAATTTTTAGTGATGCCCTTCGGTCTAACAAATGCGCCTGCGACATTTATGGACCTGATGAACTGAGTCTGCCGACCCTACCTCGACAACTTCGTGATAGTTCTTATCGATGATATACTCATCTATTCACAAAGAAAAGAAGAACACAGTCAACATCTACGCCAGGTTCTGGAAACATTAAGGGCAGAGAAATTGTATGCAAAGTTCTCCAAATGCGAGTTTTGGATTCGAAGGGTGGATTTTCTGGGCCATGTGGTCAGTGAGGAGGGAATACATGTGGACCCCTCCAAGGTCAAAGCAATTGAAGGCTGGGAAACCCCAAGAACCCCAACGGAGATCAGGCAATTCTTAGGCCTCGATGGTTACTACAAGAGGTTCATACATAATTTCTCTAAGATCGCCAAGACGCTCACCGCCTTAACTCAAATGGGTGTACCCTTTATCTGGGAAAAGAAACAAGAGGCTGCTTTCCAAACCTTGAAACAAGCTCTATGCAGCACCCCTGTCTTGACTCTCCCATAAGGAACAAAAGACTTAGTGGTTTATTGCGATGCATCCAATCAAGGATTAGGTTGTGTACTCATGCAGCGAGGAAAAGTCATAGCTTATGCGTCAAGGTAACTAAAGAACCATGAGGTGAAGTACAACACATACGACCTTGAGATGGGAGCAGTCGTGTTCACCCTTAAAATCTAGAGGCACTACCTCTACGAAACGAAATGTACCATTTATACTGATCACAAGAGCCTCCAACATATCCTAAACAAGAAAGAGTTAAATATGAGACAACGGCGATGGGTTGAGTTGTTGAACGATTAAGAGTGCGAGATCCGGTAACATCCGGGCAAAGCCAATGTGGTGGCAGATGCCCTAAGCCGGAAAGAATACTCGGGTCGCCGAGGAAGAACGCTAACAATGACCATCCATTCCCACTTGTTTTCACAAATCAAGGAGGCTCATTTGGAAGCCTTGAAACCAGAAAACATCGCAAACGAAGCTTTGCATGGGATGAACAAGAACTTTACGACCAAAGATGACGGAGCCTACTACCTCGTGGACCGGATCTCGACACCGAAGTTCAGTGGATTTAGAGACGTGGTCATGAATGAAGCCCGCAAAAAAAGTACTCTGTCCATCCAGGTTCGTACAAAATGTACTTGGATCTCAAGCAACTTTATTGGTGGCCAAATATGAAAGCCGGAATCGCTACCTACGTAGGTAAGTGCCTGACTTTTTCCAAAGTTAAGATGGAGTATTAGAAGCCCTCGGGTCTATTTCAACAACCAGAGATACCCGAGTGTAAATGGGAACGGATAACAATGGATTTCATAACCAAGTTGCCCAAGACGCCCGACGGGCTAGACTCTATCTGGGTAATTGTCGACAGGTTAACTAAGTACGCCCATTTCCTACCAATAAAGGAGACGTACAAGATCGAAAAGCTGACCAGGACTTACATAAAAGAAATCATGAGATTACATTGCGTGCTAATATCTATTATCTCCAACAGAGATGGTAGATTTACCTCACGGTTTTGGCAATCACTTCAAAAGTCCTTGGGAACCAACCTCGATATGAGTACGGCTTACCATCCCCAAACAGACAGGCAAAATGAGAGGACCATTCAGACATTAGAAGATATGTTGAGGGCCTGTGTGATAGACTTTGGCAAGGCGTGGGATATCCATTTGCCGCTGATGGAATTCTCATACAACAATAGCTATCACACAAGTATCAATGTCGCTCCATTTGAGGCCCTATACGGACGTAAATGCAGATCACCTCTCTGTTGGGCTGAGGTGGGGGGATACACAACTGGAAAAAGGGCAAGTACCAAACAGCACACTCATCGGGCCTGATATTATCAGGGAAATAACTGAGAAGATCGTTCAGATTAAGGAGCGACTAAAGGCGTCCAGAGACCGACAAAAGAGCTACGCGGATAAACGACGGAAGTCCCTGAAATTTCATGTCGGTGATTGCGTACTGCTAAAGGTCTCTCCCTGGAAAGGGATGATACGCTTTGGACAGCGGGGAAAATTGAATCCAAGATACATCGGACCATTCGAGATCCTTTCCAGGATCGGTCCGGTGGCTTACAAGCTGCAGCTACCACCAGAGCTCAGCAATGTACACCCTGTCTTTCATGTGTCCAACCTAAAGAAATGCCTATCAGACGAAACTCTCACTGTAGAAATAATTTTGGGATGAAATTCCCTCTAACAGGGGGATGATGTCACAACTAGCAAAATTAGGGTCGAGATTTTATTCATGTACAAAAAAAAATCTCTATGTAACCTTGTTGCATTAGATTATTAAAGTTCAAAATGATAATGTTATATGAGTACATATATTCTTACACTTAGAATCAAATTGTAATAGTCTTTTATAAGCTCAACTTCACCCAATAGCTAAACAAAAACCAATGTTTGAGCCTTATGCTTAGAAGTTCTCGGCCCACATAACCCTAGGCCGAAAACCCATCCAAATGGGCCATATTGAACCTGAAAGCCCACACCACAAGGACCGAAAACCGTAAGGAGGGGTGTTTTCGGCCACCTTAAAACTGAGAACCCTCCTCCATGGCTTGAAGATTTTGGTTGGGTGTTGTGTCCAAGACTTTGACCGTGCAAGTTGGCATGTCCTCTTTACCTTCCTTTAACCATCACGTTTCCATGTCAAACACCCCAATACACAACAAATCTCCATACATAAAACCTTAATGACCATCAAACCTCCATGCATAACATAAGAAGGACCAACATGCAAAGACAAAAGGAGGCACCCTCCCCCTTTAAACACTCTCGGCCGAGAGGGTGGAGACTATCCACTCTCTCCATTTCACTCTTACCTCAATACTCTTCCTCTCCCAAAAACTAGCCAGGCTTCTTCAACTTCGGTACCACCAAGTCGGTCCTAGGAATTTTGGGTAAGTTCCTTGTAAACTCAAGTGTTTTTATACATTTTAAGGTTAGGATCATCATTTTTACACACACTTTTCGTGTGTTAGATCCCTAGCACACTTGCAAATTTTCGAGAGGCTCTTCAAGTTTGTGCATAAGACTAGGCTCGAAACCACTCTTCCTTTCCTTCCTACCACCACACAAAAATCATCAAGGTGAGCTTCATACCCCCATTTTTCGAGTTTTTCATGCTTTTAGGGGGGGGGGGGGGGAATACAAGTCAAAACATGTTTATCTTATGAATATTGGCTAGTTTCATCTTTATTATTTGAATGTGAAATAATATTTGCATAAGATATGGTTAACACTATTTTATCTACACAAAAATCATGTATATAAGTTGATGTACAAAAATAAAACTCATTATGTGATACAAGTACCAAAAAGAAAATATGAGTTGTAAAACTACAAGTTTTGGTAATTCTTTTTGCTAAAAATAGCTTTTCTAGTGAAAATGGTCATATTTTGTCTTCACTGCTTGGTGGGTGAAAACCCAAGTATATTATGTTTTAACAACATATATTACTACTAGACAAGATTTCAACTCGATATTTATATAAATTTTATATAAATAGTTTACACCAAAAATATACAAGGAAAATTATTGAGAGTATAATTTGTGTGTCATAAAACTCATGTCATAAGTTTTCAAATATTGAAATTACTTTATTATACAAGAAAAAGGGAGTCATAGTTCACGTAAATCCGTTAATGCTCTAGTGAGACATACTCTTCATCGTACCTACCTAACGTACACTTTAAGTACTGCATTATTAACCAGAGTCTCCTAGAGGGAGAGCGATATAGTTGTGTATAGATCTATACGGGATTGACAATCCCACACCTGAGTTGTTCGCTACAGCTAGACGGGCCAGTCTAGGGTGACAAATATCTTACCGATTCCTACGCCTGAAGAACGTCGTACAGGCATAACAATCACATTTAGCATGGTTATAATAACTCACATAGGGATTAACAATACTATCTTGGTTTACGGGAAGCTTACACTCCATAGGTTTTATTAAAATATAAAACTACATATCATTTTCAGTACACAATTGCTTAATTCTGGTCTTAGGGTTTAAGACTACAGTTTATTTATAAGAAAATATTGTATTTTCTTGGAACATACATACACTACCATTTTAAAAGGAAAGATACAAGAGTCATACATACATTTTTCTTTGTTTTGGATATAAGACTAACAACACAGTTATAGAAAATATCGGATTTTCTGAAAGTATAAGCAAAATCATTTTAAACAGTTACAAATCCATTTTTATACAAAAATGCTTATGAACTCACCAACTTTATAGTTGACGGTTTTCAAAATGACTTGTATTCTCAGGGAACCAGTAACAGGTAATCAACTCTGTTATGAGCTCAAGCGATGCAACACTATGAAATTTTACTTTCTGTCACTTTTGTGTAACTTATGAACATGTACAATTTTTAAAATATGTAAGTTTGTATTATCAATGTATGCCTCTTGGGTTGCTATGTTTCATTTATATTCAACTGTTATGATACTATAGAATGACGTCATCCGCCCCCGGACGTTTCCGACGTCCTGGTTCGGGGGTGTGACAGGAAGAAACTTTTTGGTATAAATTGGGGATTCCCCGTCCTATGTCACTTTTACAAGCCATTCAATCAATTAGCTCTCTTTCTATCTCCCTCAAAGAGGACTCAACCATCATCTCTCTCAAATATTTCACCATGTCAAGACCTCTATATGAGTTTGTTCCCAGTGCTAATGTCGTCAAAGGTCCTCATGCCCCTGACTTTCACATGATTCAAGCGACACAAAGTGGCATTCTCTGATGAAAGCCCAAAGCAGTTCGCAAACTCAAGAATCAAAGACTTCGTCAACTATGTTAAGAGTTGTCCTCTTTGATATGCCTTCTTTGATTTCCCCGACCCATTCCACCCTAAACAAGTATGTGAGTTCTACTATTTATGCTTTCTTGTTTCTGATGCTCGAACCATCACTAAAACCATTGGAGATGGCCAGTAAAGGGTTACTATTGATGTGGAATGCTTTTGAACTGCTCTTCGTCTTCCTTGATTTGAAAATTACTCTGAAACTTCCTCAGAAGAAAGTTGCAAGTATGTTCATGAAAAATTAGGGTATAATTTCAAACTTCAGGGTATCACTCGTGATTACAAGAACACTCTTTGTCAGTGTTTTTATGTAGGATGGAAGTATTTAACTGGCGTGATTGGCAAATGTCTTGGATACAAGACTGGGAGTTTAGATCAAATGAATTTTTTGAGCAAAGGATCTTATTTTATATTGTGTACAACAAAAGACTGGACTTTCCTCAACTTTTTCTTGATCAAGTGATTGACTGCATCACTGGGAACAAGAAGCCAGTGTATATTCCTTATCCACATTGGCTTGGACTGATCTTATTGCGTGAGGAAGGCTATGTTGAAAGTCATGGGATGATCATTCCAATTCCTGCCCTTTCCTCAAAGATTATTAATTCCGCTCCAAGGCGATGTTGAAAGTCATGGGATTATGATTCCAATTCTTGCCCTTTCCTCAAAGATTATTAATTCCGCTCCATCTGAACGTGACTTGTCTATTACTATGAGGATGCAAAAATGGATTGAAAAACCTATGTGATTGAATCCTCAGACTCTGAAGAGGATGATGAAAACGCTGATAAAGAGAATGATGAGTATGATTATGAAGAAAGTGCTGCTAATAAAGAAGGGGTTGATTAAGAATAAGACTCTGATAAAGATGAAGAAGAATCAACCATTGATAAGGGATAAAACTTTGTTCATGGAATGAACTCTCCTCTAAGGATGAACAAGCACATTCGATTTTCATCCACTTCTTCATCCACTCCCTCTGTAGATGTTGTTGTACATCATGGATCAACCCAACCATTAGTGGAAACTGCTGAGCCAATGGTCCAAGATGTAACTTCTCCAAAACCAACATATCTTCCTCTTCAACCTGAGACTATTCCTCCTATGCCAACTCCAATCAAGACTGATGCTTTTCATCAGGATAATTAGGAAGAATCCAGTTCCAATTTTCAAATTGTTATGCTTTCTTAACTCTCACTCTCTATAATTGTGCGGTTAACTCAATCACTGGGTAAAAGGTTGATTAAAGTAGAGAAGGATGTGACTGAGATGAAGCAATTTATGGCATTCGGTGATGATGATGAGGGTGATATGGTTGTTTATGATACCTCACCAAACTCTCCAAGTGATAACCCTGCTCCACCTCCACCTCCGTCAACAAATCTTCCTCCACTATCTCATCCTCCTTCACCATTTTTGGTTCTCCTCCCTAATTTGATGTTGCCAAAAAGGGGAAGATTAATAATCAAGGGTTCTCTAATCAGTAAATGCAAATGGTGGTAATTGCACCAAATCCATCTCAGCCTGAGACGCCTGAAACTGGAAGGGTTGAAACTGACCTTCAAAAGGAAATTGTTGTTGTTGATGATATTCTAGACATTGATGCAACAACTGATGATCAGCCCATTCCTGACACTAATGATCAATCAGAGACTGATGACTATAAAGAGTTTCTTGATCTTGGTTTCATGCCACAATCTGATGTTCCTGTTGTTCCTTTGAATGTCGTCTATCCTTATTCTTACTTTGAGGGTGAGGTTCCTCAAGGGACTAATAGTTACATTGATTCTGATAATGATCAGCTCAATCCTTGAAAGAGGAAGGCTTCCTTCTCAGGGGGAGCTCATGACACTGAAGCTGGAAGTTCTACTGTCGGTGATCCTTCAGCACCTCCTCCTTCCAAAAAAAGAAAGAGAAGCAAACTCATTCTTGATCTAAATGAGTTTAGATCAACTGTTGATGAAGTAAGAGATATCATGATTGAGAATAATGTTGCTATTAGACAAAAGAAACAAGCTAGAAAAGAAGAACGTCTATCTGCCAAACTTGCTCAATCTCTTTCTTCCATTGCTGAAAGCACTGATCAAGTCAAGAAAATTAAAATATTCAATAACGGTATGGAGAAACAAAACATGGTTCCAGACCTAAATGACCGAATTGACAAGAAGAATTTTGGTGATGTTCTGAATAGAAGAACAAAGCATGATGCCATCATCAAAGTGAGATGTGCCAAACCTAGAAATGAGTCACTGATTCTTCACTTGGTCAGGAAGAAGAATGAATATGAATACACTGAGGTTGTATTTTCTCATGAGCTAGTCAAATTTGGCTACAACGAGTGGATGCAAATTCAAGAAATTATTGACAAACACAAGGGTATTCATGCTTAAGAAGTGAAGTTGGCAATTCAACAGCTACTTAACAAATTCAAGAACCTGAACCTTGTGTCATTAGCTAGTCCATCTAGACCATCCTCCTCAGGAAGAATAGGTGCTCCCAGACAATCCAAGAATACCAAGTTTCTTCTACGGTATGGAACTCGATACATCAATAATGAATTACCAGCGGGTGTTGAACCTGTTCAGTACATGTTCATTTGACAACTGGAGCATGGGATTTTCTATCTTGACAGTCAAAATCACATGTGCTTTCAACGTACTAATGATATTCCTTCTGTTCCCACTGAACATTTGTTTCATCATCACTTGGAAGGACTTAATCACTTTGAACTGGAAAGAGGATATCATGTGATGATATCTCTGAAGCTCAGTAGAAGACTGGATGAACTTCAAATCGGTGAATTCAGATGGGCTAAGTTTGAGATATTGAAAAAAACTAACAAATTTTATAGTGGTTCTTCTGATGACACTGAAGAAGAAGATTAGTTTTGACATCATCAGATAGGGGATTGTAAGGTCACACCTTATGATCTGATGAGTCAAACTCTCTACATGCTATCTATCAGCATCAGCGTCTACATGTCGACATCGTCAGCGTATCATGACTACCAGTGTCAGCTCAGTATAGTTATTTTATGTAATCATTTTTATATTAGGTAATTATATAGATAATATCTATACAGAATAGATAGCAAATCCGATATCCTTGTAATAAGGATCAGTTCTTAGTATAGATAATATACAATCCAATTAAAGAAAGGGATATACTTGTATAGATTAGTATATAATCTATGTTAGGGTAAACCCTAATATAGAGAGTTCGTCTTGGTGACCGTCTTTCTGACAAACCGTCTTCTTGGTGAAGGCAAATCATTTCTTGGAGAAAGACAATTTGGAGAACTTTCTGTTCTTTTTTTTTCTTAGATTAGTTTACTTTTGTTCTTTATACTTGAAGTGTATCCGATCGATATATATATATATATATATATTAAAATTTATGGTTTGTGACTCACTACTATATATATATATATATATATATATATATATATATATATATATATATATATATATATATAATATTTGTATAAAATGTATTTTACAAAAGAAAAAAAAAAGTGAAATTAAGTGAAACGTAATCATTTTTGGGGTTTTGAAGTGTGAAAAACGAGAATGAAAGGAAAACTAACGTAACACTGGAAAAATGAAAGAGGAAAGGTATGTACACAATATGGCCTTATTAACTTATATTTTAAGAATCTACTCTAATAAATGAAAATCTTTTTTCTCAAATGTCACACTTTTATTGAGTTGGTTACATGTCATTTTGTTGTTATTTCTAATTAAACTTTTTTCACATGATATTTTATGGTTTTTTCCATTTTATTAATTCCAATACAAATAGTATTTACAGGTCAAATAAACTTTCCTTTTTTGATGTAATAAATAGATTTTAATTTTAGAAATGCAATAATTGATTCACTTTAATTCAAAATTCTAGATTTTCATATTCAATTTCTAATTTAATATACTTAATCTATTAATTTAAAATATATTATTAAATGGTAAGTATTATCTTATTATTGATAGATTTTTAAAATGATTATTACAATACATATATTTGTTATTTTAGCTATTATGTTAAACCTAAAACATAAATCATATTATTAAATTAACTTATAAAAAATATATTCAAATATAAGTTTTCAAAGTAGTTAAAAAGGTTAAATTGTTGTAAATGTAGAACGACAAGTCAAATTAAATAAAAATTAATAAATAATTATTATATTATAATTCAATTATTTCTAAAGAAGTGATTTTTATTTAATTAATATAAAATTTATATTGCGTTAACTTACAAAAAATGGTTTATATATCAATTAACCATAATGATCAAATTTTAAAAAAATCAACGGATAAGAAATATATAATGTTAAATCATAAACCGTGTGGAATTTTATATAAATGGAAATCGCTGAGTAGATGTTAATTAATTATACGAGTATATTATCTACCTGTAATTGTATGTTATATGAGAACAATTTTCTCTTATTCCTTAATTGAAGTACTTACTTATTTATCAACCCGGCCGTATTTATTTCGAATTTTCATTTGAAAAATATTTAATGTTTAAACATTTATATATAACATTTTCTTTTTATCAATCCTTACTATTCACATTTCTCACAACTAGCTTATTAATAATGGAATAACCAATTCAAATCACATGATGTATAGAAAATTGTTTTATCGTTTATAAGTATTTTTTTTTAACAAGAAATCTAATCTATTACTAACATAATCTTTAATTTTATATATATTTAAGAGGAGACTTTAACCTTTGAATTTAAAGAAGGAGGGCAAGATTTGGGCTAAAAACCCTTTATCTCATAAGTGGATTTACACTTATTTTTTTTTTGAACCGGATTTACACTTATTAGGAATCATATCTATACCTAGTTAATTTCTTACTATGTTTGTTTACATTTATAACACAAAATATTTTTTCCAATATAGTCAAATTAAATATCCTCTTACTTATTAATTGACGTTCTTTAATATATTCACACCTTCGGTTTTTTTTTTTTAAATAAAGTTATGAACTATCACAAACACATTCTTTCCTAGTTATTCGGTTAAATAAATAGTTCGTTTTTTTTTTCTACTTCATCTATCTAAAAAAACTATTTTATTCAAATTTATGATTATACATTTTACCCTTACAATTTGACGCTATCTTCTAAAATATCACATTTCAATCTATTTTTTATATATATTAATCTAAGTATTTATAAAATCGATCGGGTTTGAAATTTATTATTATTATTATTATTATTATTATTATCATTCACATTTACTTGATAAAAGTAATTTGTAATAATTAAAATCTTTTTAGAAGACAAAAGTAATGCCATTACATTAACATGACAAACTACTATTTTTATCATCTGATCTTTTTATATAGTGTTTCATTTTAACTTACGCCATGAAGTCCCATCTCCTCCTCCTATATATATAACTCTCAATCATCACTACACTCTTAAGAAACATCCAAGATACACACATATAGATTTAAATCCATGAAAAATTGGCAAATTGTTCTTTTTTTCTTATTAGCTTCATACATGGTGTTCATGTCCATGAGACACCACCACCAGCCTGAATATTTCTCTATCCATGGTATTAGGTACCATGTTCGTGTTGTTAATGGCTTCACAAACAACTCCTCTCTCCCACTTATCATATGGTGTGCCTCACAAGATGGTGATATAGGTGGTCGAGCTCTCCAAGAAGGAGACGACTTCAGTTGGGACACCAGGCTTAGTTTTTGGACATCCACCCCTGCTTTCTCTTGTACGATGAAATGGGATCAAATAAGGAAGAAGTTTAAAGCCTTTCAGATACACCGAGACAGATCGAGGTGTGGAGTTTCCAGGAAATGTTTGTGGTTGGTTAAGGAAGATGGTTTCTATTTTAGCAACGACGAGTATAATTGGGTTAAGGATTTTTCTTGGTCATAATTTTTATTTGCAATACCTAACCTACTATATCTTAGCTTGGTTTACATACCAATGATATTATTGTGGGACCTATTTACTACTAGATATATAAAAGTAGGCTCACAATGATTTCATTTTCTTGGAATTGAGTTTTTGAAAGCTAAGAGTAAAGAGAGACAATTTTCCCCCTTTTACTTTCATATAGTTGTATGCGCATTCTCTTGAATAGAATGCTATGTGCTAATTATGCTATATGGTAATTATTGACTTTTCGAACGTCCTAACTAATTTATTCTTTACAAAACAAAATATTGTCGTAGTAAAATAGGAAAAAAGGATTATGCTTTTTGCGACAAACGTTACCAAATACGAACTCGATCTTTTGCATATATATATATATATATATATATATATATATATATATATATATATATATATATATATATATATATATATATATATATATATATATATATATATATATAGGTCAATAAAAAACCATAATTAACAAGAAACCAAGAAACCAATGGTGAGCGTCCGAAGGAAATAGATGTACACTTGTACATTGGACGCACACACCGGATTATACCAAAAAATTCACCTCTTTACCAAAAAACCTAACTTTTTTTTTTCGTTTAAAATTTTTTTTATGCCACATTTTTTATCGAAAAAAAACGAATATACCGTTGTTCTCGATTTTTCGTCATCTTTCAATAGAGACCCATGTTGATATATAAAAAACGAATTTTTTTTTCCGAAAAAAATTCACTTTATTTTGTTAGTTTGTTCAATATTTAAGTTTATTTTTATCAAAAAAAAAACTAATTATACCAAAAATATTAATTTTTTGTACTTTATTAATAAACATTAACACCGACTAAAAAAAAAACACTTCGATCAGTATAAATTCACACTGTGAATCTAAACTGTAAATATTTCAATTTTAACATTCACAATGTGAAAAAAAACTCGATCAGTTCAGATTCACATTGTGAATCTGACTTACTATTATACATACTGTGAATCTAATAAGGTTCACAATGTGAATCTGAACTGAAATATCGATTTTTTTTAACATAAATATAAATCTATGTTTAAAGAGTACCAAAAAGTATGAATTTTGATATATTTATTAATTTTTTTCTATAAAAAAATAGACATTTTTTTTTTCCAAAAACTAAGCAAATGAAGTGTGTTTTTTTTAAAAAAAATTCATTTTTTATATTTCAATATAGATTTCTATGGAAAGAGGATGAAAAATCACGAACAATGGTATATTGGGGTTTTTTTTTGATAAAAAACATGGCGTAAAAAAATTAAACTAAAAAAAGTGGGTTTTTGTTATAATCCGGCGAATGTGCGTCCATTGTAAAAGTCTACAACCTTTCCTTTTGTCGTTGATCGCTTTAAATTTCGACGTTTTGGATTGGTTCTTTGGTTCATTTACTAATAATGGTTCTCTATTGAACTCTCCCCTATATATATATATATATATATATATATATATATATATATATATATATATATATATATATATATATATATATATATATATATAGGTTCAAATGTTTCTCACATCTATTGTGTGCTAGAATGCACCAATAGGAATTTAGTATTAATTATATGTATATTAAATGCTATCCATACATATAACTCATTTTTATGGAAACTAATTAAATTCGTCATTAATTTCAACAATAATATTCTTTCAGAATGAATTCATATCTAGAAAAATGAGAGTGTATTTCAGCAGATCGAGAGTGTATTCTAGTAAAATACACTATCGTTCTTCATATTTCATGCAACTTTATTGTATTTTAAGTGAGTGAGTCCTGAAACAAAATACGAACTCATATATAAAACCTAGATGCAAATTCATTCTGAAAGAATGTTATTGCTGACATTAATGACGGATTTAATTAGTTTCAATAAAAAGAGAATTATAATTACGGATATCATTTAATATACATATAATTATGAAAATCATTTAATATCTATATTTATTTAATTAAATAATTATTTAATTTACTAAATTTCTATTGGTGCATTCTAGCACACAATAAATGTAAGAAACAAAATAACCTAGCCCTATATATATATATATATATATATATATATATATATATATATATATATATATATATATATATATATAGGAATGATCATTAGATAACTCACAATTTAATGAGAACCCGAGAACTAAATGTGAAACGTTAGATTAAAAGTTTGAATGGTTTGGATTGATCATGACATAATTGTAATTATTATTATTTTGAAGGGTATCATAGACTTCATACAAATAATCATAAGGGTATTTTAGGCATGAAAAACATCACTTTGTAGTAATTAGAAATTAGGTTAATTAATTCAGCAAACTCTTTTTTTTCTCATACGTACGTATTATTTCTCGCTCATCTTCATCTTCTTCTCACCTACCTCCATCTCCATCGTCTGCCACTCTCTCCCACCGATTTCCACCACAATCAGCGCTACCCTCACCACACTGAAAAGATCGATTTCGAAACGCACGTTAATGATCTGCGATTGAACTCGATCATCACTGGTTTTCACCATAATTTGGTGCCCACTTCCTCAACTGATCTTTCAATAATCGAGTCTGTCGATCTCTCCTTAAAGCACCATCGTCTATCTCACACACATCTTCATCTCGTCGCATTCTTATTGTCGTCTTCAGTCGCTGCAGTGTATCACCTCCGCCTTTGCTCCTCCACACCCTTGTGAATCACCAATTGTCTCGTTGTCGTTGATTTTCCCTAATACACCTGGTGATATCTCTGATTCCTTATCTACCACCGTATATCTGGAATAGAAGTGGTTTTCTTCAAATGTCGTGTCATTCTCACCATCGTCTTCAATCGACGGAGTCTACCACCATCGCATCTGCTCCTCAACAATCTTGAATTGTTGATTTGACTTAAAACAATGGCGATGTCTCTCATTACTTACCTATTGTCATAGATCTGGAATAGAAGTGGAAAAGTTATCTAATCAAAGTTGCTTTGTCGATTCACTCAACTTCGATCATCAAGTATCATTAATCACTACCTACTTGTATTATTCAGTTTTTAATCAGGTATGAAATTTATTCATCTGTAGAATTATCTCTCTTCTTTCATCTAAACTGATACTCTTCAGATTTGGTTGATTTAACCAAGTTTTTTGTAACAGTGTGGATTTAACTAAGCTTTATGTAACAATGTATGGCTGGAATTCTTTGAATTCTGATTCATTTTCATGAATTTTGTGTTTACTTTCAAGTTATAAGGAAATGACTTGATTTTGATGAAGAATTCCTGACGGAATCTGAGGAATGTAAGGAAGTTGTGACTCTTAACTGTGTGTTTTCCTAATAAGCTATGTATATGCACTTGAATGGTTACTGTTGATAACTTCACATATAGAAAAGCCACTCTGATTATGGTCTAAGGATTTGAACTTTTGATTTTACAGCATTTCACTGATGGATTGTAAAAACTAATTGACTGGTGGTTTTGTGAAATTTGTGCTTATTCTTATTGCATAGCGTAGAAAGTTTTGTTTTTGTTATAGTAACATTCAGTTGTATACTTGTATATTTTTATGTTGGAGCTTTTGCAGCAAAATTTAATACTCATAGATGAAAGATCAAACTTCATTTCCATATACATCTATTGTCCTTGAGTTCATTGTCACTTCTAGATGCAGTTATAGGTGCTGCTTTGGGTCTTTTAGATTCAAAGTTTGATGCTATTTCTATCTATTGATCCAAACTTCACTGCCATTTTTGGGTGCTTCTATGGTGTTTTCTCCTGATAATTCAGTCTTATTCAAGTTATCTATGGTTTTGAAGATGATTAGGGTTTGTTTTTTCAATGTGTGGGTTCATCTAAATTGATTCACATGTAATTCACATATGAATCACATGTAATTCACATGTAAATCACATATGAATTACATGAGATTTACATGCAAATCAAAAGTTAATCACATATGAATTACATGTGATTCACATGTAATTCACATATGAATCACATGTAATTCACATGTAAATTACAAGTGAATCACCTATGAATTACATGTGATTCGCATGTAAATAACAAGTTAATCACATATGAATTACGTTTATATGCACACATGCATTTTGTGTGAGTGTTCTTCGTTAATTATTTTTTTTTCTTATAAATTTCACATTTGAATATTTAAATATATAATCACACATAAATATCACATTATATAATCACATGTGAATCTTACATTATATAATCACATATGAATCTTACATGAAATATACATATGCATTTTTATGAGTGTTCTTGCATTAATCAATTTTTTTCCATTTTATTGTAGATTTGAAAGAATTTGTGGAAAATATTAAAGATGTGAAAAGTGATAAATTGAAAAAAAAAATGAAAATCTTGACACGAAAAAATGAAAACACTTTGAAATTTTGTATCATTTTTTTGTTATTTATATTTTTTTATATCAAATAAATTACTTGTACTTATTGTGTTTATAGATTAGTAAATAAAAAAAATTATGATTTACTTACGAATATTATAGTATAAGAAATATGTATATATGCACTTGAAAAAATATGCATATATGTACCTAAAACGTTGATTTTTTTGGTTAAAAATTTATTGTTTTTTTTTAAATGATCCATTTTTTTTAAATTTACTAATTTTAAAAAAACTACAATTTTTCAAAATAATGTGTTTTTTTCAAATTTTTTTTAATTTTATGTTTTCTAAAAAAATCGGCATTTTTTAAAAAAATTGATTTTTTTGAATCCGAAAATTAGATTTATTATGTTAATTTTTAAATATTTTTTATTAATATTTCTAATAACACAAAAAATTAAACATTAAATAAGATTAATAAGATGACGATCATGCCCTTAATGAATTAATTTTGATATATCGTTCCACCTTAATTTCTCGGGTTTTCGGGAAACTATGAGTTCTCAACGGATAATTATCTATTATTAATATTATTCAAGAATAACTATATTCTGATTGAATGGACCTATTGAAGAATAACTATATTTTGAACCGATGAATTGAAGAATAACAACATTTTTAAAGAATAATTATCTATTATTAATATTATTCAAGAATATATGGCCAAAAAAAATATACCATTCTTAAATACACAATTCTTGAACAAATACACATGGTCTTCTTCAATGGTCCAAATAATCGACTAGATTCCAACTATTCTTACGAAAATGTGATATATTATCATAAGAATGTAATTCTTTGCGGAATGTATACTTGTTCTTGAACTCGTTTCTAAATCCGTCTCTTGTATATGTTCGTATGTTCTGCAAATACTCTACAAGAGTGATTCTGTAAATATTCTGGAAGAATAATTCTGTAAATATTCTCCTATAATGGTTTCGAATATTCTTAAAGACTTTGTATTATCAAGAATATACACAAGAAAATAAAAACTAAGTTTTCATATTACCAAACGAACATACACTTGTAAGCATGTTATGTTAACGTAATCCAAACCTTCAAAGTTTCTTTTATATTATTCCCAGAAACGGAGGTAAAAGAAATCAACCTTCCTTCGTATCAGGAGAAAATGATGATCAAAATACCAAATCTTGATTCATAACATAAAAAATATATAAAGAAGTGTAAAATTAAAATACATTTTATGCTGAAGATTTGAGTGCTTTAATCAATGTCATCCTAATATATATATATATATATATATATATATATATATATATATATATATATGGCTAGGTTATTTTGTTTCTTACATTTATTGTGTGCTAGATTTCACCAATAGGAATTTAGTAAATTAAATAATTATTTAATTAAATAAATATAGATATTAAATGATTTCCATAATTATATGTATATTAAATGATATCCATAATTATAATTTTATTTTTATCGAAACTAATTAAATCCGTCATTAATGTCAGCAATAAAATTTTTTCAGAATGAATTCGCATCTAGGTTTTTATATATGAGTTCGTAGTTTGTTTCAGGACCCACTCACTTAAAATACAATAAAGTTGCATGAAATATGAAGAACGAGAGTGTATTCTACTGGAATACACTCTCATTCTGCTGGAATACACTCTCATTCTTCTAGATATGAATTCATTCTGAAATTATATTATTGTTGACATTAATGACAAATTTAATCAGTTTCCATAAAAATGAGTTATAAGTATGGATAGTATTTAATATACATATAATTAATACTAAATTGTTATTGATGCATTCTAGCACACAATAGATGTAAGAAACATTTGAATCTACCTCTATATATATATATATATATATATATATATATATATATATATATATATATATATAATGTTTTTCTTTTTAACATAAAACTCAAATGTATATAAAAAAATGATCAATTTTATCTTGAGAATCTTCTTTCCTTGGTCAACGTTTGTAACTTCAATGCGAACAGCCATAGCCACTTTCAATGCAACATGTAGACAAATTATTAACTTCTCATATCCCATGGAAGATAAACAAAAAAAAACACAAATTTATTCACTAGTTTTATTGGATTTATCAATAAACACAACCAATTTAAAACCGGAAAGCATATAAAATATTCATAAACTTAATTGGAGTTCCCTTGAACTCAATTTGCATAATGGACGAATGGAAAAAATAATTAAGATTCCAGCGATATCTCGATCTGTGGAGGAGGAACGGGGGAAATTAAGAACACTGGCGGTGGTCAAGGTTATGCCGTTGAAGATGATCCCTCAAATAAGGAATTTAAATTAGTTCCTTATTTAATTTGCCTACCATGTATTCGATCAGTTGGTAGTTTCTTGGACGCATAATTATAGGCATATAGTTACCAAAATAATAAAACTTATTTCAAATTTAGATAATTAATTTAAAAATTGATTTACCAAATTACCCTTATATATTTAATTAACTAATAAATCTTAATAATTAAAATGATTGGCTCACATTGATTCTTACATCCACACAATTGATAGTTAGAATATATGAACCTACCTCCCTCTCTCACTATATATATATATATATATATATATATATATATATATATATATATATATATATATATATATATATGTTGTAAATAATTTGTGGATGACATAATAATTGGTGCATGGTAAATTTGTCAAAATTTCTAACTAGTTACAAATATATGTTAGTAAAATTTGTAATATAAATACCCCTCCATTGTAAAGAATGAGATACACCAAAAGTTATAAGAGATATAACCAATGTTTTAAAAACCGGTTTTTTAGTTGAACCGGTATGGTGATCGGTTCCCGGTTCAACTGGTTCGACCGCCGGGTCAACCGGTTTCTATAGTTTTCATGTTTTTTCCTATTTTCCTAAACATACATACATATATAAATCATGAATGTGATGTTTACAAATTCAAACATTAAAAATACATATAAAAATAAGTTGTAGATGAATCCAAATACATTAAAATAACAGATAACCATAAGTTTTAGTGTTTTACATCAATCTATATACGTCAAAAAGAAAATAAAGTATAATACCGTAACGAAATATAGTTTTAAATGAATACAAACATATGAAAAAACTTTATAACATTTATCATATGTTTTTATTTAGAGAAAACTAAATAGATATGAAAAAAAAATCACTAAAGTTTATTATGTAAATTGTTTTTTTTCATGTGTTTTTTTTCGGTTTAACCGGTTTTTTCTAAAAACCGGCCGGTTCAATCCGGTTCAGAAATCAATATAAAACCGGTGATAGTTGAACCGCTCCCTCCTCCGGTTCCCGGTCCAACCGGTTCGACCGGCCGGTTCAAACCGGTTTTTAAAACATTGGATATAACTTTCATATTCTCTCTAAATATTCTTTCTTCTCAATTAAAGTTTTTATCAAAGTTTACTAGTTTGGTTTGATTTATAGTTATATTAATTATGCTTAATTCATAACACGTTATCAGCACGAAAGCTCTAATCAAGGTTATTAAACAAGCGGAAAATCACATTTATCTTAATCAAGGTATGTATTACTTAGTAAAAACACTATTAATTATAAAAACCTCAATCATATTAAAATAATAATAATACTAATGAATTAATGAAACTTATACATTATGGACATTATGGACTACTAACAAATTTTATTTCTTATACTAACATTTCTTTATGTATTCTAATTTTTATACTAACATTTACATTATGCAACTAATTTTTATTTATGCAAACTAACATTTACATTATGCAACTAACTTTTATTTATGCATACTAACATTTATATTATGCTACTAACTTTTATTTGTGCATACTAACATTTAAATTATATTTATTTATACATGTCAATGTTTATTTATATTTTAGATACTCTTCATAATTTTATTTAAACATTTACTAATATTTATTTATGTTTCTAATTAGTAAAGTTATGTATTAGTTATAAGTCTTATTACATGATTTATAAAATACTTATACATATATACACAACGGGAATATATATGCAACGATTATAAACAACAAAAACAACGGCTATATTTTTTTACCATAAATAAACATCTTTACCCTGCTTATTTTACTCACAACAAATATTTCTCTCTTCTATCAAATAAATCAATTTCAAGAAATCAAGCTTCAAGATGATTCATCCTTTTGTGATAATCATGACTATAATAGTCATGTTACTTTTCATCTCAATCCTTAACATCGAAGATAATATGGAATTTCATCTACTTTTAGGCTTGTATGCAATGTTAGCTTTACCGCTTCTTTTTTGTGTAATATTTATTGAAATAAATGGATTTTAATTTTAATTTTAATTTTGTTTAAAATTTATAGTTACATTATGTCCAACAATGCAAAGCTCGAGTTTGTAGCACTTGAAGTTAGTAGGAAAAACTATGTGCCATGGATGATAGATGTAAAAATGCATCTTGAATCCATGGGAATCTCAAATACTATATATGAATTTAATAATTGCTTGGCACAAGACAAAGCAAAAGCACAAGTTTTCCTTCGTAAGCATATTGATGAAATGTTGAGATTTGAATATCTTGATGTTACTGATCCAAGTATTCTCTGGAATCTTTTGAAAGAAAGATTTGATCATCAAAAGGAATTTATACTTCCAAATGCTAGAGATGAATGGAGCACACTAAGGTTTCAAGACTTCAAGAAAGTAAATGAATACAACTCAGCTTTGTTCAGAATATGTTCACAACTCAAGTATTGTGGACAAGAGGTTACTGATGAAGATATGTTGGAGAAAACTTACTCAACATTTCATGCAACAAGCATTACCTTGATGCAACAATATCGGATGCAAAAGTTCACAAGATATTCTGAACTGAATGCATGTCTGCTCGTTGCAGAGAAAAACAATGAACTCTTGATGAAAAACCATGAATCTCGTCCAACGGAATCAGTAGCACTTCCTGAAGCAAATGCTACAAATAATACACGTGGACGAGGGCGAGGTCGTGGTCGAGGACGAGGCCGTGGCTATTTTAATCGAAACCAAAGCCATAATTCTGGTCGTGGACAAGGTAATAATCGTGGTCGTGGCTAGAAAAGGAATAATTACCAATATTCACAAAGGAACAATGTCCACACACAAGATAAGGCCAAAGTGGAAAGGCATGACACTGGGACATCACAAAAATCTGATGGTTCATGTTATAGATGTGGTAGCACAGGCCATTGGTCAAGGACCTGTCGCATACCTGCACATCTTTGTCAACTTTATCAAGAATCCATTAAAGGAAAAGGAAAAGAAGCAAACCTCATTGATAATGTTGAATTCACTCCGCTAAATGTTGTTGATTTCTTCAATGACATGGAAGACATAAACTAAAAAAAATCTATTATTGTTCTAGTAAAACTGTTTTTCCTTCGTTTGTTTTTCATGTAATGTCTTTCCTACAATAAATGAACTTTCTTTTTAATAATAATTATGATTATGTTTATTCACTTATTATTCCTTCTATATGTGAAGTTTAATATGAGTCCAACTAGAGCACAACACCAAGAAAAGATTGGAGATCTTCGTATAGCAGATAGTGGTAGTACACATACTATTCTGAAATCAAAGAAATATTTTTCAGAATTAGTACCAACAAAAACAGTCATACATACAATATCAGGTCCTGCAGACTTGATAGAGGGAACCGGGAAAGCCCATTTTATCTTACCAAATGGTAAAAGCTTTTGTATAGAAAATGCCTTATTTTCTCTAAAGTCTAATAGAAACTTATTAAGTTTCAATGACATATATTTCAAAGGATATGACCCAAAAACTGTGACCATTGAAAATAAGAAATATATGTATATTATAGACAAAAACCATGTGCTTGAAAAACTACCAACACTTGATTCTGGTCTGCATTATACATATATACATATGATTGAATCAAATATGGTAGTCGAAGGAAAACATTGTGATCGTAGGACATTCAGTTTATGGCATGATAGGTTGGGCCACCCAGATTAACAATGATGCGAAGGATAATTGAGAATACACATGGGCATCCATTGAAGGACCAAAAGTTCCCTCAATCCAATAGCATAAAACCATGTACATCTTGTTCCCTTGGAAAGTTAATTATAAAACACTCTCCAATGAAAGTTGAAAGGGAGTCACCTAGATTTCTAGAAAGAATTCAATGTGATATATGTGGACCGATTCACCCACCATCTGAACCATTTAGATACTTTATGGTCTTAATAGATGCATCCAGCAAATGGTCTCATGTTTGCCTATTATCAACTCGTAATATGGCATTTGCAAAGTTTCTTGCCCAAATTATTAAATTAAGGGCACATTTCCCTGATTATACTATCAAAAGAGTGAGACTTGATAATGCTGGTGAATTTACTTCACAAGCATTTAATGACTATTGTATGTCTGTAGGAATTGTTGTTGAGCATCCAGTTGCTCATGTACACACAAAATGGTTTAGCTGAATCACTGATTAAACGTCTCCAGCTAATAGCTAGACCATTGATAATGAGGACCAAACTTCATGTTTCTGTTTGGGGCCATGCAATGTTACATGCTGGATCATTGATACGCATGAGACCAAGTTCGTATCATGTATATTCTCCACTACAACTTGCTTTCGGTCAAGAGCCAAATATATCCCATTTGAGAATTTTTGGGTGTGCAGTATATGTCCCTATTGCACCACCTCAACGGACAAAAATGGGTCCTCAAAGAAGGTTGGGAATATATGTTGGTTATGAGTCAGTCTCTATTATAAGATATCTTGAACCATTAAAATGTGATGTTTTCACAGCACGCCTAGCAGATTGTCAATTTGATGAGGCAAATTTCTCATCATTAGGTGGAGAAAAGAAGATTATGGAAAAGGATGTGTCATGGCATGAGCCTTCTTTATCATATCTTGACCCTTGCACAAAGCAATGTGACATGGAAGTTCAAAAGATAATGCATTTCCAAGAAATGACAAATCAATTACCTGATGCATTTACTGACACAAAAGGGTGACTAAATCATATATACCAGTTGTCAATGTTCCAGCTCGAATTGACATTCCACATGGACAATCTGATGATAAAGTCACTCAAGAGTCTAAAACACGCCTGAAGCGTGGAAGGCCATTTGGTTCTAAGGATAAGAACCCACGAAAAAGAAGAGGAGCAGAAAATGCACTAGATCACAAGGAAAGTGTTCCTGGAGAAACACGAATTATTCAAATTCCCCCAGGAAAAGAAGATGATGCACTAAATTATGGTCAGACAAATAGAATATGTGACCAAATGAAACTGACAATATAGGTGCAATATTTTCTTATTCAATTGCGTGTGATATTATGAATGATGATACCAAACCACAATCTGTCATTGAATGTCAAAGAAGAAATGATTGGGCTAAATGGAAGGAAGCTATGCAAGTTGAATTAAATTCACTTAAGAAGAGAAAGGTTTTTGGGAACATTATCCTCACACCTGAAGTTGTGAAACCATTAGGATATAGATGGATCTTCGTACGAAAAAGAAATGAGAAAGACGAAATTGTAAGATACAAGGCCAGGCTTGTTGCTCAAGGTTTCTCTCAAAGACTTGGAATTGATTATGAAGAAACTTATTCACCAGTAATGGATGCAACCACTTTCAGATATTTAATCAGCTTGGCAGTATCTAAAAATTTAGAGATGCGTCTTATGGATGTTGTTACAGCTTACTTGTATGGATCACTTGATACTGATATCTATATGAAAATCCCTAAAGGATTTAAAATGCCTGAAGCGTTAAGTGCAAAACCCAAAGAAATGTATTCTATAAAATTACAAAGATCTTTGTATGGTTTAAAGCAATCTGGGCACATGTGGTACAATCGTTTAAGCGATAATTTGACAAGTAAAGGTTATAAAAATAACACTATTTGTCCATGTGTATATATTAAGAAAACAACATTTGGATATGTGATCATAGCAGTCTATGTTGATGATCTGAACATCATTGGAACGAATAAAGAAATCCTTGCAGTGATTGAACTTTTAAACAAAGAATTTGAAATGAAAGATCTTGGAAAAACCAAATATTGTCTTGGTTTACAGATTGAGCATATGCCTAACGGAATACTTGTGCATCAATCAAATTACACAGAAAGAGTCTTGAAACGTTTCAATATGGAAAATGCAAATCCTTTAAGCACTCCAATGGTTGTTAGATCATTAAATATTGACAAGGATCCATTTCGTCCATGCGAAGAAAATGAAGAAGTCCTTGGTTCAGAAGTACCATATCTAAATGAAATTGGAGCTCTTTTGTATCTTACCAATTGTACCAGACCTGACATTTCTTTCGCTGTAAACTTGCTAGCAAGATTTAGTTCAGCCCCAACAAAAAGACATTGGAATGGAATCAAACATATTTTTCGATACCTTCGAGGAACTAGTGATTTAGGGTTATTTTACCCTACCAATTCAAAACAAGGCTTGATTGGTTATGCAGACGCAGGTTATTTGTCTGATCCTCATAAAGCTAGATCTCAAACTGGATACGTATTCATGAATGGAGGTACTGCAATTTCCTGGCGTTCTCAAAAGCAAACACTTGTTGCCACATCCTCAAATCATGCTGAAGTAATTGCACTAAATGAAGCTAGTAGAGAATGTACATGGTTAAGATCGATGACACAACTAGTTTTAACTTCATGTGGACTTGAAAAGGATATATGTCCAACTTTAATTTATGAAGATAACTCAGCATGTGTCACTCAAATGAAAGAGGGATATATCAAGAGCGACAGGACAAAACATATACCTCCAAAGTTTTTTGAGTACACTCAAGAGCTTATAAAGAACCATCAAGTTGAAATCAAATATGTTCAATCCAGTAACTATGCAGCAGACCTTTTTACGAAGGCACTTCCTACTGCAATCTTCAGGAAACATGTCCATGGAATCGGAATGCGACATGTGCATATAATATAATGTGACAAATGTCTAAATAAGGGGGAGTCAACTATACACTGCACTATTTTTCCCTTCGCTAAAGTTTTTCCCACTGGGTTTTCTTTAGCAAGGTTTTTAATGAGGCAGTACATCAAAGTTGAACACTAAAACGATGTCATCCAAGGGGGAGTGTTGTAAATAATTGGTGGATGACATAATAATTGGTGCATGGTAAATTTGTCAACATTTCTAACTAGTTACAATTATATGTTAGTAAAATTTGTAGTATAAATACCCCTCCATTGTAAAGAATGAGATACACCAAAAGTTATAAGAGATATAACTTTCATATTCTCTCTAAATATTCTTTCTTCTCAATTAAAGTTCTTATCAAAGTTTGCTAGTTTGGTTTGATTTATAGTTACATTAATTACGCTTAATTCATAACAATATATATATATATATATATATATAGGCTTAGGTTATTTTGTTTCTACTAACTATTGTGTGCCAGAATGCACAAATCTGGACCACCGGATGGAATAGAATCAAAGGTCATGATCTGAGAGTCTATGATATTACAATAGGGTAACATGCACCATATAATCACACAATTTTCAGCATAAGGGTATTTTGGTCAATTTACCTATATTAAAAAAGGAAATTTCCAGAATTTAAGGGATAATTAATTCCTTTATTTTTAAAAATCTGAATATTTTAAATTAATTCAAATTTAAAAATCCGATTTTATTCTGTCAGAATGACAGAATGTCAACCATAAACTAGTAAATATATTTTCGGTTTTATTCTTGTAGAATACATTTCAATGCAGTTATATTTGGTAATTGACCTGATTTAAGAATAAGATATTATTCATATACATCCAACTTGGGTCTAAGATTTTATTCTTAATATACATCCGAAATTATATATATTCTAACAGAATATCATCAAAAATGAATAAAATTCTTAAAAAAATAGCATTCTTGAATATACAATTATTGAACAAATACACTTGATCCTCTTCAATGGTCCATATAATCAACTTGATCTTCACATATATACTTGTTGTTGAACTCGATTCCAAATATTTCTCTTGTATGATCAATATTGAATTCCTTCTCCATGCAATTCTGAAAGAATAAGATACATTACTCGTTAGTATTACCAATTAAACAAATATACTTGTTGTTAACAAACATTCTCAAAGACATTCTAACAGAATGCATTTATATAAATAAATTCTAGCAGAATACATACCAGAATGCACTTAAATCATAGTCTTTTCTTCTATATGCATAAACATTCTAAAGCATGTATAAACGTATTCTGTCAGAATTACTAGCAACACATGTTTTATGTAATATTTATATTCTCATAGAATGAACATGTGTTTGCATTCTGATATGAAAAAAAATTAAAGAATAAAATTCGATTTCATTATTAGAGAACAATCATTATAAAAGAATAAAATTAAAGCTTCCCTACCTTTTTTGGTTGTCTAGGTCTGATCAATTTGCAGGATTGCATGTGAAGAATATTTCCCATCTTCATTCTGAAAGAATAGTAGCCTTCCTCAAACTAAAGCCCTCTTTATTCTAAAAGAATATTTCCCTGATTCTGAAAGAATTTACAGGTTAACATTATTTGGTAAAGCAAACATGTTATATTACTGTAGGTGAAAATCAAAAATTATAAAGTTTGAAACCATTTAAAGCTAAAGTTTGCAAACCTTTAAGTATTACTCAATAAACTAAAATATTAAAAAAAGAAAAAAAAGAAAAAAGAACACAATCATATCCCATTCTTAATTTCTTAAAAAGGTCATTCGTCACTTCTTAATGAGTCGTGCAACAATACAACACCAATTATATAAGATGCTTTAAAAATTATAAATCATAAATGGGAATTAAAAACATCATAACCCACCTTCTGCTCATGTCTAAGAGACCCAATTGTGGGATCAATATAGATCACTTGAGTGTCATTCCTAGAAGACAAACTCACAATTATATATACCTCACTCGTATCAAGTGTAACAACAACAACAACAGATGTATCCCACAATCCACCAGCTGCAAGAAAAAATGCAAGGAGACAAGAGTCAGAATCCATCATATGACTTTCTTCACAAAACCAATCAGCAAATCAAGTGATGAAACTGCGAAAACTTTCAAAGGGCTAACCAGGTGATTCCATGATGCCATGCCGCATCTGCCTTAGATGTTGATGACTGCGTTAAGGCTCATGAATCCCATTGGAGATAAGATACAATATGATTAAAAATTCTGCGGTTATTCGATTTTCTTCATCAGACCGCTAGTGAGACAAGGTTTACAAAGTGCAGTGTATATGAAACATATCTAGGTTTTCTAACAATAAAATGGGGGATTGTATTTGGTACGCAATGGACAAAACTACTTCACATTTCGAAATTTTGCAAGGAAAAGTTTCTAGAAATCCGAAAGTATAGTCACCTAAGTCGAACATATTAGAAACAACATACTTTAATTCTCAAGCTGCGAGATCAAGAATATTTAAGTTGATAATCACTAGCTATGGAATCGAAACATACATATTGCTTAAGCAACGATCTACACGAAGTAAGAATAAAGATACCATAGAAAGAGGTGATCCAGAAAAAGAATGAAAGAGATGTTGTTGGCAGCCACGAGGGAACAGATTCGCACAGAGGAAGGACCCAAGGAGAATGTTGTTGGATTAATATCTAAGTCCATAACTATTTTGGTATGTACTTGACCCGATTGTGAGCATGGTCCTTTTGGGTTGCCTTCACCAAAGCAACTTGATAGGATGGTTTGTGGAGAAAGAGATTAATTATGATTTATTAATATATTATATGAATAATATATTAAAAGAGAAATCATATTGTTTAATTAATATTAGTCAGGAATTAATAAGAATTAATTTTGTGGCTAAAAGACATTAATTAAATAAAGGGGACTAGAACTGTCAATTGTGTGATAGTTGGATATTGGGCTAATGGACTCCATAGAGGTTAGAGTGGACGAAATCTATGGGGAAACCCATGAGAATTCGTCCAAGGCCTCTAAGAAGGGAGTCCAAGGGCTGCTTAGGGCCTAAGCAGTCATATTAGGGGTTCCTAGTTCAAAACTCTAATGGCCTCCATATATAAAGACCCCTAGGGCACCCAAAAACGTGGCTAAGCATTCCTTAGGGTTTCTTGGACGTTTTTGGTTCCTCCTTCTCTTCTCCTAAGTCATCCTCTTGATTTTGGTGTTTGTGAGCCATTAGAGGAGTGACACTTGTGACTCTAAGCTTTCAGAAGCCAATTACAAGAAGGAATAGATTGTTATTGCTACATAACAATCAAAGGTAAGATCTAAAACCCTTTATTATAATAATATTGATTGTTGTATGCTAGATTAGGGTTCTTGAGTCTTGGATGAATTGCATGTACAATAGAGAAACCTAGATCCAAGCATTAGGGTTTGCATGAGCACATAGGATGTTCTTTTGGCTAAAACCCATCAGTGGTATCAGAGCCTTGATTGGTTTCTATTGTATTGATGCTTAGTGTTTCATTCTTGATTGCAAAGTCGAGTTTTTGGCCATCTGCCTGACAAACTCGTCGAGTCCCAATGTGGACTCGTCGAGTAGGATGAACTCGACGAGTCCATAGAGTGAGTCGGCGAGTCTGGCTGTCAGACAGACGAATTTTCGGATTTTTTTTGCCTATTTTGACTTAGGATAATTGCCATAATTGTTTCAAATTAATAAAATACGAATTTTATTGATTCCTTATGATTATCTTTGTCAAAATAAAAGATTTTGGTCATCTAATTAGATAATTGTTACCTTGTTTGATAAATGTTAAATTATTTGAATTATTTGGTCAATTATCTTGCATGAAATTGGATTAGGTCAAAACTAGATAATCACCAATTAATTGTTTAATTGCCTTATTTGTATTTTGATCTTGATAGTTTTGAAAAGTTTCAAAACTTTCCCTCAAATTTTGGAATTTAAATTTTTTGATTAAAAAGTTTAATTGTAAAATATTTAAATGCTAAACCCTAATGATTTGAAATGTTTCAAAACTTGCCCTCAAGTTTTGGAATTTAAATTTTAATTAAAAGTTTAATTTTAAAATGTTAAATTCTAAAACCCTAATTTTTGAAAAAGTTCAAATTGTACCCTTATGGTTTTATTAAATTAATTAAGTGTATAATTAAAGAGAGTTAATAAATCCATAATGATATGGTTTACATTTAATTAAATTAAAAGTGTAATTTGTTAAATTAGACCACATAGTATTTTAAAAGTGTAAAATACACCCTTATACTATATATAACATTAAAAGTCTAATATTATATATGTATAACTTAAACTGCTAGTCTTACCGTTAGTAGGCCTCATTCACGAAGCCAACCTATAAGGGGGTATAAGGTTATGGCCTATAAAATGGCCGTTTAATTGGTGTCCACTCTCACCCACCGCTTCCTTGATTGGTGGAGGGTCGTTAGCCGAACGGGTAGGATAGGGCAAACCCTATCCTCATTAAAAGTATAATGAATGTTAAAGTAACTAAATATTTTTACAAAATTCCCAATCTTAGTTACTTTAGGCAAAAGTGAATTCGATGCAATTCCATGAAATTACACTTTGTACCCTTGCTAAGACGTTAGTGGAGCGTGTGTGGTTAACCGACACACTAAATGGGTTCTAAGCAAAGGTAGCGAAGGGTGACTCGATGTTTGTCATAGTTCGGTGGAGCGTGTGTGGTTAACCGACACATCGAATAGATGACTGTAACATTGGGGGCACCATGTAAGTTTGCATGGTTATTCACACCCTGTTTTGTGATCCTCGGCATCCCAGTCACAAATCGAGGGGCATATCAAGATTTAAACATGCCATTGAAAAGTTCAATGAATCTCAAAAGATCTAGGAGTTTTCAATACATTTAAAACTTAATTTCTTTTTCGTTTTTCATGGTGGAAAATTAGTGAATCCTCATTCACTTACCTTCAAATGTTCTGCAATTTGGGTTATGGCATCCCTCTTCCAAGTTGTAGAATATTGTGTTGGGTCCTAGGCTTAATATCTCATTTGGGTGTTTTATTAAGGACTCAATCAATCAACTAACTTGAATTTTCTCCCGTTTTGTAGATGTCAAAGTATGACAACTATGGTCTTCCCAAATCCCTTGGAACAGGCTTTCCACATGAAGATGATACTCCACGATTCGATCGAGGAATAAGAGATCATGCTTCACTTCCTCCACCTCCTCCTATTGTTCTCCCTAACCCACAAGTTCAAAGTCTTGAAAAGTTCAAGCTCAATCAATCCCTTTTGGCAAATAAACATGAAGAAGGAAAGTCAGTGTGTGCACACGTCTTAGAGATGAAGTCACACATTGATAGGTTAAGAATGTTGGGAGTCGTTGTCTGTGAGAAGCTGGCTGTTGACTGGGTTCTTTAGTCACTTCCTGACTCATATGGTGAGTTCGTAAGAGAGTACTATATGATAGACCACGACGTGACCCTCATCGATCTCACCTATTTGCTTGTTGCTGCTGAATCAGCAATGATTTGGCGCACTGGAGAAGCAAAGTTGATTGGTGGATCTGCCTTCCAGACCTCCATGGACATAGGCAATGGCAACGAAAGGCATGCCATGGTCGAAAAGTTTGATCATAAGAGAAAGGCAAAGTCTGATGTAGTTCCGTGTGTTGTTCCAAAAGAGTCAATTTGCTTTTATTGCCAGGAGAAAGGGCATTGGAGACGAAGCTGCCCGGTCTACCTGAGAGATCTAAGAGATGGGAGAGTCAAGACGTATGGCTCTGCTTCAGGTAATATCCATCAACTAACTCTATAAGTTCCTAATTTTTTATTCTTGATACATTATGTGATAAGATTACATTTTTGATGTTTTGTAGAATCGAAGAAAATAAAGGAAGCTTAAAGAAAGAAGCGTGCTGAATCTGATCGTGAAGAAATGGATTTCGATCACATGGATTCGAAGATCGGATTTTTGAGCTGCTACTTTAGAGTTAGGATAGACTGCTAAGAAATGTAATAGCATAGTTTTTTTCAATTAGTTGTGTTGTAAGGACAAATTTTTCCGCAACAAAATAAATTTTGATTTTATCTTATTTTTTTATCCTTGCAATGACATGTATGAAAAATTGATGTTTGTGTATTTCTATTGTTAGCAATGTTGAAATGGATGTGATTCTTAGTTATGTTATTTATGGTAGTGTCATAATTTTATAAGTAAGGAAAGATTCCCATCGCCCAAGTTTCAATTGGACAGAAACTTGGAATCATACAACTTGTATTGTGTGATGTATGGAAATCTTGGTACTTAAGTAATTAAGACTAATTCATTGTTCACATAAGTATGTGAGTCAAGAGAAGGACTAAAGGAACTAGTACACAATGTTGTGAACTAGTCAAGTCCACCATAAATAATAATAACATTATTCGTCATGATTTACTAAAGGTCTAGTAAATGTGGTTATACTTACAATATTAAGTGTAATTCTGAATCATTGAAAAGTTTCAATGGATGGTAGAACGAATAAGAAGAATCAATGAAGGCAGAAAGATAAAAGGGTTCTCCAATCTAAGAAGAAGGGAGAGTACTTTTGTATCGGGTTTTATGATCGTCTTAATGATTAAGAACCATATCACAATTGATCCTCTAAGGACATCTTAGTGCACTAGTATGGCTAAGAAGAGGAATCAGAAATTGTTGAAATGGTTAAATCAAAAGGATGAGTCATACTTCGTTCCAAAATCAAGTCTTAGATTCGTACTCCAAGATTGTGAATTGAGTGACACATCTTAAGAAGTCTTAACACAGTCATCAAATGTGAAGTAGAAAATTGTTTTTCTTACTCTTGCACGTTTGAAATTGGTAAATTGTGATGTCTTGGATAAGACAAAGACCAACTAATACCAATTGTGTATAGTGTTTGTCTTGATAAGAATCCGCACTAACTCTTGAATATTTGTTTGTCAAGAAATGTTTCTTGATAAGAGAATTTAATATGTCAAGAGGTCAGTGGGAATCTAAAGATCTTGAAAAGTTTCAAAGAACTAATCAAGAGTAAATCTATTAAACACTAGCACACGACTTGAGGATTGTAACCTATCGTGTTGACGTATTCTTGTTTCTGTGCCAATCCAGTTGAGTTGATTATGCATATGAGTTCTACGAGTTCTCAATAGGTTTCATAAGGGCAAACACCTTGTTCAATGAAAGTACATTGAATGGCATAGGTGAGCTGCTAAATAACTTGGAAGCAATGGTGGGACCCTTGATGGCAAGAAATCAAGAATGAACAAGTTCTGTCCATAAGAGTTTGGATTTGTCACAAACATTATCTTACGATTATGGTTATGGAAAATTCACATGGATAGGAACACATACACCATAAAATCTAAGTGTCATAAGGTTTCTCTCCTTCATGAAAATGATTGTGAGGAAACGCTTTCACTAAGAGAGATTTTAAGAAGATAGCGATTATGTAAATTGCATTCTCAAATTCGATTTTGATTACGACATCCCTCTTCATAGTTCGAATTGTGAGACTTGGCAATTAGTCTGAACATTTGGGACTTAGTAACATAAGTTCTGAATTAGTTTAGACACACATGTGAGCTGTCTAAGGAAAGGTGTGTGAGTTTGAGAAGCTTAGATAAAGGCTTATCGAAGCACATTGTATTGGAAATATGTGCTATGAACTTTGGAAATCAATAAGTATTGTCTTCTAGAAGTCCAACCGTTTTTCTGAATACGTGTCAAAGCTAGTGGGAGCATAAATGTTATGCTGGAATGGATATAATCATCATGTTAGTGAGAGCATGATTATTATTTTAAGTATTGCAAGTTGGCAATATTAATAATAGAAAAACAAAAGTTTCACTTTGCAAAGTTGCAGGGGTTGAAAAGTTGTTTTTGCTATAATTAAGGGAGAGAATGTTATACTTCGTTTTCAATCTAAAAGATCGAGAAATTTTAATTGAATTTAGTCAAGGGTATATTTATTATTTGCATTCTCAAAGTTCGATTATGATTACGACATCCCTCTTCATAGTTCAAATTTTGAGAACACGGCAAATAGAAATATTATGGCAATATTATAGCAAGAAACTGGTAAAGTATCACGTTTTGCATTATGAATCGTATCCCATACGCTTCGGGTATAGGGTCGATTGCATATGCTGTAATATTCGAGCGTTCTAAAATTTTCCAAATGCCTAGGGCATTTAAAGGAAAAAAGGGAATTGAACCGTTTTTTGACTAAAATAATTAAACAACCGTCCAGGACAATCTAAGGTTCGCTAAGGATTGGTCGCTTGGGGGTAGTTGGAAATATAGTAACGAATGAACCATAATGGCATTATTATGATTAGATATGATTATATTTAGAATGAGTTGTCATATGGCAAATATGGAAATGTTTCCATATTGGGAGTTGGATATCGAGAATCAATGTCTAGATTAGAAACTTTTATGCAAGAAGGATGTTCAAAGGAATGTACTTTGAATGTGAGACTTCACATCTATGGAATTTTCTTGTAACAATCTCCAATAGAGCATTTTGTAATTTTATTGGCATAGTTTTGGTGACTTTGGCGCTGTGATATTACGAAAGGACCGTTGTATAAAATGTTAGAATCTAACATATTCTAGTAGTGGAAAGAATTTTGTATTCTTACACTAATGGATTAGGAATTGTGAAATGAGCATCATTGGAAATGTGTTCATTTGATCTATTTCACAAAGTAAGGACCATAGGTAAACATAGTGTGCATGCTAAGAGCATGGGACAATTATTGTTATAATTCAAGTAAGAAGTTGATTACCCGAAACAACAAATAATGAGTAATCGATATGGTGAATAATAAAATGTTTTATTTATACTCAAAGGTTTGGGACCATATAGGATTAGGATTATTCTTTTGTTTCACTTTGCATGTTTTGACTTCCCGAATAATAAGATTATTCAAACCCTCCACAGTCGCTCATACTTTGGAAGTAAGTATGAAAGAAGAATGTCATGAATCCGTCTATAGATTGTCTAATGCGTTGAGACATAGCACAAGTTTGCTGCAGAGTTCATGAGTGCTGCTATAAGATTAGAGTATTGGAATAAAACCACGCTCACTTGGATCGCTTCATGTATTTTATCACGAGTGATTGGTGACACGATAATATCTTATATTCTTGAAACCGAGATGTGTGAGTTGTATCTTGCGAGTCGGTTACACATTGATAATATGTAAACGCACCTGTAACTTGGTGTTATAAAACGTATTGTTGTGTGTGATTCGGTGAGTGAGTACAAGCGAGCATTGAGTCGAAGTTTATCCGTTCCTTTTTCCCAAGGTGGGATAAAAGCGATATCTGTGGTCCCCTCGATGATTTAGTGATGACACCGTAAGAGCTTGGCCAAGCCGGGACTGAGTTGATGTGTTCAGTTGTAGTCTGTTGTTAGTCGTCATAAATCGGAAATTGGGAAACAGCACATAGACTGAGAGAATGATTTCAATCCATGTCTCACGTCTATACGATATCTAGAATGGAGGAATATATGATCCCTTATCTAAAGGACACGCTTCTGATAAGATCAGAGTTGACAGCGGCTTTTGAAAGCTACGATTGCTGATCAGGTTTGAAGTCATACAGAGAATAGTTATTAGACTTATCCAAGTGGGAGACTGTTGGATTAATGTCTAAGTCCATAACTATTTTGGTATGTACTTGACCCGATTGTGAGCATGGTCCTTTTGGGTTGCTTTCACCAAAGCAACTTGATAGGATGATTTGTGGAGAAAGAGATTAATTTTGATTTATTAATATATTATATGAATAATATATTAAAAGAGAAATCATATTGTTTAATTAATATTAGTCAATAATTAATAAGAATTAATTTTGTGGCTAAAAGACATTAATTAAATAAAGGGGACTAGAACTGTCAATTGTGTGATAGTTGGATATTGGGCTAATGGACTCCATAGAGGTTGGAGTGGACGAAATCTATGGGGAAACCCATGAGAATTCGTCCAAGGCCTCTAAGGAGGGAGTCCATGGGCTTCTTAGGCCCTAAGCAGTCATATTAGGGTTTCCTAGTTCAAAACCCTAATGGCCTCCATATAAAAAGACCCCTAGGGCACCCAAAAACGTGGCTAAGCATTCCTTAGGGTTTCTTGGACGTTTTTGGTTCCTCCTTCTCTTCTCCTAAGTCATCCTCTTGCTCTTGGTGTTTGTGAGCCATTAGAGGAGTGACACTTGTGACTCTAAGCTTTCAGAAGCCAATTACAAGAAGGAATAGATTGTTATTGCTACATAACAATCAAAGGTAAGATCTAAAACCCTTTATTATAATAATATTGATTGTTGTATGCTAGATTAGGGTTATTGAGTCTTGGATGAATTGCATGTACAATAGAGAAACCTAGATCCAAGCATTAGGGTTTGCATGAGCACATAGGATGTTCTCTTGGCTAAAACCCATCAAATGCATCGATACCAGTTTATGAAACCTGTATTCAAAACACGAATCTTGATTCTTTGTCGGTGGTTGGTATGACTACTGATCTTGTTGATATTGTTGTTTTTGAAGATTGAACAGATAAAAATCATTGAGACCACATGCGTAGAAGAAGAAGCAAAAGCGGAACGATGATGAGTTTGATTTAGAGCTAATGTTCTAAATTTATCTCTGCTTCTTGCGTAATATAAGGAATTGTTGTTAATCTACCATAATTAACTACGCAAAGATTACTATAGTACTCTTAAATGATTTATTTAATGATTTATTTTTTCCTAAATTCCTATTGGTGCATTAATGCACACAATAGTTGCTAGAAACATTTGAACCTAGCTATATATATATATATATATATATATATATATATATATATATATGGTTACGTTAATGTGTTTCTTATATTTATTGTGTGCTAGAATGCACCAATAGGAATTTAGTAAAATTAAATAATTATTTAATTAAATAAAGATAGATACTAAATGATTTACATAATTGTATGTATATTAAATGATATCCATAATTATAGTTCTCATTTTATGGAAACAAATTAAATTCGTCATTAATGTCAGCAATAACATTCTTTCAGAATGAATTCGTATTTATGTTTTATGTATGTATTCGTGCTTTGTTTCAGGACACACTAACTTAAAATACAATAAAGTTGCATAGAATATGAAGAACGAGAGTGTATTCTACTAGTATACACTCTCATTATGCTAGAATACAATGTCATTCTTCTTGATACGAATTCATTCTGAAGAATATTATTGCTGACATTAATGACACATTTAATTAGTTTTTATAAAAAAAATATAATTAAAGATATCATTTAATATACATATAATTATGGAAATCATTTAACATCTATCTTTATTTGATTAAATAATAATTTAATTTTTACTAAATTTTTATTAATGCATTTTAGCACACAATACATATGAGAAACATTTAAACCTACCCCTCTCTCTCTCTCTTATATATATATATATATATATATATATATATATATATATATATATATATATATATATATATATATATATATATATAGTAAGTGGTTCAAATGATAGCCCAAAAAGATTAAGAATCCTAAGAATCATTTTTTTAATTGCTTTTATTCAGATGAATTTTGGAAAATTTAAACATTAATATTATATTAAGAAAACTTTTTCATTCCATAGTTTATAATTAGTTGTCACTTATTGTTGGACAGCCGTCGGACCACTGTCATACCACTGCTGGACCACCGGTGGACTAACACGAAATCCAATGAATTTTTCTAGTCGTATTCAAAGCTTAATAGAAAAAACATTTTAATTCTTATTTCATTGGTAATTCTTTTTAGGGAAAACTACAATAAAGTCTTTATATATTGGCCCCATAATCGATTTAGTTTTTATATCTTTTTTTATACAATAAAGTCCCAAAACTGGTGTTCGTATTCAATTTAACCCTTTAACCCGGTCAACAGGTCATTCAACTTTCAAAAATTACAATTTTGGCCCAAATTTCAAAATTATATATAAATTTGGTCTAAAATTTACACTTTTGGCCTAAATTTTGAATTTTATTACAAATTTGGTCCAAAATTTACCATTGTGGCCCAAATTTTAGAATTTTGTTATGAATTCATCATAACTTTAGTTTTTTTATAACTTTTTTTTCTCAAAAAACAAAAATTCGAGTATGTTTTTTGTCAAACCCCCAGCCGTCGGCGGAAACACCGGGTGGTGTAACGTCATTCTTCGTATCACATTTATATAACATACACTGAACAGTACTAAAGAAAATACATACCTTTATTGATGATTGAAAGTTACATTATTGTTTTCCTAGTACTTATTACATAATATCCGACTATGACATACTTCTTAATGAACATAAAGGTAATAGTAAAACTTCTCCTTTTCGAATACATACCAGCTTTTCAAGTTCCTGAAAACACATGCATTTTAAAATACGTCAACATAAAGTTGGTGAGTTCACAGGTTTTGACTCCATATGAAAATAATACTTTTCCTAAGTTCAAAAGTTTAGTTTTTTGAAAGTATCATTTTGACTCTCCAACATTTAGTATATATATTAGGTATAATAGTTTACTTATCAAATAAGTGTTATACCTAAACATTCCTTGAACCTAGGGTATAAGTAGGGGAAACTTATACTTAACATTAATACTTGTATACGACAAAGTATAATGTTTCTAACAATTTGCTACCATGAGCCTGTAACCGCTGCTATGACATAATACCTCTGATAAAACACAGTCACGATTTACCATGAGAAACAACACACTCATGATTTCCATGAGAAACAACACCGCACGCTTCATCGACGCCGAAACAATAACAAGTAAAGGGATAGTTCGTCACTCGCTTATGGTTGACTGTAGCTAACAGTCACAAGTGGGGTGGTCAACCCGTATACTAATCATACACGACTTCCTCACTCACACGGGATTAACGGTTACAGTTTAGAGGAATTCCGCTAAGATCCCTAATCTTAGTTGATGAATACAATTACTCATGTAGACTCTGGCGACTTCGTATAGCTCTAACAACAAAATCATTTTCGTGTCCACAACCCTAAGTTATTAGACTTTGCTTTTAAACATTACTCCTAAGTTCATATTACTTTAGGTAGTACAACAGCTATAACTTGAGGAAAAACCAGGTTTTATCATAAAACCAACAACATATAACATACCAAGTTTTATCTTGACATGAAACTAACAATAACAACATATAGCATACCAAGTTTTATCTTGACATAAAACCAATAATAACAACATACTTTATAAATTAACATATAGAACTTCCGAATACAACTTCGGAACTATATCGCACACAACATATATATAGAATCTTAAGTATAACTCAAGATCTACATTAATATAATAACATGCTAACAAGTTGATAATAGTTGTATATATTCAAAATATTATATTTAAACAACTATATCCCGATTATTATAACTATCTATGTTGATACTAATATACTATCATATAGACATAATAATAACATATATACAATATTTAGCATGCGTTTTCCCCCGAAATATTAGAAAGTGGGGCCGTGAAACTCACCCTAGTAGCGTGATTTTATGTAATCTAAGCAGAAACGGTCAGCGGTACGAGGTCGTCGGGACTCGGGATGCAAGAGGGCTTCAGCAAATGAGAGAGATGAAAGAAGTTCAGGTGTACGAATGGTTGGGGTCGAAATTGCTATTTATAGTAAGTTTTTGGACCTTCACGTCGTGAGTTTTATAAGACTCACGTTGTGAGTCAAGCATGATCATCTTGTAGACTTGCCATTTGCATCCCTAACTTCGGAAGGTGGCCAGATGAATCCTCACGTCGTGAGATATCCTTGCTCACGTCTTGAGTTTAGAACTTGTCCCTTCGTAGCCTCGTCATGCACCTTCTAGATCCGATATGTGGAAAAATGACTCCCCACGTCGTGAGTTTCTATGCTCACGTCGTGAGTTCAGTCGGATTAGGGTTTCTGGCAGCTGTATCTTCGGAAGGTCGTAACTTTCGCATACGAACTCCGGTTTTGACGTTCTTTATATCTATGCGTAGGTATTTACGAGTACTACAACTCTCTTTTAGACTCCAATAGCTAATTATAAGTCTATTTTAAATTCCTCTTATTATAGAGATTTATAGTGTTCGGTTTATCATAACTTCTTCACGCGAAGTCAGATTCAGACGTTCTCTATATTTTTGGAATCGTATGGACGTATAATTTGAGTTGCATCATATAGAAAGTTCATATTTGTATTAGAATTTATCTTGAACTACATAGTACGTTATCACATTACTAATTTAACAACATCACATTACATGATTGGCATAATCACATGTGATTGTCAATTGACCTATTTTGACTGGTGTTACATTCTCCCCCCGTTAGATAAATTTCGTCCCGAAATTTATCTTATGGATGGGGTTTTACCAAACAGTTGGGGGTATTTTTCTTTTATCTGATTTTCACGTTCCCACGTAAATTCAGGTCCTCGTAAAGAGTTCCATCGAACTTTCACTATGGGAATATGACTTTACTTTAATCGTTTGACTTCTCGATCCATGATCTCAACAGGTTCTTCTACAAAGTTGAGTTTCGTATTGACTTGTATCTCTTCGAGAGGTATAACAAGAGTGTCATCGGATACACATCTTTTGAGATTTGATACGTGAAAAACATCGTGCACATTACTTAGTTCTTGAGGCAAGTTGAGTTGGTATGCGACAGAACCAATTCTTGCTAGAATTTCAAAAGGTCCTATATACAGTGGGTTTAGTTTGCCTCGTTTCCCGAATCGAATTACGCCTTTCCAAGGAGAGACCTTCAACATTACTTTATCTCCAAATTGGAATTCTAAAGGCTTACATCTTACGTCAACATAGGTCTTTTGACGATCACGTGCAGCCTTTAATCGATCCTTAATTTTCACGATGTTTTCAGTTATCTCGTGGATTATTTCTGGTCCAATACGTAAGGTACCGCCTATACGTTATCTGTCCATCTGCGTATCTCCAACTTCTGCCCAACATATTGGGGAATGTCATTTTCGTCCATAAAGAGCCTCAAACGGTGCAACCTTGATGCTGGTGTGATGACTATTGTTGTAGGAAAACTCAATTAATGGTAAATGAGTATCCCATGCATTTCCAAAGTCGATTACGCAGGCTCGGAACATATCTTCTAAAGTCTGAATGGTTCTCTCACTCTGACCATCAGTCTGTGGATGGTAAGCTGTACTCATATCTAGACGTGTTCCTAAGGATTTTTGTAGAGATTGCCAAAATCGTGAAGTGAATCTACTATCTCGGTCAGAAATAATAGAATTTGGAACTCCATGCAATCTGACAATTTCCTTAAGATAAATTCTAGTCAGCTTCTCCATCTTGTCGTTCTCCTTAATTGGTAAGAAATGGGCGGACTTAGTCAATCTATCGACTATTACCCAAATAGCGTCGAACCCACTAGGAGTTTTAGGTAACTTAGTGATGAAGTCCATTGATATCTGCTCACATTTCCATTCAGGTGTCTCCAATTGTTGAAGTAAACCTGAAGGCTTTTGATGTTCTGCCTTTACTCTAGAACAAGTCAAGCATTTGCTCACATAAGTAGCAATTTCTGCCTTCATGTTTGGCCACCAATAATGTACTTTTAAATCTAAGTACATTTTGTCAGAGCCTGGATGCACGGAATATCTGGACTTGTGGGCTTCTTTTAAGACCAAGTCCCTGACTCCACCGAACTTAGGCGTCCAAATTCGGTTCATAAAGTTTCGCGTTCCGTCATCTTTTTATATAAGTTGCTTTTCCATTCCTCGCAAAGCTTCGTTCTTGATGTTTTTTTCTTTTAGAGCCTCAAGTTGAGCTTCTCTAATTTGTGTGGTAAAGTTAGAATGTATAGTTATAGTTAATGCTCGTACCCGACAGGGTTTAATATATTCTTTCCGGCTCAAGGCATCTGCTACCACGTTTGCCTTTCTGGGATGATAACGAATCTCACATTCGTAATCATTCAACAATTCGACCCATCTTCGCTGTCTCATATTAAGATCCTTTTGGTTGAAGATGTGCTGGAGACTCTTGTGGTCGGTAAAAATAGTACACTTAGTACCGTATAAGTAATGTCTCCAGATTTTTAGTGCAAAAACTATAGCTCCCAATTCAAGATCATGGGTAGGGTAATTATTCTCATGCACCTTAAGTTGTCGTGATGCGTTGGCGATAACTTTTCCTCTTTGCATCAACACACATCCCAATCCTTGATTTGATGCGTCGCAGTATACGACGAAATCTTCTGTCCCATCTGGGAGGGATAGGATTGGTGCACTACACAACATTTGCTTCATTTTCTGAAAAGAAGCTTCTTGTTTTTCTTCCTAGTTGAACTTCGTATCCTTCTAGGTTAGTGTTGTAAGCGGCTTGGCTATTTTGGAGAAATTCTCTATGAATCAGCGGTAATAGCCAGCAAGTCCTAGGAATTGACGCACTTCTGTTGGCGTCTTTGGTGCTTCCCAATTCCTAATTGCTTCAACTTTGGATGGGTCAACATGAATTCCTTCGTTGTTAACTACATGAACTAAAAGTTGTACTTTTCTAATCCAAAACTTACATTTGGAGAATTTAGCGTACAACTTTTCTTTTCTTAGTAGCTCCAAGATTATTTGTAAGTGTTGACCATGTTTTTCCTTGGTTCGTGAACATATTAATATATCATCGATAAATACGATCACGAATTTATCCAAGTATGGTTTGCAAACACGATTCATGAGATCCATAAACACTCCTGGGGCATTGGTCAATCCAAAAGACATAACTAAGAACTCATAATGACCATAACGAGTTCTAAACGCTGTTTTTGGAATATCATCTTCTTGTACTCTGAGTTGATGGTATCCTGATCTGAGATCTATATTTGAGTAGTAGCTGGATCCTTGCAGTTGATCGAATAGATCTTCAATTCTTGGAAGCGGGTAACGATTCTTGATCGTTAGCTTATTCAGTTCCCGATAATCAATACACATTCGAAAGGATCCGTCCTTCTTCTTGACAAACAAGATTGGTGCTCCCCAAGGTGAAAAACTTGGTCGGATAAAGCCTTTGTCCAGAAGTTCTTGTAGTTGGCTATACAATTCTTGCATTTCGGATGGAGCCAACAGATAAGGAGATTTCGCTACTGGTGCTGCTCCTGGAATTAAGTCGATTCGAAACTCGACTTGTCGGACGGGAGGTATTCCAGGTAGATCTTCAGGAAACACGTCAGGGAAATCACATACTTGAGGTATGTCCTTGATTTCTTTTGTCTTTCTCTTCTTATCTACAATGTGGGCAAAGAATGCGCTACATTTGGTATGTAGATATTTCTGGGTCTTGGTACAAGAGATGACTTTGAGGTTCTTCCCAGATTTATCACCATAGATAATCAGGGCTTCGCCGTTTGGTAAGGGTACTCGTATAGCTTTCTCATGACATAAAATTTCGGAGTGGTGTGAAGATAACCAATCCATGCCAATTATGACATCAAAACTACCGATAGGCATTGGCATGAGGTTGACGTGAAAAAGGTAGTTATTAAGAGTTAACATATAGTTTTCTAGGATTTCATGTGCTTTCTCGGTTTGACCGTTAACGAATTTTTACTTCATAGATTTCTTTTAATTTGCTAGACTCAAGACTTAACAATTTTCTAAACGTCGGAGTTATAAAACTTCTATCTGCTCCAAAGTCGAAGAGTACGGTAGCATATAAATTATCTATGAGAAACGTACCAGATACGACCGAAGGGTCCTGGATAGCTTCTCTGCTTCCGATCACGAATGCCCTGCCACGCCCTATGCCTCCTTGATTCCTTAACTTTGGAAATTCTCTCTTGATGTATCCAACCTCGCCACAATCAAAACACTTTCTTCCTTCACCATGGCCTGCTCCAGTATTTGCTCCCTGATTCACTGTTGCAGGTGTTGTGCTTCTGCAGTAACTAGCAGTATGCCTTTCTTCTTGCAATTCGTGCAAACAAAACAGTCACCTGGGTGATGACAGTTGCACCGATTGCACCATGCAGACTTTGGTTGAGTGGTTACTGTCGTCGTGGCTGCATAATTGGTTGCCACTTCTTGTCTTTTCTCAGATGTTGTCTGGGATTCTTCCCATTAATTTGCGCTTGTTTGTTCCAGATTTGGGAGATTCAGCCTTTGAGACCACTACTGTTCCTTGGATCTCTGTGAGGGTTAGCTGATGAGCTATTCTCTTGGTGTTGTCATAGGTTGTAGGCTTTGATGCGATCACCATGCCTTTGATTTGCGATGCTAAACCCCAGATATATCGCTCAATTTTCTTATATTCAGGGGTTACAAGTGCTGTACACATTACTGCAAGATCATTAAATCTAGCGGTATATGCTTTTATCTCTGAACCCTTCATGGTTAGGGTCCACAATTCTTGTTCCAGCTTATGTATTTCCTCCCTAGGACAATACTCCTCTACTAGCATCATTTTTAGCTCTTCCAATTTCATGGAATTTATAGTATCAATTCCCATTGTATTCACATGGCTGTTCCACCATGTAACTGCTGCATCAGCGAAAGTACATGCTGCAAATCGAACTTTACAATCGTCTGGGCAGAAGCTTATTTGAAAGACGGACTCTGTCTTTTCTATCCACCTAGTCAAATTAACAACCCCTTCATTTCCATGAAAGATCTTTGGCCTGCAATTCATAAAGTCTTTGTAGGTACACGTTCTAGCGGTCCCTACATTGCCTTCATTTCTAACTCCACCTCTTGTGACATTAGATAGAGCCGCAACAATTCTTTGAGCTATGATTTCTTCAAGTTATGCTGTACTCATTGGGGGATTTGGTTCTGGTGGTTGTTGTTGTGGTGCTGATCATTGGTTAGGGTTTAGCCGAGCACTACTCCTTCTAGGCATTTTGTTTTAGTTCCTATTATAAATAATAAGAATTTTATAAGTTTTATGAAGAATTAGTCATTTACTACACGAGTACTAAATACTTCAATTATTTTTCAAAGTGTAAAACATAATGGACAACACAATGATTACTGTAATATATGCTTCATATTATTACCAACGGTTACATCAGTTTATTTAGGCTTATAAGAGAAAAAGTTTCTATAAACATTGCAAAATTTGCAAGGTTTTCTACATCCTTGCTATAAACTTTACTCTTCTTGCCTTAACTAGTCTGATTTCTCTATTTACACAACCACTAGTTTTAGCTTATCTACCAGAAACCTAAGTGATGACCTAGCACGTCAGTGACATTAACCACTTGCTCCTCAAGTGCTTGAGTTCTCTGCTCAAGACTTCCTGTGCATTCTTCATTTCTTGAGGTTTGATTGTAGAGCTCTAACTCTGCAATCCTTTCATCATGGGTGATCATGTCATTATAAGCAAAATTTATACGATGATGGACATCCACCACCGATTCCTGATCTCGCGTCCTTTGTCCTTCTAGCCTTCGTACTCTTTCGGAGAGATGAGTAGCCCTTCCTTCAACAATTTCCATATTATCTTCAATTTTCACACTTTTCTCAAACAATTGAGATAAAGTGTTAACTTCGGAAGAATATGGGGGATGTGGTCGAGATGATTGACCAGTCTCATACATCTTAGCAGCTCTTTCTTCTGCTACCCACCTATCAACGGTTTATGCGATCCGTGCAGGTTCATTTTGAACTCTATGACTTCCTGAAGATGTCGACTTCTGATTCTTCTTAATCCTTTTCCATATTGGTATGGATTTACGTGTTGTGCGTTTCATCTTTGCTCCTTCTATAACTTGATGGTAAAGAGTGTTCATTGGTGGTAAAGATGATGCCACCGATTCTGTCTCCTCCATTGGTTCGCTCTCTTCTCATTCGTTGGAAGGTAAAGGTGCTCCATCGTCAGAAGGTATTGGATGAAAGGTGGTTGAATTTATAGGGTAGTAAGGATCGCCTACCAATATGAGGAATGAATCTTCCTCTTCTTCATCTGTATCTTCGATGATTATCCATTCTCGTGAATGTGCCATGTCGAATTCCTATAGCTTTTGGATCACCAAGAGTTTAGTCTATCAAATATTACTCCCAAATTAAACAGTTCATATGATCTGATCATAATAAAATGTAGTTACGCATCTACACCTAATTGTGATAGAATATACGCACATATAAACTTTAGTTGGAATATTTGATCTAAATCCTTGAGATCAAAAACATACCGGGTATTAAGGTATGTTCTCATCGCGGGTCTGAGTCTTTATATATGACTCTATATTCTTATTTATTGTATTCACGCTTTAACTATTGTTTGTTACTTTAGGTCTATCTGATAAGGCTCCGGCCAGTCAGGAAAGTCGAAAGGGCAGGATCATTTTAGCATTTAGCCGTTCTGGAATCCAACAACCCAAATTGACATGTCTATCCTGTCACCACTCCCGTAAGTAGTCCTTCAGTAGAATAATTAATAATACTTTTTAATGTAGGCTAAGGGATATACCTAAACCTAATAGAGTAAGCCCTAAACTATAGACGTGCTTTCCTAAGAAAGTACTAGTTCACTATAGTTAATAGCTCTGATACCAATTCTGTCACACCCCCAGCCATCGGCAGAAACATCGGGTGGTGTAACGTCATTCTTCGTATTACAGTTATATAACATACGCTGAACAGTACTAAAGAAAATACATACCTTTATTGATGATTGAAAGTTACATTATTGTTTTCCTAGTACTTATTACATAATATCCGACTATGGCATACTTCTTAATGAACAAAAAGGTAATAGTAAAACTTCTCCTGTTCGAATACATACCAGCTTTTCAAGTTCCTGAAAACACATGCATTTTAAAATACGTCAACATAAAGTTGGTGAGTTCACAGGTTTTGACTCCATATGAAAATAATATTCTTCCTAAGTTCAAAAGTGTAGTTTTTTGAAAGTATCATTTTGACTCTCCAACATTTAGTATATATATTAGGTATAATAGTTTACTTATCAAATAAGTGTTATACCTAAACATTCCTTGAACCTAGGGTATAAGTAGGGGGAAACTTACACTTAACATTAATACTTGTATACGACAAAGTATAATGTTTCTAACAATTTGCTACCATGAGCCTGTAACCGCTGCTATGACATAATACCTCTGATAAAACACACTCATGATTTACCATGAGAAACAACACACTCATGATTTCCATGAGAAACAACACCGCACACTTCATCGACGCCGGAAAAATAACAAGTAAAAGGATAGTTCGTTACTCGCTTATGGTTGACTGTAGCTAACAGTCACAAAGTGGGGTGGTCAACCCATATACTTATTATACATGACTTCCTCGCTCACACAAGATTAATGGTTACAGTTCCGAGGATTTCCGCTAAGATCCCCAATCTTAGTTGATGAATACAATTACTCATGTAGACTCCGACGGCTTCCTATAGCTCTAACAACAAAAGCATTTTCGTGTCTATAACCCTAAGTTATTAGACTTTGCTTTTAAACATTACACCTAAGTTCATATTACTTTAGGCAGTACAATAGCTATAACTTGAGGAAAAACCAGGTTTTATCATAAAACCAACAACAACATATAACATACCAAGTTTTATCTTGACATAAAACTAACAATAACAACATATAGCATACCAAGTTTTATCTTGACATAAAACCAATAATAACAACATACTTGATAAATTAACATATAGAGCTTCCGAATACAACTTCGGAACTATATCGCACACAACATACATATAGAATCCTAAGTATAACTCAAGATCTACATTAATATAATAACATGCTAACAAGTTGATAATAGTTGTATATATTCAAAATATTATATTTAAACAACTATATCCCGGTTAATATAACTATCTATGTTGATACTAATATACTATCATATAGACATAATAATAACGTATATACAATATTTAGCATGCGTTTTCCCCTGAAATATTAGAAAGTGGGGCCGTGAAACTCACCCTAGTAGCGTGATTTTATGTAATCTAAGCAGAAACGGTCAGCGGTACGAGGTCGTCGGGGCTCGGGATGCAAGAGGGCTTCAGCAAATGAGAGAAAGGAAAGAAGTTCAGGTGTAAGAATGGCTGGGGTCGAACTTGCTATTTATAGTAACTTTTTGGACCTTCACGTCGTGAGTTTTATAAGACTCACGTCGTGAGTCAAGCATGATCATCTCGTAGACTTGCCATTTGCGTCCCTAGCTTCGGAAGGTGGCCAGATGAATCCTCACGTCGTGAGATATCCTTGCTCACGTCGTGAGTTTAGAACTTATTCCTTCATAGCCTCGTCACGCACCTTCTAGATCCGAGATGTGGCAAAATGACTCCCTACGTCGTGAGTTTCTATGCTCACGTCGTGAGTTCAGTCGGATTAGGTTTTCTGGTAGCTGTATCTTAGGAAGGTCGTAACATTCGCATACGAACTCCGTTTTTGACGTTCTTTATATCCATGCGTAGGTATTTACGAATACTATAACTCTCTTTTAGACTCCAATAGCTAATTCTAAGTCTATTTTAAATTCCTCTTGTTATAGAGATTTATAGTGTTCGGTTTATCATAACTTCTTCATGCGAAGTCAGATTCAAACGTTGTCTATATTTTTGGAATCGTATGGACATATACTTTGAGTTGCATCATAAAGAAAGTTGATATTTATATTAGAATTTATCTTGAACTACATAGTACGTTTATTACATTACTAGTTTAACAACATCACATTACATGATTGACATAATCATAGGTGATTGTCTATTGACCTATTTTGAGTGGTGTTACATTTTTTCCATATAAAATGATATTTATACAAAAAAAAACATATTTTCATATTAAAAATCTTATAGTTTCTATATATAAACTTTTTTTATAACTTTTTTGTATACTAAATACCTATTTATAACAATAGGTATTTATTAAGTACATAAATATATAAAATTCATTTTTATAAAAAAAATATACACAAACATGTATTTTAGTAAAAAAAATATGAAAAAACAACTATTTTATTATAAATACATTTATATGCAAACACATATTTATATATAAAAAAAGTATACAAAAACCTATTTCATAGTAAACATACACATTTCTTTAGTAAAAACATATTTATATGCACCCAAATAAGTGTTTGTATACATTTATTTTTTAAAAACATATTTATATATTTTTTATAAACACCTATTTTATAATAAATGTATTTGTATTCAAACACGTTTATATATAAAATGTATACAAACACCTATTTGTGCATATATATATATATATATATATATATATATATATATATATATATACATTTACTATGAAATAGGTGTTTGTTTACATGTTTTATAAATATGTGTTTGTATACAAATGTATTTATAATAAAACAGGTGTTTGTTTACATTTTTTTTTTGTAAAATATGTGTTTATATAATTTTTTTTTTATAAAAACGGATTTGTATATATTTATGTACTTAATAAATACATATTTTTATAAATAGATATTTCGTATACAAAAAAGTTTTTATATAAAAAGTATAAGAATTTTTATGTAAAAATATGTTTTTTTGTATAAATATGATTTTATAAAGAAAAAAACATATTCAAAACAAAATTTTGAAAAAAAAGTTGTCAAAAAATCTAAATTTAGGATGAATTAAGAACAAAATTCTAAAATTTGGGCCAAAAGTGTATATTTTGGACCAAATTTGTAATAAATTTTGAAATTTGAGCCAAAAGTTAATATTTTGGACCAAATTTGTAATAAATTTTGAAATTTGGGCCAAAAATGTAATTTTTGAAAGTTGGATGACATGTTGACCAGGTAAAAGGGTTAAATTGAATACAGTTATTGGTTTTTGGGACTTAATTGCATAAAAAAGATATAAGAAGTAAATCGATTATAAGGCCAATATATAAAGATTTTATTGCATTTTTCCCTCCTTTTAATTAGAACAATTTATTTTTGCAGCCAAATATTAAATTTTTTTAATAAATAAATAGATTTGTGCATTGAAAAATTCAATTTTCTATTTTTTCTAAATTGTAGATTTCTTTAAAGAATATATAGTGTATAAGACATATTCATAGTTTAAAAATACTATTTTCACAGTTTAATAAACATATTAATTAACTAATATACAGTTTAATGTTTTCATGCATACATTCATTCATATTTTAACACAAAATTTATAGAAAATATACAACTTAATACAATCAATTTTTAGTTTATTACATAAAATTTACAACATAACATAATACAATCCATTATACACCAATTCATATATTCAAAGAAGTCAAACTCAAATGCTACCACTACCATCACCAACTACTACCACACGCCACCAATAACCACTTATGTCACAGTCGCAACCATCATTCCTTCCAAATCAGATATGTATATAAAATCATATATTAACAACTTAAATATTATATTTACAATTTAATAAACTAATTAATTCATTTATTCAGAGTTTAATGCAAAATAATTATAAAAAAAGCTAATACATTCTTATATATTTACTCAACACGAAAACCACATATATTCACAAGAAAATTAATACAAAAAATCATAATAAATCATTCATATTTGAACACAAAATTCATTAAAAATTCACATCTTAATATATTTAATTCATAGTTCAGTACACAAAATTCACAACGTAATGCAATAAATTCACAGTTTAATGCACAAAAATTATATATGCATAGCCATATTCTCAAGTTCAAACTTACATTTATATCTTCATATCTATATGCTAGTGTTTCTTTTAAATTTATTTACATAAATATTCACAGTTTAAATTTTACATACTTTATTCAAAATTAGATAAAATCATATTCGTGTGTACTATTTCTTCAACCTTATATTTCACAAGCAAACAATAAAAATTATTAAAAAACTATAGCTTAATACTAGTCAATTCACAGCTTGATACAATTAATTCACAATTTATTACAAAAAATCATAACTTATATAGGCAATTCACAGTTTAAACAGAAAATTCACATCTTAATGCAATCAATTCACAGCTTGATACAATTAATTCACGGTTTATTACAAAAAATCACAGCTTATATAGGCAATTCACAGTTTAAAAAGAAAATATACATCTTAATGCAATCAATTCACAGTTTAAAACAAAAAAATAACAGCTTAATATAAAAAAATCCATATATTATTACACAAAAAGTATGTATTCACAGTTTATTACAAAAAATCACAGCTTATACAGCCAATTCACAGGTTAATGTACAAAATTCAAAGCTTAATGCAATCAATTCATAGTTTAATACAAAAAATTCACAGCTGATATAGGCAATTCATAGTTTAAACAAAAAATTCACATCTTAATGCAGTCAATTCACACTTTAAAGCACACAAATAACAGCTTAATACAACAAATTCATATTTTAATACACAAAAATTATGCATTTACAAGTATAGTATCAATTTAAAACTCTTAATACAGTTAATTCACAGGTTAATGCACAAAATTCACAGATTAATGCAATTAATACACAATTTAATATACAAAGTTAACAACATAATATAGTCAATTCACAATTTAAAAAAAATCACAACAGTTAAACACAAATATCACAACTTAATAGACAAAAATCACAGCTTTATACAATAAATTCATAGTTAAATACACAAAAAGTATGCATTCAAAGCTTAATAACTTACCAAATTTCATTGAGGCATTTCATTAAACACCTTGTATGCATCTTTTTTTTAGAACTTCCTTTTGTAAGCACCATCACTGGAGACCATATCTGATGTGGTGGTGGAACCACCACCAACCACTGTGAAATACACCATACCACACACACCATATTTCACCTGAAAATGCACAAACACATCAGATCTAATGTCGATTTGGTGGTGCTTCAATGTGACAACCCGAAATTTTTAAAATTTTTGCCTTGTAAAGCTCAGCCAGTCAGCTCAGCTGAGTGTCAGACTCATTTCTACTATCATTTAGCCTCGTTTAGAGTCCGTTTAAAGGTTCAAAGCTCAGTACATTCAAGCATTGAGCATAGGAATGGATCGCGTACACTTCTAGCACCAAAAACAAGCCCTACACTCCATTTGAGGAAGTGTACGTCGTACATATGAGTGTGCGGCCGTACACACATGTGTGTGCGGCCGTACACCAATGTTGGCCGTACACCCCCTCCTCAAGAGTGTTATCCTTTCATTTCTAAGCCATTTCATCAGTTTCCAAGCCAAGAACATCGATTTCTCTCTCAACTATCATCGAGCCTTTCACCCGATCTTCAAGTATGTAAGCATTTCTTCCCTTTTGATTTGTTGTTAATCCTTTTAAACTAGTAACATCCTTTGATTTCATCCATTGGAAATCATCTTTTGACTAGATCTTCAAATCCCACCAAGAACACCAAGAACACACACTTGTTCTTGGTGATTTTGAGCCTTCTCGAGCCTTCGGATCGTAAGTACTCTTCCCCTTTGCTTAAATCTTGTTTAGAACACTTGATTTAGTCTTATAAAATGCCCAAAACTCATAATCATATGGTGTGTGCGGCCGCACACCCTTGTGTGGCCGTACACCCCTTAAAAGACCCCAAAATGGCCTCCAAAATGCATTTCTAGCTTCACCACTTGTTGAGCAATTGTCCCACAAACCTCCCCACCTTTGGATAACGGTTTTGTGCACTCTTTACCATGAGTGTGCGGCCGCACACTCCCTGGCCGCACACCCATGGTCGCACACCCATCCATTTGGCCGTACACTCCCATTTAGTGAATCACATGTGATTCCAACACTTGGTCAAAGTGTTTCCTAGTCCCGTAAGGTGTTTTCTTGCATTTGGTTGCTTCTAAACATTATATTTATGTCAATATATGCCATTATATGTCATTTAGGACTCGTTAAGTCTCGGGACTTCATTCGTGGAACTTCTCATCCTTACGCGTGTATTCGTTTGAATCACCTACACAGGGTAAGTTCATACCCCGTAATCAATCTTTTAAACTGTTTTAAATGCTTTTAAGGGGGGGAATGCAAGTTGAACACAATGTTAATTGTGTAATTATTTGATATAATTGTCTTTCAAAGATTGCTTATGTCCTTTATAAGTGATCAAAACATTTTAAAAACTCTTTTAAAGTTATGTTACTTTATAGTTTAGCAAAACTCCATTTTAAAAGTACCAGCATAACTTAGTAGAAAAATGAGTCTTTTCAACAACAGTTCAAGTAAATTACTAGTAAAATATAAGGGGTATAGTTTAGGGGTTCAGTTCATACTACAACTAGAAGATACTAAGATGCTAGATACTAGAGAATACTAAGATACTATAACAAGAGAAGGTACTAAGATACTATAACGAGAACATACTAAGATTCTATAAAAGAACAACATAATAAGATGCTATAGCATAGGAACATTCTAGATCTAATTATACCAAAGAATCACTAACTCATTGTTCTAAACAAAAGGTGATAGTAAAATTTGGTATACATGATCATATAACTTTAATGTGAGCCTACTTCACGACTCAGCAACAAGTTTGCTGAAGTCGCGTTTGGTTCCCAGAATCTCTTGCAGGGAGAGCGTATAGTATGGGGACTATTCATCACATTATGACCTTAATTAAACAAACATGTTTTAAGGTAATCAGTACTGCAAGATGTCAATTCAAAAGACAACAGTGTACTTATAATTTCCCATTACTTTCATTTTGTGACAGTTCCACTTGAAAGTTAATGTAAACTATTTTCGAGTCAAGATAGTTATAAACTAGGGAAAACTTACATTTTACAAACGACAATCAGAACCGTCGAGTCTAGTACATTCAGTAGAAAAGGGGGGCCTATAATGCTAACTTTATGATTCCTTAGTGTATGCATCCAGGGATATATATTAATCGGATCCGACAGGTAGTAGGATGTGTGCTTTCCGCTTCATTTCCTGTTTCTTGTTTGGTTGTGGGCTTAGAGCAGATTCACCCAGCCTACTATCTATCCGATCTTAGCTATATATATGTTCCGTATACACCAAGTAATCATAAGGGGTACCAGGTATGGGCCAGGTCATAGGACACTAATTCAATGCACCGTTTTCTAGTACAAAACATACTTTTCAAATAAAGAACTTTTGAATACAAAACTAGAAACTTACCAGTAAAGGGTTTAATCCATTTTTATTAAACCAATAAAACTTAAAGGACCTTAGGTGGTTAATTCTATAATACCTTAGTTTATACACCAAGGTTATATATAATTAATATCCGTTAGGTAGTTGGATGTGTGCTTTCCGCCTCATTTCCTGTTCCTTGTTTGGTTGTGGGCTTAGGGCAGATTCACACAATTAACTATCTGTTCGATATTAGATTATATATAACTGGTATAAACTAAGTGATTATAGAAGGAACTACTGTGGTCATCATTTTATTATAAGAAATAAGGGTTTTCTTTAAGGATCTTTTCATCAAATATAAAGGAACTATTACAGTTAACTCCGTGAGTACCGAGTGAATACGCAGGGGTTATATACAACGATGATCTAACAAACAATGGGATGTGTGTCTTCTGCCTCATTTCCTGTTCCTTGTTTGGTTGTGGGCTTAGGGCAGATACACACAATCGATTGTTTGTTTACTCTGAGTTTTATATAACTTGTATTCATTTAATACTCATAGAAAGGACTGTAGAGTCACTTTTACTTATCTTTCATCAAAGCAGGAAATATAGGATTTTCTAGAGGAACAGGCAAACTTTCGAAACAAAACTTACTACAACTTTCTACAACTTTCTTACAAGTTACTTACATCACCTAAATCTTATGAACTCACTAGCTTAAATGCTGATCTACGCTTTCAAAATAACTTGTATTCTCAGGAGACCGGTAGACATGTACGCACACTGGGATTCAGAAGATGGAGCATAATAGCTTCAAGTCTTTTTTTTATTTGCTATGTATTCTATATTATGTGAATCACACTTTGTAAACACTTTCTTTCTAATGAAATGGTTGTTTATTACTTCGATTACTATGATGCATGACTTGTGATACTAAACATGACGTCCTCCGCGCCAGAACGTTTCCGCCGTTCCGGTTTTGGCGTGTGATAGATTGGTATCAGAGCATTGTTTATAGTGAACTAAGTATATCAACCGATAAAAGATATACAACTATAAATGCAATGGGGCCGAAGTGCTCTGGATAAGAATATATTTTAAATATATAATGATACCTTATAAAAGTATACATACTTGCTTATACATATATACATACTAGAACAAGTATCACAAGAAGAACAGAACATAAGAAGTTAAAGGTTGAACACTATGGTCAAACCTGGAAAGTTATGTAATCATAGCTAGGATGAATATAGCCTGATCAACTATATTCATTCGAGATGTGACCGACATGTGTTTGGGAGTGATGTGGTGTTGCAACGGTCTTAAAACTTACCTAATACTAAGTCAATAGAATACTAGATCAAGTACATAGATTTAGAATACTATAGGAGTATTCTACGATACTATGACGCGATAAGAAGTTTAAAACATACTGTCACACCCCCAAACCAGACGGCGGAAACGTCCGGGGGTGGAGGACTTCATTTGTAGTATCACAACACATGCATTATAGTAATCCAAGTACAAACAACCACTGTATTTAAAAGTATAAATATTTACATGTGTTTCGAACTTGTATTATGAAACTAAATAGATGTACAAAAGAAGAAGACAAGACATAAATAGCTCCATCTTCTCAAAAGCTCGGGGTGTACCTACCTACTGGTTCCCTGAGAATACAAGTAATTTGAAAAGAGAGTATCAACATAAAGTTGAGTGAGTGCATAAGTATTTATGTTTTGAAAGAATGTCTTCTGTTTCTTGAATATGTAACTGTTTCCAGAAAACCCTATATTTTCTGTTGTATATGAAAAGTAGTTTTAGTTGTATGAAACTGTTCTATTTGTAAACCAATGTTCTGTATTTGTAATCCTTTTGTAAACTTTTATCTATGAGTATGTCTGAATTCATTAACTGTTATTGTAAACTGTAATGTATTACTGTAAACTGTATCTGGTAAACTAGTACTTTGAAATAGTACATAAGTTTAGTTAGCTATACACTAACATATTGTTAATAGCTTTTAATGAGTTATTATAACCATACTGACTAGGTGGTCTGACCCAACGCTATGAATGCGCTGAAAGTTGATGATAACAATTGTCACTCACAGGCGTGTATGCCTGACTGTAGCTAGCAGTCCGAGTGCAGGATTGTCATTCCCAATATAGATCTATACACACATTGTTTCGATCCCCTGCTGGAGACTTTGGACATAATATCAGGACTTTACTATATCGTTTAAAATGAATTAAACAAACTGTACTACTTGACTCATAAAAGCATATAAACGTTACATGTATAATAATTATGAAAACTTAATCATTCTGAAATAAATGATTACTAGTATGTTCTTGAATTAGTACTCTTAACCTTTATTTGAAAGAATGTATACACTTGGATAGTTTTGAATTAAACCTTTGCTTTTGTAAAACAATGTACTCTAGTATGCTTGAATCATGAATTAATGTTCTGTGAATCATAAATTATACCTATTATAATTTATATGTACTTTCTGTATTGATACTTAGTATTAATGAATACAACCCCTTGCTCAACTTGTTACAAAGGGTAATTGAAACTAAATGAATAAACTTTTATACTTGTATACATATACTATATATATATATATATATATATATATATATATATATATATATATATATATATATATATATATAAGTAAAATTTAAATGACACTCGGACAAATAACTGATACTTGTAATCCCACATCCAAACAAGGAAAAGGAACCAAAGTGGGTTATTAGTCCTAAATCTTTTAAATCTTATTTATATAAATATATGTATACTAGTATGATTTTTGGGGAAAAATATAAGTTTATAAAATATTTAAAAGAAGTTTCATATTTTGAAATTCTTTTTTGTGACTTGATGTCTTTTTGAAACAATCACTTAAAACCACTTGATTTGATGATACTGAAATTCATTTCGATAAGATGTTTGAAACCATTTGTTTAAATAACTGTAATCCATTTGAAATTATTTGTTATAACACAAAACCTTTGTTTTAGACTTGTATTCCCCCTTAAAATTGTAAAAAACTATGAAAATGTGGGGGTATGAACTCACCTGTTGTAAGTTATTCAAATGTAAGGTTGGTGTAGGACACTAAGTGTCAAGTGAAGTTTTTGAACACAACGGATCCTATTAAGCATATATTGATAGATATATGGATATAATTAGTGTATATAACAATTAATTATGATAGGAAACCACTTTAGGGACTAGAAAACACTTGAATTTAAGTGTTACAATCACATGTGATTGTTCAAAAGGGGTTTACGGCCACACAATGTGTTCACGGCCATGGAGTTTATGGCCTAAGATGTTCTTCATAGGAGTTTACGGCCAAGGGAGATGCTCATGGCCGTAAACTCTCATTGTTCTTGGAATTGATTGATTTCAAGGTTGTAAGTTATGAGCTTCTATAGAATAACTAGTATACGGAAGATTACTTACGTTTCGAAGCTTGAAGGGGGTATTCACGGTCTAAAGAACTAGTATGTGTTCTTGGTGTTCTTGAAGATCTAACCAAAAGAGATGATTTCATGGATGAAATCATAGAGTTTCACTAGATTAAGCAAGGATATCAACTTAGGAATGGAAGAATCACTTACAAATTTGGTGAGAATTCAAAGTGTTCTTGATGGTACTTGAGAGAATTTGAGAGTTCTTGACTGGAGGATATGAGAAATGAAGAAAAATGAAGGAAATCTGTATATGTATGTGAGGGTTTACGGCCGAGGAGTTTGCGGTCCGAAGTCGGTTAGCAGTTTACGTTCGAAGCCTCGTTTACGGTCTGCGAGGAGTTTTCGGTCCGAAGTGTTTACGGTCGTAAGCTCTTTGCGGCCCGAAGTGTATGCGGTCCGAGGCAAGAATAAGACGTGAAGTTCTCAATTTTAAGTCTTTTTATTCTAAATTCAACTATAGATATTATAAAGATTTTAGCTAATAAAGGTTATTATCATAACCTTAAATAAAAATCCAAATAATAAAAAGAACTTTAGTTGACTTTAGTTTGACTTCGGTTGACTTGTGTTGACTTTACAAATAGGAAAATAACGGGATGTTACATTATCCCCCCGTTAGAGAGAATTCCGTCCGAAATTAGAGTTTAAGAAAACAAGTAATTACAAATAACTAAGCGAAAAGACGAGGATATTTTAATTTCATTTGATCCTCACGTTCCCAAGTAAATTCAGGTCCTCGCTTGGCATTCCAAAGAACCTTCACTATAGGAATACGGCTTTGCTTTGTTTGTTTGACCTCTCGGTCCATGATTTCTACTGGTTCTTCCACGAAGTGGATGTTGAGTCTAATTGTGTTGCGTCTTGGGCTTTTTGTTTTGTATCCGGATTGGGCCTCTCCATCCGTGTTTATCTGTTAGGGTTATACTATAAATATGCATGCATGTATGCATTAGACGTGGTTGATTATTACGTTCATTGTTTTGTAACCCTAAACACCTCTACAGTCGAAGTTCTTAATCGAGCTCTTCTGAGGTGTTGAAGTATTAATCATACGACATATTCAAAGCCATTCTTGTGTTCTTGATTACATTCTTAACTGTTTGCTTGCATAGAATCTAACGATCCTAATAGAACTTTGTTCTAACAATTGGTATCAGAGTAGGAGACTGTGTGATCAATACACATTCCTTCTGTATTCAGAATTCTTTAGGGTTTCCGCTTTTATCGTATAAATAGAAGCTGTCTTCTTCGTATCGACGGCAACTCTGTTTCAGATAAAACCCTAATATCAAGTTTACAGGTTTGATTCTAGCAGCTCACCATGTCTCACGAAGATTCGCAAACAAATCCCATCAACATCTCAAACAGCATTGGATCAACAACCAGGATACCCATTCTTTACACTCAAGACTATGAAGTATGGGCACATCACTTTGAAGACTACGTGGTTGGATCTAAAGATAATGGCTATCTCATCTGGGAAGCTATCACACTTGGGCCGTTTGTTCATTCAGGAATGAACACGACAGTTAAGTCCCAAAAGGAATATAACAAGCTGGTGGCGGATGTAGAGAATATGCCACAGGATGAGAAAGACAAGTTGCTGTGTAACGTGAAGGCCATGAGAATGATCAGATTCGCCTTGCAATCTGACACTTTTCTATTGGTTGGATCATGCACGACGGCCAAAGAAATCTGGGATAGTTTGAAAGAACTTTATTCAACTGATGAAGATCTGGAACACTCTATTCAAACCTTGCTGCTGTCAGAATTTGGAGTTTTCGAACAGAAACCAGAAGAAAAACTCATACAAACCTTCGATCGGTTCAATCATCTCCTAAGTAAGATGATCAAGCATAGAATAGAAAGAAAGTTGATCGAGCAGAAGGTGACCTTCATGAACGGTCTGAGACCAGAATGGATGGCTGTGGTTTCAACCGTGAAAGCGCATGAACAGTTTGAATCTTACTCACTGGCGAAACTTGTGGGAATACTTAAGTCCCATGAAAGTGTAGTAACAAAAGAAGCGAAAGTAGTTTCGGGTGTGGGATCGCTGGCCCTTGTCTCAAAAGCAAAAAGCATTGCAGAAGAAGAAGAAGAGTATGATATGTCTGATTGTGACCTTACAAGCGAGGAGTATGCTATGATGGTCACCAATCCAAAGAAGTTTGCAAGAAGAAAATTTCCTGTCAACAAGAACCGAAACCGGCAGGGAAGTTACAGTTCTGAGAAGGTGAAGGACGAAGCGAAAGTCTCTTCTCAAAAGGATGAAGACAAGAAGGAGAGAAAACTTGCAGGAGACTCTGGGTTCGACTGCAACTACTGTCACGGCAAGAACCACTTTGCCAAAGACTGCATGCTAAGGAAAATGGCTGAGAAAAGAGATGGTGAAGATGATGAGACGTACTACATGCGCAAGTTGGAAGAGATCAAGAAAAAGAAGGCAACTAACAGCTCTATGAATGCCCTGATTGTGCAGGAGAATGCAGGTGAAGATGAGTTCGGTGGCGTCGAAGTTTGGTCAACCGATTCTGAAGATGATGAGGTGTTGAAGTATTAATCATACGACATATTTAAAGCCATTCTTGTGTTCTTGATTACATTCTTAACTGTTTGCTTGCATAGAATCTAACGATCCTAATAGAACGTTGTTCTAACAATTGGTTCGGCTGGAAAGTGTTTAATTGTCACAGCTGGTTCATCAACCGAAAGTGCAAATGAGGAACCGAACCTGACTGAGGACAAGTGTTTTGCGGCCAAGCCTGTGAGTGAGAAGATCAACGACTGCGATCGGTTGATCAAAAAGGTACAATCCATCCTTGAATCACTTAAAGTTCCAATAACAGATTACGAAGAAGAATTAAATGAATTAAAATTAAAATTTTCTAACTTAAGTGGTAGTCTCATGCAAACTCGCTTAGCGAATTCTAACCTAACTGACCAACTCAGCAGGGTGTCTTCAAAAAGTGAGGAGAGAAGGATGTGGATTGAGCTGAAGGAGGCGGAATTAATTAGGGATAAGGATGAAAATATTTATTTACAAAGAGACAATTTAAAGTTTTTAAAACAAAGGAATGTTTTTTGTTTAATTGCTAAGCGTTTATACTTTAATATTGCTCAATTGCATTTAAGTTGTGAGATAGGAAAGAAGATACATAAGATGATGTTACCCTTCCTTGAATTTAAGGAGGATGAGGTCATAGCAGAATGTGAATCAGTAGTGTCCTCAGAAGAAACGTCAATTCATTACAAAATCGGACTGGACAAGATAGAAACCTTCATTAACTCTAAGGAACATAAATGTATGCTCAAAGATCTTTTAGATGAAAATGATAGGTTAAAAATAAAGTATGAAACTATTAAATCATTTGACTCGTCTAACACAAAATTGATTTCAGAAAATAAAATGAACTTCGAAAATACGTCTGAATTTGATGAGGAAAGTGAGATGAGCGAAATCTCAGTCGAAGACGAAGTTGACTGCTCTGAGTTCATGAAGAGTGAAACCGAGAATGAGAAACCCCTCATTTCTGAAAATTCGGTTGAATTCGCTTGCTTGTCGAAAGAAAAGCCACAGAAACTCAAGGAAAAAGCTATGGTCTATCAAAAGGTTCAAACTGTGCCGAATTAGGTATATGCAGTTACAGGGGTCACTGCTAAACAAACGGCAGAATTAAAGATCTTGGTCGACAAAGACAATGTTGAAGGATGCGAAGATTACTTCTGGTCTGCCCCTATCGACAACGCAGACGAAACCATAGGCTTATCTGAGCAAACTTCATGGAGGGTTAAAGGAAGATATGTTGCTGAACCCATCAACAAACCTTCAAGTTTTGACAAACCAAGCACAAGTGGAACTAAAGAAATCCCTGAAGAACCAATGACAGAACCAACTGTTCCAGCAAATACAACCGAAAGTCTAAAGGAGAAGCCAAAGGCCAGCTTCAATATCCACAAATCACAGAAGGAGTTAGCTGAACAGAAACGTTTAAGAAATCAGAGATACGCAAAAAATCTGAATGAACGAAAACGTCACTGGGAATCCCAAAATCCCAACTACATACCTCCTAAGAAAGAATCAACAGATAGAGGAAAGGTAAAACTGAAAGGAAAAGAAAACTTCAGCCCAAATTCCTACTATTCTAAATCTCAGAACCGAAAGTCTACTTTCGGCTCCGAAACTAGCGCACTGAACCGAAAGACAAGTTTCGGTCCCCACATGGACTCACAGAACCGAAAGACAAGTTTCAGTCCAACCGCCAAGGCTAACAACCAAAAGCCTACTTTCGGTCCCAGCAACAGCACTCAGAACCGAAAGTCGAGTCTCGGTCCTAAGACTAGTTTCGGTCCTTCTCACTCCCAAAGAAAATTAACTTCAATGAAGGATATCAAAGGCAAGGGAAAGCTTGATTCTGAGTTCAATAATAAGAAAAAGTCAGCTAACCCTAGGATTCAAAAGAATATTCCTTAACCATCTAACAACACACAAACTTATACACCAAAACCAAAACAAGATAAAACTAAAATCAAGGTGTACACCATTAAAAGAAAAGATCAAACCACTCTCGTAAAAAGAACATATTTGGTTGATATTTCTACTGTAATTCCTTTTTCTGTGAAAGACTCACCAGGACCCAAGAAACTTTGGGTTCCTAAATCTGCTTAAATTTGCAGGTAATCAGTGACGAGTAGTTCGATGATGAATGGTATATAGACAGTGGCTGCTCGCGTCACATGACAGGGAGGAAGGAAGAGCTGAGGGAGTTTCGGTCCCTAAAAGATGGTGGGTGTGTAAAGTATGGAAATAACTCCTATAGAACAATCAAGGGATATGGTATGATTACCAATGGAGATTTCTCGATTCGAAAAGTGGCGTATGTGGAAGGATTGCAGCATAACCTCATCAGCGTGTCACAATTAGTTGTGGGAACAGGTCTGAAAGTATCATTTGATGATGAGGGGTCTGAGATAATAGAAAAGCAAACGAAAAAGGTTCTGCTAAAGTCTGAACGCAAAGGAGAAATGTATCCTTTAAATCTCAACCCAATACGAGGAAAACCATCAATATGTCTGCTGTCAAAGGCGAACACTGATGAAAGCTGGTTGTGGCATCGACAACTATCGCACCTGAACTTCACAGACATTAATAAGTTGGTGCTTGGTGATCACGTTCGAGGCCTCCCTCTTCTCAAGTTTGACAAGGAACATCTGTGTGCAGCGTGTGAGATGGGCAAACAAAGCAGAAAGAGCCACCTTACACGAATTAATACAAAGATTGTTGAAGCTCTTGAACTATTGCACATTGACTTATGTGGACCTTCGGCTATCGAGAGCATCGGTGGTAGTAAGTACATACTTGTGATTGTAGATGATTTTTCACGCTTCACCTGGGTTTTCTTTCTTAAACAGAAATCAGATGCAACTCCCAAGTTGAAGACATTTATCAAACAAGTGGAAGTGCAGCTGAGAAAGACGGTGAGGAATATCAGAAGTGACAACGGTCTGGAATTCAAGAATAACGATTTTGAGGACTTTCTGGCTGACAAGGGGATAAATCACAATTTTTCAGCTCCTTATACACCACAACAGAATGGGATTGTTGAAAGACGAAACCGTTCTTTGTGTGAAGCAGCCAGAACCATGCTCAGTTTCGCTTCTCTTCCGTTATACTTCTGGGCTGATGCAGTTGCAGCCGCGTGCTACACTCAGAACCGATCTTTGCTCAACAACAGATTCTCGATCACTCCATACGAGATAATAAACAATCGGAAGCCGAACGTCAAATTTTTCCATGTGTTCGGTTCAAGGTGCTTCATCTTTAATTCAAAGGAGAACCGAAACAAGTTTGACGTCAAAGCAGATGAAGGAATTTTTCTAGGATATTCACTCTCTTCTAAAGCTTACAGAGTGTTGAAAAAACGCTCCAAACGAATTGAAGAAACATATTACGTCACCTTTGATGATAATTATATGAAGAAAGTGCAAAGGAGTGCAAATGACTTAAGTGAAATATTTCCTGAATCTGGACAGGTCTCGGTTCCAATATCCAACCTGTTTGAAGAGTACATTCGGTTATTTGATGAACCAGAGAAAGCGGCACACTCAGAGGCAAAATCAGCAAATAACAAAATTGATAACGTCAAGAAGATCATAGATGAAGCTGCCAAAGGAATGGAAAGTGAACCTCCTAAAACTATAGGTGTTCAATCCTCAACTGACTCTCCCATCAACGACTCAATATTCAAGGGGGAGAGTTCTTCAGTACCAAAGACAACCGAAATGTCTTTCGAGGGGGAGAGTCCTATTCTATCCCCAAATCCTAAAGGTCCAAGCGAGGGTGAACATATTGCTCCAAACCCACTCCATAGTTGTCCAATCAAGGGGGATAATCCTACTCCCACAGAGGATGTAAATTCTGATGATGCCACAGGTTACACTTCGCCAGTCGAGGGGGAGAAAGAGAATGCAACTGAAGAAGGCGAGGGTGATCAATCAGAACTTGAAGAGGAAGTGAATGTTGAATTGGATCCAGCATATGACCCAAATTATCCTCCGTTAGTTAAATGGACCAAGGACCATCCCAAAGCTCAAATTATTGGAGAATCATCTGAAAAAGTACTCACTCGCTCACAGTTGAAAGCAAAACAAACTGCATTGTTCTCTAAAGTTGAATTCTGTATGTTTAATTCATTCATATCCAAGGTCGAGCCGAAAACAGTTAATGCTGCACTTGATCATTCTGACTGGGTTCAAGCAATGCAAGATGAGCTCCATGAGTTTGAACGCAACCGTGTTTGGAGGCTGATTCCTACCCCAAATGATGCTTCAGTGGTGGGCTTAAAATGGGTCTTCAGAAATAAATTAGATAAAGAAGGGAATGTCATTCGCAACAAGGCTTGGTTGGTGGTGAAAGGTTATTGCCAAGAAGAAGGGATAGATTATGAGGAAACCTTCGATCCAGTAGCTAGGTTGGAATCAGTGAGAATCTTCCTGGCATATGCTGCTCATAAAAACTTCGAAGTTTTCCAAGTGGATGTCAAATGCGCTTTCTTGAATGGGGAACTAGAAGAAACAGTGTATGTTGAGCAACCTCCCGGGTTTGTGAATGAGAAATTCCCTGATCATTGCTATGTGCTGGATAAAGCGGTATATGGTTTGAAGCAAGCACCGAGAGCCTGGTATGAAACTTTAACTCGCTTTCTGAAAATGTCGAAATTTAAGCAAGGTTCGGTCGACCCTGATGGGATTTCAGCATTCTAACACTCCTATGGTGTACATGCAACCCTAGAAACCTTGGATCTATGTTTGACTAAGATACATGCAAATAATTATTTTTCCAAGGTTCTTATCCTAACTAGCATGGCATGGGGTACTTGAATCAAATAAAACTAGTAGAATTACTTACCTTGTAGTAGTAGTTGATTGCTTGGAGTTTGAGAGCCTAGCACCAATAATGTGGATGCCTCAAATGGAAGTCACAAATCACCACAAACTTGGAAACTTGAGAGAATAGTCACAAACTTCTTGAAATCGGCCCTCTTAGTTTACACACATCAACTAGTGCAATTTCAAGAACCAAAGCCTCCTTTATATAGTGTGGTGGATTAGGGTTACATCCATGTAAATCCTAATACCCATGTCTTTTCATTTCCATGAGATCCATGGGTTAAAGCTCCATGGAGTATCCATGGACTTTCCATGCAAGCCTAGCCCATTCCAAATAAGCATTAGCCCACACTATATAAATACAAGAGCCCATATTTAATTAGTCATACTTTTGATCTCTAAATTAATTCTAAATTAATTATAGATCAACACTAATTAAATAATATGATTTTATATTAATATATTAGAACTTATAATATATTAATAAATCATAACTTATACTATTCTCAAAAGATTATCCGTAAATTGTTCGGGTGAAGTGCAACCCAAATGGACCATGCCAGGTCGGGTCAAGTACATACAAAATATAGTTATGGACTTAGACACTATATTCAACGGTCTCCCACTTGGATAAGTCTAATAACTATAGTTGCAAGTATGACTTTAGGAACCGATCAGCAATCGTAGCTCTTTAAACTCTGTTGAACTATGAAGCGCCATTTTAGATAAGTGATCATATAATCCTCTGTTCTAGATATCATCCGGACAAATAAAAGGAACATGGTCTTGCTTATTGTCCAGCATTTGTTTCCCGATTTCCAATTTGTTTGACATAGAACTTAACTGAACACATCAATTTTGTTCTGATCGGGCCCGGTACATAGGTCAAAACAAAATCATCCAGGGGCCCATATATCGCTTCTAATCCTAGAAGGAACAGATAAACTTCGACTCATATGTTTGCTCTACTACTTGTTGAACTACACACAAAGGCACGGTTTATAACATCGAGTTACCAATGCGTTTTCGTGCAATCAATGCATAACCAACTCATAGGCAACAAATCATATCTCTAGGTTTGAAGACTTATATGATATTACCGTCTCACGATCACTCGAGATAAATTCCATGAAGTGATACAAGTGAGCGTGGGTTGAATCCAATACTCAGAACTTATGAGCACTCATGAGTGCTGTAGCCCCACTTTGTCTAACATCTTAGACCTCTACAAGCCAACCCACGACAGTCTTGATTCATATCTACTTCCAACATATGACCGAATGTGGAGAGTTTGAATAATATGATATAAACCATAACATAATTATTCTGGAAGTCAAAACATGCAAAAAGAAATAATAGTAAACGATTGACAAGAGATAGCAACACTTTACTCATAAATAACATCTTTTATTTATCATCAAATGTTAATTACATTTTACAAATTTCAAGATTATCTAACTACTAAAACTAATATCATCCTTCAGCCCTATGCTCCGAGCATGCTGGAGATGCTTAGCCCGAGTCAGTCCCTTCGTGAGGGGATCTGCTGGGTTCTCATCCGATGATACCCTCTTTGCCACGAGGATTCCTTCTTCTATTCGATGTCTGATGAAGTGATATTTTCTGTCAATGTGTCTGGATCTCCCATGATCTCTTGGTTCCTTGGCTAAGGCAACCGCACTATTGCTATCACAGAAAATCTCCATTGGCTCCTTTATAGCTGGTACAACTCCAAGGTCTCCGATGAAGTTCTTTAGCCATATAGCCTCCTTTTCTGCCTCGCTTGCTGCTATATACTCTGATTCACAAGTGGAATCAGCCACTGTCTCCTGCTTGGAACTTTTCCAAGTAATTGCCCCTCCGTTTAGAGTAAAGACCCAGCCCAACTGAGAGCGGAAATTATCCCTGTCAGTCTGAAAGCTAGCATCACTATACCCTACAACTCTCAAGTCCTCACTGCCACCGAGGGTAAGGACCCAGTCCTTAGTCCTCCGTAGGTACTTGAGGATATTCTTTACCGCAGTCCAGTGTGCCTTGCCAGGGTTCCCCTGATACCTGCTAACCATGCTCAAAGCAAAGGCTACATCAGGTCGAGTACACGTCATAACATACATGATGGCTCCTACAGCTGAAGCATAAGGTATTCGACTCATTTCTGCTATCTCAGCCTCAGTACTAGGGCTTTGTGTCTTACTCAATCTGGCGTTACTCTGGATGGGTAACTCTTCTTTCTTGGAGTTATGCATGTTGAACCTTTTCAACACTTTGTCCACATAGGTGCTTTGACTAAGTCCAATTAGTCTTTTACTCCTGTTTCTCAAAATCCTTATCCCTAGGATATAGGCAGCTTCTCCAAGGTCCTTCATAGCGAAACACTTCCCAAGCCAGGACTTTACTTCCTGCAGGGTTGGGATGTCATTTCCTATGAGTAGTATGTCATCCACATACAGTACCAAAAATCTGACTATACTCCCACTAGCCTTGATATAGACACAAGATTCATCTTCACTCCTTTAAAAGCCAAATTCTTTGACTTTCTCATCAAAGCAAAGATTCCATCTGCGAGGTGCCTGTTTTAATCCATAAATGGATTTCTCGAGCTTACACACTCTACTGGGGTACTCTGTACTGACAAAACCCTCTGGCTGAACCATGTAAACATCTTCAGCCAACTTTCCATTAAGGAAAGCGGTTTTGACATCCATTTGCCATATTTCATAATCATGAAATGCAGCAATGGCTAACAGAACCCTAATAGACTTAATCTTGGCCACTGGTGAAAAGGTCTCATCATAATCAACTCCCGGAGTTTGAGAATAACCCTTTGCAACCAGTCGTGCCTTATAAGTGTGTACATTACCATCCATGTCGGTCTTCTTGTTGAAGATCCATTTGCACCCAACTATCTTACGATCAGGTACATTGTCAACCAAGTTCCAAACTTGATTGTCATACGTGGACTGTATCTCGCTATCCATAGCCTCTATCCATTTAGCAGCCTCAGGGCCTGCCATGGCTTCCGTGTAGCTGTTAGGCTCATCCAGATTTACCAGTGTGTTATTACTGATAAGTGTCTCACCTTCTGTAGTAATATGAAAACCATAATAATGCTCAGGTGCATTCCTAACTCTGGTGGAACGCCTCAGAGGTATAGATTCTTCAGTCGGCTCAACAGGAGTTTCCTCCTCAGGTTGAGGGCTAGGGTTTGAGGTTCCTTCACCACTTGACTCTTGAATTTCCTCAAGGTCAATTTGCCTCCCACTGTCTCCTTGGCTCATGAATTCTCTCTCTCGAAAGAATCCTCTTCTTGCTACAAAGACCACATTATCACTGGGTTTGTAGAAGATGTAACCAAAGGATTTTTATGGGTAGCCGATGAAAATACACCTTTCGCTTCGGGGTTCGAGCTTATCGTGAGTCTCGCGTCTCACGAAAGCCTCGCAACCCCAAATCTTGATGTGGTCAAGATTGGGAACTTTTCCAGTACACACCTCGTGAGGTGTTTTGGCAACCTTCTTTGTAGGGACTAGATTAAGGATATGGGCGGCAGTCTCTAAGGCATACCCCCAAAATGAGATTTGTAGCGAAGCTCGACTCATCATGGAACGAACCATGTCCAACAAGGTCTGATTGCGCCTCTCAGCTACACCATTCAACTGTGGTGTCCTAGGAGGTGTCAATTGTGAGACAATCCCACATTCCTTAAGATAGTCAAGGAACTCAGTACTAAGATACTCACCACCACGATCGGATCGAAGCATCTTAATGTTCCTGCCTAACTGATTCTCCACTTCTTGCTTAAACTCTTTGAATTTCTCAAAGGTTTCTGACTTATGCTTGATTAGGTAGGCATATCCATATCTACTAAAATCATCAGTAAAAGTCACATAGAACCGATTAGCATCTCTTGTGGCGGTTCTGAAGGGTCCACACACATCCGTGTGTATGAGGTCCAACAAACCTGCACCCCTAGCACAAGTGCCAGTAAAAGGTGACTTTGTCATTTTACCAAGCAAACAAGATTCACAACTATCATCTGACTTTAGGTCAAATGACTCCAAGACTCCATCCTTTTGGAGTTGGCCTATGCGTTTCTTGCTTACATGTCCAAGACGACAATGCCATACGGATGGTCTATCTAAGCTAGTGGAAGAGTTAATACACAATACATTATTTCCTAGATTATCTACAACAGATACAGTTTCATACACGCCATCACAAGGTAATGCTTTAAAATAAAGAACATTATTAAAGAAAGCATCAATACTACCATTATTATTATCAAAATAAAAGGTAAAACCTTGTTTATACAATGCATGAAAGGAAATAACATTTCTTGCCATTTCTGGCGAATAATAACATTTATTCAAATCTAATTAAACCCACTATTTAGCACTAAGGAATAAACTCCTATCTTGGTGACAGGTGAAGCTTTCCTGTTTCCCATGATCAAGTTTATCTTTCCCTGCTCCACATTCTCACTTCTTTTTAGTCCCTGCAAATCACAACATATGTGAATACCACAACCTGTATCAAGGACCCAAGACTTAGAATGAGGTGAGTTATTAGACAATATAGTGTATATACCTGCATGGTTGGGTTTTACTTTCCCATCCTTCAAATCTTGATGGTACTTTGGGCAGTTTCGCTTCCAGTGTGACTTTTCATGGCAATATAAGCATTCAGCCTCATTAGGGTTAGCAGAAGGAGTGACAAAACCTTTCTTGGTTTTGCTTGAACAGGAGCCTTCAAGGGTCTTACCCTTGGTACCCTTAGAAGGGTTCTTTCTCTTCTTCCCTTTGCCATGCCCGATTGCCAAGACATTGGCTGCAGTTGGAGTAGGAGTAGGAGTAGTAACAACCGACTTACCCTTTAGACCACTTTCGGCGGTCTTCAAAAGTCCTTGAAGTTTGCTGAGGGTGACTTCTTCCTTGTTCATGTGATATGTCATGCAGAATTGATCATAACACGATGGCAAGGAGTGCAAAATGATGTCTATTGCTAACTCCTCAGGGAAGTTCACATTCAGCTTCAGTAAACGGTCCACATACCTTTGTATTTTCTGCATGTGGCCCGTGATGGGTTCACCATCCTTCATTCGGGTTGTTATCATGGAGGAGATTATTTCATATCGCTCTTGACGAGCACTTTGATGGTAGCGGTCCATCAAGTCCTGGTGCATCTCAAAAGGATAATAGTCCTCATAGGACTTTTGGAGCTCGGCTGTCATGGTGGCCATCATGATGCATGCCACTTTCGTAGCATCTCTTTCATGTACCTCATATTCAGCAAGCTCTTCAGGAGTAGCAGTTGGCTCGGGTACCTTCAGCTCCTTGTCGAGAACATATTCTTTGTTCTCATACCGAGTGACCATCCTGATGTTTCTGATCCAATCTGTAAAGTTGGACCCATCAATGATGACTCTCCCACAAAGATTCATGAGAGAGAAGGAGCTAGTAGGGTTTGAGCCAGAAGCATTGTTATTGGAAGACATCTGAAAAGAAGAGGGAATAGATTAGATTAGATATCGAGATAGTCCTTAACAAAACACCCAAATGTAATATTAAGGCTAGGACCCAACACAATATTTTATAACTTAGAAGAGAGATGCCGTAATCTAAGCTATAAGATATTTGAAGGTAGGTGAATGACGATTCACCAATTTCCACCATGAAAAACGAAATATTTAATTAGGTTTTAATTGGTTTAGAAACTCCTAGATTCTTTGAGATTCATTGAACTTTCTTCAATGGCATGTTTCAATCTCGAGTGTGCCCTTCAAGTTTTGTGACTGGGATGCCGAGGATCACAAAACAAGGTGTGAAGTAACCATGCAAATTACTTGGTACCCTTAATGTATTACCCCTCAATCGATGTGCCGGTTAACCACACACGCTCCATCGATACTATGATAAACATTAAGTCACCCTTTACCTACCTTGTTAAGTTCAAGTTAGTGTGCCGGCTAACCACACACGCTCCACTAACGACTTAAACAAAGTGTAAAGTGTAATTTCATGGATTAGCACCTTATTCACATTTTCCTAAAATAACGTTTAGTTACTTTAGTATTATCATTATACTTTTAATGAGAATTTATAAGTCCTTGTCCTACCCGTTCGGCTAACGACCCTCCACTGATCAAGGAAGCGGTGGGTGAGAGTGGACACCCACTAAGTTGCCATTTTATAGGCAACAACCTTATACCCCCCTTATAGACCGGCTTCGTGAATGAGGCGTACTAGCGGTAAGACGACTTGATCTTATACATATATAAATATTATTAAACTTATAATATTATAAAGTATAAGGGTTGAATTTTAACTTTTAAAATTCTAGGGATTGGAACTAAAGTTTTTAATATGACTTTACATGTTCCAAAACTTGAGGGCAAGTTTTGTAAACTTTCAAAACTTTTCATTTCTCATAACTTATGAGTTAATGGTTATTAAAAATGAAGACTCTTCATTTTTTTTTGTAACCTATGTGCTCTTTTAATGGTTATTTATAAATGTGACTTTTGGTTCTCCATAACTTAAGAACTAGTTATGGACTCCATTAAAACACATAAAGATCAAGAATTAATCTAATCAATTATTAGCACATAATTTCTATGATATTCTAAACTCATATGTTTATGAATGTTCATATCAAAAATTTCAAGAATCGTAAGTACATATACAAAACTTGAAATTTTGATACGAGCTTTTGAACAAAACTTCGATTTTCATGGTTTTTTTTTTTTTTTTTTTTTTTTGCATCAAGTATCAAATAAACAAACCAGGCTCTGATACCACTGATGGGATTTCAGCATTCTAACACTCCTTTTGTGTACATGCAACCCTAGAAACCTTGGATCTATGTTTGATTAAGATACATGCAAATAATTATTTTTCCAAGGTTCTTATCCTAACTAGCATGGCATGGGGTACTTGAATCAAATAAAACTAGTAGAATTACTTACCTTGTAGTAGTAGTTGATTAATTGGAGTTTGAGAGCCTAGCACCAATAATGTGGATGCCTCAAATGGAAGTCACAAATCACCACAAACTTGGAAACTTGAGAGAATAGTCACAAACTTCTTGAAATCGGCCCTCTTAGTTTACACACATCAACTAGTGCAATTTCAAGAACCAAAGCCTCCTTTATATAGTGTGGTGGATTAGGGTTACATCCATGTAAACCCTAATACCCATGTCTTTTCATTTCCATGAGATCCATGGGTTAAAGCTCCATGGAGTATCCATGGACTTTCCATGCAAGCCTAGCCCATTCCAAATAAGCATTAGCCCACACTATATAAATACAAGAGCCCATATTTAATTTGTCATACTTTTGATCTCTAAATTAATTCTAAATTAATTATAGATCAACACTAATTAAATAATATGATTTTATATTAATATATTAGAACTTATAATATATTAATAAATCATAACTTAGACTATTCTCAAAAGATTATCCATAAATTGTTTGGGTGAAGTGCAACCCAAATGGACCATGCCGGGTCGGGTCAAGTACATACCAAATATAGTTATGGACTTAGACACTATATCCAACAGACCCAACCTTCTTCCGAAAGAAAGAAGGCGAACATCTAATGATAGTTCAAATTTATGTCGATGACATCATCTTCGGCTCCACGAATCCTAGCTTAACAGCTGAATTCAGGAAGTTTATGGAGACTAAATTTGAAATGAGCGCAATGGGTCCGATTAATTTTTTCCTTGGTTTGAATATTAGACAGGGACCAGAAGGTATCTTTATCAACCAGGAGGCGTACACAAAGACCCTGCTAACAAAATTTGGCATGACAGGAGACTCGAAAGTGAAGGTTCCTATGGCATTTGGCACCAAGTTAACACCTTCTCTGGAAAAACCTGCTGTTGATATAACACTTTATCGACAAATGATAGGGTCCCTTATGTATCTAACAGCTAGTAGACCGGACATTATGTTTTCTGTTTGCTATTGTGCTAGGTTTCAAGCTAATCCAAGAGAACCTCACATGGTGGCGGTGAAAAATATTTTCCGTTACCTGAGGCGAACCTCATCTCTCGGTCTCTGGTATCCTGCTAGATCTGGTTTCTTCATTCAAGCCTTTTCTGATGCTGATCTTGGAGGATGTGGTCTGGACCGAAAGAGCACTACAGGTGGATGCCAATTTCTTGACGGGAAACTGGTTAGCTGGCAGTCCAAGAAGCAAACCTGCGTGTCACTTTCAACAGCCGAAGCTGAGTATATTGCTGCAACATCTTGTACTTCTCAAGTCATTTGGATTCAAAGTCAACTAAGAGATTACGGGCTAAGTATAAAGAAGATTCCTCTCTGTTGTAACTCAGAAAGTGCAATAAGGATATGTCACAATCCAGTACAACACTCAAAAACTAAGCAGATTGCACTTAGATATCATTTCATCAAGGATCACGTAGAAGATGGGAACGTGGAAGTGCATTTTGTTCGATCCTCTGATCAATTGGCCGACATATTCACTAAAGCCTTACCTGAAGCGAGTTTCAATAAAATTCTGCAAGGCTTGGGAATGATGGAAGCAGAGTCGGTACCGAATCCTTAATTCAACACCTAAAGATTAGACAAGCGAAATGGAGCGAACGCTCGGTCTATTTCGGCCCCATAATTTTCGGGAACCGAAATGAACCGACCGCTCGGTCTATTTCGGCTCTGGAATTTTGAGGAACCGAAATGAACTGACCGCTCGGTCTATTTCGGCTTCATAATTTTCGAGAACCGAAATGAACCGACCGCTCGATCTATTTCGGCTCTGGAATTTTAAGGAACCGAAATGAACCGACCACTCGATCTATTTCGCTTCATTCCTTTAAGATAAGGTTTCGGTTGTAAATTTTCTTCAAAGTGTGTTTTATGCATCTTTATTTTCTTTTTCTGTTTTTATTATTTTTTAGAAAATCTTCAAAAATCCAAAAATATTTTCTTTTTCTGTTTTTATTATTTTTCAGAAAATCTTCAAAAATCCAAAAATATTTTCTTTTTCTGTTTTTATTATTTTTCAGAAAATCTTCAAAAATCCGAAAATATTTTCTTTTTCTGTTTTTATTATTTTTCAGAAAAACTCAACCCTTAAAAATATTTTTCTTGTTTTTGTTTGTTTGTTTTGGTTTTGTGGTGTGTTTGTTTGCTTGTTCTTTTACATAGGTCCCAAGTATACCAGTATAATAGAGTTTGGAGCTAAGGAAGGTATAATCATTTAAATAAGAACTAGTTAAGGGTCCCTAGAAGCATGCTGCTGCATGTTGACCAAAGCCTCTACGACTTAGGGCAAGGCCTTAATGATTCGATCTCTACCTATCGTTTCTTCCTAATCAGGCTGTTCATATCCACTTAGTCTAGAGCTACCTTACTCTTCTCATATGAGTTAAGAGTTTTTCTGCTCAGTCACATCTTTATAGCAGAAGGTACTTTCGGTTCCTTAACCACCCTCCTTATATTCTCCATCTACTTTCGGTTCACCAACTGTAACTCTTGAGACTCTCGGTCTTTACCACTGAGATTTATGGTTGCACAAAATCTGTGTTCATGATCTTAGATACGGATACCACGTACTGAGTGAAACCCACAATCCAACACCAACAACGAATTGACGGTGAATTTTAATATTCAAGATCTTACTGGTTACCTAATGAAATCTCATTTTTATTTTTGAGTGATCTTTTATGAATTTTTCTAACACCAAAGCTTTTTCTTCCCATAAAGATCCAGTTTCTTTTTGTTTTTGAGATTTCTATATCTTCTTTAGTCACTATAACATATATCCTACCTACTTGTTCAACAGACCACATCGGTCTCACAAGTACTTCTTCCAATGTTCGGTCTTATGTTAAGAGTCGACGTTCGGTTGAAGACAAGCCACCTTAAGCCTATGACTTAAAAAGAAGCCTTTCAACGTTTCTCTACAAACATATGATCGTTATTTCACGGGAACCTACACAAGCACTTCAAGTCTCTCTTGACTTTGAAGGAAGCGATTCTTGCCCGGAATCCCGTGCTTTATGTCTTCTAATAGACATCACTCACATCCAATACACCTTTTGCTTTTTTTCTTTATCTTTTGTCACTCTATTGCACGGAAATTTTAATTTTCCAACATTCTGGTTGCTGTTGGTTCGATTTGTGTTTATTTTTTTTTGGCGAAACAGGGGCAATTCTACATCTTGGAGCGAAACTGAATTTCAAACGATGATTGAGGATAAGGATTTGGGCGCGTCAATTTGAATGGTCGAGCTACCCACGCGTGCTGACATATACCTGGGAGTAACCACCCTGTCACATCGCGCTTTTTCAGGCGACGTTTGAGTGACCGCGTCATTATCATGATGATTTTTCTCTCTCCTGGCAACGATATATAAAGGGTTTCTACGTTTGTTTGTCTTTTACCAGCACCAAATTCTCTCACTTACAAAGGAAGTTCAAACTGTTCATCTTCTTCCTACGATCAACTATGGCGACTTCTTCATCAATTCACGATCAGACTGCTTCATCTACATTGCTTTCGATCAAGCCTAATCAGAACTTGATTATTGAACTCAATCCGTTTCTATACGACGCTTATATGCTACACGTGGTTGAATGTTTGAAATATTCACCATTGGTTATAGCCCTAACCCAAGTGGAAGCTGTTCCGATGTCCCTTTTATCGCAGGTTTACTCTATTGCTTCTTATGACAAGAACAAGGAACGCATGTACTTCCAAATCCACTCTCATAATGCTTCTATGTCAAAAGGGAGATTTTGTTCCCTTTTGCACCTGGCTGTGGATTCATCTGTAATTTCCCCTGACTTCATCACCACAAATCAACTTTTCTCAATGTTATATGAGATGGGTTACACCGACGTGCTTACCACGATAGTAAAGGTTAAGAAGTCGTGCCTACCGTCTGCATGGAATGGATTGCTTACTCTTCTTATCAAGAGTTTGGCAGAACGAAGTGTTAGATCTGATGGCACCAGCAAGGGTTTTCTAACCCTTCTCTACGGTCTTTACAATGGTCTCAATCTTGATTACGGGAGTATTATCTGATCTCAAGTGGTTCAAAGCCTCAACACGTCCACTAGGCATTCTGAAATATCATGTGCACAATTCTGGACTCTTATTACACGACGGGCGATTAATCAGTTGGAAATTCCGATAATGAAGGATGCCATGGTTGCGTCTATTGCTACCTTTCACACCAAGAAGATTATAATTTCTGATCCAAAGAAGTTCCCTCACATTGGCTCTATCCCAGAGACAATGTACAGGTGTGTTACAACCGCGAGCAAGCTCTTCGCTGAATATCGAAAGATTCCTCCCTAGGAACCGAGAGTCCTTTCTGCTGAACAGCAGGCTGCCTTAGATGCTCCGGACAAGCCGAATAACCGAGGGAAACGGACTACTACAAAGAAAGAGCCAACAGATGATGCTAAGTCTAAGACTGCCAAGTCTAAGAAACGAAAGTCTGAGCAAGGAGATTCTTCTAAACCGAAGAAGATCAAAAAGATGGCGAAAAGATCCAAGAGTCCTACTCCTCCAAGTTCTGAACACGATGAGGATAAGGAAGAAGAAGAAGGTCATCATGACTGATATCGCAATAATTATACATATATTTCGAGCGATATTTATGTATTTTTAGCTATATTTTGGTATGATTTAAGATAAAAGGTACTTATAAAGTTTGAAATTCCATTTTACAGCTAAAAATCATTTCTGAAGAAAAAGGAGAAGCAAATGTGCAAAAATCCGCAAAAAGAAGTGAAAGAAATTACACGAAGAAAAACGAGATCAAAAAGTCAAAGAATTCAAAAATAGCCGCGTTGGAAAGACGAGAAAACAAAATAAAAATATATAAAAAAAAAGAATTTAAATTAATTAATGAGGTTTAATTAAAATAAATTATTGGGAATTAATTATTTAATTTCTAAATAATTTATATTAATTAAATTAATTTAATTTAATTTAAATTGGAAAAAGAAAAAAAAAAGAAATAGAAAAGAAACAAAAATCTAGCCCAAAAATCGGAGCCCAAAACCCGGAGCCCAAAGACGGCCTGATCCGTCCACCAGAAGACCCGGATTCCGACCCAAATTCGATCCGGTACTATTCATACCTAAACGACGTCGTTTTGAGTACCAGATTTGCCAATTCCGATTCCATTACGTTTTTAACCATTTTTTCTCCACTTTTTCCTATTCTAAACTCATTCCTTTCCAACCAATACTCAATAATTCACCAGAAGACCCGGATTCCGACCCAAATTCGATCCGGTACTATTCATACCTAAACGACGTCGTTTTGAGTACCAGATTTGCCAATTCCGATTCCATTACGTTTTTAACCATTTTTTCTCCACTTTTTCCTATTCTAAACTCATTCCTTTCCAACCAATACTCAATAATTCACCACCTTTAAACTTTCCAACCTTTTATTCCCATCTTTTTATTTCTTTTGAATTCTTTTTCATAAGATTTAGATTGGATCTTAGATCCAATCTCAATTTATTTCTTTTTGGTATTTAATTCTCCCAATTTTTACTATAAATACCACCATTTTTCACCACAAGGAATAAAAGAAGAGAAAAGAAAAGAGAAGACATTGCAATTATGCATTTTGATATACAAATTTCTTCCAACCTTTGAACCAATTTTCTACAATTGGGGATTCAAGAGTCAACGAGCTAAGGAATTGAAGATTGCAGTGGCATTAGGGACTACATCGGGTTTGTTTTATCGAAATGTTTAACATTCTCAATATGTTTTCTATGTATGTTGTAACTTTAATTATGGGCTAAAATTTCTTTTGCTTTCACTTGGATAATGAAACCTTGAAAATATGATTTGATTTATATTATTCGGATATTAATTGTTATTTATTTTATCATGCATATTTGATCATTTATTTGTATATGTTAAGTTTTTGTAATTAATTTTCCCATAACTAAGTTAATATTTTTAAAAGATCACTTTAATTATATTATCTTGAATCATAAATTTTTCATAACCATTGATATTTATGACTAGTAAAGGACAATATTCTAGGAATTGGGCAAAATAAAATACTAAAAATTTAACATGTATATTTTATATCGTACGACCAACTTACGATTTCCTATTAGTTTTACGACCACTAAAATTAATAGTTTGATCAAATGTTTGCATGATACGAATTAAATATTGTTAATAAAATTGTTAATTGCATGACAATTGTTTTTAATTAATTTTATTATCAAAACGGTAAAAATTAGATCATGATTTTTAACCAATTTTAGAAATCGGTAAATAACTAATAATATCCATTGCACTTAATATAAATCATTCATTACTAAAAGGTGGAATTAAATCTAAGTGAAAGCATCCTTATCATTCTTGATTCTTAAAAACCAATTCTTGTTCTATATTTATTTTTACACTTTAATCGTTAAAATTCTCATTATTTGTCTCGTTACTAAAAATTCTCCCAAGTTACTTATCTTTTAAGTTAATTAGCGACAAATAGTCTAAACGTAAATCATACTCGTTTCCCCAAGTGTTCGACATCCGTTCTTACCATTGCTATATTACAACTCAATTAGGTACACTTGCCTAAGTCGTGTAGTAAATTCTAGTATCGGTAATTTCAACCCTATAAATTTAAGACTAGAGTGAATTTTACACATCAATGACTCACCGAGAGGTAACACTCCTCCCAGATCTCCTACTCCAACCGAATCTCCTCATAACAAACTTCCAACCCCACCTCCATCACCGAAACAGACAGTTCCCATTTCGGTTCCTCCTATTCCCCCATCTACCACATCTCACACAACAACTTTACCACCAGTTTCGTCTATTCCTATTTCTACAACTCCAATCCCAACTCCTATTTTTTCCCAATCCACTACCACCACTATTCCTGAACCGACAGTAGTAGTCAACGTATCTGATACGGGGGCGACTACTGAAACAGAACCTCCAGTTACTTCTACACCCCTTTCACCCTCACCTTCAACCGACTCCGATTTCACTCTCGGTGGTGCTAATGATGAGTATGATTCTACATAATTCAGTCCCTATAGACTTCCTACTGATGAGGATGATGATGCTCCAGTCACTAGACAACACCTACAGAGCATTCATGAGAAGCTTGATAAGTTGATTGAAGACAGCAAGTCCTATAGTGGTGTTGTGCTTAAAGCCTTTTTGGACACTGCTCTTGAACAATATATGGAGTCAATTGACAAATCCACCAAAGCTGTTAATGCGTCTACCTCCTCTTGCCAAAAGGCCACCTCTGATGTTACTGAAATTGTACATAGTACTCAGATTTTTCTTGAGTCACTTAAAGGGCATGCTGATACAAATGCAGCAAAGGTAAATGCTTTTGTTGATTCTTTGTCCAAGTCTCTTCAAGAAGAACAAACAAAGTTTGAGGATGTGCGTTCTTCCATCCAAGCCGAGAACTCTTCACTTATCAGTTCAGTGAATTCTAGACTTGAATCTCTTCACGCTGATCTGGACAAAGAAAGTGCTTTAAAAGAAGAACTGGCTCGACAAACATCCGTTGTTGAAGTACAGAAAGTGCAGCTCGCCCAAGCAGAAAAAGAAATTTCTTTATTGAAGACCGAAAGAGCTGTTTTCCGTAGCTGTGCAGGTGATGTAAAGGATATGCTCACCAACATTCTTGGTGCTCATGATCCTATCCTCACTTTGACCATTCGGAATCATCTTACAACAAAACGTCTTCCTGCCCTTGCATTGTTACACGAGATGAAGGGTGTTTCGGAGAGATTTATTGCTCCAAAACAAGGGGGAGAGGGTGCTCATCAACCGAAGGTTAAGACTGAAACCGAAACTGCTCAACCGAAGGTCAAAGTTACAACCGAACTGAAGGATAATGTAGCTTCAGGTTCTGGTCCACAAGAAAAACAAAAGGAGATTGATGATGATAGCAATGATGAATCTGTTGAAACTATTGCTGAGGCTCTCAAGCGAAAGAAGAGAGATAAAGAGCTTGATGAAACCTTGAAGGTTGCAGGGGAAGCAGATGAGAGGGAAAGGAGAAACAAGGAAGAAGAAGAAGCCTTGATCTGCAAGAAGGCCTTGTTTCCCTTATGGACTAAAGAGGCACTTATCAATCAAGCTATAGAGTTTCTGAGTATTTATTGGTTGGAACCTGTTGCTTCGTTTGACTGTGATAATTCTAAGGACTCGCAGTTCGATATGCCGATAACACGAAAAGCGTTCATGTTTCACTGCTTTGATTCGACTGCTGAGGTTCCTTTTCCTCATCCAAAGGTTGACCGAGAGCTTATTGATTTCTATCTGAAGTATGGACAACCTCAGTACATGACATGGAGCGCACAGAAAATAATCACTGTCAAGGTACTGAAACCTACATCTACTGGGAGATTTGTAAATGTCAATTTCAAAATCACACGAGGTTCTGCAAACTCGGTGTCGATTATATCTCTAGCAGATCTTCTGAATCTAAACCCTCATGATTGGATTTTATTGTTCAATATTCTGCTTACAAATCCGAGGGAATATGAACCGATTTTGGAGCACTTGAAGAGGATGTTGGCTTCTTACATCCATGAGGTTGCAGCTATGGATCAAGAGATAGCGAAAGTAATGAACAAGAAACCGACCATCAAGCCAACATCAAAACCAGGAGATGTGAATAAGATGAAGATGGGCCAAATAGATTCAAAACATCTCACTGTGATGTTTACAAAAGGCGAAGCTCACAAATTTTTGTTCGCTCTTGTTGATAAACATTTATTTTCAACTGACTGCTTGGAGCACATCATCAACATTATACATTGGTGCAAGCAGAACTCAGAGGCTGACAAGAAGAATTTTACTGACATGCTTCGGTGGTACATAACGTTCCGCCATCATTTGCTGGCTATCATTCCGAAGGTGTTCAAAACAATAAAGAAGACTTCTGTAGCTCAACCGAAGTGAGCTTTCGGTCCCATTGACGCAAAGGGGGAGATTGTTGAGTCTAATTGTGTTGTGTCTTGGGCTTTTTATTTTGTATCCGGATTGAGCCTGTCCATCCGTGTTTATCTGTTAGGGTTATACTATAAATATGCATGCATGTATGCATTAGACGTGGTTGATTATTACGTTCATTGTTTTGTAACCCTAAACACCTCTACAGTCGAAGTTCTTAATCGAGCTCTTCTGAGGTGTTGAAGTATTAATCATACGACATATTCAAAACCATTCTTGTGTTCTTGATTACATTCTTAACTGTTTGCTTGCATAGAATCTAACGATCCTAATAGAACTTTGTTCTAACAGTGGAGGCTCTCGTCGATCTCGATTTCGTCGAGTGGGATAACAAGAGTCTCGTCGGACAGACACTTCTTTAAGTTTGAGACGTGGAAAACAGTATGTATGTTACTTAGTTCTTGAGGTAGTCGGAGTTTGTAAGCTACGGGACCAATTCTAGCAAGAATCTCGAATGGTCCTATATACCTTGGATTCAACTTGTCACGCTTTCCAAAGCGTATCATACCCTTCCAGGGTGAGACCTTCAACATGACGCGGTCACCAACCTGGAACTCCAAAGGTTTTCTTCTTTTGTGGGCGTAGCTTTTCTGTCTATCTCTGGAAGCTTTAAGTCGTTCCCGGATTTGTACGATTTTCTCTGTGGTTTCACGAATGATTTCCGGACCAGTGAGAGTACTGTCAGGAACTTGACTTCTAGCTAGCTGCGTATCACCCACTTCAGCCCAGCATAGAGGTGATCTGCACTTACGGCCATAGATAGCTTCGAAAGGTGCAGCCTTTATACTAGTGTGATAACTATTGTTGTAAGAGAATTCGACCAGGGGTAAATGAGTATCCCATGCCTTACCAAATTCTATCACGCAAGCTCGCAACATATCTTCTAAAGTTTGAATTGTCCTCTCACTTTGTCCGTCGGTTTGAGGATGGTAGGTTGTACTCATGTCCAACCTAGTTCTCAAAGAGTTTTGTAAAGACTGCCAGAAACGAGAAGTGAATCTACTATCTCGGTCAGAAATAATAGATATTGGCACACCATGCAGTCTAACGATTTCCTTGAGGTAAGTTCTTGTTAGCTTCTCCATTTTGTCATTCTATTTGATTGGCAAGAAGTGTGCGGATTTGGTTAATCTATCGACGATTACCCAAATAGTATCATCAACTCCCAATGTATTGGGTAACTTGGTTATGAAATCCATTGTAATCCGCTCCCACTTCCATTCAGGTATTTCAGGTTGTTGCAATAAACCTGAAGGTTTCTGGTATTCTACCTTTACTTTGGCACAAGTAAGGCACTTGCCCACACAGGTAGCAATTTCGGCCTTCATGTTTGGCCACCAGTACAGTTTCTTGAGGTCTAGGTACATCTTGTCTGAACCTGGATGAATAGAATATCTGGTTTTGTGTGCTTCATTCATAACCACATCTCTATAACCATCGAACTTTGGTGTCCAGATCCGGTTCATGAAACAATAGACACCATCATCCCTGACTCTGAACTTTTTATCCATTCCTTTGAAAGTTTCACCTGCCACGTTTTCAGGTTTTAAGGCCTCGAATTGGGCCTCTCTGATCTGTGTGGACAGATGTGAATGGATTGTCATGGTTAACGATTTTACTCGGCGTCCCGAGTATTCTTTTCTACTAAGGGCGTCAGCTACTACGTTAGCTTTACCAGGGTGATAAAGAATCTCACAATCGTAGTCGTTCAGTAGCTCCACCCATCGTCGTTGTCTCATGTTCAGCTCTTTCTGATTGAAGATATGCTGGAGACTTTTATGGTCCATGAATAATGTGTATTTCGTGCCATATAAGTAATGTCTCCAGATCTTCAGAGCGAATACCACTGCTCCTAGCTCAAGGTCATGTGTTGTATAGTTGACTTCATGTGTCTTTAGCTGTCTTGAGGCATAGGATATCACCTTTCCTCTTTCCATAAGAACACATCCAAGCCCTTGATTTGAAGCATCACAGTACACTATGAAATCCTCTGTCCCTTCAGGGAGAGACAGGATTGGTGCACTACACAAGGCTCGTTTCAGCGTTTGGAATGCTGATTCTTGTTTTTCTCCCCAGCTAAAAGTTACCCCCTTTTGCGTCAGAGTGGTAAGAGGTTTAGCTATTCGAGAGAAATTCTGGATGAATCTGCGATAATAGCCAGCAAGACCTAAGAATTGACGGATTTCTGTAGGTGTTTTGGGTGCTGACCAGTTTTCAATAGCCTTAATTTTGGAAGGATCGACGTGTATTCCTTCAGAACTGACCACGTGACCTAGGAATTCAACCTTCCTAATCCAAAATTCACATTTTGAAAAATTCGCATAGAGTTTCTCTGTTCTAAGAGTTTACATAACTTGACGAAGATGTTGGCTATGATCCTCTTCACTTCTTGAGTAGATAAGGATGTCGTCAATGAAGACTATGACGAATTTGTCCAAGAATGGACGACACACTCTGTTCATTAAATCCATGAACACAGCAGGTGCATTCGTCAATCCGAATGGCATCACTATGAATTCATAATGACCATAACGAGTTCTGAACGCGGTTTTGGGATTGTCATCCTCCAAAATCCGTAACTGGTGATACCCGGATCTTAAGTCTATTTTTGAGAAGTAGCTCGCACCTTGAAGTTGGTCGAACAGATCGTCAATGTGAGGCAGAGGGTATCGATTTTTAATGGTAAGTTTATTCAACTCGCGGTAGTCTATGCACATACGGAATGATCCATCCTTCTTCTTCACAAACAAGACCGGTGCTCCCCAGGGTGAGAAGCTTGGTCTTATAAAACCTTTGCTAAGGAGTTCGTTAAGCTGGCTGGATAATTCCTGCATTTCAGAAGGTGCAAGACGATAGGGAGATTTGGCTACATGGGTAGCTCCTGGAATTAAGTCGATTCGGAATTCGACTTGTCATTCGGGAGGCACTCCTGGAAGATCATCGGGAAAAATGTCGGGAAAGTTGCAGACTTCAGGAATGCTCGATATGTCTTTCACTTCTTTCTTTTTATCTACCACGTGAGCTAAGAAAGCACAGTACTCTTTGCGAAGGTACTTCTGCGCCTTGATGCAAGAAATGATCCGGAGGTTCGTTCCGGGTTTGTCGCTGTAAATAACAAGAGTTTCGTTAGTTGGCAAGTTTAGACGAATGGCTTTTTCATAACATAGGATGTCAGCACGGTTAGGACACAACCAATCCATACCTATTATGACGTCGAAACTCTTGATAGAGACCGACATACGGTCAATTAAGAACGAAAAGTTATTCAAGGTAAGAGTACATCCTATGTATATTTCGTTGGTGGATTCAGATTTCCCGTTAGCCATTTCGAATGTGAATGTTTCTTTTAATAGTTGGGAGTTTTTATTTAGCAATTGTTTGAAATTATGGCTCACAAAGCTCTTCTCAGCACCACAATCAAATAGAATGCATGCATAAGTGTTGTTGAGAAGGAACGTACCCGTAACTACTAAGGGATTTGCCACTGCTTCTTCCTGGCCCAAGGCTAAAATTCTCCCCACTCCACCTGCATTTCTAGCTTTAGGACAATCTCTCTTGAAATGCCCCACTTCACCACATTGATAGCATGCTTGGCCCACTCCAGCAGCAAGTACTTGGTTAAGTGGTTGGAGTGGTGTTCTACAGAATCGAGTTGTAGGCCCTTTCCTGTTGCAGTTACGACACTACATTTCCCTGCAATTTCCATTATGGTGAAAATTGCACTTGTTGCACTTGGGGAGGTTTCTAGCATAAGGCTTGGCTGGTATTGGATTAACAGGAACAACAGTAGGTACAATTGCAGTGTTGACTGTAGCCAGTTGTTGTTTCTTTGAGGAATCCTGTGAAAACTTGCCCTTCCTCTTGTTCTGACCCTTCTTGTTGTTGTTGTTGTTGTTTCCCTTTGGTTGTTCTGGTGTAGCAACCACTGAGTGTTGATGGACTCCATGGTCGATAAGAGATTGTGCCAGCTCTTTGGCACTGTCAAAAGTAATAGGCCTTGAAGCTAAAACACTTGACTGAATTTGGGGCGACAGTCCCCAAATATATCTCTCAATCTTCTTGCTCTCCAGAGCAACCATATCCGGGCAAAGAATTACCAGATCGCATAATCTACTAGTATAGGTTGATATGTCAGAACCAACCATTGAAAGACCCCAGAGTTCCTGCTCAAGTTTTTGGACTTCGCCTCGCAAGCAATATTCCCGCATAAGCATACCTTTGAAGTTCTCCCAGCTGATCGAATTAGCCACTACCAGAGTAAGTGACTTAACGTGACCATTCCACCACGTCAAAGCTCTTTCCCAAAAAGTGCAAGCAGCGAACTTGACTTTGCTACTGTCAGGACAGGAGCAGATTTTGAAAATTGCTTATGTCTTCTCTATCCACTGCCTTAATGCCATAACTCTCGCAGTTCCATTAAAGGTCCTAGGTTTGGCATTGGAAAAATCTTTATAAGTGCACTCTCGCGAATGCCCATGAACTTCACCCTGGTTAGGGGGATTTGTACAAGCTCCAGACCCACTAGCACCAGAAGTATGGATCTGAGACATAGCAGCAGCTACAGCTGCCGTGACCGCCGCTTGGAACATAGCGGGGTCAAACTGAGGAGGTGGTGGCGGAGGTGGCACCGGCGGTTCATTTACATTGTGATATCTTGGACTTCTACGTGGAGGCATCTTTTTCTATAAAAGTTAAGAGATACAAAGATGATAAGATATCAAGAGTGAATATGAATTCTGATATCTTTGAACTAAAACATATAGTTCGATATGAATCTTGGAATGAATCGGAAATAGAAGTCTATGAAAAGTACAACTTGTAACTGAATAATATGAAAGTGAATGGTTATTTTTCAACTACTAAGAAAATGCATGTCGATTAAATTGGCATATTGAATACATAAGTCTGGAAAACTTGACCCTAGACAGGTCTACAATACACCAAATTCTGAGAAAAATATCGACATCATACAGACCTATCGAAAATAAAATTTTCGTGGTCTTACTGAAAAACATGAAAAATAACTCTAAAACCTATCCATAGACTTAACTATAACCAAAAGAGTGAAATAGGAAACGAGTAGAGTATTTCCTAATGGCGACGGGTATCATTTGGATGAAACCTCATCTCAGCCATTTGACGCTCCATAGCAAGCAGATGCCTTTCATACACTGTCAGGCGTGCTCGAAGCTCTATGACTTCAGCTCGAGTTTCAGCTAATGCTTGCAATAGAGATTCATTGTCCCTTGTATCTCTCTCACGAGCATATTCAAGACGATTAATACTGATTGTATTAATTCTCACATTGGCATCAACTTCCCTGATTCGGTTCATGGCTGTTCTACCCTGAATTTCATTTCGAGCAACTCTGCTGACTATAATCGGCAGGACTCTATCTGCTGAACCTCCTTCGCTTAAGTTGTAGAAGCTTCTGTCTCTATTTTAAGGCATTGGATGACCCTGCTCTTGACTCCATGTTTCCAAGCTTTCTACCCATAGAGGCGTCGGACCTTGGAAAACCGGACGAGGGTTAGGATTTTGAGCAATTGGTGGTGGATTATAGGCTTCTGATTCGGAATCATTGCCTTCAGGAAAGTTTTCTGCAAAATCATCATCTAAGGGAATTTCATGATTTTCTTCTGGCTCTGTATCTTGGTCTTGATCAGGGAAATAAGGGTCTCCGGGTATATGAAATCCAGCCATTGTTATCTAAGCGAGAATAGGGATAAGAGATATAGAATATAGTTAGTAACGATAAGTTTCTACAAGAAAGACCTACAATTAACAAATAATGTACTAAGTACAACTTGTTCTAGATATTACTATAACTATAAAATGCATATTAATTATATATAACTTGGTTATATTCGACCTTCGATTAAATGACCCGGCTCTAAATCCACAACCAAACAAGGAACAGGAAATGAAGCCAAATCACATATTCTAAGTCTATATAACGTTGATTATATATAATTGTAATATACCCTTAATATTTATAGTTCTACCCTTGACTGTTCTACTGATTTCACATGTGTGTTATTAATATATAGTGCCTAAAATACCCCTATAGTATTTTAATCTTTATGTTCTGTTCTAAAGTTCTTCTGAATATGTATAGTTGGTAAGTTTTAGACATGCCACAACACTACTATCACTCCCAAACACATGTTGGTCATATCTCAAATCAATATAGTTGATCAGGCTATATTAATCTCAGATATGATTACATAACTGTCCAGGTTTGACTGTAATGTTCAACATCTAACTACTTGTAAGCTCTTATGATTGTGATATTGTACTTGTAGATAAGTATTAGTATACTTCTTGTAAAAATAATTAAAATTTTAAAAGTATGCTTGTAGTCAGAGTTCTCAGCCCCAAATGTATTTATAGTTTGTATATCTTTTATGGATTGATATACTAAGTTCACTATAAACAATGCTCTGATACCAATCTGTCACACCCCCAAACCAGACGGCGGAAACGTCCGGGGGTGGAGGACTTCATTTGTAGTATCACAACACATGCATTATAATCAGAGTACAAACAACCACTGTATTTAAAAGTATAAATATTTACATGTGTTTCGAACTTGTATTATGAAACTAAATAGCTGTACAAAAGAAGAAGACAAGACATAAATAGCTCCATCTTCTCAAAAGCTCGGGGTGTACCTACCTACTGGTTCCCTGAGAATACAAGTAATTTGAAAAGAGAGTATCAACATAAAGTTGAGTGAGTGCATAAGTATTTATGTTTTGAAAGAATGTCTTCTGTTTCTTGAATATGTAACTGTTTCCAGAAAACCCTATATTTTCTGCTGTATATGAAAAGTAGTTTTAGTTGTATGAAACTGTTCTATTTGTAAACCAATGTTCTGTATTTGTAATCCTTTTTTAAACTTGTATCTATGAGTATGTCTGAATTCATTAACTGTTATTGTAAACTGTAATGTATTACTGTAAACTGTATGTGGTAAACTAGTACTTTGAAATAGTACATAAGTTTAGTTAACCATACACTAACGTATTGTTAATATCTTTTAATGACTTATTATAACCATACTGACTAGGTGGCCTGACCCAACGCTATGAATGCGCTGAAAGTTGATGATAACAATTGTCACTCACAGGCGTGTATGTCTGACTGTAGCTAGCAATCCGAGTGTGGGATTGTCATTCCCAATATAGATCTATACACACATTGTTTCGATCCCCTGCTGGAGACTCTGGTCATAATATCAGGACTTTACTATATTGTTTAAAATGAATTAAACAAACTGTACTACTTGACTCATAGAAGCATATAAACGTTACATGTATAATAATTATGAAAACTTAATCATTCTAAAATAAATGATTACTAGTATGTTCTTGAATTAGTACTCTTAACCTCTATCTGAAAGAATGTATACGCTTGGATAGTTTTGAATTAAACCTTTGTTTTTTGTAAAAAAAAATGTACTCTAGTATGCTTGAATAATGAATTAATGTTCTGTGAATCATAAATTATACCTATTATAATTTATATGTACTTTCTGTATTGATACTTTGTATTAATGAATACAACCCCTTGCTCAACTTGTTACAAAGGGTAATTGAAACTAAATGAATAAACTTTTATGCTTGTATACATAGACAATATATATAAGTAAAATTTAAATGACACTCGGACAAATAACTGATACTTGTAATCCCACATCCAAACAAGGAAAAGGAACCAAAGTGAGTTATTAGTCCTAAATCTTTTAAATCTTATTTATATAAATATATGTATACTAGTATGATTTTTGGGGAAAAATATAAGTTTATAAAATATTTAAAAGAAGTTTCATATTTTGAAATCCTTTTTGGTGACTTGATGTCTTTTTGAAACAATCACTTAAAACCACTTGATTTGATGATACTGAAATTCATTTCGATAAGATGTTTGAAACTATTTGTTTAAATAACTGTAATCCATTTGAAATTATTTGTTATAACAAAAAACCTTTGTGTTAGACTTGTATTCCCCCCTTAAAATAGTAAAAACTATGAAAATGTGGGGGTATGAACTCACCTGTTGTAAGTTATTCAAATGTAAAATTGGTGTAGGACACTAAGTGTCAAGTGAAGTTTTTGAACACAACGGATCCTATTAAGCATATATTGATACATATATGGATATAATTAGTGTATATAACAATTAATTATGATAGGAAACCACTTTAGGGACTAGAAAACACTTGAATTTAAGTGTTACAATCACATGTGATTGTTCTAAAGGGGTTTACGGCCACACAATGTGTTTACGGCCATGGAGTTTACGGCCTAAGATGTTCTTCATAGGAGTTTACGGCCAAAGGAGATGCTCATAGCCGTAAACTCTCATTGTTCTTGGAATTGATTGATTTCATGGTTGTAAGTTATGAGCTTCTATAGAATAACTAGTATACGGAAGATTACTTACGTTTTGAAGCTTGAAGGGGGTATTCACGGTCTAAAGAACTAGTATGTGTTCTTGGTGTTCTTGGTGTTCTTGAAGATCTAACCAAAAGAGATGATTTCATGGATGAAATGATAGAGTTTCACTACATTAAGCAAGGATATCAACTTAGGAATGGAAGAATAACTTACAAATTTGGTGAGAATTAGAAGTGTTCTTGATGGTACTTGAGAGAATTTGAGAGTTCTTGACTGGAGGATATGAGAAATGAAGAAAAATGAAGGAAATCTATATATGTATGTGAGGGTTTACGGCCGAGGAGTTTGCTGTCCGAAGTCGGTTAACAGTTTATGGCCGAAGCCTCGTTTACGGTCTGCGAGGAGTTTACGGTCCGAAGTGTTTACGGTCGTAAGCTCTTTGCGGCCCGAAGTGTATACGGTCCGAGGCAAGAATAAGATGCGAAGTTCTCGACTTTAAGTCTTTTCCTTCTAAATTCAACTATGGATATTATAAACATTTTAGCAAATAAAGGTTATTATCATAACCTTAAATAAAAATCCAAATAATAAAAGAACTTTAGTTGACTTTAGTTTGACTTCGGTTGACTTGTGTTGACTTTACAAATAGGAAAATAACGGGATGTTACACATAACAAGTACATTACATTAAAATACTATAGGAGTATTTTAGGCACTATACAAATAACTTATGTGATAACTTAAAAGACCCTTACAGATAGGTCTATAATCTTACAATGTATACTCCCAAGGTTATATATAATTGAGATTTTATAGACTTAGAATTTGTGATCTACGCTTCACTACATGTTCCTGGTTTGGTTGTGGTTTTGGAGTAGGATCACTTATTCGAAAGTCTATTTAATCTTGAATTATATACAACTTGTACACATTGTGCCATTATAGGAGGACTCTGTAAGGATCACCCCATAATGTTTCACTTAAATCTCATAGATTCTTTAGACACTTCCATTCTCGCACGACAAACCCAGATAGATGTAACCATTTACTCATAGTACACAACAGAAGGCTCAGGAGGAAACAAGAGCAAGTTCATAAGAAGCTTTCAAAGAATGATCAACTGAAGTAACCAAAACGTCTTACACGTCACAATAATAAATAATAATACTGTTTAACTTAATGAGCGAGTGGAGACACTGCTCCCCTTATATGTTAGGATTATTTTCTTACATGCAGCTGGTAACAGTTATTCAGGCAACATATATTCATTCGAGGATAGCTATTCCAAATTCATAAAGTTTATTCGTTATAGACTCTTTTATGAATTATTTCTAGAACCCTGTGGAAGCAGGACCCGATACACTTAGAACTAGGATAACCTTGTCTTTTCAGCTTTCGGCTTATGTCCACTGATTTAGACTTATTCCATATCATCTTTGTATTCTTTTAGCAAAGATGCCTCCTCGCAGATCAAACAGGCGCACTACTCCGATAACTCCAACTCCGCAGCCGCAATTCAATCCTGCTGATCTCCAAGCAGCGATATCCTCCGCAGTGGCAACTGCTCTAGCTCATTTCGGCGAAGGTGGTACCCTCGGATCTGGTAGTGGTACCCACCCAACCAACCCAGGAGTTAGTCACGGACACCCAAGGGAGTGTTCATATAAAGAGTTCATCAACTGCAAACCCAATTCCTTTAATGGAAATGGTGGAGTCATCGCTCTGATGCGATGATTCGAGAAAACAGATTCGGTCTTCGAAATCTGTTCGTGCCCAGAAGGGAGAAAAGTGAAGTTTGCTGCCTGCACCTTCTCTGACAGAGCCCTGACATGGTGGAACAGCCATGTTAAGTCACTGACCCTCTCAGTGGATAACTCAATAGGTTGGGAGAACCTAAAAGAGTTAATGCTGGAAGAATACTGCACCTTGGGCGAAGTTCAAAAGTTGGAACAAGAGTTGTGGGAGCTCACTATAGTCGGCTCAGACATAGTGGCCTACACTGACCGGTTCAGCGATCTAGCGGCACTATGCCCCGGGATGATTACCCCGGAAAGCAAGAAGATAGAAAGATACATGTGGGGTCTATCTGCCCCGATCCAAGGAGATGTACTGTCTTCTAACCCAGCCACGTTCGATAGTGCTAAACGCCTGGCTCAGCGGCTCGTCGACCACAGAGTCCACCATGACATTGAATTCCCTGTTCCTGAGCCATCGAGGGAAGAGGACTATGGAGAGAAGTCGGGGAACAAGAGGAAGAAGAAGCAAACAACACATGACACCCCGCAGGAGGAACAAACAAGTACTATGTACGCCGCCACAACACCTGCTACTCCAGCACCTGCCAGTCGATATGCTGGAACCCTCCCGAAGTGTGGAAAGTGCAACTATCACCACACCGGAGTATGTCGGGAAATACAGTGTCTGAACTGCCACAGAAAGAGACACACAGTCCGTTTCTGCAGGGCACCGGCTCAACCGATCTCCCAAGTCCCCGGAGTTGAGGAAAACCAAGCCTGCTATGGCTGTGGTGAGACTGGACATTACCAGAAGGACTGCCCGATAACAAAGAACTCAGGAGCCGACGAAAGAATTCTGATGATCACCGCAGGAGAATCGACCTCGGAGTCGCCATCGAGCAGCGGTACGTTTTCGATCTAGTAATTACTTTGAAAATTAATTTATATTTATGTAAGATTAAGACGTGGGAATAACACTTAAAAGTAATTATAACAACTCATTTACTAAAATAAGTTGCAGTATTCAAAAGAACTAAGAGATCCGTTCTGAGAAGCTATGATGGCTTAGTATATACATTAAGGGTTGTGCATAACTAAGATTTTGCAGACTTAGAGTGAGTAATTCCGCCTTAATTCCTATTCCTTGTTTGGTTGTGGATTTGAGGCAGAGTTACTCAGTCGACCGTCCAATTCATCTTAATTATTCATAACTTGTATATTCCAGGCGATCGTAGTGGTACCAAGGAGGATCGTAGTTTAAAGTATCGACATTAGTTATCAAAGCACTTTCACTGTATGTACGCGCACATCGCGGTACGATACGTAGAAGTGTTAACAACAAGGGGAAAACAGAAAGCTCTATAATATTAGAAAGAGTACATTTTCGAGCACACTAGGGAAGTACATCATCGTATAACAAACGTTTCTTTCAAATCGGCCAAAACTTTGTTCAGTAAAGAGTCTGTTGCTATCATTCGTCATGAGTTGGCGTGGTTTTCACCATACTAAGTTCATATGTTTCTATCGCCTCGACCGTCAAGTTCGCGAAACCTTTGTTATTCGTAACGATAGTCCGATCTAAACTTCAATTTTGTCTTTCGTATTCTAAATCCCGAAGTACTTGTGCGAAGAGTACTTTGTCTTCCGAAACCTTACCGTCGTATGTTCCACAAGCCCTTTCCGAAATACCACTCGTCCAGCAGACCAAGTTCGAGCATAGAGGCTAAGGACAAATACAACCCACCTATCACTATTTAGTGTATACGCGAGGGTGGTATATGATTATGATTACACAGATCTAGTATGTGTGTTTCCGCTCTATCTCCTGTTCCTTGTTTGGTTGTGGAGTTGGGGCAGAGTCGCACATCCGACCGTCTAACTAGTCCTAATTATATACAACTTGTATACATGAGGTAATGATAGATGGACCGAGTATGAATCCTATCATGAACAATAGGGCAAAGTGCCAGGTCTACGGGTGGGTATTCTGCAAATCAGAGGAGCGCAACCCCAGTGGTACTGCTAAGAGAGCTAATTTCGTGACGAAATTCCATCTAACGGGGGGATGATGTGACAACCCGAAAATTTTTAAAATTTTGCCTTGTAAAGCTCAGCCAGTCAGCTTATCTGAGTATCAAACTCATTTCTGCTATCATTTAGCCTCGTTTAGAGTACGTTTAAAGGTTCAAAGCTCAATACATTCAAGCATTGAGCATAGGAATGGATTGCGTACACTTCTAGCACCAAAAACAATCCCTACACTCCATTTGAGGGAGTGTACGGCCGTACACATGAGTGTGCGGTTGTACACAAATGTGTGTGTGGCCGTACACCCATGTTGGCCGTACACCCCCTCCTCAAGAGTAGTATCCTTTCATTTCTAAGCCATTTCATCAGTTTCCAAGCCAAGAACATCGATTTCTCTCTCAACTATCATCGAACCTTTCACCCGATCTTCAAGTATGTAAGCCTTTCTTCCGTTTTGATTTGTTGTTAATCCTTTTAAACTAGTAACATCCTTTGATTTCATCCATTGGAAATCATCTTTTGACTAGATCTTCAAATCCCACCAAGAACACACACTTGTTCTTGGTGATTTTGAGCCTTCTCGAGCCTTCGGATCGTAAGTACTCTTCCCCTTTGCTTGAATCTTGTTTAGAACACTTGATTTAGTCTTAGAAAATGCCCAGAACTCATAATAATATGGTGTGTGCGGCCGCACACCCATGTGTGGTCGTACACCCCTTAAAAGACCCCAAAATGGCCTCCAAAATGCGTTTCTAGCTTCACCACTTGTTGAGCAATTGTCCCACAAACCTCCCCACCGTTGGATAACGGTTTTGTTCACTCTTTACCATGAGTGTGTGGCCACACACTCCCTGGCCGCACACCCATCCATTTGGCCGTACACTCCCATTTAGTGAATCACATGTGATTCCAACACTTGGTCAAAGTGTTTCCTAGTCCCGTAAGGTGTTTTCTTGCATTTGGTTGCTTCTAAACACTATATTTATGTGAATATATTCCATTATATGTCATTTAGGACTCGTTAAGTCTCGGGACTTCATTCGTGGAACTTCTTATCCTTACGTGTGTATTCGTTTGAATCACCTACACAGGGTGAGTTCATACCCCGTAATCAATCTTTTAAACTGTTTTAAATGCTTTTAAGGGGGGGAATGCAAGTTGAACACAATGTTAATTGTGTAATTATTTGATATAATTGTCTTTCAAAGATTGCTTATGTCCTTTATAAGTGATCAAAACATTTCAAAAACTCTTTTAAAGTTATGTTACTTTATAGTTTAGCAAAACTCCATTTTAAAAGTACCAGCATAACTTAGTAGAAAAATGAGTCTTTTCAGCAACAGTTCAAGTAAATTACTAGTAAACTATAAGGGGTATAGTTTAGGGGTTCAGTTCATACTACAACTAGAAGATACTAAGATGCTAGATACTAGAGAATACTAAGATACTATAAGAAGAGAAGGTACTAAGATACTATAATGAGTAGATACTAAGATTCTATAACAGAACAACATAATAAGATGCTATAGCATAGGAACATTCTAGATCTAATTATACCAATGAATCACTAACTCATTGTTCTAAACAAAAGGTGATAGTAAAATTGGGTATACATGATCATATAACTTTAATGTGAGCCTACTTCACGGCTCAGCAACAAGTTTCTTGAAGTCGCGTTTGGTTCCCAGAATCTTTTGTAGGGAGAGCGTATACTATGGGGATGTGACAACCCAGAAAATTTTTGCTTTTAAAGCTCAGTCAAAAAGTTCTGAATGAACCTCCTATAGTAGCCTGCGAGACCTAAGAATTGACGAATTTCGGTGGGTGTTGTTGGGATCGCCCATCCTTCAACGGATTTGACCTTAGAGGGATCCACATGTATCCCTTCCTGACTAACAACATGACCCAAAAAGTTCACACTACGAAGCCAGAACTCACACTTAGAGAGTTTTGCGTATAACTTTTCGGTTCGCAGGGTTTCTAGGATTTGTCGGAGATGTCGGCCGTGTTCCTCTTCATTTTGAGAATAGATTAGGATATCGTCGATGAAAACGATGACAAAGTTGTCGAGGAATGGTCGGCAGATTCGATTCATTAGGTCCATGAACGCGGCAGGGGCATTCGTTAGACCGAAGGGCATTACGACAAATTCGTAATGTCCATAACGAGTTCGGAAGGCGGTTTTGGGGATATCCTCCTCCCGGACTTTGAGTTGATGGTATCCAGATCGCAGATCTATCTTAGAGAAGTAACTTGCTCCTTGGAGTTGGTCAAATAGATCGTCGATTCTCAGAAGTGGATAGCGATTTTTGATAGTGAGCTTATTAAGTTCCCTATAGTCAATACACATCCTAAAGGTACCGTCTTTCTTCTTAATAAAGAGAACCGGAGCTCCCCAAGGTGAGAAACTAGGTCGGATGAATCCTTTGTCCAAAAGTTCACTGAGTTGACTGGATAACTCTTGCATTTCCGCAGGAGCCAATCTGTAGGGCGATTTGGCGATGGGTGTAGCTCCTGGCGCAAGGTCAATTCGGAACTCGACTTGTCTTTCTGGGGGTATCCCCGGAAGATCTTCCGGAAAGACATCTGGGAAGTCGCAAGCCACAGGGATGTTTCGAATATTGATCTCTTCTTTGGACTTATCCACTATATGAGCTAGAAACGTCAAGTCCTTCTTTCGTAGATACTTTTGTGCCTAAATGCACGAGATAAGACGAAGGTTCGTGCTGGGTCTGTCTCCGTATATAATTAGGGTTTCGTGATTTGGGAGGTGAAGGCGAACGGCCTTCTCGTGACACATAATTTCAGCATGGTGGGGGCTTAACCAGTCCATGCCGATAATCACATCAAAACTCCTAATGGATACATGCATTAAGTTTATTTGAAAGACGTGATGGTTCAAGGTCAGGGTACATCCGATGTAGATTTCCCTAGTGGATTCTGTTTTCCCATTAGCCATTTCCACCGTAAAGGTTTCATTAATCTTTTGGGGTTGTTGTTTTAACAAGTGTTTCAATTTATTACTCACAAAGCTTCGTTCTGCCCCGCTATCAAATAGGATGCATGCATAAGTGTGGTTTAGGAGAAACGTACCGGTAACAACAGCGGGATCCTGGACCGCTTCTCCCTGTCCCATGGTCAGCACTCTTCCTGCTCCTCCATTCCCAGGGTTGTTGATGTTGGGGCAGTTTCGACGGATATGCCCAGTCTTTCCACATCCATAGCAGGTGGGGCTTGATCCTGCATTATTGTCGCTGTTGTTGGTGTTGTTGTTATTGTTGCGGCTGTTGTTGTTGTTGTTATTTCCTTGTTGCTGGTTCTGGGGAGGATAGGTCCTGCAATATTTTGCCGTGTGACCCTTCCGATTGCAACTGGTACAATACATCTCCCTACATTCGCCATTATGATGGAGACTGCACTTGTTGCACTTTGGGAGATTCCCGGAATACTGTCTAGGGGCACTTAGATTAGCTGAGGCTGGAGCATGTGGTGTGGAGGATACTTGGGTGGTTGCAGCATTGACTGTCACTGTTTGTTGCTTCTTTGACGACTCTGAGCCTTGTCGCCCCTTTCTCTTGTTGTTCTTTCCCTTCTTGTTGTCACTCTCCTTCTTGCCTTCAGTTTCCACTGGCTTCTCGCCCTTCTTGTTGTTGTGGTCGTACAGTTTCTTGGCCAACCTCTTGGCACTGTTGAAGGTTTCAGGATTTGCAACTATCACATTTCCTTAAATTGGGGAGGTTAATCCCCAGATGAATCGTTCGATTTTCTTTCCCTCTGAAGTAACCATGCCAGGGCACAATAGTGACAGTTCGCTAAACCTTGATATGTATGCATCTATGTCAGACTTTCGGACGGTAAGATTCTATAACTCTTGCTCCATTTTCTGAATTTCGCCTCGCGGGCAGTACTCAACCATCAGCATTTCTTTCAACTCCGCCCACGGCATAACGTTGGCTACGGGGAGAGTCATGGCCTCTACATGTCCATTCCACCAGGTGAGAGCCTGGTCAACAAATGTGCATGCGGCGAACTTCACTTTCACTTCTTCGGGGCATTCACATATCTCAAATACTGATTCCATCTTCTCAATCCATCTCTTTAGGGTTATCATTCCACCCGTGCCATTAAAAGTTCGTGGCTTGGCATTAGTGAAATCCTTGTAAGAGCATGTCTTGGTAGGTGCTTGATTTGTTCCGTTGTTCGAACTTCCAGCCCCTTGTTCATTGCCTCCACCATTGTTCCCTTGGTGGATCTGCGCCATGGCTGCAGTAACCGCAGCAGATACAGCTGCTTGGAATGCAGCTGAGTTGACTTCGGGTGGGGTTGGTCCAGGGTTTCCACGGGTTGGTCGTTGAGGCATCTTTCTGTCATGGAACGGAAAGATGTTGAGTGCCTATGATTTTTGTGAGATTATGGTCCTATAAACTAGGTGTATTGCATGAACTTAAGTGGTTTCACAATTTAGCATACAATCATGGGTACATAACACATAGCAGATCACAACATCACAATAAAACACATAAAATTTTCCATTAATTTTATCCGCACTTTGATACATGAAAATTTGCTCGTAAGAGCATACATAAGTGGTGCAAGTTCGGCAGCGTAACGGCTCTATGAGTAGTGTAATCACTTAAACATAGAGTCGATGGTACATAGCATAGATCATATAAGCATAATACTAAAGATAGATATGGCTAGCCCTAGTCATGGTGGGATGCGCCAGGGGGTGGTGCTGAGGAAGTGGACGCTCCCTGAAGGAGAGCCACCTGTCGTTCCGCGTCTCGGAGGAGAGTCTCCCATCTCACCTGCCTCATGTGGAACTCTCGGATAACCTCTCGCGTCTCCTGTTCTGCACGCTCGACTCTAGTCCGCATCTGGTGCATCTGATCAGCGGTGCTCTGAGCTAGGTTGCCAGTGTTCCGCAATCGTCTCACCATGACCGGAAGTGAGCGATCAGCTGGTCCTCCCTCCCTCGGGTCGTAGAACTCGCGTGTCATGCCAAACGGAGGTCGCTGTCCCTACTGTCTGCTCCACCTCCAAAGATCGATACCCCAGGGGGGTGTAGGGCCAGTCGGGCCCATCCGGTGAGCGGGAACCCTAGTCGGGTAAGGGGGGTTGATGACTTCGGACTCCGTGTCCGAATCACCATCATCGCTAGGTTCCTCCTAGAAGTCCTCTTCGGCTTCTTCTTCTTCCAGGCCCTCCACTGGCTCGGCAGGTCCGCCCTCGACTTCCGCCTCAGGTTCCTCTTCAGACCCTTCCTCAGGGCCTTCTTCAGGTTCCTCCTCTAGCCATCCGTTATTTCCCTGATTGGGGAAATACGGATCTCCGGGGTGATGGAAGCCGGCCATACTGTCTACGTGAGTATATAAATGTACTAATATTATTCCTAAGATGTTTTAATTTTTATGTAAATTGAATTGATGTTCTTTTCTTGGTAACAAAGGGGTATGTTTTTAGGTTTACCGTCCATCGAGGTTTTTAACGGGGCATGTAATAGTTGTACTTAGGAGAAAATGTAGTTGATCAGGCTACATTCACCCCTTAATACAACTAGGAACAGTCCCGACTTAACCAAGATGTCAGTATTATCTTATTTGATTTGGTATTATGTTCTTTTTCCTATATCGCACAAGTAAAGATGTTTTATCGTTGTGTTTTATTTGTTTTGTTCAGAGTTGTTTTAGTCCCTCTTTGGTTTATAGTTGCATATCAATGTGTGGTTAGATATGCCATTTCACTATAAACAGAGCTCTGATACCAACCTGTCACACCCCCGAACCAGACGGCGGAAACGTCCGAGGGCTCGCGTGACTTAAATTGAATATCATCACAATGATCATACATGAAACACAACATAAACTTCACCATGCATTAATACATAACGATTGACATTGTTCACATCCAATACATTGTTTAAATATTACATATCCATAACATCAATTGTTTGAGAGTTTTCAAAACATAACGTCTTAACATACTTGATATTACCCTGCAGCTTACCTGTTACCTGAGAATACACGTTATTTTGAAAAACGTCAACATATGAAATGTTGGTGAGTTCATAAGCAGGGTTGTGATAAAAATGATTTGTGTAGTTTTTAAAACCCAGAAAATCCGACATTTTCTGAAAAGACGATTGTTTACCAAAATGTGAAGATCCATAAGTTGGTGCATGAATGATTTCAAAACGTGTATAAATGGGAAGTTTTGCATTGTAGTTATATAAAAAATACACAAGCGAGTGATGTTGATTTCCTCGAAAAACCCGATGTTTTCCGATAACATAAAATATAATTGTTTTCAAATTGTTATACCGCCACACGAGTGCTTTTGATTACTTTTCCTTGATTACTCGGATAGTATTGGATTTATTTAATTACGTGAGTCGTTATAACCATGCATAATATTGACTAGTTCGTCTGCCTTGGCATCCTAAAGTACGCCGGAATTGATCTTTAGATTTTGTCACCCTAGACTAGCCGAGTCTAACTGTAGCGAACAACTGAGGTGTGGGGGAGTCACCCCCGTATAGATCTATACACAAACCTTCGCTCTCCTTCCAGGAGACTTTGATTATAACTACAGACTACGAACGACCCTCAGAGGTGTCGCCCGTTATTACTCACTTAATCCAAACGAAATTGATTACTGTTGATTAACGACCTGTATTTGTTTACTTGAATTGAAGGTAAGTCTAACAAACGAGGAGAAGAGGATTACAAGGTCCTGCTAATTACGTGTGTTATTTAAGGCTGTTGGTTATACGAAGGACGCATTGGCCCATTTCATATTTGATTAAATTTGGACCTTACTAGCAATGCTAATGGACCACCAAGGCCCAATAGCATATATATGCCATTGAGGGTCCCTTAAACATGTAATTGGGTCACCGGAGGCCCAATAAACATTTATCATTAGTGTTAGGCCCAAAAGTCATGTCAATGGGCCACGAAGGCCCAATAAGCATGATTAGGATCTTTCAAGCCCAGCTATTTGGATATTTACTTGTTTTAGGTATAGTATAATTGTTGGAAAGTTTGATTGAACGATTGTTATCTTCGTATCGACACGAGGCCGGTCGGTTGTTTATAACGATATTCGGATTTATACGTATATTCATCTTTCTATTTTGATGAGTTGTAGTTTGGTATTTTTTTTACTCAAATATCTTAAAAACAAAATAATTGGTTCAAAATGTTGGTTTGACCTTTTCAGCCCTTCTTTAATAAAAATAACAATTTTAGTCCCTTATCTTGAAAAAGAAACATTTTAGGCCCTTAAACCATTTTCTTGACATTTTTGACCCATAGACTTGTTTAAATGGTGATTTTAGTTCAAAATTTACTCTTTGGCAGTTTCAGCCCTTCCAGTAAGGAATTTTTCAGTTAAAACCCAAACTTTTCGCAACTTTTACAATTTTGGCCCAAAATCCAAAAAGTTTACATTTTTTATCCTTGTTTGGAAAATAAATCATGTTAACCCCTGAATTGGTTTTGTTTACCCTTTTTATCTCCTGTTTTGAGGAGTTTATCATTTCAGTCCCTTGAAAATTGTGTTTTTCGCAATTTTGGGCTCAATGGGCCGAAAAGCCCAAAAATTGGCCCATTAAGCTACAAATTACATTTCTAGTCCTTTGAAGAGCATAATATTCATAACAACATTTATTTTAACTGTTTTGACTCTTTTGATCATTAAGAAAAACCATAAATGGCAATTTTAACCCAACTTTTGTTTATTTGACAAAGTAAGCCCAAAAATTGGTTTTATGTTGCAATATGTTGATTATAATCTTAGAGGGTAATTTTCTTGACTTGTTTAGTGTAATATATCTTAGATCATGTTTGTTTTCCTTCTTGTGCCATAGATCTCGAGATTTCTTTCCTTTTTGTTTACATATTTAACACATAAACACATAAAATCACATGAAATCATACATAACATACACATACACATAGATCTACACATTTTACTTGTATTCTCCCCCATAAAACTTGTGAAAACCGAAAAGAGAGGGTTATGAACTCACCTTGAGTTTGTGGGTTCGGTTTTGAAGAGAAATGGAATAGTTTGATGTTATTTTCGGCTTTAGCAAGCCCTCCTTGGATAGATCTCGAACTTATAGAGGTTTTCTAAGAGTATGATCACAAAATTCTTAGAATGAATGATCTTAGCATGGAAAGGAAGTTATACAACTTAGAGGTGTAAGGACTTACCAAGAATTGATGATTTTTGATGATGAAACTCTTCTTCAAGATGTTCAAATTCTCGAAAATTTGAGAGAAGATGTAAGAGTGTTCTTGTGAGTGTTTGAGAGAATTTGGAAGAGTGTGGGTGTGTGTGATGTGTTCTCGGCCGAAGACAAGGGGAAGAAGAGGGAAGAGAGAAATAAGGATGTGATGGATGCTTGGGAACATGAGATGGTTGCATGGAGGTATGTGTTGTTGCTTGGAAGTCCATGGTGTAATAAGGAGGTGGCTAACCCTCCTTATTTCATGAATTTCTATTTTTTTTTTTGTTTTCTTCTTGGGCCGAGAAAGAGGGAAGAAAGAAAAGAATTTGGGCCTTTTGTGCTTAAGTCCATATTATGGGCCCATTTTGATGATTTTCGGCCCAATTGGTCTTTGGAGATGGTTCACGGTCCAAAATAAATCAAAGTATGAGTTTTATGGCCCTTTGGGGTTAATTAAATTTGTTATGGCCCAATTAGGGTATTTTATTTCATTCTAGGCCCATTATGGCCCAAAATGTTAAAATAAATGAAAGTGGGTCCAATTAGAGCCCATTTAAGAGTTCTAAGCCCAAAATAGTCAAATTGGAAGCTTATTGGTCCATTAGGCCCAATAAGAAAATCCTAGTCCAAAATGGACTTGAACCGGGATTTTTAGGGTTTCCAACTTTTGTTGACTATTTGAAAGTTTGTATAGGGTATTTGATGGAATTTTCTTGTTATTGAATAAACACGATACATGTTTTCTAGTTTTAGCCACAATGTCATTCTTTGTTAAGTGTTTTACAAGGTATCAGAATTCCTGGTTGTGACAAGGTGGGCCGTAAACTCCCCCTTATAGGCTCATATTCTTCATCTTCCTTCATTATCTCATTTCCAACTCAAGAACATCCCATTTCTCTCTCAACTATCATCACGATTTTCATTCTAGATCTTCAAAAGTGTAAGTATTCTTTCCTTGATTTGTTGTTACACTTCATCTCCTAGTTACCCTCTTTGATTTCATCCATGGAAATCAATCTTTTCTTAGATCTTCAAGTTTCACCAAGAACACCAAGAACATACACTAGTGTTCTTCGCCAAAACCAACCATTTCAAGCTTCTAGATCGTAAGTACTCTTCCCTATACTTCATATCTAGTTAGGACTCATGCTTAGAGACTTGAAAACATCACAAACACAAGATCAAAAGGAGTTTACGGCCAAGCCATCTCCCATGGCTGTAAACCCCTTTAAGGGTGCCATTTTGGCCATAAACCCTCCTAGATGCAAAGCTTGTGACCTAGAACCCTTCATTGATGAGAATAGGACCTTAAAATACTCTCAAATGTATAATGACCATGAGTTTACGGCTGTAAACTCCTTTGGGCCGTAAACTCATCAAAAGCCTCCATTGAGTTGGTCTTTCTCATCCTTGTGTAGAGCAAAAGTCCCTAAAACTTCCCTAGCCTTCAAACAAACACTTATGCATGTTTGACCATGAGTTTACGACCATAAACTCCCTTTGGCCGTAAACCCATGGTAGTAAACTCATGATATTGCCATTCCACTCTCCTTTGATGAATCACATGTGATTCCAACACTTGGTCAAAGTGTTTCCTAGTCCCTGAAGGTGTTTCCTTTCATATAGTTGTTTATAAACACTATATTCATGCCAATATATGTCATTTAGGACTTATTGTATCTCAGGACTTCATTCGTGGAACTTCTCATCCTTACTCACGTATTCGTTGAATCACCCACATCAGGTGAGTTCATACCCCGTAATGAATCTTTTCATTGTTTTTAATGTTTTAAGGGGCGGGGGAATACAAGTTGAACACAATGATAATTGTGTAACTGTTTGTTATAAACATCTTTCAAAATGTTACTTATGTCATTTATAAGTTGTCAAAACATTTCAAAAACTCTTTTAAAGTTATGTTACTTTATAGTTATACAACACTCCGTTTTTAAAGTACAAGCATAACTTAGTAGATAAACGAGTCTTTTCAATAACAGTTCAACTAAAACTTTAGTAAACTATAATAGGTATAGTTTACGAGGATGCTATTCATTACTTCTAGTACAATGAAGCATACAAAGAGACAATAACATACAGAGAGAGATACTATTATGAGAAACAAACAATAACATACAGAGAGAGATACTATTATGAGAAACAAACAATAACATACAGAGAGAATACTATTATGAGAAACAAACAATACCATACAGAACAAACAAACTAGGTTGCTATAGCATGAGAACATACAGGATCTAATTATACCAATGAATCACTAACTCATTGTTTTAAACAAAAGGTGATAGTTATATTGGGTATACATGATCATATAACTTGAATGTGAATTACACCACTTGCAAGAATTTGCAGAGGTCGCGTTTGGTTCCCTTAATCTCTAGACAGGGAGAGCGTTTAGTAGGGGTACTAGCTTTCACATTATGACCATAATAAAGCAAACATGTTTTAGGTCATCAGTACATCCGCATGTCATTATAAACGACAACTGTGTACTTACATTTCCCATTACTTTCATAAAGTGACAGTACCACTTGAAAGTCAAATGCAAACTATTTTCGAGCTAAGATAGATATAAACTAGGGAAAACTTACATTTTTACAAACGACAAACAGAACAGTCGAGTCTAGCACATAACAGTAGATGCCTTGGTAGAAGGCTACGTTTAATAGAAAGGACCATAATGCTAACCTTATGATTCCTTAATGTATACATCAAAGGATATATATATATATATATATATATATATATATATATATATATATATACCAATAGGATCCGACAGATAATAGGATGTGTGTTCTCCGCTTCACTTCCTGTTCCTTGTTTGGTTGTGGGCTTGGAACGGATTCACCCAATCTATTATCTATTCGATTTTAGATATATATATATATATATATATATATATATATATATATATATATATATATATATATATATGTTCAGTATACATTAAGTCATCATAAGGGTACCAGGTATGGGTCAAGTCATAGGACACAAAATCAATGCACAGTTTTCTAGTACAAAACATACTTTCCAAATCAGAACTTTTGGTATTTAAAACTAGAAACTTTCCAGTAAAGGGTTTAATCCATTTTATTAAACCAGTATAAACTTAAAGGACTTTAGGTGATTGACTCTATAATACCTTAGTTTATGCATCATGGTTATATATCATTAATACCCAACAGGTAGTTGGATGTGTGCTTTCCACCTTATTTCCTGTTCCTTGTTTGGTTGTGGGCTTAGGGCAGATTCACCCAATTAACTATCTATTCGATATTAGATCATATATAGCCAGTATAAACTAAGTGGTTATAGAAGTAATCACTGTGGTCTTCATTTTATTATAAGAAATAAGAGTTTTCTTAAAGAATCTTTTCATTAAATATAAAGGAACTATTACAATTAACTCCATGAGTAACAAGTGAATACACCAGGGTTATATACAACAATGACCTAACAAACAATGAGATGTGTGCTATCCGCCTTACTTCCTGTTCCTTGTTTGGTTGTGGGCTTAGGGCAGATGCGCACAGTCGATTGTTTGTTTACTCTGAGGTTTATATAACTTGTATCCATTTAGTACTCATAGAAAGGATTGTATAATCATTTTTACGTATCTTTCATCAAAGTAGGAAATATAGGATTTTCTAGAGGAACATGCAAACTTTTCTAAAACAGAACTTATAACTTACTACATTTCAACTACATTTTACAATTTACTTACATCACTAAAATCTTATGAACTCACCAGCTTAATTGCTGATCAACTCTTTCAAATAACTTGTATTCTCAGGAGACTAATAGACAGGTACTCGTCCTGGGAATTCAGAAGATGGAGCATAATAGCTTCAAGTCTTGTTTTGTTATTTGCTTATGAATTCTATGTTTTGTGAACACACACATTGTAAACACTTTCTTTCTAATGAAATGGTTGTTCATTACTTGCTTACTATAATGCATATCTTGTGATACTAAAAATGACGTCCTCCACCCCCGAACGTTTCCGCCGTTCCGGTTTTGGGGTGTGACAGTATGGGGACTATTCATCACATTATGACCTTAATTAAACAAACATGTTTTAAGGTAATCAGTACTGCAGGATGTCAATTCGAAAGACAACTGTGTACTTATAATTTCCCATTACTTTCATTTTGTGACAGTTCCACTTGAAAGTTAATGCAAACTATTTTCGAGTCAAGATAATTATAAACTAGGGAAAACTTCCATTTTACAAACGACAATCAGAACAGTCGAGTCTAGCACATTCAGTAGAAAAGGGGGGCCTATAATGCTAACTTTATGATTCCTTAGTGTATGCATCCAGGGATATATATTAATCGGATCCGACAGGTAGTAGGATGTGTGCTTTCCGCTTCATTTCATGTTCCTTGTTTGGTTGTGGGCTTAGAGCAGATTCACCCAGCCTACTATCTATCCGATCTTAGCTATATATATGTTCCGTATACACCAAGTAATCATAAGGGGTACCAGGTATGGGCCATGTCATATGACACTAATTCAATGCACCGTTTTCTAGTACAAAACATACTTTTCAAATAAAGAACTTTTGAATACAAAACTAGAAACTTACCAGTAAAGGGTTTAATCCATTTTTATTAAACCAATAAAACTTAAAGGACCTTAGGTGGTTAATTCTATAATACCTTAGTTTATACACCAAGGTTATATATAATTAATATCTGTTAGGTAGTTGGATGTGTGCTTTCCGCCTCATTTCCTGTTCCTTGTTTGGTTGTGGGCTTAGGGCAGATTCACACAATTAACTATCTGTTCGATATTAGATTATATATAACTGGTATAAACTAAGTGATTATAGAAGGAACTACTATGGTCATCATTTTATTATAAGAAATAAGGGTTTTCTTAAAGGATCTTTTCATCAAATATAAAGGAACTATTACAGTTAACTCCGTGAGTACCGAGTGAATACGCGGGGTTTATATACAACGATGATCTAACAAACAATGGGATGTGTGTCTTCCGCATCATTTCCTGTTCCTTGTTTGGTTGTGGGCTTAGGGAAAATACACACAATCGATTGTTTGTTTACTCTGAGTTTTATATAACTTGTATTCATTTAATACTCATAGAAAGGACTGTAGAGTCATTTTTACTTATCTTTCATCAAAGCAGGAAATATAGGATTTTCTGGAGGAACAAGCAAACTTTCTAAACAAAACTTACTACAACTTTCTACAACTTTCTTACAACTTACTTACATCACTTAAATCTTATGAACTCAGCAGCTTAAATGCTGATCTACGCTTTCAAAATAACTTGTATTCTCAGGAGACCAGTAGACAGGTACGCGCACTGGGATTCAGAAGATGGAGCATAATAGCTTCAAGTCTTTTTGTTATTTGCTATGTATTCTATATTATGTGAATCACACTTTGTAAACACATTCTTTCTAATGAAATGGTTGTTTATTACTTCGCTTACTATGATGCATGACTTGTGATACTAAACATGACGTCCTCCGCCCCAGAACGTTTCTGCCGTTCCGGTTTTGGGGTGTGACATTCAACCAGATATAAAAAGAGAAAGAGATAGAGACGAGTTAGAGAGGAGGAGGAGGAGACACATAGTAGATCTGGTAAAAATCCAACAAACATTTCGCCAGTGATGGAACAGATCAGAGAAAAAACAAGTTCAAGAGTTCTAGAACAAAACGAGTTCAAGATTAGCACCTATAGGTTGCGATGTTGACTGTGATTTGTGATGCTCCAACGACAACACCAATGTTGGGAGAATATATATGATGTAGATCCAATGAAGGAATGATGAAATAGAAGAAATACCTGTGTAAAATAACATCAAACTCTCAAATCTACATCAGATCTGACCAGATCTGGTGTAAATGAAGATAGAGGCGGTCTCCAGTGGTTGTATGTATAATGAAGTAGATATGGAGGTTGTCGGATAGATGGAGGCGACAAAGAGCTTCATGCACCATCAGATATGAATGTTGTTGGTATGTAGAGGAAGCACAATTAATAGATCCGAAGGTGTAGAAGGTCAGATTTGGTGTTTCATCGGTGATAGTTGGAGTTCGATGGTGATGGTGGTAGCTTGCAGCAATAGTTACATATATGGTGTTCTTTTGAGTCACTAGCGACATCAGTTCACCGGAGAAGCGTTAAAGGACATGCAACAACGATGGTGATAATCGTTAGAGATCGTAGATCGTAGATCTATGGAGAAGGTGAAGTCGCTGGAAAACTTCAGATCTGAGAGGATGATGGGGGTTGGTGATTTTTCTGGTGGTCTAAAGTCGTAGTAGATAAGTGGACGGTGCAGGGAGGTGACGACGACGGTAGGTAGCGGCGGTGGCAGGAGGCTGCCGGTGGTAGAGACGGCGACGACAGGTTGTACAGTTGGTGGGAGAGTTTGAGATATTTTCTTGCAAAAGTATTTGTGATGTGTTTTACCTAATCTCAATGTGAGATATTATGTTAAATTTTTTAAAAAGACAACTATGCCTTTATTGGTTTTTGGTCATTTTTCAGAATTAAAGAAATCAAAAAACTTGGAATCGATAATAATAATAAAAAGTTAAAAATAAGTGGTTCTTTGGGTTCTTAACTTTTAATGATTCTCATTTGAACTTTTATATATATATATATATATATATATATATATATATATATATATATATGTGTGTGTGTGTGTGTGTGTGTGTGTGTGATATCTTTTGAGAACTCATAATTTCTCCAGACCTAAAGATGGAACGTTAGATGAAAATTAACTCATTTAATTTTTTATGTTATTGGAAATATTAATAAAAATGTATAAACATTAACTTAATAAATCAAATTTTAGGATTTTTTATAAAAATAATAATTTTTAATTTTTTTAAAAATCTTCAAATTTTTTAATTTCTTTCAGGGATTATTTTTTTTAAAAAAATTGATTTTTTTAAAACTTCAGTTTTTTAAAAAGTTGTAAACTTTTAAAAATAAGTATTTTTTAAAAAAAAAAAATTGGAATATTAAAAAAAAAAACTATAATTTTTTTAACCAAAAAAATCGATGTTTTTGGTGCATATATACATATTTTTTCAAGTACATATATGCATATTTTTTCAACTGTATATATGCATATTTCATATACTATAATATTTCTAAGTAAATCATAATAAAAAACCTATTTTTGTTTACTAATCAATAAACACAATATTACAAGTATTTTATTCGTTACAAAATAAAACATAAAACAAAAAATGATACAAAATTTCAAAGCATTTTCATGTCTTTGTGTCATGTTTTCATATTTTCTTCAATTTAGCATTTTCACATATTCAATATTTTCCACAAATTCTTCCAAACCTACAAGAAAATTAAAAAAAAATGATTAAGGCAAGAACATTCACAAAAATGCTTTTCACCTATTCAATATTTTCCACAAATTCTTCCAAATCTACAAAACAAATTTAAAAAAAAATTGATTAATGCAAGAACACTCACAAAAATGCATATGTATATATCATGTAAGATTCACATGTGATTATATAATGTAAGATTCACACGTGATTATATAATATATGAATATATAATGTAATATTCACATGCGATTGTATCTTTTAAGATTCATATGTGAATTACATGTGAATTACATGTAATTCATATGTGATTCACTTGTGATTTATATGTGAATTACATATAATTCACATGTGAATCACATGTAATTCATATGTGATTCACTTGTGATTTACATGTATCACATATAATTCATGTGTGATTTACTTGTGATTTACATGTGATTCATATGTAATTCATATGTGATTTACATCCAATTCACATGTAATTCACTTGTGATTTACATGTGAATTACATGTGATTCATACATGAATTACATGTGATTTACATGTGAATCATATGTAATTTTTATGTGATTCATGTGTGATTATATATATATATATATATATATATATATATATATATATATATAATTTTTATGTGATTCAATTGTAATTTACATGTGAATTACATGTAATTCAAATTATTAAATCATAATTTAAAATAAAAAACATTGATGAAAACAATATATACTAGTCTGGACTTTTGTAACGAAGCGCCAATTAATAACACAAGGTGGCACAACACTAAGTAGTTCAATGAAGAATATTCCCTCTAATAAACTCGTGTCCCGAACAATGAAATTTAATATAATGTATATATTATATAAATATATTTAATTGTAAATTTATAATATAGAGTTTATTCTTATAATACCTTGAATCTCTTCATACAGCTCTGGCTTCCAGTGCTTATGACTTTCCTATTAGCCCAATCAAAAATATCAACATCAACAAATTCCTTCCCAAGTGAATGAGATCTTAAGTACTTGAGAAGTTGTAGGATGTTGAATCGCATCAATTGCCATAAATAAGCTGGAAAAGAAAATAGAATTACCATTTTACCATTTTCACCACAAAAGCTAACAAATTAAACATCAGTACAAAGGAAACTTACCAAGTATTATTATTTTATTCCCCTTAACCATATCATTTCCAATAATATTGACTAAGTAAAACTTCAACTATTTCCCAATTTTAACAACTTGGTTACAGTTTTCTATTTTTCTGAAGGGAATTTTAATCAGAGGCTTACTTTTAATTTTCAAATTAACAATTCCTGGTGATACTTTGTTAAGTGCCTCTAGTAATACCCACCTAAAGGAAACAATCAATGAAATTAGTCAAATTACACTGTTCTTATTAAGTATATTGTAATTAGTAATAGTTATAGATTTGATAGTCGCCCATTTCTGACATCTTCAAAGACATTGTTTATATAAGATGCAACTCCAATATTATTTATCCAATAACGAAAAGCACTTTCTTCTCTAGTGATATGGGCTTCATATGGTGAAATTTCAAGGAACGATACTGGTTTTTCAAGGGTTGATAGATCATTTCTATAGATTGCAGTTATTACCATGTGAAATAAATAACAAATTTTGATACTGATTTTTGTTTTATAAAATAAAAAACTCACATGTGTTGGAAAATATTAGCCACAAATGCAAGGTTAAGATTGGGAGAGCCTTCTACAAATGTCTTTAGCAGTTAAGTAACAACTTCAAAAGGCTTCCCCCATGCAAATTAGCAGGAACTAGATCTTTGACTTCAATGAAAACTTCTTCCTTGTTTCCTTGACGATTGACATCTCGTAGTTCCTAGCAACATTGAAGACAAAGGTCATATTGACAAGAAGGGAAGCTTCTATGTGACATATTTAGTACCTAAAACAAATTTTAATATAATCAACAAAATTAAAAACTCAAAAACTATAAACCAATATCAATTTAAATGTAAAACTACACACGAAGCAAAACGTATGTACACTCGATATGTATCAATATGTATGTAAAACAATCAATCATTATAATTCATATCATAAAATCGATTATTAACCTGGACCATATATGAAAATTTTGTTACTTATCAAGAACTATAGATTTATAACCCATTAGTAGATTGGCTATCGTGACATCACCAACTCACAGAGTACATTAGACGATTTGTCGAATAGTTGGCATGTAATCGCCAATGTCAACCAAATTAGGATCAACATGACCAAGCACAATGATAAAATGGAGATACATTAACAAGAAAGAAAAACAAGTTATAAAAATAAAAAAAGAACTTGAATTCTCATATATAGAGAGAACCTGCGTGAAACTAGAAGATATCTCAAAATCGTTATGTTCGACGCTCGTAACCGCACCAATTATGTCTGAGAGTTTCGACCTCGCTGTAGTCATCGAGAAGATTCGACATGATTTGGTAAAGGCTAGGCTTAGCGATGGCAATAAAGACATTGACGATGAACACCAGGTCTTGTAATTTGTTGAGAGATAAGCACGAGAGCTAGGATCTAGAGTGCAGGTGAAACTAAGATAGCATTTTTGTGGCGGGAAATTAAAGTGGCGTTTCAAGAGCTCTCTCACATGGAGGAAGGTGGAATAACAGAGGAGAGTAAAGATTTCAACCCTCCACAAACCCTAAGTAGCCACTATTTAACAAAATTCCCAATGGTGAGGTACAAATCATCATCCTTATCCTCAACATCGTCATACAACACATCTCTGATCAACTTCTCTGTTTAGATCTTCAATCAACATAGAAGGTCTAGATGAGGTCGACAATGGTGGTGTTTAGGCAACCTAACGAGAGAAATGATGATGTGAGAGTTAACAGAAAGAGGGAGGGAGGGAGAGAGAGAGAGAGAGAGAGAGAGAGAAGTGTGTGGATTTCTTATATTAATTAAACTAATTATTAGTTGTTAAGAAGTGTGTGGGTTTCTAATGTTCCAATTTTACTTCTCGGGTTCTTGGGAAACTATTAGTTTCACAGGATCCTCTATCTCTCTCTCTCTCTCTCTCTCTCTATATATATATATATATATATATATATATATATATATATATAGGGCTAGGTTATTTTGTTTCTTACATTTATTGTGTGCTAGAATGCACCAATAGGAATTTAGTAAATTAAATAATTATTTAATTAAATAAATATAGATATTAAATGATTTCCATAATTATATGTATATTAAATCATATCCATAATTATAATTCTCTTTTTATGGAAACTAATTAAATCCGTCATTAATGTCAGCAATAACATTCTTTCAGAATGAATTCGCATCTAAGTTTTTATATATGAGTTCGTAGTTTGTTTCAGGACTCACTCACTTAAAATACAATAAAATTGAATGGAATATGAAGAACGAGAGTGTATTCTACTAGAATACACTCTCATAGGTATGTGTTCATTCTGAAAGAATATTATTGTTGACATTAATGACGAATTTAATTAGTTCCATAAAAATGAGTTATAAGTATGGATAGCATTTAATATACGTATAATTAATACTAAATTCCTATTGGTGCATTCTAGCACACAATAGATGTGAGAAACATTTGAACCTACTTCTATATATATATATATATATATATATATATATATGTGTAGGACATTCAATTGAGATTCTGAAAAAAAAAAAAATAAAGATCTTGAGATTCAACCACAACCACATACTTCTCATTTGCCGATCTAATGATCCAACGTATGTGCAGGGAAGGATAATGCCTAAACATAAATGATTATATGGTGGAAAGGTGTAATCATATATGATTATAGATGTTTATACATATATGCCTAATCGTAAATGATTACACATATATGTTTGTTCACAAAGCAATTTATCATATATAATTATGGAGGTTGGTGGCAGATGAGGTAATAGAGGTCACAGTAGTGGGATCGGTTGGTGGTCGAGGTCGTGGCGGGGATGGTAGCAAGGGAAAAAGGAACATACAATGCTACATAATCATTTATGATTATAAGTCTCCCGCCGTGCCGATATGCTGGTGTGCTAGAGAAACAAATAAGAGATGTGTGACTGAGGTTGAATCTCAATCTTTATTTTTTCATAATCTGAACGGAACCTATATATATATATATATATATATATATATATATATATATATATATATATATATATATATATATATATTGGATCCACTAGGATCACTAACTCTTTTAAAATCATTAAAACCACTTTTTCAAACCTTGTTTCAGATCCTATATTTTATAAAAAAAAGTGTAAATTTATCATTTTTAACCCCTTTGCATATTGATATTCGAAAAAATAAAAACAAATATGTAACATGTGCATTATATGCACATCATCTGGAAAAGCGTTTTTTGGAATTTATCTTCTATCGAAAAATAACTAAAAATATGTAAGTTCATCATTTTTTAGCCTCTACGCATACTAATATTAGATTTTTTTTTTGCATAAAACGTAAAATGTGCACTATATGCACATCAGTAGAAAAACATTTTTTTAATTTTTTTTTCAACAAATCACATTCTTTAGCAATGTTTTAACTTAATAAGATTTTTTCATCTATAGATTAATGTTCATATATGCATACGTGCATATATCCATATTTTCATATGTGTATATGCGAATATGGTGAACACTTTACCTAGCTAAATTTTTTTCCAATATGAATAAGGAAATAGGTTATAAAATGATGATTTTCCATATTTTTAGTTATTTTTCGATATAAAATAAACTCTAAAACAAAGATTGAAAAATCACGCCCATTTGAGTTTGTGCATATATGCACAAATTTTAAACTTTTTATAGTTAGTTTTTTAAAAACGTCTTAATTGGCTAAGACATTGCTATAGAAGAAGTTTCGTTGGTACAAAAATGCTTTTTTCAACTGAAATGTGTATTTGGTGCACATTTTAAGTAATTTTTTTTGTTCAAATATCGATATGGAATGAGGTTAAAAAAATGATGAATTTACAATTTTTTAGTTAAAAGATACCCTTTAAAACTATGGTTTAAAAAGTGATGGTAATGATTCAAAAAAAATTATTGATCTCTCTCTATATATATATATATATATATATATATATATATATATATATATATATATATATATATATATATATATATATATATATATATATATATATATATATATATACTCATGGTTGGGTTCAATAAATAACCATTTTAAAGCATGAAAACAATAAACCACTCTAAGTCGTTCAAGAAAATACTAAAGTGTTAAAAACTAACTTTTTTTTTTTGAAAAAAAACTCATTTTATTTTATTTTTTGTTTTTTTCGATATGTAGATTTATTTTTATCTAAAAAAACAAAATATACCAAAATTCTAAATTTCCGTCTCCTATATGTGTGTGTGTGTATATATATATATATATATATATATATATATATATATATATATATATATATATATATATATATATATATATATATATACACACACACATTTTGATATGGTCAGATTTTAAACTATGAATATGAACTGCATATAATCCAGTTTTTAGCATTCACAATGTGAATGTGACTTACTATCTTAATACTTTGATCATTTGAAAATTAATTTAGTCAAATTTACATGTTAATCAAAGTATATTTCTTTGTAATTTTATAATATTTTAACGTTTTTATTACTAATAAATTAGTTTTATAAATTTCACAAATGAATTTATTGACAATATGAATCAAAACTACATATAATTTTATTTTTAGGATTCATAATATAAATATGACTAACTATTATTCACATTGTGAATCTTAACTGAATATAATTTAGTTTTCAACATTCACAATGAAAATCTGAGCTAAAATTTTGAAAAAAAAAATATGCATCAACATGAATGTATGTTTAAAGAGTACAAGAAACCATGATGTTTTATACATGTATTTTGTTTTTCCGATAAAAAACAAACCTACTATTAAAAAACAACAAATCAAAATGGTTTTTTTTTTGAAAAATAGTTTTATAAAATTCGTAAGTGAATTTATTCTCATTCTAAATCTGAACTGTATATAATTCAGTTTTTAAAATTCACAATATAAATCTCACTTATACTCCGAATCTGAACCGCATATAATTTAGTTTTCAGCATTCACTATGTGAATCTAAGCTTAATGTTTTTTTTAAACGTTTACTTTTATATATCAATATAAATGTCTATTTAAAGAGTACCAAAAATTATGAATTTTGATATATTTTTTTTATTTTGATTAAAAATCTAATATTAAAAAGAAAATCAAAATGAAGTGGGGATTTTTTTTTTGAATTTTTTATATATAATTATAGATGTCTATGGAAAGATGATAAATTATGAACTACGTTATATTCAGTTTTTTCGATAAAAGATTAGTCAATAAAATAAAAAAGCGAAAAACAAAAGTGAGTTTTTGTTATGTTATGATGTATACACATCCACCATAAGTAATGAATATTTATGGATGATATTGGTTTATTTGTGTCATCGTTAATAATAGTTCCTTATTCAACTTTTATATATATATATATATATATATATATATATATATATATATATATATATATATATATAATATTAGTTCATTGGTTTTATCGTTAATAATAGTTCCTTATTCAACTCTTATATATATATTATATATATATATATATATATATATATATATATATATATAATATGCGAGAACACTTGTAGACCAATCAATAAATAAGAGGATAAAGAGAATTTTATAATATAATTAAATATTAATAATTCAAATGTAATTAATGGGTCCTTACAATTAAGATGTAACTTCTACCTTTTCATAATTACATCTATATTATAGATAATATTAATGGAATAAAAATCTAATATTTTGGAAATAAATTAAATTAAAATTTATCATTATTTCTTAATTTTTTTTTTCTAGTTAGTTTATTTTATGAATCTACCTATCATTTTCCCCACATGCGTCTTCCACATTCATTTTCATCCAAAAGTGTTTTTACCTTTATACTCTTCATTCTTTTAATTAATATTTCGGAAATCACTAAGACCGGAGGGTATGAGAGGGAAGCTTCCCTCACTTTTTGTGGGTCATACCCCCCTTTCCCTCACTTCTCTTTCCCTCACCTAAAACCCAAGGAATGGGTGGGAAACCCTTCCCCCGCCTTTTTCCCGCGTTTCCTTTACCGTTTGGAATCAAAAAAAGAAAAAAAAAGAAAAAAAATAAACAGCCAATCATGTGAAGAGAGTGAGAGAGTGCGGGACTCCCTCCCCCCCACCTTTTTCCTGCGTTTCCTTTCCCGCACCCCCAGTGCGGTGTTTCTTGGTGCGGGATCGTTTCCCGCGGCTTCCCCGCTCACCACTCCGTCCGGCCTAATATGTATAACTCATTTCCGAAATTGTAGGATCACCCAATCTTAATAAAGAATAGATTACTGATCCAGAAATCGCACGATATTAGGAGCAAAATCAGATCACTGATCCAGAAATCACAATGTGCAAACATAAGTCGCAACCTCTATCCATGCTTTTCAGTTCTGCATCTGAGGACTCTAATCGATTTCGTTTTTAGGGTGTTATGAGTTCAGATTCTCCTTCGTTTTTAGTGTTATATGCATTTCTTCTGGTACATAAACCCTAACATCGAATTTTCTATTTATTTGACAAAAGAATGGTCTCATTACACATAGTCCATACTATTTGGTTTGCTATATTTCAAACTTTATCATATATTAACATCTTCTTATTATATATTTTTCTAGCATAGAAATGCTGAGGAAATATATTAAGAAGCGGAAGTAAGGGTAATGTAGCTTGAAGGTTTTATAACCTAAAAGTTTAAGATGATGATTTCTTGGGGTAGGTGGATAATAGGAATGTCGATTCGCTCACCATTATTAAGAAAGATGATGAGAACGATAAATGGTTGCCTGAGGTACAACCAAGTTTCATTTTTTTGGTTGCATTCTTGAATACCAATAATATACATGCATTTGCAACTGTTCGATGAAATGCCGCTGGTTTTAGGAAGCTTCTGGCGTTTTTTTAACACCGATTGGCACAAAAATAAAATAATTTAGGTTCTTATAGTGTGGTCATTTCTTCATTTCGTTAAATATTTTGTAATTACTAAATATAAGGAGACGTATTAATAGACGCTAAGCAAGATTGTTAGTCATATGCGTTTGATAGAGTATTGAATTGCTTTATTGAAAATTGGAAGTAGTTTTTGATGTTAGAAAAATGAATTTGTATGTTATTGTTGTTTTTGGCGAATTTAGGTGAAGAGCCTATATATGATTAGTCCATACTGTCAAGGTATTAGGTTTTTAATCGTAATAGTGTAACTATGCAGATGAGGAAAACGTGTATGCACTTAACCCCATGTTGTCAAGGAAAGAGGTTATTACAAACACCAATAATATCGTTGGTTATACCAATCATTTTAATCAAAAATTGTCTGGTTATAACATTGCACAATGTTATTTTCTAACAGTAAATGTAAAGTAATTACTACAAATGAAAATACAACATTAGTTCTAGCATTTAAATTTAAAGATTTCATTCAATTTCAAAATTTCTGGAGTAAGGTTTATTTTATTTGTTTCAAATAGTTAATTGGAAGTACATACTAATAACAACTATTTAACTCAGGCCCTTTATATATCTCTACATTGTTGATTAGTTTTTATGTGAAAATTTTCTTTCACAGATCTGACAAGTCATCTATTCGATAATCATTGGTCTAACAAAGTGCATTGGCATCAAGGTATTACATTTTATTTATGAGTATTGTTCATTATCGTATATTTGTGAAAACATGTATATCGCATATGTTTAATACATAAAGATATGACCACGGGCTCATTTGGGTTTGCGCAAAGAATTAGTCATTTGGTTATGAACACAACAAGCTTATGCTTAATAACATCTTAAAAAGGCAGAAGGATTCAGAGGCTAATTTTTTTTACTTAATCGCCTTAATAAGCTAAGCACTTAGCCGTTGTTTGGGATCGCTTATTTAAGATGCCATTAAGTGATTTGGGTCTATTACACACATATGACTATGCATTTCAAATACATATAAAGACAAATGCATATCTTCTTTTCTAAAACTGATGTCTTTAATTTCTTGGCGTATAAAAATCATGAAGTTTTTACATTAATGTTTTTAGATCTGTTGAGAATCTAAAAGTTTTATGCAATCTATAATACAAGCTCAAAATTCACTATCCCACTTGCTCTCTCCAACTTGAAATTCATTGTCTCTAAATTCATCAATTTGGATTTTGTTTATTTTTATTTATTTTTACTTATTTTTGTTTTATAGTTTGTTGCACCAAACCGATGATATCTTTCTGTGGCCTATTGATGTATAAATAATCATATAATTAGTTTACCATTTGTGTGAACGTTTTGTCACATATTTAATTTACTCTTTAATTTCCATATATAGGTTTATATAGGTCATGATAGCCAATTTAACTTTAAAAAATATGTTAAAGATTACTCGAAGAAGACATTTAAAAGTAATTGTGGGAATCAGGTAATCAGTTACATATTTATTGCTCTTATTTCATTATTTATTCATTTATGTGTATGACTTTAATAAATCTGGCCATATTTGATGAGACTTTCAATCTGATTTTTATGGTAAAATATAGTCCTCTATTTGGTGTTGATGGTATGAAGCTCCAAATATTATTCAACTTCTTCTCCAGAGTGTATACTAATAAATTTATTTGTCGACCATCTAAACATAGATTAGACAAGAAGTGCAACGCTTTTCATTTAGACGAAGATTGGAACATATTTCAGAATTTAGTTGTATATTTGTGTGAGGCAATTCAAGTTGTAATGAGTCAATACTTTCATTTATTAGGGATGGCTATTTGTCTATAAAATTTGATCTCTAAAAATTTATGAAATAAATTTGATGATTGTTGTAAATTTGATATCAAGTTGTAATGTACCAAACAAAACTTATATCTTATTAATTTAATAAAATTTTATAAATCTTTGATTTTTATTACCACTTTTAATTACCAATATTGTTTTTTTTACCCGTGGTTTCCACATGTTGTAACCTAGTCTATTATCAAAGAGATTGAACTTTTTTTCATTCCATTGGAATATTTATAATAATATAGGCATAAAAGACATTTGTAATCTTATATGAATACAGTTGTAATATAAATGAATAAAGCACACTTTAAAGATAAAAAGTCCAATACAAATGTAATCATAAATAAATAACATACATTATGGTTGTTGAAATCGCGATCATGATCGTACTTACGATCCTACGATCATGAGTATGAAAAACGAGCCGGATCATAAACATATCGTATTTGTGGTAGGATCACAGGTAGGATCGTAAGATCGTAGGTAGGATCAGGATCCGATCCGATTCTACCTTCCATTGAATTTTATTTATTTATTATTTTTTTTCCAATGAATTTTTTTACCACTTTATGTCTTTATCATTTTTAAATTTACCGCTTATCATTTTGTGTTGTGACTTATAACTAATATTTTGAAGTTTTTATCTCGTTTGAACGAAAAATTGAATGTTTGAAATATTTTTCATGTTTTAAAATTATAAATTAAAATTATGTTTTATTTTGTGGGATCTTAGGATTCCGATCTTGCAAACCCAAAAACGATCTTACGTAGGATCCCGATCTTGACAACCTTGACACACAATAATATTGTATGGATAAGTAGGTTATACATATATTGATAATGAATAACACAAAAAATAAAAGAAATTACAATTTAAAAAATAATTATTTTTCTATAATTGTAAATAAATACTACACAAACAAAAAGTAGAATGCAATAACTAAGTATTATTACATTTTATTCAAAAATGGATATACCTTTAATCATAAATGAACATATCTAAATATAATATAAACTACAACTAAAAAAAAGATGAACAGGGGTATAGGTTTCGCTCTCAATGATTGAAACAAGAGATAAACACCTTAAATCACTAATAAATGCACTTTGATCATAGATGAATATACCTTTATCAATATAAATACACTTCTATAATCATAAAAGAATATCCATTTAATATAAAGGAAAATACATATGCTACTCCTTTGTTCTAATTAAGATTGTCCTACGGATCAAATCAAAAGTAAAATAGTTACGCCACAGCCACCCAAAGTCACCTACTATTGCCCTGTTCTGATAAGATTGTCCTAGCCACCTCCAAACCATCATCGGTCCATCACGTTCAACCCTCTTTCTTCATCTGTTCATTCTCTGGCTTCATTTGTTTATATCGCCAACAACCACAACAATCACCACATCTCCAATAACCTAACATCACCAACATCGAGCCCCATCCCACTCAGATTCTCCAACAACCATAATCAAAAGATCAAACCATTGTCATGCCCTACATAACCCGCCATCATCTCATCACCACCATCGCAACCCAAATTCGCCCCACATGCATCACATCCAAATCACCACTGAACTCTTACAATCCACGTTATATACAATGATATAATATGTTACTTATAAAACACAAAGAGATCATTCATAAAAGCATTTAGTCAAACAATTTATGAGCATACAAATATGAAAATCCGAAAAATGAAACATGGTTTGCAAATAGTTTTCCACGTTTTGAATGCATATCAATTGCCAAATTATAAATTTAATTCCAATATTACACTAAGAAGATTTGGGGTGAAAGAGTAATTGTAAAGTCAAAGTAATATGGTAATCGAAACACATGAATATCACCAAGTTCTGAATGCAATTCAAAAATATTAATGTTGAAGACAGATGATAAATGATTAGTAAGTTATCTATAAAATAAAAAAGTAAAAGGTCATTTTTTACACACCACCCTAATATTAAGCACACATCAATCTTTTTTTTTTTTTTTTTTTTTTTTTTCTATTTCAAATGCAATCAAATTCAAATTCCTATGAAGTCTTTTATCTTTATTAAGAATTTTTTAGATCCTATTGTCTTTTTTGAAAAAAAACAAGTCATACCGTTTTGAAGAAAACAATCAAGGCTTGTTTCGCAAGCTACGCAACTTTAATCCACAATCTTTTTTATTCAGTGTGTGTATATATATATATATATATATATATATATATATATATATATATATATATATATATATATATATATATATATATATATATATATATATATATATATATATATATATATATATATATATATATATATATATATAGGTAAGTTCAATTGAGAAAAAATAAAACGTTGAGAATGGGGGAATCATTCTCAGCCAATCATTTTTATATATGTAAAACACATTTAGATTATGTCATTAAAGACACACTGTTTTTCTGAATCGTTCATTCGTTCTTCATCAACAACATCTGTTATTCATTCATCTGGACCGTTCCTCTGTTCTTCATCAACATCATATCTTCTCCATCAACATCATCTGTTCTTCATCAACGTCATCTGTTCTTCATCAAAAAAAACATCGATGTCACCTGTTCATCATCAAAAAAACATCGACGCTTCATAAAACATCAATTCTTCATCAAATATCTTCGTTATTTCATCAAAATGTTATGATTCATCATCAAAAACATTTATTCGTACTATTAAGTGTAAGTCGTGATTCAATCTTGTTCAGTTTCATTGATGTCAAACAAAATCGATAAACATAATCCATATTTATCGATGTCACATCATTTTGCGATCACCAGTCATCGAAACTTCATCAATCGAACCTTCACCAATATCAAAAAACAGATAGCAATCGAAAGTGCATCAACATAACCATATATTTGAAGATTTTTTTTAAAAAAAATCGTTTTTCAGGCTTGAAAAACTTCGTTTTTCATAAAAATTTTCACAATTTTTGATCTAAACCTACTGATTATTGATCAATTTTGATAGGATTTGATTTGTGTTGTAATTATTGGCTTCAGTTGTTAATTTTTTACCATAATTATATAAGTTAATTTATTTGCACGCCAACTGTTCGATGAAATGCATAAACTAAATATATCACGTAATATTCACAAGTGAATATGCCTTTACACGAGAATCAATGTATGTCTTTTAAAAATATAGAGTAACTATGTAATTCATATGTGCATAACATATACAAATTATTTTCACATGCGAATACATGTAATATTCACAAATGAATACATGTAATATTCATAAATGATAATGTATTTTTTTCGAAAAAAAAACATTGTTTTGAGGTCCTAAGCAAGTTTGTAATTCATATGTGAATAACATATAAAAATTATATCCGCATTTGAACATATGTAATATTCACAAATGAATATATATATATGTAATAATCAAATGTGAATATATATGTATTATTCACAAATGAATAAAACTGTTAATAAAACCGAGGACTACAAAATATATAAAATTAAAGATAAAAAAAGTATTTGATAAGAATATATATTTATTCACATACAACTAATCTTTTTAGGTTAATAAAATAATTATATAAGCATATATATTTTTATTAATGTTATATTCATTTGTGAATAAATGATAACTTTTTTTTCGGAAAATTATAAAAATAGAAAAACGTCATTTTGAGGCCCTAAACAGTCCCGAATGACCGAAAAACACCGTACGTCACGGCGAAGCGGTGAGTTTTGTAAATCGCACCATTTTACATCAAATATGCGAATTTCGTCCAATTCTGAGACTAAACTTCATTGCGGCAAATTGTTTTGATGATGTCACTAAATTTTCATTCCTACTAGTGATGACATCATCATGACATGCTATGTATTCATATGTGAATAAAGTTTAGAAATCATTACGAAATATTTACTGTTGATGTTACTAACTTCCATCCCACTAGTAAAAACATCATTGTAATCTGTTATTTGTATTTATGTGAATAAACTATACATGTATATTTATTTATTTTGTGAATACAACCTTTATATATAAAAATAAATAATACACTATAAGAATTGGTTTGTGAATAGTTTTTTTTTTGTATATTGTAACAATATTATTTTATATGTAAAATCAACATTATACTAAGACAAACAACATTGGATTGGTTAATGAATATCATTTGCATTTGAATTTAACACGATAAAATGAAGAATTTATTAAATTGTATAACATTTACACGTGAATATAAAAACATATTGTCTTCGTCAATGATATCTTCTCAATTACGTCAACCAATCGTCAACCACCAGGATATGAACAAACCATTGATTGAAATGTTATTCTTTTATTGAGTTATAACGATACCTGAAAAACATGTGAATACACATAAAAAATGTTAAAAATATACTTTTAGTTCATAATAATAGTGATTTATCACATTCTAATTATCACATGGTATATTCACACATGAATGTATAATCATATGTGAATATTATATGATATATGTTGGTTATATTGTATATTTACATGTGATATTACATGATATATTCACAAATGAATATTACATAGTATATTCACATATGAATATTATATGGTAGATTCACATGTGAATATTATATAGTATATTTACTTGTGAATATTACACATTCTAGTCACATCTAAATATTGCATGGTATATTCATTCATGAATATTACACAGTCTATTCACATATGAATATTATATAGTATATACACTTGTGAATATGATACAATATATTCATATTTAAATATTAAACGATGCATTCACTTGTGGATATTACATAGTATTTTCACTTGTAAGTATTAGATGATATATTCACTTATGAATATTAGATGGTATATTCATATGTGAATATTACACAGTTTATTCACATATGAATATTACACAGGATATTAACATATGAATATTACAAGGTATATTCACAAATATATATAATTTTTATATGTTATTCACATATGAATAACATATAAAATTATATATTTGTTTTGTATTTTAATAATCATATACTGATTAAGGTGCGAAAACATATTCATATGTGAATATAACGTGGTAATTTAGTTTATGCATTTCATCAAACAGTTGGAGTGCATACAAGTAAGCTTTTTTAAAAATGCTAAAACATGATACTTTGACTATTTAAAACTTACAAAATAGTAGATTGATAGAGAATTATATGAAATTTTTCAAAAAAAAATGATTTGATGTTTTTCTAACCTTAATTTCGAAGTTTTGTTTGATGATCGATGTTGAATGAATGATATGAAGTGAAACTGTTGTCGATTATCGATGATGTTGATCTAATGACACTGGGAGTATAATTAATCGTAGATGTTGAAGATATGCTCGTATTCAAGCAAAATTGAAGGTTGGATTGAAAGAACCAAAAACGAATTTTTTTTGTCTACTGTTGAATGACATTGATGAACGTGTTTTTGACGAAGATGGATGATTGATTAACACTGGATGATGTTGATCGAGGATTTAATTGAAGAAATCTGGATGATCGTTGAAGGTTGGAGAAGAAATTTGGATGATGAACAATCGAGTAGTAATGAATTTGAATTGTTATCAAATTATCCACAGTTATGTATCTGTGATTGAAGGATATCATATCATATTTACAAATTTGCCACCGTGTATTTTATGTTAAGGTGCTAATTAAATGATTGGCTGAGATTGATTCCCCCATTCTCAACCTTTTTTTTTCTCAATTGAACCCTCCTCTATATATATATATATATATATATATATATATATATATATATATATATATATATATATATATATATATATATATATATATATATATATATATGGAGTGGTTGAAATGTTAACTACAAAAGATTAAGAACCCTAAGAACCCCCATTAATTAGTAAATATTTACATGATACTCTTATTAAACATGTTAAAATCCTGTTTTTTTTCTTTTTTTGATATGAAAAGGGCAAAATGATGATTTTTGCAGTCTAATATTTTCATTCGTATATGCTCTCATATTTTAACACAAAACTTATATAAAATAAAAGTTTATACAGTCCATTTATAGTTTAATGCACAAAATTCACAACTTAATACAACCATTTTACAACAATTCACCAACTAAAAGAAATCAAAAACCCAAACTCTACTACTACCACCACCACACGCTGCCACCAACCACCTGTACTAGCATCACAACCATCATTTCTTCAAAGCCGGATCTGTAAATAAAGTCATGCATTAAAACTTAAATACTACATTCACAGTCTAATAAAACCATTAAATTCACTCATTTTGAATATAATGCAAAAATATTATAAAAACTAGTGCATTCTTGCATACTTATAGAACAAAAAAATATATATTAAGAAAAAAATTAACAAAAAAAAGTTATATATAAATCATTCATATTTTAACAGAAATTATAAAAAAACTCAAAGAAAAATACAGTCAATTCATAGTTTAAAAAGAAATTTCACAGTTTAATGTAGTTAATTCATAGTTTTAAACACAAAACTCATATTTTAAGATAGTCTATTCACAATTTAAATAGAAAATTTACATCTTAATGCAGTTAATTCAAATTTTAAAACACAAAAATCATATATTAATACAAAAAAATTCACAGCTGATTACAATAAATTCACAATTTAATACATAAAAAATATAAATTCATAACTATATTATCAACTTAAAACTCTTAATACAGTCAATTCATAGTTTAATATACAAAAATCACAGTTTAATACAATAAATTCACAATTTAATACAATATATATATATATATATATATATATATATATATATATATATATATATTCACATTCAAAATTTCAAAATAAAACTTACATTCATATGTTAATATATGGATGCATTTCTATGTATTAAATCGTGAATTTAACATATTAAGCCGTGAATAAAATTTGCAACTTGATACACAAAGTTAACAGTTTTATACAATACATTCACAACTCATTTACATGTATAATATCATATTTCAGTGTATTAAACAACTCATTCATTCACAGTTTAATACATACATAAATTATCTCATATTTCATAAGCAAACATCAAAAGAAAAATATATACATGGATTATAAAAGCGGATAACTTATTTGAAATCGCAGCTTAAATAGAAAATTCACAGTTGAATGAAGTTAATTCATACTTTTAAACACAAAAATCAAAGTTTATTACTCAAAAATCATAATTTAATATAGTCAATTCTCAATTTAAATAGAAAATTTATAGCTTAATGTAGTTAATTCAAAGTTTAAAACACAAAAATCATAGCTTAATATATAAAATTCACAACGTATTACAATAAATTCATAGTTTAATAATACACAAAAAGTATAAATTCATAGTTATATTATCAACTTCAAACTCTAAATACAGTCAACTCATAGTTTAATAGACAAAATTCACAGTTTAATACAATAAATTCATAATTTAATACAAACAATATATATTCGCATCGATATTTTCAAATTAAAACTTACATTTATACGTTAATATATAGAGACATTTCTATGTATTAAATTGTGAATTTAATATATTAAGTCGCGAATAAAATTTAGAGCTTAATACACAAAATTAACAATTTTATACAATACATTTACAACTCATTTACAATTATAATCTAATATTTCAGTGCATTAAACATCTCATTCATTCATAGTTTAACACATACATAAATTATCTCATATTTCAAAGCAAACATCAAAAGAAAAACATATATATGGATCATAAAAGATGATAACTTATCTAAAATCAATGAAGAAGATAAATGATAAATAGAACATATCCTTACTCTACCTCTAGCAGCAGCATCAACACTGCCAACTAGCATACACTGCTATCAACCATCGCCACCACCAACCACCGGTGCCAATACCACAAAGATCTTTCATTTACAAATCAAATATGGATAAAAAATCAGAATTCAAAGATTAATGCAACATTTTAAACACTAATTCACAACTTAATTCAATATTTCAGACACTATTCATAACTTAATGCTTCAAAAAAATACACATTCACAACTTAGTAACTTATATATTTACAAATTAACACATAAAAAACACATATTCATAGCTTAAAACTTACGAAATTTTGTTGAAGCATTTCATCAAACACCTTGTGTGCACCACACATACAAGATCTATAATGACCATATAAATCAGATTTGAACTAGATTTGATGTGGTGCTGGAACCACCACTAGCCACTTCGTAATGCTTTGTATACACCGGATCTATATGTCTGAATTGCAACAAACACACCATATCTGATCACATCTAAGAAATTGGTGTGTCTTTTGCATCAGATATGAAAGGTTAATGATAGTTGGTGACCTTTTCGATAGAATGAGGAGAGGACGTGGTGATGCTGGAATAGATATGATGAAATGGTGGAACCATCGTTGGCCACCATGAAATGCTTCGTATACACTAGATCAATGCCTGGAATTGCATCAAACACATCAGATCTAACCAGATCTAAGAAATTAGTGCATCTTTGACTTTAGATTTGAAAGATTAATGGCAGTTGGTGACTTTTTGGTGTCTTTGAGATGAAGAACAAAAAATTAGGAATGTGAAATGAAGAACAAGAAACTGAATCTCTCTAGAACTCCTTCAATCTCATCAGAGCTTGCAGATCTTGACATTAATGGTGGCGGAAGTCATAGATCCATACTGGATATTGCAGATCTGGAGGTCATTAGTGGTGGAAACCGTAAATCTGAATCGAATTCTTAGATCTGAACGAAGATACGATAGATCTGAACAAAGATACAATAGATCTGGTGATTTTTTACGACGAGCAAACGTGATGTTATAGTTTTCTGGAGGCGGCGATTGAAGGTGGTCGTAGATCTGGAGGCGCAAAAGAGTTTTTCGTCAAGTAGTGGTTGGAAGTTATTGTCCGCAACGACGCTAGAGTCAGAGAAGTCATTGGCGGCTTGTAGAAACTCATCAGAAGGACACGACGACGGTGTTAGGTAGTAGGTGTGATGTTTGGCTTCAGATCTGAGAGACTGGAGGTGGTGGTGGTGAGTTTGGTCGGGGCTATGAAGCAGTGACAAAACGGCGGCGATGGAAGGAAGCGGCGGTAATAGGTGGCTCCGACAGGTTACACCAATAGGTGGCAGCGGTAAGTGGTAGCAGTAGGTGGCAGAGGTGGAGTTAGGTTTATAGTTCTTGAAGGTTCATAAGAAAGTTAGAAGGAGATGAGAGAGTTCGAAAAAGTTTCATTTTAGATTTTTTCTTTTGCAATCTAAAACAAATATATTTGACTCCTGTTTTTTGTTTTATTACTATAAACGATTTATTTATTATTATAAAAGGATAGCAATTCTTTGTTGTATTTTTATTTCTGGAAGAATTTAATATCAATAAAAAATAAAAATTAATTAATTATATATATATATATAATAATAATAATAATAATAATAATAATAATAAAGCTAGTAATAAAATATAAATATTAAATAATAAAGTCAATAATAATTAGACAACAATAAAGTAAAAAAAATTAAAATTAGTCAAATGATTATGGTATGATAAAGATGAAAAAGGAATATAATATACTGGAGTATAATAAGGTAGAATGATGTGTATGGTGTGTCTTTTCAAGTTATCCAATTAAAGTAATTAACCAATATTCAAATTTTTTATGTCAACTAGTAAAGAGGCACGTGCGTTGCATGGGTCGATTTTTTTTTTGTTGATGTTTAGTGGGTCATGTAACGACCCAAATCTTCTTCCGTTTATGAGGTTAGTCGTGTTACTCGATTTACTCTTTTTATTCTAAAAGGGGAATTAATCAAATAAAAATTAATGGTTAATAAATAATTAAGGGTGAATAACTTATAATACTTTAAAATATGTAAATCAAGTTGAGGGGTTAAGATGTCATAAAAAGAAACTTTTATTGTCAAATTGTCTAGGGTTAGGGTGGAAAGGGTATTAAGTCGAAATTTAATGGTCTAAGGGGTGAAATTCGGTTATAACATTCAAGGGAATTGGATCGATCACTCTCCAATCCTTTTCCCCCGACGTGCAAATTAAGATACATTCCAAAAAGCGATTTTGGCCTATTTTTCTTGCTTGGCGTCGACTGGGAAGGACTGAAAAATTATGAAACGCGATCGTAAGAGGCAGGAAGCAGGTGCGTGGATATCAAGAGGAGGATCAATTCCTTCTTGATGTGCGACAGTCGGTACGAGAAACAATGGAAGCATTGAGGAGTGGTTCTAATCAAGTCTAGGAATTAATCTTCTAATAGGTTTTACATGTAATAAAGCGGAATAATCCTTATACTCTTAAGGGTACATGCAACCTATTAGATCTAGGTCATAAAACTATTGAAGTAACATTCTATTGAACAACAAGAACCTTATAAACTCTAACTATTTTGTCAATTATTTATTCCTACGTTTCCATTCAGCAAGTAAAACATGCAAATGGAAACACAGGAATAAATAATTGACAAAGGCAGTAAACGAACTCATAAATAATCTCTATTATTTAATCCCCAAAATCAATTTCATTTATTTTGTTACAAGTTTCAAAGTAATCATCTAACTACTAAAACTAATATCATCTCTCAAACCAATGTTCCTATCATATAGACTATTCTTAACCCTACTCAGAGCCTTCGTGAAAAGGATCTATAGGATTGTCTTCTGACGTCACTCGCTTTACTATGAGATGACCTTCTTCAACTCTATATCTGATATAATGCTATTTTTTGTCGGTATGTCTGGATTTACCATGATCTCTCGGTTCTTTGGTCAAAGCAACCGCTCTTTCAGTATCGCAGAAATGTTCCATTGGCTTCTGAATGGTCATAACTACTCCGAGATCGCCAATGAAGTTCTTCAACCAATCCGCTTCCTTGATGCTTTACTCGCTGCTATGTACTCTGATTCACAAGTAGAATCAGCCACCATGTCTTGCTTGGAGTTTTTCCAAGTAACCGATCCTCTATTTAATAGAAATACCCATCCATATTGAGAACGAAGGTTGTCTCTATCTGTTTGAAAGATGATGCAAGTATACCCACTTATTCTCAACATATCACTGCCACCAAGGACTAGAATCATATCCTTTGTCCTTCGTAGATACTTTAGAATATTATTTACTGCTTTCCAATGAGCTCTGCCGGGATTTCCATGAAAGCGAATAACCATGATTAAAACAAAAGACACATGAGGGCGAGTACATGTCATAGCGTACATGATCGATCCTACAACCGAAACATATGGGACTCGACTCATTTCCGCCTGCATCTGTACTAGGGATTTGAGTCTTACTCAACTTGGCATTACTTTGAATAGGAAGCTCTCCTTTCTTGGAATTTTCCATACTAAAACGTTTTAGTACCTTATCAAAGTATGTAGCTTGGCTAATACCAATTAGTCTTTTCTTTCCATCCCTTAAAAATTCTTATCCCAATAATATAAGTAGCTTCCCCTAGATCCTTCATGGCGAAACACTTCCCAAGCCAAGATTTCACATCTTGCAAGGTTGGAATGTCGTTTCCCGTAAGGAGTATGTCATTAACATACAATACTAGAAAAGTTACTATACTCCAACTAGCCTTGACATACACACAATACTCATCTTTACTCCTAGAGAAACCAAATTCTTTGACTTTCTCATGAAGCAAAGATTCCAACTGCGATACGCTTGTCTTAACACATAAATGGATTTCTCAAGCTTACACACTCTAGTAGGATACTTTGCATCTACAAAACCCTCTGGCTAACTCATGTAAAAATCTTCATCCAACCTCCCGTTAAGGAAGGCGGTTTTGACCTCCATCTGCCATATTTCGTAATCATGAAAAGCAGCTATGGTGAGCATTATCCTGATAGATTTTATCTTGGCTAATGGTGAGAAGGTCTCATCATAGTCAATCCCTAGGGTTTGAGTAAAGCCCTTTGCAACCATTCGTTCCTTGAAGGTGTGTATCTTTCCATCCAAAATGGTCTTTTTCTTAAAGATCCATTTGTAACCCACTGTCTTTCGACCAGGTTCTTGATTAACCAAATTCCAAACATGGTTATCATACATAGACTTGATCTCACTATCCATTGCCTTTTTTCACTTGGCAGCCTCAGGGCCTGCCATCGCTTCCTTATATTTAGCTTTCTTATCCAAATCTACCAGTATACGATCACTGACAAACGTGTCACCGCTTGTAGGTATATGGAAACCGTAGAACTCAAGTGGCATGCTTACTCTACTAGAACGACAAAGAAGTAATGAATTGTCAATGGGCTTAACTGGAATTTCTTCCTTTCGTTGAGTGCTAGTGTCCTTCAAGGTTCCTTCATTGGTTGACTCTTGAATCTCTTCAAGGTCAATTGCACTCCCACTGTCCTCTTTTCATATGAGCTCTCTCTCGAGAAAGACTCCTATTCGTGCTACAAGAACCACGTTCTCACTAGGTCTGTAGAACAAATATCCAAAAGACTTATTTGGGTAACCAATGGAAATACACCTGTCACTTCTAGGTTCTAGCTTGTTGTGAGTCTCTTGTCTAACGAAAGCTTGACAACCCCAAACCTTGATATCTGCGAATAAGGGAACCTTCCCTGTCCACATCTTGTGAGGTGTTTTGGCAACCTTCTTGGTAGGGACAAGATTGATGATATGGGCGGCTGTATCGAAGGCATACCCCCAGATAGAAATGGGAAGATAAGCTCGACTCATCATGGAAAAAAACATGTCCAACAAGGTCCGATTACACCTCTCAGCCACACCATTAAGTTGTGGTGTCCTAGGAGGAGTCAATTGTGAAACTATTCCACATTTCTTGAGATAGTCATGAAACTCGATATTGAGATACTCTCCGCTCTACCAGATTGGAGCATATTTAGCTTCATGCCTAATTTATTCTCGACTTCATTTTTAAACTCTTTGAACTTTTCAAAGGTTTCTAACTTATGTTTGATTACGTAGATATAAACATATGTTGAGAGAAAAACTTGAGAAACACACTTGAACAAACGTTAGAACAAGTTTATATTGCAGAAATTAAGGTTAATCTCAAAGGATCATAAAGCTCAACAATAATATAAGTTAGAGTTAGATAGTTAGATGATTAGTTGCGGAAAGATAAGGAAATATAAAAGACAACAAGTATTATATCAAGTATACACTTAAGTTGATTCTTAACAAGGAATGCAATCAGACCAAGTTAGTAAGTGAGATCAAACTTAGTGATTAAGTCTAGAAAAGACTTGCTCTTGAAGAGAGATTACGAGTTACGATTATATTTAGGTGATGAGGTAGTAGAGAGAAAGACGAGTGATAACATTCAAGATGCGTAAGAGAGGTGTTTTTATTGAGAAATAGAGAACTCTATTTATAGAGTCTTGAAGATTACATACAACCTAATCTGTTTGAGTTGCCACGCAGGGAACTACGGATAAAAGAAAGTAATTATACAAGGAACAGATAAAAGACTGAATCTAAGAACTGATGGCAGTGACTGCGGTTGCTGATCTGACTGCGGGGAGAGATTGACTGCGGTTCCATAAGCAACTTCAGATTTCTTTTAAGTTTAAGAGGTTCACTTTAATGTTTCAACAATTTCCCCCTAAGTGACCTCTTCAACTTTTCTTCAAGTGTTGAGCTTGAGGAACTTGATAAGAATCCACCAGAACTTCCTGACTTCCTTAAGCCATGCAATCCTCCTTGATATCTCAAACTTCACTTCAGCAGTCGTATGTTTGGATTTGTTGACTGCGGCCTGAATTACCTCCAACTGCTTCCGGGTCATACGATTCATGGCAGTCATCGGGATGAAGTATTTAGTTTCATCATTTAATCGTTTGAAGATGACTCCAAGATCTGGAAAGTTGGTTGCTCCAAGGGATCTTTCTTGAAAGCCTTCAGTCAGGACCGGAGCTGGTTCAAGAGGAGGAAGATTGGATTTTTGAGCAAGGGCAGGGTGGATATCAGCATCGATCTTTGCGAAGTCACACACAGTCTCTTTGAGAAAGGTACAGGCTCTTTCATACGCGATCTTCATCCTTGGGTGCTTTTCAGACTTATTCTGAAATACCTTTGCAATCAGGAAGATTTCTTCCGGGTTCATGCAAGGGAAGTCAGCTTGGTTTCAGACATAGTCTGAGCTTCTTCTGGTAAGAGTGTACTGGATGAATTATGCCTTCATGAACTTTCGAGGCTTGTAATTCTTGACTGCGAAGGGTCTGTCATTTGACCAGATTTTCTCTATAGAAGACCCATGTTTGGCATGAAAGTTGTTGAGCCTCTGAAATTCTTAGGGTAACCTCTTATCATCGAGGATACTGCGGTCAAAGGGTTCAAACACAGTGAAGTATTTTGCGTTGGGAGAGATAGGAATGTCCCAATAACCGTCAGTAGGAGGTTCAACGTATGTGAGGTAGGGCTTGTAGTCGTCATCCTGTAATCTTCTGTGCGGATTGACCCATGAGTTGATGAGGGATTCATCCATTGTAATATCAACTCCATTTTCCCTCCAGATCATCTCAGCAAATTTATCTGATCTCCAGTCCGCTTTCTTTTGTTTGGTTGTGGGGGAGTCGTTTGAGTGATCTGATGACATGTGGGAAGCTAAGTTTTCAAAATGAGGGGGAGTCTTAGGTCTTTTAGGAGAAGAATGAAGTTTTTGAGTTGGTGAATGTGGTGGGGAATGCGGTGGAGTTTGAATTGGTGGTTGTTGCGGTGGAGATTGATTACTTGGACTTTTTTGAGGAGAAGGTTGAGGAGTAGGGACTTTTTCATTGATGACGGGAGAGGAATGCTGATGAGAAATTTGATCCGAGCTTTGGTCTTCACTTCCCCCTCTTGAGGGAGGAGCCACTGGTACTTCCTCAAGCCATTGCTTAAGTCCATCAATTTTACCACACACTTGGTCAAACTGAGCTTTTAGAGCATCCGCAAGTTATTGGTTGTTTGGGATTGCGGGGTTGAAGAGAAAACGATGAATCTCCTTGGTGAGTTGCAGGATTTCGGGACCGTGAAAGTTTGAGGATAGTAACCTGCGGAGATTGTTGATAGTTGACTGTAGAACAGAGATTGCGGATTCATACGCATTGTGCGTTTCTTCGACAACTTTCTGAGACTGAGCAGACTGGTCCTTGATGATGGTCTGAAGATCCGATTTAATGGAGGATACTTCAGAAATGAGTTTTTCAGCCGTAGAGATGAAGTGTTGATGATCAGCTTTGCGGTTGTTGTCTAAGGCTCGGATCCCCATTTCCACTTTAAGGGAGATGCGTTCTGCAGCTAGACACTCTCTGGCTTCTAGTCTTTCGATGCGGTCGATGAGAGACTGCGGGCCAGACGATTCCTCAGATTGTGGTTGGGAAGATTTGACTGCAGCCAGAATCTGATCTACTTTGTTTTGTAGAGACATAAATTCTTTTCTCGAGACAGCTTGCTTCTTTTTCTTCTTTTTGCTCTTGGGCTTAGAAGTGGAATGTTGAGATCCGCTTGACTCTTCCTCTTCATCAAAAATCATCATGACATCATCAGATGGGTCCGGTTGATTGACTGCATTTAAATCGACGTCATCGAAGCCAGAAGTTGGAGCTGAACTGACTTCGATGGCAGTTCCATCCTCTTGAGAGTTGTTATCAGCAGTGGTTGGAGGGGGCTTGGATGTACTTGCACCAACAGGATTGGCCTGAGCTTTGCGGATTGCTTCAGCCATTTCTTCCATCCAGTCCTGGACTTTGAGGATTGTGGCAACCGTATTGGCATTGCTGATGGCGTTGGCTCAGTATTTGGCTACGGTTTCAATCTCCTGCTGCTTCTGTTGAAGTTGCTTGGTTTGTTGATCCTTTCTTGCTTGAAATGCCCTACGGAAAACGGCATATTTTTGAATGTTGGATTCTGAGACTGGAGTGTAATGCCTCCAATAATCATTAGATTCATCACCGTCAAATCCTTGAAAACGCACCGAGGTGTCCCTCGGGTTCACAGATCCTTGCACATTTGTGCTCACTGTGCCTAAACCACCTGGATTTGATGTAAGTAGAGTAGGATTTCCGGAGCTTCCTCGGTCTCCTTGACCCGTGGTCAAGTTTGGCCTCGGCTCCGTTCTGGCATGGGCTGAAGAATCGCCCTGCAGTTGGGTAGTTGTTTGGAGTGTTTGGATTACAGAGTCTAAAATGTAGCGCAACTCCGATTCTTGAAAGAAATGTAGTCTGGAAGCCCTGGAGACCTTAGGGCGAGAAGAACCAATTAGATCCTCTTGGGATCTAGTTGGGGGTGAGTCTCCACGTTGAGATGAAACTAGCACACTTTCTGTGTTAGAGTGGCTGGAGAGGGTAGTAGCAAATGGGTCTGCGGGGACCCCAAGGAGTACCAGAGTCTTTTGAGAGACTTCGGTATCGGTCCGGTCACGCATTTGGCTAGTGGATTTGGTTTTCCTTTTCTTGAGAATAGCAATAGGAGCAGGGTCAGGATCAGAATCTTCAGAAGATTGATTGGATTGAGAGTTACTTGCTGATGATACAACTTGTTGGATTTTTCGTTTCTTTGAGGGTTCTGTTTCCTTGGGAGCTTTGGCTTTCTTGGACGCTTTGTGTTTCGTGCGGGTTTTACCCGTGGAAAGTGATCTACCTTTGCTGCAGGGGCCTTTCTTAGGAGAAACTAGTTGCTTGAGCCTTGAGGCCTTGGATAAAGTAGTAGAAGATGGAACTGCGGATTGCTCTGGTTGATTGGGTGCGGTTGAGACTAATATGTTTTGACTTGGGAGAGGCGGGGTAGAAAGGTATGGGTCAATACCTTCCGTAGCCTCGATGTGGTCCGTGACAATTTGGGTCTCAAGTCCCACCGTAGTCAGAATGTGGATGGGTAAGCGTCTGATTGGTCCAAAAATAGATTGATCTTTAGAAGGAGTGTACCTTTTGAGATCGCGAATGCTGAAAAAGTTGATGTCGTTGCCCATACTGATCTTGGCGTCTGAATGAAGGTCTGAAATGCAGAGAGCCCAAAATCTTGCAAACGTAAGCTCGGTTGGATTTTCGTTTGGGTTCTCCTTAGGGATGTACTGAAGAAAATCATCCCAGAGAATTTGACCGTAGTTACCATCGTGGCCTGAGAAGATGCTCCATACGAGCTCAAGAAGCTTGAGGCCCATGTTGTCGATGCCTCCGGTTCGTCCTGAAAGGTTGCGGATCACATAGTGGCACACAAACTGCCATACCGCAGGCAGTTGGTTCTTCTTGAACTCTCCTATGCCCTTGATTTGCTTCTGGTATCCCATTTGATACAGGGTGGAGGTGATGTCTGTGACGCTGGGTGATAAGAACTTTGTCGAGGGATGAACCAGTAAGTTGATTGTAGTAAGAAACTTGTCTTTGGTCAAGATGACCAAAGAATCATCGACTAAGTGCAAATGAACTTCTTGAAGGGTGTTGAGGGGACGATATGCAGAAAAGGCGCACTTGAACAATGTGGAGATGGGAACCACGTCAGTGAAAGCGTCAAAAGGTCCAAACAGAGGGTGATTGGAGATGAACTTGATCATGAGGCGAATCAAGTCATTGTATGAAGAGTGATCATCGAATATTTCCCTAAAATTGCTAGATGCAATGGTAGGCGATTGGTTCCGAGTAGCAGAATCGGAACCGGTGGGTTGAACAGAGGCTGATGCTTTCGATTGTTTCTTGGAGATTCCTGATTTCACCATTTTGAAAAGGGTTGAAGAACTTGCAGAAAAAGCTTGAGTTGCAAGAGGGAAGAAGATGAAGTTGTTCGCCTTGAGGGATCAGAGAACGTAAAGCTTTCTTGGAGAAGAAAAAGGTTTTTATAGTGGCGGATTCCAAAAGTTATTGTTTTTACCCTAAAAAGTGATTAAGGGTAAAAACAAAAATATAAAAAAAAACATTATCTGCCACAAAATTGTTTTAGCGAAAGGTTATTATTTTTTTGTTCATTTCAAAAGGAGCATTTAATGAAGTGTCAGACTCGACACCCCATGTCTGCTGAACGTGTGGTGAGGAGTGAAAAACCGTTGAATAAAGGTGGAATTTGTAACGGATTTGACGTTTTGGGGTAAGTGGAAAGGACAGTTTAAGGAAAAGATTTTCTAAAAGGATTTCTTTTAATGGAAACGGATTTATTTTGGCATCACACCTAAAATAGGTCTGACAAAAGGTTTATTTGAAAAGAGAAGCTGAAACAATCATATGCGACAAAACGAATATTTTTGAGAATGTTTTTCTTATTTAATGAAGGATCATTAAATAGCACACATTGTTTCACGAGTTTATGAAGTAGTTGAAAGTTCAATCACTGAGATTGCGGTTTGAAACTTCATTGCGGATTGAGACCTCATTGCGGATGAAGACTTCATTGCAGATGAGTGGTTAGATAACTACAGTATGAGAAACTGAGAAGAATACTTGAACACAATCAGAAATAACAATCAATAAGGACCCTTGAAATATAAGTATGCTATATAGTTGCGGTATATACTTGTATATTACGGTACAAGAGATGTACTGCAGTATACAAGATATGCCATAACTATGTAAGATAGATATATTTAGTTAGCACCGCAATGGTGACCAAGGGTGGTCTGCGGTACCTATCAATTCAAGAAGAATTGTGGATCCGGATTCATCATTCCTAACATTTGTAAGAAACTGTTGAGTTTTGTAGAGTCAAGTGCCTTTGTGAATACATCAGCAATCTCTTCATGAGTATGGACAAAAATTAGTTCAATGTTACCTTTTAGGATGTGGTCTTTAATGAAGTGATACCGTAGCTGAATATGCTTTGTTTTGGAGTGATGAATAGGATTATGAGAAATCGCTATGGCACTTTCTGGGTCACAGTAAATCGGTATCCGCAGCATCCTGTATCCGTAGTCTATAAGCTGCGTTTTAATCCACAAGACTTGTGAGCAACAACTGGCTGCTGCCACATATTTAGCTTCTGCGGTAGACAGTGAGACACAACTTTGTTTCCTTGATGACCAGCTGACGAGTCTTCCACCGAGAAATTGACATCCACCGGAAGTGCTTTTTCTGTCCAATCTACATCCAGCATGATCCACATCAGTAAATGCTTGAAGGCTAAAGTCGTCCCTTGCGGGATACCAGAGGCCTAGAGATATGCTGCCTTTTAAGTATCTAAGAATCTGCTTGGTTGCGGTCATGTGAGATACTTTGGGATCGGCTTGGTATCTTGCGCATACTCCTGTTGCAAAGACAATGTCTGGTCGACTTGCAGTGAGGTACATCAATGATCCAATTATTCCTCTATAAGTCTTGTGATCCACTGATTCGCCGGAAGGATCAACAAATATCTTATATCCGAAGGCCATGGGTACCTTGGCTGAAGAACAGTTGTCCATTGAGTATTTCTTCAGTAGTTCAGAGGTGTATTTTTCCTGATGGATGAATATCCCTTGAGGGACTTATTTCACTTGAAGTCCTAGAAAGAAATTAATCTCTCTATTCATGCTCATTTGGAACTTGTTGGTCATGAGCTTAGCAAATTCATCCACCATCTCCTGATCAATCGATCCGAAGATGATATCATCCACATATATTTGTACAAGCATAAGGTGATTACCATTTGCCTTTCTAAACAAGGTGGGATCAATCATTCCTCTTTTGTATCCGGACAAGACAATAAATTTAGAGAGAGTCTCGTACCAAGCTCTTGGTGCCTGTTTAGACCGTAGACTGCTTTTTCAAGTTTGTAGCAGTAATCTAGGAAATCATGACATTCGAAGCCCGGAGGTTGCTGAAGATAAACCTACTCTTTCAACTCACCATTCAGGAAGGCACTTTTTACATCCATTTGATGTACCTTGATATTCTTGTGAGCAGCATACGCTAAGAAGATGCGTATGGCTTCCATTCTGGCTACTGGGGCGTATCTTTCATCATAATCAACAACTTCAAGTTGACTATACCCCTTTGCGACTAGTCTTGCTTTGTTTCGAACTACCGCACCAGATTCATCGAATTTGTTCTTGTACACCCATCTGGTACCAACAATAGTGTGACCTTTTGGCTTCGGAACGAGTTGCCACACTGTTAGGGTACAAAGTTTTCCATGAATGACTTTGTAATGTTTGACTTTTGTAAAACCCACTTGCATGTGGTGTATTAGCCTTATGACTCATGAGATAGAGATTGAGAGAGAGACATGTAAACACCTCCATATAAGGTGGGTTCATACCACTTGTAGAGGTGTGCTTGAGAGGTGTAAAAGTTGAGTATGTAAGTGTGTGTTATTTATGTAGACTAGATCTAGATCCCTTTTTGTAACACAATACATAATCAATAAATCTCTTGAACACCGAAATCACCATGTTCATTGTGCAATCTTTAATTCCGCATGCAAAACCATGTTATATAATCACTACAATTGGTATCAGAGCGGGTCTTCAAGATCAACGTGATTTTTGAAGAACGATTCTCGGTTTGGCAACTTTTATCACAATTGGAGCAATTTTTGGTGAGTCTCTCTCTATGATCTCTATTAATTTCATTGAATCGTGCACTGCGTTTTTGATTTGTGATCATTTGACTCGTTGGATCAAATTTTTTCTTGAAAAACCCATTTGTTGTGATCCAATAATTTTTTCATTGATCGAGCCCAATTCAATCTTATTTTCATTTGTTTGCTTCGATTATCAATTTCCTATTGTTCAATCTAATCTAAATCAAGCCCAAAAGTGAATTGAATTTGTATCTTGAGCCTAAAATTCGTATTGTCTAAGATTGGCTATCTAGTTTTCTGTTACTGTTCATCATCATGATTGAGCCCAATTGTTGAATTCGTCACTGTTCATTAATCGGAAATTTGAGCCCATAAATCAAAAATTGAGCCTAACAAACTGATTAAATCGGTTCAATTTGTATTGTTCGTTGATCACCGGTTCTTGTGATATGCTTAAAAGAGTTGTACATTTGATCTAAAGTCTATTTCCGTTCTTCGTTGGTGCTCTTTCACAGATTGTTCATTTGTCGATTATTCTTGAGTTCCGATTTCATTCTTTCATCTCTAATAATCAGTTGTTATTGATTGTTAATCTAAGTTTAGATATCGATTTCAAATGATGTATATGTGATGAAATCAGATTTGTTCGTATCTAAACATTGAAATCGGAAATTAATTTTGAGCTTTTATAAATCTTGATCAAGAACATTATGAACAACAATGAAGAACTGTTCAAATAGCGAGTTTGATCTGAATTTGCTTTGAAAAGTTTTCGATTTGTGTTTGTTAACTGACGAATTCGAAAAGTCAAAGATGGGTTGAAAAGTCAAAATCGATTGAATTAGGTTCTTGATGTCGTTCGTCACTGGATTCACGATTCGTGAATAAACAAGCGAAGGCTTGGGTGGATGAAGATTTGGGAAGATGATTTTGGAGTTAATGTACGAAGGGTCCCTGTGTTTGGATTTTCGATTTGGATGAATGGTTAACAAAGATAGATGTCGATGTTTTGTCAAGATGATAATCTGGGAAGGCGAAGATTTTCAATTGGGTTGACTCGATTGTTTGATAAAGAACTGGAAAAAGGTTTTGAGTAATCAATTTGAGGGTTGAAGCGAGAACAGATTGTCGATGCTTGGGTATGATAACGAAGGTCGATTGATGTGTTTAGATTGAAGGTTCGAAGGTTGTTACGAAGAGTCGATGGTTGATGCCCGATGGTCAATGATGTTCGTCCGTTTGCTTCCTATATCATACTGGGTTCGTGAATTGAAAAGGCAAAGGATTGGAGTAATGAACGGACAGAAGGGATAAACGAATGAAAGTTTTTGGCTTGGGAAGAACTGTAAGAACGAAGTTTTGGGATCGATGGACTGGTTATAACGAAATTTTTTGATTCAGTGATTGAATTGAATGATTAAGACTTGATTCAGAGGCTTCGAATGCCTTCGATTTCGTTAATCAGTGGGAAAAAAATTTCGTTAATTTGGTGCTATGGTTGAATCCAACGAAGGGGAGAGAGAAAATGGACAAATGATTTCGTACGAAGGGGAGAGAGAAAAAGTTTCGTACGTTTGAAAGGAAATTGGGAAGGCAAATTTTCGTATGTTTTGATGAAGAACAGAACTTTCGTTCATATGGTGCTGGATTTGTACGAATTGGGGAATTGGGGAAGAAACTCAAAGTTTCGTAAATGGCCTTTGAAATTTCGACAATTTGACATCTTATCCAAAATTTCGTATGAATAGGCAAAATTTCGTATGTTTTGAACAAGTGGGCAAAATTTTCGTATTTGACCCCTGAAATTTCGACATTCTGGCAGCTCATACCCAAATTCGAATTTTGGGCATACTTTTGAAAATTTGAAGATGTGGGCAGAATTGTCGAAATTAGTCCCTGCAACTTTCGTAAGTTTGGCAGTTTTCGACCAATTTCGAAAAAGGACTGATTTTGCTGAGAAAGTGAAGAAAATACATTTCAGGACCCTGCAGTTTATGCGAATTGACGCTTTCTACCCAGCTTCGGAAAAGGGGGACAATTTCTACCCATTTTTGAGAATATTTGTCAAAGGCGGTCCGTGAACGAAGCTAAAAATTGAATACTTTTTGGGTTTTGCGGATTAAAGCACAAAGTTTATGCCAATTGTTAAGGGGGAGTTTTGACACGAAAAATTCCGAATAGAGCACGTTCTCTTTCCTTGAAGGTTTTATAATCATATTTCGATTATAAAAAGGGGGAGAAATTTATATGGAAATTCGAACTTGAATTTTTCATATTACGCGGATTTGACGACCGAAGTGACCTTGAATTTTTGAAGTATACGAAATGAAGCAATTGGAGATTTGGAAGTGATTTCATTTCGAAATGGGTTTGGTTTTATTGAAGATTTTTGGGGTGTGCTTTTATGCTCAACTTTTGGTGATCAATTTGGATTTTGAGAAGCTCGTGATCATTCGTTGATGCTTGGTTTGAATGATCTCATATCCTAGAGCCCAAATTGAAGAATCATGGAAGAATTGAAGATTGAAGTTTGTTTCAACATGTGTCACCCTTGAGGCTCGGATCGCGTAGTTGCTCGATTTTGGAAGATTTGAAGTGGGTCATTCATTCCTAACTTTGAGGGGGAGAATGTTAGGGTACAAAGTTTTCCATGAATGACTTTGTAATGTTTGACTTTTGTAAAACCCACTTGCATGTGGTGTATTAGCCTTATGACTCATGAGATAGAGAGTGAGAGAGAGACATGTAAACACCTCTATATAAGGTGGGTTCATACCACTTGTAGAGGTGTACTTGAGAGGTGTAAAAGTTGAGTGTGTAAGTGTGTGTTATTTATGTAGACTAGATCTAGATCCTTTTTTGTAACACAATACATAATCAATACATCTCTTCAACACCGAAATCACCATGTTCATTGTGCAATCTTTAATTCCGCATGCCAAACCATGTTATATAATCACTACACACACTTTGTTTCTTTTAAACTCTTCCAGTTCTTCTTGCATTGCTGCTATCCAATCAGGCTCTATTAATGCTTCTTTGATGGTTCTGGGTTCGACCGAGGACATGAATGCTGCATAGTGACAGTGATCAGACAAGTCTTGTGAAGATCGAGTTTGGATGCCTACTGATGGGTTTTCGATGATTTGACCTGGTGGGTGGTCCTTCGTCCATACGTGTAGACGGGGTTGAAGGTGGTCGGCGGCTGCGGTGAAAGGAATATCTACAATATCTGAGGATTTTGCGGTTGGGGACGGCAGTTCTCCCTGGACATGTGAGCAGCCCGCTGAGTTGTCTTGAATTGGAATGGTGGAATTGGAGTTTTCTTGTGGAGATGGTGAAGGTTCCCCCTGGATTACGGACGGGAGTTCCCTTTGAACCTGAGAAGGTTCCCCCTGGATTGTTGGAAGTGTGATAATTCTCGAGTCTGTTCTTGTGTCGATGTTCTCTATGTCTTCATCATCTGAGTCAGAAGAGACATTCCATGGTAAGAATTCTCTGCGAATAGGAACTGGAACTACATCATTAAGTACTGGAACCTCGATGGTTGTCACTTGATCCGGAGTGGAGCTTTCCCCCTCAACCGGCGAGGTGGAAGTATTGAGTGATACTACATCGGATAGAGATGGACCAGATACGTCAGCATGCTGCTGTTGAGCTTATGGGGACACAAGAACTTCAGATAACTTGACTGTTTCTACAGGGTCAAAGAGATCGTTATAGTTTACTTCAACTATGTTTAGAGGACCCGAAGAGGCAGGAAATATCACTTTCTAGGATTGCTTTAGTTTCGGTTGATGGAGCGGTGTTGCAGACGTCATACTCATCGAATTTGACATCGAAGCTTTCAACTATTAGCCTTGTGCGTCTAATGAGAACCCTATAACCAACTTTGTTTGTTGAGTAGCCAAGAAAGATGCCTTCATCAAACTTTGGTGCGAACTTGTTAAGATGATCTCTGTTGTTGATCACAAAACATCTACACCCAAAGATATGGAAGAATCGGACATTCGGCTTGCGGTTGTTAAGGCCCTCATAAGGAGTTTTTCCGAGACGCTTGCAGATAATGCTCCGGTTTTGAACAAAGCAAGTTGTGGCCACTGCTTCGGCCCATAAGTAGAGAGGAAGATGTGCGAAGTTAAGCATAGATATGGCTGCTTCTACCAGAGTTCGGTTTCTTTGCTCAACTACTCTATTTTGTTGCGGTGTGTAGGGAGCTGAAAAATTGTGAGTGATACCCTTTGAAACCAAGAAACTGTTTAAGAGATGGTTGGTAAACTCGGTTCCATTATCACTTCGGATGCGGCGTACTAGTAACTTGATCTGAAGTTCAATTTCTTTGATAATGTTGATCAGTATCTGTGGAGTTTCGGATTTGAGTCTTAAGAAAAAGACCCAGGTGAAATGAGTGAAGTCATCAACTATAACCAGTATGTATCTCTTGTGATGAAGACTGGCTACGGTAGATGGACCGCAGAGATCAATGTGCACGAGTTCCAGTGGTTCAGAAATTGAGGAATCAATTACCATTGGGTGACTTGCTTTGGATTGCTTTCCACATTCACATGCAGGACAGAGTGTATCATAATTGAACTTGAGAATTAGAAGACCTCGGACGAGTTCTCCGGTGACCAGATTGTTGATGTATCTGAAGTTAAGATGAGCTAGCTTGCGGTGCCATAGCCAACTGACTTCAGATACTGCTTTGGATAGAAAGCATAGCTGCAGTTTCCCAATGATCAGAGAAACGTCCAGAGGATACATGGTTCCTTCGGACTTGGATTTGATCAAACAAGTTTTTCTATCGCTGGTCATTACATAGCAGTATTCGCTGTCAAATTCAACCCTGTGGCCTGCATTACATAGTTGGCCTACACTGATGAGATTGTGTTTAAGGCTTTCTACATAAGCAACCTTTTGAATAGAGAAGTTTCCCGTAGTAAGAACACCAGAACCTCGGATTATCCCATTCGCATTGTTGCCGAATGTGACGTTTCCACCATTGCAAATTGGCCTGAAATCCCGAAGGTATTCTAACCTTCCGGTCATGTGCAAGGAGCAGGCACTGTCGATTAACCATTCTTCTTCTTATTCCTCCTTGCACAAAGCCTGAGAATTACACGGTTAGTTTAGGCATCCAAACTAGTTTGGAGCCTGGGACAAAAGATGAATTTCTGATTGATGCATGAACCGAGGTTGCAGGGACAAGTTTCGTGTCAACTTTTATGCCTAGTCCTGGTGTTTGTGAGTTTTTGGAATGTTGCGAGATTTGGAAAGGTTACGAGGTTTTTGAAAAGAACCCGATTTGACATGAGATGAACCTTTTTGACAATTACACTGACATACACAAATTTTGTCATTTACCCAGACATTTTGTTTGGTCAGCGGTCTAAATGACGACGTAGGCTTGTGACCAGTCCGGGAGTGGTGAGATTTGACGGTAGTGGTGTTGGTATTTGAAAAAGTACGTTTTGCCGAAGTGAGAGCACGAAAGGATTTCTTGGAAAGTGATTTCTGAGAACTTTGATGTGATATTAAAAGTGTTGGAGTTGGTAAAATCCCTTTCCATTTTGGGTCATCTAAGGAATAGATTTGAAAACCATTGCTTCGAAAAGATTGTACTCTCTTTTTGGTTGTGTCAGATGTTTTGGAGATGGTTGTTGAAACTGTACATTCCTTTTTGTATGTTTTCTTGATTGGAGAGTTTTTTGAAAAAGAATGTGAGAAAACAAACTTTTCTAGACTCTTAGATTTTGGAAATCTGACATGTTTTTTGTTTTTTTGAAAAGATTTCCCGATTTTTGCCTCGGGATCGAATTTCCTCTTTGAAAGCCTTTTTAGCTAAGGTTTTTGGAGAACCACAGTCATTGGTGTTCAGCTGCGGTTTTCTGAAAACCTTTGAAATTTTTTGAAAACGAGGGCTAGATTCATCCGAACTGGAAGATTCAGGGCTTTGAGAGCATTGGCCCACTTCAAAGTTTTCTATGGGTAATTCATGATGAATTGGATGAAGAGTCACAGAGCTTTTGGCTGAGGACTGTGGTAAGGATGATTTGACTACCGCAGAATAAGACTGAGTTGGGAAATTTGTGGGATTTTTGTAGGACTTCTGTGACTCATGCATGCAGTGAGGGACACTACGGTCTGAGGGCAGAGATGGAAAGTCCATTGAGACTTCAGGACTTTCTATGAAAATTTCCTCATCAACAACTGATGAAGTCTGAGAATTGGGATAGATTGTGCCACAGATAGGAATTTGATCACTTGTTTGACCCGAAGATTCAGGCAAAAATTCCTCAATGACACAGTTGTTACTTAGGTTATGAAGTCTACCGAAGTGAGTTCTGATGTCTTCAAGAAAGGTTTTGTCATTGACTGGGAAATGGAACTCTCGGTCCGGAGGGACATAATGTCAATCTTTGTTAAACCGGGGTGAGGAATCCTTTGCGGTAGGATATCCATTGGACCAACCCCAATTATAGGTATTATCCACGATTCCATTGTTCACCAAATTTTCAATAGCTTCACTTTCATTGAATAGTTTTTCTATTAATAGATTTAATCTTACAATCTCACTCTGAGCTAAATCTCTTTGGTTCAAAGCTATCTCTAGTTGTGTTTCACTCAACATTCTTGCATCTTTCTCTAACTCTAAGTCCTTTTCTAACATAGCTACTTTGAGTCTTTTGTTATCCAGTCGTCCTCTTACATGAAACATTTCTTGGGACGCTATGTTCTTCTCATCTAGAGCTTTGTTATAGTCTGTAAGGACGGCAACACATGTGTCATTAAGATTGTCTATGAAGGGTTGACAGTCATGCATGCTATAGTTTAGAGTTTGAATCATAAGTTTTACCTGTTCGACGATGCTTAGAGTTCAATCCTTTGCCATGTAGCAGTAGTTCTTTTCCAGCTTTGTAGACCCATCGTCATCCGTAGTTGCCAGCATGCAGATCTTGCCTTTTCCTTTGATGTTGCTGATGTCTTCGTCTTCATCTCCGGATGACCAAACTTGATGGTCTCTTTTTACATGGGCTACGTATGCCCTTGCCTTTTCCTTTTCCTCCAATTCTTGAGCCATTCTAAGGTAGAATGCTCTGTCTTTCACTATGTTAGCCTTGCAATCTTTTGCAAAATGATTCTCCTTGTTGCACTTGTGACAAATTACAACATCACTTTTATCTTCTGAAGAGGGACCAGAGTCAGTTGGATTGATGGGCTTCGGTGCCTCTTTGGGTTGAGTAGTCTGAGGTTGCGGTGGTGGGTGAGAACTTTTGGGATATCTAGAGTCGTTATTCTACGGGTTGATATTGCGGTTGAATGGAGGTTTGTTGAACTGCTGATTCTTACGAAAAGAAGGAGGTGGTAGCCGGTTGAACTGTTGACTAACAAGAGCAATAGCCTTCTGAAACTCTTCTTCATCATCATACTCTGAGTCAGCTTCATATGACTGCGGAGGATTGTCATACGAGGGAGAGTAGGATTGTGCATGTGGAGCTTGTGCCACAAGAGCAAGTGGTCCTCCAAAGTCAGCACATCTTTGAGTACAATGGATTCTTGTGCTTGTAGTTCCCCGTAGAGCTTGTAGAGAGACAAAGAATGAATCTTTCTATCTCCTTGAACTATCATCTTAGCAGTAGTCCAGTGTCTTCCCAAACCATTGAGAAACTGAAGGTTTGTTTCATGGTTGTTACGGATGGTGCGAGCATTAGATAACTTAGTGACAATCAGGTTGAACCTTTTGAAGGAGTCTTCCAAACTTTCGCCAGTATGAGCTTTGAAATTGTTGAACTCATTGAGTGCAGTTGTGAGCTTCTTATATTGAGCTTATTCTGAGCCCTCATACAAGTTTTTGAGAACCTCCCAGATCTCTTTTGCTGATTTGCAGTTTATGATAATGTCGAAGTTGTCAGGAGCAAGTCCACAAGAGATTTCATAAAAAGCAACAACATCATTTTCCATTTTATCGAGATCGTCTTTGGTGGGACGATTCATGACTGGTTGACCTCCTCCTACTCTGGCTATGGCGCCGTCGGTTTGAACTGGTGTAAGAACAGGGACATGTGGTCCTTCTTCTACAGATCGCCATACATCTCTACCAAGTCTTCTTAAGTATCTTTCCATTCTCTGAGACCAGTGATGATATTCATTTGCCACCAATATTGGGGCTCTATTAGAACCACCAACACTGTTGGAAACATTGAGAGATAATGCTTGTGCCATATTTCCCGTTTCTTTTGAAAAGTTTTTTTTTGTTTTTTTAAGAAATGAGCTCCAGTGGTATAGAAGGCCTTTTGAAAATCAGAGTTTTGCTTCAAAAAGCAACCACTTTGGCTCTGATACCAATTGTTGAGAGAAAAACTTGAGAAACACACTTGAACAAACGTTAGAACAAGTTTATATTGCGGAAATTAAGGTTAATCTTAAAGGATCATAAAGCTCAACAATAATATAAGTTAGAGTTAGATAGTTAGATGATTAGTTGCGGAAAGATAAGGAAATATAAAAGACAGCAAGTATTATATCAAGTATACACTTAAGTTGATTCTTAACAAGGAATGCAATCAGACCAAGTTAGTAAGTGAGATCAAACTTAGTGATTAAGTCTAGAAAAGACTTGCTCTTGAAGAGAGATTACGAGTTACGATTATATTTAGGTGATGAGGTAGTAGAGAGAAAGACGAGTGATAAGATTCAAGATACGTAAGAGAGGTCTTTTCATTGAGAAATAGAGAACTCTATTTATAGAGTCTTGAAGATTACATACAACCTAATCTATTTGAGTTGCCATGCTGGGCACTACAGATAAAATAAAGTACTTATACAAGGAACATATAAAAGACTGAATCTAAGAACTAATGACAGTGACCGTGGTTGCTGATCTGACTGCGGGGAGAGATTGACTACGGTTCCATAAGCAACTTCGGATTTCTTTTAAGTTTAAGAGGGTCACTTTAATGTTTCTACACCATATCTTCTATAATCATCTATAAATGTCACATAGAATCGATTAGCATCCCTTGTGGTGGATGTGAAGGGTCCATACACATGTGTATGTATGAGATCCAACAAACTTCACCTTTTTCACAAGATCCAGTGAAACGTGATTTTTTCATCTTACCTAAAAGACAAGATTTGCATTCATCATCTGGCCTTAAGTCAAATGATTCCAACACTCCATCCTTTTGGAGTTGGGCGATGTGTTTCTTGTTAATGTACCCAAGACAACAATGCCACAAGCATAACTTGTCTAAACCATTAGACGAATCAATATGAAATACACTATTACCTAAGCTATCAACACAAATAACATTTTCATACACACCATTACCAGATAAAGCTTCAAACATAAAAATACCATTTTTATAAACCGAAATCGATCCATTCATATCATTAAACGAATATCAAAAGCATTGTTTAAATAGTGCATGAAAAGAAATAATGTTGCACATCATTTCTGACGAATAACAACAATCAACTAAATCTAATCTAACATCACCACCAAACACAAGACTATAAATTCCAATTTTGGTAACAGGTGAAGATCACCTGTTGTCCATGATTAGATTCATCCTTCCATTCTCTACATATTAACTTTCTTTTATTCCCTGCAAAGAAGAACAAATGTGAAAACTACATCCTATATCAAGGACCCACGACGAGTAGGTTGTTAGGTATTAGTTTGAATAGTGTAACTACCTGCTGAAGATGGCTTCACCTTGACATCCTTGATGTCCGGAAAGTACTTGGGGCAGCTTCATTTCCAATGGCCCTTATCATTGCAATAGAAGCAAATGGCCTCTTTGGGATCACTAACAGAAGGAATGTCAAAACTGGGCTTCGCTTTTGGGCCATTGCTAGATGACCCAACATGGGCCTTGCCCTTCTAGTTCTTCTTAGGAGCACCTTTTGTAGTGACTAAAGAACATGGTTTGGCATGCGGAATTAAAGATTGCACAATGAACATGGTGATTTCGGTGTTTAAGAGATGTATTGATTATGTATTGTGTTACAAAAAGGGATCTAGATCTAGTCTACATAAATAACACACACTTACAAACTCAACTTTTACACCTCTCAAGCACACCTCTACAAGTGGACTAAACCCACCTTATATAGAGGTGTTTACAAGTCTCTCTCTATCACTCCCTATCTCATGAGTCAAAAGGCTAATGCACCACATGCAAGTGAGTTTTACAAAAGTCAACACATTACAAAGTCAAACTTGAATAACTTTGTACCCTAACATTCTCTCCCTCAAAGTTAGGAATGGATGACCCACTTTAAATCTTCCAAAATCGAGCAACTACGCGATTCGAGCCTCAAGGGTGACACATGTCGAAACGAACTTCAAGCTTCAATTCTTCCATGATTCTTCAATTTGGGCTCTAGGATGTGAGACCATACAAACCGAGCATCAACGAATGACCACAAGCTTCTCAAACTCCAAATTGATCACCAAAAGTTGAGCATAAAAGCACACCCCAAAAATCTTCAATAAAACCAAACCCATTTCGAAAATAAATCACTTCCGAACTTCCAATTGCATCATTTCGTAAGCTTCAAAAATTCAAGGAAACTTCGGTCTTCAAATCCGCGTAATATGAAAAATTCAAGTTCGAATTTCCATATAAATTTATCCCCCTTTTTATAATCGAAATTTGATTATAAAACCTTCAAGGAAAGAGAACGTGCTCTATTCAGAATTTTTCGTGTCAAAACTCCCCCTTAACATGTGGCATAAACTTTGTGCTTTAATCCGGAAAAACCAAAAAATCTTCAATTTTTAGCTTCGTTCACGGACCGCCTTTGACAAATTTCTCAAAAATGGGTAGAAATTGTCAATTTCAAAATTCTGCAGTGACCCGGTGCGCCCAAAATAGCCAAAAATGCAAAACTATCCCCCTTTTCCAAAGCTAGGTAGAAAGTGTCAATTTGCACAAACTGCAGGGGCTTAAAATGCATATTCTTCAAATTCTCAGCAAAAACGGTCCTTTTTCGAAAATGGGTATGAACCACAAAATTTTCGAAACTTCAGGGACTAATTTCGACAATTCTGCCCTTTGTTCCCCAAAATGTCGAATACTTCAGCTATTTGTTGAAATTACCAAACATTCGAAAGTTTAGGGGCTGTTTTCGAAACTTTCAATTTTTCTTCAAAACTAACGAAGACTAGGCCAATTCGTACGAAGGTTTTGAAAAAGTGTTAAACTATCGAAAGTTTAGGGGCCGTTTTCGAAACTTTTGTCCTTTTTCTTTACAAAACTAACGAAGGGTTGTCCCAATCATACCCCCTTCGTATGAAACAACATTTCTTCCTTCGTTAGTTTTATTCACCCCTTCGTTAGATTCAATCACCCATTCGTTAGATTCAATCACCCTTCGTTAGAATCAACCATAGCACCAAATTAACGAAAATTTTTCCCACTGATTAACGAAATCGAAGACATTCGAAGCCTCTGACTCAAGTTTTAATCATTCAATTCAATCACTGAATCAAAAATTTTCGTTATAACCAGTCCATCGATCCAAAAATTCGTTCTTACAGTTCTTCCCAAAATCATCGCTTCGTTAATAATCAACTTCCCAAACCAAAAACTTTCGTTCGTTCAACCATCAATATCAAATCGAGTTCAACATACAACCCAAAATCAACATCAAACCCTTCGAATCGATCAACCCCAAAATCAGACTTCGTTTCTTCAGGCAATAACTCAAAATCGTTATCACAATCCAAACAACAACCAGGATCACTTCGTACATCATCATTCCTAGTCGACTACTTGCAAACAATTTCCATTGAACCATGGCTTCGTTCGTTTTCAAGAAATTCGACATTCCAAATCAGTAAACCACATCAACATCAACATCGTTTGCCAAGAATCGATTTCACAGCCTTCGTTCTTAACCTTTGTCTCATGTCGACTCCAAAATCCATTCATCTTAAACCCATCTATCGACTCCAAACATTCGAAATTAGACCCACATCAATTTCACTCCTTTGATTCTCCAAACATCGATCATTCAACATTCAAGAACACGAATGTTTACTTTTTGAGTTTGACTTTTCGATTTCAATTGCCGACAAACACCAAACACAATTTTCTGAACTGAATTTACAGATCAAACACAGAATATGAAACAATTTTCATCTGTTCTTCATAGGTTCTTCAATTGTTCTTAATCATTCAATTTCAAACCATCGCTCACAGTTCTTCATTCACGTTTTTGTTCTCAATCGAAAACAGATCCATATCAACACCAAAAACTTTCAAAATCAAATTCAGACACATCAAAAACTCATCATCAAAACTCATCAAAGTAATCAATCGATACGAGTGATGATAGAAGAACAAGACTCCAGAACGAGAATAAAGGATAAGTTGAATGCGGCTTCAGAACAAATGATAATGCGATTTACTTAATTTCGATGAATCAATGGGCTCGATTAAGTGAACAGTACCAGATCCATTGTTTTGTATCTTAATCGAACAATGTATTGGGCTTGAACTGTTGAATAGTAACCGTAACTCAATTTTGGGCTTGAATATTGATTGAATGAACAGTGACATTCGAAAAAAAATAATGAAATATGATTTTGATTGTTAAATTTGATCAAAAAAAATATGTTGGATCATCAATGGGGTTTGAAACAAATTTGATCCAATAAAACAAACTGATCAAAAATCAAGAACGCAACGCACGAATTCAATGAAATTAAGAGAGATCATAGAGAGAGACTCACCAAACTTGCTTCAATTGTGACGAAAGTTGCCAAACCGAGAATCGTTCTTCAAAAATCACGTTGATCATTGAAGACCCGCTCTGATACCAATTGTAGTGACTAAAGAACATGGTTTGGCATGCAGAATTAAAGATTGCACAATGAACATGGTGATTTCGGTGTTTAAGAGATGTATTGATTATGTATTGTGTTACAAAAAGGGATCTAGATCTAGTCTACATAAATAACACACACTTACACACTCAACTTTTACACCTCTCAAGCACACCTCTACAAGTGGACTAAACCCACCTTATATAGAGGTGTTTACGTGTCTCTCTCTCACTCTCTATCTCATGCCACAAGGCTAATGCACGACATGCAGGTGGGTTTTACAAAAGTCAAACATTACAAAGTCATTCATGGAAAACTTTGTACCCCAACACCTTTCCTCTTCTTTGCTTTGTTTTTCCAAATAGCCAGGACATGAGCATTAGTAGAGGCATGGGTTTGATTCTTCTTCATTCCCAAATCAGTTGTACGTAATAGGTTGTGGAGTTGGGCCAATGTGGTTTCTGTATTGTTCAATTGATAAGCCAAAATGAACTGATCATAACAAGGTGGCAAGGAATTAAGGACCATGTCAATGGCCAACACCTCGTCGAAGTTCACATTTATCCTTTCAAGTCTCTCCACATATCTCTACATCCTTTGCACGTGATTACAAACTGACTCTCCTTCCTTCAATTTCCAAGCCATTAGAGCTTTGATGACCTCATAATTCTCTTGACGAGCTATCTTGTGAAACTTTTCCACAAGATCCAAGTTCATCTCATATGGCCAGTAGTCCTCGTAGAACTTTTGCAACCTTACTCGCGTCGTCATAATGTTTCTTGTAGGAGGCTATATCTTCAGGAGTAGCAATGGTCTCACCGATCTAAACAAGTTGTTTTTCAAGGACATACTCTTTTCCCTCATATCGAAGAGCTATCTTGATGTTGCACATCCAATCATTGTAGTTGGTGCCATCCAATGACACCTTGGACACGATCGAGAGTAGTGAGAAGTTGTGGGTAGAGTTTTTAGAAGTAGTAGCATCACCAGAAGCAGACATCTATAGAGAAAAAGAAGTTTTAGTTAGATGACAATAATCCTTAATATTTTAACCCATAATAAATATTTAATTCTAGGATCCAAAATAACTATTCATAACTAAGAAGAGGGATGGTGTAATCTTATCGCGAATTTGTGAAGGTAGATAAAACAATTTATCAATTTCAAACTAAGATATTCCTAAATCGTTTGAGATTCATTAAATCTTATCAATGGCTTGTTTAATCTAAGATTATGCTCTTCTATTTGTAACTAGGATGTTGAGGATCAAAAACAAGATGAGAATAACCATGCAAATATGTTTGGTACTCTCGATGTCATTTATCATCTCTAATTAATGTGCCGGTTAACCACACACGCTCCATTAACAATGATAATTTTCGATATGCCCATTACTACTCTTTATAGTCACTATTAGTGTGCCGGTTAACCACACACGCTCCACTAACTCCCATTACTACTCTCATGGATTAACATACTTTTCACATTTTTCCTAAAGTAACAAAGAGTGAGATTTTTCAAAAATAGTTTAGTTACTTTACATCATTATATTTATTAACGAGATTATGTCCTATCAAATCCATTCGGATAACGACCCTCCACCATACAAGAGAGCGGTGGGTGAGTGTGGACACCCAATGACAGTCATATTATAGGTCGCGTCCTTGAAATCCCCTTATAGTATGGCTTTGTGAATGAAGCATACTAGTGATTTGACTGAATTTTCTTATACATATAATATATTAAACTTTTAATAATGTATGTATAAGGTATATTTTAAGACAATTTTAAAACACAAGATTTAAATACTAATTATCCAAATTAAACAATTAATTAACTAATCTTTAAAACAAATATGATTTTTATATTAATCGATTAATTAATCAAATAATTAAATGTAACTAAATCATAAGGTTAATTCACAAATTCAAGATATAGGATATCTGATTACCAAGATAAATATTCAGTTTTATACAATTAAAAATATTATCTAAAGTAATTATCGTAATAAATTTTAATTGAGTAAAACAATTTTCTAATCAGAGGGTTCACCACGGCATGGCAGAATAGGGAAAAACGCGGATCAAAAGATCCCCACATCTTGGGAAAAAAGGACAATGACGTAGTGCCGCGACAAAATGTCGATTCTGCCAATTCTCCAAGTCGGTAAGTTCAAGTTCAAGCAATGCACTATCAATTGATAGACAACCAAACGCTCTGATACCAGTGATGGGTTTTACATGTAATAAAGCTGAATAATCCTTATACTCTTAAGGGTACATGCAACCTATAAGATCTAAGTCATTACACTATTGAAGTAACATTCTATTGAACAACAATAACCCTATAAATGCTAGCTATTTTTGAAAATCATAAATAAGTTAGGGACTACATACCTTTTGATTATTCTTGTACATAATCAATGAATTCCTTCTTCAAATTCTCTAGGATGTAAGCACCAGACATCTCGTGTCTTTGATGGTTCACACCCAAACCCTACCAACTAAGGAAACTTAAAGTGATAGGAAAAGGAGGCAAAATTTCAGCTATTTTATCAAAAGGAGTTGCCGAAAATTAAAGGGTTTAAGGCCCTATTTATAGTTGTACTAGGAAACCCTGGAAACCCTAAGTTGAATATAATACTATTATTTCAAATTAGGTAATTATCCAATCGCCTAATTATCTTCAAATGATATTCTAGAAACCCTAGAATTACCCTCCAAACCGTCCACCTCTTGTGGAAAGTTCTGGAATACCTTTTGTTCAACTATTGAATAATTACAACTTAGGTCCTTGCACTTTTAATTAATCCAATTAATCCATAAGTTAATTCTAATTAATTTGGATTAATTTTTAATTAAATAACACTATTTCTGATTAATATATTATTCTCATAATATATTAATAAATCATTTATTTCTATTTATTAATCATACAATAAATCAATAAATAAGTCTCTCTCTCTAAAATTTATCCTATTATGTTACCAACTTTGAGGGAAACCCAAAAGGTCTTTACTAATAGTTCAAGTATATACCAATTTAGTTATTGCATTAGAAACCTAATCCAACATCTTCCACATTGGTGAAACCTGGACAACTTCAACAAGGTCCAAGATTTGAAGTAAAAGGAGAATTCACATCAAAACAAAAGGTAAGTTGATAGTTTGCTTAACTTGAATGCTTAACCGAAAACTACATGTCATAAGTGGATGTTGATGCAAATTAGGAATCATGTTAGAATTAAAAATGCTTGTGATAATTTTTTGAAAATATGTTGTTTGCATCTTGTGCATGGTTATGCCTTGGAATCGGTTGATATGATGATATGCAAGTTATATGTTAGTTGTAATCGTGTTATAGGTAGAACCTTGGTACTCAAATGCTATAATATGGTGATAATATGATGAATTTTATTACATGATTTATTGCTACTTAAGGTGTTTTGAGCAACATGTCTATTTTGGTGTATGTTTGTTTTACAGGGTATAATCATGTTATGGGTAGAACCTTGCAAGAGTAATAGGTTGCAAGAGCTTAAACCATATTGGTTGTTAGTTGCACGATCTTTTTAGATGGTCATGTGACACATGGTTTGCGTGCACCCCGATGTACCAGAACTGGAGTGGTGTTGGGTTAATGGTATTGTCAGATCAAGCATCACATGGGAAATAGGAATTGTATCGGTAGAATTGGAAGCGTTTGTTCCAATGTTGAACGACAATGTGTAGTACTTGTACTCTGTAGGTCAGTGTAGTGAAATTGGAAGTCTTGGAGTTGGTGAAATCAGGTGGAATTCATGAGCTACTTAGAGCACTAAACTGGCAGAGCACATAAGTGTTGAACGCGGTTAAGTTGTTGTGAAAACCAAGAGGATTATGTCACTGATCACCATTAAGAAAGAGTAGGAAAAATAGATGTAATAGCTTGATATTGTAATATTTGATTTTGAATTAATAAAAAACAAATGTGCCGTTACATTTATTTGTTATAACAACTGTTAGGCTTGAAAATAAGCGTCCAAAAAGTTGTACCATTTTCTAAGCCGGTTAACATATTTGGAAAGTACTCGTTTACGTGATCACAAGGATATAAGATTTGTAAAACTTCGACTTTAAAGGAAAGAGTCTTGGATTTTATAAAAGTAAAAATCAACCGCGTAATTAAAATTAATTACATCAAAACGGTACTTGGAAATTGATTGGGTTTTGACAAAAAGTGCACAAAGGAGATTTGTAGTACTCCTTAAGATAAAATTCTAGAAAAAAGAATGCAAAAAACAAGATCCCTATGAGAGAAATATGATTTTTGTAAAATCATTTACTTTTACCCCTGTTAGGCACAAAACTGAAATTCAAAACTAGCTAAAGCAATCTAAAGGACAGTTGTAGTACTCCTTGAGATCATCACATAGATATAAAGAGGGCTTAGATCGGAGCACACATGAAGAAGTTATTATTTTTACAAAATCATTTCGTGCACACGAGGTGCTCGCATATGTCCGTCGCACACTTGACACCGGATTCGAGTAGATTGCGAGTGGAGTGACCAATTGGGAAAGTGACATGTGGCATTCTCTAGATGGAGCCATGATGATCATGTTGGATTAGGTGTCTAAGCCCATAACTATAATTGGTATATACTTAAATTGATAGTAGCACTGTCCTTTTGGGTTGCACTCAAAACTAGCAACTGAACAGATAATTTTGGAGAGAGAGGTTGAATTTATTATTTGATTAATAAATTGACATAAATGATTTGTTAATATATTATTAGAATAATATATTAATTAGAAATAGTAATATTTAATTAATATTTAATCAGAAGTTAATTGTAATTAATTTCAGGATTAAAAGAATAAGTGTAGGGACTGAATTGTAATTGTTCAATAGTTGAGCAAGAGGCAATCTAGAACCATCCATAAGGTGGGAAGATTTCTTGGAGCCTAAGGGTTCTAGAATAGTCTTTAATGGATAATCAGGAAAGTGTATAATTACCCGGTTTAAGATAATCTTGGATTTGGGCTTATATAGGGTTTCCCTAGAGGGTTAGGCCGAAAATTTCATCCTCTCTCCTCCTTCTTCATCAACTTCCTTTGCTAGTGTTGGGTGTGAACCATTAGAGGCGCGACTTTTGTGGCGCTTGCTCTCAAGGCTTCAACTTGTTATTACTACAAAAAAATTGAGGTATGATTTTCTTAATCCTAATTGTGTGATTTGATTATATACTAGTGTACTAGTGTTTCTAATTTGTTGTTCAATTTGTATGTTCAATTAGAGAAAACGTAGATCAAATTATTTAGGGATGCATGCACACATAGGATTGTTTGTTATGTTCAAAACCCATCAGTGGTATCAGAGCGTAGGTTTAGTTTTCTATTAAATTGATACAATGGTGAACTTGAACAAAGAGGAGAAAAAAATCATCATTCTGTTCTTCATACACGCCGTGGTGTTCTTCCAACACGGCGTGTTGGCCTGCAACACGGCGTGGTGATCATCAAACACGGCATGTTGAGATGTCAGATCCGAAAATTTGTGCCTTATCTGCCTAATGTGCTTTTATATGATAAATACTTGATATACTTATCCTCCCAATCCGATTGTAACACTCCAAACCAGGTACTACCTTAAAGCCCTTGAAGATTTTAAAAAATGCATAATAAGTCCCTAAAGTACGCATGGCGTACTCATGGGTACGCCTAGCGTACTATGTATAATTCATCGTGGAGGGACAGCACATACGCTGGGCGTACGTGACGATTGTCCAAACCCTAATTTCTGGACTTGAGCCATATATAAGCATCCTTATCTCATTTGAGCCTCACACTAATCAGCCTCCCTCACCTTCAAAAGTCTCTGAAAACCCTAACACCATTTGAGAGTGTGTTTTGAGCTTAAGGAGTGCATTTGTGGCCATTTTAGTGTCCATTCAAGAAGGAGAAGTTGTCAAGCAAGCTTGGAGTGACATTAGGCTTCAAGAATCTGCATCTAGTTCACCTTGAGGAGCTTCTAGAGGTATAAAGCTTTGATCTTTCCATCTTATTCATTAGATCTAGCTAGGGTTTTCTATTTTTGTCCATTTTGTTAGTTTTGGATCTCCTCTTGTGAGTTGAGCAACTCCAGAGGCTAGAAAAGTTAGATATGAGGTCCTTTGGTCCATTCATAGCATAAAAATGAAGTCTTGATGGATGTTTTGACCTCATGTATGGATTAAGACCCTTGGAAAGGTCTTAATGGGTTGTTGGGAGCATATGAGACATGCAAAGGCATAAAGTTGCCAACTTTATGCCTTAGGTAGTCTTAATGAGCTTAGATCTGACTATTGGACGTGAGAAAATCATGTATTAAGCACTTAATGGAAGAAAGTGCTTAATCTGTTAGTACGCTGGCGTAGCTTAGCGTACGCAGCGCGTACGACGCATGCACTTAGTACGCTGTGCGTACCAGGGTGGTACGCGAAGCGTACGCACAACAGATGGACTTGGACTTGTTTTGGGCCTTTGAGCTTTTGGGCCTCAATTATTCATTGGGCCTAGTCATGTTTTGGGGTTAGTGGGCCAGTGTATCTATTTTGGACCATGGATGTTATGATTGGGCCTTATGGGGCCATGAAGCCATTAATGATTTTGGATATGGACGTTGGGCCCATTAACTAAGGAAGACCTTTTGGGCCTTTGTAAAATGACTTGGAGTTTGGGTTATCCAACTAGGTTGTGCTTAGCCCTAACAGTTAGTGATATTATTATTGTTCAGCACGGGTGTCTACGGACTGTTAGGAGAGCAGCGTTCGGATTCTACAGACAGAGGTGAGTCTTCTCACCATACAAATGGGTCTATGGCACCAAGGCTGACCCATCTTATGATATGTGGTACACTAGCTGTAGTAGGGATATGTGGTATGATAGTTAGCCTTATGCTAAGTTGTATGCTAGTGATTTTGTGATATTTGCATGAAAGACCATGGGGGAGCCCATGACCCTTAGATTTAAGACCATGTGGGGGAGCCCATGGCTGTCTGGCAGGGAAAGACCATGGGGGGAGCCCATGACACTTAGGTGTAAGACCATGTGGGGGAGCCCATGGCTTCCTTATGCAGGGATATGTGGTAGAGATAGCTTTTATAGCTAATGTTATATGGTAGAGATAGCTTAACGGCTAACATGATATGTGGTATATGGTAGAGATAGCTTTATGGCTAATATGATAAGTTATGTGGTAGAGATAGCTTTTATAGCTAATATGATATGTGTTATGTGGCTTGTGTGTGGGGTATGCTCTGGGGGACTTACTAAACATCAGCTTACAGTTTGTGGATTGTTTCAGGTACATCTGAGCCCAAGGGCAAGGGCAAGGATTGATGGCGCGGCGTGCACTCTTTCTCCTACAAATTATGGGACACTTTGATGTTTTTAAATAAAGTTGTAATGAATGTGGATTTGAAAACAATTGTTTTGGGATTTCGTGGTTTATGGAAATGGTTTGATTAATTAAAAATGAAATAAAAAATTCTATTGAAAATTGGGTCGTTACAAGTTGGTATCAGAGCCTTGGTTTGAGGGATTCGGGCACACTCTCTGGTGTGTCAGGACTCAAAATAAGGAAATGTTAAAATTGTTTTCAAAAATAAAATTTAAAAACTTTTAAGGAATGGAAAAGAGGAGAGTGCAACGTGCGTGATCGGTCGGGCCAAGTAATTACTTCCCCAATATGTTAGCCATGTTATACTGATATTTGAGCTGTGATAATCTTATGTAACTGCTATGTGTATGCTTTTAAAGTTGTATACGGTTAGGAGCTTATAGCCTTAGAATAATTGATTTGGCCTTATTTCATGTTCCTTGTCTGGTTGTGGTCCTAGGGTAGAATCTCTTATTCTAAAGTCTATTTGATCCTTTTCTGTGTATATCTTGCATGCATAAAGGCAACCTGTTATGATTGGTCTGATTGATATGGGTATAGCAAATCTTAGGACAGCCTGGGATTTGGGTTATGCGATGGTTTGTGGTATATGATTTATTTTGGGACGAATCGGAGTTACCAGGTAGAGCTTTGGGGAAAGGTACAGGTAGGTGTGGAAGGTAGTATTGGGCCCGTACTACTGAAAGCACAGGACCTGTACCTGAACTAATGCTAGATCTGACAGCTCTAAGGAGGACCGGTGTGGGAACCCTTTATAGATGTCCTGATTATTATGGTTTATAAAATTTCAGTTCAGCATGGTGGTGACACGATTTGGGGCAGGGGATCAGGATCTAGATCCGGATCGGGCAGCGGTGCAGAGACCATTGTTGAGAGGCTGTACGAGATCATTGCAGCTGAGGTTACGAAGGGCATCCTTGACGCGACCCCAGTGATATTTGGGACGGTCAAGGAGGGTATGATGGAGATCATGGAGGAGAGGCTTAGGTCATTCAGGGCCGAGATTGTTGCAGGACAGATCGGGGACCAAACTCCCTCGTTTCGGGAGTTCAAGGTGTGTGGATCGCCGGAGTTTTTTGGGGTCAGGGACCCCATTGTTAGCCGACGCTGGGTGGCAGACATTGACAACGCCCAGCGCACGAGTTCTTGCCCAGAAGCGGCGAAGGTGGGTTTTGCTTCCTGTATGTTGAGGGACAGAGCCCGGGATTGATGGGGAGAGGTGACCAGCCAGGTGGGAGCAGCCAGTGTGGCTGAGATGACATGGGCCGAGTTTGTTCGGCGATTTGACTTGGAGCTTGCACCAGCCATTGAGGTGCAACGGCTTGTGAGGGAGTTTCATGACCTTCAGCAGACGACCGAGACTGTGGCGGAGATCACCGCCAATTACGGGAACGAGCTTTGTTGATCCCACAGTACGCTACAGATGAGGACATGAGGAGGACACGGTATCATTCCATGTTGAGGGATGATATCCGGGAGTTTGTGAGCTTCATAGTGTGCAAAACCCTGAACGATATGGTGGAGAAGGCCAGTGAGCAGGAGATGGAGTTAGACTTCCGCACCAAGCGGAAGCCTGAGCAGGAACAGACAGCAGTGGGTCAGGATAAAAAGCCTAAGACCTCGGATTCATCTAGTAGAGGTCAGCAGGGCAGGGGCCGGTGCGCCAAGTGTGGTAAGCCGCACAATGGAGCTTGTTGGATGACAGGCTCGGGATGCAAAGCATGTGGCCAGCAGGGCCACTTGAGCAGGGATTGCCCCAAGAAGGGCTTGATTTGTTTTCACTGCAACCATACCGGCCATAAATGGGTCGATTGTCCGAGGTTGCAGGAAGGGGGAGGAGCAGTGGCGGCGCCCGCGCCCGCCATGATGAGGATTATTGATGGCCGCCCTGCTAAGGCGGATGCTCCAGCGGTGAAGAGTCGCACATTTTAGCTGACTACCGAGGAGGCTCGGGCAGAGCCAGACGTTGTGGCTGGTATGTGTTTATTCTTCTTTGCTCTCTATTTATTTGTATTTCTTATATGTACATTATGTTTATGTATAGGGATCTTTTTGGTCAATGGTATGTCGGATCATGTTTTGTTTGATTCGGGTGCTACCCGATCATTCGTGTCTCGTGTGCTCAGCAAGAAGTTTCGGGATGCACCGGGAACTCTGGATTCCCCGCTTGAGGTAGAGATTGCTGATGACCGCACTGTGAGTGCTGCGAGGGTGTATCATGACTGTGTCCTGAATGTGCTTGGAGAGAGGTTCCATGTTGACTTGGGTCCGATACCGTTGCGAGGGCTGAAAGTGATTGTCGGGATGGATTGGTTGGGGGCCAATGGGGCCATGATCGATTGCGAGCGCCAGTTAGTGAGGGTTCAAACCCCAAGTGGGGGAGAACTAGTTATACATGGTGAGAGGGCCTCGCAGGGGGCGACCCTCTGTTCGGCTGCGTAGGCAAGCAGATTTTTGCAGCAAGGATGTACGAGATTTCTGGCTTATATCTCGGATATGAGGGTTGAGACCATGACAGATGTGGGCAGTGTGCCGGTTGTACGGGAATTTCAGGATGTTTTTCCCGAAGAATTACCAGGAGTGCCTTCAGAGAGGCAGGTGAAGTTTCATATTGATTTGGTGCCGGGTGCCGCTCTGATAGCAAAGGCACCATACCGGCTAGCACCGCCCAAGATACAGGAGCTGTCTACGCAGCTTCAGGAGCTGCTAGACCGGGGATTTATCCATCCGAGCAGTTCCCCGTGAGGAGCTCCGATCCTGTTCGTGAAAAAGAAGGATGGATCATACAGGATGTGCATTGATTATCGAGAGCCGAACAAACTAACGGTGAAAAACCGCTATCCGCTACCGAGGATCGATGATTTGTTCGATCAGTTACATGGTGTGTCTTGGTTTTCCAAGATTGATCTTCGGCGGGATACCATCAGATGAGGATCCGGGATAAGGACATACCGAAGACAACTTTCAGGGCTCGGTATGGGCATTACGAGTTTGTGGTGATGCCGTTTGGGCTCACCAATGCCCCAACAACGTTCATGGATCTCATGAACAGGGTATGTAGACCGATGCTGGATCAGTCGGTGATTGTTTTTATTGATGGTATCCTAGTCTACTTTAAGACCAACGAGCAGCACGAGCAACATCTGAGGGAGGTATTGGAGACCCTGAGGGCGGAGAAGCTGTATGCCAAGTTCTCCAAGTGTGATTTTTGGTTGCGGGAGGTACAGTTTTTGGGGCACATCATCAACCAGGAGGGTATTTCGGTTGATCCAGCTAATGTTGAGGCAGTGATGCAGTGGGAAGTACCCAAGAATGCTTTCGAGATCCGTAGGTTCTTGGGCTCAGCGGGCTATTATCGGAGAGTTATCTAGGATTTCTCCAAGATTGTTGTGCCCTTGACCCGCTTGACCAAGAAGAATGTGACATTTCGATGGGGTACGGATCAGCAGTTAGCTTTTGAGACCCTAAGACGGAGGTTATGCGAGGCTCCGATTCTAGTACTACCCGAGGGGTTAGATGATTTGGTGGTATACTGTGACACATAGATTTCAGGGTTAGGTGCGGTACTGATGAAGAGGGGGCACATGATAGCTTACGCCCCGAGGCAGTTGAAGCCACATGAGGCGAATTATCCCACTCACGACCTGGAATTGGGGGCAGTGGTGTTCGCCCTCAAGATTTGGAGGCATTACTTGTTTTGAGTGAGGTGCACCATCTATACTGATCACAAGAGTTTGAAGTATTTGATGGATCAGTAGAACCTCTACATGAGACATATGAGGTGGTTAGATGTACTGAAGGACTATGATTGTGAGATCTTATACAATCCCGGGAATGCCAACGTGTTGGCCGATGCTTTGAGCCGTAAGGCGACAGGTTCCCCGATTGGGAACGTATGTTTGAGGATCACCGTGATCTCTCCATTGTTGGATATGATCAAGGAAGCTCAGGTCGAGGGGGTGAAGAAGGAGAATTGGAAGATAGAGCGGATTCGGGGACAATATCCTTTGTTTGTTAAGGATGGTCGTGGCCTTTTGACACAGTGTGGCCAGGTATGGGTACCGGTGACTGAAGGGGTGAGATAGAATATATTGGAGGAGGCGCATAGGTCCAAGTTCTCTATACATCCTGGGGCTACAAAAATGTATAGAGATTTGAGACTGAGTTACTGGTGGCCCTGCATGAAGAGGGAGATAGCCTGGTTTGTGGAGCGGTGCTTGACCTGCAGGAAGGTCAAGGCCACGCATCAACGGCCTTATGGCAAGGTTCAGCCACTATCCATTCCCATATGGAAATGGGAAGAGATCACTATGGATTTCATCACGAAGTTACCGAGGACGGTGAGGGGTGTGGACACCATATGGGTGATCGTGGACAGGTTGACGAAGAGTTCCCACTTCATTCCGATTTTTGAGAGTAGATCTGCTGAGAAGTTGGCAGATATTTATGTACGGGAGGTGGTGGCGAGGCACGGGGTGCCAGTATCGGTAGTCTCTGACAGGGATGTTCGGTTTACATCCAGGTTCTTGAAGAAGTTCCACGAGGAACTGGGCACTCAGCTGCATTTTAGTACAACATACCACCCCCACACAGATGGCCAGAGTGAGAGGACAATCCAGACACTTGAGGATATGCTGCGAGCATGTGTGTTGGAATTTGGAGGGAGTTGGGATACGTACCTCCCACTGGCAGAGTTTTCGTACAATAACAAATATCATGCTAGTATCGACCGACCTCCACTCGAGATGTTGTATGGTAGGAGATGCAGGACACCAGTTTGTTGGGGTGAGGTTGGCCACCGGGTTATGGGGAACACTGAGGCAGTGCTCAGGACTACCAGGTTGATTCAGCAGGTGCGTGACCAGCTGCGGGTCACGCATAGCCGTCAAAAAAGTTATGCTGACCGGCGGCAATCGGATCTGGAGTTTCAGGTGGGGGACTTCGTGTTACTGAAAGTGTAGCCCTGGAAGGGGGTCGTCAGGTTTCGGAAGAGGGGAAAGCTAGGGCCTCGATATATAGGCCCGTTCAGGATTACGGCCCGGGTAGGCAAGGTGGCATATCGCTTGGAGCTGCCAGATGAGCTTAGCCAGATTCACAACACTTTCCATGTGTCACAGCTTCGGAAGTGTGTCCCTGACGAGTCCGCAGTCGTTTTTCTGGATGACATTCAGGTTGACGAGGGTCTAAACTACATTGAGAGACCGGTTGCGATTTTGGATAGGAAGACCAAGAGTCTTCAGAACAAGGAAGTGAAGCTTGTAAAGGTGCAATGGCAGCACCGAAGGAGATGCGAATGCACATGGGAGCCGGAGGAGGAGATGCAGGAGCATTACCCCGATCTAATTTCACCTACGGACTTCAAGGATGAAGTCTAGTTCAAGTGGGGGAGAGTTGTAACACTCCAAACCAGGTATTACCTTAAAGCCCTTGAAGATTTCAAAAATTGCATAATAAGTTCCTTAAGTACATTGGGCGTACTCATGGGTACGCCTAGCATACTATGTATAATTGATCGCGGAGGGATAGCACGTACGTTGGGAGTACCAAAAGTACGCTGGACGTACGTGATGGATGTCCAAACCCTAATTTCCGGACCTGATCCCTATATAAAGTTGCCAACTTTATGCTCTAGCTATGAGACATATGAGACATGCAAAGGCATAAAGTTGCCAACTTTATGCTCTAGCTAGTCTTAATGAGCTTAGTTCTGACTATTGGAAGTGATAAAATCGAGTATTAAGCACTTAATGGAAGAAAGTGCTTAATATGTTAGTACGTTGGGCGTAACTTAGCGTACGCAGCGCGTAAGTACCAGGTTGGTACGCTAAGCGTACGCACATTAGATGGACTTCGACTTGTTTTGGGCCTTTGAGCTTTTGGGCCTCAATTAGTCATTGGGCCTAGTCATGTTTTGGGGTTAGTGGGCCAGTGTATCTGTTTTGGACCATGGATGTTATGATTGGGCCTTATGGGACCATGAGGCCCATTAATGATTTTGGATATGGACTTTGGGCCCATTAATTAAGGAAGACCTTTTGGGCCTTTGCGAAGGACTTCGTGTTTGGGTTTTCCAACTAGGTTGTGCTTAGCCCCAACGTTGAGTGATATTATTATTGTTCAGCACGGGTGTCTACGGACTGTTAGGAGAGCAGCCTTTAGATTCTACAGACAAAGGTGAGTCTTCTCACCATACCAATGGGTCTAAGCCCTAAGGCACCAAGGCCGGCCCATTTTATGAATGTGGTACACTAGCTGTAGTAGGGATATGTGGTATGATAGTTAGCCTTATGCTAAGTTGTATGCTAGTGATTTTGTGATATCTGCATGAAAGACCATGGGGGGAGCCCATGACCCTTGGATGTAAGACCATGTGGGGGAGCCCATGGTTGTCCGACAGGGATAGACCATGGGGGGAGCCCATGACACTTAGGTATAAGACCATGTGGGGGAGCCCATGGCTTCCTTATGCAGAGATATGTGGTAGAGATAGCTTTTATAGCTAATGTTATGTGGTAGAGATAGCTTTACGGCTAACATGATATGTGGTATATGGTAGAGATAACTTTATGGCTAATATGATATGTTATGTGGTAGAGATAACTTTTATAGCTAATATGATATGTGTTATGTGGCTTGTGTGTGGGGTATGCTCTGGGGGACTCACTAAGCATTAGCTTACAGTTTGTGGATTGTTTCAGGTACATTTGAGCCCAAGGGCAAGGGCAAGGCTTGATTGCGCGATGTGCACTCTCTCACCGACATTTTATGGGACACTCTGATGTTTTTAAATAAACTTGTAATTAATGTGGATTTGAAAACAATTGTTTTGGGATTTCGTGGTTTATGGAAATGGTTTGATTAATTAAAAATGAAAAAAAAATTCTTTCGAAAATTGGGTCGTTACACCAATTTTAGTGTATCTATGATGATAAATTAAAAGCCTAGAAGATAGGAGATAAATATTTGACTTAAATAATTGTTTTTTTATTAATATGATTATTTTAAGAGTATAAATAAATCTAGATATTAATTGAATTAAATGATTAATGTTAAATAATAATTGGTATTTTGAAAAGTTTAAAATACATCCATATGGATCTTATTATTAATTTAATTAAGTAATTAATTAAAGGATAATTAATAAATCCATAAAATGGTTTAAATTTAATTGAATTAAAATTTTAACTTATTAAAAGATTAAACCGTTGCAATTTTAAAATGTTTTAAAATTCACCTTATACTATATATATTATTAAAAGTTTAATATATATATATATATATATATATATATATATATATATATATGTGTGTGTGTGTGTGTGTGTGTGTGTGTGTGTGTATAAGAAAAGTTAGTCGAACCGTTAGTACGCCTCATTCATGTAGCCGATCTATAAGGGGTGTTTAAGGAAGCGGCATATAAAATGACCATTATTAGCTATCCACTCTTACCCACCGCTCCCTTCATTGGTAGAGGGTCGTTTGCCGAACGGGTTTGATAGGACATAATATCTTTAAAAGTATAATGATATAAAGTAACTAAACTATTTTAAATCACACTCTTAGTTACTTTAGGAATATGTGAATTTGTATGCTAATCCATGAAATTGCACATTACAGTTTATAAGTCGTTAGTGGAGCGTGTGTGGTTAACCGACACACTAATGTGGGACTAATAAAGAGTTGTAATGGGTCTCTCGAAAATTATCATTGATTAATGGATCGTGTGTGGTTAACTGACACATTAAAAGGAGATGATAAATGACATCGAGAGTACCAAGCTAATTTGCATGGTAATTCATATCTCGTTTGTCATCCTCGTCATCCCAGTCACACAAGTGAGAGCATAATCGAGATTAAACATGCCATTGAATAGTTCAATGAATCTAAAAAGATGTAGGAATTTCATGAGATTAAAGTTGGTAAAAGCTTTTCCTACCTAAAATAGGTTCGAATTTGATTAGGGCATCCCTCTTCAAAGTTCATATTGAAAATATGGATCCTAGCCTTAATTTAAATTTATGTGCTAATAATTAAGAATTAAAATCAACTAACTTGAATTCTCTTTTCTCCTATTATAGATGTCAAGTTCAGACAACAATGGTCTTCCTCGTTCTTTGGGAAGTGGTTTTTCTCTTCCTTCTGAAGATGATCTTCCACATTCTGGTCAAGGTGAAAGAGTATTACCTTCTTCAAGCAATGGTGGAAATGGAGGTCATGCTTCTTCAACTCTTCCTCCTCCTCCTGAAGTGACTCTCCCTAAGTCATGCTTTCTTCAAAATGAAAAGTACGAGTTACTCAAGCCCTGTTGGCATGTAAACATCAAGATGGAAAGTCTGTGTGTGCGCATGTTTTGAAAATGAAATTGCACATTGACAGATTGGGTATGTTGGGTGTCGTTTTCCCAAAGGATCTGGCCATTGACTTAGTTCTACTTTCGCTTCTTGAGTCATATAGTCATTTCATTAAAGACTACTATATGAGGGACCACAACGTGACCCTAATTGATCTAACACATATGTTGATTGTTGCTGAAGCAGAAATGCTTAAGACCACAAGTCAAGCAAAAGTGTTTGAAGGATTTGAGTCCTAAATTTCCATGGAACATTGACGATGGCAACAATGGTAGTTCAGAAAAGGTTTCTCTTCCCAGTGGAAAGGGATTGACCAAGGTCAAACCTTTTGACCATATGGTAAAGAGAAAGGCTAGTTCTGAGATAGTTCCATGTGCTGACCCCAAGGAGTCCATATGTTTCTATTGCCAATTGAAGGGACATTAGTTGCGAAGCTGCCCTGACTACCTAAAAGATCTCAGAGATGGTAAAGTCAAGTCGTATGACTCCACTTCAGGATGTAAGAGAAAGAATGAAGCTTAAGAAGAGTGAGCTGAATCTGATCGTGAGAAATGGATTTCGGTCGCATGGTTCGATGATCAGATTTTGGAGGCTACTACTTAGGAGTTATGATAAATTTAATAGATTGCTTAGGAAATGTCTAGAAACATTGTTTTTCATTTCTGCATTGTAAGGACAAGTTCCAAATTTTACTTTTATTATTAATAAAAGTGAAATTTTGTTCGGTTTACTTTATATTTCCTTGCAATGGCATTTATAAAAGTGTTGGTTACATTTTTATTATGAGCAATATTAATTGTGGATTTGATTCTTGTTATATCGCTTGTGGTATTGTCATAGTTAACCAAGTGAAAAGGAATTCTCATCGACCAAGTTTCAATTGGATAGAAACTTGGAGTCATTCAATTTGAATTGCGTGATGGGCATACATACGCTACAGAGCTGTTTTATTCAGTTACAGAACACTTAGTAACTAGTTAATGTATATCCGAAAAAATATAATCATAAAGAAAAACCAAAAATTGTAATGAAGATTAATGTTTTAAAATAATGTTGATGTTCTTTTACCTGTAGTCCATCATACACTTCGACTTTACAACCCTCCCAAGCTGTAGAATTGTTTGTTTTCCTTTTTTCTGAACACATAAATTTAGACCAATACATTTTTAATATGAAATTAACAATGCTAGAAATTCTTGACTGCACTCTGGATATTAAGTCTTGATATTCCCATATTTTTGAAATCTAAGTCAGTATTTTAGGGCTTACCGCAAGAAATAACACTTTTATTTATTTATTATAGCATCATACTTCTATTAAAACGATTTACTTTCTATTTTTTTCATATTGAGGCATCATACTTTAAAAATTTATCAAGTTCTGGTGGTTTATTTGGAATAATATTGATCTAACGAGATAGAATTTTCAAAGTACATTGCTACTTTATATTAAACAACTGAAGTTTTTTTTTTGTTTTTTTTGTTTTTTTTAATTTGAATGATATTGTTATAATTTATTATGATTTATTAATTTTTTCAAGTACAATTCTCTAATAAGAAAAAATGAAAGTAAGATCATATAGTAAATGAACAAAAGAAACTATGTAGCTATTTCTTTAAGCTAACCCTAAAACTTATATATTCAAATTTTACATTGTTATAGCAAGTAACTTTTGAAAATATCTAACTGCAAGAAATATATATACCTTTATTTTAATATTTATTATAACTAAAATAAATTGGATATAAATGACCATTTTATCCTTCACTTAAGAATTGTAGAACATCTTGTTCTCAGGATTGTAAAGTAAGAAAAAGTTATATGTAATGTTCTTTCCCAGTGAAGTAGCACATGCCACACCCCAAACCAAGATTTGATTACTGCACCATGTGCAATAAATTCACTTAGCCTGCAAATTAAAAAAAATTAACATGTTAATAGAATTGCTTAAAAATGGAATTTGAATAACTTAAGCAAGTGCACATGGTACTAATACGAGTTTGATATGTTCTTTACGCCATTTTTTCTATTGTAATATTTAATTGAAACAAAGGATTGTGTTTTAATATTTAATACCTTTTTTTTTTTGCTTTTGAAGTCCGTACAAGAAGAAAGATTGGTATGATGGTTTCCATTTTTTCATTGATAAACCAATCGTTTATCGACTTCAATGTTGTAAAAGAATGCGGCTTGAATACTGAGTCGGTGACCCACGCTCTAATCAGTTAAATTTCTAAACATAATGCAATTTTTCAACTTAATTATTGTCCACGAAAAAAATGCATGAACCAAAGAGCCAAAGAGGTTTGTTTTACTTGGCTTAATGATGAATAAATATAAAGTTTTAGCCAAAATATTTCCAAAGTTTGCATGACAATATTAATACAGATTCAAGTTGATTAAATAAATAATGAGATAAAGTGTAATTCTTTTTGAAAGGACAACTTTGTTGGGATAATCGATTTGTTATGCATAGCTGGAATTAATAAGTATTTTTTAGTTTATTTTGTTTAGAGATAATTTTTAGTTTGGTTTAGCGATTGAATAAAGAAGAGTGGATAAAGGGCTTGACTGATTCAGGTGTAGTTGGATAATTCTTAGAGTCACGTTGGAATTGTTCAACGCTTTACCGGGTCTTTAGCTTAGGGTTTATTTTGCTTATTCCCTGGTATGTAAGGCTATATATATAGGCTTCTATCATATGAATAAATTAAGTTTTTCCTGCATCTTTCTTACTTTTCTTTAACATTTTCTTCATACCTGCAAGTTGTTTTACATTCTGTTCAGCATGTTTACTTCTCATTTCATATTCATGATAGTTTAGGCTATATAAAAACCAACATTTGGTATCAGAGCGGAGATCGAATGAAGAGGGGCTGATTTCAAATCAGTAGTTTGTTTTATTTTCTATTCTAGAGATCAAAAGGGTAGCGGAGACGAGTCGTGATTCCGGCCAAAATCAGCGGGCTTGTTAACCCAGTTTGATCGAAGAACAAAGCAGGAGGATCAAGAGCAACAGAAGGTGTTAATCAAAAGGTGTAAAAACAGCGGGTGAAAGGCAGCAAAAGGTGTTTGCAGCTAGCTCTTTCAAGCAGTGTTTTTTAGTTGATTATTGAACCTTGTAGTGCAGAAAATCGCAAGAATGGCTCCACCAAAGGATCAAACAACGGTTATTGTCAAGGAGAGCAACACCATGACTCTTCAATGTCCGGTATTTTCATCAACAAATTATACAGTATGGGCTATGAGGATGCGGTCTATCTTCAATGTTCATGGGGTGTGGGAGGGAATTGATCCGGGAGTTAATGGGGATGCCAAGAAGAATAATGTAGCAATTGCACTTTTGTTTCAAGCCATACCGGAGGAGCAAACATTGTTAATTGGGAACCTCAGAACCACAAAGGAGATGTGGGATGTTCTCAAAACTCATCATTTGGGTGCGGATCGAATCAGGGAGGCGAGAGTTCAAACTCTAATGGGAGATTTTGAAAATCTGAAAATGAAGGACCAAGAGGTGATAGACAACTTTGCTAATAAGTTATTTGAATATGCTTCTCGAGCCGCCTCACTTGGGTCGGTTATGGAAGAAACAAAATTGGTTAAGAAATTTCTTAATGGGTTACCAAAATGTTTTATTCATATGATGGCTTCTATAGAACAGGTTGTAGACTTGAAGACCATCAGTTATGATGATGTTGTGGGCCGACTTAAAGCTTATGAAAAAAGATCAAAGTTGAGTAGATCCAACCTGAGCAAAATCAGCTTTTGCTTGCAAATTCTAATGAAAAAACAAAAGAAAAAGAGCATAGGTGTGAGCATTGTGGTTGTGGAAACTCGAATCGGGAAGACTATGGGCGTGGCCGAGGTGGAGATCAGGGGTCCGAGAAAGGTTGAGGCAATGGTCGAGTACAACGGGACAAGAGCCACGTGAAGTGTTACAAGTATAATGAGACTGGTCATTACATATCATAGTGTCCAATGTGGGAGAAGAAGGAAGAACTCAACTTGAACCGGTACGAGCATGATGAGCCGGCATTGCTGCAATCGAATGGTATGGACAAACCGATTAAGGAGGTGAATGTTGGGATAATCGATTTGTTAGTCACAGGATGCATAGCTGGAATTAATAAGTATTTTTTAGTTTATTTTTTTTAGAGATAATTTTTAGTTTGGTTTAGAGATTGAATAAAGAAGAGTGGATAAAGGGCTTGACTGATTCAGGTGTAGTTGGATAATTCTTAGAGTCACGTTGGAATTGTTCAACCCTTTATCGGGTCTTTAGCTTAGGGTTTATTTTTGCTTATTCCCTGGTATGTAAGGCTATACATATAGGCTTCTATCATATGAATAAATTAAGTTTTTCCTGCATCTTTCTTACTTTTCTTTAACATTTTCTTCATACCTGCAAGTTGTTTTACATTCTGTTCAGCAGGTTTACTTCTCATTTCATATTCATGATAGTTTAGGCTATATAAAAACCAACAAACTTATATCGAATGGACAATTAATTTTAATTATACCAGATTCTACTTCTATGAATATACATTATCTAGCTAACTATAACTTACTAAATATAAAAACTTATTTGGAACTTCACAAAACTTGCATTGGCTAACTCACTAGTCACCAAAAAAAAGCTTTTTCATATACTCACTAGTCACCAAAAAAAAAAAAGCTTTTTCATATACTCAGCTCCAATTTTTTAGAGTTGAATAATGCTATAACCGGTAGAACCAAACCCGCTAGAACCGATGTCCGATTTTACCCAAATTACATAACTAGGAACCGAACCTGATAAGCTTATTTGGTCCTAATCAGTTCCAATTCTGGTGTGGTTCTGATTTCGCTCCCAACGCTCATCCCTGCCCATAGTCATGCACCATAACATTATTGGTAAGATTCTATAATCCAAATTTTGTTTGACCAATTATGCGAATCAGATAACTAACCCGCCCTGAATGAAAGAAAAAGTATGTCGAGTCAATTAGTTAAACGTTGTTGGTGTTAACTTGTAACGCCCGTGAATTCGGGCTTGACATTTAAGATATAGTAAATAACCATTGCTAAAGATATAGTAGTCATAATGAATATCTTGTGGAAATAAGGAGCGCTTAAATCCGAGTTTGTATGAAGAAGTTATGCTTCTTCGAAGTTTCGCGACCAAACCGACATAATTATGTGTGTCATAAAAGTGAATTGGAGATAGGTTGCTTATTAGCCTAATTAATCTAAACAAATGTCATAGTAATGGTAAAAAGTTAGAGCGTGCATATAAAGAACACCTAAATCTAACTTCGTATGAGGGAGTTATGACTTTTCGAAGTTTCAGTATAATAGTGAGCGACATAGAAATCAAAATTTAGATTGGTTGATTGTTAGCCAAAACAATGTAAACGAGAATTGAAGATATTGTAAATATGACCCAATCGATATAATGACAGTCGATAACAGAGTTCCTTTGAAAGATTTATGATCTTCGCACGGATTTTAATAGTCTAATCTCTATTAGAATATGAATTTAAAATGTAGTGAGAATTAGATGTTGGGATGTAAAGGAAAGTTGTAGAGCTCGTCCAGTGAATTCTGGGGATATGAAGAACGTCGAAAATGGAGCTCGTATAGCTGTTCGAAGTCAGGAAATTACATGCAGTGATGACGTGACACCACTAGGAGGCACCACGTGGCATGTTCGGTAGTCGACTCCTCCACTAGACAAGGTGACATGACACCACGAGATCGGGACACATGGCACCATAGAATGGTGACACGTGATGGCTTCTATAAGAGAATGGCGCGGATGAGTGTAGCGGCGATACGTGGCAAATGAGGGCAGGGGCGACATCAGCAAGGAGGCACTGTAGAGGTGTTGATTATGATGGCATGTGCGGAATATGAAAGATCTAGTGAATCATCAAGTAAAATCAAGAACATGAACACAAGAAGTAAATAATTCTTTTAAGCTCTCATTAGTTTCATAGAAAGAGTACAAAATGGGTTTTGCAATTTCTCTCTCTAAACTAATCTCTCAAAATGTTCATTAGATAAAATGAGTGTCACTCACTTCCTTATAAAGGAAAGACAACTCATTATGCACAATCAAAGGAGTAAGCCCTCATGACATCCAAGAGTGACTTTGCACCCTTACATTCTCCCCCTCAAAGTTAGGATTGGATGCCCGGCTTCAATCTCCAACGAGCACGCACGATCAATACCAAACTCCCCCTCGAAGTAAACACTGGTCTTCAAATCCGCAAATGAAAGATCCGCTTCGAATACCCATCATTCTCCCCCTTTTTTATAATAAAAAAAATGATTATAAAACCCATTAAGGGTGAGAAGCGCTAGAGGAATGAACTTTAAAAAAATCCCCCTTGATGTGTGCCAAAAATGAAACACCAAAAATCTTGCACGAAAAAACAATCACGAAAAAGCCACAAAAAATTTCCAATTTATGAAATTTTTTGACTTTTTGGGTGAAAGTTGCAAGATTTTTCAAAAACCGGGTAGAAATTGTCACTTTTTGAAACTTGCAGGGACCCGTTGCGCCAAAAACAGCCAAATATGCGAAACTCTGTCCCATTTGCGAAACAGGGAATAAATCGTAAATTCGCACAAACTGCAGGGGCTTGAAATGCATTTTCTTCAACTTCTCAGCAAAAACAGTCCTTTTTCGAAATTGGGCAAAAACTGTTAAACTTTCGAAACTTTAGGTACTCTTTTCTAAAATTCTGCATAAGTCTTCAAAATTGTCGAAAACATGTTCCAAATTGTCGAAATTTTTTTGATATGTGTCAAACAGTCGAAACTTCAGGGACCATATGCGAAAATTCTCCATTACTTTTCCAAACTAACGGAACTTTGCCCCAAAAAACGAAATTTGTAAAAGGTGACAAACAGTCGAAACTTTAAGGGCTAAAGTCGAAAATTTTGTTGCTTCTTCTCCCAATCTCGTTTTAACGAAAATTCACCCATTTGAACGAAACTTCACTGCACCATATTAACGATTTTATTTTATTTTATTTTTTTTCTCTCTCCTCTTCGTATGAAATTTTCATCACCCTTCGTACGAAATAAACACACCATTTGAAGGAAACCTCTGAAATTACACCCATTTGAACGAAACTTCTTGAGCACGATTTTAACGAAAGTTTTTTCTCTCTCCCCTTCGTTAGTTTCAATCACCAAATCCATAGCCCATGTTAACGAAAACGAAGGCATTCGAAGCCTCTGAATCTTGTCTGAATCATTCCTCCACCGAATCGACATCCAAATCATCGACATTAATAGCAGTTCCAAAATCATCGACATCCAATTCTTCACGAATCTAGACTTCAAACTTTCGTTAACAACAATCAAAATCATTGACAATACAGTAACCCTTCGTACATCAACGATTTCTTCCCAAAATCAAACTTTCAATTTCAATTTCGTACCATTAACATCGTCGATTCCTTGACACATCGACTCTTCAAAATTGTTCTTACAGTTCTTCGATTTCAATCTGACCTCTTCTCAAATCAACAATCACACTTCGCTTTTTAGTCCAAACCCACAATCATCGAAATATTGATTCCCAAATCACAGATCTTCGAAGCTATATCATCAACAGCGACTCACTAATCCTTCGAACATTGAATCCAAAATCGACATCAAATTATTAACCTTGTCGATTCGTCACCAAAACATCGAACGACCATTGAACAATTGGCTAACCCCAAAATCGATAATCAACATCACAATGACCATCATCAATTCGATCATTTGCAAAACCAAACTTAACCTATTGTTATCGGTATCTTCTTCCCGACTCAACATCAGATACGAACAACCAAAACCATATGAGGCAAATTCGAATTCCTTCCTTGTGGATTTGAACATATATCTACCATTCAAGTTGAATTGTAACACTCAATTGAATGAGATGTATCAATCAACAGCCAAAATTCGAAGTTGACTTTTCGATCTTAAAAGACAACAAACACAAAGATCGGAATTCTCACATAGATTTTCAAATCAAACCGAGAATATTTAATTGATTTTGATCGTATTCAACAGTTCTTGATCAATTTCATCCAAATTCAAGAATCAAGTTCGACTATTTCTCTAGGTCAACTTGATCATTATCAACTGATAATCACCCAAATCAACTCCAGTCGATTCACAAGTTCATAATAACGAATAATATCAATCGATTTAAAGAAATAGTGAAACGAATTTGAAACTCAAGAACATCGATCACGAGTAAACAAGATGAAACGATTTTGTGAACAATTTGAATTTGCTACCAAATGCGATCTTAATCAACAAATCAGAAGTCGTGAACTCTTATGACGAAGAAAAACATCAAATTTTGATTTGGGCTAGAATTTGGGCTTTAATAGGATTAGATGAACAGTAACTAATCAATGTGGGCTCAATATTTTTGGATTGAATGAAGAGAATAAGTGATTTACTGTGGGCTTCGATAAGAGTCTTTGTATGAACTTGTCTAGATTCTCTCTGTAAGAATTGAAAGCATAATAGAGCTGAAACCAGATCATATTTACATCGTGTGTTCAAATTACATTTGTGTTACTCTGATTTCATACATAATCGATTCATCACTTCATCAATTGGTATCAGAGCAGGAATCATAATCTGCGATCTGATTTTCACTCTGATTTAAAAGGTTTTCGAATCAAATTTCTGATTCAAAAAGTTTCCGCACCTTTTGAAGTGAAAAAGCGTTCTAGATCTTCAGTTATGATTCGATTCTGCAACTGATTTGTTGAATCGATTGTTCTATTTGTTATCTCAGTTCAATTCAACAATTTGCTTTCAAATTTTCTTTGATTTCTCAAAAATTCTCAAAAATTTTCATCCGTACATCAATGGTGAACTTCAATCTCAACTCGATGACTTCATTCTCTCATTTGCTAGGATCTTCAACTAAGATTCCTATGCTTATTCCTGAATACTATGATCAATGGGCTGATCGTATGGAAGATTACTTGAATAGACTCGATGAAGAGCTCTGGTCATGTATCTCTGGGAATATTAATCCTCCGACAAATGTTCAACCAATTGGATCATCGTCTGGAACTTCAAGTGTTGGTGATCAATCTGATCGATTGAAGAAACTTGAGAAAAGATGCATAAGAGAGTTACGCGGTGCATTACCTCCAGTTGTGTATAACTATGTTAGGAGTTGTACAACTGCAAAAGATATCTGGAATAATCTCAAAGACAAGTTTCAGGGAAGTGAGAAGACAAAAATAAATTCAGTTAAGCAATGTTTGATTGAATTGCAGGAATTCAAGCAAAAACATGGTGAAAGGATTGAATGCTATTATGATAGGCTAAATGAGTTGATCTACAAATGCAATCGGTATGGAATCACGAGGACTGCTATGGAATTCAATCTCATCTTCGTTATGGGACTCCATAAAGAATGGATGAGTGTTAGTATGATGGTGAAAAATCAACAGAGTTTCGACACATCTTCTCTAAATGATTTGTACAATCAACTGAAAACTCACGAAAGTGAAGTGAATGAAATAGCAGAAGAGTCGAAGCTTAATCTGGGAGGTCCATTAGCACTTGTCTCTAAAGTGTCTGAAAAGGAAGCAGTCGAAAAAGGTGATTCCGATGATGAAGAGGGGTTTATCATGAATTCGGATGATGAGGCAGTAGCTTTCTACTCGAATAACAGAGTCAAAAAGTTTTTCAAGAAACCGTTCATTCCAAAGGTGAAGCAAAGTGAGGGATAAGGTAGTTTCATGAAGAAGGATGCTGGAGAAGAGAAGAAGAAAATTGAGAAGAATGATGGGAAGGTTAATGAGGAAAAGAAATTGAAAGGAGATTCAGGTATAGATTGCCACTATTGCAAAGGAGCAAATCATCTAGCAAATGATTGCATGCTTCGTAAAAAGGATGAAAGAAAGAACAAAGTGAAGGACGAAGCGTATTATGTGGAGAGATTGGAAGAGGTGCGTTCAAAAGCGAAAAATATATCATTGGTGCCTAGAGGTGAACAGGAGGAAGAGGGCACATATCAAATCTGGTCTTCCGGATCCGATGATGAAGAGATGCGTAATCCTACGCATGGTGCCATGTATGCGAAGCTGGAGGAAGATTCTGACGAAGAGTTGACTGGTCATTGCTTCATGACCAAAAGTGCTGATAAATCTCCAATGACTACCAAGGTACGTAATATTCTTCAGTCTTTCAATATTCCTATAAGTGCATATGATTCTGAATTAATTGCTTTAGATGATACTGTTGCTTATTTCGATGCTTTGGTTATCTCTGCTAGCAATGAGGCTAAGAAATCAACTTCTCAGTTGATAGAAGTACAGAAGAAGTTAGATGCCAAGAAAATAAAAATTGAGAGTTTAGAGTTGCAAATTACAAACATTATGTGTGATAGGGATTCGTTGTCTAGTGATGTAAAACTATTATTAGCTCAACGAAACATATACTGTAACTCTGCTAAAAGACTTTATGGAAAATTGACTGCATTGCAACATTCGTGTGAAATTAGCAAGGAACAACATAGGAAATTATTACATTTTCTAGCATATGAGAGAGAGAAGGTTGATAATATTTCGTATGATTGTGAGAAAAATATTGTTGAGTTTGACAAAATTCCCGATGATAGATATGCTTATGGAATTGTCAAAATTGACAAATGTCTGGATTTAAATGAATTAGTTAACATTGTGAATGATACTTTGACTAAATAAGAACAACATCAAATTTTGATTTGGGCTAGAATTTGGGCTTTAATAGGATTAGATGAACAATAACTAATCAATGTGGGCTCAATATTTCTGGATTGAATGAAGAGAATAAGTGATTTACTGTGGGCTTCGAAAAGATATTTGGATGAACAGTGACAAAACAAAAATTAATATTTGATTTTGATTTTTCTGATTTGATCAAAAAAAATTTTATGTTGGATAAAAAATGGGGTTGAAACGGATTAGATCCAATGAAGCAAATCGATCAAAAATGAAAAACACAAAATACGAATCGAATTATGGACGTTTTGGAATCCATTTGAGAATTTGTGATACCTTTTTGACGAAACAAGATCCATTTGCAACGAACGAATCAAATTTAGAAGATCTTGGTTCTTTTGTCGGAACGAGAAAATCTCCAAACATTGTACCACCCATTATGTGAGATGTATAACTCGTTCTTCGTGTTCTTCGTGTTCTTCATCAAACCAAGAACATCTTCAAAAGAAGCACCAACACTTTTGGGTTTTGACTTCAAATTCAATACAACCTTTGGAGATTGTTGCTTTGGAACCCATATTTGCTTCACGGATTTCGAATTCACAACAACATTTGACGATTTTTGTGAATAAACCCGCTTGTTTTTGTGATAGATCTTCTTCTTCTTTTTCTTTCTCATCTTTTTGCATCTTGAAGACTTGATTTCATGAACAAACCCACTTTCCACAACATCAACTTTGTGAGTTTGAATCAAATCTTTTGGAGTTTGATACTTGTGAATTTCTTGGATCACCGGCTTTCGATAAGGAATCATTCCTTCAAACGAATCACAAGAACACAAAATATCATCGGTTTGAACTCCAATCGAGCAAAAAACCTTTTCATCTTGAAAATCAACTTGAACGCCTTTTTCTTGAACATCAAGATCATCATCAAGAACGCCTTCCCGAGCTTCACGACAATCTGCATAATATTCAAGTTTATTGCTTCCATATTTGCATTCAACACGAGAAATTCCTTTTATGACTTCTCCATCTCTTCTATTTTTTCGTCTCTTTTGATATGTTGTAACCAAATGATCAAACAAATCTTTGGTTTGAAAAATTGGACAACTAATTAATTCTCCAACTTCATTCTTTTCTCCATTTACAACGATATCACATTCACTTTTCAATCCAACAGTCAAGCTATAAAGAAGATATTCAAAAGTGCATTCACCTTGAACATCCTTACTATGTATCATCCATTTCTCCATAATTGCTTCTTTTCTTTTGAATCAAATGATATGAACTTGGGTTTTCTAGAGAGAGAAAGTGAAAATCAAGGAGATCTCTAGAGAGAGAAAGTGAATATGAACCAAATTCTAGTGAGAGAAAGTGGTACAAACAAGTATTCTAGAGAGAGAAAGTCGAATTATGGATCAAATCAAGGAAAAATTCGATTTCTAGAACACAAAACACTCTCTAAACACGAAGATCAATAAGAACATGAAGAATCACCAAATCAAGATAGCCATCAAGGATCAATTCTTGATCCAATCAAGAACACCCGCTCTGATACCAATTGTAGAGGTGTTGATTATGATGGCATGTGCGGAATATGAAAGATCTAGTGAATCATCAAGTAAAATCAAGAACATTAACACAAGAAGTAAATAATTCTTTTAAGCTCTCATTAGTTTCATAGAAAGAGTACAAAATGGGTTTTGCAAATTCTCTCTCTAAACTAATCTCTCAAAATGTTCATTAGATAAAATGAGTGTCACTCACTTCTCTCTGAAATCTCTCTAATTAGTGGAGTCCGACTTTTCCAGACTTCTATGTATTTTAGTAGGGCTCAGAAGTATCTAGGAGCCTGATGAAAAGAAGCTTTCGGGTCGAAGTTCTGTCTGCATAAATTCCCGATTTTCGCTAAAATTTATGTATGTTCAACCACACTTATTATGCTTCAAGTGTAACTTATATTTTTATTCATTGTCACTATTATAAATCTATAAATAAGATTTATCAGTGATTCTAATCATAATATTGATTGATGTACTTATGGGAATGATGTCTAGGCTAGATTTAGTGAGGTGTTTAAAGTGAGATTTCCAAACAGTATGCTATGTATACCACATGGACCCTACCTCCGATATGATCTTACATTGTGGTTCCTTATCATCTATAGATCAACATTCATTGGGATTATTGAGGGATCTAGACTACTGTTATTATATTCACGAGGAATATAAGAGTAAGACTTAGTGATATTCGTACGTAGGTCATACCAAAGGAAAAGATAAGGTGTTAGGCGAAGCGCTTCCCAAATCACAAGTCATCCACTTTAATAAGTGAGTGCATAGTTACTTTCAACATACACATAGAAACAAGTATTCTAAATGATTAAATGTTATGTGTGATTTTTTGTTATGTTTAATATATATGTGCAATATGATATGGCAATTACTTGATTAAACTGTATATTTTTCATACGTAAAATACGATTAGGTAGTGAAGAGGTATGTGAAATAATAAATGAGAGGCTATGACAGGAAAGTATTAGTTAGTGAAAGGTTGTGTGAAATAATAATGAAAAGTTTTGACCATAGTGTTACCATGCCGATGTGCCTAATCCTCTTAGGGAGTATAGATGACGACCACTAACTATTGTAGGTAGTCAAGTGGAACACTAGCAGGATCATTACATGTAGGTGTTAATGAACTACGCATTCATTTGCTGTGCTTCATACCTCACATGGTTTCCTCATTGACAATTATTGCTAACAGAATCCTCGAAGACGTATTGCCTACTTGTTGTTGATAAAGATCCTTTAGGTCAGGTCCCCTGAGATCATCATTTTAGGATCAGGAAGTGAGCATAATGGGAATGGGTAACCAGGTTGTTTGATTGCTATGAAATATATAATTAAAGATTATAATATTGTGGGTTGAAAACCCTATGTGCTCACCAGGCTCCCAAGCCTGACCTACTCAACTTCTTTATATCATAGGTATTGGTGTGAAGGTTCAGGGATATTGATGTTTGAATCAGCCGAGAGATTTATAGAGTTTTAGGCCATTAAAGACATTGATGTAAGGCTTGTAAAGACTACTTTATGCTTATGTTTTTGTATCAGTTATAACATCCCAAGCCCTTAAATATTAATTAAAAACCTTTCCTCGGAAATGCTTTTGATAGTGATATTATTTCACATTAATAAGCTTATGGCAAAACATTTGCACTAATAAAAGAATACTCGATTTTAAATAAGCATAAATGAAAAGCTTTTAATTGGTCATAAAATTTTGGATGTCACATAACTAATAGAAATTATAGCGTGTCAATGAAAACTACATTTAGAACCCTAAGAATTACTTGTTTTCGTCAACTGAATGGACAATTAATATATCTTTAAAACTTATTAGGTATAAAGTTGCCACTTATTCTGAATTGAAGAATTTTTTGGAATCAGTAGGACCACATGCGGATGAAGGTAAGGATATATTACAACTGCAAATCATGGTAACTCACCCATCTGCATACATAAGAAGATATTATAAACACAAAAAATTGACTGAAAATTTTAGAGAACCCTATACCTGATGTTGTAGCAAGTGAACATGGAAATCTTAATCAAACACAAAGGGAAACCAAATTAATGTGATAAAAACATACATAAAAGGAAGACTCTGTCAAATTTAATATGATCAAGATGAGATTCAAGAAATCAACCAAAAATACAAATTTTGCCTAAATAAACCAACAAAAAAGATAGAATTTCCCTTGTCCCATATTATCATGCCAACACTTCATAAACCTTTCTATAAGCCCTTTAATTCTTCTATTAACCTCCTTATTCCAACAAATCGCATCCAAATAAATGCAGACATGATTACAACTAAATTAAATAATTTTGTATAACAATTGACTAAAAAGCCCTTATATCCATCTATAATGTTCCAGAAAAGACCGAAATACCTTTTAAGCTTCAAACAAGTTAACCTCCTGCTAATTTTAATACCCCGTTGATGCCAAAATAAGATGAAAAATCCATGAGTCAAAGACATTTTATTTTTTAAACATCTTCTGACAATATTCCAAAAATACCCATTCTATTTATTTATTCTTCTAACTCTATCAAAACAATTACTCGCCCAACTGTTTCATCAATGTTGATGATTAAAACCATCAAACCACGTTGGAAACAACAATGTGAATTCTCAGTGGAACAATCATCCCAAATAATTGGGGTGACCACTAAGAACTGAATGTGCTTAAGGGGAAAACTTTATTTCCTAGTTTGTAAAGCCGAAAATAAGATAATTTAATAAATGTCAGAATCCTAATCAACCTTGAAACATATGAAATAAATAAAAGTATACATTGGAAACACCAAATATGACACATAATATTTAGCTTACATGTGACAGGGCGTCATTCAGCTAGAAGCTGGAAATTTCATTCCAATAAAATCAAATTATTATCCAGTACTCGAGTATAATGTTTTTCTCCACTTTGACAACCCTCTACCCTTTTCATACATGCCTGTAAATTTTAATGAATTTAAATTAATAAGCGTGTTACTAATAATTAGATACATAACAGTACAAATCCTTTTGAGGCTAGGGTTAAATCTATGTATCCTAGATGGACATGTGTTGATGATACATGAACCCCAAATTTGACCAAAGTAACACACAAACTGTCACACCCTCGGCGTGGTGGTGGAAACACCGAGCGTCATGACTTTCGAAATCATTGGCTTAAGGAAGAGGTCTTCCTGTTGAGTTTCACTCTGAATCTCCATCTTCTTTGATAGTCTGAGAATCGTTTGTACTCTATGGTTAGTCATTTACCTCTGTTGGTTGAGCTACGAATACATGTTATTTTGAGAGGGTCAACATAATCTTCCTGAGTTCACAAGTTTGGTAGGTATGAAAATACTATGTCGATGTTCTTTGGTTAGCATGTTAGCATATTTTATAGTGTTTTGGTTGTAGGATTTAGATAGTTTAGTCACTAAATCTGAATCCTAATTTGGATAGAAGACATATATTTTAGTTGTTACATTAACCTGAGGTTAGTGTTTTGATAATATTCTCATAACATGTCTGTTTCGTGTTATAGGCAATGCTTCTCAAGGCGTACCTCAAGATTCGTGGATATTTAGTTTAATGATCGTAGATCGAACTAGTTTCCTTGAGTTTTAGTGTACTATCACTACTTTCTTAGGTTGGTTCCTAGTAGTAGTCTAAGATAGTTAGATATTGTTTAATTTAAATTCGCTTGCTCGAGTTTGTGTGTACTATCACTACATATAGTATCAGTACTTTTGGACATTGTTGTGTTCAGAAAGTTATGCCTGCTATGACTTGACGTCAGCTTGTAGCTAGCAACCATAGGTGGGAGTGTCAATCCCCTATAGATCTATACATATCTCTCTCGCTTACTTAAGAATTAATGACTATAGGCTGGGTGGTAGCTGAAACTCTATCAGCGTGTTGATGAATTGTGGCTCATCTAACTCTAGTAGTGGGGGCCTCCACTGGTCAATCGTGTTGTTATTAATGTTGTGTTTATATTGTTTTACTTATTATATAAATATTATTTATCTGATACATATTTCTTTAGTGTGTTTTGCGTAGCCGAGAATTTGGGTAGAGTAACACTAGATATTAATCTTATCCAAAGATGGCTATAATAACGAGTTCAACGTTTCCTAGCAACTGGCCAGCGTAACAACTACATATGATATTATCTATCATAGTGGTTTAGCATAGCAACTAGGCATAATATTAGCTTAAAGATTTTGGGCAGAGTATTTACTGGGCCTAATATCATCCTAATGTTATGAGCATAATTATATAACTATAATTAGTAATAACTATGTAAATTTGCATTTTAGACTTGTATCCCTCCCCCCCCCCCCCGGAAAGAATTTGGAAAATGAGGCCGTGAAACTCACCTGTGAGTTATGAAACCATTGATGTAGGGTAGAAGACCCACAAGTCCGAAACTAGAAAGACGCTCGGGAGTCATTTGACATGGATTTTAATAGAGAAATAGAGAGAGGTGTGTGTTGAAGTGTGAGAAAGGATCAGTCGAGACTTGCAATTTATAGGGATTTTGATTTGTACGCCACACATTACGTGCCACGCATATGCGCGCGAAACGTACGATGTTGCCATGTGTCGAATCTTCAGTGTGCCACATCACTTCGTATCTAGACGTATCAAGTGTCAGGTGTTGAGAGAAAAATTTGAACAAACGTTAGTACAAGATAATAAGTTGCGGAGTTAAAGTTAATCTCAATGGATCTTGTTATCTCAACAATAATAATTGTAGAAATGTAAGGAAAATAAATATCAACAAATTTATATCAGTAAGCAGTAAACAAGTAGACACAAGGTTGAATCGTAAGAAGGTTTGCATGCAAACAGAAGTTAGTATAAGATGAACAACACAAGTGAAGAGGGACTCGATTAAGTATTAATGAAGATAACTTAAGTTTAAAGAGATGAACAATCTGATATGATAAACATTCAATGATCGATAGATTGATAGTTTTTAAATTGGTAAGGATTACATGAAGTGGGAACCTCTATTTATAGAGTCCCAAAAGTTAAATCGAAATAGTAAAATAATCTAAACTAACTGTCTACGGTGACCATGAATGGTTCACTGGATAATACATGGAATACAAGCAATGTCAGTTAAAGTAAACTAAGCTATCTTCATGAATATCTTCACTCTGCAGTTCATCTTACAACTCTGCGGTTCTTCAACATTCAAAATCAGTCTCTGGTAGTAGCTTCTCTGCGGTATCACCAAGTGCAGAAGTCTGCGGTTCCTTATAGTTGAAGAGGGTCACTTTTTGTTTCAATAACCTTTCCCAAAGTGACCTCTCAGCTGTTTTCTTCATATGTTCATTTTCAGGAACTTGATGATGATCCACCAAAATTTTCTAACTTCAAACAACCACTGGATTCTTCTTGAAATCTCGAACTTGACTTCATCAGTTGTATGCTTTGATCTTCGTACATAAGCCAAAGTGATATCCATTTACCTTTTTGTTAGTAGATGGATTTCAGTTATAAGAATGAAGTACTTGGGACCATCTTGAGCTTTCTTGTACACAACCCCTACCACAAGGTAGCTTGTTGCACCAAGGGACATATCTTGGAATCCTTTAGTAAAGCTTGGCACATGCTCGAAGGGAGGAAAAACGAACTTGTTGGCAAGGACTGGATGTATTTCAGCATCAATCTTTCCAAAGTCACATACCAATGCCTTTAGGAATTCACAAGCCCTTTCATATGCAACCTTCATTTTGGGATATTTTTTCAGCCTTAAGCTGAAACACCCTAGCTATCAAAAATATTTCTTCGGGGTTCATGCAGACGAAATCAGCTTGGGTTTTGATATATTCACATCCTCTTCTGGTCAGGGTGTATTGGAAAATTTGTGTTTTCATGAATTTTCTCACTGTGTAGTTCTTCATCCCGTCTGGTCTATCATTGGACTAGATATTCTAAAACTTGGAACCACGCTTGGCAGGAAAGAGATTCAAGAGTTCGAACTCCATGGGGAGTCTTCTATCATCCGGAAGGCTGAGATCAAGTGATTGAAAGACTGGGAAATATTTGGAATTGGGAGAAACTGGAATGTCCCAATAGCCATCTGATGGAGGTTCTGTGTATGTGAGATGAGGAGTGTAATCAGCATCAAGAAGTCTATGGGTTGGGTTTACCCATGAATTGATAAGGGTTTCCTCGAACGTGGTGTCAAACCCTTGTTCCTTCCAAATTTCATCTGCAAACTTGGCAGCTCTCTAGTCTCGTTTTCGTTGGGCAGTGGCAGGGGAGTCATCAGTATGATCAGATGAAATTTCTTCTTATTGAGGTGAACCCTGGGGAGTTGGAATTTGAGGAGATGACCATGGAGTTGGTTCTTTGTTGACTTCTTTGTTGACCTCTGTGGTTGGAGGTTGGCTTTGATGAGGCGTTTGTTCTCTGCGGTGCACTGGAGAAGATGGATCCTGGGGAGGAGTGATAGAGTGATTGTCTGATTGATTTTGATTTTGATTTCTTTGTTCACTTGCCCCTTTTGAGGAAGCATGCTCCATCTGTTCCTCAAATCATTGTTTCAACTCATCAATATTTTAGAATGTGGCATCAAAATGAGTTTTCATTTGAGCACACACTTGTTGGTTGTTGGGAATCGCAGGACTGAAGAGATGTTGATGAATCTCCTTTGTGAGGCAAAAAATTTCATCAACAGTTTTTTTTGTTGTGAGGGATCTTCTCAATCCCTTGATGGTATCTTGGAGTACCGCAAACCCTGTTTCGTATGCGGTATGAGTTTCATCCACAAGCTGCTTGGAGTTGCTCGCTTGGGTTTGCAGGGTTTGTTGGAGATCATTTTTCAACTCCTTTACTTCTTTGATGAAGTCTTCAGCCTTGGACATAAATTCCTTGTGATCTGCGGTTCATCGATTGTCAAGATCCCTGATACCCATTTCAACCCGTAGAACAACTCTTTCTGTAGTCATTAGTTCTCTTGTCTCCAAAATATCCACATGATCAACTAGTGATTGTGTTGAAGTTTCATTACTCTGCGGTTGCTTGGAGGAGACTGCAGCCAAGATTTTATCTACTTTGGCTTGAAGGTTGAGAAATTCTTTCCTTGAAACTGCTATCTTCTTATTCTTCTTTTTCTTAAGCTTTGAAGTGGAATGCTGAGATCCACTCGATTCTTCATCAACAATGACCATAATGAAATCGTCTGAAGGAGGAGGCCGTTGAATATCGTCAAGATTGTCATCATCAAGACCGGACATTGGTGTTGAGCAGATCTCGATTGCGGTTCCATCATCGTTTGAATCATGAGCTTCTTCAGTGGGAGGAGGTTGGAGGTACCAACAACATTCTCCATTTCATGAACCTTTTGGACAGTATCTTCCATGGTTGACATCCATTGTTGAATCAAAAGGATATCATGAGTTATTTTGGCATTGTTGAACGTGGTGGCCCAATATTTTGCCACCAGGAGAAGAGATTCCTCCATTTGTTGTTGTTGTTGAACCTGTTGAGTTTTCCTTGCCTACAGGGCCCTTTTAAAGGCTTCAAATTTTCTGATCCTAGACTCAGTTGTTGGTCGGTATCGAAACCATGAGTTGTCAGATGCATAGCCGTCAAATCATTTATTCGCCGAGGTGTCCCTCGGGTTCATGGATCCATGCACATTTGTGCTAACCATGCCTAAATTGCTTGTAAGTAATGGAGGCGGTAGAAGATTTCCAGAGCTTCCTTGGTCTCCTTGATCTAAAATCAAGTTTGGCCTCGACTCTGTTTTGGAAAGGGCTGAGAAAGAAATGCCCTACGGTGCAACATGTGTTTGTTCTGTTTGTGTGACACGAAAAAGAATGGAGTGCAACTCCTCAGGAGTAAAAACGTCCAATCGTGAAGCCCTGGAGACCTTAGGGCGACTGTTCACATCTGGATCCACTTGGGCTCCAGATGGAGGTCTCTCTCCATTATGAGATGAAACGGATACAATGTTTGTGTCCAAGTGGTGAGTTGGGGTTTTTGAGGGTGAGTCTGCGGTGACTCAAATGGCTACATGAGTCTTTTGAGAGACTCCGACATTGGCCTTGGTTTGCATATGGTTGTGACTTGGGGTGAGATTCAACTTCTTTCTTCTAAATGTGTTTGCGGATTATGAAGGCTCATCTTGGTTGTCATCGACAATATGAACAGGGGAATCATGAGCCTTAGACATATAAGGTTGAGCTTTAGGATTAGACTCTGTGGTCTTAGCCTTTCTTTTCTTTGAGGGAACAACTCCCTTCTTCAAACATTCATTGGAGTTTTTCTAGAGACAACAAGGGATTTAACCCTTTTGGGTTTGGGCTGCTGGTCCTGGGCTGCGGTAGGATGACTGGGTTTTGGCAGGGAAGTGTGATATGGGGCAATATCACTCGTAGCCATTATGTGGTCAGCTACCTCTACGGTAGTAAGTCCAATGGACTCTAAAATATACATTGGAAATCTACGAATGGGACCAAAAATAGTTTGATCCTTGGAAAGATTGTACCTCTTAAGGTCGTGAGCTGAGAACATGTTGGTGTCGTTGCCCATGCTAAGTTCAGCACCCTTGTGTAAATCAACAAGACATAATGACCAGAACCTTCCAAACGTAAGTTCTGTCAAGCCTTCCTTTGGTGCATCCTGTGAGATATATTTGACCATAATTGACTGGATTTCCAGTGTAGATGCTCCAAACGATGTCCAAAAGTTGTTTTCCCATGTTATTTGTCCTTCCTGTTCTACTTGAGAGACATTTGATCACGAAATGACAAACAAATTGTCAAACAGCAGGCAACTTGCTTTTCTTGAATTCCCATACTCCTTTGAGTTTAGCTTGATACCCCATTTGGTAAAGTGCATAAAACACATCAGTTGTGCTTGGAGAGTAGAACTTTGTTAACGGAAGAACCCTTAGATTGATTGCATCAAGAAACTTTCTTTGGTCAAAACCCCCAAAGAATCATCAATAAGATTAAGATGAATTTCTTGGGGGTTGTCATGAGGTCTGAAAGCAGAAAACGCACACTTGAACATGAATTCTTGTGGTACAACTTATGTGAATGAATCGAAAGCTCCTAACAGAGGGTGAGATGGAAGAAACTTGATCTTCAGTATGATTGCTTCATTGTAGGATGGATCATCTTCAAAGATTCCTCTGTAGTTGTTGGCTGCGATCGAAGGAGTTAGGTCTTTGATCGTTGATTCTGACCCAGTTAGTCGTGTTGAACCTGAAGCTTTGGAATGTTTCTTTGAAATTCCTAACTTCAACATTGTTGTAGGAAAACGAGTTTGAAGAACTTGCCGAAATTATTTTTGTAAGAGGTGAAAGAGATGAAGATCGTCTGTGAGTTCAGAAAGCGTAAAAGCTCACTTGGGAAGAAAATGGGGTTTTTTATACCTCCGCATAAAAAAAATTGGTATTGATTTAATTACAGCTGTTAAAGTTAAAAACCTTTAGGTTTTTACCATTATCAGATCGAATTAATATAAATTAAAAAAAATATATTTTCCGGGAAAGAGGAGCATTAAATGTTTCGACAGGCCCATGATGACACGCCGATTAAACGTGGGGTGAGAAATGGTTTATCCGTTGTAAAAAATGGGGAAGTGGAATGGATTAGACCCCAACGGTTGTGTGATGTGATTGGAAAGGATTTGCAAAAAGATTTTACAAAAGGCAAATCGGTTTTCTTTATTTTTATCCAAAAATAGGCCTGACGAGGAATGTCATTTAAAAAGAGACTGGAGTAACATGTGCGACAAAATGAATGTTTTGAAGAATGTTTTTTTTAATTTCATTAAGTAGCACACAATATCATTTAAGGCATTTATGAAGTGATGATTGCGGGTTCATTTAATGCATCTGTGGTAGCATTTAATGCGTCTACGTTTGCTGAAAGACAAACTAGATCATAAAGATATATTGCAGAGTATACAAAGTATATCGAGGAGAAATTATGAAGTGTCTACTAAGTTAGTTATTCTAGAGATATATTGCAGTGGATAAGGTGCTTCAAGAATTTGTTTTGAAAAGAAAAGAAGCAATTTATTCACACTCGGATACCTAGTGAGGTCTGTAGTACCTACCCTTTCAAGAAGAACTGTGGATCAGGGTTCATCATCCCTAATATTTCCAAAAATCCATTCAGTTTTGTGGAGTCGAGTGCTTTAGTGAAAACATCAGCTATTTCTTCATGAGTTGGCACAAAAATAAGTTCGATGTTACCTTTGAGGATGTGATCTTTGATGAAGTGGTACCGTAGCTCTATGTGTTTCGTCTTCGAGTGATGGATAGGATTATGAGAAATCACTATTGCACTCTCTGGATCACAATAGATGGGAACCCGCAGCATCCTGTACCCGTAGTCCAAAAGTTGTGTCTTCATCCAAAGGACTTAGGAGCAACAACTGGCTGCAGCCACATATTCTGCCTCTACGGTAGACAATGAAACACAATTTTGTTTTCTTGAAGACCAGCTAACTAATCTTCCACCCAAAAACTAACATCCATCCAAAGTGCTCTTTCGATCAATTCTGCATCCGTCATGATCAACGTCTATAAAAGCTTGAAGGATGAAGTCATTACCCGTAGGGTACCAAATACCCAATGCTTTAGTCCCATTTAGATACCTGAAGATTTGCTGGACTGCGGTCAAGTGGGATATTTTGGGATCTGATTGGTATCTAGCACATAAACCTGTAGCCAACACGTTGTCTGGTCGACTAGCTGTTAGGTACATCAATGAACCACTCATTTTTCGATAAATCTTTTGATCAACTGACTCTCCGGTAGGGTCAACTGAGATTCTGTACCCAAAGGCCATAGGGACCTTTGTCGAGGAGCAATTATCCATTGAAAAGTTTTTCAACAGTTCAGTGGTGTACTTCTCTTGATGGATGAAAATCCCTTGAGAGACTTGTTTAACCTGAAGACCTAGAAAGAAGTTAATCTCTCTATTCATGATCATTTGAAACTTGCTTGTCATGAGCTTTGCAAATTCATCCACCATTCCCTGATCCGTTGAACCGAAGATGATATCATCCACATAGATTTGAACAAGCATCAAATGATTGTCATTTGCTCGTGTAAATAAAGTGGGATCAATCATACCTCTTTTATACCCTAGAGAGACAAGAAACTATGAAAGAGTCCCATACCATGCTCTTGGTGCCTTCTTTAAACCGTAGACTACTTTCTCCAGCTTATAACAATGATTTGGAAATTCTGATCTTTGAAATCCTGGAGGTTGTTGCAGATAGACTTCCTCTTTCAGTTCCCCATTTAGGAAAGCACTTTTCACATCCATCTGATGGACCTTGATGTTTTTATGAGCTGCAATCGCTAAGAAATTACATATGGCTTCTATCCTAGCAACCGGTGCATATGTTTCATCGAAATCAACACCTTCAAGTTGACTATACCCCTTTGCAACTAAGTGTGCTTTGTTTTGTATCACCACACCTGATTCATCTAACTTGTTTTTGTAAACCCATCTTGTACCGAAAATAGTGTGACCTTTAGGCTTTAGTACCAATTTCCAAACTTTATTACGTTCAAACTCAGCAAGTTCCTCTTGCATTGCAATGATACAATCAGGCTCCATAAGTGCTTCTTTTGTGGTTTTGGGCTCGACAGATGACATGAATGTTGCATAATGACAATGGTTATTTAAATCAGTAGAAGAACAAGTTTGAATACCTGAAGACGAGTTTTCGATGATTTGACCCGGTGGGTGATCTTTTGTCCAAATGTGTAGACGAGATTGCTAATGGTCTGCGGCTGCGGTTGGGGGAATATCCTCTATGTCCGAGGACTCTTTGAGTCTGCTTGTTGAAGTTAGTTCCCTCTCGATGTGTGAACAACCCACAGATGAATCTTGGACTATTGGAATGGGATCTGCGGTAGGTAATGAAAGTTCCCCTTGGATTCTAGATGGGAGTTCCCCATGAACCAATGACGGTTCCCCCTGATCCATTGACGTTGGTTCACCTGGACCGATGAGTGATTAATTATCCTTGGATCCATTCTTGTATCAATGTTTTCAACTTCTTCATCCTCAGAGTCTTCAGACAGGTTTGATTGATTCGTTGGTTTGTAGGTAGGTTTTGGAGAAGCATCTTCAAATACTGGAACCTCGATGGTTGTAACTTCCAAAGGAACTGAACTTTCCCCCTCAACCGGCAAGGTGAAAGTATTGACGGACGTTTCTTCAGACATGATAGGTCCAAATACTTATGCATGTTGTTGTTGGGCAACTGGAGACACCAAAATTTCTGCATGTCTCTGCGGGATCGTAGAGATCATCATAGTTAACTTCAACTATGTTTAACGGACCCGATGAGGTTGGGATATCACGTTCCAAGATGAACTTTGTTTCTGTTGAAGGATAAGTGTTGCGGACGTAATGGTCATCAAATTTTACATCAAAGATTTCGATTATTAGTATTGTACGCCGTATGAGAACCTTGTATGCAACTTTGTTGGTTGAGTAACCCAGAAAAACACCCTCATCTCACTTTGGTGCAAACTTTTTAAGATGATCCTTGTTGTTGATCACGAAACATCTGCACCCAAAAATATGAAAAAACCGGACATTGGTTTTTCGATTGTTGAGACCTTCATAGGGAGTTTTGTTGAGGCATTTGCAAATGATTCTTTGATTTTGAACAAAGCAAGCAGTTGCCACTGCTTCTGCCCAGAAGTAGAGAGGTAAATTGGCAAAATTCAGCATCGACCTAGCTACTTCAACCAATGTTCTATTCCTTCTCTCAACTACTCCATTTTGTTGTGGTGTGTAAGGTGTCGACAAGTTATGACTGATTCCCTTGGAGACTAAAAAGCTATTCAAGAGCTGATTAGTAAACTCAATGCCATTATCACTCCTTATCCATCTGACTGGTATTTTGATCTGGAGCTCTATTTCCTTGACGAAATTGATCATTTATCTACGGTGTGTCTGATTTGAGTCTCAAGAAGAAGACCCAAGTGAAACGAGTAAAGTCATCAACTATGACCAGAATATATTTCTTGTGATGAAGACTGGATACAATTGATGGACCACAGAGATCAATGTGAAGTAGCTCTAAAGGTTCAATGATTGAGGAATGAAATATCAGAGGATGGCTACCCTTAATTTGTTTACCACACTCAGATGCTAGGCATAATGTATCATTGTTGTACTTCATGATTGGTAGTCCACGGACTAACTGTTCGGTTACAAGGTTGTTGATGTATCTAAAGTTGATGTGAGAAAGTTTGTAGTGCCATAACCAACTTACTTCAGACACTGTTTTGGATAGAAAACACAACAACAATTTGTTGAGGCGTTTGAAAATGATGCTTTGATTTTTAACAAAGCATGAAGTTTCCACTGCTTTTGCCCATAAGTAGAGTGGTAAATTGGAAAAATTCAACGTCGATCTAGCTGCTTCAACCAATGTTCTATTCCTTCTCTCAACTACTCCGTTTTGTTGTGGTGTGTAAGGTGCCGAGAAATTATGGCCGATTCCCTTGGAAACTAAAAAGCTATTCAAGAGCTGATTAGTAAATTCAGTTCCATTATCACTCCTTATCCGTCTGACTGGTAGTTTGATCTGGAGCTCTGTTTCCTTGATGAAGTTGATCATGATCTGCGGTATGTCTGATTTGAGTCTCAAGAAGAAGTCCCAAGTGAAGCGAGTAAAGTCATCAACTATGACCAGAATATATTTCTTGTGGTGAAGACTGGCTACGGTTGATGGACCGCATAGATCAATGTGAAGTAGCTCTAAAGGTTCAACGATTGAAGAATCAACTATCAGAGGATGGCTACCATTAGTTTGTTTACCACACTCACAATCTGGGCATAATGTATCGTTGTTGTACTTCAAGAGTGGTATTCCACAGACTAACTCTTCGGTTACCAGATTGTTGATGTATCTGAAGTTGACGTTAGCAAGTTTACGGTGCCATTACCAACTCACTTCAGACACTGCTTTGGACAGAAAACACAACTGTGGTTTGCCAATGATCAAAGAGACATCCAATGGATACATTGTACCTTCGGCTTTAGATTTGATCAAGCAAGTGTTTCTGTCATTCCTTATGATATAGCAATATTCACTATCAAACTCAACCCGATGACCAGCTTTGCATAATTGACCCATACTGATCAGATTATGTTTTAGACCTTCTATGTAAGCAACTGGTTGAATAGAGAAGCTCCCTGTAGTCAATACTCCACAAACCCTGATGATTCCATTTGCGTTATTTCCAAAGGTGACATGTCCCCAACTACTTATTGGCCTGAAATCTCGAAGGTATTCCAACCTTCCTGTCATGTGCAAGGAGCAGGAACTATCGATTAACCATTCTTCTTCTTGTTGCTCCTTACACATTGCCTACACAATTAGTTGGTTAGTTTAGGCACCCAAACAAGTTTGGAGCCAGTGGTAACGTGGGAAACTTTCTTAACATATGCATGCATGTGGCTCTTGGACACAAATTTCTTTTTCCATGTTTGTTTGGAACCACGATGAGTCACATCTTTTGGAGTTTTTCGAGTGGATTGGACCGGTCTTTGATGGAAGTGGATAAAAGAAAAAAAGATAAGTTCTTTTCATTGATCCACAGACCATACCTAGTCAACAGTCTGGAGGGTGTGGTCTTTCGTTTGTGACTAGTCCGAGGTTGGTGTCTCTTGGTATTCTCCATTGAATTTTGAAAAGGTTTCTTGAAAGTAGTTGTCGAAGGTTTAGATCTTTTGACTGATGGAAGGGATTTTGAAGTTTGTGAAGTGTGTAAAATACCCTTCATTTTTGTGTCTTTTAAGGAATTTAATGATGTTGACTTGACCCCTTTTTGAAAAATTTCAGTTTTGTTTGAGTCAAGATATTTAGTCACTGGACATGACTTTTTGCATGATTCATCAACTGCAGTGGATTTTGAAAAGATTTTTGCAGTCGTGAATTTTCAAAATTCCTTTTGTTTGAAAACTTGATCTGGTTTTTGAAATTTTTGTTTTTGGAATCAGCTTTCCGCTTTTCACATCGGGATCTGATCTCCTTTTTCAGAACCAATTTTGCTTCTTTCTTTAGTGGGACAACATCAGAAACATTTGGTTGATGTTTCTTGGAATTCTTTGTTTGAGGTCAAATTCGAGGACTTGAGTCATCAGAACCAGTAATATCATGACTTTGACAACATTGTCCAAACTCAAAATTATTAATGGGTAGTTCATGCAAGATGGGCTGAAGAGTAGTTGTGCTTTTCACTGGAGTTTGCGGTAGAGAAGATTGTACTACCGCAGAGAAAGTATTTGGTGGTTCTTGATTGGGACATGTTTTGGAAGATAAGGATGGACAATCTACGACTAGTTCAGGTCCTTCCAAAATAATTTCTTCATCCACATCTGAACTGGACTGAGAACCGGCACAAATTATTCCAATGATGGGTAAAAGATCATCTAGATTACCTGAGGATTCAGGAAAAATTTCCTCAATGACACAATTATTACTAAGTTCATGAAGTCTACCGAAGTGGCATCTTATGTCTTCGGGAAAATTTTTGTCATTGACTGGATAATGAAAAGTCCTTTCTGGTGGGACATAAGGACGATCGGCATCAAACCGGGGAGGAGTGTTCTCATCGGTAGAGTGCCCATTGGACCATCCCTAATTATAAGTGTTGTCTATGGTCACATTGTTAACTAAATTCTCAATTGCTTCAGTTTCATTAAACAATTTTTCTATTAATCGATTCAAACGCACAATCTCTTTTCGGACAAGATTCTGTTGATTCAAAGCAATATCTAATTGAGTTTCACTTAACATTCTAGCATTTTTTTCTAACAACAAGTCTTTTTCTAACATAGTGATCTTAATATTTTTGTCTTCTAGTCTTCCTCTCACATGGTAAAGCTCTTGTGTCGCTATGTTCTTTTCACTAGGGCTTTGTTGTAGTCTGTGAGGACGGCATCACAAGTGTCATTAAGGCTTTCTAAGTAAGGTTCATAATCATGCATGTTGTAATCATTAGACTGAATCATAATTTTTACCTACTCGACGATGCTGAGAGTTCTATCTTTTGCCATGTAGCAGTAGTTCCTCTGCAGGTTCATTGATCCGTCTTTCTCACTCGTTGCCACCATGCATATTTTCCCTTTCTTGTTGTTATTGTCAATCTCTTCATCTTCATCACCCGATGACACACACTTGATGATCCCTTCTCACTTGAGCAACATAAGCTCTTGCCTTTTCTTTTTCCTTCATTTCTTGAGCATTCTGAGGTAGAATGCCTTGTCTTTTACCACGTTTGCTTACACTCTTTGGTAAAGTGATTTTTCTTGTGACACTTATGGCAAAAAATGACTCCATCTTTGTCTTTGGTAGTGGTACCAGAGTCTGAAGTTTTGTTGGTCTGCGATGGCTCTTTTAAAGAAGCATTCTATGGTTGTGAAAGATGATGAGGATTTTTAGGATATCTTGGGTGGTTACTCTGTGCGTTGAAATTGCGATTGAAAGGTGGTTTGGTGAGCTATTGGTTTTTTTTATGAAAGGATGTTGGTGGGAGTCTATTGAACTGTTGGCTGACCAGGGCAATGGCATTCTGAAACTCTTCTTCGTCATTAAGTTTTGAATCAGCTTCATACGACTGCGGTGAGTTGTCATATGAGTGTTGGTTTGATGATTCTGTGGGATATGGGTACTGAGGAGTTTTAAACTATGGAGTTTGATCCATCAAAGCAAGTGGTCCATCAAGGTTTGCATATTCCATTAACACAGTCGATTCTTGTGCCTGAAGTTCACCATATAGCTTGAATAGTGAGAGAGTTTGGATATTTCTATCTCCTTGGACTATCATCTTAGCAGTAGTCTAATGTCTACCCAGACCATTTGGACACTGTAGGTTTGTTTCGTGGTTGCTTCTTACAGTGCCAGCGTTTGAAAGTTTGGTGATGATGAGGTTGAATCTCTTGAAGGAGTCATCAAGGCTTTCACCTGGTAATTCTTTAAAGTTGGTGAACTCATTGAGAGCTGTTGTAAGCTTCTTGTCTTGAGCCTGTTCAGGCCCTTGATAGAGATTTTTTAGAACATACCAGATCTCTTTTGTAGATTCACAGTTGATGATGATGTCCAAGTTGTCAGGAGCAACACCACACAAGATTTCATAGAAGGCTATTGCATCTTTCTCCATCTTTTCTAAGTCATCATTGGTGTTAGGGTTCAAAGTCAAGGTTGGATGAGGCTTACCTTCTTGTATGTGTAAATAGGTTGAGTTTTTTCCTATAAGTAGGAAGTGAGTGATTCCCATTATGAAAAAAAATGATCATTTTGGAGTGTTAGATTAGAGAGAGAATTTGTACAAGACCCACTTTGTATGTTCTTTCTAGATCTAATAAGAGCTTAACAAGATTTATTTACTCCATGTGTTCATGATTTGTATGATGATTCACTAGATCTTTCATATTCCGCATTTGTCATCATAATCAACACCACTAGAATTGGTATCAGAGAGGGTGTTCTTGATTTGATCAAGAACTGATCCATGATGGCATTCTAGATTTGGTGATTCTTAATTTTTTATCTTTGATCTTCGTGTTTTCTTCACTAGAATTCAAGTGATTTTTACTTTCTCTCTCTAAAACCCATTTCAAATCACTTTCTCTCTCTACAAAAACTCAAGATCTTGTTGATTGATCAAATATGGTGTTCTTGGAGTATGATTCTTGGGTTGTGATCATTGAAGATATGAAATACAAAGTCAACGAATATCAATTTTATGGGTTATTGTTAATCGGGTTAATTTCATGGGAAACTTTGATCTCTTATGGAGGTTTGAAGGATGATCATGGAAGATTGATATTTCAACCTCTTTCGAAGATTGAATGCTTGTATGGACTTTCCAGGCTCATGTTATTTTCAAGTGAAAATCGAAAGGAATGAGAATAAAGAGATTTGTTTAATAAGAGATACATTTCTCTTGTTCAAAACCCAAGTGATCTTCATGCTCTTAAGTTTGTGGAAGATGTTCTTGATGTTCTTGAAGTCCATGACAAAAAGATTCAAGTAGATTCTCATGAATTTGAAAACGTTTTTTGCTCGATTGGAGTTCAAACCGATGATATTTTGTGTTCTTGTGATTCATTTGAAGGAATGGTGCCATATTGAAAGCCTTCAATCCATGAAATTCACAAGTATCAAACTCCAAAAGATTTGATTCAAACTTGCAAAGTTGAAGTTGTCAAGAATGAATTGGTTCTTGAAATCAAATCTTCAAGATGCAAAAAGATGAGAAAGAAAAAGAAGAAGATGATCAAATGCAAAAACAAGCGGGTTTACTCACAAAAATCGTCAAATGTTGTTGTGAATCCGAAATACATGAGGCAAATTTGGCTTCCAAAGCAACAATCTCCAAGTGTTGCATTGAATTTGAAGTCAAAATCCAAAAGTGTTGATGGTTCTTATGAAGATGTTCTTGGATCGTTGAAGAACACGAAGAACAAGTTGTACAACACGCATCATGGGTGGTATAATGTTCAAATTGAAGATTTTCTCGTTCCAACAAAAGAACCAAGATCTTCTAAATTTTATTCGTTCGTTGAAAATGGAACTCGAATCGTCAAAAAAGTATCTCAACTTCTCAAATGGAGTCCAAAACGTCCATGAGATCTATTCGTATTTTGCGCTTTTCATTTTTGATCGATTTGCTTCATTGGATCAATTTCGTTTCAAACCCCATTGTTAATCCAATTTATTTTTTGATTGGATCAAACCCCAAAAATCAAAATCATATTCTCATAATTTCTTTTTTACTTTCGAAATCAATTTTTGTTATTATTTTGAAATTTTCATCACTGATCATACAATTGTATGATTAGCCCAACATTTCGAATTTTGATATTGTTCATTATCGCTCACATTGAGCCCAATAATTCGAAATCTTAATTGTTCATTGAGCCCATTTTGACAAAATCCAATACTATTCATTTATCTAGCCTAATTCGCTAATAATCTGATACTCAAACTATTGTTTGAAAAGTCAATAAAATCCGATGAAGAACTGTTAACCATAAAAGTCAAATCAGTTGAATCAAAAATCGATTTGAGTTGGAATCGATATTTACTTGGTTGATCATTGATTGAATGCGAGTCGTATTTGGTTCAAAATCGTATTGGATGTGTGCTCGATTTTGACTGGTTCTTGAATTCATTGTTTGAAGTCGATAGTTGGTGATATTATTTGATTACGAATTCGACTGATACTCTTGTTCGATTCGATGAAGGATACATCTTACTTGGGACAAAGCCTCATAAGTTCTATAATTTGATTTCCTATTTCGACTGAGAATTGAAAGGTCAAACAATAAAGTCAAAGTCGTTTTTTTCTTGTTCGATTTCATTCTCGAATGGAAATCCTTGGAATGAAAACAAAGAAGTGAATCGATACTTCCTTTAGGTTCCTGTGATGTCGATGCTTTTGGATTTTGATAACGAAGGGTCAGTATTTTGAAATCAAAAGTTTAGAGGTTCGATAGATGATGGTCAACGTCTTTGGAATCAGTGGTTGAAGGATTGGGTGTTTTCAAAATTTGGAATTAACTTAGAGTCTGTATTCGATTGTTTTGTTGTGTGATGTTCGACAGATCAAGTTTGAGTTGGAGTTAGGTATCGATTATTGTTGATTTTGGCTGATTGAAAAAGCGAAGAATGTATTGTTGGTCAATGGTTTGAAGTTCGCTTTTGGAATCGATGGATTGATTATTGATTTCGAATGTTGATGGTTGATGTCGTTTTCAAAGGGTGATGGACTGGAAATCGACATTTTGAGAAGTCGATTGAGAACGAAGCGTGAATGGGTTTTACAGTCAATAGTTGATTGAACGCGAATGGTTGAATTGTTTGGAGTCGTTGATGTGTGAAGAACTGTAGTCGATGGTTGAATGAAAAGCGAAGAAGTGGTTTTGATAACGAAATGGGAACGCTGTATACTGAATTCGTTATTGATGGTCCTTTACTGCGTTTTGAAGGTTTGATTATTGAGAAGCGAAAGGATGATTTTGAAGTCACAAAGTCTTGATGTCGATGGTAGCATGTTGGATTTGGAAGGATGAGCATTGAGATTTGGAAACAGGGTCATGGTTTGATGTTTCGAAACGGGTAACCTGAGAATCGATAGTCAACACTGCTTCTTGGGGAGTTGATTTCGTAACTGGAACACGGTGATCTGGGGAAGAACACAAAGAGTTTCAGTTTGCACCCCTAATCTTTTCACGAATTGACACAAATGGTCCAGATTTGACATTGGAGTAAAAATTGTGAAGAAGGATGAAGTTTCTCATTTAGTCCCTGCAATTTCGATATTTTGGCAAAAATAACCCAAATTCGAAATTGGACTAGCAAAGCTGAGGAATTGAAGATTTTACAAGTTTAGCCCCTGCAGTTAATGCGAAGTTACACTTTGTGTCCAGTTTCGCAAATGGGGGAGTGTTTCGCATATTTGGTTGTTTTTGGCGCAACGGGTCCCTGTAGAATTCAGAAAGTGACAGTTTTTTCCTGGTTTTTGGAAAATCTTGCAACTCTCACCCAAAAGTCGAAATTTTTTCCAAATTTGGAAATTTTCCGAGGTTTTTTCGTGATTGTTTTTCCATGCAAGTTTTTCGATGTTTCATTTTTGGCACACATCAAGGGGGAGTTATGTGAAGATTAATCCTCAGGCGCTTCTCACCCTTAATGGGTTTTATAATAATTTCTTTGATTATAAAAAGGGGGAGAATGAATAGTAGGTATTCGAAGCTTCGGGTATTCATTTGCGGATTTGAAGACCGGTGTTACTTCGAGGGGGACTTTGGTCTTGATCGCATAAGCTCGTTGGATATTGAAGCTGGGACATCCAATCCTAACTTTGAGGGGGAGAATGTTAGGGTGCAAAGTCACGCTTGGATGAGGCTTACGTTCTTGTATGTGTAAATGGGTTGAGTCTTTTCCTATATATAGGAAGTGAGTGACTCCCATTATGAAATGATCATTTTGGAGTGTTAGACTAGAGAGAGAATTTATACAATACCCAATTTGTATGTTCTTTCTAGATATAATGAGAGTTTAACAAGATTTATTTACTCCATCTGTTCATGATTTGTATGATGATTCACTAGATCTTTCTTATTCCGCACATGTCATCATAATCAACACCACTACAATTGGTATCAGAGCTCATAATTCACACTACAGTTGGTAGGTCTATTAATGGCTGCTTGACCTCCACCAAGTCTTGCTTGAGCACCGTCTGATGCAACAGGAGTGAGAATAGATACATGAGGTCCTTCTTCTACAGATCTCCACACATCTCTAGCGAGCCTCTTTAGATATCTTTCCATTCTTTGGGACCAATGATGATATTCACTTTCAACAAGTATTGGGGCTCTATTAGAACCACCAACACTGTTTGAAACGTTTAGAGAATAAGCTTGTGCCATTTTCCTTCTTTTTTTTATTTTTTCTTTTTTTTTTTAATTTTCTTATGAACTTTAGTGGTATAGAAGGCCTTTTAAATAAGAGTTTTGAGAACAAAAGCTTCGATTTTTGACAGGAATTAAAAGGAAACCACTTTGGCTCTGAGACCAATTGTTGAGAGAAAAAATTGAACAAACGTTAGTACAAGATAATAAGTTAGGGAATTAAAGTTAATCTCAATGGATCTTCTTAGCTCAACAATAATGATAGTTAGATTGCAGAAATATAAGGAAAATGAATAGCAACAAGTTTATATCAATAAGCAGTAAACAAGTAGACACGAGGTTGAATCGTAACAATGTTTTCATGTAAACACAAGTTAGTATAAGATGAACAACACAAGTGAAGAGGGACTCGGTTAAGTATCAATTAAGATAACTTACGTTTAAAGAGATGAACAATCTGATATGATAAACAATCAATGATCGATAGATTGATAGTTGGTAAATTGGTAAGGATTACATGAAGTGGGAAGCTCTATTTATAAGGTCCCAAAAGTTACATAGAAATAGTAAAATAATCTAAAGTAACTGACTATAGTGACCATGAATGGTTCACCGGCTAATACATGAAATACAAGCAACATCAGTTAAAGTAAACTAAACTATCTTCATGCAAATCTTCACTCTGCGGTTCATCTTACAACTCTACGGTTCTTCAACATTCAAAATCAGTCTTCGGTAGTAGCTTCTATGCGGTATCACCAAGTGCAGAAGTTTGCGGTTCCTTATAGCCGCAGAGGGTCACTTTTTGTTTCAACATCAGGTATGCGTGGCGCACTGAACACTAGCACGCGTGACAGTAATATTAAACTTTGAAATTCCATAACTCTCACGTACGAACTACGGTTTCTACGACTTTCGTATATCCTTGTAGATCTCATCGATCTCTATAACTTTCCTTTTGGTCGTTTTGTCTAGTTTTAAATATCGTTTTTCGACATGTTTTTATTACTGTTAAAAAACATATCTCCCTCATATCATTTTCGTTTTAAGAATTCTTTTCTCCATAATTTCTACTTTAAGTAGTACTACGTTTGTCTAGTAGGCGACTTTGTCCAAAAGTGGACCAATCTCTTTGTATTTTTCGTCGTTGTAACTTTATTAGTACGACAAACATTTATTTACTATACACCTCATCTCACTCATAATGTGTTGGATTCTTGCGAAATTTGTATTTTTGGATTTGTGGTAGTGTATAGAATCTAAATATGTTAAACTGCTCGCAAAGTATCGCGACTTTTTGAGCACTTCTTTTAGAGCCTATCGCTTGACGTTAATAAGAGTGATGCTTGACGTTGTTAGTTTATTAGATTGTATTAACGTATTTTGACGTTGGTTTTCGACGACGTTTCGGGGGCATCTTTCCTGGGTCGTCACATCCTCCCCCTGTTGAAGGAAATTTCGTCTCCGAAATTCAACTCGTATTGCTTGAAGCGAAGGCACCTGGTTAGATTTTTAGCTTTTGGAAATGATTCTTATGGCGTAGTCTTAGAGAAGTGTTCTCTCTTCTTAAGGTTTGTTTTTGCAATGAGGTTGGGATCCGTTGTGAGTTTTGTTGGGTATTTGTTTGTTAGTGAGGGGTTGTGAAGTAGTTGGAAGTGTATTCCTACTTCTATTTGTTTTACACCAAGAGGAAATCCATTTATATTTTTTTTCATACTAATAGGAAATCCATTCCTGTTTTATGTTACACTAAGAGGAAATCCATTCCTATTTTGTTTCATACTAAGAGGAAATTCATTCCTATTTTGTTTTACACTAAGAGGAAATCCATTCCTATTTTGTTTCACACTAAGAGGAAATCTATTCCTATTTTGTTTTACACTAAGAGGAAATCCATTCTTATTTTGTTTTACACTAAGGGGAAATGTATTCCTACATTTTTTTACACTAAGAGAAAATCCATTTCTATTTTTTTACACTAAGAGGAAATTCATTCCTATTTTGTTTCACAATAAGACGAAATCCATCCCTATTTTGTTTTACACTAAGTAGAAATCCATTCGTCTTTTTTTTTTACACTAAGAGGAAATCTATGCCTACTTTGTTTTTACTAAGAGGGAATCCATTCTTACTTTGTTTTACACTAAGAGGAAACCTAAAGTCTTACTGATCAATCATGTTAAGGTTCCTTTGAACCACTACTTTTTCGTTTCGCGATCTTGTCATTTATGTTTTAGGAGTGTTTACGAGTTTATTTTGAGTTGTGGATTGTGGTTTATTTTATAAACCGTTTTATTCTAGACGTGGTAGTTCTTCTTGTCAGTTTATCTTATGCTAATGTTACCTTCGGACACTTGGCCTGTCTTAGTTGGCTTTTGTAGAGTTTGCTCAAGTTTCTACTTTTAACTAAATGGTGGTAGTTCTCTTGAAATGTTAGGTATTTAACCTAGTGGTTTTTTGTGAATTTCTTACCTTGATTAATGTGATACACTTATTAACTAACTCTGTGTGTGGTAATTGTTATCACGAGGGTCGGATTTCTATGGCTTCTAGTTATATAGCCTTTCATGCCATGGGTTTTGTTTTTTGTTTTCTATCCTGTTTGAATGGTTGTGTGGGCATGAACTCATGGTGTGGGTGTTTCTCTAGGGCTACATTGTATATTTCCTAAAATGGCATGTTCTATCTTAAATGGTTTACGACCTTCTTAATCCTTATAGGTCTTCAAGCCCTTGGGTTTCTATCTTTTTTTGTGCTTTTTCGCTCCTCAATTTCCTAGTATGGTCGAGTGGGCGACGTTTATGCTTATACTATGTTTGACACATTTTTTCTACTATGGTTAGAGTTTTATTATCATTACGTCACTCATACTTTTTATAGTGGTTGGAGGTTGTAGTATTTATTTCTAAAATTCAAATCTTAGTATCATACTAGTTGAGTGATATACTATAGGTGATAATCTTAACCTAACTCTTTCTTTGTCACACCCCCGAACCAGACGGCGGAAACGTCCGGGGGCTCGTGTGACTAACAATTGAATAATCATCATAATGAATATACATGAATCATAACACGATCATCACCAACATTACATAATACAACTAGCATTGTTCACATCAAGTACATTGTAAAATACATAAGTTCGAATTGTTAAAAGTACGATAAGTGTTGTTACATAAACCAAAACCATACACACTTGCAAATCTTCCAACTTAACGATTACCTGAGAATACAAGTTATTTTGAAAACGGTCAACATATATAATGTTGGTGAGTTCATAAGTATGTTTGAGTAAAAGTCTTTGTATCTTTCATAAAAACCCAGAAAATCCGATATTTTCTGTAAAATGTCTGAAAATGTTGTGTAAATCAAGTATAAATGCATGTGTGAATTTCATAGTTATAACTTATATGAGTGTAGTTTAGTTTCATTGTATAGTGAATAAGTGGTAAATGTATATGAATAATTTCCCCAGAAAATCCGATATTTTCTGTTTTATAACAACGTCTAGATTCTTGTATTGTTAAATAAGTCATTTTGCATTGACACAATCGAAGAGTTTATCTTCGAAAGGTTACTTTTGGTATTGAATCCCTATATGAGCCGTTATAACCATGCATGATAATCACTAGGTCGCCCGTCTTGGTATTTTTCCAAATGCGGGTCTTGCTAAGGATTTTGTCGCCCTAGACTGGCCTAGTCTAGCTGTAGCGAACAGCTAAGGCGTGGGGGGTCACCCTGTATAGATCTATACACAAACTCCCGCTTTCCTACCAGGAAACTCTGATTATAACTACATGCTACGATTGTACACTCAGAGGTGCCAACCGACATGTCTCATTAGATTTTCAACCCCTTTTTGTACTATGTTTAATGTTTACGTATATGTGGTATGTTTTTGTATTCGAAAGGTACATATATAAGTATACGATGTTTAATGATTACACAATGGTATAGTTATGGCCTACTAACATGTGAAACTTCCATTCCAAACCCTATTAGCATGTAATTAGGCCACAAAGGCCCAATAACATGTAAAAAGGGTAATTTAGGCCCAATAGGCATGTAAATGGGCCACACAAGCCCAATAAACATGTAATCCATAACTTAGGCCCAAATTAACATGTAACTGGGTCGCAAGACCCAATAAACACGTCATGGAAAACATTGGGCTCAATATACACTTAATTGGGCCCTTAGGGCCCAATGGCCAAGAAATGTGAATATTAGGCCCAATAAACAGTTATCGACGTGTTTCGTTCGTTTGTATTATTCTGTTGTTTGTTTTAGCTTGAGGTTTACTAGATTGATGATAAGAAGCTTTCATTTTGTAAAAAATGACATTTTTGGTCAATACTCCTCCAATTTTTAATTAAGGCCCAAAGTTTTGTAAAAATGACACTTTAGTCCATAATTTATAAAATTTTGTAACTTTGTCCCAAATGTTTGGAATTTCATGGATTTAGCCCAAAAAATTATATTTTCACATTTAGAACCCTGTTTTGTAGAAAAGTACCTTTTCGGCCCCTTGTTTGTAAAAATTTACACTTTCGGCCCAATTTTGGAAAATTTTACATTTTTGGTCCAATTTGAAAATAAATGTTATTTTCACCCCTAAATTTGGTTTATTTACATTTATGACCCAAACTATGGCCAAATAACATTTTTAACCCCAAAACTTCATTTTTTCGCAAATTGGGCCCAAAACCGTGAGGCCCAAAAGTGTTGGCCCATTAAGCTTAAATTTGCATTTATGGCCCTTTTTAAAGTATGTTTAACATAAAAATACATTTTTATACATGTAGGACCTGTTTGGACCTTATAAAAACATAAATGACACTTTTTGCCCTTATCTTTTGTTTTCTTGACAATTTTGACCTTTAACAAGGTTTTTGTTGAAATCTTTTGTATCTAAAACGTGTATTTTTTGGATTAGGTGTCTAAGCCCATAACTATAATTGGTATGTACTTGAATTGATAGCAGCACAGTCCTTTTGGGTTGCCCTCAAACCTAGCAACTGGACAAGGAAATTATGAAAGGAGAGATATTAATTTATAAGATTAATAAATTAATATAAATGATTTATTAATATGTTAAAAGATTAATATATTAATTAGAAATCATTATGTTTAATTAATAGTTAGCCAGAAATTAATCAGAATTAATTTTGGGGTTAAAAGTATTAATTATAAAGTGCAGGGACTAGTTTGCAATTATCAGATAGTTGAGTGGAAGGCTCCAGAACCTCCTTGGAAGGAGGTGGACGAAATCTATAGGGGAAACCCTAAGGATTTCGTCCAAGGGGATTTAGATAAGGCCTTTGGATTAGCTTAGGCCCCCAAGCAAAGGAGTATTAGGGTTTTCCCTAAACCCTAGATCCCTCAGCTACATAAGGAGCCTCCCAGCTCCTGAATTCGCCTACTCCTTCATTGGTGAAACCCTGGGGCCGAAAATTGCATACTCCCTCTCTATCTCTCTCCTTCTAATTTCCTTCTTGCTAGGTCTTGGGTGTGATTCCATTAGAGGCATTTCATTTGTGGTGCTAAGCTTCCAAGAAGATCAAGATCAAGATCTAGAGGATTGTCAATTGTTTGCTATAACAATTGAAAGGTATGTAACTCTTAAACTCTAGTTTGTTAATTTCGAAATTAGCCTCTCTCCTCTAGGGTTCTTGTTTTGTAATTCAAAGTTATATGTTCAATAGTTAAAACATAGATCCAAAGTAGGTTGCATGTGAACTTAGGAATTGTTTTCTAGTTTATTTGTTTCACTTAAAACCCATCAGTGGTATCAGAGCCATTTTTTGTTTTAAATTGAATTGCTATAATAGTTGAATTGCAAATTAGGGTTCATAGCCATTAAACCCTAAAGGCCAAAATTTTTGTTTTTAGGGTTTTTGGTTCAAAGGGTTTTTCGAAAAAACCTAGCCTCCATGAACCCTAATCGAAATTAGGGCTAGGGTTTTGGAAAACCCTAGCCTCCTCCCTTAAATTTCGAAATTTGCTTGTTATTTTAGGGTTTTATCTTATTTTGGATAATTATTACTTGATTGGATAATTATTGCTTAATTGGATAATTGAAAAAAATAAGGAAATTATCCTTTACCCTAATTTTCGAAATCTAGAGGGATAAGGATTAGGATTAAATTAATTGTTTAATTTGATTAGATAATCGTTACAAGATTTAATAGATTAATTAAAAGTTAATTAATAGATAATTATTAAATCTAGTTATTTGGTTTATTTTAAATTTAAATTAATAGTTTAATTTTTCGAAATTTATATATAAACCTTAAAGTTTTAAAAAGTTTAAAACACACCTTATATATGTATTATAATTAAAAGTTTAATATTATATATGTATAAGAATATGGTTAGTCAAATCGCTAGTATGGCTCATTCACGAAGCTAGTCTATAAGGGGGTATAAGGAAACTGCCTATAAAATGGTAGTTGAATGGGTGTCCACTCTCACCCACCGCTTCCTTGATTAGTGGAGAGTTGTTAGCAGAACGGGTTTGATAGGATAACTACATCTCATTAAAAGTATAATGTTATTAAAGAAAGTACTAGAACATTATTTTACAAAATCCCAACTCTAGTTACTTTAGGAAAAATGTGAAAAGTATGCTAATCCATGAAATTGCACATTATGCTTTATTGGTCGTTAGTGGAGCGTGTGTGGTTAACCAGCACACTAAAAGGCACCAATAAAGAGTAGTAATGAGTATCTCATAATTGTCATTTTGATGGAGCATGTGTGGTTTACCAGCACATCAATAGTTAATGATAAAGACAATGAGGTTACTAAGCACATTTGCATGGTTATTCACATCTTATTTGTGATCCTCGGCATCCCAGTCACAAATAGAAGAGCATAATCTGAGATTAAAACATGCCATTGAATAGTTTCAATGTATCTCAAAAGAATTAGGAATTTCACTTCGTTTATTTTGTCTAATAGTGGAATTGGTGAATCGTCATTCACCTACCTTTATGAAATTTACACTTGGATCTCGGCATCCCATTTCTAAGTTGTGAATCTTCATAGTTGGATCCTAGCCTTAATATCTCTTTTGGGTGTTTCATTAAGGATTCAATCGACTAACTTGATTTCTCCCGTTTTGTAGATGTCTGAATCTAACCATGGTCTTCCCAAATCCAAAGGAAAAGGTATTCCTGCTCAAAGTGAAAGTCTGTTCCACAATGAAGGTGAAAGATCAATCCCTGCCATGTGGACTAGCTTGATTTCACTTCCTCCACCTCCTCCTGTTGTTCTCCCAAACCCACAAGACTGAAGGATTGAAAAGTTCAATATCACTAAAGCCCTATTGGCAATGAAACATGAAGATGGTAAACCCGTGTGTGCTCACGTCCTAGGGATGAAATCACACATCGATAGGTTGATAATGTTGGGTGCGACCTTTCCCAAGAAGTTGGCTGCGGACTGGGTTCTTCAGTCACTCCCTGAATCATATAATAAGTTCAAAAGAGAGTTTTATATGATGGATCTTGACGCAACCCTCATTGACCTAACTTACATGCTTATTGCTGCAGAATCAGAAATGATTTGGCAAATCAATGGAGCGTATTTGTTTGGTGAATCAACCAACCATGCTTTCAAGGACATTCCAAGAGAACCCACCTGTTTCTGCTGCCACGAGAAGGGGCGTTGGATACAAATCTGCCCTGAGAACCTGAAGAGTCCAAGAGATGGGAGAGTCAAGGAGTATAGCTCTGCTTCAGGTAAAATCCACTATCTAACTCCATTAAGTTCCTATTCATTGATTCTTAATACATAATGTGATAAGATTACATTTGAATGTTTTGCAGGATCAGAGAAAAGAGAGGAAGCTTGATGGAAGAGCAAGATGAGTCTGATCACGAAGAAATGGATCACGATCGCATGGATTCGAAGATTAGATTTTGAGCTTAGAAAGTTATGATAGATTTGTTAGGAATATTTGATTACATAGTTTTTCAGTTGATTTTGCATTGTAAGGACATGTTTTCCGCTGCTTTTATGAATAAAATAAATTTTGTTTTGAATAATTTTATATATCCTTGCAATGAAATTGTTATGAAAAATTGATGTTTGTGTATTACTACAATGAATGGATTTGATTTTTAATTATGTTATTTGTGGAAATGTCGAGAATTTGCCAAATAAGGGAAGATTCTCATCGCCCAAGTTTCAATTGGACAGAAACTTGGAATCATACAACTAGGTTGCGTGATGAATGAGAAACTTCATATTTGGAAATTAGACTAATTCTTTGGCAAAGTGTCAAGAGAAGGACTAGGAGATCGAGTACACTAGGTTGTGCGTTGATCAAGTCCACCACAAGAGTGATAAAGATATTCATCATGATTTACTAAAGTTTAGTAAATATGGTTATACTTATAAGATTAAGTATAATTCTGAGTTGATCGAAAGAGTTTCAATCAATAGCAGAACGAATAAGAAGAATCAAGTAGGCAGAAAGATAAAAGTTTCTCTATTCTAAGAAGAAGGGAGAGTACTTTTTATTGTGTTTTATGATAGGTCTTAATGATTAAGAACTATTTCTCAATTGGTCCTCTAAGTGAGTCTTAGTGCATTTGCATGTCTAAGAAGAGGAATCGAGAATTATGGAAATAGTTAAATCAATAAGTCAATCATACTTCGTTCCAATATCAAGTCTTAAGAGTCATACTCCAAGATTGCGACTTGAGTGACACGTCTTTAGTAGGTTTATAATACTCAACAAATGTGGAATTGGAAAACGTCTTCTTATTCCTACACATTTGAGATTGGTAAGTTGTGATGTCTTGGATAAGACAAAGATCAACTAGAACCAATTATGTGAAGTGATAGTCTTGATAAAAACTACACTAACTCTTGAATATTTATTTTGTCAGGGAATGTTTCTTGACAAGAGAATCTTATATGTCAAGGAGTCAATGGGAGTCTTAATGGTCTTGAAAGGTTTCAAGAACAAATCAAGAGTTAAACCTAGTTGATCATCACTAGCACACGACTTGAGGTTTAAAGCCTATCGTGGATGACATACTCCTTTTCTGTGCCATTCCAATTGAGTTAATTATGCATGTGAGTTCTATGAGTTCTCATGTGAATGCATAAAGACAAAGCACCTTGATCAATGGAAAGTACATTGATAAGTAAGGATGAGTTGCTAAACCACTTGGAAGACATGGTGGGCACTCGTGTTACCATGAGGCAAGAAATCGAGATTGAGCACGTTCGGTCCATATGAGTTTGGATTTGTCACAAACTTTGTTTTTTGGCAAATTCACATGGATAGGAACACATACACCATAAAATCTAAGTTGCATAAGGTTTCCCTCCTTCATGAAAATGATTGTGAGGAAATGCTTTCACTAAGAGAGATTTTAAGAAGACAACAATTGTGAAACTTGTATTCTCAAATTCGATTATGATTACGACATCCCTCTTCATAGTTCGAATTGTGAGATTTAGCAATTAGTATGAACATTTGGGACTTAGTAACATAAGTTCTGAATTTGTCTAGACACACATATGAGCTTTCTAAGGCAAATGTGTATGAGTTTAAGAAGCTTAGATAAAGTCTTATCAAAGCATTAGGTATTAGAAATATGAACTTAAGGAATTCAATAAGCATTGTTTTCTGGAAGTTAAAATTGTTTTCTGAATACATGTCAAAGCTACTGGGAGCATAAGTGTTATGCTGGTAAGAAAATAATCATCATGTTAGTGGGAGCATGATTATTATGGTAAGTATTGCAAGTTAGCAATATTAATTATAGAAAACAAAGATTCACTTTGCAAAGTTGCAATGGTTGAAAAGTTGTTTTGCTATAATTAAGGGAGAGAATATTATACTTCGTTTCAAAATTCTAAAGCTTAGATCGAGAAACGTTAATAAATTTAGTCAAGGATACATAATGCATTCTCAAAATTCGATTATGATTACGGCATCCCTCTTCATAGTTCGAATTGTGGGAACAGGGCACATAAAATATTGTGGCAGAAGGATGATAAAGTATCACGTCTTTATGTGAGACATTATGCATCGTGTCCAATACGCTTCGGGTATAGGATCGATTGCATATGCTGTAATATTTGACCATTCTAAAATTTTCCAAATGCCTAGGGCATTAAGAGGGAAAAAGGGACTAGAATCGGTTTTGACTAAAATAATTAAACAACTATCAAAGGACGATCTGAGGTTCACTGAGGATTTGTCGCTTGTGAGTAGTTGGAAGTATAGTACTGAATGGACTATATTGACATTATTATGAATAGATAAGATTCTATTAAGAATGAGTTGTCATATGGCAAATATGGAAATGTTTCCATTAATGGGAGTTGGATATTCAGAAATATGTCTAGATTAGAAACTTTTATGCGAGAAGGATGTTCAAAGGAATGTACTTTGAATGTGAGACTTCACGTCTATGGAATTGTCTTGTAACAATTTCCGATAGAATACCTTGTAATTTCATTAGTCGAGTCTTGGTAACTTTTGTGCTATGACATTACGAAAGAATCATTGCATAAAATGTTAGAATCTAACATATTCTAAAAGTGGTAAGAATTTGGTATTCTTATACTAATAATAAGGATTGGGGATTGTGAAATGAAAAGTTTTTCAATTGATCTATTTCACAAAGTATGGACCATAGGAAACCAAAGTGTGCATGCTTGGAGCATGGGACAATTGTGGTTATAATTCGAGTAATAAGTTGATTTTCTGAAACAATAAGCAATGAATAATGAGTAATCAATATGGTGTTTAAATAAAAGTGTTCTTATTTACGCTCAAAAGCTTTGGGGCCACATAGGATTAATATTATTATTGCGTTTCACTTTGCATGTTTTGACTTCCTGAATAATAAGATTGTTCAAACTCCACAGTCGCTCGTACTTTTGGAAGTAAATAGTGAATCAAGACTGTCGTGAATTGGATTGCAGATTGTCTAAGGATAGACATGGCAATAGAATTGCTGCAATGTTCATGAGTACTCAGAAATTGAGATTTGAGTATTGGATAAACCCTCGCTCAGAGTATCACTTCATGGAATTCATCACGAGTAATACTGAGACGATAATATCTTATAATCTTGAAACGAAGATATATGAGTTGTAATTTACAAAGTCGGTTATACATTGGTGATACGAAAACGCATCAGTAACTTGGTGTTGTAAAACGTATTGTCATGTATAATTTGATGAGTAAAAGATACAAGCATATGAGTCAACGTTTATTCGTTCCTTTTTCCCTAACCGGAAAAGCGATATCTGTGGGCCCCTCGATGATTTGGTGTTGACTTATGTACTGGGCCCAGCCAGGACTAAATTGATGTGTTCAATTAGAAGTCCTAAATCATCACAAATCAGAAATCGGGAAACATAGATTCCGGACAAAGAGATTGATTACATTCCATGTCTTATGTCTGGGGATATCTTGCAGAACGAAGGATTATATGATCACTTATCTAAGGACACGTAACTGACTGGGTCAGAGTTCAACAACAGCTTTTGGAAGCTACAATTTGCTGGTCAAATTTAGAAGTCATACTAGCAATTATAGTTACAGACTTATCCAAGTGGGAGACTGTTGGATTAGGTGTCTAAGCCCATAACTATAATTGGTATGTACTTGAATTGATAGCAACACAGTCCTTTTGGGTTGCCCTCAAACCTAGCAACTAGACAAGGAAATTATGAAAGGAGAGATATTAATTTATAAGATTAATAAATTAATATAAATGATTTATTAATATGTTAAAAGATTAATATATTAATTAGAAATCATTATGTTTAATTAATAGTTAGCCAAAAATTAATCAGAATTAATTTTGGGGTTAAAAGTATTAATTATAAAGTGCAGGGACTAGTTTGCAATTATCAGATAGTTGAGTGGAAGGCTCCAGAAACTCCTTGGAAGGAGGTGGACGAAATATATAGGGAAAACCCTAAGGATTTCGTCCAAAGGACTTTGGATAAGGCCTTTGGATTAGCTTAGGCCCCAAGCAAAGGAGTATTAGGGTTTTCCCTAAACCCTAGATCCCTCAGCTATAGAAGGAGCCTCCCAGCTCCTGAATTCACCCACTCCTTCATTGGTGAAACCCTAGGGCCGAAAATTACATACTCCCTCTCTCTCTCTCCTTCTAATTTCCTTCTTGCTAGCTCTTGGGTGTGATTCCATTAGAGGCATTCATTTGTGGTGCTAAGCTTCCAAGGAGATCAAGATCAAGATCAAGAGGATTGTCAATTGTTTGCTATAACAATTGAAAGGTATGTAACTCTTAAACTCTAGTTTGTTAATTTCGAAATTAGCCTCTCTCCTTCTGGGTTCTTGTTTTGCAATTCAAAGTTATATGTACAATAGTTAAAACATAGATCCAAAGTAGGTTGCATGTGAACTTAGGAATTGTTTTCTAGTTTATTTGTTTCACTTAAAACCCATCAGTAATCACTTTTGGCTTGATAATATGATGTATATAATGTCATAGTTCATAGATCTTTGCTAAATAATACTTAAAATTTCGAGATTTGTTAAGATCTAACACATTTTTACCAAATAAACTAAGTATTCACACAAAACATGCATATAACACATAGGTCTACACATTTTACTTGTATTCTCCCCCAAAAATCATATGAAAACCAAAAACAAGGGGGTATGAACTCACCTTTGCTTGATGTTTTGCTTTTTGAAGAAGAAGTGGAAAGAATTTTTGGTCTTAGCACACCTTTGTTGTGGATCTCGAGTTTAAGAAGCTTCAAAGATGTGATCATGGAATAAAAACCATGTAAGGAGTTTTTCATGTTAAGATGAAAGAAGATGCTTGTTTTTGGACAATAACATACCAAAGATTTGAATGACTTGATGAAGATCCTTAGAATCCTAGCAAATTTTTGAGATATTGAAGGAAGGAAGAGGATATTTTAGAGAAGTTTGGAGAGAAATTTTCAAGTGTGTGAGTGTGTTTTGGCTCTCGGCCGAGAGTAGAAGAAGAGAGGGGATAGAGGTAGTGAGGTGACTAGCATGGATGTATCGGGGTCCTTGCATGAATACATGTTGAACAAAATGGAGGTGACACCTCCAAAGTCAACCCCCCCTCCCCAATTCACTTCCTTTTCCTTTTTTTTTGATTTATACATGGGCCGAGATTTTGGGCCAAGAAGAAAGGGTGGAGTGGTTTGGGCCCATTAACTTTAGTTAGGATATTTGGATCCTAAACATCAAATTTTTCAGCCCATTGGGCTCTTGGAAGCACTCACGGTCCAAATAGAATAAAAAGAATGGGCTTATGGCTTACTAAGGTTAATTGAATTAGTTATGGCCCAATAAGGCCCATTAGGGTTAGTATGAATCATTCTAGACCCAAATGGTCCAAAATGTTTTAGATTTCTGAATTGGGTCCAATTAGGGCTTCTAAGTCCAATAAAGTTGAATTTGGATGCTTATTGGTCCATTAATCCCAATAAGGAAATCCTAGTCCAATATGGACTTAAACCATGGATCTTAGGGCTTCAGACTCTTTGATGAACATGAATGGTGAATCTAAATGAGCATTGAGTGATATTTACTTACAGTGTATGTTTTACAATAGTTGAATGGTTACACAAGAATAGAATTTCCTAGCTAAAATGGCAGTTGTGACATCATCCCCCCGTTAGAGGGAATTTCGTCCTGAAATTATTTTGAAAACTAGGATTGTGAAGGAAAGAATAAGTGAGGGTACTTTTGCTTCATCTGGTCTTCACGTTCCCATGTGAATTCCGGTCCACGTTTTGCGCTCCATCGAACCTTCACGATCGGGATGCGACTTTGCTTTGTACGCTTCACCTACCTATCCATAATCTCGACTGGTTCTTCGACGAACAGGAGGTTGTCGTTTATCTCAATCTTTTCCAAAGTGACTACAAGGGTTTCATCTGATAGACACTTTTTCAGATTCAAGACGTGGAACAATGGGTGTACGTTGCTGAGCTCGGTGGGTAGTTGCAGCTTGTAAGCCACTGGACCAATCCGGGCAAGAATCTCGAACGGTCCAATGTACCGCGGGTTCAATTTTCCTTTTTTCCCAAATCGAATCATTCCCTTCCATGGAGAGACCTTTAATAGCACGCGATCCCCGACTTGAAATTCTAGTGGCTTTCACTGCTTGTCTGCATAGCTCTTTTGTCGGTCTCGCGATGCTTGAAGTCGAGCTTTGATTTGGACTATCTTCTCGGTTGTTTCACGAATGATTTCGGGTCCTGTAAGAGCACTGTCTGGCGATTGCCCTTTTGGTAGTTGAGTGTCACCCAACTCGGCCCAGCATAGGGGCGATCTACATTTACGACCATAGAGAGCCTCGAAGGGAGTAACCTTGATGCTCGTATGGTAACTATTGTTATAAGAGAATTCGATCAGAGGCAAGTGGGCATCCCATGATTTGCCGAAGTCAATCACGCAAGCTCGGAGCATATCCTCGAGTGTCTGGATGGTACGCTCACTCTGACCATCTGACTATGGGTGGTAGGCGGTGCTCATATCTAGCTGTGTTCCCATTGCCTTCTGAATAGATTGCCAGAATCTTGAAGTAAATCTGATATCTCGATCTGAGATAATAGATACTGGAACTCCATGGAGTCTCACGACCTCCTTGGATTCGGGTCAGCTTTTCCATCTTGTAGGATTCTTTTATTGGCAGGAAATGAGCGGATTTCGTCAATCTATCGACAATTACCCAGATAACATCCAATCCGTCTGCTGTCTTTGGCAATTTGGTCACGAAGTCCATAGTAATCCTTTCCCATTTCCACTCGGGTATCACTGGTTGTTGCAATAGTCTCGAGGGCTTTTGGTATTTCACTTTCACCTTGGCTCAAGTAAGACACTTGCCCATAAAAGTAGCTATCTCTGCCTTCATATTAGGCCACCAATATTGCTGCTTGATATCCAAATACATTTTATCTGACCCCGGATGAATAGAATATCGCGTCTTGTGGGCTTCATGCATGACTTTCTCTCTGAATCCCCCAATTTTAGGACCCCAGATTCTATTCATGAAGTAGTGAGTTCCATCGTCTCTAGCTTCGAGCTCATTCTCCATTCCTCGTGGTGATCAACAGAGTCTTCGCACGACGACTTGAATACTCCAATCTGCTCAGGGCATCGGCTACCACGTTAGCCTTGCCTAGATGATATTTGATCTCACACTCATAATCATTTAACAGCTCAACCCATCTTCGCTGCCTCATGTTTAGTTCCTTTTGATTTAGAATGTGCTGGAGGCTCTTGTGGTCTGTAAAGATGGTGCACTTGGTACCATAGAGGTAGTGCCTCCAAATTTTCAAGGCGAAGACCACCGCCCCCAGTTCGAGATCGTGCGTGGTATAATTTACTTCATGCGTTTTCAGTTGTCTGGATGCGTAAGCAATTACCTTCTCTCGTTGCATGAGGACACAACCTAATCCTTGATTCGAAGCATCACAGTAAACTATGAAGTCTTCGGTTCCCTCCGGTAAGGATAGCACTGGAGCACTACAGAGGGCTTGCTTCAAGGATTGGAAGGCAAACTCTTGCTTTTCGGTCCATTTGAAGGGTACGCCTTTTTGGGTCAACGTGGTGAGGGGTTTGGCTATCTTGGAAAAGTTCTGAATAAATCTTCGGTAGTAACCTGCAAGACCCAGGAATTGGAGAATTTTTGTTGGCGTTGACGGAATTGCTCAGTTTTCGATTGCTTTGATCTTGGAGGGGTCCACATGTATTCCTTCCTGACTGACTACATGGCCCAGGAAGTTCACACTGCGGAGCCAGAACTCGCACTTGGAGAGTTTCTCATACAACTTTTCAGCCCGTAGGGTTTCTAAAATCTGTCGAAGGTGTTGGCTATGATATTCTTCGCTTCTAGAGTACACGAGAAGATCGTCGATGAAAACGATCAAGAATTTATCAAGGAATGGGCGGCAGACGCGATTCATGAGGTCCATAAATGCAGCGGGGGCATTTGTTAGACCGAAGGGAATTACGACGAATTCGTAATGACCGTAACGAGTTCGGAAAGCAGTCTTAGGAATGTCCACATCTCGGACTTTGAGTTGATGATAACCGGATCTCAAATCTATCTTTGAAAAGTAACTAGCTCCTTGAAGCTGGTCAAATAGATCATCGATTTGTGGAAGTGGATACCGGTTTTTGATGGTGAGTTTGTTTAATTCCCTATAGTCGATGCACATCCTAAAGGATCCGTCTTTCTTTTTAACGAAAAGAACCGGAGCTCCCCATGGCGAGAAGCTGGGTCTGATGAATCCTTTATCCAGGAGTTCGCTTAGTTGGCTTGATAATTCTTCCATTTCAGCAGGGGCCAACCTATAGGGTGATTTGGCTATTGGAGTGGCTCCAGGCACTAGGTCGATTCAGAATTCAATTTGTCGTTCTGGGGGTATTACCGGAAGATCTTCTGGAAACACGTTCGGGAAGTCACACGCCACTGGGATGTTGTGAATGCTTGCCTCCTCTTTGGTTTTATCCACCACATGAGCAAGGAATGCATAGTTCTTCTTTTGTAGACACTTTTGTGCCTTGATACATGAGATAAGGCGAAGGTTTGCGCCGGGTTTATCTCCGTAGATAATTAGGGTTTCGTGATTAGGAAGATGAAGGCAAACGGCCTTCTCGTGACACATAATATCGGCATGATGGGGGCTCAACCAATCCATGCCGATGATCACATCAAAACTCCTAATATTTACTGGCATCAAATTTATTTGGAAAGAGTGTTTGTTTAGTGTTAACGTACATCCTATATAGATATCTTTTGTTGTTTCCAATTTCGCATTAGCCATTTCCACCGTAAAGGCTTGATTGAGCTTCTAGGGTTGTTGATTTAGCAAGTGTTTGAATTTATTACTTACAAAACTTCGTTCTTCCCCACTATCAAATAGGATGCATGCATACGAGTTGTTAAGTAGGAACGTACCGGTGACAACGGCTGGGTCCTGCACTGCTTCACCCTGACCCATTGTCAACACTCTCCCTGCTGCTCTTGCCCCTTGATTGTTCGCATTGGGGCAGGTTCGCCTGAGATGCCCGGTTTTCCCACATCAGTAACAAGTATAACTGGCTCCAGCATTGGTGTTGTTGTTATTGTTGTTGTTGTTGTTTGTCATCTAGTTCTGTGGAAGCTGAGTCCTACAATACCTTGTGCAACTCATCTCTCTGTACTCTCCATAATGATGGAAGTTGCATTTGTTACACTTGGGAAGATTTCCTGAATACTGCTTTGAAGCATTTGGCATGGATGAGGCTGTAGCATGTGGTCTGGTGGTAGCTTGTGTTGCAGCATGGACAGACACTGTTTGTTGCTTTTTAGACGATTCCGAGTTTTGCTTCTCCCCTTCTTGTTCTCACCTTCTTTCTTGACCGCCACTTCTGTTGTTTTGGCACCCTTTTTGTTACCGTGATCATACAGTTTCTTGGCCAGTCTCTTGGCGCTATCAAACGTCTCGGGGTTTGCCGCAATGACATTCCCTTGGATAGGCGCAGTCAATCCCCAGATAAACCTCTCAATATTTTTCCCTTCGGAGGTGATCACTCCAGGACACAGAAGAGATAGTTCACTAAACTGGATATGTATGCGTCGATATCGGAGTTTTGAACCGTGAGGTTCCACAACTCTTGTTCCATATTCTAAATCTCACCTCTAGGACAGTATTCTGCTAACATCATTTCCTTCAGCTCTTCCCAGGGCATCATGTTCGCCACCGGAAGTGTCATGGCCTCTACGTGGCCATTCCACTAGGAGAGAGCTTGGTCAATGAACGTGCAGGCTGCGAACTTGACCTTACACTCATCCAGACATCCGCAGATTCGAAGACGGATTCTACCTTCTCGATCCATCGCTTCAGGGCTATTACGCCTCCTATCCCATTAAAGGTCTGAGGTTTGGCGTTGGCGAAGTCCTTGTAAGTGCATGATCGTGCGGCTCCGTGGTTTGCCCCTTGATTGGTGCTTCTGGCTCCCTGCCCGTTGCCTTCTCCGTTGTTTCCATTACGAATATGCGCAAGTGTTGTAGTGACCGCAACAGACACTGCTGCCTGGAATGCAACCGAGTTTATCTCAGGTGGGGTCCGTTTTGCGTTGTTTCCACGGTTGGGTCTTTGAGGCATCTTTCTGTCATGGAATGGAAAGATGTTGAGTGCCTATTGCTTTGCGAGTTTGTGATCCTATAGACTAGGGGTGTAACTGTTGGGTTTTTTGCATTCTAACACTCCTAAGATGTACATGCAACCCTGGAAAACCTTGGATCTATGTTTGACTAAGATACATGCAAAATTGTTTTTCCAAGGTTCATAATCCTATCTAGCATACATTGGAACTTTTGAACATAAAAGTTTGCTGAAAACATACCTTGTAGTAGTTTGGATTCCTTGAAAACCTTGTGAGCCTAGCACCTCAAGTGTGATGCCTCAAATGTCTCACACAACACCAAATGCATTTGGAATAAACTTTGAGAGAAATGTCACACTACTTGAAATCGGCTAGCTCTCTTCTTTCTTGCTTAAGTGCCGATTTTGGTGAACATATGGATCCTTATATAGTGTGTCACAATTAGGGTTACACCATGTAAACCCTAATTGTCATGACCTTTCATTTCCATGACCCATGGGTTCTATAAACACCATGGATCCTATGGGTTTTAGCCTAACTTGATAATCCATGGAGCATTAGCCCACTATACAAGTATGAGTGATTTACACAATCAACCCATATATTTAATTAGTCTTCTTTTGATCACTTAATTAATTCCAAATTAATTCTTGATCAATACTAATTAAATAATACTATTAATATATTAGAACTTATAATATATTAATAAACCTTAAGTGTTATTTCTCTCATTTTGGTCTATCCAAATGCATGATGCCATGCAACCCAAATGGACCATGCTAATCGGGTCAACTACATCCCAGTAATAGTTATCAACTTAGACACCTAATCCAACAGTCTCCCACTTGGATAAGTCTAATAACTATATCTGCAAGAATAACTTCATGAACCGATCAACAATCGTAGCTCTTTTAAGGTCTCGCGGAACTGAGATGATGATGATACGCCATTTTAGATAAGTGATCATATAATCCTCTGTTCTAGATATCAGTCGGACAAATACATGGAACAATGTCTTACTTATTGTCCAGCAGTTTGTTTCCCGATTTCCGATTTGTTTGACATAGAACTTTATTGAACAGATCAATCTTACTTCTGACCGGGCCCGGTGCATGGTTCAACACAAAATCATCGAGGGGCCCAGATATCGCTTCCAATCCAAGAAGGAACAGATAAACTTCGACTCATATGCTTGTTCTACTACTTGTTGAATTACACACAAAGGCACGTTTTATAACATCGAGTTACCAATGCGTTTAGGTACAATCAATGTATAACCAACTCATAGGCAATAAGTCATATCTCTAGGTTTGAAGACTTATATGATATTACCGTCTCACGATCATTCGAGATAAATTCCATGAAGTGATACCAGTGAGCGTGGGATGAATCCAATACTCAGAACTTATGAGCACTCATGAGTGTTGTAGAACCACTTTGTCCAACATCTTAGACCTCTACAAGCCAACCCATGACAGTCTTGATTCATATCTACTTCCAACATATGACCGACTGTGGATGGTTTGAATAACTTAGTCATTCAGGAAGAACGACTTAGTTATTCTGGAAGTCAAAACATGCAAAGTGAAACACAAGAATAATCGAATCAACTATGGTCTCAGAACTTATGAATATAAATAAAAAGACCTTTTATTTATCACCATATTGATTACACATTATTCATTGTATACTGTTTCAAACTATCAACTTTATAATTGAATTAAAACATTAGTTGTCCCATGCTCCGAGCATGTACACTATGTTTTCTAAACACTAGTCATGCCATACACCAAGTATGCACACTATGTTTGTCTAAACATTAGTCATGCCATACACCAAGTATGCACACTAAGTTTGTCTATGATCTTTACTTTGTGAAATAGATCGACTGAACATTAATTCCAATGATACTCATTACACAATCCCAAATCCTTACCGCAAATGCACGAATGCCAGATTCCTGCCATTTACTTAAATCTGTTAGATTCTAAACTTATATGCATTGGTCCTCTTGTAATGATTATGCACAAAGTCACAAAGACTTGTCAACAGACATTACAGAGTAGTCCAATAGAGACCAACTCCATGGAACCGAAGTCTCATATTCAAAGTTCATTGCCTTTGAACATTCTTCTTGCATTAAGTTTCCTAACCTTACACAGATTTAGTGAATAACTTCCACCTATGGGAATATTTCCATACTCCCCTTTGACTATTACTCCTGAACAAGAGTTGCCTCTCTTCAGAATATGTCAATATGGTCCTTCCAAAATTAACACTATACTTCCAACTGTCTCTGAGCAACCAATCTTTGGTAAACCTTAGATTGTCCTTGACAATTGCTTAATCAAATTAGTCATATCCAGTTCTACTACTTTCCCTCTTAATGCTCTAGGCATTTTGGAAAAATTTAGAACATATTAATATTATAGCATATGCAATCGATCCTATATCTGAAGCATATGGGAAACGATTCATAAAGACATGATACTAGACCAGTCTTTTGCTATAATATTTCTATTTCTATTTGCCAAGTTCTCATTATTCAGATTATGAAGAGGGATGCTGTAATCATAATCGAATTTTAGAACGCAAATAATGGACCCATATATAGAATTTCCTTATGTTGAGCCATTCCAACATAAAATTCATATATATATCCTTGACTAAAGATGATTAAAACCTCAATCTAAGCTTTTAGAATTGAAATGAAGTATCATTTCCTCTCCCTTAATTATAGCAAAACAACTTTTTCCCAATTGAAACCTTTTGTTTTCTATAATTAACATTGCTAACTTGCAACACTTATTATAATTATCATGCTCCCACTTGCATGATGATTATTAGCATTAAGCTTATGCTCCCACTAGCTTTGACATGTACTCAGAAATCTGTTGGACTTTTAGAAATCAATACTTTATTGATCTTCTTACCAAAGTTCATATTTCTGATACGAGATGATTTGATAAAACTTTATCAAAATCATACACCTTTCCTTAGATAGCACACATGTGTGTCTATATAATTTCAGAATTATGAAAAGAGATGCCGTAATCATAGTCTCAATTGTTTAGACCTTTGCCATTTCTCACAAGTCCATGTTAGTGTGCCGGTTAACCACACACGCTACACTAACGACTTTGAGAATGCAAATATCACAATTGCTATTTACATAAAATCTACTTAGTGAAAGTGTTTCCTCACCATCATTTTCATGAATCGGAGAGAGACCTTATGACACTTAGATTTTATGGTGTATGTGTTCCTATCCATGTGAATTTGTCAAAACCATAATCACCAGACAAGGTTAGTGACAAATCCAAACTCATATGGATTGAACTTGTGTAGTCTCAACTTCTTGCCACCTGGCAGCACAAGGGCCTGCCATTGCTTCCAAGTTGTTATGAAACCAATTGAGAACTCTCAGAACTCATATGTAAAGCCAACTTTAACTGGAGTGGGCACAAATATAGGAATAGGTCAACACGATAGTTTATAAACCTCAAGTCGTGTGCTAGCGATAAACTATAGGTTTTTTTTCCTTTCTTGATTAGATCTAGAAACTTTTCCAAGATCTTTAAGACTCCCGCTGTCCTTTTGACATATAAGACTCACTTGCCAAATATTCAAGAGATAGTAAGGATTCTTTATCAAGACAAACACTTCACATAATTGGCCTTAGTTGGTCTTTGTTTTATCCAAAACATCACAACTTACCAATTGCAAATGTACAAGAGTAGGACACTTTTACTCTTACATTTGACTAGTGTTATAAACCTTTCTTTAAGATATGTCACTCAAGTTAGAATCTTGGAGTATGACTATAAGATTTGTTTTGGAACGAAGTATGACTCACCTTCTTGATTTAACCATTTCAACAATTCATGATTCCTCTTCTTAGCCATAAGAATTCACTAAGATGTCCTTAGAGAACCAATTGTGATATGGTTTCTTAATCATTAATATGATCACTAAACATGATACTAAAGTACTCTCCCATCTTTTCATATTTGAGAAACTTTTATCTTTCTGCCTAATTTGATTCTTCTCATTCGTCGTGCAATACATCGAAACTTGTCCAATGTTTCAGAATTATACTTAAATTGGTAAGTATAACCATATTTACTCAAGTTTAGTAAATCATGACGAATAATCTTATCGATCTTTTGTGGTGGACCTGACCAGTGCACAAGAATGTGTACTCGATCCCTTAGTCCTTCACTTGACTCGCATATAAATGTGAACAAGGAAATAGTCTTAATTTTCCAACGCTGAAAGTTGTCATTCATCATACTATACAACTTTCATGATTCCAAGTTTTGGTCCAATTGAAACCTTCGGTGATGAGAATCTTTCCTTATTTGGTAAATTTAGACATTACCACAAATGAAAGAATCAAATTCATATTTCCATTATTACTAGAACCATATAAACATCAATTTTCCATAAAAGCCATTGCAAGGAGATATAAACTAAAATAAAATCAAAATTTTATTTATTTATAAAATGCAGAAAAACTTTTTCCTTACAATGCAGCTTTAAATGAAAACTATGCTATTACATATTTCCTAGCAATCTATCATAACTCTCTAAGTAGTAGCTCAAGAATCCAATCTTCGAACCATGCGATTGAAATCCATCTTTGCGATCAGATTCAGCATACTCTTTCTTTAAGTGTCCTTCTCTTTGTTTGATTCTGCCAAACACCAAAATGTAATCGAGTCACATTTTGTATTAATAATCATCAATAAGGAACTTAACAGAGTTAGATAGGGGACTTACCTGAAGTAGAATCAAATTTTCTAACTAGACCTTCTCTCAGATCTTTCAGATAGTTAGGGCAGCTTTGCAACCAATGGCCCTTCCTATTTGGCAATAGAACCATATGGACCCTTTGGGAATGGTACACAGGACTATCTCAAACTTAGCATTTCTCTTTACCATTTGGTCAACCGTGTTGACTATGGTCGATCCCTTTCCATTGGGAAGAGAACCGACACATCGATTGAGGGGTAAACATTAAGGGTACCAAGTAATTTGCATGGTTACTTCACACCTTGTTTTATGATCCTCGGCATCCCAGTCACAAAACCTGAAGGGCTCACTCGAGATTGAAACATGCCATTGAAAGTTCAATGAATCTCAAGGATCTAGGAGTTTCAAATCCAATTAAAACCTAATAAATTATTTCATTTTTCATGGTGGAAATTGGTGAATCGTCATTCACCTACCTTCAAATATTTTATAGCTTGGATTACGACATCCCTCTTCCAAGTTATAAAATATTGTATTGGGTCCTAGCCTTAATATTTCATATTGGGTGTTATATTAAGGACTTTAAATCAACTATCTTGAATATCTCCCAAAAGATGTCTGGTTCAGACAATTATGATCTTTCCAAAACTCTTGGAATAGGCTTTCCTAATGAAGATGATGTCCCGTGACTGGAACATGGAAATCATACTTCAATTCCTCCACCTCCTCCAATTATTCTCCCTAACCCACAAGTTCAAGGTCACTCAAGCCCTATTGGCAAGCGAGGTCTATGTGTGATCACATCTTGGAGATGAAGTCACATATTGACAAGTCGGGAGAATTGGGTGTCAAAGTCTTAAGAAAGTTGGTTGGTCAATCACTTTCTAAGTCACATAGTGAGTGTCCTTTGGGACTACTATGGAAAAGACTATGACATGACCCTTAATGATCTTATCTATCTGCTTGGTACTGCTAAATCAGAAATGATTTGGAGCTCTGGTAAAGCAAAGTTGATTAGTAGATCAACTTCCCAAACTACCATGGACATTGACAAATTGATGACATTGGAAATCCAGAAAGCTTTCTCTTCCCAATGGAAAGGGATCGGCCATATTCAACTCGGTTGACCAAATGGTAAAGAGAAAGGCTAAGTCTGAGATAGTCATGTGTACCATTCCCAAAGGGTCCATATGGTTCTATTGCCAAAAAGGAAGGGCCATTGGTTGCAAAGCTGCCCTAACTACCTGAAAGATCTGAGAGAAGGTCTAGTCAGAAAGTTTGATTCTGCTTCAGGTAAGTCCCCTATCTAACTCTGTTAAGTTCCTTATTGATGATTCTTAATACAAAATGTGACTCGATTAGTGGAGCGCGTGTGGTTAACCGGCACACTAGCTGGACTTAACAAGGTAGGCAAAGGGTAACTTAATGTTTATCATAGTATCGATGTGCCGGTTAACCACACGCGCTCCATCGATACTATGATAAACATTAAGTTACCCTTTGCCTACCTTGTTAAGTCCAGCTAGTGTGTCGGTTAACCACACGCGCTCCACTAACTGAATTAAGCAAAGTGCAAAGTGTAATTTCATGGGTTAGCACCTTATTCACATTCTTCCTAAAGTAACTAAGATTGGGAATTTATAAAAAACATTTAGTTACTTTATATTCATCGTTAATACTTTTAATGAAGATTTAAAGTCCTTGTCTTACCCGTTCGGCTAACGACCCTCCACCGATCAAGGAAGCGGTGGGTGAGAGTGGACACCCATTAAGCTGCCATTTTATAGGCAGTAACCTTATACCCCCCTTATAGACCGACTTCGTGAATGAGGCCTACTAACGGTAAAACGACTTATTCTTATACATATATAATTATTATTAACTTATAATATTATAAAGTATAAGTGTTGAATTTTAACTTTTAAAATTCTAGGGATTGGAACTAAAGTTTTTAAAGAGACTTTACATGTTCCAATACTTGAGGGCAAGTTCTGTAACTTTCAAAACTTTTCATCTTTCAAAACTTATGAGTTAATGGTTTAATAAAATGAGTGACTTTTCATTTTATATAACCCATGTGTTTAATAATGGACTTTAAAAGAATGACTTTTGGTAATCCATAACTTGAGGACAAATTATGGATTCCATTAAAACACATAATGATCAAGAATTAAACTAACAAACAAGTTACAAATAATTCCTATGATCTTCTAAACTCATAAGTTCATGAACATGCATATCATCTATTTCAAGAATCATAAAATTAACCATATAAAACTTGAAATTTTGATAATATCTATTAAAAATGGATTAGCATGACCATTACACCATCTAAAACAAGTTTTATAAGACCAAAACTGTTTAGGGTAATGTTTCTAGTCCATTTCTAGCAACAAAAGTCGAAAATCTGCACTCTGCCTGGCCAACTCGTCGAATGCAAGAACTGACTCGCCGAGTTGGTTGAAGATACGCTTGGACTCGTCGAGTCCCTTCATGGACTCGGCGAGTCCCCTGTGCAGACAGCATGAATTTCGACTTTTTCAGCTATTTTGCATCAAGTATCACACAAACAAGCTTAGGCTCTGATACCACTGTTGGGTTTTGTGCATTCTAACACTCCTAAGGTGTACATGCAACCCTAGAAAACCTTGGATCTATGTTTGACTACGATACATGCAAAATTGTTTTTCCAAGGTTCATAATCCTATCTAGCATACATGGGAACTTTTGAACATAAAAGTTTGCTGAAAACATACCTTGTAGTAGTTTGGATTCCTTGAAAACCTTGTGAGCCTAGCACCTCAAGTGTGATGCCTCAAATGTCTCACACAACACCAAATGCACTTGGAATAAACTTTGAGAGAAATGTCACACTAATTGAAATCGGCTAGCCCTCTTCTTTCTTGCTTAAGTGCCGATTTTGGTGAACATATGGATCCTTATATAGTGTGTTACAATTAGGGTTACACCATGTAAACCCTAATTGTCATGACCTTTCATTTCCATGACCCATGGGTTCTATAAACACCATGGAGCATCCTATGGGTTTTAGCCCAACTTGATAATCCATGGAACATTAGCCCACTATACAAGTATGAGTGATTTACACAATCAACCCATATATTTAATTAGTCTTCTTTTGATCACTTAATTAATTCCAAATTAATTCTTGATCAATACTAATTAAATAATACTATTAATATATTAGAACTTATAATATATTAATAAACCTTAAGTGTTATTTCTCTCATTTTGGTCTATCCAAATGCATGATGCCATGCAACCCAAATAGACCATGCTAATCGGGTCAAGTACATCCCATAAATAGTTATGAACTTAGACACCTAATCCAACAGTTTCGTGTGTATTTGAGTAATTTCATGCATTAACATAAAACAAGGAACATAAATCACATAGCAGATGACAACGTCATGATAAAACATAAAGCATTTTCATTAATACTAATAGTTTTGATACATGAAAATTTCCCAGAAGGCATACAGTACACGGGGAAAATATAACATCCGGCAACATAACGACTCTATGAGTAGTGTGATCACTTAAACACATAGTCGATAGTACATAGCATAGTACGCCTAAGAGAAACCTAATACTAACGATAGATACTGGTGGTCCTAGTCATGGTGGGTTGTGCCAGGGGGTGGTGTTAAGGAAGTGGAGGCTCCCTGAAGGCGAGCCACCTGTCGCTCCGCGTCTTGATGTCGAATCTCCCACCTCACCTGCCTCATGTGGAACTCCCGGATAACCTCTCGCGTTTCCTGCTCCGCCCGCTCAACCCTGGTGCATCTGATCGGCGGTGCTCTGAGTCAGATCGCCAGTGTCCCTCAATCGTCTCACCATGACTGGAAGTGCTCGGTTAGCCGGTCCTCCATCCCTCAAGTCATAGAACTCACGGGCCATGCCAAACGGGGGTCGCTGTCCCTGTTGTCTGCTCCATCTCCAAATGTCGATACCCCAGGGAGGGGTAGGGCCGTTAGGGCCCATTCGGTGAGCTGGCACCCTCACTGGGTATGGTGGGTTGATGACTTCGGACTCTGCGTCCGAATCATCATCGATGTCGTCGCCCGACTCCTCTTCACCATCGTCTGCCACGGGTTCCGCAGGTCCCTCTTCAATTTCTTCTTCCTCGGGGTCTTCTTCAGGTTCCTCGTCGAATTCCTCTAGCCATCCGTTATTTCCCTTATTGGGAAAATAAGGATCTACGGGGTGGTGGGAACCAGCCATACTGACTGCACAAGAGTGCGTAAATAAATCATGTTTTGATTATCCCTATAGTATATTTTTAGTTATTTAAGTTTTGAGTTCCCTAGAGTTTTTGGAGAGTAAGGTAGGCTTTTGGATTCATTTCCCGTTATGATTACTCCCGAACACATGTTGGTCATATTCTGAATAAATATAGTTGATCAGGCTATATTTATCCCTAATATGACTACATAACTGTCCAGGTTTAATCATAGTGTTCAATTTCCTCCAGAAGTTTTTATTAGTTGTTGTTAGATTATTATGCTAGTATGCGCACATAAGTGTGAAATTTTTGTTTTGTTCAGAGTTATTTAGTCCCATTGTGTTTATAGTTGCATATCATGTATGGTTAGATATGCTAGTTTACTATAAACATTGCTCTGATACCAACCTGTCACACCCCCGAACCAGACGGCGGAAACATCTGGGGGCTCGTGTGACTAACAATTGAATAATCATCACAATGAATATACATGAATCATAACACGATCATCACCAACATTACATAATACAACTAGCATTGTTCACATCAAGTACATTGTTAAAATACATAAGTTTGAATTGTTAAAAGTACGATAAGCGCTGTTACATAAAACAAAACCATACACACTTGCAAATCTTCCAGCTTAACGATTACCTGAGATAACAAGTTATTTTGAAAATGGTCAATATATATAATGTTGGTGAGTTCATAAGTATGTTTGAGTAAAAGTCTTTGTATCTTTCATAAAAACCCAGAAAATCCGATATTTTCTGTAAAATGTCTGAAAATGTTGTGTAAATCAAGTATAAATGCATGTGTGAATTTCATAGTTATAACTTATATGAGTGTAGTTTAGTTTCATTGTATTGTGAATAAGTGGTAAATGTATATGAATAATTTCCCCAGAAAATCCAATATTTTATGTTTTATAACAACGTCTAGATTCTTGTATCGTTAAATAAGTCGTTTTGCATTGACACAATCGAAGAGTTTATCTTCGAAAGGTTACTTTTGGTATTGAATCCCTATATGAGCCGTTATAACCATGCATGATAATGACTAGGTCGCCCGTCTTGGTATTTTTCTAAATGTCGGTCTTGCTAAGGATTTTGTCGCCCTAGACTGGCCTAGTCTAGCTGTAGCGAACAGCTAAGGCGTGGGGGGTCACCCCGTATAGATCTATACACAAACTCCGGCTTTCCTACCAGGAAACTCTGATTATAACTACAGGCTACGATTGTACACTCAGAGGTGCCAACCGACATGTCTCACTAGATTCTCAACCCCTTTTTGTACTATGTTTAATGTTTACGTATATGTGGTATGTTTTTGTATTCGAAAGGTACATATATAAGTATACGATGTTTAATGATTACACAACGGTATAGTTACGGCCTACTAACATGTGAAACTTCCATTCCAAGCCCTATTAGCATGTAATTAGGCCACAAAGGCCCAATAACATGTAAAAAGGGTAATTTAGGCCCAATAGGCATGTAAATGGGCCACACAAGCCCAATAAACATGTAATCCATAACTTAGGCCCAAATTAACATGTAACTGGGTCGCAAGACCCAATAAACACGTCATGGAAAACATTGGGCTCAATATACACTTAATTGGGCCCTTAGGGCCCAATGGCCAAGAAATGTGAATATTAGGCCCAATAAACAGTTATCGACGTATTTCGTTCGTTTGTATTATTCTGTTGTTTGTTTTAGCTTGAGGTTTAAAAGATTGATAATAAGAAGCTTTCATTTTGTAAAAATGTCATTTTTGGTCAATACTCCTCCAATTTTTAATTAAGGCCCAAAGTTTTGTAAAAATGACACTTTAGTCCATAATTTATAAAAATTTGTAATTTTGTCCCAAATGTTTGGAATTTCATGGATTTAGCCCAAAAAGTTATATTTTCACATTTAGAACCCTATTTTGCAGAAAAGTACCTTTTCGGCCCATTGTTTGTCAAAATTTACACTTTCGGCCCAATTTTGGAAAATTTTACATTTTAGGTCCAATTTGAAAATAAATGTTATTTTCACCCCTAAATTTGGTTTATTTACATTTATGACTCAAACTTTGGCCAAATAACATTTTTAACCCCAAAACTTTATTTTTTCGCAAATTGGGCCTAAAACCGTGAGGCCCAAAAGTGTTGGCCCATTAAGCTTAAATTTGCATTTTTGGCCCTTTTTAAAGTATGTTTAACATAAAAAGACCTTTTTATACATGTAGGACCTGTTTGGCCCTTATAAAAACATAAATGACACTTTTTGCCCTTATCTTTTGTTTTCTTGACAATTTTGACCTTTAACAAGGTTTTTGTTGAAATCTTTTGTATCTAAAACATGTAATCACTTTTGGCTTGATAATATGATGTATATAATGTCATAGTTCATAGATCTTTGCTAAATAATACTTAAAATTTCGAGATTTGTTAAGATCTAACACATTTTTACCAAATAAACTAAGTATTCACACAAAACATGCATATAACACATAGATCTACACATTTTACTTGCATTCTCCCCCAAAGATCATATGAAAACCGAAAACAAGGGGGTATGAACTCACCTTTGCTTGATGTTTTGCTTTTTGAAGAAGAAGTGGAAAGAATTTTTGGTCTTAGCACACCTTTGTTGTGGATCTCGAGTTTATGAAGCTTCAAAGATGTGATCATGGAATAAAAACCATGTAAGAAGGAGTTTTTCATGTTAAGATGAAAGAAGATGCTTGTTTTTGGACAATAACTTACCAAAGATTTGAATGACTTGATGAAGATCCTTAGAATCCTAGCAAATTTTTGAGATATTGAAGGAAGGAAGAGGATGATTTTAGAGAAGTTTGGAGAGAATTTTTCAAGTGTGTGTGTGTGTGTTTTGGCTCTCGGCCGAGAGTAGAAGAAGAGAGGGGAGAGAGGTAGTGAGGTGACTAGCATGGATGTATGGGGGTCCTTGCATGAATACATGTTGAACAAAATGGAGGTGACACCTCCAAAGTCAACCCCCCCCAATTCACTTCCTTTTCCTTTTTTATTTATTTATACATGGGCCGAGATTTTGGGCCAAGAAGAAAGGGTGGAGTGGTTTTGTCCCATTAACTTTAGTTAGGATATTCGGATCCTAAACATAAAAATTTTCGGCCCATTGGGCTCTTGGAAGTACTCACGGCCCAAATAGAATAAAAAGAATGGGCTTATGGCTTACTAAGGTTAATTGGATTAGTTATGGCCCAATAAGGCCCATTAGGGTTAGAATGAATCATTCTAGACCCAAATGGTCCAAAATGTTTTAGATTTCTGAATTGGGTCCAATTAGGATCCAATTAGGGCTTCTAAGTCCAATATAGTTGAATTTGGGTGCTTATTGGTCCATTAGGCCCAACAAAGAAATCCTAGTCCAATATGGACTTAAACCATGGATCTTAGGGCTTCAGACACTTTGATGAACATGAATGGTGAATCTAAATGAGCATTGAGTGAGATTTACTTAGAGTGTATGTTTTACAATAGTTGAATGGTTACACAGGAATAGAATTTCCTAGCTAAAATGCCAGTTGTGACATTGTTAACACCGTTGTGGGTTTGTAAGATGGCTTCTATTTCCTATTCTTAAGGGTTTTAAGCTAGTTGCTACTATGTCCATGTGGACAGATTATGATTGGCTGCTAATGTATTTATGGTAAACATTTATGGGTTGCTACACTGTTAAAGATGTATTCCGAAGATTTTGATGTTCAGTTTAAATTTTTCGGGTTTGTATTGTGTTAATTTAATTTCTTTGCAACCTGTCTAATTATTGCTTTCTAGGTAGGGTTATTGACTTCAAGTTATTTTCATTCTATCGTTGTTGGCTTATGGACCTTTTTGGTGCATCTAGAGCTCATTTTTGAATTTCAGGGATGAGTATTCTAGGTAAGTTTCTAGGGATTCAGATTTGAAGAGTTTAGGTAAAAAATATCTTCAGGTTTCTTGGAATGCGCACCAGGCATGCAGTTGCGCCGCACGCGCTGGACAAGGTATAAAATAAGCGCGTTGGTCCCCCCCCCCTTGTCGACATGCACTTCCGATTCCATTTCCACTTTTCGCAATTTCTTAGCCCCACATGAGGTTTGCACGCCACACTTTACCGGTTTCGTCGTTTTCTTCCATCCGAATCTCCTTCCTTCGAGGTACACGTGTCCTAATCCTTAATATCTTTCCATTGATAATGGATTAAAATTTCCCGTTTTTAAGTTTTTGAAATCTTTAGGATTTTTCCAAATTTTCTATGATAATGTGAAGTTGACGGGTTAGATAGATAGTATACCAACGGATTCTAGTAGCTATATAGTCGATTATCGTTACAACTCATTATACTGCCCTAATTTGAAGTATTTCGAGTTTTTGGGAAAAGCTTAGGGTTTCGGTTAAATCCGAATTTCTATTGTGTTTTAAGTCAAATTAGTGGTGTAATTTACTTGTGGGAGTACCGATTATCGAACCCCTATGCTTACTAGGCTGAAATCTGGAGACGCGCGGTGCATACGAAGATGCTCGGGGTGCATCTTCACATGCACGCCATGCATGAAGAAATGTACGTGAGTTCAACATTTTCTAGATTTTCCTATTTTCAAGTTTTATTTAATTCACTAATGTTCCTAATTTATTTTCTCAGGTTCCATGATAAACAGACGACAACGAGCGGGGTCGTTTCCTCATGACTAGCTGACACACTTGTTTCTATCATACCTGACCACTCTTTATGACCAGGATTCATACATTAGGTGGGGTTCGGAGATGTTGACTAACATATTGCGGGGGATTTGGGTTTGACGGTGCTACTTGAGTTGTTTCTTATGCGATCTCATCGCGATCAGATAGGTCTCGTGACTTTCATTATCAACGTCTGGCGACGTGTTTTGGGGTTCCGGGAGATCATCTTCAGAGAGCTTGTTATAGAGTTCATTTATACTATACGGTTCAACCGGGAGACCATTGGTCAAATGACTCAACCTTGTCTTTCAGGTTGGGTGGAGTGGCCCGATCTTGTAGTATGTTTGAGCTTTGGCAGCGGTTAGAGATATACTCTGCCGAGGATATGGATCATCCTTTCTTGGAGACCTACTTAGACAGTTGTATTCTCTCCGAGCTGAGAGAATACACTTATTTGAGTGTTTGGGCCCTCGCTGTTGGAGATTATGTATCGACGTCGGCGAAGGAGAGTAACTTCAGATCTCCTTTGCACCGGTTCATGCACCGCCTTATCGCCTCTACTATCCATCATCGTGAGGAGCACGATAAAGTCCTTTCAGGGGACCTTTTTCCTATGTGGTCTCTTCTCCATACTGACTTTAGCCTCCACATCCATTATACTATTCCCTCCTTCCTCTCCTCCAGTTTAGCTCTGGGCAATCACCCACGCAGAAAGATCTGTGGTGGCCATTTTATATATCGCTTGACTTGGTCCTATGGGGTTGATACTCATGGGATGACTTATTTTCCCCTCCGGGAGATAGACTAGGTGGCTCTGACGCGGTTACGAGCTGTTGTTTTTGGTCCAGATCGGGTTTTGAGGATTTCTCCTGACGATATCGTTGTACCCATCTGTTAGGTGGATCCGTAGCACAGAGATGAGAGAGATTTTATGCAGGGTTATCATTAGTAGCATGCTCGACGCGCTCCCCCTGCTGCTCAACAGGGTCCGTAGCTTGAGATGGACATATCCCATCTCTATAGGCCCATATATGAGCTGAGTAGGGAGGTTCATGATGTTCATCACTGCCAGCAGTCGATGGCGGAGGTTATGAGCGATTGGTTGGCTTTTCATGGATTCCCTTATCCCCCTTACCAGTTACCGAGTGATAGTGCGGGCACATCGGGGACACATCATGATGACGATGATGAGAGTGATGACGATGGTGATGATGGGGATGACGATGAGCATGTTGGCCAGACATGTTTATTTGTTGTTACTTTTTAGGTATGTAGACTTTTTATTTTCATATGTTTTAGCAGTGATGTATGGGCGTATATGCCCTACTTTTGGTAAACAACTCTACGATGTATCTATGTAGATTTCCTTTTGGTATTGTATATATATATATATATATATATATATATATATATATATATATATATATATATATATATATATATATATATATTATGTTATTGTCGATTCATCATTGTATTTTGTTTATGCCTTTTTGGATTGCTCAAGCATTTACTTTTTTAATTACCATATTTACGTTTAGTAGTGCATTAGACCCATCCAAAATAAAACATAGTTGATCAGTTCTTTGTCTAGTCTTGGCTTGGTCAATGTACTATTAAACTTATATAGGGTATTTAACCTAATATGTTGATTTCTCAAGTATTTTAAGTTTTGGTTTTGTACTTCAAGACTATCAAATAAGGATCAACTAGGTGAGAAAGTACCGAAAGACAGGACTATTTTAGCATATAGCCATTCTGAAATCCAGCAACTCAGGTGATATTCCAAACTAGTCACCTCCCCTGTCAGTAGTTTATCGGTAGTGTATTTTAATAATACTTTTAGTTATAGAATTGAGGACATATATTTATAGAGTATATTTCCCTAGGTTATAGTCGTATTTCCCAAAGAATTACTAATTTGATATAACCCTAAAGCTCTGATACCAATTTGTAACACCCTCAACCTAGTGGCAGAAACATCGAGCGACGCGACTTTTGAAATCGTTGGCTTATAGAAGAGGTCTTTGTATTGAGTTTCACCCTGAATCTCCATCTTCTTTGATAGTCTGAGAGTCGTGTGTACTCTGTGGTTAGTCTTTTACCTCTATTGGTTGACCGAGAATACATGTTATTTTGAGAGGTTCACCAAAATGTTGGTGATTTCACAGGTTTGGTAAGTATAAAAATAGTTTTTTGTTGTTCTTAGGTTTCCACTCATTGAAATCTCAACCTAGGTTAGTGTATTTTCTAGTGTTTTGGTAGTATGATTCAGATAGTTAAGTCACTAAATCTGAATCCCGATTCTGATAGAATACGTATATTTTACTTGTTACCTTAACTCAAGGTTAGTGTTTTGATAATATTTTGCTAACATTTATGTTTTGTCTTATAGGAACTGCTTCTCAACGCGTATCACAAGATTAATGGATATTTAGTTAAATGATCGTAGATTGAACTCGTTTCCTTCAGTTTGAGTGTACTATCACAACTTTCTTAGGTTGGTTCCTTGTAGTAGTCTAAGATAGTTAGATGTTGTTTGATTACTCGCTTCCTCGAGTTTGTCTGTATTATCAGTACATATAGTATTTGTCGTTTATGATAGCTAGTTTTAGTTTGACAAAGTTACGATGAGTTCCTATAATCGAGTTATGACCGTTGACACTGAAAATCCACGACACTTCATCGGACTTCGTTGTGTTCATAAATTTATACATGCTTCTACTTGCCGTCAGGTTGTAACTACCAACCATAGGTGGGAGTATCAATCACATATAGAATTAACGATTATAGGTCGTGCAGTAGTTGAAAATCTATTAGCGTGTTGACGAATTGTGTCTCATCTAACTCTTGCCGTGGGGGCCTCCCCTGGTCATTCGTGTTGTTATTCGCGTTGTGTTTATACAGTTTTACTTATTATATATATATATATATATATATATATATATATATATATATATATATATATATATAGTCTATTTTGCGTAGCCTAGAATTTGGGTAGAGTAACACTAGGTACTAAGCTTATCCAAAGATGGCTATAATAATGAGTTCAACATTTCCTGGCAAATGGCCACGGTAACAACTAGGTATGAACTTATCTATCATAGTGGTTTAGCATAACAACTAGGCATAATATTAGCTTAAAGAGTTTGGGTAGAGTAACTACCGAGCATAATATCATCCTAATGCTATGGGCATAATTATCTTACTATAATTAGTAATAACTATGTAAAGTTGCATTTTAGACATGTATTACCCCCGAAAAGAGTTGGAAAATAGGGCCGCGAAACTCACGTGTGAGTTATGAAACCATTGATGTAGGGTAGAAGATCCACAAGTCCGTCACTAGAGAGACGCTCGGGAGTCATTTGAAACGGATTTTAAGAGAAAAATAAAGAGAGATGTGTGTGTTGAGGTGTGAGAAGGGATCATCTATGCACGCGGACCGTACGATGCTTCCACGTGTCGCCTCCTCAGTATGACACATCACATCATATCTAGATGTATCAAGTATCAGGTGCGGCGCACTATGCACGAGCACGCGTGATGGGAATATTAATCTTTGAAATTCTGTAACTGTCATATACGAACTCTGTTTTCTACTACTTTTATATATCCTTGTAGATCTCATCGATCTCTACAACTTTCCTTTTGGTCGTTTTGTCTAGTTTTGACTTTCATTTTTGACGTGTTTTTATTATTATTAAAAATCATATCTCCCTCATACGATTTCCGTTTTAAGGGTTCTTTGCTCCATAATTCTTACTTTAAGTAGTACTATGTTTTTCTAGTTGGCGACTTTCTCCAAAATTCGACCAATCACTTTGTATTTTTCGTCGTTGTAACTTTCTAAGTACGACAAACATTTATTTACTATAAATGTCATATCTCGCTCATATTGTGTTGGATTCTTGTGAAATTTATATTTTTGGAATTGCGGTAGAGTGTATAATCTAAATATGTTAACTTGCTCGTAATGTGACACGACTTTTTGCACTTATTTTTTAGCCTATGGCTTGACGTTACTAAGAGTGATGGTTGAAATTCTTGGCGTTTACAAGATTGTATTATCGTGTTTTGACGTTAGTTGTTGATGGAGGTTGAGGTCGTATTTCCTGGGTTGTCACACAAACCATAAACCAAACGAACACAATTTCATGCGAAAAACCAAATTCTAGTAGCAGAAAAAAATCAATATCAATACATCCTTCAATCAAAAGAAAAAAGATTAAACATGGAAAGTTGTTAAAAATATCAAAAACTCTTTTATAATTATGATCATCTTCATTACCCACAACTGAAAATTTGAAGTGTATATGGGAGCGAAGACTTGTTTCGGGGTGAGTAGCGAAGAGTTGATAAGCAAAGTGATAGCGAGGAGTTAGTTGTATTGTCTAACTGAAGACCTCAAGACCGGAGATAAGGAGATGCAAAGAGTTAGAATTTGTCTTTTGTTGTACCACAATTTTAGAACAGTAGTGAGCCACTTTTCTGATGTTGTGTGTTGAGTTGGTTTTGCCAGTCCCATGCGTGGGAGTATGGCCGTCTAATTCAGGATTACTTTTGCATTTTCTTAATTATAGACAAGTACTACTTCTTCCTATAAATAGAAAGTCCTATAAATAGCAGTATCAAATGAAATACAAATCTCCTTATCATTTATCTTTTGTTCTTCATTGTTCATACTTTTTTGTTCACTATAAAATATCTTGTATTTGACTGCAAACCATGTTATGTTTCAAAAAGTATTCTTCTAACTTGCTTACATTTAGTGATATATTTTGTTGTTATGTTTCCTTTACAATTCCGGTATCTATTATTGTTGAGTTTTATCAAGATCCACGACATTAACTTATAATTCCGCACCATAATCTCTTTATCAATTAAGTTCTTCTCTAAAAAATTGGTATCAGAGCCATAGTGGTTTCTTTTTAACTATATTTGAAAATCTATAATCTTTTCTAAAGAAAAACTATGATTTAAAAGCTATACCACTAAGCTCATCTTTTTCAAAATCAAGGATAATGTCACAAATTTATTCATTAAATGTATCTAATAGTGTTGGAGGTTCTAATCGAGCTGCAGTACTTTTTGCAAGTGAATATCATCACTGGTCTCAATGTATGGAAAGATATTTACAGAATCTTGGAAAGGAAGTTTGGAGATTTGTAGAAAAAGGACCACATGTACCTGTCCTTACACCCATTTTCATTGATGGATCTCAACTCAGACTTGGAGGTGGTCAAATTTCCATGACCAGACCTACCAACGATGACGTAGAAAATATGGAGAAAGATGAAATCGCTTTCTATGAAATCTCGTGTGGAGTATCTCCTGACAGTTTTGATCTTATCGTTAATTGTAAATCTGCAAAAGAAATCTGGGATGTTCTTAAGAATCTTTATGAAGGAACCGAACAAGCTCAAGAGAAGAAGCTGACCACTGCCTTGAATGATTTCTATAGCTTCAAATCTCTCCCTGGAGAAAGTATTGATGATTCATTCAAAAGATTCAACCTGATCATCACCAAAATCTCAAATGCAGGTATTACTCGAAGTGATCATGAAATAAATCTGGAGTTCCTGAATGGTTTAGGAAAGCAGTGGATTATGGTGAAGATGAAAGTCCAAGGATATTACAAGATCAAGACTCTTTCACTGTACAAACTCTACAGTGAACTTCAAGCTCAAGAGTCTATGGTGGTGAAAGGTTGCATGCATCTTGGCGGTCCACTCGCCTTGGTAGCTCACTCACCGCAGCTCGCCAACATACCACTTCAGCATCCTCATACCGGAGAGTCTTCATATCAAATCACATATGACGACACACTGTATTCATATGAACTAGAGATGCAACCCGATGATGAAGTAGCTTTCAACATGCTTTAGCCTTGGTTAGCTAACAGTTCAATAGGCTTCTACCATCAAACTACCATAAAAATTAGCAGTTCACTTGACCTCCCTTTAACTGAAGTTACAATCAATAGAACAATACTCATCACTGTCCTCAACCCTCCAGATATCCTAGAAACCCACCATATCAACCACAGTCTTAAAACACACCATTAATGCTCACTAACTCAACCGAAGCCTCAAAAGAAGGAAAACTTTCTAACACCGCAGATGGCACTGAATAAAAGAAAGTAGGAGTTATCAAATTCCACAAGTGTCACAAGGAAAATCATTTTGTTATAGATTATAAGGCTAATATGGTGAAGGAAAAAGCATTCTTCCTTAGAATCGATCAAGAGATTGATGACAAGAAGAGAGTGAACGAGAATGCGATTTTGGCACAATTAAGGAGAGACCATCAAGTATGGTCTTTGGGAGATGAAGATGATGAAACAGATAATAAGAGGAAACGAGGCAAGTTGTGTCCTGTTGAAAAGAAAAGTAATGACATAGAAGATGGATCTGTCGGACTGAAGAAGAACTACTATTTCATGGCAAGAGAAGGAAACATCAGCATCATTGAATAGGTAAAATTTCTGATACAGTCTAATAATTACAGCATGCATGACTGTGAACCTCATCTAGAAAAACTCATTCAAACATGTGCTGACATCCTCACATATTATAACAAAGACATAGATGAAAATAACATAGCGACCTAACAGATGTACCATTTGAGAGGAAGACTAGAAGACAAGAAGCTTAAGGTCACTATGTTAGAAGAAGATTTAAAACTAGAAAAAGATGCTAGGTTTCTTAGTAAAACTCAGTTAGATGTTGGTTTTAGTCAATGGGATTTAGCCCGAGTTGAATTTGTACTTTTAAATCGATTATTTAAAAAACTCATTAATGAAAGTGAAGCAATCGAAAATCTTGTCAATAGCGGATCTGTAGACAACACGTACAATTGGGGTTGGTCTAATGGATACAACACCAGAGAAAAATCTCCACCTCGGTTTGATGCCGAACACCCTTATTGTTGGATTAGGTGTCTATGCCCACAACTATAATTGGTATGTACTTGACCCGATAGTAGCATGGTCCATTTGGGTTGCCTTTACCAGAGCAATTTGATATGATAGACTTTTGAGAAGAGGTTATTTATGATTTATTAATATATTACAAGTTCTAATATATTAATATGAAATCATGTTATTTAATTAGTATTTTAGATATTAACACAATATTAATTGTGTTCAACTGGTATCCCCCCCCCCCCTAAAAACAGTTAAAAATCATGAAAATGTAGGGGTATGAACTCACTTGATAGTCGTGAAGAATTGAGTAGCACACGCGTCCGAGCTAGGAAGACGCCACGAATGTGAGGCGCGTCGGTTTCCCATTGGACCACGGCTTTAGCCTAGGAGGCTGCAGTTGCGAGGTGACGTGGCGGTTACTGTTCATGCGAAATTATCCGGTTTTCAAGGATTTCTCGAATCGCATACGAGCTCCGTTTTTGACGTTCTTTATATGAACGCGTAGGCGAGAATATAATCTACAACTCTCGTTTAGACTTCTTCGGCTAATTTTGAATTTATTTATAATATTATTATTTTTAACAGACCGGGACAGGAAAATCCGTTAAAAATTCATATCTTCTTCATCCGAAGTCCTTTTTCGTCTGTCTTTTTACCGTTGTACTACTATTGACGAGACCTTCGATTCACGTTTAGGTTGTGTCGGCTAAATATCGTTCGATTTTTATTTCGAATTTCGGGCTGTGTACCGCTATGTCGAAACTTAGAAAAATGATAACTTCTTCATACGAAGTCAGATCTGGACGTTCTTTTTACAAACATTCATAGGTTAACGTATTCTACGACTTTCATTTAGATAGTTTTGGCTAAACAATATTTTATTGAAAACTTTATTTTTATGCTTTCAGCGTTTTGTCGGTTTTGTTGCGGATCTTCGATTGGTCATAACTTCTTCGTTATAACTCAGATTTGGGAGTTCTTTATATTTTTGAAATCCTTGTTAAAATATATATCACTTGGTTCATCCCAAATGAGTTTATTTAATACTTCATTTTTGACCTTATTTTTCATCTCAATTAATTTCTATTTTTATTATTTCAAAATAAATTACAATAGTTAACCTAGACTATTACATTGTGAATTTATAAGTATCTGGGTAGAGTTTAGACTCTAATAACTATAGAATTTCTCCAGTTATGACATTACCCCCCCCCCCTCCGCGTTAAAGGGAATTTTGTCCCGAAATTTAAAAATTACAGAGGTACTCTAGGACTTTGGGAAAAAGATGGGGATACTTTTGTTTCATTTGATCCTGTCGTTCTGAAGTGAACTCATGTCCTCCAACGGACCTTCACTATCGGGATATAACTTTGCTTGGTTCTTTCGATTTCCCTAGACACTTCTTTAGATTAGATATGTGGAAGGTAGGGTGTATGTTACTAAGTTCTTGTGGTAGTTTGAGTTTGTAAATAACTGGACTGATTCTAGCAAGCATCTCGAATGGTCCGATGTATTTCGGATTTAGTTTTCCCACGTTTGCCGAAACGTATCAAGCCTTTCCATGGTGAGACCTTTAATAAGACACGGTCATCAACCTGGAATTTCAAGGGTTTTCGTCGTTTGTCTGAATAACTCTTTTGTCTATTTCTAGAAGTTTTTAGTTGTTCTCGGATTTGTACAATATTTTCTGTGGTATCTCGAATGATCTCAGGTTCGGTTAGAGTACTGTTGGGTACTTGGTTCTTGGCTAGTTGCGTATCGCCCACTTCAGCCCAGCACAGAGGAGATCTGCACTTACGGCCATAAAGAGCTTTAAATGGAGCAACTTTGATGCTGGTTTGGTAGCTATTGTTTTATGACAATTCAATAAGTGGTAAATGGGTATCCCAAGCGTTACCAAAATCGATCTTATATGCTCTTAGAATATCTTCTAATGCTAGAATTGTTCTCTCATTCCGTCTGTCGGTTTAATGATAGTAGGCTATGCTCATGACTAGCCTAGTTCCCAGAGATTTCTGAAGTGACTGACTGAACTGGGAGATGATTCAACTATCTCAAATGGAGATAACAAATATTGGAACACTGTGCAGTCAACCAATCTCTCGGACACACGTTCTAGTAGATTCTCTCTTTTTCCTGTTTCCTTCAATTTACAGGAAGTGTGCGGACTTGGTTAATTTGTCGACGATCACCCAAAATGGTATCAAGTCCACCCGTTGTCTTTGGTAACTTGATTATAAAGCCCTATTGCGATCCGCTACCACTTCCACTCAGGTATCTCCGGTTGTTGTAGTAAGCTTGCAGGCTCTTGCTCTGAAGTTTATGATAAGACTCATACTTGGTTCATACACCATTACCTCATGTATTCAAGTTGTATATAATTTATATTGACAAAACGTTCGGATGGGTGGCTCTGCCCCAGGTCCACAACCAGACAAGGAACAAGAGATAGGGCGGAATCACACATCCTAAATCTTGTTGAGTCTAAATTATATACTACTCTTGCGTATACACTTAGCAGCGATAGATTAACCTCATGAGTTCTTAGACTCTATTCTCGAACTTGACTTGCGGTACAAGTGATCTCCCTATGAGATCTATTGGGGATACTTCGGGTGGTTACTGACTTCTAAGACTTCTTTGGTGTTTTTCGCTTCAAGTTTTCTATCTACTGAGTAGACTTAGAAGGGCGTGGTACACCTTGCGTGGGTACTTCTGAAGTTCTGAAGTGAGAGACGATATAAGGGTTCGTACTATGGATTGAAAGAATTTCTTTTGACGGTTGATTCAGGAAAAAGTCCTTTTACATAGCATATGAATTTTTGCATGGTGAGGACCAAGCCAAACCATGTCAGATGATGATGTCGGAACTTCTCGACGTAATAGATATTAAGTCGATTTGGAGAAAAAGATTATCAGGATGATGTGCTAATTAATACACAAATATTTTTAGTGCTTTCGGTTTTGTCGTTGGTATTATTACCACAAACTTTTTGATCTAAAATTAACAAGCACTAACAATACGCGGGTTATGATAATTTGAAATAATGAACTTTCATGAAATGATCCCTACTATGTCTCTCTATAACCGTTTGGTGTACACAAGTCATGTATAATTAAGATTGGAAAGACAGTTGACTGAGTGACCCTGCCATAAATCCACAACCAAACAAGGAACAGGAAATGAGGCGGGATTACTCACTCTAAATCTATAAATCTTAATTATAAATGACTCTAATGTATCCACTAAACCATCATAGCCTACCTGCTAGGGTTTTCAGTTTTTATATGAATGCTGCAATTTGGTTCGAACAAGAGAGTAATTATAATTATAATTAATTATTGGGGTTTGGAAGCGTACCAAAAAATATAGCAAAGTTCTTTGATTCTTCCCCATTCTATGGGGTCAAACTCCTCCTGCTCCCCCGTCATTCTTCTCTGTTGGATAGTCCCTCTTGAAATGTCCTATTTCACCACATAGATGGCAAATTGGACTAACTCCGACATTAGTGATTGAAGTGATGAACTCGACCGGAGTCCTACAGATGCGGGCGATGTGCCCCTTCATGTTGAATCTAGTGCAATGCAACACTCGACAAACTCCATAATGATGGTAGTTGCACTTGCTCCAGTGTGGGAGGTTTCCTAAGTACGGTGTGGTCGGTGTTTGGATAGCAGGGCTGATAGGGGTATTGGTTGCTCCAGTGTCTTGCCCTTCGGTAGGTCCTTGAGTTGAACTACTCCCTTTATCGTTCTCGAACTTTCGTTTCAGGATATTAGTTTTGAGGTCCGGAGTGTCTTTACAAGCAGGAACTTGTTGATGTACTTGGTTATCACCACGATCAGGATTGCCGATAGCATTACCACTAACATTTGCATTGTTAGCATTAAGGTGCGCCATGACAGCTGCTACAGCTATTGTGACTGCAGCTTGAAACGTAGCCGAATCTATCTGAAGAATTGGTGTTTTGCCAGTAGGTTGGTTTTGTTTCTTCAGAGGCATGATCCTGTTATACGATAAGAAAATGAGCTCGTGAGCGACTATCGTTGGCTCTAGATTTATTCTAATCATTTATATCTAAATATAAATTTTTCGTTTTGTTATATTGTTCTCAATTATTCAACCTACATCCCTATGATGCAGTCCTAGTAAGGAGCAGAAGTAAGTTTCTAGAATGGTTATAAATCGAGTATTGTCCGAACTAAGTTATCTTGGATTGTTGGATATCATGTTCCAACTTTCGAAAAGATTTGAAAACAATTCATAACAGTGTCTACATGAAATAGACTTATGAATTTGTAGAAATAATCACTCTCAATTGAGATTTTGTGATCCAATTTACTGTTATCAGTCGTGACGGGAAAAGGTAATAAGCTTAATACCTAACGTGAGTACTATAAATACTCACTCACTAGGTTGTATCAATTTATCAGTTATTAGAGTGACGAAAAAGTACTCAAATACTTCGCATGTATTACACGTGGTTTTCCTCTGTTCTATGTTCTACTCCTGGCGGTAAAGATTTGTTCTCTCCTGATATCTATATGGTGTCCTTTACTTCTGTAGGTATATTGAATTCCTGTACCGTCTTACTTCCGATTCTAACACTGATCCCATTACTTCATAATGGAGAGTTCGAATCCCGGAAGTTCATGCGAACCTCTCATCGGTGTTCTTAATAAGGTAAATGGATTTGGTGGTTTCTATAGTTTCTTTACTCCTCGTCAGTTTCTTTCTCGGAATCCTCCTAATGAAACTCTGTTGGATTCTCGTTGATTCCTCTATTGGTTCTTGTGGTAAGGTGGTTACATCTATCTAAGTGGTTTACACGAGAACGGAAATGTCTAAAGAATCTATGAGATTAATAAAGCATTTTTGTTACAAATACAATTTTTACGAAGATGATCCATTCCGGTCTTTCTATAATCACATAGTGTGTACCGATTATATATAATTCAGATCAAATAGACCTTCGAATAAGTGATCCTACTCTAAAACCACATCCAAACAAGGAAAAGAAGTAGAGTGAAAATTACCTATTTTAAGTCTATAAAATCTCAACTATATATAATTTTAACGTATACACTTAGTAATTATAGACCTACCACAAAAGGTCTTTTTAACAATTCCCTAAAGGTATGTATGGTATCTAAAATACTTCTATATTATTTTAATTATATGTTTGATTCTTGAACTTCTAGATATAAGAAGTTGATAAGTTTTCAGTTTTGTTGTCATAGCATCCTAAAATACTCCTATAGTATTTAACCTTTATGTTTGGTTCTAGAATTCTTCTGGTAACTAGGTAAGTTTTAGACTTGTTGCAACACCACAATCACTCCCAAACACATGTTGGTCATATCTCAGATAAATATAGTTGATCAGGCTATATTGATCCCAGATATGATTACATAACTGTCCAGGTTTAATTGCAATGTCCAACATCAAAATACTTTTGTTTTGTTCTTCTTGTGATACCCATTCTAGTATATATATTCTGCATGTATTTATACTTTTATAAAATATTGTTATATTTTAAAGTATAACTCTTGGTCAGAGTGTTTTTATCCCAATGTGTTTATAGTTGTATATCTTTTATGATTAATATACTGAGTTCACTATAAACAATGCTCTGATACCAATCTGTCACACCCCCAAACCGGAACGGCGGAAACGTTCGGGGGCGGAGGACATCATGTCAAGTATCACAACACATGCATTATAGTAATCAAAGTACAACAACCATTGCATTAATAAGGTATAAGTTTTTACATAAGTGTTTAAACATTACATATTCAAACATCAAAAGTAGATATAGTAAACGACAAAAGACACAGCACGGTACTAGGCTGTCTTCTCAAAAGCTCCGGGAGTATACCTGTCTACAGGATTCCTGAGAATGCAAGTTATTTTGAAAGAGAGGATCAGCATTTAAGCTGGTGAGTTCATAAGTATTAGTTTATAACTCAAGTCCGTTTTCTCGTTATTTGATAAAGTAAACACGTTTTTCCCCAAAAAATCCTATATTTTCTGATGTATTACACGGTAAGCAAACAGGGTGAAAGTTTCTGGTTTCTAAATGGTATATTGTATTATAGTTTACATAAAATCATAAAGAAAGGGCGTTTTCCAATACGAAAATAGTATTTCCGTATTTAAACTGGTAAAATATTGTATTATAGTTTTATAAAAATAAAACTATGTGAAGTTTCACTTACGCATACACTAATCATTAAATTCAATACCAAATTGTGAGTTATTATAACCATACTATGACTAGATGGACTGAACACGACGTTCTTCAGGCATCGCAAAAGCTACAACATTTGTCACCACAGGTCTGCCGACCTAGCTATTGCAAGCAGCTCTGGTGCGGGATTGTCAGTCCCTTATAGATCTATACACAATTGTCACGCTCTCACTCAAGGAGACTCTGGTTATAATTTTCAGGACTTTTGTTTTATACTTAACTAAGTACATGAAGGTAGTCTCACAAGTGCTATATTGATGATTATGTATAGAATATTGATAAGTTACTAGGAAATAAATACTCAGTAGGTCAGTTTCATAAACTATATAAGATATAGTTTATATGGTTGTATTCTGAAGAATGTTTTCTACTCGTTTTGCGTTAAGTACTCTATTTGATTTATGTTAAGTTCCAATGAATGAGTTCTCTAAACTATACCTATTATGGTTTAGCTGTGGTAAACATCAGTAATACTGTTATTCCAGGAAGTTCACTGTTTGTACTGAATAGTACCAAGCAGTTGGAAAACCATTTTATATTTATATAAACGTAATATTTATATAATTCTGATTAATTAGACTTTCGATTATATAACTTTACCTCAAGCCCACAACCAAACAAGGAACAGGAAGTGAGGTCAAATTATATATTTTAAATCTTTTGAATCCAAATTATATAATTTACACATATATAAATATGTAATTTTTATGATAATTATAACAATTTAAGAACTTTAAAAACATTTAAAAGTATTTTAGATATTAACACAATATTAATTGTCTTCAACTGGTATCCCCCCCCCCCTTAAAAACAGTTAAAAAACATGAAAATGTAGGGGTATGAACTCACTTGATAGTTGTGAAGAATTGAGTAGCACTTCGTTGCTAAAAAGGTTTTATTTCTGAAAATTGGACCTTGCGAGGGTTCGTATTTAGAAACGGAAAGACTCTATTTTCGTTGACTTCTTGCGTCTCGGGATGTCTTTTAAGTGTTGAATATGATACCGGGGCTTCGGGGGTTTGTAAAGAAGTTTAAAGGGGTGAAAATTGTGAAAATAAAGGAAATTTGGTGTGAAAGTGAGTTAAGAACCGGGAGATCTCGCAGGACCTTTATAGGGCCGAAGTCTTGGATCGAGGGAGAGGAGGAGGCCACGCGTCGGATTGCATGCGAAGGAAAGGGCACGCGTCGGACAGCAGGGCTACACACGCGTCTGAGCTCGGAAGACGCCACGGATGCGAGGCGCGTCGGTTTCCCATTGGACCACGGCTTCGGCCGAATCAGCGACTGACACAAGGCGGACACTAGGCGGCTGCGGGTGCAAGGTGACGTGGCGGTTACTGTTCATGCAAAATTATCAGGTTTTCAAGGATTTCTCGATTTTTGAGCCAAAAACTTCCGAAATTCATAACTTTCGCATAGAAGCTCCGTTTTTGACGTTCTTTATATGTATGCGTAGGCGATAATATAATCTACAACTCTCGTTTAGACTTCGTCGGCTAATTTTGAATTTATTTTTGATATTATTATTTTTAACAGACCGGGACAGGAAAATCCGTTAAAAATTCATATCTTCCTCATCTGAAGTCCATTTTCGTCTGTCTTTTTACCGTTGTACTACTATTGACGAGACCTTCGATTCTCGTTTAGGTTGTGTCGGCTTAATATCGTTCGATTTTTATTTCGAATTTCGGGCTGTGTACCGCTATGTCGAAACTTAGAAAAATCCTAACTTCTTCATATGCAGTCAGATTTGGACGTTCTTTTTACAGACATTCACAGGTTAACGTATTCTACGACTTTCATTTAGATAGTTAAGGATAAAAAGTATTTTATTGAAAACTTTATTTTTATGCTTTTGGCGTTTTGCCGGTTTTGTTGCGGATTTTCGATTGGTCATAACTTCTTCGTTATAACTCGGATTTGGGAGTTCTTTATATTTTTGAAATCCTTGTTAAAATCTCTATCACTTGGTTCATCCCAAATGAGTTTATTTAATACTTCATTTTTTACCTTATTTTTCATCTCAATTAATTTCTATTTTTATTATTTCAAAATAAATTACAATAGTTAACCTAGACTATTACATTGTGAATTTATATGTATCTAGGTAGAGTTTAGAATCTAATAACTATAGAATTTCTCCAGTTATGACACATTTGACGTGCTAAGTTCTTAAAGGCCAAAACTCAAGCTAGAACAAAGATGTAATTCTATAACTCAATTCTATGTTGTTCATGTCAATTGTATGCTAGTTGTAGGCTTCATGATTTGGAAACAATATTGCATGTATAATTAGATAAAACATAGATCCAAAGCAATTAGGGATGTATGTGCATCATAGGATGTTGTAGTATACAAAACTCAACAGTGGTATCAGAGCCTAGGATTGTTTTCTGTTATATTTGATGCTTGCTATTTTTCAAAGTTGAAAAAAATTGATTTTCTGGCCTCTGACTGATGAACTCGCCGAGTCCACTGGCTGACTCGACGAGTCCAGTCAGTAAAAGGCCAACTCAACGAGTCAGGTTCATGCACTCGACGAGTTGATGCCTCTGGTTGCAGAATTTCAAGTTTTTTGCCTGAATTAGTTAAGGATCATTACCACAAAATATTTTGTAATCATAAAAAAATGTATTTTTTGATTTGGTAATGATGATCCTCATCCAATTAAAGGACAATTGTCAAATTTTAAGATAATAAGATAATTATTTGTATTATTTGATATGAATTTCCTTGTCATATGAGTTAATTTAGTTCATTAAAAAACTATATGATACTTTTTCTTGGTAAAATTGATCTTAAATGTTTTTTAAAGTCCTCCATAATTTGTCCTCAAGTTATGGAACATGAAAAGTTTTTCCATAAAAACCACATTAACTCATAAGTTATGGAAAACCAAAAGGTATTAAAGAGTTACAAAACTTGTCATCAAGTTTTGGTATTTTAAAAGTCTCAAATTATGAAAAATTAACTCTTGTAATTGAAAGGTTTCAAAAGGTGCAACTCTTACGTCCATAACTTAAAAATTAATTAAATAGTTTTAATTTTGAATTTTTAATAAGCTAGTTGCTTCGAATAATTCAATTACACCTTATGGACTTTATTAAATTAATCAAAGTGGTTAATTAAAAGAGAAGTTTAATAAATCCATAATAACATGGTTTAATATTAATTAAATTAAGAGTATAGTTTAATTAAAAGATTAAACCACCAAGTATTTTAAATGTGTAAAATACACCCTTATACTATATAAAATTAAAAGTTTAATATATTATATATGTATAAGTAAAAGGTCAGTCTTACCGTTAGTAGACCTCATTCACGAAGCCGGTCTATAAAGGGGTATAAGGTTACTGCCTATAAAATGATGGTTTAATGGGTGTCCACTCTCACCCACCGCTTGCTTGACTGGTGGAGGGTCGTTAGCCGAACGGGTAGGATATGACATTAATTCTCATTAAAAGTATTATGATAATTATAAAGTAACTAAACTTTTATTAAATACCCAATCTTAGTTATTTTAGGAAAAATGTGAAAATGGTGCTATTCCTTGAAATTGCACTTTGCACCTTGTTAAGTCGTCAGTGGAGCGTGTGTGGTTAACCGGCACACTAATCTGGGACTGACAGTGTGTGGCAAAGGGTAGCTTGATGTTAATCATGGATCAATGGAGCATGTGTGGTTAACCGGCACATTGATTGGATGATTTGTAACATTAAGTGTACCAAGCTAATTTGCATGGTTATTCACACCTTGTTTGTGATCCTCGGCATCCCAGTCACAAACTTGAAGGGCACAATCGAGATTTATTGAACAAGTTCAGTTCATATGAGTTTGGATTTGTCACTAACCTTGTCTTGTGATTATCGTTATGACAAATTCACATGGATAGGAACATATACACCATAAAATCTAAGTGACATAAGGTTTCTCTCCGCTTCATGAAAATGACTGTGAGGAAACGCTTTCACTAAGTAGATTTTAAGGAGATAGCAATTGTGATATTTGCATTCTCAAATTTGATTATGATTACGACATCCCTCTTCATAGTTCGAATTGTGATAAATGGCAAAAGGTCTAAACATTTGAGACTTATTACTATAAGTTCTAAAATTATTTAAACACACATGTGAGCTATCTAAGGAAAGGTGTATGAGTTTGAGAAGCTTAGATAAAGGCTTATCAAAGCATCTCGTGTCAGAAATATGAACTTTGATAATAAAGTCAATAAATATTGATTTCTAGAAGTCCAACTGATTTCTGGATACATGTCAAAGCTAGTAGGAGCATAAGTGTTATGCTAATAAGAACGTAATTATTATGCTAGTGGGAGCACAATTATTACATTAAGTGTTGCGAGTTAGCAAGGTTAATTATAGAAAACAAAAGTTTCAATTCGCAAAGTTGTTTTGCTATAATTAAGGGAGAGGAATTCATACTTCATTTCGAATCTAAAAGCTTAGATTAAGATTTTAATCAAATTTAGTCATGAACATATGTGAATGATATGTTGAAATCATTTAACATAAGGAAATTCTATACATGGAAATATTATAGGGAAAGCCTGGTAAAGTATCATGTCTTTATATGAGACATTACAAATCATATTCCATATGCTTCAGATATAGGATGGATTATATAAGCTACAATATTAATCTGTTCTAATTTTCCATATGCATAGGGCATTAATATGGAAAAGGGACTAGAACGAGAGATGACTAAAATGGTTAAGCAATTGTCGATGACAATCTGGGGTTTACCAAAGATTGGTTGCTCATGGACAGTTGGAAGTAAAGCGTAAATTTTGGAAGAACCATAGAAGTGATAGTCAATATGGTATTATGGAAATGTTTCATAACTGGAAGTTGATCATAAAATCTGTGTAAGATTAGAAACCTTAATGCAAGAAGGATGTTCAAAGGAATGTACTTTGAATATGACACTTCGTTTCCATGGAATTGCTCTCCATTGGAATACTTTGTAATGTCTGTTTCCAAGTCTCTATGACTTTTGTACATAGTCATTACAAGAGGATCATTGCATATAAGCTTAGAATCTAACAGATTTTAGCAAACGACAAGAATTTGGTATTCTTACATTTACGATAAGGATTTGAAATTGTGAAATGAGCATCATTGAAATGTTGTCCATTGAAGTTGGTGTTGCTTGGAGCATGGCATAATTATTGTTTTAATTCAAGTATTAAGTTGATTAATAGAAACATTATACAATGAATAATGTGTAATTAATATGGTGATTAAATAAAAGGTGTTTTATTTATATTCATAAGTTCTGAGACCATATTGGACTCGATTATTCTTGTGTTTCACTTTGCATGTTTTGACTTACCGAATAACTAGGTTATTCAAACTATCCACAGTCGATCATATTTTGGAAGTAGGTATTGAGGCAAGATTGTCATGAATCTGACTGTAGATTGTCTAGGTGTTTTAGACATAGCACAAGTTTGTTGCAGTGTTCATGAGTACTTCTGGAATAAGATTCGAGTATTGGATTAAACCCACGCTCCTCTGAATCACTTCATGGATTTTATCATGAGTGATTGTGAGACGATAATATCTTATATTCTTAAAACAGTGACGTGTGCGTTGTAGCTTACAAATCGGTTGCACATTGATGATGCGTAAACGTACCAGTAACTTGTTGTTATAAAACACATTGTTGTGTGTGATTTGTTGAGTAAATATAGCAAGCATATGAGTCGAAGTTTATTCATTCCATTTACCCTTAGAGGGATAAAAGCAATATCTGTGGGCCCCTCGATGATTTAGTGATGACACCCTAAGCGCTTGGCCAAGCCTGGACTGATTTGATTTTTTCAATTAGTCAATTGTCATAAATCGGAAACCGGGAAACAACAGATGGACAGAGAGAATGATTATAATCCATGTCTCAGTCCATATGCTATCTTATAGAATGGATGAATATATGATCCCTTATCTAATGGACGCGTCATTGACTAGGTCAGAGTTCGACAGCGTCTTTTAAGAGCTACGATTGCTAATCGAGTTGTGGAGTCGTACTTGAAATAATAGTTGTTAGAGTTATTCAAGTGGGAGACTGTCGGATTAGGTGTCTAAGCCCATAACTATAATTGGTATGTACTTGACCCGAGAGTAGCATGGTCCATTTGGGTTTCCTTCACCAGAGCAATTTGATAGGATGCACTTTTGAGAAGAGGTTATTTATGATTTATTAATATATTATAAGTTCTAATATATTAATATGAAATCATGTTATTTAATTAGTATTGATCAAGAATTAATTTGGAATTAATTTAGTGATCAAAAGAGACTAATTAAATGAACGGGGACTGATTATGTAAATCAGTGATATATATAGTGTTTGGGCTATGGATCCATGTTGGGCTAACTTTTATGTAAGTATCCATGAAGAGCTAGCCCACATGAGATGTGGATCATAACCCAAGTGTATGGATTAGGGTTTACCCATGACTCTTGGAATCCTACACTATATAAATGTTGCCCCTTAGCCAAAATCGACCGCTTGTGCATTCTAAGAGAAGCCTAGCTAGTTTTGGAGTTCATAACCTCTCTCTAAAAGTCCTCCTTTGTTCATGATGTTTGTGAACCATTTCAGGCATCACATTTGAGGTGCTAAGTTCTTAAAGGTCAAAACTACAAGCTACAACAAAGAGGTAATTCTATAACTCAATTCTATGTTGTTCATGTCAATTGTATGTCAGTTGTAGGCTTCATGGTTTGGAAACAATATTGGATGTATAATTAGAGAAAACATAGATCCAAAGCAATTAGAGTTGTATGTGCACCATAGGATGTTGTAGTATATAAAACTCAACAGTGGTATCAGAGCCTAGGAATTTTTCTGTTATATTTGATGCTTGCTATTTTTCAAAGTTGAAAAAAAATCGATTTTCTGGCCTCTGACTGATGAACTCATCGAGTCCACTCAATAAAAGGCCAACTCGACGAGTCAGGGTCATGCACTCTACGAGTTCATTTCTCTGGTTGCAGAATTTCGAGTTTTTGGCCAGAATTGGTTAAGGATCATTGCCACAAAATGTTTTGTAATCATAAAAAAATGTATTTTCTGATTTGGTAATGATGATCCTCATCCAATTAAAGGTCAATTGTCAAATTTTAAGATAATAAGATAATTATTTGTATTATTTGATATGATTTTCCTTGCCATATGAGTTAATTTAGTTCATGAAAAACTATATGATAATTTTTCTTGGTAAAATTGATCTTAAATGTTTTTTAAAGTCCTCCATAACTTGTCCTCAAGTTATGGAACATGAAATTTTTTTCCATAAAAACCACATTAACTCATAAGTTATGGAAAACCAAAAGGTTTTAAAGAGTTACAAAACTTGTCCTAAAGTTTTGGTATTTGAAAAGTCTCAAATTATGAAAAGTTTTTCGTATAATTGTTTGATTAAGATTCTACATTAATCAAACTATTACATTGGTACCTTGATAGATCCTTGTTCGAGGACTTACAAGTGGTATCAGAGCCATAAAAACGACTTAGGGCTGTTTTGGTATCAATTGCTTTTCGAAACATTAACTAGTTTGTGGTGTGTTTTGGGTTGTATTTAAAAAGGGTTTGATGTTCATCGTGTTGTTGTTCTTCGTGTTCATCATTTTCTTAGTGTTCCTCACTAATTTTGGAAGATATTACTTTGGAAATCGTTTTTGGTAATTTACCAAAACTTTGGGATTCACTGGAAAAGGAAACTCGATCAAAAACCTCGTTTTCGGCTAGGTCTCAGATTTTTCGGCGGCTACTTGGTGTTTTCGGTACAAAGGTAAAAGGGAATAGTTCTCGGTCAATCTTTTGACTTTTAGGGAATTCGGTCAAAATTGTGACCGTCAAGGTTCTTGGTCAACAGGGTGTTGACTATTGTTGTTTTCGGTCAGATTTTTTTTTGTTGGTGAATAATGAGTTCTTCAATCCCCAAGAAGGTAAGTGAAAGCTCATGTTCTCAATCCTGTGATGATAAAATAAATAAATACCATGAACTAAATGTGTTCACTATCGTTTTGCTAAAGAGAAAATTGCAAAATTAAATGCTGAACATTATGCATTAAAGGCTAAATTTAAGGATGTTGAATTTAATTTTAAGAAATTCGATGTATCAAGTGAGATTGCTGAGTCAATGATAGAAAAACAATTAAAATGGAAAGACAAACAGGGTGAGGGTCTAGGGTATCACAATATACCACCTCCTTTCAATGATAACTATACTCCAGCTTCTGAAAACACAGAGACAGAAAAATTTGTTCAACATGATCAGCCTACTGTCACTGTTTCAGTTAAGACTGAACAATCTGGTAAAACTAAGACTATTGAGGTGAACGATACTAATGCCTCTACTTCATGTGCAGATAAAGTAACAGTGCAAGATGGGTTCGATCTGAACAAAAAGAATTATAGTTCTGCTGAAAATGCTTCAAAAACTTGTGATGATAATAATCCCACTATTGAAAAATTTAAGCCACGAAAATTTGTTAAACAGTCTAATAAATGTGCATGTGTTTGTGCTTGTGGAAGTTCTTCGAAACAAACTTCATTTGGACAAGGGCCAAGTCACAATCTTATTTATTTGAACAGACAAACTTGTTTTAACTGTGGAACCCCCGGTCACATTGTTAGAAATTGCCCACATCGCTCATATGTTCTTTACTATTGTGACATCCCCATTTTCACGGCCAGAAAAGACCGATTTTTGTTTATGCTTTATAAAAATCAGAGTACCTCTTTTAATAAAAAATGTTGCGTAATTTGTTCCCAGAAAAACATGATAAATACGTTATCAAAGCATTTCCGAAAAAATGTATTTTTATTCATTTTCAAAACATTTGGGATGTCATCGTCAATATAGAAACATAAGCATAAACAGAACTTACATTCATTTACATTAGTGATCTACATTTCTTTAAAATCTCTCAGTGTAAAGTAGCTTCATATCGACACCTGTGATAGAAATAAGTTGGAGTGGGTCAGGTTGGGAAACCTGGTGAGTACATAGGGTTTTCAACCCACAATAATATAATTATTATGTTTAAACATCAAACAATCAACCCAATTACCCATCCCCATTATCTTCTTTACTCTTAAGGATCTTCCCTAAGAATCAACTATTCCTCGTTCACTCATTCCTAAGGATCTACCTAAGGAATCGGCACGAAGTCCATCGTCACCGGGGTTTAGGCACTAAGTCTGCATAGTCGCCAGGGTTTAGGCACTAAGTCTGCATAGTCGCCAGGGTTTAGGCACTAAGTCTGCATAGTCGCCAGGGTTTATACAACAGGCACTAAGTCCGCATAGTCGCCAGGGTTGTGGCACCAAGTCTGCACGATCGCCAAGGTTTAGGCACTAAGTCTCCATGATCGCCAGGGTTTAGAGTACACCGGGTTAGATGCTACATTGAGCTTGATTCTCTGAACCACATAACATACTCAGCGTAGTCGGACTCAATTTGATATGACCACTAGGGTCGGAATAACAATCATCTTCTTAGTCATTACCGAAACGATGGTAACGACATACTTGAATAAAACGAAATCAATTACTAGCTCCTTGGTAACCTTGTGACTTTCCCTGATCCAAGCGTGAGTCCTGTGCTTCCGGTAGTATAGGCCTCTACTACCATCCACACTTACTCATACTCGTCCCAAGTATTATCTCGCAGCTTTCCAAGTTACTATCACAAAAACAATTTTAACACATAAAAATGTGTCCAATCAATCATAAAATTTTCCCTAGACTCTACTAGGATTTCTTCCATGTGTATCTTCAATAATCAATCCTGCTTGAACTCGGTGGTGAAAATGCTGTTGGGTTTTGAGCATTCTAACACTCCTAAGTGTACATGCAACCCTAAATACCTTGGATCTATGTTTTCTCTATTATACATACAATTATGAACATCCAAGGTATTATCCTAATCTAGCATACAAAATAATAAATATAACAAGATAGAATACATACCTCTTTGATGTAGAATGTCTTCATAAAGCTTGAGTGCCTAGTGCCCCAAGTGTGACACCTCAAATGGTTCACACAACACCAAATACACTTGGAATAACTTGAGAGAAACTTGAACACTCCTTGAAATCGTCTAGCCCTCACACTCACACATTAGTGCATGATTTCTTGAGCCATGGGATTCTTTTATATGGTGGCTATTAGGGTTACACCATGTAACTCATAACTTTACCCATTCCTTATGCTCCATGGATTTTAACCTCCATGGAGTATCCATGGGTCACCCCATGGACTTAGTCCAACATAAGGAATCTTGGATCACAAGCCCACATATATAAGAATGAGTGATTTGCACAATCAACCCATATATTTAATTAGTCTCCTTTTGATCACTTAATTAATTCCAAATTAATTCTTGATCAATACTAATTAAATAACCTTATTAATATATTAGAACTTATAATATATTAACCAACCTTAAGTGTTATTTCTTTCATTATAGTCTATCCAAATGCATGATGCCATGCAACCCAAATGGACCATGCCGGGTCGGGTCAAGTCTTACCAATTATAGTTATGGACTTAGACATTAATCCAACAGTCTCCCACTTGGATAAGGCTAAAACTATTATTGCGTATGACTTCAGGAACCGATCAGCAATCGTAGCTCTCAAAAGCTTCTGTCGAACTCTGACCTTGTCGATGAACTCTGACCTTTGTCAATGACTTGTCCATTAGATAAGGGATCATATATTCCTCCATTCTAGATATCATATGGACTGAGACATGGATTATCAATCATTCTCTCTGTCCATTTGTTGTTTCCCGATTTCCGATTCATGATGACTGACTGATTGAACAAATCAAATCAGTCCTGGCTTGGCCAAGCACTCACATTTATCATCTTTAAATCATCGAGGGGCCTACAGATATCGCTTTTATCCCGAAGGTAAAAGGAATGGATAAACTTCGACTCATATGGCTTGTTCTACTACTTGTTGAATCATACACAAAGGCACGTTTTATAACATCGAGTTACCAATGCGTTTTCGTGCAATCAATGTATAACCAACTCATAGTAACAACTCATATCTCTAGGTTTTAAGAATATAAGATATTATCGTCTCATAATCACTCATGATAAAATCCATGAAGTGATTCAAATGAGCGTGGGTTGAATCCAATACTCAGAACTTATGAGCACTCATGAGTGTTGTAGCACCACTTTGTCCACCAACTTGGACCTCTACAAACCAACCCATGACAGTCTTGATTCATATCTACTTCCAACATATGACCGACTGTGGATGGTTTGAATAACTTAATCATCCAGGAAGAGCGACTTAGTTATTCTGGAAGTCAAAACATGCAAAGTGAAACACAAGAATAAATGAATCAAATATGGTATCAAACCCTATGAATATAAATAAACACTTTTATTTATCACCATACTGATTACTCATTATTCATGGTTTCGGTTTTATCAACTTTATACTTGAATTAAAAACACTAGTTGTCCCATTCTCCAAGCATGTACACTATGTTTTTCTTAAACAATAGTTTTACCATACACCAAGTATGCACTCTATGTTTGTCTATGATCCTTACTTTGTGAAATAAACCAATTGAACATGATTTCAATGATTCTAATTTCACACTCCCAAATCCTTATCGAAAAATGTGAGAATTTCAAATTCCTATCATTTATCGAAATCTGTTTAGATTTTAAACTTATATGCACTGACCCTCCTGTAATGAATATGTACAAAGTCACAAAGACTTGTCAATAGTCATTATAAGGTATTCCAATGGAGATCAACTCCATGGAAACTAAGTCTCATATTCAAAGTACATTGCTTTGGACATGCTTCTTGCATTAAGTTTTCTAATCTTACATAGATAACTTCCACCTATGGAGACAACTCCATATTCTCATTTTGACTATCACTTCTGAATAAGAGATGCCTCTTTTCAGAATATGTCAATATGGTCCTTCCAAAATTAGCACTATACTTCCAACTGTCCCTGAGCAACCAATCTTTGGTAAACCTCAAATTGTCCTCGACAATTGCTTAATCATTTTAGTCATATTCAATTCTAGACCTTTTCCCTTCTTAATGCCTTTGGGCATTTGGAAAAATTTAGAAATGACAAATATTATAGCACATGCAATCGATCCTGTACCCAAAGCAAATGGTACACGATTCATGATGTCTCACATAAAGACATGATTCTAGACCAGTCTTTTGCTACAATATTTTTATTTGCCATGTTTTCAAAATTTGACTATGAAGAGGGATGCCATAATCATAATCGAATTTTGAGAACGCAATATATAGAATTTCCTTAAGTTGAACCAATCCAACATGAAATTCATATATATATATTCTTGACTAAAGATGATTAAGGTCTCAATCTAAGCCTTTAGAACTGAAATGAAGTATATCCTCTCCCTTAATTATAGCAAAACAACTTTTTCAATTCCTGCAGCCTCACGAATTGAAACTTTTGTTTTCTATAATTAACATTGCTAACTTGCAACACTAACAATAATTATCATGCTCCCACTAACATGATGATTATTAGCATAACACTTATGCTCCCACTAGCTTTGACATGTACTCAGAAATCAACTGGACTTCTAGAAATCAATACTTTATTGACTTTCTTACCAAAGTTCAGATTTCTGATACGAGATGCTTTGATAAAACTTTATCAAAATCATACACCTTTCCTTAGATAGCATGCATGTGTGTCTAAATAATTTCAGAACTATGAAAAGGGATGCCGTAATCATAGTCTCAATTGTTTAGACCTTTGCCACTTCTCACAAGTCCATGTTATTGTGCCGGTAAACCACACACGCTCCACTAACGACTATGAGAATGCAAATATCACAATTGCTATCTAGCTAAAATCTACTTAGTGAAAGTGTTTCCTCACCATCATTTTCATGAATCGGAGAGAAACCTTATGACACTTAGATTTAATAGTGTATGTGTTCTTATCCATGTGAATTTGTCAAAACCATAATCACAAGACAAGGTTAGTGACAAATCCAAACTCATATTGATTAAACTTGTGCAATCTTAAATTCTTGCCATTTGGCAGCTCAGGTGCCTGCCATTGCTTCCAAGTAGTTGTGCAACCAATTGAGAACTCTCAGAACTCCTATGCAAAGCCAACTTGAATAGGCACAAAAATTTCAACACGATAGGTTATAAACCTCAAGTCGTGTGCTAGTGAAGGACTTTAGGTTTTATTCTTGATTAAGTCTTGAAACTTTCAAGAGCTTTAAGACTCCCACTGTCCTCTTGACATATAAGACTCCCTTGTCAAATATTCAAGAGATAGTGCGGATTCTTTATCAAGACTAACACTTTACACAATTGGCCTAAGTTGGTCTCTGTTTTATCCAAAACATCACAACTTACCAATTTCAAATGTACAAGAGTAGATAACCTTTTACTCTTACATTTGACTAGTGTTAACAAACCCTCTTTAAGATCTGTCACTCAAGTTACAATCTTGGAGTATGACTCTAAGAATTGTTTTGGAACGAAGTATGACTCATCTTTTTTATTTAACCATTTCAACAATTCATGACTCCTCTTCTTAGTCATAAGAATGCACTAAGATGAATTTAGAGGACCAATTGTGATATGGTATCTTAATCATTAAGATGATCATAAACATGATACTAAACTACTCTCCCATCTTTTCAGATTTGAGAAACTTTTATCTTTCTGCCATACTTTGATTCTTCTTATTCGTTCTGTCTCACATTGAAACTTCTCCAATGCTACAGACTTATACTTAAACTTATAAGTATAACCATATTTACTGAACTTAAGTAAATCATGACGAATAGTCTTCTTGATCTTTTGTGGTGGACTTGACCAGTGCACAAGAATGTGTACTCGATCCCTTAGTCCTTTCCTTATTCACATAAGGAATTAGTCTTAATTTTCCAAGCTGAAAGTTCTCATTCATCATACTATACAACTTGCATGATTCCAAGTTTCGGTCCAATTGAACCTTGGGTGATGAGAATCTTTCCTTATTTGGTAATATTAGACACTACCACAACCGAAAGAATCAAATCCATTTTTCCAATATTGCTATCAATGGAATCTTATAAGCAATAACTTTTCACAAATGCCATTGTAAGGATACTTAAAATAAATAAAATCAAAACCTTTTTCTTTTATTTTAAAACTTTGCGGAAAAACTTATCCTTACAATCCATATGAAAACCTTGTTGTTATCTATTCCTAAGCAATATAAATATCATAACTCTTAAGTAATAGCCCAAAATTCTGATCACCGAACCATGCGATTGAAATCCATCTTCGCGATCAGAATCAGCATGTACTTAATAGAGTTAGACAATGGACTTTACCTGAAGTAGAGCCAAACTTATTGACTTTAACATCCTTAGGTAAATTTGGCAACTTCGTAACCAATGCCCCTTCCTTTGGCAATAGTTACCTATGGACCCTTGATAATGGGACTATCTCAGACTTCGCCTCTCTCTTTACCATTGGGTCAACCGAGTTGACTATGGCCGATCCCTTTCCATTGGGAAGAGAGAGCTTTACTGGATATCCAATGTCATCATTGTCAATGTCCGTAGCGTTTTAGGAAGTTGATCTTAGCAAATAGATAAGATCATTAAGGGTCTTGTCTTAGTCTGTTTCATAGGATTCCCAAAAGAACTCACTATGTGACTTAGAAAGTAGTTGAGCCACCAACTTTCTCAAGACTTTGACACCCAACTCTCCCGGCTTGTCAATATGTGACTACATCTCCAAGATGTGATCACACCTAGACCTTGCCTTGCCAATAGGGCTTGAGTGACCGTAAACTTTTTAGGAACTTGTGGGTTAGGGAGAATAATTGGAGGAGGTGAAAGAAGTATGATATCCATGGGACATCATCTTCATTTAGGAAAGCTTGTTTCAAGAGATTTGGGAAGATCATAAATGTCTAGACCAGACATCTTTTTGGGAGATATTCAAGATAGTTGATTTAAAGTCCTTAATATGACACCCAATATGAAATATTAAGGCTAGGACCCAACAAACTATTTTATAACTTAGAAGAGGGATGCCGTAATCCAAGCTATAAAATATTTGAAGGTAGGTGAATGACGATTCACCAATTTCCACCATGAAAAACGAAATAATTTATTAGGTTTTAATTGGATTTGAAAGTCCTAGATCTTTGAGATTCATTGAACTGTTCAAAGGCATGTTTCAATCTCGAGTGTGCCCTTCAGGTTTTGTGACTGGGATGCCGAGGATCACAAAACAAGGTGTGAATAACCATGCAAATATACTTGGTACCCTTAATATTTACCCCTTAATCAGTGTGCCGGTTAACCACACACGCTCCACCGATACTATGATAAATATTAAGTTACCCTTTGCCTACCTTGTTAAGTCCAGGTTAGTGTGCCGGTTAACCACACACGCTCCACTAACGACTTAAGCAAAGTGCAAAGTGTAATTTCATGGGTTAGCACCAAATTCACATTTTCCTAAGTAACTAAGATTGGGTATTAATAAGAGTTTAGTTACTTAGTATTTATCATTAATACTTTTAATGAAAGGAGAATTATAGTCCTTGTCCTACCCGTTCGGCTAACGACCCTCCACCAGTCAAGGAAGCGGTGGGTGAGAGTGGACACCCATTAAACTGCCATTTTATAGGCAGTAACCTTATACCCCCCTTATAGACCGGCTTCGTGAATGAAGCCTACTAACGGTAAGACTGACTTTACTCTTATACATATATATAAATATTATTAACTTATAATATTATAAAGTATAAGGGTTGAATTTTAACTTTTAAAATTCTAAGGGCTAACTTGGAATTAAAGTATTCATAAGTGAAAACTTTTCAAATTCCAAAACTTGAGGGCAAGTTTTGAAACTATTCAAAACTAATTAATTCCATAACTTATGAGTTTAAAGTAGTTTTAATTAAAAAAAAAATTAAAAAAACTCTTCAAGTTCCATAACTTGAGGACAAGTTATGGAAGACTTTAAACTAATTAATAAAAAAAATAACTTTTTTTTTTATTGTAACTTATGGAACTAATTAAGGTTACATTTTTTTTTTAATTTAATGAAGAGACTCTTGAACCTCCATAACTTGAGGACAAGTTATGGAGTCATAAAACCATTTAATTAGAACTAGACTCTTCATTTTGTAACCTTTGCCAACTTTTATGAGTTTTATGATTCTTAAATGTGACTTTTCATATAACTTGAGGTCAAGTTACAAAAACACACTTTGGAATCAACTCTTAGATTAAAATGGATTGAAAACAACTATTTCACACAACTTTTCTATTAATCTAAGAACCTCATGAGAACAAGATAATTCAAATCATCAATCTTCAAGAAATTAGCATGAACATACAAACTAATACAAATCTTGAAATTATGACAATTATCTTAGAAATTTCATTAGTATGAACATTACCACATCAAAAACAAGTTTATAAGTCCAAAAACATCTTAGGGTAATGTTCCTAGTCCAATTCCAGCCAAAACAATCGAATATATGCATCCAACTCGATTTTTCAGCTACTTTTGCAAGTATAACAAGAAAACAAGCCTAGGCTCTGATACCACTGTTGGGTTTTGAGCATTCTAACACTCCTAAGTGTACATGCAACCCTAAATACCTTGGATCTATGTTTTCTCTATTATACATACAATTATGAACATCCAAGGTATTATCCTAATCTAGCATACAAAATAATAAATATAACAAGATAGAATACATACCTCTTTGATGTAGAATGTCTTCATAAAGCTTGAGTGCCTAGTGCCCCAAGTGTGACACCTCAAATGGTTCACACAACACCAAATACACTTGGAATAACTTGAGAGAAACTTGAACACTCCTTGAAATCGTCTAGCCCTCACACTCACACATTAGTGCACGATTTCTTGAGCCATGGGATTCTTTTATATGGTGGCTATTAGGGTTACACCATGTAACTCATAACTTTACCCATTCCTTATGCTCCATGGATTTTAACCTCCATGGAGTATCCATGGGTCACCCCATGGACTTAGTCCAACATAAGGAATCTTGGATCACAAGCCCACATATATAAGAATGAGTGATTTACACAATCAACCCATATATTTAATTAGTCTCCTTTTGATCACTTAATTAATTCCAAATTAATTCTTGATCAATACTAATTAAATAACCTTATTAATATATTAGAACTTATAATATATTAACCAACCTTAAGTGTTATTTCTCTCATTATAGTCTATCCAAATGCATGATGCCATGCAACCCAAATGGACCATGCCGGGTCGGGTCAAGTCTTACCAATTATAGTTATGGACTTAGACATTAATCCAACAAATGCCAGAGGGTAGGATAACTTTAGGAATTACGCCAATCGTTTCATCATCCCGCCAATCGAAGGTGTACTTCGGACGTACCGTACTCCTCTAAACGTACTATTATCTTTTCTGACGTACTCTAAAGGCAAGGTACCACACTTAAGATATCTTCCGATAGGAGTCATTCACTATCATAAGCCTTTTTGTTTCCTCCGTTTACTCAATTTGCTACGAGCCTTCACCATGGCGTTACATTCACGGAAGCATGCGTCCAGCACATCAAGACGAGAATATAGATAGAAAAGATTTAGACGTGTAATACTCCTTATTACTCCGAAAAGTTACATGTGAGTTCTAATACCGTAATTAAACGTTTAGAAATCTGAACACATAAAATTTCCAGATCCGGTCGGCAACAGACCACAGATCCGATCATACGATAGCATCATAAAGCATCATAAATCATTTAGCACATAAAAGCATGTTTGGCATTTTCTCTAAATTAGCTAGTGCTTGTGTCTATTCTGATGTATTACCTAAATTTTATTAGACACACTCCTCACGATCATTGCTTAGCATTCTAAGTTTAAGTCTAGAAATAAATCCATATTCCTAGTTCGCTTAAACTAATGCTCTGATACCAACTGTGACATCCCCATTTTCACGAGAACAGACCGATTTTTGTTTATGCTTTATAAAAATCAGAGTACCTCTTTTAATAAAAAATGTTGCGGAATTTGTTCCCAGAAAAACATGATAAATACGTTATCAAAGCATTTCCAAAGAAATGTATTTTTATTCATTTTCAAAACATTTGGGATGTCATCGTCAATACAGAAACATAAGCATAAACAGAACTTACATTCATTTACACTAGTGATCTACATTTCTTTTAAATCTCTCAGTGTAAAGTAGCTTCATATCGACACCTGTGATAGAAATAAGTTGGAGTGGGTCAGGTTGGGAAACCTGGTGAGTACATAGGGTTTTCAACCCACAATAATATAATTATTATGTTTAAACATCAAACAATCAACCCAATTACTCATCCCCATTATCTTCTTTACTCTTAAGGATCTTCCCTAAGAATCAACTATTCCTCGTTCATTCACTCCTAAGGATCATCCTAAGGAATCGGCACGAAGTCCATCGTCACCGGGGTTTAGGCACTAAGTCTGCATAGTCGCCAGGATTTATACAACAGGCACTAAGTCCACATAGTCGCCAGGGTTTAGGCACTAAGTCTGCATAGTCGCCAGGATTTATACAACAGGCACTAAGTCTGCATAGTCGCTAGGGTTCTGGCACCAAGTCTGCATGATCGCCAAGGTTTAGGCACCAAGTCTCCATGATCGCCAGGGTTTAGAGTACACCGGGTGAACACATCGTTCACAACACCTACAGGTTGCGATCCTGCTAGTGTACCACTGGACTGTCTAGAATAGTCTGTGGTTGTCATCCATACTCTGCTAGATGACGGGGCCAACATTTGGGAACAAGGCTTCTCACATCGTCCACCTCTCACCCTTACCTCATGGTCTATATCACCTCTCAACTCATCATCTAACTCATATTTCATCTACCCATGTTTTACTCAACATATTATGTAGATATAAATACATATACAGTTTAAATCATATAAAACTTGTATAAAATCGTTCATCCAGCATAAATAGCAAGTATACAGATAATATGCACACATAACACATAGTTTATATAAAATACTTCATATCTATGTGTAAGATGAAAGTAACTATGCACTCACTTGATAAGGCGGTGACTCGGTACTCGGACAGCGCTTCGTTTACTTCAAAATAATTTCCTTCGACGAAACCTAGTATTATTACCACTAGATTTTAGTCTAATATTTACCGTGACTAATTATTAGTCTTATTATTATTATCATTATATAAGCGTTTAAACAATACTTTCCAACCACTATGTACAGACAGGGGCCAGACATAAAACACCGGAGGGCAGGACCATTTTGGCATATAGCACTTCTGAAATCCAACAATCATATGCGGCCCTTTAAACCAGATTCCCCGTACCGCGAGTAGTTAAAAAGATATTATAACGACACTTATATAAGTCATAATAATAGCTCAAATATTTATTATAAGTTCATAATAACAATACTAATTTTAAATATAAGCTATATTAAAATAGGTAAGCATAACTTACTTACAATGGGGTTTTAGCTAAGAGTCGGGCTCTGCAGAGGCAGAACTTCGTCGCTGAATCTTTCTAAGAAAGATTCGTGCAACGCTTCAGCACTCACCTTACTATACTAAAACTACAGAAAGAGAAGTCGAATCACGAGGGACCGAAATGCTCGGGGGATAAGAAGAGAAAGACTCTTGAATCAAGAGAATGGTGCAAGAAATATGAGAGCCCAAGCCTCTTATTTATAGTAATTGAATTTACAAAAACTACCCTTCATAATTACTGAATGATCTTATAGTTATATAAACGACTAAACACTCCTTCATAATACTATTTTAAATAGATTTAACGATATTTGTACTAAACTAATGTCGAAAGTACTCAACACTAGTCTTATAATAACCGCATCATCAATACCTTTCTAATGATATATACATTTGTATATATATATGTGTACGTATATATGATTTATACTTTATTTTAATACATAAATATGCTATTATAATTTGTAACTCGTTCATACGAACTCCATTTTTGACGTTCTTTATATCCACGTGTTGGTATTAACGAGTACTACAACTTTCATTTAGACGCCGTCAGCTAATTCTCATTCTATCTCAGATTTACAAAACTATATCGAATTTATCGCACTCGAAGAGTAAGGACCAAGTTTCGTCCATATCTTTAACATACGAGCTCTACTCTCGGCATTCTTTATATCCACGCGTAGGTAAAAACAAGATCTAAAACTTTCATTTAGACTCCGTCGGCTAATTCTCTACCTCTCTTAAATTTAACAGTAGGAGGAGATTATACTGTTAAATGTCCGCGTAAAATTCATAACTTCTACATACGGACTCCGTTTTTGTCTGTCTTTTTACCGTTGAGTTCCTATTAATGAGATCTTCAAATCTCATTTAGGTCGCGTAGGGCAAAAACCGCTCGAACTAAAATTCGAGTTTCGGGCCGTGCACTGCTATGCCAAATCTTAGAAAATTCATAAATTCGTCATACGAAGTCAGATTTGGGCGTTCTTTTTTTGTATGTTCTCGGTTTAACGTATACTACAAATTTTGGTTAGATCACTAAGGCTAAAAAGTCTTCTACCGTAAATTCACTATTTACGTCTCCCGGTGTCGTGCCGGTTTTGCCGTAAAACTTCGACGGGCCATAACTTCTTCGTTATAACTCGGATTTCGGCGTTCATTATATGTACGGAACCCTTGTAACATATACTAAGACTTGGTTAAGATTAATCCTTCTAAATAATATTCCATCAAAAACTCATTTTTGATGCCCATCGTCTCTAAATTGACTAGCCCGGATCTGCGGGCGTTACAACTATAAACAAGGGTGGCAGAACGTGCCAAGGGGGAGATTTTACACAAGAAATCCTTCGAGGTCACGTTAAAGAAATGGTGATTGGAATGCTAAAAAGACCAAAAATCAGACTCTCAAGAACAAAAAGGTCATGTCTGACAACAGATCTGCTGTGAGACCAAGATCGGTAAGTTCAAAGTCATCTCAGCAATCGGTCTCAAGCTCCAAAGTGAGTGTTGAAGCATCCATCTGAGTAAACAAGAAAATGGTTAAACCTGACTGCAGATGGGTACCAAAAGTTTCAACTCCCAAATCACCCAAAAATTCTAACATTTCTTCATTTTCTGTGTTTGATAAACAGGATATGACTTGGGAACGCACATCATGCGTGGATGGAAAAGGTCAACCCAGTTTCAAAATGGACTGAGTTCCCAAAACAAATTAATCCCGCACTCTGTACCGGAGCAGCTATGGAGGAATATCATCAGACTTCGGTATGTTGATATTGGCTCTTCCTGGCACATGACAGGGGACATCTCTCTTCTGCATGCCATTCAGAATTTTAATGGATAGCATGTGTCCTTTGCGGGAAAGGGAAAGGAAAGATCACAAATGGGGATTTCTTCAATTGCTGAATTACGGTTTGAATTTTCTGACACTTCCATTCTCTGTGATAATAATGTTGATTTTCAATTGCCAGAAACCTATTTTTCTAAAACCAAGTTCGTGCTTATGGGATTTCTTAAGATGATACGTTTCGAAAACTGAAATTTATTTTCATTTTTATTTAGTATGTCTTATTTTCTTCCATTTTGATTTATTCTTAGAAAAGGAAATTTTTGTGATAGTCTTTTGGGAATTGATATGAGTTACTGATAAAGAGAAAATGAAATACGTGTAAAGCACTAAAGCTAAATTGTCTGAACTCTGTGTTCAATGTGTTGGTAGGCATAAAGGACTAAGACTAATGGACTAGACAATGTGGGTTCATTTGAACTTAGAAAACCTCATTTGGACTGACAATACGACGTTCGGATAGATTTAACAGTAAAATAGACAAGGAGGCCTCTAACATAAATTGAAGCTAACCATCATCTAGATCTGTGGTTCAACACTTCACTGGCATATGAACTTGTATTCTTAATTCTGGTATTGACAGGGCGTGACTGAAGGGTTCTGATAAATTAGGTCTGTGTAAAATCGTTTTTGTTTCTTTCTTAGTCAGCTATATGTTGTCCCCTCTGCGTGATCGGAAGATCCGACCTGGGACACAGCATATGCACTCAGATAATGTTCACTTCTTTCAAGTCAGTATATTGTCTCCTACAAATCTCAAATATTCTACTCTCTATGTTAGTCATATGTTGTCCCCTCTGCGTGATCGGTAGATCCGACCTGGGACACAACATATACATTCCACAATGATTAACTACTCACCTAAAGTAAAGGATTCCGAAGAAATTTCCTCGAATACTAGGGCTGACTGGTAGATTTTACTGGCTAAATTTAAGTGGACAATAATATCCCTGGTCATCGTCAGACAAAATGGTCTATCTAGGAATATAATAGCTATATATTGTCACTCATAATATGTCCTGAAAAATGTCATTGTGTTTAAGTGGATCACAATATCAATGATTGACCAGAGCTTTTCATGAACGTGTGTGCTGATAAACCTTATTAATTTGCTCCATAACGTTTGATCCCAAAAAGTTTTTGTTCTGGATTACATTTTATTTATTTATTTAAATTTGTACATATTTTTTGTTATGCACAAATTTAGGGGGTGAAATAATAAAATAAAAAAATAGAAAATAAATAAACAATTAAAAAATTAAAAAAATAAAAATAAAAAACATATATTTAAAAAAGTGTATTTAATATATTAAAATTTATTTTTATTTTTTTCTCTTTCGTTTTGGTTTTTGAAATGTAAAGTCAAAAGAAAAAATGGGTTAATTTTCTTTGGGCCGAAATCGGTTTAAGTGAGCCATCAGGGTTTTTCTTGGTCATATATATACTAAGTTTTCGGTTGGTTAGGGTTTTGCACCGAAAAACCCCAAACAACCACCATCATCATCGTCGTTCTTCTCCTTTCTCTCTTCGAGTTTTTCTGCAAAATCCTTCTCATTCGTTATTTTGTTGCAAAATCGTTCAGTGATTCAGGTAATTATTGGATTTTCAATTGTGACAATAGAATTGATGTTGTTTTTGTTGTACTCGATTTCATAGATTTGCAGGTTTTTGAGTAAATTTCTCAAGGTTTTTCAAAGAACTGGGTTGGAACAGTTTCCGATAAAATTTTGAGTTTTCGGTTCAACCCGGATCCGACCGAAATCAGATGAAGGCTTGACCGAAAACTAGGTTCTCGGCCGAAATCTATCAGCGTCGACCGAAATCATCTTAGTCAGCAAGAGTTTTGACCGAAATCGATGAGTTTTGACCAAAATCGATTGAATTCTTGACTTTAACCGAAAACGACTGAAACTTTGTCTTTGACCGAAATCGACTAAAACCTTGATTTTAACCAAATAAAATTTCATTTTCAGTTTAATTAATTTTTAGACTTATTTAATAAAATTTAAATCAATTCTCACTTGGATAGTTTGGTGCAGATAAATGGTAGAGCAATTAAAATTTGTGGACTCTCACAACATTGCGGGGTATCTAATGGATCCACCTGCTGCTCATCAAGAATTCAAATCCATGATGGTGGGTTTGAACAAATGCAGAATTTCTCAAGCCGTTCGTGCTAATCCAGTCATCCACAGAGATCTGATTACTGAGTTCTGGAAAAATGCTTCGATCAACAAGTAGGGAGCATATGGAGGTGGTATTGTTGAATCGATGGTGAAGGGAACACAAGTAATTATTTATGAGCAAGTTATCTGATAGGTACTTCAATTTGGTGATGCTTCTGCATTCCCAATTGAGTACCCTGCTAATCAAGTCAAGGAAGTTCTTGAAAATATTTGTTATGAAGGAACCTATCCTCCCACCATCAAGAAGTTACTGCCACCCTACTGGAGGTTCCAGGCACATTCTTTTGTGATTTGCATTTCTGGAAGGAAGGCGGGCTCTGATGAAATTAGTCAGACTATAACCTCAGCCATTGTCGCTTTGGCTTGACAATGGCTGAGATTACAATTTCTCTAAGTTCGTTTTTGAAGAGATGAAGAGCAACCTTATGGGAAAGAAAAAGGATCTATTCGTGATGTACCCTAGGTTCCTTCAAATGATCTTTAATGAGAAATATCCCCAAATTGAGAGGTCATGTGATACTTTGGACATGAAAGCTTTGGGTCCCAACACCTTTGGACTCCTAAAGCAATCAAGAAAGGCTGCCAAAGTCGCATATCGAGGATTGAAGGAGTTGGTTAAGTTTGTAAAGTTTCCTGAAGTTGAAAACACTCCTGCTGCTAATTCCATTAATGATGAGGTTGCCGAGGAACACGTGGCACCTAAACCAAAATTTCAATTCTCTTTTGAAGAAATTGAAGTATCTGATGATGATGAAGAAGAAGCTCAAGAAAAGGAATTGTCAGAAAATGATTTTGAAAATTACATTCAACAAAGTATCTCAATTCTTGATGAGGATATATCTGTTACACCTCCGAGCATGTCTGAAAGAGAAAGGGACACAATTGTGCAATCTTCCTCACCCACCCCTGAACAGATGGATGCACTTATTGCAGAACTTCAGCAAACTGCAAGGAAGCCTCCCCAAACAATTCATGTTGATACTGAACCTCCATCTAGAAGTGATCTAGTAGACTCCGTCCTCGCTTTACTCCCAAGGAAGCGTAAAAGAAGAGATCCTAGGCCCGTAATGCTTATCACAGACGTTATTCACAAGGATTCTACACTGATTGAGCCTGATTCTACGGCTCAAAACATACCAAGCCCAGTCACTGAGTCCACTCCAGTGATTCAAGAGATTTCAAGCCCGTTACCTGAGTCCACTCCTCTGGATCAGGATTTTCAAAGCCCTATTATTGAAGAAGTAGTTATGCCTTCTAAAGGAGCTCAAGCTTCTGGAAATTCTTTTGAAACCCCCGAGTTGGACATTTCCAAAGGCAAAATGAATATGCCTGAGTCTGAATTTTTGGATGTCGCTCTGCTTCAGAACAGAGTCTTTGTTTAGGAACAAAGTTCTGCTGAAAAGGATTTAATTATCGGAAAGCAGGACATTCGAATCAGTGAGCTTGAAAATGAGAGCTCCATTAAAGATGCAAAGACTTCAGAACTTCAATCAAATCTTAGTGGTCTAACTGCTTTATTCTTTAACCTGAAACAGCGCTTACATTAAAAGTTTGGTGATGAATTTTAACCTTTAAGCGCTGAAGGAGAAAAGATTTCTGCTTCTAGTTCAGGTGTTGCCAATCCAACTTCTCAGCCTACAAGTGAAAGAGTTGTAAGACCTGCTCCAGATGCTAATCTTGATTTATTCCTATCTTTCGCTCCTACTTCTGCTCAAGAAAGAAGAGAGAAGCAAATCAGGGTCAATCAGCTAAAAAGGAAGATGTTAGTGAAGAAGCATTCAGACCAAAATGCTCCAGGTGATCACCCTGAGATGTTTTTCAGGGAAACTAGAAAGAAATCCACAGATAAATATGGGGATCGTTCTGGCATTATGATGTGGGGATATGATGTTGAAAAGAAAATGTGGGTTGTGAAGCGGAAAAGCGGACGGATTGAATATTATGAGAAGAAAGTCGACTTCTTGTCCTGGACAAAAGTTCATCTTTCTGAACTCATCCACGCACCTTTCCACAATCCAACCAATGATCCCATGGTTTGGTTTTTTACGACCAATTGTATTTTCTCGATACATACATTATAGATATATATTTTATTAGTAAATGATATTCCCAGCATTGTGTGATTTTTAAAATAAAGAAAAAGAAATGAATGTAATGATAAATTGTATTAATCGAATCGGACGTAAATGAAACTATGTCGTATGTTCAAGGAAAATCAATCATCGAAAAGAAAAACAATATACCGTCTACGTATTTTTCGTCCTCTGCAAGTTGGAAATTTAGAAGAAATCAAATGTAATAGGTGACTTTTCTATACAAGTTTAGAAGAAATCAAAAGAATAGATGATTTTTATTCAAGTAAGAAGATTAAAAGAGATCACACGTTATGTTTGTTTAGTGAAAGTACGTTATCGTGTAAGATAAAAGAACCAAAGCCCGTTAAACCAAACTGGTCTAGAAAAAACCGAAATGAAAATATGATACGAGTAAGATAAAAGTTCAATAAGAAAAAAGAGTGGATGTGATCACCTGAATTAGGTTGAAAGCAAACTATTCTTCGATTGGTAAAAGGTAACTAAGCGTCAGAATCAAATTGGTATATATATATATATATATATATATATATATATATATATATATATATATATATATATATATATATATATATATATATATATATATATATATATATTGAATGTATATGTCTACGTGATCCTGAAAATATAAATTTCATAGATATCTGAGTTCATATGAAAGAGATATGGTTTTTATAAATATAAAAATCAACCGTGTAATTAAAAATTATTAACGTCAAAAGGTACGAAGAGAATGGTTGGCTTTAGGGTAAAGTCACCAAAATGAAAGTAGTAGTACTCCTTAAGATAAGAATTTTGGTAAAACGAACACCAAAATCAGAGTGCGTACGAGACAAATTTGATTTTTGCAAAATCATTAACTCATATAAAAATAAGGGATAAAATTAAAGTCAGAATTAGCCGATAGATCCTAAAGGAAAGATGTAGTACTAGTTGAGAGTTATGTTTGGAAAAAAACATCAAAAACGGAGCCCATATGAAGAAGTTATGGAATTTACAAAATCCGTGATTTGTGCCCTGCAGAGAGCCTGGCATGATAGATGGCACAAAGTGGCAGGGGAGATGTCACCTTCAAATTCATGGCGTGCACCCCGTTTTCACGCCGTGCACCCCAAAAACAGCTATAAATAGGAGGCCAAGCCTCATTTCCTTCCCACACCTCCCAAGTATCTTCTCTCTCGAGTTGCTTTTGATTTTAGTCCATTTTTTCTTAGTTTTAGCCTTCGGTGAAGGCTTGCAATCCCTGAAGTAGTAATAGCTAGCAAGTAGAAGCTCTGCTAGTGCAATTTCTCAAGTTTTTTTCCAAGAAATATATGTAAGTTAAGCTACACTCTCATTCTTTCACTATAACTTATATTTATAGTCATAGTCATCATTATGAACCTATAAATAAGATTTATCAGTAATTCCAAGTCGTTATATTGATTGATCTACTTACGGAATAGGTGTCTAGAAATGTTATGTGGGCGTGGTTGTTGGATTTCAGAAAATCTATTATGCCGAAATGATCCTGCCTCCCAACTGTCCTTCCTGGCTGATCCTTACTTGATAGATCTTGATTTAGAGATTGAAATTAGTGAGGAATCATGACTATAATTATAGTCGTCGGGATTATGAAACTAGACTAAGATTTACTGTTATACATTTAGGTCACTGAAAGTCCTAAGGCGAGGTTCTGCCCAAATTCTGCGGCATCCACTTTTATCAAGTGAGTTCATAGTCCATTTCATGAACATGATTTTAATACAAATATTATATAAAGAATTAAATATATGTTAGAAAGTTTATGTGCGAGCTATATGCTTATTTTCTAGTTTATGTGTTAGAAATGTAGACATGCGAACCAGATATGGTTCTATGTAGGATAAAAAGGTATATGTCTATTTTCGCATGATAACAATAATAGAAATATCATTAGGGAAATAGACAAAATTATATTAATACTTAAAATACTCTACGCTAAATATAAATACACTAACATAGGTTAGTGTTATCTAGACTGAGTTGGTATTAGAGGTTTGGTAGTTATACCCATTAATAATATATGACTAATCTAATTAAGTTTGATATCTGATAGTATAATTAGTATATGTGTGTGTAAGTTAGGAACGAAGAGTAGAATTATGTTCCTTGACACTTTTAGGTGTTTATGTATAGTAGCTTTGTATGGGAGTACGATATAGTGTTCCCCTTGGGATGACCAGATATGGTTGGTCCCGATTAGACAACTGTAATGGTATATTTGCATATACTTGGATAACCATAAATGGTAGGTCCTGATTAGACAAGTGTAATGGTATGTCTGCATATTTCTAAACGATTCATCAGGCAAGATATTCCCTCTTGATAATCATAGACTAGGATCTATAAGGATCGATTAGGTACGGGTAGGATTAGGTATGAGTGTATGTACATATCAAAATTAGGTGCACATCTATATTGTTTGGTAATAATTGGTTTTTCAATACTAATATATATATATATATATATATATATATATATATATGTATATATATATATATATATATATATATATATATATATATATATAAACATTGTGGGATTGAAATTCCTATGTATCTCACTAAGTTTCCCAACCTAACCCACTAAGTTATTTTATATCGCAGGTATCGATGCAAAGAAACATTACACCGAGAGATTAAAGGAGACGTAAAACATCAGTGTAAATTAATGTAAGGTCTGTTTATGCTTATGTTTTGTATCATTTATGACATCCCTAGTTTTGAAAGAATATCAATATCGAATATTCCTTCGGAAACTTTTAATGTTAATATTATCTCACATTGAAATAATATTTTTGGGACCAATTTTGCAACAAAAGAAATACTCTGTTTTAAAATAAGCATAAATAAAAATTTTAAAATGACTGTAAATTTGGGGATGTCACACATGAACTCTAAAATTAAAATGACTCTTCACCAAGAACTATACCCAAGGCCAGACTTTTCAAAAGAAAAAGAGCTAAATAGAACAAATCTTACATTATGTCACCAAAGGATGAAGCAAAGCAGGCCTTAAAAGTTGAAATTAAATCTTGTATTGAGAAAAGGCAAGCTGACTCAAATCTCAATGTTATAGAAAACAAAAAGTCACAAATTTCAAAGAAAAAGCTTTCTAAAGACTCTACAGTAGAAAAATCATTTCAAAACAACTCTGCACATAGTAACTTTGTGAAACTTATCTCTTTGTAGAAGTTAAAAAGGGATCAAAACTACAAAAGTCCTAACAGGTCACCTAGTCCAAAAGACCTATTAGCTCCAAACCAATGAAAAATAACAACACCGCAATAGTATTTCTAAACCTGATTAAAAACTTAAGAAAGTCATGATTGATGACACCGTAGTTTTCAATCAGAGGAACAAAGAAAAGTCCGAAATGAAAAGAAATCTTGAGAAACACATTGATTATGCTCAAAAATCTAGACCTAGGCAAACATTGTGGATAAATGAAAAGAAACTGACATTTAGCACTTATCCACCCATTAAGAAAAAGGCCTCTAAGTCTACGAAATGAGATATCATCTCAAAACGTTACAAAATCTCACACCACAACAACATCCTGCACTGCATTCTCTTTTCATAAATTTGTTAAGAAATCATATCATGTTGCTGCGGTGCCCAAACAAGTTTGGGAGCCCAAATTAAGTAATTAATTATGCATGCAATGTTCAAGGAGGATCACAAAATTGAATTGTTAATTGATAGAGCCTGCTCCTTGCACATGACGTGAAGGTTGGAATACATTTGTGACTTTAAGATATTAACACATGGTGGTCACTTAACTTTTGGAAATGATGCCAATGGAACAATTCAAGGATCGGTGTCTTAACAAATGGAAACTTCTTGATTCAAATGGTTGCAAATGTTGAAGGTTTAAAACACAATCTTATTAGTGTTGGTAAACTCCGCAAGGTTGGTCATTGTGTTGAATTCGATGATGAATACAACTACATTATGACGAAAGATACATCAAGATGTCTAATCAAATCAAAGGCTGCTGGAACAATGTTCCCATTAGACATATATCTAGTCATTGGTAAAGCACAACTGTGTTTCTTGTCACAAGCAGTCTCCGAGGTCAGTTTTCTATGGCACCGAAAACTTGCTCACCTTAATTTTATGTACATCAATAACTTGGTTACTGGAGAAATGGTGTGAGGACTGCCTGTCCTTAAATTTGATAATGGAAGATTATGATCTGATTGTGAGTGTGGAAAACAAACAAAAGGAAGCTATAAGTCGATCTTAAATTCATCCATTACTGAACCTTTGAAGTTACTTCACATCGAACTCTTTGGTCCATCCATTGTCACCAGTCTACATCACAAGAAGTACATATTGGTCATTGGTGATGATTTCACTCGCTTTACTTGGGTATTCTTCATAAGACTAAAGTAAGATACACCATAGAATTTGATCAACTTCATCAAGGAAATAGAGCTGCAGATCAAGCTTCCCATTAGAAAGATACGAAGTGACAATGGAACAAAATTCACTAATCGACATCTGAATGACTTCTTCGTGTCCAAAGGAATCAATCACAACTTCTTGGCACCATACAGACCGCAAGAGAATGGTGTGGTAGAAATAAGGAACATAACTCTTGTAGAAGCTGCCAGATCAATGCTCAACTTCGCAAATCTGCCTCTTTACTTCTATACAGAAGCAGTTGCACTAACATGCTTTGTACAAATCCAAAGCATCATAACCAAACGACTCAACAAGACTCCATATGAAGTTTTGAACAATCGTAAACCAAATGTTCATTTCTTTCACCTTATTGGTTGCAGGTGTTTTGTAGTTAACAATAAGGAGCACTTGAGCAAATTTGCGCCTAAATCAGACGAAGGAATCTTTCTGGGTACTCTACAAACAAAGTCGCATATAGAGTTCTAATCCGAAGAACAAGGATAATAGAAGAAAGTTTTGGCATGAAATTTGATGATTTATATGTACGAAAGATTGTTCCTCTCAATGAAACAAAATTTATTATGGAGAATGATATTCCAATTTAGTCCAGACCTGTCAACATAGTCAACATAAATTATGATACTCTCTTTGACCCTCTATAGAATGTGATACTATCTGAGATTCTGGTCTCCCCAGTTGCATAATTGTCACACTCTCGGCCGACGGTGGAATCGACAGGTTGTGCGACATTAGAATGTTGGATTCCAGGCCATAGACATATATTGTATAATACACTGATATATTAAACAATTTTGCTATTTATTTAATAAATAAAGTACATTACAAAGTTGTTCGAGGTATAGATAGGTCACAAAAATCAAAGTAGAATAGTAAAGCACATAAACTTCAAGCTGCATCATTGGGGTTACCTCCTTCTTCGTCCGACTTCATTCTCATGAGAATACATGTGGTTTTTGAAAGGTCAACATAATGTTGGTGAGTCCATAGGTTTTATATTTATAAAACATTGGGTGGTTATTTTAGTTATCTTATGTATCCTAAACTCACTTCCTCGAGTTTGTGTGTACTATCACTACTTCCTTAGGTTGATTACTAATAATAGTCTAAGATAGTTAGTTTTAGGTTAAAAAGGTTATGATGAGTTCCTATAATCGATCTATGACTGTTGTGTTCCCTGAAAAACCACGACGCTTCATCAGATGTCGCAAGTATGTTTAGAAACTTATGCCGGCTTCGACTTGTCGTGAGGTTGTAGCTAGCAACCATAAGTGGGAGTGTCAATCTCATATAGATCTTTACATATCTCTCCCGCTCACTTAAGATTTAACGATTATAGGCCAGGGGATAGCTGAAAATCTTTCAGCGTGTTGAGGAATTGTGTCTCATCTAACTCTTATTGTGGGGGCCTCCCTTAGTCGGTCTTATTTATACGAGTTACTTATTAAATATATTATTTGTTTTATACATATATAATTAGTGTGTTTTGTGTAGCCGAGTATTTAGGGCAGAGTAACCACTAGGTACGAAGCTTATCCAAAGGGCGACTATAATAATGACTAAAGTATTGGCGTTTCCTGGCACCTGGAAAATGTAACAACTAGGTATGATAATTATCTATCATTGTGAATCAGTATAACAACTAGACATATTATTAACTTTAAAAGTTGGGCAGATTATCTATCGAGCAGAATATCATCCTAAAGTTATGAGCGTAATTATCTAACTACAGATAGTAATAACTATGAAATAGTTTCATTTTAACATGTATCCCCCCTGAAAAGGTTTGGAAAATAGGATTGTGAACTCACATGTGAGTTATGATATTGTTGTTCTAGGGTAGAAACCAAAAGTCTGAACTTCGAAAGGCGCTTGGGGGCAGTGGCGCACGGATCGAGAGGGTGAGAGAGATATTCTGAGTGGTATGGAAGTGAGACTACCGAAGCCTGCTATTTATAGCCAGTTTTTGCATGCACGTCGCACAATGTTCACCGTGCATTTGCGTATGAGCCACAGCGAGCTGCCACATGTCGTCCTCTCCTTGTGCAACGCCACCCCGTATCTAGGTCGATCGAGTGTCACATTGCACACGGGCGCATATGACGATAAAAATTTAACTATGAAATACCGTAACTCTCGCATATGAACTCCATTTTCAACGACTCTTATATATTCGTGTGGGTCTCCATGTACTCTACAACTTTCCTTTTGGTCGTTTTGGTTAGTTTTGACTTTCATTTTGCGACTAGTTTTTATTAGCGTTATGATTTTTTTTAAATCATAACTCTCTCATATAGTTTCCGTTTTAGGCATTCCTTGTCTCATAATTCCTAATTTGGGTAGTACTACCGTTTTCATTTTGGTGACCATTTCCAAAATTCAACCATTTTCCTTGTACTTCTCGTCGTTGAAGATGCTTATGTACGGTAGATATTTATTTACAACAAAATTCATATCTCACCCATATTGAGTCAAATCTTTGCGAAATTTATTTTTCTGAGATCAAGGTAGTTTATATTATCCAAAAGAGTTAACCTTCTCTTAAAGTAATGCGAATTTACGTTCACTTATTTTTGAGCCTAAAGGTTGACGTAATTAAGGATAGAAATTGAATATATATATATATATATATATATATATATATATATATATATATATATATATATATATATATATAGTATGGTTACAAGATTGTCCTTATTACATTTTCAGGTTTTATTGTTAAATACTAATAGCAGTCGATTATGTACTTTCCTACTTTTCACCTCCTCCCCCCGTTAAACGAAAATTCGTCCCGAAATTTAAATTTTAGTCGGGGTGTTTTCATTTCTTTTGACTTCACGATCCATCGTACCTTGACTAGTGGCTTTGTTTAAGTCTTTCGACTTCGCAATCCATGATCTCGATTGGCTCTTCGACGAAGTTGAGTTTTGTGAAAATATAGATTTCGTCGAGAGGTATAAATAGCGTGTCCTCGGAGAGACATTTCTTAAGGTGTGATACATGGAAAACATTGTGTATGCTACTGAGCTCTCGAGGCAACGTGAGTCGTAGGCTACTGGGCCTATTTTAGCAAGAATCTCAAAAAGTCCTATGTATCTCGAGTCGGGTTTTCCCCGTTTTCCAAATCTTATAACTCCTTTCCAAGGAGATACTCTTAGCATGACTTTATCTCCAACTTGAAATTCAAGTGGTTTTTGTCAAAAGTTGGCATTTTTTTGTCGATAATGAGTCGTTTTTAATATTTCTTTGATTTGCACGATCTTCTCGGTGGTTTCATGAATAATTTCTGGTCCGGTTAGCAAAGTGTTCCCCACGAGTCTCTTTGTTAGTTGAGTATCACTGACTTCCTACCAATATAACGGTGAACGACACTTCCAACCATAAAGTGCTTCAAAGGGTGCAACCTTTATGCTTGTGTGATAGTTATTTTTATAAGAGAACTCATACAAAGGTAGGTTAGTATCCCAAGCATCTCCGAAGTCTATCACACATGATCTGATCATATCCTTTAGCATTTGTATGGTCCTTTCTCTTTGACCATCCATCTATGGGTGGTAGGTTGTGCTCATATGGAGTCGGGTTCCCAATGCCTGTTGCATTGTTTTCCAAAATCGAGATGTAAATCTGTTGTCTCTTTCCGAAATGATAGACGTCGGTATGCCGTGTAGCCAGAATATCTCTTTGACGTAAGCCCTAGCTAGCTTTTCCATTTTGTCTATTTCTTTGATGGATAAGAAATGGGCAGACTGTCACACCCTCGTCCTAGTGGCGGAAACACTGAGCGACGCGGAGTTTATGATGCAAGATGTTCTTACGTTGAGTCTTGGTCTTGATTTATGTTTTTGGATAGTCTGAGAGTCATCCCTACTCTTTGGTTGGATGATCTTCTATCTTTGTTGATGACCTAAGAATATATGTGACTTTGAGAGGGTCAACATAATGTTGGTGAGTCCACAGGTTGGTAAACGTGAAAATACTTTGTTAAAGTTCTTAAGTTATCACTCGTTGTATTCTCAACCTAAGTCAGCGTGTTAGCATATTTCTTGGTGTTTTGGTAATGGGATTCAGATAGTTTAATGATTAAATCAGAATCCTGATTTGGATAGGAGATGTATATTTTTACTTGTCACCTTAATTCATGGTTAGTGTTTTGATAATATTCTCCTAATATTCCTTTTATCTTATTATAGGCGCTACTTCTCAAGGCGTTTCTCAAGAATAATTGATATTTAGTTTAATGAGCGTGTTCGAAACTCGTTTCCTCAGGTTTGTGTGAACTATCACTACATATGGCATTAGCAGTTTATGATAGCTTAGTTTAACTTTAACAAATTTATGATGAGTTCATATAATCGAGCTATCACTTTTGATACCGAAAATCCACGACGCTTCAACGGATGTCGCTATGTGTTTAGAAAGTTATGTCTGCTTGGACTTGCCGTCGGGTTGTAGCTAGCGACCACAGGTGGGATTGTCAATACCGTATAGATCTACACATAAATCTCTCCCACTCACTTAAGATTTAACTATTATAGGTCGAGAGCTAGCTGAAAATCTATCAGTGTGTTGATGAATCGTCTCACCTAACTTTTGTTGTGGGGGCCTCCCTTGGTCGGTCGTGTTGTTATTCATGTTGTATATAAACAGTTTTACTTATTATATGTATGTATGTGTGTTTGTGTGTGTGTATATATATATAATTATATATATATATATATATATATATATATATATATATATATATAATTATATATATATAGCATGTTTTGCGTAGCCGAGTATTTGGGCAGAGTAACACTAGGTGCTAAGCTTATCCAAAGTGTGGCTATAATAATGAGTTTCAACGTTTCCTGGCAACTGGCTAGCGTGAGTAGGTATGATCTTATCTATTGCAGTGGTTTAGCATAACGACTAGGTATTATATTAGCTAAAGAGTTTGGACAGAGTATCTACCGAGCATAATATTATCCTACAGTTAAGAGCATAATTATCTAACTACAATTAGTAATAACTATGTAAAGTTGCATTTTTGACATGTATTATTTCCCCCCCCCCCTCCCCCCCCCCCCCCCCCGAAAAGATTTGGAAAGTGGGGCTATGAACTCACCTGTAATTCATGAAACCATTGATGTAGGTTGGAAAAACCACAAGTTTGGCACTAGAGAGGCGCTTGGGAGTTATCGGCATGAATTTTGAGAGACAGGGGGAGATGTTTATTAAGGTGTGAGAAAGGATCAGAAGAGACTTGGTATTAATAGGAGTTTTAAGCTGCACGCCACGCAATTTACATGCAAACTGTAAGATGCTGCCATGTGTCGTCCTCTCAGTATGCCACGTCAATCCATATCTAAACGTATCAAGTGTTAGGTGAGCGCGAGCGCATGTGATGGTAATATTAAACATTGAAAATCCGCCACTCTCACATACAAAAATCCATATTTTACGACTTTTATATATCCTTGTAAATCTCAATGTTCTCTACTACTTTCCTTTTCGTCGTTTTTGCTAGCTTTGACTTCCGTTTTACGACTAGTTGTTATTACTGTTAAAAATCATAACTCTCTCATATGGCTTCTGTTTTAGGCATTCTTTTTTCCATAATTCCTACTTTAAGTAATACTACGATTTTCTAGTTGGTGACTTTCCCCAAAAGTCGACCAATCTCCGTATAGTTCTCGTCATTGTAACTTTCTAAGTACGACATACATTTATTTACTATAAACGTCATATTTCATCCATACTGTGTCAGATTCTTGAAAAATTTATATTTATGTAATGGCGGTAGCATAAGGAGTGCTAACCTTCTCCCAAAGTGATGCAACTTTTTGCGCCCTTATTTTCGAGCCTATGGTTTGACGTCAACAAGGGTGGTAGTTGAAATTTTAGGCGTTTGTAAGATTGTATTACCGTGTTTTGACCTTGACTATAGATGGCGATTGATGACATATTTCCTGGGTTGTCACATCCTCCCCCCTATTGAAGGAAATTTTGTCCTTGAAATTCAACTTGTAGTGCTTGGCGCGAAGGCACTTGGTTGGATTTTAGCTTTTGGAATTTTCATCCTATGACGTAGTCCTATATAAAGGTTTGTTTTTGCAATGAGGTTTGGAACCGTTTTAAGTTCTGTTGGGAGGCTGATGGCCTTTTTTATCATACATGCTTAGGGCCTTCTTAACCCTAGTAGGTGTTCAAGTATTTGGGGTCCCATCCTTTTGTGTGCTTTTTTGTTCCTCAAATTCCTATGTTTGTCGAGTAGGCGGTGTTTATACTTACTCTAGGTTTGACATGTGTTTATGATTTTGGGATTACTTTTGTGGGTAGAGTTTCCTTATCATCCAGTTTGTAACGTCCCAAAAATTAAGCCTAAAAATTTCGATTTTTAGATTAATATAACTCTTATCCAAAACAACATCATATATATTATAGTGAATCAAAGTGTATCAATAACATCCAAGTATATCAGAGTAATATAAAAATGCGGAACAATATGATGTGTGCACTGCAATCATCCTGGACAAAGCTTAGTGAGTTCCCCAAAATACCACATACCTTACAAATCAAACATATAATGGGCCCCGCCCATCATCGACATCGGGCCTCGCCTAGCATCGAGCACCGCTCGGAACAGATCTATCTGTCATCAGGCCCTACCTGGCATCGGGCCCCCGCCGATAAATAGCATACAAAGATAAATCACTCAAATAATTCTCAGTTTGCTGGTCTGGAAAATCCCCGTGCTAACATCATCAAATAATCTCCAATTAATAATTGGATCTCGTCGCATATCAAGAATCTAAGCTACTTGTTCAATATCCAGGGTAAAAGACCAGTTTACCCTTTTTCCTTACTTGGCCCAAAGCCAAGGCCCAACCCATTTACTCAAAAGGCACAAATTCCTTAAATGGCATCCCAAGGCAAAATGTTGCCTAACTTCCTAATTAGGCCCAAAAACTATCATGGGCCTAATCCCTAGAAAGTCCACAGACTGTCCATGACCCAAAGTCATAAATCCAATGGCCCAATAAGGCCCAAACCCTAAAAGCCCAAAATAAACTCGAGTCCAAAAGCGCAAACTACGACAACCCATTGCACCGAGTACGCTCAGCGTACGAGTGTTGACTCGGAATCGGGCAGGTGGCTCAATATGTGCATCGTACCATGGTTTACGCCCCGCATACTGGCCATAGTCCCATTTCGCCAACTTTGTCTTAACCATTTATTCTCTTATTGTCAAAACCTCATATCTACTTCGATTTAAGGCCTTAATGCATAAATTTTGCAACTTTATCATCTTACATGTCTTAATGGGACCCTAAAACTCGATTTTGTCCATTAAGACCCATAATAAGGGCTCAAACTCATGCATGAACCAATATGCTTCATCAAGATGGGACCTTTTTTGCACAAGGAACACCATAGGTGCTAAGATTTAGCATCCTAACCCATGGAGGGACTCAAACTTCCAAAGAGAACCTAAAAGATCATAATAAACTCAAATACAAGCCCTAATCTCAAATAACACAAGGAGGTTCCAGGATAATAACTTTATAACTTATGGAGCTAGCAAACTTGATGAAGATTCTAGATCTACAACTTTAAGTCCAACCAAAGCTTGGTTACTAAGCACAACCTTCTTCAATGCTCACCAAAACAACACAAAATCACTTTCAAGGCTCAAAAACACAATATGGGAAGCTAGGGTTTCGATCTTAGGGTATTAGGAGTGGAGGCTGACCAAAGGATAAAACAAAGGCAACATAAGTTGCTTAAATAAGGCACAAACCCTAAAGACTAGGGTTTGCCCCTGCTTAGCATACGCTCAGCATACGTGGGTGAATCCCGCATCCAGAAATGAGCTAGTACGCTAAGAGTACTCATAGAGTGTGCCCCACGTACTAACTAGGGACCAAAAAGATAAACATTTTGCATTAAGGGGGGTTAAAAAGGGAAACATACCAAACTCTAATGTTACAATTCTCCCCCACTCAAATGAGACTTCATCCTCTAAGTCTGCTTCCCCAAACAACTCTGGGTACTGCTCCCTCATCTCGTCATCTGGCGCCCACTTCCATTCTTAACCCTTGCAGTGCTGCCACTGAACTTTCACCAACCCACCAACCTTCTTCCTCAAGGTAATCGTCTTACGATCAAGAATCGCCATTGGTCTCTCGATATAATTCAGGCGATCATCCACATGAATCTCCTCCAATGGAACCAACGTGGAGTCATCCACCAAACATTTCCGCAGCTGAGAGACATGAAACATGCTATGAATCTGACTAAGCTCCTCGGGAAGATCCAAGCAATAAGCAAACCGACCCATCCGAGCCAAAACCCTAAAAGGACCGATGTACCTGGGGCCCAACTTGCCCCTCTTCCTGAATCGGATGACACCTTTCCAAGGTGACACCTTCAGGAGAACCATATCCCGAACCTGGAACTCTATATCTGATCGGTATTTGTCGGCATAGCTCTTCTACCAACTCTGAGCTGTCTGAAGTCTACTCCAAACCTACTAAACCAGATCGGTAGTCTTGAGTACCACTTCGGTACTCCCCATAACTCGTTGACCAACCTCACCCCAATATATCGGGGTCATGCATTTCCTCCCATATAGAATCTCAAAAGGAGGTCGATCAATGCTAGCATGATAACTGTTGTTATACGAAAATTCTGCTAACGGAAGATACATATCCCAACTCCCACCAAAATTCAATACACAAGCCTGAAGCATATCCTCCAATGTTTGGATAGTCCACTCACTCTTTCTGTCAGTCTGTGGGTGGAAAGTCAAACTAAAATGCAGACGAGTACCCAACTCCTCGTGGAACCTCTTCCAAAACCTGGAAGTAAATTGGCCATCCCTGTTTGAAACCACTGAAACTGGCACCCCATGTCGTGCCACAACCTCCCTGATATATATTTCGGCCAACTTCTCTGCTGAAATACTCTCCTGAATCAGAATAAAATTCCTGCTCTTGGTCAATCGATTCACGATGACCCATACAAAATCCACTATGTGCGCGGTCCGAGGCAACTTCGTAATAAAATCCATGGTAATCTCGTCGCATTTCCAAACAGGAATGTCTAACGGGTGCATCTTGTCGTGAGGCTGCTGATGCTCGGCCTTCACTTTCCTGCAAGTTAAGCACCTCTCGACATACGAAGCTACATCTCGCTTCATAAAGGGCCACCAGAAATCAGGACGAAGATCTCTATACATCTTCGTAGCCCCAAGATGAATGGAGAATCTCGATTTGTTCACCTCCTCCATTAGAACCTGACGCGCACCACCCGGATATGGAACCTACACTCTCCGATGGAGAGTCAATAACCCTTGGCTATCATAATCAAAAGAAGCCACCTGACCCATAATGCGCTCACTTTTTTGGTGCTCTTCCTTCATAGCCTCGACCTGAGCCTATCGAATCTGCTACAAGAGTGGAGTAATCACTATCATCCTGAAACATCCCAAAAATACATACCAAAATATTCTTTTTAAACTCATTTAGTAAAAACCATAATCCATCAATATCATAATAAATCACAAATCATATCTCTCAAAATCATCATGTCAAATACCATTTCACAAGCACGTGAGAAAAATATCACAATCTAAACAATCCCAGGCTAAAGCTGTAGTGTATGCCATGCAATCATCCTGATCCCTTCCCCTTGCTAGTGGAAGTACCTGAAACCAAAACTAAAAACTGTAAGCACGAAAATTAGTGAGTCTCCCCAACTACCACATACCATACAAATATTCACATAACATATCTTGGGCCCCGCCCCTGCTACATCGATTCAAGCTCGGCATAGGCTTTCCCGGCATCGGGCCCCGCCCGGCATCGAACCCTATTCAACATCGGGCCCCGCCCGACATCGAGCAAATCACGGCATACATAAACATAACAACAAACATATAACATAAACACATAATACTAGCATGTAAACATTCCTCGGGCCCCGCCCGACATTGGACCGAGATCCAGAAACATACTAACATTCGTCGGGAACCGCCCCGGCATCGGACCAAAGTTCGGACATACTATCATAACATATTAACTAGACATTCCTCGGGCTTGCCCCGGCATCGTACCTAAGCCCGGAACACATAACACATAACAAACACATGCAAGAATCACAAAGACATCAAGCATACAAGCATTCCGCGGGACAGCCTCGGCATCAGATCGGAATCCGGAAAACATATAAACCTACTTCGGGCCCAGCCCGGAATCGGACCGTGGTCCGGAACTACTACTATCTAAACGGGCCGGCCTTGCTGCCTTAAACCCATTCCTACAGGAGAAAACTCACCTCACAAAGCTATCTGCAAAAACTCGCGGTGAGGAATATCTGATAGCTGCTCCAATGACTCCCTAGCTATCAAAATCACAATAATACTTACTCAAAATCTGATAATCCTTCTCAGGGTAAAATGACCATTTTACCACTGGTCAAAGCCAACATCTTGGTCAAAGTCTTAGTCAAGGTCAACTCCCGGTCAACCCCAACTCGTCAAGTCATCTCCCAACTCGGCGAGTTCATGAACAACTCAGACCCATGGTCAACTAAGTCAACTCGTCGAGTCCCTTCCCAGACTCGTCGCGTTCTTCCTGTCATAACATGGGGACATATCAACTTTAACTCGTCGAGTCCCTCCTTGGACTTGTCGAGTTCTTCAGTATCCGAGTCCTAATTTTGTGCAACTCACTGAGTCATCTCCTAAACTCAATGGTTTCACTCACAACCAGAAAAGGGGTTAGGGTTGACGACCCGACTCGCCGATTCCAAGAACAACTTGTTGATTCCTCCATGTGAAATATCCATTCAGTCAATTCTAATCCATTCCAATGCTTCTAACCCAGAGATCTGCACTCCTTAGACTAGCATTACACGTAAAGTTGCTAACTTTACGTGCATGCATGGTGTTATGAAGTTAAAACACCCATTGCAAGCCAAAATGAAGGTTTAAGTCATAGAATACGCCATGGTTGAATAAAGGTGGCAACTTTGAGCTTCTAACGCTCAAGAGTTCCCAGATATGAAGTCCTTTCATCCCCAAGAGTTCAAATCTCGGAATGACCTTGGAAATGGCCCAAAAATGTCAACATACAAGCTAAGAAGGAGATCTAATTGAATAACAACCAACGTATAAGCTTTATACCTCTATCAAGACAAAAATGAGTCCTTAGTTATGGATCTTCAACCTTCCTTCTGCAACTCCAAGCCTTTGCTTCCTTCTTCAAGCTTTAAATCACAACAATGGAAAAGAAATAGCTCAAGATCACTCAAGGTTGATTAGGGTTTCAAGATTAGGGTTTGGAGGTGATGGAGTTTGGGATGGAGGCCAGATATGATGCTTAAATAGGGTGGAAGCCCTAAAGATTAGGGTTACATCCAGCCTGTCCTACTCGTCGAGTCAGGACTTCGACTCGTCGAGTAGCTCACATAAAACCCGCGCCAATTATGCCTTCTACTCGACGAGTTAGGGCCACCAACTCGTCGAGTAGCCCTTTCAAAATAAATAAATAATAAAGTTAAATGCATACCAGGAACCAGGCATTACAATTCTCCCCCACTTGTCTTAGACTTCGTCCTCGAAGTCTGCTGCATCTAAAAACAACTCTGGGTAGTGCTCCCTCATCTCCTCATCGGGCTCCCAAGTCGACTCCGAACCCTTGCGGTGCTGCCATTCCACCTTTACCAACTCCACTCTCTTGTTCCTCAAATCCTTCGACTTCCTGTCAAGGATAGCTATATGTCGATCAATGTAGTTCTGACTGTCGCCAACCTGAATATCCTCAAGGGGTACAACTGATGACTCATCCACTAAGCACTTCCGCAAAGTAGAAATGTGGAAAGTGCTGTGGATCTGGCTGAGCACTGCTGGAAGATCTAACCGGTAAGCAACCCGACCCACCCAGGCCAAAACCCTAAACGGACCGATGTACCTGGGGCCCAACTTGCCCCGTTTTTGGAACCGAATGACACCCTTCCAGGGTGACACTTTCATCAGGACCATGTCACCCACCTGAAACTCTAAATCTGAACGCCTCTTGTCGGCAAAGCTCTTCTGCCGACTCTGAGCTGTCTGGAGCCTGCTTCGAACCTGCGGGATCCACTCAGTAGTCTTGAGTACTACTTCAGTACTCCCCATAACTCTCTGACCGACCTCACCCCAACAGATTGGGGTCCTACACTTCCTCTCATAAAGCATCTCGAAGGGAGGTCGGTCTATGCTGGCGTGGTAACTGTTGTTATACGAAAATTCTGTTAACGGAAGATACGTATCCCAACTGCCACCGAAATCCAAAACACATGCGCGTAGCATGTCCTCAAGATTCTGTACCGTCCTCTCGCTCTGTCCGTCTGTCTGATGGTGGAAAGCGGTGGTGAAGTGGAGACGAGTACCCATCTCCTCGTGAAACCGCTTCCAAAATCTGGAAGTGAAACGGACGTCTCGGTCTGACACCACCGAGACAGGAACTCCATGTCATTCCACTATCTCACGCACATATATCTCAGCCAACTTCTCGGCCGATATGCTCTGCTGGGTCGATATAAAATGAGTGCTCTTGGTCAACCGATCCACGATGACCCATATCGAATCTACTCCTCGTGCGGTCTTGGGAAGCTTGGTAATGAAATCCATGGTGATATCTTCCCATTTCCACACGGGAATGTCTAGCGGTTGCATCTTGCCATGTGGTCTCTGGTGCTCAGCCTTGACCTTCCTGCAGGTTAAGCACCTCTCCACATACCATGCTACGTCTCGCTTCATGCAGGGCCACCAATAATCAGGGCGAAGATCCCGATACATCTTCATCGCCCCAAGATGGATGGAGAACCTCGACTTATGGGCCTCATCCATCAGAACCTGCCGTACTCCGCCCCAGTACGGAACCCAGACCCTCCCATGCAGGGTCAGCAACCCTCGGCTATCATAATCGAATGAGGCCACCCGACCCACAATCCTCTCACACTTATGGCGCTCTTCCTTCAGGCCCTCAACCTGCGGCTCTCTAATCTGCTCCAACAGGGGAGGATCACTGTCATCCTCAAACGTATGTCCTTAATCGGAGCCGCTACCGCCTTGCGGCTCAGGGCGTCTGCCACCACATTGGCCTTGCCCGGGTGGTAAATGATCTCACAGTCATAATCCTTTACCACATCTAACCACCCACGGTGCCTCATGTTCGGATTCGACTAATCCATGAGGTATCTCAAACTCTTGTGGTCCGTGTAAATGGTACAACGGACCCCGTAGAGGTAATGCCACGAAATACTGAGAGCGAACACTACTGCCCCCAGCTCCAAATCATGTGTCGGATAGTTAGCCTTGTGAGGCTTCAGCTGCCTCGACGCGTAAGCTATCACATGACCCATCTGCATCAGAACTGCACCCATGCCCGTAATCGACGTGTCACAATACACCACAAAATCATCTACTCTCTTGCGCAGAGTCAAAATAGGTGCCTCGCACAACCGCTGTCTGAGAGTCTCGAAGGCTGCCTGTTGCTCAGGCCCCCAGCGGAATGTCACCGACTTCTTGGTCAGTCGGGTCAAGCGAACGGCGATCTTGGATAAATCCTGGATGAATCTCCCGTAATAACCCGCTGGACCAAGAAAACTCCGAATCTCAGTTGGAGACCTCGGAACCTCCCACTGCATCACGGCCTCTATCTTGGCTTGATCGACCAGAAAACTGCACCTCGCACAACCAGAACTCACACTTGGAGAACCTTGCGAAAAGTTTCTCCCTCCTCAGCGTCTCCAGCACCTCCCTCAGGTGCTCCTCATGCTGCTCCTGAGTCTTGGAATAGACCAAGATATCATCGATGAAAACTATCATAGACCGATCTAGCATCGGTCTGCACACTCGGTTCATAAGATCCATGAACGCGGCTGGAGCATTGTTGAACCCAAACAGCATCTCCACGAACTCATAATAACCATAGCCATTCCTAAAAACCCTCTTCTGGACATTTTCGTCCCTGACTCGCATCTGGTGATAACCTGACCGTAGATCAATCTTGGAGAACCAAGATGCTCCCTACAGCTGGTCAAACAAATAATCTATCCTTGGGAGTGGGTAATGGTTCTTCACTGTTACCTTGTTCAGCTCCCGGTAATCAATACACATACGATCTAACCCGTCCTTCTTCTTTACAAACAGGATCGGGGCTCCCCATGGCGAACTGTTCGGTCTGATGAATCCCTTGTCTAGCAGCTCCTGCAGCTGCGTAGACAACTCCTGCATCTCGGAAGCAGCCAACCGATATGGTGCCTTGGCTATCGGAGCCACACCAGGAACTAGGTCAATCCTGAACTCGACCTGCCTCTCCGGAGGTACCCTAGGCAGATCCTCCAGGAATACGTCTGGTTACTCTCGCACCACCGGTATATCATCCATTATCGCCTTAATCTTATCTCGGGTATCCATAACATAGACGATATAACCTGTGCACCCCTGCTGAAGGTAGCGCCTAGCTCTCGCTGCTGAACATAGAGTCAACCCATGCTGCGGCCTCTCGCCCTAAATCACTAACCCTCTCCCACTAGGAGTCCGAAGCCTCACTAGCTGTTGCTCGCAGTCAATCACTGCCCCATTGGGGCTCAACCAGTCCATACCAACTATAATCTTATTCCTTCTCAGGAGAATAGGAACCAGGTCCACTGAAAACTGCTTATCAAACAATTGTAGCGTATATCTGAGGTCAACCCTCGCGACCCGTACCATCCTATCATCTGCTATCTTGACGTCCAATAGACACTCTAGCTCGCCCGGAGCTCCAACGAATCACTTGCTAAGAGTGAGCGACACAAAAGATCGGGTAACCCTGAATCAAACAGTACCAAAGAAGATATATCGTTCACTAGGAACGATCCTATAATAAAACACATAAACATGAACGAAAATCAATATAAATAAAGAGATAAGGAGAGAATACATACCAGTCACAACATCGGGAGCCGCACGTGACTCCTTAGCCGTAAGCTGAAAAGCCCTGCTCCTCGCTATGGGCGCCTCTCCTCGGCTCTGTCGGCCATCTGTAATCCTCAACGTGGCAGGAGCGTGTGCCGCCACTTGTCCTGCTAGTGCCAGACTCGGACACTGGGCCTTCTTGTGGCCCCTATGATTGCACTGGAAGCAAATCAGATCTGAAATTGTTGTGGTGGTTGTGGTAGTTGTACAATACCTACTCATGACCAGTTCGGCCGCACTTAAAGCAGCCCGAACTCCCCGCCCTACAAGCCCCCTCGTGCATCTTGCCGCACTTGCCACACCAGCTACGGCCCTGCTGGCTCCTCGATCTGTGATCTTACACCTTGGGCTTCTTGCCCGCACTTGCTGTCTGCACCCCCTTGGGTTTCCTCTTCCTCTCCATCTCCAAGTCTAGCTCCCTTTCCCGAGCTCTCGCAATCATATCTTCCAATGTCTTGCAGCTGGAACGGCTTATAAACTGCCGTATGTCGCTCCTCAACATCTCGTGATATCGGGCCTTCTTTATCTCCTCGTCTGCCACGTACTGCGGAACAAGAAGGGCTCTCTACTTAAAATTGGCGGTGATCTCCGCCACAGTCTCAGTCGTCTGCTCCAAATCCTGGAACTCCCTCTCTAGCAGTTGCACCTCAATCACAGGTGCAAACTCGACCCTGAACCTGGCCGAGAAATCACTCCAGGTCATAGCATCTAGAACTGTATCATCCCCAATGGCTCTCCCAACCTCCTCCCACCAGTCATGTGCCCTGTCCTTCAGAATACAGGACGCAAGTCTAACCTTGTCCCCATCGGTACATCTGCTGGTGTGGAATGCGTTGGCAACATCCACCAACCATGTGGTGCTAGCAATGGGGTCCAGAGCCCCATGATAGTCGGGAGCTCCACAAGCCTTAAACTCCCGGAAGGTCAGTGTGCACGACCCCATCATGGCCGCCATATCCGTACGGAATGCGCTCAGCTTCTCATCCAGAAGCTCCAAAATGCCCTCCTTGACCGAACCAAAGATCACAGGAGCCTACTCTAAAATGTTGCGTGTGATCTCAGATGAAATAAACTCCCTCGTCTTCTTATCCATGTGCTTGGTCCCAGAGCCCGAGCCTGATCCCTCACCAGTGCCTGAAGTTCCAATCGGCCTAGTGCGCAGCATCACCATACTGAAAATACACCATAACAAACATCAGTATACTCACCATATCTCGAGGGATCTAACATACTACAAGTTTCCTGGATTTATCTCAGCCTTCCTTGATTCGAGTACGGATCCTCTACTTTCAGTAGTACGGGTCCATACTACCTTCCACATCTATCCGTACTTTCCTCAAGAATTGCCTCGACTGCACCAAGTCCCTACTATTACTACTGCTGATCTCATGCTAACTTCAACCTAGGCTTGCCCTAGGGTAATCACCAACCCACTCTCCGCTATCAGCTGCATAAGAAGTCCCTGCTACCTCCCCCTAACTAGCTCGTGAATACTATTACATATCACTAAGATTAGATAATTCTTCAAATAAGAGATCCTACCCTACAACGGTTGGACTCAAACAAGAGCTGCGCAATAGAGCTAGACCTAACCTTCTGAAATTATTTAATCCCCGCAATATGTAACTTAACATATTCATTTACTAGTTAGTAAGAGATAACTAGAACTCCTAAAAGCACAAAGCAAGCAGCATTCGAGCATTGAGTACACATAATCAAGCATATCACATTCAGGCCATCACTAACTAATCTGTACTAGCATGCAGTTCATAAAGCTGAGATACATATAACAGGCACATAAGGCATCCTTCCTAGATCCTTAGTTCTAAACTAGCATGAAATTCTCATAAGGCTGATACACATATAATAGGCACATAAGGCATCCTTCCTAGATCCTTCGTCCTAATCTAGCATGTAGTTCTCATAACATATCATAACATAAACTTGTACGGGTAATGGGGAGTACTTACTTGAGCTCGGCTGATTGCATGCACCACACCTCTTTTCTCTTTTCAAAGTTCTTTTCTCTTTAAAAATTCTTTTGTAAAAATGATTTTCTTTTGAAAATTTCCATACCATGCCCTTAGTTTGAGTTCAGACACATTCGAGAGTGCGTCTGAATCCCTCAAACCAAGGCTCTGATACCAACTTGAAACATCCCAAAAATACAGACCAAAATTTTCTTTTTAAAATCATTTAGTAAAAACCATAATCCATCAATATCATAATAAATCACAAATCATATCTCTCAAAAACATCATGTCAAATACTGTTTCACAAACACGTGAGAAAAATATCAGAGTCTAAACAATCCCAGGCTAAAGCTGTGGTGTGTGCCATGCAATTATCCCGAGCCCTTCCCCTTGCTAGTGGAAGTACCTGAAACCAAAACTGAAAACTGTAAGCACGAAGCTTAGTGAGTCTCCCCAACTACCACATACCATACAAATATCACATAACATATCTTGGGCCCCGCCCCTACTACATCGAGTCAAACCCGACATCGGGCCCAGCCTGGCATTGAACCCTATTCGGCATCGAGCCCCGCCAGGCATTGAGCAGATCTCGGAATACATAAACATAACAACATACATATAACATAAACACATAATACTAGCATGTAAACATTCCTCGGACCCCGCCCGCATTGGACCGAGATCCAGAAACATACTAACATTCCTCAGGAACCACCCCGGCATCGAACCGAAGTCCGGACATACTATCATAACATATTAACTAGACATTCCTCGGGCTTGCCCCGACATCGGACCTAAGCCCGGAACACATAACACATAACAAACACATGCAAGAATCACAAAGACATCAAGCATACAAGCATTCCTCGGGACCGCCCCGACATCGGATCGGAATCCAGAAAACATATAGACCTACTTTCGGCCCCGCCCGGCATCGGACCGTGGTCCGGAACTACTACTATCTAAACGGGCCGACCTTGGTGCCTTAGACCCGTTCCTATAGGAGAAAACTCACCTCACAAAGCTGTCTACAAAAACTCGCGGTGAGGAATATCTGATAACTGCTCCAACGACTCCCCAACTATCAATATCACAATAATACTTAGTCAAAATATGATAATCCTTCTCAGGGTAAAATGACCATTTTACCCCTGGTCAAAGCCAACATCCTGGTCAAAGTCAAAGTCAAGGTCAACTCCCAGTCAACCCCAACTCGTCGAGTCATCTCCCAACTCGGCAAGTTCATGAACAACTCAGACTCATGGTCAACTAAGTCAACTCATCGAGTCCCTTCCCATACTTGTCGAGTTCTTCTTGTCATAACATCAGGACATATAAACTTTAACTCGTCGAGTCCCTCCTTGGACTCGTCGAGTTCTTTAGTTTCCGAGTCCTAATTTTGCCCAACTCACCGAGTCATCTCCTAAACTCAATGGTTTCACTCACAGCCAGAAAAGGGGCTAGGGATCACGACCCGACTCGCCGAATCAAAGAACAACTCGTCGAGTCCTCCATGTGACATATCCATTCAGTCGATTCTAATCCATTCCAATGCTTCTAACCCATACATCTGGACTCCTTAGACTAGCATTACACGTAAAGTTGCTAACATTATGTGCATGCATGGTGTTATGAAGCTAAAACACCCATTACAAGCCAAAATGAAGGTCTAAGTCATAGAATAGGGCCATGGATGAATAAAGGTGGCAACTTTGAGCTTCTAAAGCTCAAGAGTGCCCAGATCTGAAGTCCTTTCATCCCCAAGAGTTCAAATCTCGGAATGACCTTGGAAATAGCCCAAAAATGTCAACATACAAGCTAAGAAGGAGATCTAAGTGAATAGCAGCCAAGGTATAAGCTTTATACCTCTATCAAGACAGAAATGAGTCCTTAGATATGGATCTTCAACCTTCCTTCTACAACTCCAAGCCTTTGCTTCCTTCTTCAAGCTTTAAATCACAACAATGGCAAAGAAATAGCTCAAGATCACTCAAGGTTTATTAGGGTTTCGAGATTAGGGTTTAGAGGTGATGGAGGTTGGGATGGAGGCCAGATATGATGATTAAATAGGGTGAAAGAACTAAAGATTAGGGTTTCATTCAGCCTGTCCTACTCGTCGAGTCAGGACTTCGACTCGTCCAGTAGCTCACTTAAAACCCGCACCAATTTTGCCTTCTACTCGACGAGTTAGGGCCACCAACTCGTCGAGTAGCCCTTTCAAAATAAATAAATAAATAAAGTTAAATGCATACCAGGAACCAGGCGTTACACATCCTCATACAAATATCCCTGATCGGAGCCACGACCGCCTTGAGGCTAAGAGCATCGACCACCACATTGGCCTTCCCTGGATGGTAAAGGGTCGCACAATCATAATCCTTCACCACATCCGACCACCGGTGCTGCCTCATGTTTAGATTCGGCCGATCCATCAGATACCACAGGCTCTTGTGATATGTGTAATAGTACAACGGACCCCATAGAGGTAATGTCGCCAAATCTTGAGGACGAAACCCATAGCCTCCAGCTCAAAATCATGCGTCGGATAATTCGCCTCATGAGGCTTCAGCTCCTCGAAGCGTAAGAAAGAAAGCGACCCCGCTGAATCAGAACTGCACCCAGACCCGAGATCGAGGCCTCACAATAAACCACAAAATCCTCAACACCCTTAGGCAGGGTCAATATCGGCGCCTCACATAGTATCGGTCTCAAAGTATCAAAACTTGCATGCTGCTTAGGGCCCCAGCGAAAAGTGATTGTCTTCTTCGTCAACCGAGTCAGAGGAAACGCTATCTTAGAGAAATCCGGAATGAACCTCCGATAGTAACCTGCAAGGCCAAGAAAATTCCGAATCTCAAATGGAGACTTTGGAATCTCCCATCCCATTACCAACTCAACCTTGGCCGGATCGACTAGAATACCGTTCTGGTTGACAAGGTACCCCAGAACCTGCACTTCATGCAACCAAAACTCACACTTAGAGAACTTCGCAAACAAACTCGCCCTCCTTAGAGTCTCCAAACCTCCCCCAAGTGCTCCTCATGCAGCTCCCAGGGCTTGGAATAGACCAGGATATTGTCAATGAATACAATCATAGACCGATCCAACATCGGTCTACATATGCGGTTTATGAGGTCCATGAACGCGGCTGGAGCATTAGTAAGCGCGAAGGGCATCACCACGAACTCGTATTGACCATAACGAGTCTAAAAGGCCGTCTTCTACACATCCTCCTATCCGGCCCTCATATGATGATAACCCCAACGAAGATCCATCTTGGAAAACCAAGATGCACCTTGAAGCTGGTCAAACAAATCGTTAATGCTCGAAAGTGGATAACGGTTCTTTACAGTTAGCTTATTCAGCTCCCGGTAATCAATACACCTCCGATGAGATCCATCCTTCTTCTTCACGAACAGGATCGGTGCTCCCAATGGCGAACTGCTCGGTCGAATAAACCCCTTGTCTAATAGCTCCTGCAGCTGTGTAGACAACTTCCGTATCTCTGGAGGAGCTAACCAATACAGTTCTTTGGCTATCGGAGCCGCACCTGGAACCAGCTCAATCCTAAACTCCACCTACCTTTCCGGAAGCACTCCCGGCAAATCCTCCGGGAACACATCCGTGTATTCCCGAACAACCAGCACCTCATCCACAGTCGCCTTACCCTTCTCCCGGGTATCCATAACATAAGAAACATAACCAGAACAACCCTGCTGCAAATAGCGCCTAACCCTATCCGTTGAAGATAAAATCGACCCACACATATCTATTTCTCTGTGAACCACTAACTCTCCCCGACTTAGGGTTCAAATACGCACCAAATGGTGCTCACAATCAATCACTGCCCCATTGGGGCTCAACCAGGCCATCCCGGTAATAACCTTGTTCGCGTGCAAAGAAATAGGAACTAAATCAATCAAATACCGCTCGTTGAACATCTAAAGAAAACAACCCCGATGAACCCTCGATACCCAGACATATCGGTCATCCGTAATCTCGACCTCTAATGCAAAATCTAGGTCCCCGGAGCACCAACAAACCTCTTGCTGAGCACAAGAGATACAAAAGATCGGGTAGCCCCTGTATCAAACAATACCAAGGCAGAGATACCATTCACAAAGAACGATCCTAAAACCAAACATACAAATACAATCAGAAAATAAACATAAATAAAGAGATAAGGAGAAGATACATACCCGTCACCACATTAGGTGTTGTACGAGCCTCCTTGGCTGTCAGCTGGAAAGCCCTACTCCTTACAATAGGTGCATCCGCCTTGCCCTAGCGGCCATCAGTAATCTGAAGAGTCGCTAGAGCAGGTGCTACCACTGGTCCCGTTGCTGCCACACTTAGGCCATTGGCCTTATTATGGCCCCTCAGATTGCAATGGAAGCAAATCAGGTCAGATACAACGGTGGTGGTGGAAGTAGTAGCAGTACAATCCTTACTAATATGTCCCGTCCAGCCGCACTTGAAGCAGTCAGAACCACCCACCCTGCACGCCCCCTCATGCATCTTGCCCGCACACCCTCAACCTTGAGCCTGATCCGGCTTCCTCTTCCTCTCTATCTCCAAATTAATCTCTCTCTTTCTCTCTCTCTCTCTCTCTCTGCACCTCGCTATTATATCCTCCAGTGTCTTGCAATTGAATCGGTTCACAAACTTCCGAATATCACTCCTCAGAATCGTATGGTATCTTGCCTTCTTCATCTCCTCGTCTGCCACATACTGCAGAACCAACAACGCCCTCTCGCAGAACATCGAGGTGATCTCTGTCACCGTCTCAGTATTCTGACGAAGGTCCTGGAACTCCCTTTCCAACTGTTGCACCTCAATCACCGGTGCAAACTCAGCTCAAAATCTAGTTACAAAATCATCCTATGCCATCGAATCAACTGCCGCAACACCCACGGATCTCCCATCCTCCTCCCACCAATCTCGAGCTTTATCTTTCAGAAGACAGGAAGCAATTCTGACCTTTGCCCCATTGGGGCAACTGCTAGTGTGGAAGGCATTAGCAACATCTGCTAACCATCATCTACTTATGATCGGGTCCTTCTCCCCGAAGTACTCCAGAGCTCCACATTCCCGGAACTCACGGAAGGTCAACGTGCGAGCTCCCATCAATTCCACCATCTCTGACCGAAAAGCACCTAAACGCTCATCCAAAATGTCCATAATGCCCTCCTTGATCGTACCAAATATCACAGGAGTCTGCTCAAGTATGCAGCGGGTAATCTCAGATGAAATGAACTCCCGTGTCTGGTCATCCAACTACCCGACTCCAGAACCCGAGCCTGAACCCTCACCAGAACCAGAACCACTAATAGGTCTTCCTCGAAGGGTCACCATACTGAAAATAGACCATTTAAACCATTAGAACATGCATAAATAAATATCGAGGAGTCTCATACTCTATAAGCTTCTTGGTTTCATCGCAACTCTCCTTGGCACGAGTATGGATCCTCTACTTCCAATAGTATGGGCCCATACTACCTTCCACATATATCCATACTTTCCACAAGGATCGCTTTGAATCCTCCAAGTCACTCCTTATCCTTACATACAATCCTCATCAAAACAAGGCTCCTGACACTAAATCTCTTCCTAGGTTTTCCTAGGGCAATCCCCACACCACTCTCCGCCTTAAACTGCAGAAGTAACTCCCTCTAACATCCTCTAACTAGCTCACGTATACAAATACATATTACCGAAACTAGATAATTCTTCGAATGAAAGGTTTCACACTACAACGATTGGACTCAGACAAGAGTTGTGCTATAAAGTTAAACCTAACCTTCTAAAGATATTTAGTCTCAATATTATGGAACTTAGCATATTCGCTTACTAGTTAGCTGAAGTTAATGTGAATTCCTAAAAAGAACAAATCATGCAACATTCGAGCATTGAGTAATCGGAACAAGCATAACCTAACAGGCCATCCTATCACTGACTGATAAGTAATAGCATGCAAGTCTACAAGCTCATACAGCAGGCATATAAAGGCATCTCTCCTAGCATTCTATCATGCAATCCTAAGCAGATCCTTAGCCCTAATCTAGCATGTGATTCACATATTCACAATTCAAAGCATAACATAAACATATATAGGTATTTTGGGAAACTTACTTGACGCCGGTCGATTGCATGCACCACACCCTTTTTATTTTATTAGAATAACCTTTTTATAAAACATTTTCTTTTTGTAAAAATATACCAAATACTCAGTTTGAGTTCAGACACACCCGAGAGTATGCCTGAATCCCTCAAACTAAGGCTTTGATACCAACTTGTAGCGTCCCAAAAATTAAGTCTAAAAATTCTGATTTTTAAATTAATATAACCATTATCCAAAACAACATCATAGATACCATGGTGAATCAAAGTGTATCAATAACATCCAAGTATATCAGAGTAATATAAAAATGCAGAACAATGTGGTGTGTGCACTGCAATCATCTGGGGCTCTTCCCCTTTGAACCAGAAGTACCTAAAACAAAAACTGAAAACCATAAGCACAAAGCTTAGTGAGTTCCCCAAAATACCATATACCATACATATCAAACATATAATGAGCCCAACCCGTCATCGGGCCCCGACCGAGCAGCTGACTCAATACGCACATCAAACCAGGGGTTACACCCCGTGTACTGGCCAGAGTCCCATTTGGCCAACTTTGTCTTAACCATTTAAGCTCTTAATGTCAAAACCTCAGATCTACTTCATTTCAACGCCTTAATGCATAAGTTGGCAACGCGAAAGAACCCCTTTCTATACTTTCATATTTCTGAAAGACCCAAACTTTCATACTTGACAATATAGTTACTCCAAAACATGCTACATGCATATTCATAAAACAATATTTTTTTACATTGATAAAGTCATTACAAAAGATTGGATACAAACCGACTATGTTTTGAGATTTTACATGACTACCCAGGATATTGTAAATCTATACAAACCTAAACCAAAATACAAAAATAATATTACAACTATTCTAAGTCTTCCAACTATACTGGGTGCTTATTGCCTGCATTATGTTAAAACATTGGGAGGGGTAAGCGATAACGCTTAGTGAGTTCAATAATAGATACAATATAACGTTATGCCATATATATACCAATATGGCAGAAGCAAATAGGAGCAAGGAACAACAAAGACATAATGTGATAAGCTTTCCCTAACAATCATTGATTTGATTTAAATATATACCATCATTTAGACATAACAATTTCCATACTTGATAAACATCAATAACGATTCGGCCCAAATGGCACTGAAGACAAACAATTTCTGATTAACATTAATGTAGATTTCAGGTTTTCACGCCCTGTCTAACCATATGCCAATGCCATAGAATAGAGTCATTCACTTACTGGGGGACATGCTCTACCTGGCCAGAGGCTACATACCAGTGCCACTGTGAATCTGAGTTCGTAAACTGATCACATAGTCAAAGGTATAGCTTTGCTATCATAAATAGCAGAAATAAAAATAACACGGGAAAATACTCAGGAATAACATTCTACCGAAGCCAAAGTGATGCCTATGTCATACACTTCATGGTCAACGGTTCATACCAATACCCAAGTGATGCCTATGTCATACACTTCAAGTCAGAGGTACAGCCTTGCTATAAAAATAGCGGATACAACAACTCGAGATGATAACATGGAAATGCACATAGCACATATAACACATAACATACAATTGTTTCTACAAATTAAACTCACCGAGAAATAACCGGGGGTCAAAATAGTAATTTGGGCATCACTTCGGCTTTAAATATGACTTTCGTCGTTGAAAACCGGGAGTTTTCTTGAAAACCGGGCCTTGCGAAGGTAGAGCTTCGAAACCGAAAAGATAAATTTTCCGGGTCTTCGGGCACCTCGGGGTGTGTTTCGGGTGCTAAAGTTGATACCGGGGCTTCGAGAGAAATCAAAATGGTAAAAATATTGAAAAGGGGTGAAAAAGTGGCAAAAATAATCTTTTCCTCGGCAAGGCTCGCAGGCACTATTTATAGTGTGCGAAGCGGAATCTTCTGATCCGAGAAGTAGCGAGTCAGCAGCGACGTGGCATCAGGAGGCGAAGGGCACGCGGCAGCAGCAGAGCGAAGCAGGTGGCGCGCATGCGAGGGGCCGGGTGCGAGGCTCAGAAGTGTGACACGGGGCGAGGCGCGTCGGACGCACATTGGACCGAAGCTCTGGGCGAACCGGACTGCGACGCGTGTCGGACACGAGGCGTGATCTCGCGAGGGTGACGTGGCCGACTCCAATCCATGCGAATTTCTCGGAAATTGTGCCCCGACCTTCTAAAATCCGTAACTTTTGCATACGGGCTCCGTTTTTTACGTTCTTTATATGCACGCGTAGAGAAAATTATGCTCTACAACTTTCGTTTAGACTTCGTCGGAAAATTTTGACTTTATTTTTATATTATTATTTTTAACAGACCGGGACTGGTAAATCCGTTAAAAATTCATAACTTTTTCATCCGACGTCCGTTTTCGTCAGACTTTTTACCGTTGTACTGCTAATGACGAGACCTTCGATTCTCGTTTAGGTTGTGTTGGTTAAAAATCACTCGATCTAAAATTCGAGTTTTTTAACTGTCTACTGCTACGCTGAAACTTGTAAAAATCATAACTTCCTCATACGAAGTCAGATTTTGGCGTTCTTTTTATCGAACTTCTCGGTTTAACGAATACTACGACTTTCATTTATATCACTAAGGCTAAAAAGTAGTTTATCAAAAACTCACTTTTTACGTCATTCGGCACCGTGCCGGTTTTATCGCAGATCTTCGATTGGTCATAACTTCTTCGTTATAACTCGGATTTCGACGAGGTTTTCGCCTACGTGTTTCTAACGAGATTATCTACAACTTTAAATAATAAAATTTTACTTATTTCAAAGTTTATATTTTCGCTAAATTTCAGTATTTGGCTTTTAATTGGAATCTCATAAGACTTCCAATAATTTATGAGTGATTCTAAACATAGTTTTACTTCATTTCTAGTAAAAACTATCTGTTAGAACTTAACACTCAATTTCTCATAATATTTCATAATATTATTAACTTTTTAATTTACATAACACGATTTCAAAACGTGTATGTTACACAACGTTACCATCTTGCTTGTCTTAAGGGGTCTCTAAAACCCGATTTTGTCCATTAGGACCCATAATAAGGGCGCAAAATCATTCATGGACCAATATTCTTCTTCAAGATGGAACCTTTTTACACTAGGAACATCATAGGTGCTAAGATAAAGCATCCTAGCCAATGGCGGGGCTCAAACTTCCAAAGAGAACCCAAAAGATCATCATAAACTCAAATACAAGCCCTAATCTCAACTAACACAAGTAGGTTCCAAGATAAGAACTTTATACCTTCTAGAGCTAGAAAACTTGATGAAGATTCTGGATCTACAACTTTAAGTCCAACCAAAGCTTGGTCACTAAGCACAACCTCCTTCAATGCTCACCAAAACAACACAAAATCACTTCCAAGGCTCAAAATATTAGGGTTTTCCCCTGCTTAGCATACGCCCAGCGTAATCCCACGTACGCCCAGCATACGTGGGTGAATCCCGCATCCAGAAATGAGCTAGTACGCTAAGCGTACTCATAGAGTACGCCCCGCGTACTAACTAGGGACCAAAAAGATAAACATTATGCATTGAGGGGGGTTAAAAAGGGAAACATACCAAGCTCGAATATTACACATTTATTCATATTTTTCTAAAGAGTGGAGGATGCATTATTCATTCCTAAGATGTAGATCTTAGTATTCTATTAGTTGAGTGATATATTATGGGTGGTAATTTTAACCTAAATCTTCTTAACATTGTTGTGGGTTTGTAGGATGGTTTTTATTACTTTTGCCTGAGGGTTTAAGCTAGTTACTCATTTGTCCTTGTGGAAGGATCCTGACTAGCTACTCATGAATGTTGGTAGACATTTCAAGGTTGCTACAATGTTAGGGGTATCCTCCTGAAATTTTCCTTTCACCCGTTTTTGCTTAAAATTTTGTGTTTAATGTTTCAGTTTTGTATTTGGTTTCTTAGCAAACTGTCTGCTTATCACTTTCTAGGTTGGGTTGTTATGTCATTTTTTATTCTTTCGTTGTTTGTTTATTGTTTGTTTATTTCAGTTCATAGCCTTTTGGTGCATCTAGAGCTCATTTATCTTGAGGAATGGGTATTCTAGACGATTTTTTTTGCTTTTCATGGGATGCATGTCGGGCATTCGTGTGCGCCGTGCGCACTGGGGCTAGGTACAAAAAGGGCGCGTTGGTCCCCCCTGTCGACGTGCACCTCCAATTTCTTTCCACTTTTTACGATTTCAGGCCCCACATGAGATTTGCACACTGCAGTTTTTGGGTTTCGTTGTTTTCCTCTATCTAATTCATCTTCCTTCCTGGTACACATGTCCTAATTCTTAACATCTTTCCGTTGATAACGGATTCAAATTTTCCCTTTTTAGGTTTTTGAGAATTTTAAGATTTTTCCGATTTTCGTGTGATATTGTGAAATGAATGGGTTTAATAGCTAGTGTATCGACTGGTTTTAGTAGTTCTATAGTCGATTGTGGTTAAAATCTTTTTATACTGCCTTAATGTGAAGCATTTCAAGTTTTTGGTAAAAGCTTAGGGTTTTGTGCGAATCCGGATTTCTGTTGCATTTTTAAATCGAATTGGTGGTATAATAAGCTTGTACGAGTATCGATTATCGAACCCTAGTGCTTTTTTGGTTGAATTGGATGAAATTGAGCCTAAATCATGATATGCCATTTTATTGTTCTTGAGGCGCGCAACACATATGAAGATGCCTGGGGCACATCTTCAAATGCACGCCTTGCGTTATGAAATACGCGCGAGGGGCAAAAATTTCCATATTTTTCTAGTTTCAAGTTTTTTTTCAACTGACTAATGTTATTAATAAATTTTCTTAAGTTCCACAATGATTAGACGACAACGAGTTGGGTCGTTTCCTCATGACTGGCCGACAAATCCGTTTCAATCGTTCCTGGCTCCTTTTCCTGATCGACAGTCTTATATCAGGAGGGGTTCGGAACTACTCAGTAAGCTGATCATAATTTCGCAATCTCTAAACTCGCATACTATGGATGAATTGGGTTTGATGGTGCTAGTGGATCTATTTATTAGCCGATCACTTCGCGATGAAATGTCTCATGACTTTCGTTATTGACGCATGGCCCGATATTTTTGGGTTTCGGGAGAGCATATTTAGGGAGCTTGTTATAGAGTTCCTTTCTACTATCTGGTTCAATCGGGACACCAGGATTTGGTCAGATGACCCAACCTTGTCTTTTAGGCTGGGTGGAGTTGTCCGATCTTGCAGTATAATAGAGCTTGGGCAGCGTTTGGAGATATATCCTGCCGAGGATGCTAATCATCCTTTCTTGGAGGCCTATTTGGACAATTGTCTTCTCTTGGATCTGAGAGAAATACGATCATTTGGAGGTCTGGGCCCTTGTCGTCGGGGAGTACGTATCAAGGTCGGCGAATGAGAGTAGCTTTAGATATCCTTTGCACCGGTTCATTCACCGATTGATCGCCTCCATTATTCACCATCATTAGGAGCATGATAAGGTCCCTTCAAGCGACCTTTTTCCCATGTACTTCCTTCTCCACACTGATTTTCACCTACATATTCCTTACACCATTTCCTATTTTCTCTCCTCGAGTCTAGTTCTAGGCGCTCAGCCATGAAGCAAGATCTGTGGTGGCCATTTCATTTGCCGCTTGGCTCGGTCCTATAGGGTTGATACTCATGGGATAACTTATTATCCCCTCTGGGAGTTGGACGAGGCGGTTTTCACATAGTTACAAGCGGTTGTTCGTGGGCCAGATCAAAATTTGAGGATTCCTCCTGACGATGTTGATGTGCCTATCCATCAGGTGGATCTGGATCATGGAGAGGAGCGAGAGTTTGAGTAGGTTTATCGTCAGCGACGAGTTCAACGTGCTCCCCCTGCTGCTCAACGAGGTTCGCAGCCTGAGATGGATATTCCCATCTTTCTAGCCGCATGGATAAGCTAAGTAGGGAGGTACATGATGTACGTCATTGCCATCAGTGGATGGCGGGGGCTATGAGCGATTGATTCGCTTTCAGGGATATGCTTATCCCCCTTACCAACGACCGAGTGACGGGTCGTATACATCAGGGACGCATCACTATGACGATGAAGATGATGAGAGTGAAGATGACGGTGATGGTGATGGAGATGATGAGGAGTATGTAGATTAGTTAGGTTTATTTGTTGTTGGGTATGTAGACCGCTTTTTGATACTCTTATTTTTGTATGTTCTATCGGTGATGTATCGGCATAGATGCCTTCTTTTTGGTAGATAACTTTACGATATATTTCTTTTGATATTGTGTGTGTGTGTGTGTTTGTGTGTGTGTGTGTGCTTATATATATATATATATATATATATATATATATATATATATATATATATATATATATATATATATATATATATATATATATATATATATATAACTTTTGTGACAACTGTCAATTCAGGTCATTCTCGGACTCATGCATCTTTATAATAACCATTCATGCACATCATGCCATGGCCTAGTAGTATAAATTAGGTCAAAATCTTACATAAACTAGGATCCATCTAAGACCTAGGACTAATATACTTGACACTTACGATTCTAGTAAGTTGCTTAACTACAATAGGAAATGCCAATGCTATAATTTGAATGAAACTTTCAAGCTTTGTTATAATTGAAAAAGGGTATAAAACCCTAAAAATAAATTAAAATATTCTAATTATACTTCATTATGATGATGAATATCAAACAATATTCCAAAAACCCTAAGAGAGCTAAAAATCCAAATTTATAAATCATAAAGCTTAAAAACTTTATAAAATTTGGCTATAAACTTTCTAATATCAAATTTTTATTAATCAAATTATGGATTATAATCATTGAAATAGAAATTAAATTATCATGCAATAATCATAATTTATTAGTTAAAAACAAGATTTTTTACAAATAAATCAAGAATTGCTTAATAAATATTTTTATAAAAATTAGGGTTTTTATAAAATTATTGGAGGGAATTTTATAAAATTTGAAATTAGGAGAGAGGAGGCCTAATGCATGATAGAGCCAGCCATTCTCCCCTCCCCATGCACTCTCTCTTCCCAAAACTCAATCATTAGACTTAAACCTTCACTCTACCTCTTCTCTCTTCACTCTCTCACACTCCACCCTCCTAACACACAAACTCTCTTCCTCTCTCTCTCTAACTCACGAAATTTCTCTCGTTTCTCTGCCAAATTTCGAGATTTTGAAGACTTTGAATGTGTTCTTACTTCCCTCAAGATCAAAACCAAGGTAAACAACAACATCTTCTTCCATAATTTCATGATTCTACTACCTCTTCTTCTTAGTTTTCTCTTCTTTTCAGATTCTATGCCTTTCCATGGCTAGAAATCTTTATTTTTCCCTTGTGGTTTGTAGATTCTCACCATAACACAATGCATGTGTTTGAAATGGTGAAAATCCGGGATCAAACCCATGCAAGGAGTGAAAATGATGCACATATGTTCATGTGACTTCAAAAACAAGTATTACATCTTCTTCTCCATTTCTTTTGTGTTCTTGCATGGTCAAAAGCATTTAAACCATTTCTAGTACATCTTGGATGCTCATTCACTCCATGCATGTGCTAGAAATCGGACCTTATCAAAGGCATGCATGATGTTCTTGTCAAAATGTCCTAAGGATGCACTCAAAGCAAACATGATGGAAGAGGCTCTTATGTTGAGTCTTGGTGGTGAAAACACTGAGGAACGCGACATTCATGATGGAAGAGGCTCTTATGTTGAGTCTTGGTCTTGATTTATGTTATTGGACAGTCTGAGAGTCGCCCCTACTCTTTGGTTGGATGATCTTCTTTCCCTGTTGATGACCTAGGAATACATATGATTTTGAGAGGGTCAACATAATGTTGGTGAGTCCACAAGTTTGGTAAGCGTTAAAACACTTTCTCGAAATTCTTAATTTAGCATCCGTTGTATTCTCAACCTAATTCAGCATGTTAGTGTATTTCCTGTTATTTTGGTAATGGGATTCAAATAGTTTAATGATTGAATCTGAATACTGATTTGGATAGAAGATGTATATTTTTACTTGTCACCTTAATTCATGGTTAGTGTTTTGATACTATTCTCCTAATATTCCTTTTATCGTATTAGGAGCTACTTCTTAAGGAGTTTCTCAAGAATATTGGATATTTAGTTTAATGAACGTTTTCGAAACTCGTTTCCTCGAGTTTGTATGAAGTATCACTACATATGGAATTAATAGTTTATGATAGTTTAGTTTTAGTTTAACAAAGTTACGATGAGTTACTATAATCGAGCTATGACCGTTGATCCCGAAAATCGAAGACGCTTCATCGGACATCGCTATGTGTTTAGAAAGTTATGCCTGCTTCGAATTGTCGTCGGGTTGTAGCTAATAACCACAGGTGGGAATGTCAATCCCGTATAGATCTATACATATCTCTCCCGCTCACTTAATATTTAACGATTAAAGCTCGGGACCCATCTGAAAATCTATCATCGTTTTGATGAATCATGTCTCATCTAACTCTTGTTGTGGGGGCCTCCCCTAGTTGGTGGTGTTGTTATTCGCGTTGTATTTATGTGCTTTTAGTTATTCTATATATATATATATATATATATATATATATATATATATATATATATATATATATATATATATATATATATAAAATTAGCATGTTTTGTGTAGCCGGGTATTTAGGCAGAGTAACACTAGGTACCAAGCTTATCCAAAGGGTAGCTATAATAACGAGTTTCAGTGTTTCCTGGTAACTGGCCAGTGTGACAAATAGGTATGATCTTATCTATCATAGTGGTTTAACATAACGACTAGGCAAAACATTAGCTAAGGAGTTGGGGTAGAATATATATCAGACATAATATTATCCCAAAGTTATGAGCATAATTATCTAACTACAATTAGTAATAACTATGTATTGTTGTATTTTTGACATATCCCCCCCCCCCCCCGAAAAGAATTAGAAAATGGGGCTGCAAACTCACCTGTAATTGATGAAACCATTCATATAGGGTAAAAAAACCACAAGTCCGACACTAGAGAGGCGCACGAGGGTCATTGTCACGAATTTTGAGAGAGAGAGGGGGAGAGATGTGTGTTGAGGTGTGAGAAATGCCATGTGTTGTCCTCTCAGTGTCCCACATCACTTTGTATCTAGACCTATCAAGTATCAGGTGCGCGCGGTGCACTACGTGTGAGCGTGCGTGACGATAATATTAAACATTGAAATTTCATAACTGTCACATAGAAACTCTATTTTCTACGAACTTTTATATATCCTTGTAGATCTCAATGCTCTCTACAACTTTCCTTTTGGTCGGTTTTGCTGGTTTTGACTTCCATTTTTCGACTTGTTTTTATTACTGTTAAAAATCATAACTCTCTCATACGACTTCCATTTTAGGAATTATTTGTTCAATAATTCCAACTTTATGTAATACTATGATTGTCTAGTTGGTGACTTTCCCAAAAAGTTGACCAATCTCCTTGTAGTTATCGTCGTTGTAACTTTCTAAGTGTGGCAGACATTTATTTTCTACAAATGTCATAGCTCATCGATATTGTGTCGGATTCTTCTGAAATTTATATTTTTGGAATGGCGTGTAAGGAGTCTAATTATGCTAACGTGCTCCCAAGGTGACACGACTTTTTGCATGCTTATTTTTGAACCTATGGCTTGATGTCAATAAGGGTGGTAGTTGAAATTTTAGGCATTTGCAAGATTATATTATCGTGTTTTGATGTAGACTATTGACGGCAGTTTAGGACGTATTTCCTGGGTTGTCACACAGACTTAGTCAGGCGATCGATCACTACCCAAATCGTGTCGTAACCACTAGGCGTCTTGGGTAGTTTTGTGATGATGTCCATGGTGACTTGCTCCCATTTCCACTCACGTATTCTGGGTTGTTGTAGTAGACCCGAGGGTTTTTGGTATTCTGCCTTGACCTTAGTGCAAGTCAACCATTGGCTCACGTAGGTGGCGATTTCTGCTTTCAAGTTCGGCCATCAATACCACTTTTTTAGATCAAGGTACAGATTATCAGATCGTGGGTGAACTGAGTATCTTTTCTTGTGAGCTTTGTCCTGGACTAGACTCTTGATGTCAACAAATTTTGGTAACCAGATTCAGTCCATGAAACGTAAAGTTCCATCTTCCTTGGACTTGAACTGTTTCTCCATTAACTTCAGGCATTCATCCGCCTTGTTCTCTTCTTTAAGTGCCTCTAGTTGTGCTTCTCATATTTAGGCAGGAAGGTTTAACTGAATGGTTAGAGTGAGTGCTTTGACTCTGTGAGGTTTGACTCGTTCCTTTCTGCTTAGGGAATCGGTTACTATGATAGCCTTGCATCGGTGTTATCGAATCTCGCACTCGTAGTCGTTCCGTAGTTCTAGCCGTATCCATAGTCTCATGTTGAGTTCTTGTTGGTTGAGGATGTGTTGAAGACTTTTGTGGTCACTGTATATGATATACTTCGTGCCATACAAGTAGTGTCGCCAAATCATTAAGGCAAAAAATACAGCTCCCAATTCCAACTCATGGGTGGTGTAATGATTCTCATGAGCCTTGAACTCATGGGAGCTGGGATTAACTATAAAAATACAACAATTTAATCAAATATATTAAGATAATCACCTAAAATATATAGTTAAATAAGGCCATATCAAAATACCCTACACTTATCTTTTGCTTTCCCTCAAGCAAAACTGATTTTATTATTATCACATCAAAACCCTAGCTACCAACATCAAACAAGACAATCCATTTTGAGCCACTCCATTATATCAAGACCGCAATGCATGTATTTGTGTCTACATTTTCATCAGAACTTCCCCAATCCTAAATACTCACAATCTTAATAAACACTTGTCCACATCTTTTGAACACCATTCATTTTATGTATCCCTCTGAATAAATCCTCATAAATCATTATTAACCTTAAGGTAATTCTTGGTTAAGCCCCCAAGCATACATATGGAAAAATAACCTAGAAAGAAAAATTACAATAAATAATAACTTGGCAAATTGTCTTATTCATGAGTCTTCAATTTTTGAAATTTTCTTCATATTCTTGATCTTCACAACTTTGTAGACTTTATTCTTTCAAACTTTTGCAACTTTTTTTTCTTTATCTATTTTTTTTATTTTTTTTTCTCTTTTCACTTTTTTCACTCAAAACTAAAAATCATACAAAAACATATGCTTAAGCAAAAAAACTTAACTTCAACCCTTATTGGTTAGAGGTATTAGTTTAAAGTGCAATGACTACATAAGCTCTACTGAATACATTTATGGTATACGATGCTAAACGTATTATGGCCCTCAAACTAAGCAAGGTCGTATTTTTGTTCCATGATTTCACTAGGATAGGGAAACCACAAATACTGTAACACCCGTTTTCCTCGACGAATCAAATTGGGGCTTCAAGGAGTCAAAAGGTTGAGTTTTGGAGAAAAATGAGCCTCACGACGTGAGGTATCAGCGCTCACGACGTGAGATGGCATGCATGAAGATTTATGTCTGGGACTGAGCTCACAACATAAGAAATAGGAGCCCAAGATGTGAGGAGCGCTGCAGCCCAAGCCCACGAACTTTTAGGGTTTCCCACGTATTTAAGCTCCCTTAACTCGGTTTTAGGGTTCATTTCTCAGCCTCCACCTCCCTCTAATTCATAAAACCCTAACCCTCATCCCTCTTGGTGGTTTTGGATCCATCTTGGTGTTTTAGTGGATAGAAGAAGAAGAAGAAGAAGGTGTTCTAGATTGTTGGTACAACAAGGAGGCTTCATCATCATTATCTTGTGCACATTTTGGACCATTGTAAGTGTCCGAGATTCAACCTTTATGAGTTTAAGTTACTAGATCTAGGTTTTTGTCCCTTTTCCTTCATGATTATGAAAGTTTGCATGGAGGAAATCCATAAAGTTGGCAACTTTATGGAATTTAAGGGTCCCTTGAGCATCATATCTTACGGATCTGAAGTTTAGTTATTATTTATGAATCTTGCATGAGTTTGGTGCCATTTCATGTCATTTTGACCTAAGATGGGCTTAGGACATGCATGGGTCATGCATGTCTATCAAGTAATCATTTTTATTGACCTTTGGTGTCTTCTTTAGCTTCTGGAAGAATTAGGGTCGAAGGCTTAAAGGATTAAGGACTGAAAAGTAGGATTTTTAGCCTCACACTATTCTCGCGACGTGAGACACAAGGTCCCACGACGTGAGGAGCATTTGGTACCGCATCTGATGAGCTTGTTGGGGCTCACGACGTGAGGATAGGCTGCTCACGTCATGAGGCTAGCTTAAGTGTTATTTCTTGACTGAGTTGGCTAGGTTGAGTCGGGATGAGTTGGGACCTGATCGAGTGAACTCTCACGACGTGACCAAGGACTGGTTACGACGTGAGATGTGGTTTTTAGGGATTTTGGGCCTTGTTGGGCCCTAGTTTTCTGTAAGTGGGCCTTTTTGTGTTTGGGTCCATTTGGAGCGTCGGGTATCTTTTAGGAATTGGGGTCTCCTTGGATTAGGCCCATGATAGATTTTGCGCCCAATTAGGAAGTTGGGCCATATTGGGCTTTTGATGCTATTGTTTCAGGCCTCGAGTTTTTGGCCAATTGAGGAAAGGGTAAAATGTACTTTTACCCTGGGTGTTGGACAATCGGACTTGGATTCCAGCTATGGGTTGTGGAGCAATTATTAATTCGGTATTATTTATAATGTTAGCATGGGGATTTTATGGATCGGCAGTCCGAGCTTTTTATCTGACATATTTGACAGATTGAGGTGGGTCTCCTAACTATACTATGGGTCGAAGGCACCGATTTCGAACCATTGGCTTATGTTATATAGGAAGACCAAGGGGGTAGCCCGTGGCATTTGTATGCAAGACCCGGAGGTGGCTCCTTGAAAATTGTATGCAAGGCCAGGGATCGGATCCTGGCCGATAAGTAAATAGTTGTATATATGTAGATAGTTTTGTGATACTTGCATGGAAGACCAAGAGGTGGCTCCTGGCACATGTTTGTAAGACCTAGGGTATTGGCCCCCGGCCTGACAAGGAAAGACCATGATACGGCTCATGGCATAATGGCAAGACTATTGTTGGCATATAGCATCCTCTATTATATGTATGGTATGTGGTATTTTGGGGAACTCACTAAGCTTTGTGCTTTTGGTTTATTGTTTATGGTTTCAGGTACTTCCGGTACAAAAGGGAAGGGCCACGCGTGACTGCACTGCATCCACCCATGTTTCCGCAACTTTATACTTTTGGGATTGTACTCTAATAGCTGTTTTTACAATAATACACATTTGAATTATTGGTAATATTAAATGGTGTTTATGGATGAATTAAAAATGAAACTTTTACCTTGAAATTTTGGGACGTTACAAGTTGGTATTAGAGCCTTGGTTTGAGGGATTCGAGCATACTCTCGGGTGTGTCTGAACTCAAACCGAGGAATTTGTAATCTTTCTTAAAGAAAATATATTTCTAAAAAGAATTTTATAAGAAAAAGGGGGTGTGGTGTGTACAATCAACCGAGCTCAATTAAGTGATTTCCAGAATACCTATACATGGTCATATGTTATATGATATGAATGTTTACATGTTAGGATATGGCTAGGGATACTTTCAGGAATTGCATGATAGATTGGCCCGGTATGTGATACCTTGTAGCCTAGGAAGCATTGGATGCTAGATTTGGGAATATGTATTGGTATCAGTAATTTCTAAGTGTATGCTTTAAAAATTGTACACCGTTAGGATCATATAGTCCAAGAACGACCGATTTTGCCTTATTTATTGTTCCTTGTCTGGTTGTGGTCCTAGGGTAGAGTCTTTTATTCGAAAATCCATTTGATCATGTATTGTGTACAATTGCATTCATAAGGCAACCGACATTAGAGTAGATGTTCCTAACATGAGTTGTAGTAGTGAGCGGTGGATGTTCTTTGGTTGTTTTATGGCTTGGAGTGTTCCTGCACGAATGCTTCTTGATTTGTGCTTTGTGGAACTCTTAGTGACGTGAGTTAACTAGTATTGAATATGTTAAGTCACATGTGGCAAATGTTAAATAATGTTAGGGTGATGGATTTGACCCTATTGTGCAGCTCTTGTCTGATTCTAACCGTTGTAGTTATAATTTTGTTACTCGAAGGATTATCTAAGCTTTGTGGCATGTGATTATATTCATGAAGTAGTTAGGTGATATTAGTAGGAGTTCTTCAACAGCTGATGGCAGGGTGAGGTCGGGAAACTAGGAGAGCCTATGAAGTGTTTTTTTGCAGGTTTGGATGCGCTGTGTAGCAAGTATTTGTAATATCAATTTTAAATGGTGACTTGGAAGACTTAGGATGATTCTTGAGGAAAGTATGGATAGGTGTGTAAGGTAGTATTGGGCCCGTACTACTGAAAGCAAAGGATCCGTACTCGAATCGAGGAGAGTCACAAAAAATCTAGGAAGCCTATGAGTTAAGGATTCTTAGGAATGTTCTGATTATTTGTAGGTTTTCTTTTCAGAATGGTGATGAGCATGCGTGGAGGAGGTTCAGGCTCAAGTGCAGGTACTGAGCCGATTGATGAGCGAATGCGGGAGTTTATCTCGTCGGATATCACCCACGGTATTTTGGAGCAGACTCTTGTGATCTTCGGTATGGTCAAGGAGGGGATTATGGAGATTTTGGACGAGCGTCTAGGCACGTTCCTTACATAGATTATAGCTATTATGGGAGCTCGCACTCTTTCCTTCCATGCATTCCGTGCTTGTGGAGCTCCCGAGTTCTTTGGGGAGAGGGAGCCCATTGCTAGTAGGACATGGTTAGCGGATATGGTGAATGCTTTCCGGACGAGTTTCTGCCTCGAGGGGCGAAGGTCAGATTTGCTTCCTGTCTTCTAAAAGACAGCTCGAGATTGGTGGGAGGAGGTAGAATTCGATTCGGGAGGCGAAGCCCTAGAGACGATTACTTGGGATGAGTTTGTGACCCCGTTTAGGGCCGAGTTTGCACCAGCTATTGAGGTGCAGCAGTTGGCTATGTAGTTTCAGGACCTTCGCCAGACTACTGAGATTGTGGCAGAGATCACTGCCATGTTCCGGGAGAGGGATTTCTTGGTTCCGCAATATGCAGTGGACGAAGAAATGAAGAAGGTGAGGTATCATGATATGTTGAGGGATGACATCAGGGAGTTTGTGAGTATGTAAGGGTGCGAGACCCTGGATGATATGATTACTAGAGCCTGGGAGCGGGAGATTGATTTGGAAGGTTTTTCATCGTCAATAATCGCATCCCTAAGGCCTCCACCTTCTGGAATCGATTTAATGTTCAGAATATATATACTTGCCAAATTCTAGTCACCGCGTCGTGTTTGGCCACCACAACGTCGTGGTCCTCATGTTTATCCCGTATTCTCGAAGTCAACATCAAGAATTACGAAGATTCCATTCACCACGTCGTGGTCGTTCGGAATCAGCATTTTCTCAAAACAAGAAAGTCGTCCGAAATGTTGTTTAGTTTTCAAATCATTTTGAATCTCGTCAATCGGATTTACGAGTCATGAGATATGGCCAAAACACTGACAAGGGGTCAAGCTGCCAACAACATCCTTTTTTGTGTTTTTTTTTAGCTCTCTGTTCTCCTCCTTTTGCATCCCATCTCCCATTTTAACTGTAACTGAACATTTTCAAGCATATTAAGTATCATATATCTAAAAATACAACATTTTAATCAAATATATTAAGATAATGACCTAAAATAAATAGTTAAATAAGACCATATCAGATATGGTATGGTAGGGTAGGGTATTGATGTGGGTTTGTAGGTGAAGGTGAGGTGTGTTGGTTGGTTAAGATGGTAAGGTTAGGTGGGTGTGGGGGATATGGGTGACACTTAGCACTCATGTGTTTTGTGTGTGAGTGTAAGTGTATGTGGGCATGTCTGGCTTCGTATAAGTAGATGTTATAGGGGTATGTGTATGCACTGTGGGTGTACATGTAAGTAGAGTTTTGCTTGGGGATGAGTGGGTGGATATATGGATTTGGGATAAGGTTGGTTGTACATATGGGTTTATAGGTATGGATAGGTGGTTGTGACAGTAGGTATGGGGTGATTGTATATGGGTAGATGATATATGACTTATTCCTTAAGGCTTGTGGTTTATTTCTTAAGGTTTATGGTTGTGACAACGGGACCGGGGTTGAGAGTTGAGGGTTAAGGGATTAAGGCATATGGTTTAAGTCTTAGGGATTAAACCATATGGAATTAATCTTTTATCGTAGGGTTTTAGGCTCAATGCTAATGTCTTATGGCTTATAGAGTGTGGGTTATGGCTTATGGCTTAAAGGTAGATGGTTTATGACTTATTTCTTGAGGTGTATAGCTTATTTCTTACGACTTAAGAGTTAGGATTCTATAATAAGGCATATTGTTTATGGTTTATGGCTTGTAGCTTAGGGTTATGCTTAAAGTTTAAGGTTTATGAATTGGTTATTATGAATTTTGGTTCATTACTTATGATTTGTGGCTTATGGCTTAATGTTCAAGGGTTTGGCATTCAACTTAGGTCTTATGGCTTATGACTTATTGTTTATACGTTATCGCTTATATTTTACAGTTTGTGGCTTCAGGCGAATGGCTTGGGGCTTAAGGCTTAGATCTTCTGTAGATTTACTTTGACTTTTGTTTACTTTTTAGATTTGTTTTTTGCTTCTTATTTACATTTTCTATTTTTATCTTTATATAAGTTTTATGAATTTTTTGTTAATTTAGTTAAATTTTAAAACTTTGAATTATTAATTATATATGTTTTGAGTTTAATTTTTCAAGGGTATATAATTATATTATAATGTAACCCCCTTTATTCTAAAAGTATTGCTCCGCCTTTTATATTAGTGATGAAAAAAAAGTTTTATTTTGATTGTTTTTCCTTTTCTTAAGGTGTGAATTTAATGTTTTAATATCTTTTTTTTTGTTAATCTTTGTTTTAACTTTTAACTATTATTAAGTTATGAATCTATGTTTGTTTTCTAATTTGTTACATCATTTGCATAAAAATGTTATTCAAAGTTTATGTTTTACGGTTATTATTCTATGAATTTAATTTAAAATGTGTGTTATTATGTTAGTTCTTTCTCAAATAATATGAATTTATGTTTTTTTAAGTTGTGAATGCATATTTTTGTCGGGTTTTTGTATACTACAACATCCTATGGTGCACATAAAACCCTAAAAGCTTTGGATCTATGTTTTCTTTAATTATACATGCATATGGTTTCCAAAGCTTTAAGCCTACAACTAGCAAACAAATAACACATGTATAATAAGACAATTTTTAGACATACCTCTTGATGTTGTTGATGTTGCTAAGAAGACTTTGGCCTTTAAGAACTTAGTGCCCCAAGTGTTGCACCTCAAATGGAACTCACCTACGACAAAGGTGACTCTTGAGAGAGAATTTCCATGCACCAAAAACGCCTTCATGAACTCCAAGAACTAGAAGTATAGAGTTTTTAGGTTATGGAGCTCATATTTATATGTAGGATTCCAAAAGTCATGTGTATAACCCAAATCCATACCAATGGGTTTTATGATCCATGGTTCATGTGGACCAACTCTTTATGTATCCATACATAAACTTAGTCCAATATGGATCATAAGCCCAACACATATAAATATAACCAATTACCATAATTAGTCCCCATAGATTTAATTAGTCTATTTTGATCACTAAATTAATTCCAAACTAATTCTTGATCAATACTAATTAAATCATATGATTTCATATTAATATATTAGAACTTATAATATATCAATAAATCGTATATAACCTCTTCTCAAAAGTCCATCCTAACAAATTGTCCTGATGTTATGCAACCCAAATGGACCATGCTACTCTCGGGTCGAGTACATACCAATAATAGTTATGGGCTTAGACATCTAATCCAACAGTCTCCCACTTGGATAAGTCTAAAACTATTATTGCAAATATGACTCCAAAATCCCGACTAGCAATCGTAGCTCTTAAAAGCCGCTGTCGAACTATGACATAGTCAATGACGTGTCCATTTGATAAAAGGGATCATATATTCCTCCATTCTAGATATCATATGGACTGAGACATGGATTATAATCATTCTCTCTGCCCATCTGTTGTTTCCCGATTTCTGATTTATGACGACCGACTAATTGAATAAATCAAATCAGTCCAAACCGGCCGAGCACTTAGGGTTGTCATCACTAAATCATTGAGGGGCCCACAGATATCGCTTTTATCCACATGGGGTAAAAGGAACGGATAAACTTCGACCCAAATGCTCGCTTGTACTCACTCATCAAATTACACACAACCATATGTTTTATAACATCCAAGTTACTGGTGTGTTTACATATGTCAATGTGCAACCGACTCGCAACTACAACTCACACGTCTCCGTTTGAAGAATATAAGATATTATCGTCTCATGATCACTCGTGATAAAATCCATGAAGTGATTCAAATGAGCGTGGGTTTAATCCAATACTCGAATCTTATTCTAGGAGCACTCATGAATATTGCAGTTATGTCTAAAACATCTAGACATACTACAGACCCATTCATGACACTCTTGCCTCAATACCTACTTCCAAAGTATGATCGATAGTGGACGGTTTGAATAACCTAGTTATTCGGGAAGTCAAAACATGCAAAGTGAAACACAAGAATAATAATAATCCTATATGGCCCCAAAACTTTTGAGCCATATTGATTACTCATTATTCATTGAATAATGTTTCAAATAATCAACTTAATACTTGAACTAAAACAATAGTTGTCCCATGCTACAAGCATGCACACTATGTTTACCTATGGCCCTTTCTTTGAGGAATAGATCAATTGAAAACATTTCAATGATGCTCATTTCACAATTCCAAATCCTTATGACAAATGTAAGAATACAAGATTCTTTGCCAATCTGCTAGATTCTAAACTTATATGCAATGATCCTCTTGTAATGACTATGCACAAAAGTCACAAAGACATGGAAACAGACATTACAAAGTATTCCAATGGAGAGTAATTCCATGGAAACGAAGTCTCACATTCAAAGTAAATTCCTTTGAACATCCTTCTTGCATTAAGTTTTCTAATCTTACACAGATTAAAAGAATAACTTCCACTTATGGAAACATTTCCCTATTCCCATTTTGACTATCACTTCTAAACAAGAGTTGCCTCTTTCCTTCCAAAATTAACACTATACTTCCGACTGTCCATGAGTAACCAATCTTTGGTAAGCCTCAGATTGTCCTCGACAATTGCTTAATCATTTTAGTCATATACAATACTGGTCCTTTTTCCCTCTTAATTCCCTAGGCATTTGGAAAATTCAGAACACATAGAAATATTATAGCATATGCAATCGATCCTATACCTGAAGCATATGGGATATGATTCATAATGTCTCACATAAAGACATGATCCTAGACCAGCCTTTTGCTATAATTTTTTCTATTAGCCATGTTCCCAAAATATGGACTATGAAGAGGGATGTCGTAATCGTAATCGAATATTGAAAACGCAATTAATCTTTCCATATATAGAATTTCCTTATGTTGAACCATTCCAACATAACATTCATATATATACTTGACTAAATTTTATTAAAATCTCAATTTAAGCTTTTAGAATTGGAATGAAGTATAATTTCCTCTCCCTTAATTATAGCAAAACAACTTTTAAAACCCTGCAACTTTCCAAATTGAAACTTTTGTTTTCTATAATTAACATTGCTAACTTGCAACACTTAACATAATAATCTTGCTCCCACTAACATGATAATTATCTTCTTATCAGCATCACACTTATGCTCCCACTAGCTTTGACATGTAACCGAAAATCAACTGGACTTCTAGAAATCAATACTTATTGACTTTCATTACCAAAGTTCAGGTTTCTGATACGAGATGCTTCGATAAGACTTTATCTAAGCTTCCCAAAATCATACACCTTTCTTTAGATAGCTCACATGTGTGTCTAAACAATTTTAGAACTATGAAAAGGGATGCCGTAATCATAGTCTCAAATGTTTAGACCTTTGCCATTGCTCACAATTCGAATTATGAAAAGGGATGTCGTAATCATAATTGAATTTGAGAATGAAAATATCACAATTTCTATCTCTTTAAAATCTACTTAGTGAAAGCGTTTCCTCACCATCATTTTCATGAATCGAAGAGAAAACTTATGACACTCATATTTTATGGTGTATGTGTTCCTATCCATGTGAATTTGTCAAAAAAATAACCACAAGAGGAGGTTAGTGAAAAATCCAAACTCATATGGACTGAACTCGTTCAATCTTAACTTCTTACCACCTGGCAGCACAAGGGCCTACCATTGCTTCCAAGTAGTTATGCAACCAACTGAGAACTCATAGAACTCACATGCATAGTCAACTTTAACTGGAATGGGCACAGAAACAAGAATATGTCAACACGATAGGCTATAAACCTCAAGTCGTGTGCTAGTGATAAACAATACCCTTGATTAGTTCTTGAAACTTTTCAAGATCTTTAAGACTCCCACTGACCTCTTGACATATAAGATTCTCTTGTCAAGAACAATTCCTTGACAAAGCAAATATTCAAGAGTTAGTGCGGATTCTTATCAAGACAAACACTTCACACAATTGGCCTTAGTTGGTCTTTGTTTTATCCAAAACATCACAACTCACCAATTTCAAATGGACAAGAGTAGAAAACATTTTACTCTACATTTGATAAGTGTTTATACCTTCTTAACATTATGTTACTCAAGGCTCGATCTTGGAGTATTACTCTAAGACTCAATTTTGGAACGAAGTATGATTCATCTTTTGATTTTACCATTTCAACAATTCACGATTCCTCTTCTTAGTCAAATAATTGCACTAAGATGTCCTTAGAGGATCAATTGTGATATGGTTTTTCCTAATCATTAAGATGATCATAAAACATGATACTAAAGTACTCTCCCATCTTTTCAGATTGGAGAAACTTTTATATTTCTGCCGAATTTGATTCTTCTCATTCGTCCTGCCATACATTGTAAATTTTCCAATGTTTCAGAATTATACTTAAACTTGTAAGCACAACCATATTTACTAAACTTTAGTAAATCATGACGAATAGCCTTATCGTTCTTTGTGGTGGACCTGATCAGCGCACAACCAAGCGTACCCGATCTCCTAGTCCTTCACTTGACTCACATATACATGTGAACAAGGAATTAGTCTTAATTTCCCAAAGATGAAAATTCTCATTCATCATACAATACAAGTTGCATATTTCCAAGTTTCTATCCAACTGAAACTTGGGTGATGAAAATATTTCCTTATTTGGTAAATTATGACACTACCACAAACAAAGAATCAAATCCATTTTCCAATATTGCTATCAATCGAATCAAACAAACAACAATTTTCACAAATCCCATTGTAAGGATACTTAAAATAAATAAAATCAAAAATTTTCCTTTTATTTTTAAAATTGCGGAAAAACTTTTCCTTACAATGTAAATACATAAGAAAACTATGTTGTTATCTATTCCTAAGCAATCTATCATAACTCTTAAGCAGCAGCTCAAAATTTTGATCTTCGAATCATGCGATCGAAATCCATATTGGCGATCAGATTCAGCATACTCTTCTTCTAAGCTTCTTATCCTTTTTGATTCTACAAAACATAAAAATGCGACTTAGTCACATCATGTAACAAGAATCTCCAAATAGTAACTTAATAGAGTTAGATAGTGGACTTTACCTGAAGCATAGTCAAATTTATTGACTTTTACCATCCTAGTGAACTTTCAGGTAAATAGAGCAGCTTCCAACCAATTCCCCTTCCTTTTGGCAATAGAAACATATGGACTCTTTAGGAATGGTACACGAGACTATCTCAGACTTAACCTTTCTCTTTACCATTAGGTCAGATGACTTGACCATGGCCGATCCCTTTCCATTGGGAAGATAAAGCTTTTCTGGATTTCTAATGTTACCGTTCCATGGAAGTTGGGGAAGTAGATCTTCCAATCAAATTTGCCTTACCAGTGCTCCAAATCATTGTTGATTCAGCAGCAACAAGCAAATAGGTAGGATCATTAAGGGCCATGTCGTGGTCTGTAACATAGTAGTCCTTAATGAACTCACTATATGACTTAGAAAGCGATTGAAGAACCAAGTCAACAGTCAACTTCTTTGATACTTCGACACCCAACTCACCCAGGTTGTCAATATGAGACTTCATCTCCAAGATGTGAGTACATATAGACACCGCTTGCGAATAGGGATTGAGTGACCTTGAACTATTCAAGAACTTATGGGTTAGGGAGAACAATTGGAGGAGGTGGAGGAGGTGAAGTATGATTTCTAGTCCCATTAATGCACAACAAAGGGATTAATCTTTCACCTTGATCGCCATTTGGGATATCATCTTCATTAGGATAGCTTTATCCAAATGGATATGGAAGACCATAGTTGTCATAACTACACATCTATGAGGGAGAAATTCAACTTTAGTTGATTTAAGTCCTTAATATAACACCCAATATGAAATATTAAGGCTAGGACCCGACACAATATTTTATAACTTGGAAGAGGGATGTAGTAATCCAAGCTACAAAATATTTGAAGGTATGTAAATTACGATTTACCAATTTCCACCATGAAAAAGGAAATTTAACATTAGGTTTTAAATGAATTGAAACTCCTAGATCTTTTGAGATTCATTGAACTATTTAATGGCATGTTTAAATCTCGATTGTGCCCTTCAAGTTTGTGACTGCGATGCCGAGGATCACAAACAATGAGTGAATAACCATGCAAATTAACTTGGTACACTTAATGTTACAACCACCTAATCAATGTGCCGGTTAACCACACACGCTCTATTGATCTATGATTAACATCAAGATACTCTTTGCCACACATTGTCAGTCCCAGATTAGTGTGTCGGTTAACCACACACGCTCCACTAACGACTTAACAAGGTGCAAAGTGCAATTTCATGGGTTAGCACCAAATTCACATTTTCCTTAAGTAACTAAGATTGGTAATTTAATAAAGTTTAGTTACTTTATATTTATCATTATACTTTTAATGAAGGGATAATTAATGTAATGTCCTACCCATTCGGTTAACGACCCTCTACCAGTCAAGGAAGCGGTGGGTGAGAGTGGACACCCATTAAAATGCCATTTTATAGGCAGTAACCTTATACCCCCTTATAGACCGGCTTCGTGAATGAGGCCTACTAATGGTAAGACTGACTTACTCTTATACATATATATAAATATTAAACCTATAATATTATAATAGTATAAGGGTTGAATTTTAAACTTTTAAAATTCTAAGGGTTGGAATTAAAGTATACATGGGGGGTAACTTTACAAATTCCAAAACTTGAGGGCAAGTTTTGAACAATTCAAAAACTCTTGGTTTCCTTAACTTATGAGTTTAATATGGTTTTTATGGAAGACTTTTCAAGTTCCATAACTTGAGGACAAGTTATGGAAGACAAAACTATTTTATGATGACATTAAAAAAAAGACCTGTCATTTTTTCATAACCTATGAATCTAAATGAAATTTTAAAAGAAAAAACTCTTCATTTTCCATAACTTGAGGAAAAGTTATGGAGTTCATAAAAACCATTAAGATCAAATATTCCAATTAACACAATAATCAAATAATTTTTCTATGATCTAGATTAAACTCATAATAACAAGATAATTCATATCAACTATTTGACAAGAAATTAGTCTACTACAAAAACTAATAAAATCTTGAAACTATGACAATTATCTTTTATTTGGATGAGGATAAATATTTTCACAACACAAAATCGAATTTTTATCAAGAAAACATTTTATAGTAATTATCCAAATCCAAATTAAGCCAAGAAATCCAAAAATATGCCAGACCCATCACCACCTCATGGTAAATTTTACCACCTCGTGGTGATCGTGCAGAATCCAAAAAAAACGAGTTTTTCAAGCTTTGAAAACAATTAGCATCAAGTATGATGGAAAACAACCCTAGGCTCTGATACCACTGTCGGGTTTTAGTATACTACAACATCTTATGGTGCACATAAAACCCTAAAAGCTTTGGATCTATGTTTTCTTTAATTATACATGCATATGGTTTCCAAAGCTTTAAGCCTACAACTAGCATACAAATAACACATGTATAATAAGACAATTTTTAGACATACCTCTTGATGTTGTTGATGTTGCTAAGAAGACTTTGGCCTTTAAGAACTTAGTGCCCCAAGTGTTGCACCTCAAATGGAATCACAACTCACCTAGGACAAAGGTGACTCTTTAGAGAGAATTTCCATGCACAAAAAACACCTTCATGAACTCCAAGACTAGAAGTATAGCGTTTTTAGGTTACAGAGCTCATATTTATATGTAGGATTCCAAGAGTCATGGGTATAACCCAAATCCATACCCATGGGTTTTATGACCCATGGTTCATGTGGCCCAACTCTTTATGTATCCATACATAAACTTAGTCCAATATGGATCATAAGCCCAACACATATAAATATAACCAATTACCATATTTAGTCCCCATAGATTTAATTAGTCTCTTTTGATTACTAAATTAATTCCAAACTAATTCTTGATCAATACTAATTAAATCATATGATTTCATATTAATATATTAGAACTTATAATATATTAATAAATCATATATAACCTCTTCTCAAAAGTCTGTCCTAACAAATTGTCCTGGTGTTATGCAACCCAAATGGACCATGCTACTCTCGGTTCGAGTACATACCAATAATAGTTATGGGTTAGACATCTAATCCAACAATTTTTTGTGTATTAAAACTGTGATTATTGTATTAAGTCATGAATTTTGTATCTTAAGTTGTGATATTTGTGTTTTAAACTGTAAATTGAATGCAATAAGTTGTGAATTTTTTGTTTAAGCTGTGAATTTTTTTTTAAACTGTGAATCGACTATATTAAGTTATGAGTTGTGTATATTTAACTTTGAATTTATTGTATTAAGATGTGAATTTTTTGTACTAAACTATGAATTGACTGTATTAAACTGTAAATTGATTGTATTAAGCTGTGTAATTTTTTTATGAATTGTGTGTTTATTTCTGAAATATGAGATTTTTTTTAACCGGAAAACTAACCTACTCCTAAAACCACCTATGTCTCGTAATGAGATGAAAGAAGCATTTATACGTAGATATGATTTTCTATAACTTTAAATAAAGTATGTAAATTTAAAGTGTGAATATTGTGTAAATTAAACTTTGAAATAAGCACTAGCCTCCATATCTGAAGGTATATGTGAATGTGTAATTTTTGTGTATTAAACTACGAATTTGTTATATTAAGTTGTGAATTTTGTGTACTAAATTGTGAATTTGTTGTATTAAGTTGTGAATTGATTGTATTAAGTTGTGAATGTTTCATGAATTTCATGTTAAAATAATATCGATTTATGTATGAATGTTTGTATTATTTTTCTTGGGAATATGTCTTTCTTCTTGGGAATATGTTTTTTTTTTGTTGTATGAATTGTTGGATTAGGTGTCTAAGCTAATAACTGATTTCGTATAATCTTGAATTATTAGCAAAGTGCTTTTAGGTTGCTCTCAAACCTAGTAATTGAATAGGATAACTTTTAAAGAGAGAGAGAGAGAGAGAGAGAGAGAGAGAGAGAGAGAGAGATTGATTTATTGATTTATTATATGATTAATAAATAGCAATAAATGAATTTATTAATATGTTATAAAAATAATATATTAATTAGAAATAGTAATATTTAATTAATAATTAATCAGAAATTAATTAGATTAATTTTAGTATTAATTGTATTAATTAAAAGTGCAAGGGTTAAAGTGCAATTGTTCAATAGTTGAACAAGAAAGTGTAACACTCGGATTTTGGTATGTCCCTTTTAGTCCTTGGGTTGTTGATTTTATTGCAAAAGAAGTCCATTCGTACTTTGGGCGTACGTCTATGTACACTTAGCGTACAAGGGCATGCGGAGTCGGGACCTTGAGCCACGTATGCGGGGAGTACGAAGCCTACGCGGGGCGTACATAGGCATTCACTAAAACCCTAATTTTAAGGAATGAATCCTATTTAAGCTCATTTATGACCTTGGGCCCTCACTCTTATCAGCCTCCACTACCTTTGAACGTCCCTAAACACCCTAGTACCCTTTGAGAGTGATCCATAAGCTTGAAAATGACTTTGGTGGCCTTTTTGGTGTGTTTGCAAGAAGAAGAAGTTGGTGAGCAAGCCTTGGAAGTGGTTGAGCTTCAAGATCCTCAATCTACATCATCTTAAGAGGCTTTTGGAGGTAAAAAGCTCCTACCTTGTTAATCCTTTTGATACTTAGAGTTAGGGTTGGTTTATAAGCTCGTTTTTTGGTCCATGGTCTCTTCTTTGTGAGTTTGGGCAACTCCAGAGACTAGAAATGCTAGATCTTAGTCCCTTTGGCATGTTAGAAGCATAAAATGTCATCTTGTTGATGAATATGAAGCCATTCATGAGTTTAGGACCTTTAAGTGAGCTTTGATGAACAAAAATGGATGTTTGACTCCCATAAGTCATCTTAAGGCATAAAGTTGCCAACTTTATGCCCTAGGGGCCTTTTATTAACTGAGATCTGGTAGTGGGATTAAGTGACTTCATGGATTAATCACGAAGTGGTTGAATGTAGTAAGCAGCACAGTACGTTGAGCGTACCAAGGTGTATGCAGCGCGTACTGTATGGCAAGCTCATATGCTAAGCGTACTAGAGTTACGCTGCGCCTACGCCCCAGTGGGCCTTTGGCGATTTTTGGACTTACGTAGCTTTTGGGCATTAACTAGTTTTGGGCCTTGGCCTATTTAGGATAGGTTGGCCCAGTTTTCTGTTGTGGGCCTTGCATGTCATGGTTTGGGCATTTTGGGCCATGGAGCCCTTTATTGTGGATGGGCCGAATATGGTTAGGCTCATTATAGGAAAGGCGAATGGGACATATTTTAGGAGTTGTACTTAGGATTTTTTCCCCATGTTTTGGGTCTGTGACCTAATTCTGAAGAGGGTAATTTATGTATATTCAGTGTGAGATTGTCGGATCGGTAGTCGAGTAGTTAGTATTTTCTAGCAGACCGAGGTGAGTCTTCTCACTATATCCATGGGTCGAAGGCACCAATGTCGGCCCATTACTTGTCATGTGGAATGATAGTTATCTATGTGGTTGCGTGACTGAAAGACCTCGGGGGCAGCCCGTGGCACTTGTGTAGAATACCATGGGGGTAGTCGATGGCATGGAAGACCATGGGGGTAGCCCATGACACTTAGATATCAGACCATGGGGGTAGCCCATGGCATTTCAGGGAAAAGACCATGGGGGTAGCCCATAGCAATTGTATGTATGTTATGTGGTATTTTTGGGGAAACTCATTAAGCTTTTGCTTACAGTTTGTATTGTGGTTTCAGGTACTTCTGGTACTAAAGGGAAGGGCCTGGCTTGATGGCACAACATTCATTGTCCATTATTTTCTACACTTACTGATGTTGATACTCTGATAATTTGACATGTTTATTTTGTAAGAGAGTTTGGAAACAAATTATGACTATAATTCTTAATTGAAAATGAAAAAATTTTATCCGGTTTTTGGGCACTTACAGAAAGAGTCCAAAACCTTCCTTGGAAGGAGGTGGACGAAATTAGGGTATTACTGGGTATCTGGAATATTCCTTGCAGATAAATAGGAAGCTGGATAATTACCAAATTGAATAAATATTATTTTATTCATTTAGGGTTATCTAGGGTTTCCAAGTTGCACTATATAATGGCCCATATCCTTCAATTTTCGGCCAACCACTCTTCCTACTCTAAAAAAGGCCGAAAAATAATCACCTATTTTCTCTCTCAAAAATTTATTATTGCTAGTGTTGGTTGTGAACCATCAGTGGCACGACACTTGTGGTGCTAGCTTCCAAGTTATTAAAGAAAGGATTTTTGATTCTTTACTACAACAATCAAAAGGTATGTTGTTCCTTTTATAATTTTCGAAATTACCTAGGGTTAGTGTGTTCTTGTTTTTCAATAGAATGTTACATCATTAGTGTTATGACTTAGATCTTTAGATTGCATGTACCATTAGGTGTTACGGATTTATCCGCGTTAATACATGTAAAACCCATCAGTGGTATCAGAGAGTATGGTTGTTTAACAATTGAATGTATATTGCTTAAACTTGAACAAACCCCAAAGGAGGAAAACAAATCATTATGTCACTCCACCACGACAATGTCGCTCCACTAAGACATGGTGATCTGCGAATTCGCGTCTTTTTTTTCGTTCGACCACAATGTGGTTATTGTTTACCACGACGTGGTGGACCCTCAGATCAGCTAAAATCGGTTTTTTTCTTGATTCATAAATTGATTAGGATAATTAGCTTAGATAATGTTTTTAATTTTATAAAATTGAATAATTATCTTTTCTAATCAGATGTCCTTATCTTGAATTTGTAAATTATCCTTATGTTTTGATTATATTTAATTATTTGATTAATTAAACGATAAAGATCAAAAACATAATTGGTTTATTTTAAATTAAATTAATTTCTTATTTTCAAATTTTTAATTTAAACTTTGTATTTTTGAAAAGTTTTAAAATTCACCTTATATATATATATATATATATATATATATATATATATATTAAAAGTTAATTACTATATGTATAAGATTAAGTCGGTCTAATTGCTAGTACACCTCATTCACGAAGCCATACTATAAGGGAGTTTAAGGAAGCGGCCTATAAAATGACAGTCACTAGGTATCCATTTTTACCCATCGCTCTCTTGTGTGGTGGAGGGTCGTTAGAGAACGAATTCGATTGGACATAACTTCATTAATAAGTATAATGACATAAAAAGGAACTAAACATCTTTTATAAAATCTCACTCTTAGTTATTTTAGGAAAATTTGAAAAGTATGTTAATCCATAAAATTGCACATTATACTTTATAGTAGTTAGTGGAGCACGTGTGGTTAACCGACACACTAATAGTGACTATAAAGAGTAATAATGGACATCTAAAAAATTATCGTTGATTAATGGAGCGCGTGTAGTTAACCGGCACATTAAAATGAGATGATAAAAGACATCGAGAGTGTCAAGCTAATTTGTATGGTTATTCACATCTTTTGTGATCCTCGGTATCCCAATCACAAATAGAAGAGCATAATCTGAGATTAAACATGTCATTGATAAATTCAATGAATCTCAAAAGATCTAGGAATTTCATAGTTCGAAATTGGTGAATTGCTTTTATATACCTTCATAAATTTGCAATAAGATTACGGCATACCTCTTCTTAGTTGTGAATTGTTATTTTGGACCCTAGCCTTAATCATTTTTTATGGGTAAAAATATTAAGGATAATTGTCATCTAACTAAAATTGTTCTTCTTTTTCTCTATAGATGTCTACTCCTATTGATGCTTCTGCTCCATCATCTTCCACCCACCACTCAGGTTTCTCCCTACTCTCCATCATCTCCAAAGTGACTTTTGATGGCTCCAACTATAACGATTGGATGCGCAACACAGAATGGCTCTTCTCTTGGAGGGCAAAAAATATGTCCTTGAAGATAAACTCGTTGAAGCCGATGAAGCTACTGCTACTCCTAAACAACTAGCATCCTACATAAAACACTACGGTGATGCAAAAAAGGTTGTTTACATCATGGTTGCCACAATGGCTCCTGAATTGCAGAGGTTCTATGAGGAATATTGTCCTTTTGATATGACCAATCACCTTGTGGAAAAGTACCACAAGAGAGCTCGTCAAGAGAAGTTTGAAGTGGTCAAGTCCCTTATGGCTTGCAAAATGAAAGAATGAGAGTCTTTCTGCAACCACGTGTAGAGAATGCAAAGATACGTGTGTTGGATTTGGTGTCTAAGCCCATAACTATAATTGGTATGTACTTGACCCGATAGTAGCATGGTCTTTTTGGGTTGCCTTCACCAATGCAATTTGATAGGATGGACTTTTGAGAATAAGGTTATTGGTGATTTATTAATATATTATAAGTATAATATGTTAATTGAGAAATCATATTATTTAATTAGTATTGGTCAAGAATTAATTTGGAATTAATTTAGTGATCAAAAGAGACTAATTAAATATAAGGGGTTGATTATGTAAATCAATCATTCTTGTACTGTGGGCCAATGATCCATTAGTATGGGCTAAATAGTTCATGGATAGTCCATGGAGCTTTAACCCATGGAGCCTAAGGGATATGGAAGGTCATGGAGGTTTAGGGTTTCATGGATGAAACCCTAACCTTTGCAACACTATATAAAGACCCCCCTTAAAGCCAAAATCGTTGCCATATACATTCTTAGAAAGAGAGAAACGATTTTGGTGGAAGATAACTTATTCTTTCAAGCCTCCTATTGCATATGGTGTTTGTGACACATTAGAGGAATCACACTTGAGGTGCTAAAGCTTTCAATGGCCAAGAACTACAAGTCCTAATAAGAGGTAAGTCATCTAACTAGTTGAATTGTTCAAATTGTCATATTGTATGCTAGTTGTAGGCTTAAAGCTTTGGAAACAATATTGCATGTATAATTAGAGAAAACATAGATCCAAAGCTTTTAGGGTTGTATGTGCACCATAGGATGTTGTAGTATACAAAAACCCAACATTGGTATCAGAGCCATGGGTTGTTTTCTGTTATATTTGATGCATGGCTAAGTTTCAAAGTTGAAAAAATCGAGTTTTCTGCATTCTGCCTAATGAACTCGCCGAGTCCACTAGGGAACTTGACGAGTCCATATAGAAATGAAGCTACTCGACGAGTCCAGTTCATGGACTCGCCGAGTTGGTTGATCAGAGCGTAGAATTTCGAGTTTTTTGTCAGAAATGGATAGGATCCTTACCATAAACTGTTTTGTAGTCATAAAAATTGTATTTTCTGAATTGGTAATGATAGTTTTCATCCATTTAAAAGGAAATTGTCAAATGTTTACATAATAAAGTGATTATTTGTAGTATTTGATATGAATTGTCTTATTATGAGTTAGTTTAGATCAATAGGAAGAATTATATGATAATTGTGTTTGATCAAAAAAATTTGATCTAATTATTCATGTTATGTGTTATTGTAACTTGTCCTCAAGTTATATGAAAAGTCATATTCATGAGTATTAAAACTCATAATTGTTCATAAGTTATGAATGTGAAAGGTCTTGAAAAGTTTCAAAACTTGCCCTCAAGTTTTGGAATTAGTAAACTCACACTAATGAGCACTTTAATTCAAAACCCTAGAGTTTTAAAAGTTAAAATTCAAACCTTATGGATTTTATTAAATTAATTGAAGTGTTTAATTAAAGGATAATTAACAATTCCATAATGACATGGTTTAAGTTTAATTAAATTAAGAGTATAGTTTAATGAATAGACTAAACCTCTAAATATTTTAAATTTGTAAAATACATCCTTATACTATTATAATATTAAAAGTTAATAATTATATATATATATATATATATATATATATATATATATATATATATATATATATATATATATATATAAGAACAAGTCAGTCTTACCGTTAGTAGGCCTCATTCATGAAGCCAGTTTATAAGGGGGTATAAGGTTGTTGCCTATAAAATGACAGTTTAATGGGTGTCCACTCTCACTCACCGCTTTCTTGACTGGTGGAGGGTCGTTAGCCGAACAGGTAGGATAGGACATTAATCTTCATTAAAAGTATAATTTAATACAAAGTAACTAAATTTTATTAAATTCACAATCTTAGTTACTTTAGGAAAAATGTGGAAAATGGTGCTACCCCATGAAATTGCACTTAGCACCCTGTTAAGTCGTTAGTTGAGCGTGTGTGGTTAACCGGCACACTAATCTGGACTGACAGTGTGTGGCTAAGGGTAGCTTGATGTTAATCATAGATCAATGGAGCGTGTGTGGTTAACCGGCACATTGATTAGGTAATTTGTAACATTCGGTGTACCGAACTAATTTGCATGGTTATTCACACCTTGTTTGTGACCCTCGGCATCCCAGTCACAAACTTGAGAGGGCACAATCGAGATTTAAACATGCCGTTGAAAAGTTCAATGAATCTCAAAGGATCTAGGAATTTCAAATCCAATTAAAACTTAATTATCAATTTCGTTTTTCATGGTGGAAATTGGTAAATCGTCATTTACCTACCTTCAAATATTTTAGAATTGGATTACGGCATCCCTTTTCGTAATTGTAGAATATTGTGTTGGGTCATAGCCTTAATATTTCAGTTCGGGTGTTATATTAAGGACATAAATCAACTAACTTGAATTGCTCCCTCATAGATGTCTAGTTCTGACAATTATGGTCTTCCTTATCCTTTTGGAAAAGAATTTCCTAATGAAGATTATATCCCATATGACAATCAAGGTGAAAGATTAAACCCTCTCTCGTGCGTTAGTGGGACTGGAAATCATACTTCACTTCCTCCACCTCCTCCAATTCTTCTCCCTAACCCACAAGTTTAAAGAATTGAAAAGTTCAAGGTCACTCAATCCCTATTGGCAAACAAATCCAAGGATGGAAAGTCAACATATGCTGGGAGAGTTGGGTGTCGAAGTCTTGAGGAAGTTGGATGTTGACTGGGTTCTTCGGTCACTCCCTGAGTCATATAGTGAGTTTTAAAGGACTACTGTATGACAGACCACGACATGACCCTTATTGATCTTACAATTTGCTTGTTGCTGCTGAATCAGAACTGATTTGGCACACTGGTAAAGCAAAGTTGATTGGAAGATCTACTTCCCGAAGCCATTTGTTTCTATTTCCATTTGAAGGGACATTAGAAGCGAAGCTTCCCTGACTACCTGAGAGATCTACGAGATGGTAAAGTCAAAATGTTTGAATCTACTTCAGATAAGTCCACTATCTAACTCTATTAAGTTCCTAATGATTGATTATTAATACATGATGTGAAAAGATTGCATTTTAATGTTTTGTAGAATCAAAGGAACCTTAAAGGAAGAGTATGCTGAGTCTAATCGCGAAGAAATGAATTTCGATTGCATGGTTCGGTGATCAGATTTATGAGCTGCTGCTTAAAGAGTTATGATAACAACATAGTTTTCACTTGTATTTGCATTGTAAGGACAAGTTTTCCGCAGTTTTATAAATAAAGAAAAAAAAATTGTTTTTATCTTATTTTAAAGGTATCCTTACAATGGCATTTGTGAAAAATTGTTGCTTATGTGTTTCCATTGATGTCAATATTGGAAAGTGGATTTGATTCTTTCGTTTGTGGTAGTGTCAAATTTACCAAATAAGGAAAGATTCTCATCACCCAAGTTTCAATTGGATAGAAACTTGGAATCATGCAACTTGTATTGTACGATGAATGAGAATTTTCATCTTTGGAAAATTAATACTAATTCCTTGTTCACATGAAGATGTGAGTCAAGTGAAGGACTGGGAGAGCTGTTGCACTTGGTTGTGTGCTGGTTAGGTCCACCACAAAGATCGATAAGACTATTCATCATGATTTACTAAAGTTTAGTAAATATGGTTATACTTACAAGTTTAAGTATAATTCTGAATCATTGGAAGGGTGTCAATGTATAGCAGGACGAATAAGAAGAATCAAATTAGGCAGAAAGATAAAAGTTTCTTCAATCTGAAAAGATGGGAGAGTACTTTAGTATCATGTTTTATGATTATCTTAATGATTATGGAAAACCATATCACAATTGATCCTCTAAGGACATCTTAGTGCATTTGTATGGCTAAGAATAGGAATCGTGAAATGTTGGAATGGTTAAATCAAATAGATGAATCATACTTCGTTCCAAAATCAAATCTTAGAGTTGTACTCCAAGATTGTAACTTGAGTGACATAATCTTAAGAAATGTTTATAACACTTATCAAATGTAGAGTAAACTGTGTCTTACTATTGTACATTTGAAATTGGTAAGATGTTATGTTTTGGATAAAACAAAGACCAACTAAGACCAATTGTTAGAAGTGTTAGTCTTGATAAGAAACCACACCAACTCTTGAATATTTGTTTGTCAAGTAGTGTTCCTTGACAAAATGAATCCTATATGTCAAGAGGTCAGTAGGAGTCTTAATATTTTTGAATAGTTTCAAGTACTAATCAAGAATAAATATGTTAGTTAACACTAGCACACGACTTGAGGTTTATAACCTATCGTGTTGACATATTCTTGTTTCTGTGCCAATTCCAATCAAAGTTGAATATGCAGGAGAATTCTATGAGTTCTCATTTGTTTGCATAAGGCAAAGCACCTTAATCAATGAAAGGTACATTGATCTATAAGGGTGAGATGCTAAACAACTTGTAAGACATGGTAGGCCCTTGTGCTACCAGATGGCAAGAAACTATGATTAAACAAGTTCAGTCCATATGAGTTTGGATTTGTCATAATGTGACAACCCGAAATATTAGGATCAAGCAGGGTCTAAATTGTAACCCTATTACAATGAGAACCTGAAAAACCATGAGAGCATAAGTGCATGTATATGGAAGTATACACTTTGGAAACCACATACAAGGAAACCTCTTGAAAGTAAACAAGTTTATCAAAGAAAAACTAGACGAATGGATTTGATTAAGAATCACAGAAAATAGATATAAGAACTTGTATTATGTTGCAACCTTGAATGCTTGAACCTTAGGGCCATCATTTTTAGCTTTATAAGCACAAGAAACATATTCCTATTTGTGGAAGTCATCCAAGATGTATAGGCACTGAAGAATCTCATCTAAAACCATAAATCCTTTTCATTAAGCCATGTGTGGCCGTGAACACCATCCTAGGGAGCTTTTGGCCGTGAACCACCTTAGTGGACCTTCATTTGGCCGTAAACTCTAAAGGAAAGCTCATTTGGGGCGTAAACACTTCCCTAGGAAGTATCTTGAGAGTAAACACTTCCCTAGGAAGCACCTAGGGCATAAACACTATAAGGACTCCCAAACTTGGCCATGAACACTTCCCTAGGAAGCATCTTGGGCGTAAACTCAATTCTAGAAGGCATTATGACCATGAACTCAAATCTAGGACGCTTTTAGGCCATAAACAACTCCATTCCATGGGGTTTACGACCATAAGATATGAATAAGACAAATACATTTGACTTTATGATGCAACATTTCAACCATTTTCAAGGCTTTCACGGGTAAACACATATTATCTACCAGATAACTAAGCAAACATCATCTCAACTTCCACCTCCTTACTAGAAGCGTAAACCCCATTTCTAAATTCACAAACTCATTTCACTTTCTGTGAACTCCTAAATCACACTCAAACATATTCCAGATTCAAGTCTTAATTCTTCAAAGCATTCCCTAGTTCCTAGTAAGTATTTCAAGTTTTGGTTAGTGATTCTACATATTATTTTGTTTAATTCATCATATTTACACATAAAGTTATGTGTTAATATTCTTAGGATGTTCCAAGGTTCAAAGAGTTTAATAAACTCTTCAAGTGTTAGGATTTGAACTCCTCGTCATCTCTCCAAATCATCCACCAAATCAAACCAAGGTGAGCTTCATACCCCTATTTTTGAGTTTTTCATTGTTTTGGGGGAGGATACAAGTCAAAGTCTTGTTCAAATCTTGATATATTTTCTTGATATGCATGTATGATATGTTATATGTGTTAAGGTTATGAAACTCCTTATAAGATGTCCAAAAACTCATGATTTTGGTTAAGTCTCAAGAGTTTGGACTATATTTCACCTATTATTTGTTGAATAGAAATAAAAACTAGTGTTTAGATGAACTATGATTCATAAAACCTTATGCCAAGAATCACAAGGATTTGATGAAAGAAATTACTTAAACAAGTTGTTGGACATAATATTTTGAAGATGTTAAATTATGAAAATATTAATACCTTGGGCCATTTTCGGCCAAATATATATATATAAGGATCATTTTTGGAACATAGGATAATTTTCAGTAATTATTGAACATTTCGATTAGAAATGGACCAAATATGGAATTATCTGATAAATAAGGGCCATTTTGAACATTTTCTTAAATATGAGTCTAAAATAAGCATTTTAGAAGAAATGGGCCATTTTCAACAATCCTCGTATTTTTGGATCACTCATGACACTTTTTGACAAATGTGGGTCTTATTTGATAATTTATAAAAGAAGGGCCATTTTTGCTAACATCGACAATATTGAGTCATTTTTGATAAATATGATTCAAAGTGGGTTATTTTCAGTAAACGAAACGAAACACCTAGTCAACGAGCACAACTAAGGTTATGCAACGAAACGAAACACCTAGTCAACGAGCACAACTAAGGTTATGAAACGAAACAAAACATCTAGTCAACGAGCACAACTAAGGTTATGAAATGAAACGAAACATCTAGTCAACAAGTACAACTATTGTTATTTATTAAATAAATAACGAATTTCAACTATTTGTGTAAATATCGGTTAGCATTCTAGTCAGACGCATCTTCACTGTACCTATATAATAGCGTACGTTTTAAGTCCTGTAAGAGTTATAACCAGAGTCTCCTGGAGGGAGAGCGGGAATTTGTGTATAGATCTATACGGGGTTGACACCCCACACCTTCGTTGTTCGCTACAGCTAGACAGGCCAGTCTAGGGTGACAAATGTCTTCAACAACACTGACGCCTGAAGAACGTCAAGACAGGCACTTCGTCATATTAGTATGGTTATAACGACTCACTATAATATAACAGTATTATTTTGAGATTGACGTGGGAACACCTTACAAATAGTAGCACATTCTGTTGATCGTCCCCATGTATGGTATTGATTGTCCACATTCATTGTGTTGAGTGTCTACATGCACTGTGCGGATTGTCCACAAACACCCGTTAATTACTCACACTACTCCGGTCTTAGGGTTTTAAGCTCACAAACGATTACGCAATTTACACTGATCACATTTTTTTTTTGTTTATAATCAATTATGGTTTTAAAAATCTTGAATGAATCTTTATCACACAAGTCTTGGGGTTTTATGACTGCTATTTTTTTGTATATCAGAAAATATAGGATTTTCTGGGGAAAAATGAATTTTATACAAATTTTCGAAAAGTTATAACTAAAACACACACGTAATTATAATCGATTGGAAACAAGACTTACAACTATTTTGACAAGAAAATATTGGATTTTCTGGGTTTCTAAACTATCGCAAATTTTTATACAAAAGTGCTTATGAACTCACCAACATATTATATGTTGACGCTTTTCAAACGACTTGTATTCTCAGGAATTCAATGAGCAGGTTATGGATCGCGGATTCTGGATTATTTTGCTGTAATTTGGAAGTTACTTACTAATTTCTTTTTGTGTAATTTGAAAACAAATACATGATATAAAAACAATGTAAGTTTGTTATCACAATGTATGATGTTTGGATTTGCTATGTTTCATTTATATTCAATTGTTATGATACTGCACAATGACGTCATCCGCCCCCGGACGTTTCTGCCGTTCCGGTTCGGGGGTGTGACACATAAACCTTATCTTGGGATAATGGTTGAAAATGATAGATTTATATGGATAGGAACACATACACCATTAAATCTAAGTGTCATAAGGTTTTTCTCCAATTCATGAAAATGATTGTGAGGAAACGCTTTCACTAAGTAGATTTTAAAGGATTAGAGTTAGCAATTATGATAGTTGCATTCTCAAATTTGTTTATGATTACGGCATCCCTTTTCATAGTTCGAATTGTGAGAAATGACAACAAGTTTGAACATTTGGGACTTATTAGGTTAAGTTCTGAAAAGTTCAAACACACACTTGTGCTATTTAATCTAAAATGTGTTTGGGCTTGAGAAGTCTGGTATAGACTTATCAAAGCACCGAGTATCAGAAATCTGAACTTTGGTAAGAAAGTCAATAAGTATTTATTTCTAGAAGTCCAGCTGATTTCTGGGTACATGTCAAAGCTAGTGGGAGCATAAGTGTTATAATTATCATGTTAGTGGGAGCATGATTATTATGGTAAGTGTTGCAAGTTAGAATGTTAATTATAGAAAACAAAAGTTTCAATTTGCAAAGATGCAGGGTTTGAAAAGTTTTTTTTCTAGCAATGTTATATATATATATATATATATATATATATATATATATATATATATATATATATATATATATATGATTACGGAATCCCTCTTCATAGTTCGAATTGTGAGAACATGGAAAATAGAAACATTATAGCAAAAGACTGGTCAATGATCATGTCTTTATGTGCTTCGGGTATAGGACCGATTGCATATTTCATAATATTTATGTGTTCTGAATTTTCCAAATGCCTAGGCATTTGGAAAAAAAAGGAGCAGAACTGGATATGAGTAAAATGGTTAAGTAATTGTCGAGGACAATCTGAGGTTTACCAAAGATTGGTTTCTTATGGACAGTTGGAAGTATAAGTTTTGCAAGGTCCATATTTACAGGTTCTGAGAAAGAGGTAACTCTTGATAAGAAGTGCTAGTCATATGGAATTATGGAAATGTTCCATAAGTGGAAGTTAATCGTAAAATCTATGTAATATTAGAAACATTAATGCAAGAAGGATGTTCAAAGGAATGTACTTTGAATATGAGACTTCGCTTCCATGGAATTGGTTCAATAACCAATGTCCAAAGGGAATACTTTGTAAAGTTACTGGCATAGTTTTGTGACTTTGTGCATTGACATTACGAAAGGATTATTGCATTTAAGTTTAGAATCAAACAGATTATAGTAAAAGGCAAGAATTTGAGATTCTTACACTTACTATGGGGATTTGGAATTGTGAAATGAGCATCATTGAAATGTTTTTAATTAATCTATTTCACAAAGAAAGGATCATAGAGAAAAATAGTGTGCATGCTTAGAGCATGGGATAACTATTGTTTTAATTCAAGTATAAAGTTGATAATTCGAAACATTAGACAATGAAAAATGAGTAATCAATATGGCGATTAAATAAAAGGTGTTTTATTTACACTCAAAAGTTTTGGGGCCATATAGGATTAAGTATTATTCTTCTGTTTCACTTTGCATGTTTTGACTTCCCAAATAATAAGATTGTTCAAATTATCCACAGTCGATCATACTTTGGAAGTAGGTATGAAGCAAGACTGTCATGAGTTGGCTTGTAGATCTCTAAGGTGTTAGACATAGCAAAAGTCTACTACACCATTCATGAGTGCTTGTGAAATAAGATTTAAGCATTGGATCAACCCGTACTTACCTGAATCACTTCAAGGAATTTATCACGAGTGATTGTGAGATGATAATATCATATAATCTTCAAACCAATATATATGAGTTGTTGACTACGAATTGGTCATGCATTGATGATACGAAAACGCATCAGTAACTTGATGTTATAAAACGTATCGTTGTGCATGATTTAACGAGTAGTTAGTACAAGCATATAATGTCGAAGTTTATCTGTTCCTTTTATCCAAGAGGATTAAAAGCGATATCTTGGGCCCCTCGATGTTTTATTTTGACTTATGTGTCGGGCCCGGTCAGAACTAAATTGATATGTTCAATTATGTTCTATGTCAAACTAATCGGAAATCGGGAAACAAACTACTGGACAACAAGTATGACATTGTTCCATGTATTTGTCCGGCTGATATCTTGTAGAGTAGAGGAATATATGATCACTTATCTAAGGATAGTCATTGACTAGGTCAGAGTTCGACACCGGCTTTTGAAAGCTTACGATTGCTAATCGGTTCTTGGAGTCGTACTTGCAGTTATAGTTATTAGACTTATCCAAGTGGGAGACTGTTGGATTTGGTGTCTAAGCCCATAACTATAACTTGTATGTACTTTACCCGATAGTAGCATGGTCCTTTTGGGTTGCCTTCACCAATGCAATTTGATAGGATGGAGTTTTGAGAATAAGGTTATTGGTGATTTATTAATATATTATAAGTATAATATAATTGAGAAATCATATTATTTAATTAGTATTGGTCAAGAATTAATTTGGAATTAATTTAGTGATCAAAAGAGACTAATTTAAATATAAGGCGTTGATTATGTAAATCAATCATTCTTGTAGTGTGGGCCAATAATCCATTAGGATGGGCTAAATAGTTCATGGATAGTCCATGGAGCTTTAACCCATGGAGCCTAAGGGATATGGAAGGTCATGGAGCTTTAGGGTTTCATGGATGAAACCCTAACCTTTGCAACACTATATAAAGACCCCCTTAAAGCCAAAATCGTTGTCATATACGTTGTTAGAAAGAGAGAAACGATTTTGGTGCAAGATAACTTATTCTTTCAAGCCTCCTCTTGCATATGGTGTTTGTGACACATTAGAGGCATCACACTTGAGGTGCTAAAGCTTTCAATGGCCAAGAACTACAAGTCCTAATAATAGGTAAGTCATCTAACTAGTTGAATTGTTCAAATTGTCATATTGTATGCTAGTTGTAGGCTTAAATCTTTGGAAACAATATTGCATGTATATTTAGAGAAGATCCAAAGCTTTTAGGGTTATATGTGCACCATAGGATGTTGTAGTATACAAAAACCCAACAACATGGAGCGCCTGGTCAAGCTCAAAGTTCACTTTGATGAGGAGCTGTCCATTGACATGGCCCTAAACTCATTGCCAAGTTGTTATGATCAGTTTATATTAACTTATCATTTGAACCAAACAGAAACCACATTGGCCCAACTCCACAACTTTCTATAGACTGCTGAGTCGGGATGAAAGGGGAAAAATTCAACCCTTCCTGCAAATGCACCCATTCTCACCATTAAAAATGTAAAGGGAAGAAAAGGAACATTGCTCCCAAAGCTAACTGGAAGAACAAGGCCCATGCAAGGTCATTAAGCAACGGGCCAAAGGCGAAGCCCAAATCAGACATTCCAGCTGTTAGTGACCCCACAGAGGCCATTTGTTACTATTGTACTGGCAAGGGCCATTATAAGAGAAGTTTTGTGACAACCCGGAAAATTTTTTTTTTGATTTTAAAGCCCAGTCAATCAACTCAACTGAGTGTCAAACTCATTAGTACTGAGTTCTAGCCCGGTTAAAGGTCATTCTAAGGAGTTTTGAGCCTAATACACTTAAGGAATAAGTGTTAGAAAGTACCTGCTAGAACCACAGTGTAGCAAAGGAAACCTAAACCTCATCTAAATGAGTTCACGGCCACAATACCATGAGTTTACGGCCGTAAACTCATGTGGCCGTAAACTCAAGGGTATATATATGATACTTGGCCATTTTTCCCATTCTTTCCTTTCCTTGGCCGATTTTCCTTCAAATCCTCTCAAGTATCATCAAGAATTCCTTCCAAGATCTTCACATAAGTAAGTATTCTTCCTAGATTTGTTGATACATCACTTAATCTAGTATCCTTCCATGATTTCATCCATAGAAATCACTCTTTTCTTAGATCTTCAAGTTTCACCAAGAACACCAAGAACACACACTAGTGTTCTTGGACAATATCAACCATTTCAAGCTTCTAGATTGTAAGTACACTTCCCTATACTTCATATCTAGTTAGTATACATGCTTAGAGACTTGAAAACATCAAGGACACAAGATCAAATGGAGTTTACGGCCGTAAACTCCCAAGGCCGTAAACCCCTTTTTGGTGGCCAGTAGGGCCATAAACCTTATAGGATGCAAGGCAAGTGACCCAGAACCCTTCCTTGATGTTTGAAGGACCTTAAACTTCTCTCAAAACCATTATGACCATGAGTTTACGGCCGTAAACCCCTTTGGGCCGTAAACTCATCAAAAGCCTCATTTGAGGTGGTCTTCCTCATACATGTGTAGAACAAACGTCCCTAAAGATTCCCTAGCCTTCAAACCAACACTTAGCCATGTTTGACCATGAGTTTACGGCCGTAAACTCCCTTAGGCCGTAAACACATGACCGTAAACACATGTTAGTGCCATTTTACTTTCCTTTGTTGAATCACATGTGATTCCAACACTTGATCAAGGTGTTTCCTAGTCCCGGAAGGTGTTTCCTTTCATATAGTTGTCTATGAACACTATATTCATGTGAATATGTGTCCTTATATGTCATTTAGGACTTATTGTGTCTCGGTACTTCATTCGTGGAACTTCTCATCCTTACACGCATACCCGTTTGAATCACCCATATCAGGTGAGTTCATACCCCGTAATGAATCTTTTAACTGTTTTAACTGTTTAAGGGGGGGAATACAAGTTGTACACAATGATAATCGTATAAATTTTTGTTATAAACATCTTTCAAAATGTTACTTATGTCATTTATAAGTTGTCAAAACATTTCAAAAACTCTTTTAAAGTTATGTTACTTTATAATTATATAAAACTCCGTTTTTAAAGTACAAGCATAACTTAGTAGATAAACGAGTCTTTTCAGTAACAGTCCAAGTAGAACATTAGTAAACTATAATAGGTATAGTTTAGGAGAATGATATTCATTACTTCTAGTACAAAGGAGCACACAAAGAGTCAGTTCTTACATGAGTCAAACATATAGTGAAGAGAATCAAACAATACCATACAGAGAGAACACACAATTGCGAGAAACAAACAGAACGTACAATATACAGTACAAAACAAACAAGTTAGGTTGCTATAGCATGAGAACACATACAGGATCTAATTATACCAATGAATCACTAACTCATTGTTTTAAACAAAAGGTGATAGTTATATTGGGTATACATGATCATATACTTTAATGTGAATTACACGGCTTGCAAGAATTTGCAGAGGTCGCGTTTGGTTCCCTTAATCTCTTGACATGGAGAGCGTTTAGTAGGGGTTCTAGCCTTCACATTATAACCGTAATAAAACAAATATGTTTTTAGGTTATTAGTACATCCGCATGTCATTATAAACGACAAATGTGTACTTACATTTCCCATTACTTTCATAAAGTGACAGTACCACTTGAAAGTCAAACTTAAACTATTTTCGAGTCAAGATAGTTATAAACTAGGGAAAATATAAGTTTTTACAAACGACAACCAGAACAGTCGAGTCTAGCACATAACAGAAGATGCCTTGGTAGAAGGCTACGTTAGAAAGAAAGGACCATAATGCTAGTCTTATGATTCCTTAATGTATACATCACAGGATATATATATACCAATAGAGTCCGACAGGTAATAGGATGTGTGCTCTCCGTTTCATTTCATGTTCCTTGTTTGGTTGTGGGCTTGGAAAGAATTCACCCAATCTATTTTCTATCTGATTCTATATATATATGTATGCTTAGTATACATTAAGTTATCATAAGGGTACCAGGTATGGGTCAGGTTATAGGATACAGAGTCAAAGCACAGTTTTTTAGTACAAAACATACTTTCCAAAATCAGTACTTTTGGTATACAAAACTAGAAACTTCCCAGTAAAGGGTTTAATCCATTTTATTAAACCAGTTAAATTTAAAGGACCTTAGGTGAGTAACTCTATAATACCTTAGTTTATACATCATGTTTATACATAAAACTAATACCCAATAGGTAGTTGGATGTGTGCTTTCCGCCTTACTTCCTGTTCCTCGTTTGGTTGTGGGCTTAGGGTAGATTCGCTCAATTAACTTTCTATCTGATATTAGATTATGTATAGCAGTATAAACTAAGCTATTATAAAAGTAGTCACTGTGGTCACCATTTTATTATAAGAAATAGGGTTTTCTTAAGGAACTTCTTCATTAGATATAAAGGAACCATTACAATTAACTCCATGAGTAACAAGTGAATACACCAGGGTTATATATGACGATGATCTAACAACCAATGGAATGTGTGCTATCCGCCTTAATTTCTGTTCCTTGTTTGGTTGTGAGCTTAGGGCAGATGCACACAATAGATTGTTTGTTTACTCTGAGTCTTATATAACTTGTACCCACTTAGTACCCATAGAAAGGGTTGTAATGTCATTTTACTCAAACTTCCATCAAGGTAGGAAATATAAGATTTGCTAGAGGAACAGGCGAACTTTTCAAAACAGAACTTACAACTTACAACATTTTACAACAACATTTTCGACACTATTTTACATCTACATTTTTAGCAACACTTTACAACTTACTCATATCACTAAAATCTTATGAACTCACCAGCTTAATTGCTGATCAACTCTTTCAAATAACTTGTATTCTCAGGAGACTATTAGACAGGTGCTCGTGCTGAGAATTCAGAAGATGGAGCATTATGGTTTCAAGTCTTGTTTTGTTATTTGTTTATGAATTCTATGTTTTGTGAACACACACATTGTAAACACTTTCTTTCGAAATGAAATGGTTGTTCATTACTTGCTTACCATATACATATCTCGTGATACTAAACATGACGTCCTCCACCCTCGAACGATTCCGCCGTTCCGGTTTTGGGGTGTGACAGATTGGTATCAGAGCATTGTTTATAGTGAACTAAGTATATCAACCGATAAAAGATATACAACTATAAATACAATGGGGCTTAAGTTCTCTGGATAATGATATATTTTTAGAATATAACTATAGGTTATAAAAATATACCTATATGCTTATACATGTACATAATAAAACTAGTGTCACGAGGAGAACAGAACTAAAAGTATTTAAAGGTTGGGCACTGTTGTCAACCTGAACAGTTATGTAATCATAGCTAGGATCAATATAGTCTGATCAACTATATTCAATCGAGATGTGACCGACATGTGTTTGGGAATGATGTGGTGTTGCAACAGTGTTAAAACTTACCTGAACACCAGAACAAGTACATACAGAGTTAGAATACTATAGGAGTATTTTAGTCCATATAAATAACTTAAGTGATAACCTAAAAAGACCCTTACGGATAAGTCTATAATCTTGCAAGGCATATTCCTCAAGTTTTATATATAATCAAGATCTTATAGACTTAGAATCTGTGGTCTACGCTTCGCTATCCATTCCTCTTAAGGGTGTGGTGTTGGAGTAGGATCACTTATTCGAAGGCCTATTTAATCTTCAATTATATACAAACTTGTGTACCTTGTACAATTATAGGAGGACTCCGTAAGGATCACCCCATAAAGTTACCTTAAAGCTCATAGATTCTTTATTCACTTTCATTCTCGCACGACAAGCCCAGATAGATGTAACCACTTCCTCATAGTAGACAACAGAAGAGTCCAGGAGGAACAAGAACAAGTTCACGAGAAGTTTTCAAAGAAGGATCAAGCGATGTAACTAAAACGTCTTACACGTCACACTAATAAATAATAATCTGGTTAATTTAATGAGCGAGTGGAAACACTGCTCACATTATATGTTAAGATTATTTTCTTACATGCAGCTGGTAACAGTTATTCAGGAAACAGATATTCATTCGAGGATAGTTATTTCAAATTCATAGAGTTTATTAGGTATAGACTCTTTTATGAATTGTTTCTAGAACCCTGTGGAAGTCAGGACCCGATACATCCAGAACTAGGATAACCTTGTCTTTTCAGCTTTCGGCTTGTGTCCATTGCTTTAGACTTATTCTGTCTCATCTTTGTGTTCTTTTAGCAAAGATGCCTCCTCGCAGATCTATCAGACGCACTACTCCGATAACTCCAATACCGCCTCCTTCGCAAATCGATATGGCAGCTATAAACGCTGCAGTGGTTGCGGCTGTGGCAACAGCTATGGCTCAATATCACCCCATCAGTACCAGCGGAGGTGAAACGCCTACTGATTCTACTCAAGGGGAGGTCCTCGTGCGCTTGAGAGGGTTCTCCTACAAGGACTTCACCAATTGCCAGCCATTGTCCTTTAATGGGACTGAAGGAGTCATTGCCCTTATGCAATGGTTCGAGAAAACAGAGTCGATCGTCGAAATTTGTTTATGCCCAGAAGGAAGCAAAGTGAAGTTTGCTGCCTGCACCTTCACTGGCAAGGCCCTAACATGGTGGAACAGCCATTTTAAGTCACTGACTCTATCAGTGGCTAACTCAATAGGTTGGGAAAACCTAAAAGAGTTAATGCGGGAGGAATACTGCCCGTTAGGCGAAATTCAAAAGCTGGAACAAGAGCTGTGGGATCTCACTATGGTCGGCTCAGACATAGTGACCTACACTGACCGTTTCAGCGAACTAGCGGCTCTATGCCCCGGGATGGTTACCCCGGAGAGCAAGAAGATAGAAAGATACATTTGGGGTCTGACTGCTCCGACCCAAGGAAATGTGTTGTCTTCTAACCCAGCCACGTTCGATAGTGCTAAACGTCTGGCTCAGTGACTCATCGTCCATGGAGTCCGCCATGGTGTAAAAGTCCCTATTCCCGAGCCATCAAGGGAAGAGAACTATAATCAGAAGTCGGGGAACAAGAGGAAGAAGAAGCGAACAACACAAGACACCCGCAAGAGCAACGAGCGAGTACTATGTACGCCGCTACGATGCCTACTGATCCAGCACCTGCCAGTCGATATGCTGGAAATCTCCCGAAGTGTGGAAATTGCAACTTTCACCACACCGGAGTATGCCGGGAAATGCAGTGTCTGAACTGCCACAGAAAGGGACACACAGTCCGTTTCTGCAGGGCACCGGCTCAACCGATCTCCCAAGTCCCCGGAGCTGAAGAAAACCAAGCCTGCTATGGCTGTGGTGAGACTGGATATTTTCAGAGGGACTGCCCGATAAAAAGGAACTCAGGCACGGATGGACGCATTCTGATGATCACTGCAGGAGAATCTACCCCGGAGTCGTCGACGAGTAGCGGTACATTTTTGAAATAGAAATTGCTTTTAAAATTAATTTATATTCATATAAGATTAAAATTTGGGGATAACACCTAAAAGTAATTATAATGACTCACATATTGAATTAGGTCACAGTATTCAATAGAACTAAAAGATCCCTTAGAGAAGCTATTATGGCTTACCATATACATCAGGGTTGTGCACAACTAAGATGTTGCAGACTTACAGTGAGTGACTCCGCTTAGGTCCCCATTCCTTAATTGGTTGAGGATTTGAGACAGAGTTACTCAGTCGACTGCCTGATTCATCTTAAATATTCATAACTTGTATATGGCAGGCGATTGTAGTGGTACCAAGGAGGATTATGATATAAAGTATCCCCACCAGTTATTAGAGCACTTTCGTTTGTATGTATGCGCACATAGCGGTACGATACGTAGGAGTGTTAACATCAAAGAGGAAACAGGAAACACGGGAACATTTACAAAGAGTACATTGTCGAACCTACTAGGAGTACAGTATCGAGAATACAAGGGATACATCGTCGTATATCAGACGTTTCTTTCATTTGACCAAAACATTGTTCAGTAAAGAGTCCATTACTATCTTTCGTCATGAGTTGGCGTGGTCCTCACCATACTGAATTCATATGTTTCTATCGCCTCGATCGGCAAGTTCTCAAAACTTTCGTCATTTGTATCGAAAGTCCGACCTAAACCTCAATTTTATCTTTCATATTCTAAACCCCGAAGTACTCATGCGAAGAGTACTTTGTCCTCCGAAGCCTTATCGTCATATGTCCGCAGACCGTCATGAAATACCACTTGTCCAGCAGACCAAGTTCGAGCACAGAGGCGATAGACGAATACAGCCCACCTATCACTATTCAGTGTATACACGAGGGTGGTATATGATTGTGATTACGCAGATTTAGTATGTGTGTTTCCGCCCTATCTCCTATTCCTTGTTTGGTTGTGGACCTGGGGCGGAGTCGCACATCCGACCGTCTTACTAACCCTAATTATATAAGACTTATATACACGAGGTAATGATAGATGGACCAAGTACGAATCCTATCATGAACAGAAGGGCAAAGTTGCCCGGTCTACGAGTGGGTATTCTGCTAATCAGAGGAGCGCAACCCCAGTAGTAATGCTAAGAAGGCTAATTTTGGGACGAAATTCCATCTAACGGGGGGATGATGTGACAACCAGGAAAAAAAATTGATTTTAAAGCCCAGTCAATCAACTCAACTGAGTGTCAAACTCATTAGTATTGAGTTCTAGCCCGGTTAAAGGTCATTCTAAGGAGTTTTGAGCCTAATACACGTAAGGAATAAGTGTTAGAAAGTACCTGCTAGAACCACAGTGTAGCAAAGCAAACCTAAACCTCATCTAAATTATTTCACGGCCACAAGACCATGAGTTTACGGCCGTAAACTCATGTGGCCGTAAACTCAAGGGTATATAGATGATACTTGGCCATTTTTCCCATTCTTTCCTTTCCTTGGCCGATTTTCCTTCAAATCCTCTCAAGTATCATCAAGAATTCCTTCCAAGATCTTCACATAAGTAAGTATTCTTCCTAGATTTGTTGATACATCACTTAATCTAGTATCCTTCCATGATTTCATCCATAGAAATCACTCTTTTCTTAGATCTTCAAGTTTCACCAAGAACACACACTAGTGTTCTTGGCCAATATCAACCATTTCAAGCTTCTAGATTGTAAGTACACTTCCCTATACTTCATATCTAGTTAGTATCCATGCTTAGAGACTTGAAAACATCAAGAACACAAGATCAAATGGAGTTTACGGTCGTAAACCCCTTTTTTGTGGCCATTAGGGCCATAAACCCTATAGGATGCAAGGCAAGTGACCCAGAACCCTTCCTTGATGTTTGAAGAACCTTAAACTTCACTCAAAACCATTATGACCATGATTTTACGGCCGTAAACCCCTTTGGGCCGTAAACTCATCAAAAGCCTCATTTGAGGTGGTCTTCCTCATACATGTGTAGAACAAAAGTCCCTAAAGATTCCCTAGCCTTCAAACCAACACTTAGCCATGTTTGACCATGAGTTTACAGCCGTAAACTCCCTTGGGCCGTAAACTCATGACCGTAAACACATGTTAGTGCCATTTTACTTTCCTTTGTGGAATCACATGTGATTCCAGCACTTGATCAAGGTGTTTCCTAGTCCGAGAAGGTGTTTCCTTTCATATAGTTGTCTATGAACACTATATTCATGTGAATATGTGTCCTTATATGTCATTTAGGACTTATTGTGTCTCGGGACTTCATTCGTGGAACTTCTCATCCTTACACGCATACCCGTTTGAATCACCCACATCAGGTGAGTTCATACCCCGTAATGAATCTTTTAACCGTTTTAACTGTTTAAGGGGGGGAATACAAGTTGAACACAATGATAACCGTATAAATGTTTGTTATAAACATCTTTCAAAATGTTACTTATGTCATTTATAAGTTGTCAAAACATTTCAAAAACTCTTTTAAAGTTATGTTACTTTATAATTATACAAAACTCCGTTTTTAAAGTACAAGCATAACTTAGTAGATAAACGAGTCTTTTCAGTAACATTCCAAGTAGAACATTACTAAACTATAATAGGTATAGTTTAGGAGAATGATATTCATTACTTCTAGTACAAAGGAGCACACAAAGAGTCAGTTCTTACATGAGTCAAACATATAGTGAAGAGAATCAAACAATACCATACAGAGAGAACACACAATTGCGAGAAACAAACAGAACGTACAATATACAGTACAAAACAAACAAGTTAGGTTGCTATAGCATGAGAACACATACAGGATCTAATTATACCAATGAATCACTAACTCATTGTTTTAAACAAAAGGTGATAGTTATATTGGGTATACATGATCATATACTTTAATGTGAATTACACGGCTTGCAAGAATTTGCAGAGGTCGCGTTTGGTTCCCTTAATCTCTTGACAATGAGAGCGTTTAGTAGGGGTTCTAGCCTTCACATTATAACCGTAATAAAACAAATATGTTTTTAGGTTATTAGTACATCCGCATGTCATTATAAACGACAAATGTGTACTTACATTTCCCATTACTTTCATAAAGTGACAGTACCACTTGAAAGTCAAACTCAAACTATTTTCGAGTCAAGATAGTTATAAACTAGGGAAAATATACATTTTTACAAACGACAACCAGAACAGTCGAGTCTAGCACATAATAAAAGATGCCTTGGTAGAAGGCTACGTTAGAAACAAAGGACCATAATGCTAGTCTTATGATTCCTTAATGTATACATCACAGGATATATATGTACCAATAGAGTCCGACAGGTAATAGGATGTATGCTCTCCGCTTCATTTCCTGTTCCTTGTTTGGTTGTGGGCTTGGAACGAATTCACCCAATCTATTTTCTATCCGATTCTATATATATATATATATATATATATATATATATATATATATGTACGCTTAGTATACATTAAGTCATCATAAGGGTACCAGGTATGGGTCAGGTTATAGGACACAGAGTCAAAGCACAGTTTTTCTAGTACAAAACATACTTTCCAAAATCAGTACTTTTGGTATACAAAACTAGAAACTTCCCAGTAAAGGGTTTAATCCATTTTATTAAACCAGTTAAATTTAAAGGACCTTAGGTGAGTAACTCTATAATACCTTAGTTTATACATCATGTTTATACATAAAACTAATACCCAATAGGTAGTTGAATGTGTGCTTTCCGCCTTACTTCCTGTTCCTCGTTTGGTTGTGGGCTTAGGGCAGATTCACTCAATTAACTTTCTATCCGATATTAGATTATGTATAGCAGTATAAACTAAGCTATTATAAAAGTAGTCACTGTGGTCACCATTTTATTATAAGAAATAAGGGTTTTCTTAAGGAACTTCTTCATTAGATATAAAGGAACCATTACAATTAACTCCATGAGTAACAAGTGAATACACCAGGGTTATATATGACGATGATCTAACAACCAATGGAATGTGTGCTATCCGCCTTAATTTATGTTCCTTGTTTGGTTGTAAGCTTAGGGCAGATGCGCACAATCGATTGTTTGTTTACTCTGAGTCTTATATAACTTGTACCCACTTAGTACCCATAGAAAGGGTTGTAATGTCATTTTACTCAAACTTCCATCAAGGTAGGAAATATAAGATTTGCTAGAGGAACAGACGAACTTTTCAAAACAGAACTTACAACTTACAACATTTTACAACAACATTTTCGACACTATTTTACATCTACATTTTTAACAACACTTTACAACATACTCATATCACTAAAATCTTATGAACTCACCAGCTTAATTGCTGATCAACTCTTTCAAATAACTTGTATTCTCAGGAGACTATTAGACAGGTGCTCGTGCTGGGAATTCAGAAGATGGAGCATTATGGCTTCAAGTCTTGTTTTGTTATTTGTTTATGAATTCTATGTTTTGTGAACACACACATTGTAAACACTTTCTTTTGAAATGAAATGGTTGTTCATTACTTGCTTACCATATACATATCTCGTGATACTAAACATGACGTCCTCCACCCCCGAACGATTCCGCCGTTCCGGTTTTGGGGTGTGACAAGTTTCCCCAAATTCTTGCAAGACATCAAGGATGGTAAGGTGAAGCCATCATCGGCAGGTACATACACTATTCAAACTAATAAATCACCATCTACTCATTCTTGGGTCCTTGATACAGGATGTGGATTTCACGTTTGTTCTGGTTTGCAGGGGCTAAAAGAAACTGAGGAGGTGGAGCATGGAAGGATGAATCTGATCATGGGAAATAGGCGATCTTCTTTTGTTACCAAGATTGGGACTTATCAGCTCGTGCTTAGTAGTGATGTTAGGATTAGTTTAATTGATTGCAGCTACTCTTCGGAAATGACACGAAACATTATTTCATTTCATGCATTGTTTAGACAAGGTTTTCGCTACGCTTTTGATGATTTGAATGGTTCAATTTTAGTTTATAAAAATGGTGTTTTTATATTTGAAGCTTTACCTTGTAATGGTGTGTATGAAACTGTGAATTGTTTTGATAGCTTAGGAAATAATGTATTTAATATTGATTCATCTAATGGTCTAGACAAGGCATGCTTGTGACATTGTCTTCTTGGGCACATTAACAAGAAACGCATCGCCCAACTCCAAAAGGATGGAATCTTGGAATCTTTTTACCTAAGGCCAAATGATGAATGTGAATCTTGTCTTTTGGGCAAGATGACAAAATCACCTTTCACTGGATATTGTGAAAGAGGTGAGGGTTTGTTGGACCTCATACACACAGATGTGTGTGGACCCTTCAGATCCACGACTAGGGATGTTAATCGATTTTATGTGACATTTACAGATGATTATAGTAGATATGGATATAGTTACTTAATCAAACATAATTATAAACCTTTGAATAGTTCAAAGACTTTAAGCATGAAATCAAGAATCAATTAGGTAGGAAGATAAAGATGCTCCAATCTGATAGAGGAAGAGAGTATCTTAGTATCGAGTTCCACGGTTACCTCAAGGGATGTGGAATAGTTTCACAATTGACACCTCCTAGGACACCACAACTTAATGGTATGGCTGAGAGGCGCAATCGAACCTTTTTGGACATGGTTTGTTCAATGATTAGTCGAGCCACTCTTCCCATTTCCTTCTGGGGGTAGGCCTTAGAGACAGCCGCCCATATCCCCAATCTTGTCCCTACAAAAAAGGTTTCCAAAACACCTCACGAAATATAGACAGGGAAAGTTCCCTCGTTAGCACATATCAAAGTCTGGCGTTGTGAAGATTTTGTTAGACGAGAGAGTCATAACAAGCTAGAAGCCAGAAGTAAGAGATATATTTTCATTGGCTGCCCACAAAAGTCTTTTGGATATCTGTTCTACATGTCTAGTGAAAACGTGGTCTTTGTAGCACGAAGATGAGTCTTTCGCAAGAGAGAGCTCATATGCAAAGAGGACAGTGGGAGCATAATTGACCTTGAAGAGATTCAAGAGTTAACCAATGGAGGAACCTTAGAAGACACTAGCACTCAACCAGAGGAAGAAGTTACAGATGAGTCGTTGACAATTCATTACCTCTTCGTTGTTCAAGTAGAGTTAGCATGCCACATGAGTTCTATGGTTTCCATATAACTTCATATGGTGATACGTTTATCAGTGATGAAACACTGATAAATTTTAATGAGCCAGATAACTACCAGGAAGCAATGGCAGGCCCTGAGGCTGCTAAATGGAAAGAGGCAATGGATAACGAGATCAAGTCCATCTATGAAAACCAAGTTTGGAATTTTGTTGATCAACAACCTGGTCGAAAGACAGTTGGTTGCAAATGGATCTTCAAGAAGAAGACTGACATGGATGGAAATGTGCACACTTTCAAGGCACGATTGGTTGTGAAGGGATTTACACAAACCCAAGGGGTTGACTATGATGGGACCTCTAACCAGTGGTTAAGATAAAATCTATTAGGATAATGCCCGCCATAGCTGCCTTTCATGATTATGAAATTTGGCAGATGGATGTCAAAACCGCTTTCCTTAATGGAAAGTTGGCTGGAGATGTTTACATGAGTCAGCCAGATAGTTTTGTTGATGCAAAATTTCCCAATAGAGTGTATAAGCCTGAGAAATCCATCTATGGGTTGAAACAAGTATCTCGCAGCTGGAATCTTTGCTTCCATGAAAAAGTCAAAGAATTTTGTTTTTCTAGGAGTTAGGATGAGTCTTGCATATATGTCAAAGCTAGTGGGAGTATAGTAACTTTTCTAGTGTTGTATGTTGATGACATACTACTCATAGGAAATGACATTCCAACCTTGCAAGAAGTGAAATCTTGGCTTAGAAAGTGTTTCGCTATGAAGGATCTAGGAGAGGCTGCCTATATTCTTGGGATAAGAACTTTGAGAGATAAAACGAATAGGCTAATTGGACTTAGTCAAAGTATATACTTAGACAAGGTACTAAAACGGTTTAGTATGGAAAATTCCAAGAAAGGAGAGCTACTTATTCAAAGCAATGTGAAATTGAGTAAGACTCAAAGCGCAAGTACGGATGAAGAGATAGCTCATTGGACAGCAGGTAAGAACATTCTCAAGTATTTGCGAAGGACAAAGGACATGATTCTAGACCTTGGTGGCAATGATACGTTAAGAGTGACTCGGTATAGTGACGCCAGCTTTCAAACAGATACAGACAACTTTCGTTCTCAATCTGGCTGGGTATTTACATTAAATGGAGGAGGATTTACTTGGAAAAGTTCCAAGAAAGACATAGTGGTTGATTCTACCTATGAATCAAAGTACATAGCGGCAAGTGAAGCATCAAAGGAAGCAGCATGGTTGAAGAACTTTATTGGAGATCTTGGAGTAGTCCCAACCATTCAGGAACCAATGGAACTTTTCTGCGATAATGAAGGAGCGGTTGCTTTAACCAAAGAATCGAGAGATCATGGCAAATCAATACATATCGACAGAAAAATACCACTATATCAGACATAGAGTTGAAGAAGGTCATCTCATAGTGAAAAGAGTCTCGTCAGAAGATAATCCTGCAGATCCTCTCACAAAGGCTCTGAGTAGGATGAAGCACAGACAGCATGTTAGGAGCATTGGTTTGTGTGACAACTAGAAAATATTGGGTCAAACCAAGTATAAGGGATCTTGTGTATAAGTGTACCCACAACGTATGTATTTGTAACTTTGATGCAATAACAATCATTGGAACCCAAGAAGGCTTCATGATATGATTATATATATATATATATATATATATATATATATATATATATATATATATATATATATATATATATATATATATATATATATATATATTTGTTATGCATACTTTAAAAACCAATCTTGGTAGTAAACACATAAGGGTTTAGCAAGTAAACTAATTGGAACATAAAATCATAGAACTAAAACATTGTTTTATAACTTTTGGCCTAAGTACCCCAGCCCTTGAGATTTTGGTTTGCTTAAGACCACACAAGGCCGAAAACACCATGTGTGAGGGGGCTAGAACCGAAATCACCCCCTTAGTGGTTGAAACTCAAACCGAAAACACCTCAAATGAAGACCTAGGACCGAAATCACTAAAGAACAAAGTGATTTCGGTCATACATGGCCGAAAACACTTCCTTTGACTCTTTCCTAAAGAGATTTCGGTTAAAGGAAGGAGAAGATAAGGTTTGACTTAAGGATTTGATAGTTTAATCTTTCCCAAGACAAGTTTATACCCAACAGTACTCCAAGCAAGTAAACCAACAGTTATCAACGAAAATATCCCATCACTCTTTTCCACACTCTATTAGAACAAAATCACCACTTACGATCTTCCCCATTTCCAATTCAAACTTCCAGTAAATTTCACTTCCTCTCTAGAGCAAATTCCAAGCTTTCAAGTGCAAAAATCCTAAAAGTCATCCTTAGATCTTTGTAAGTATTTTCGAGATTCCTACTGATTCTATACATTTTTATGTTGATTTCACTCTATTTACACACACTAAAATGTGTTACACCTTTAGGATAAATCCATCTCCAAGGAAGTTCATTCACTCCAATCAAGAGTTTAGGCTTGAAATCTTCACTTCATCACTTCAAACAACCCATAAATCCACTCAATGTGAGTTCATACCCCACATTTTTAGGCTTTTTCATGTTTTTTTTTTGGGGGGGGGGGAATACAAGTAAAAATTGATTTACTACATAAACACTTTCTGTTGCTTCTTGATGTTGAAGTATAGACCATTATTTGCTCAAGTTACGATTATCACTACTTTTATACAATATTTGTGATAAAATAGTTTTGACATGCAAAGTTAACCAAAAACATAACTTATATTATATTACAAATATCATCAAGAAAATATGATTGTAAAACTACAAGGATTTGGAAACTTTTTTTTACTAAAAGTTACCTTTTCTAGTAAAAATAGTTACATTTTAGTCATTTACTATTTTGGTGGGTTTCAACCCAAAGATATCAAGTTTTACTTTCATATTTTGACACTAGACAAGATAACAACCTTATATTTATATAAAAGATTATATAAATAGTCTCAACAAACATACAAGATAAACTATAACTGGTATAGTTTGAGAGTCACAGAACCATACTTTCATTTCAGAAGAACCATTTAATTATCAAAGGTATAATTATTTTACAAGAAAAAGGAGTCATAGTTCATGTAATTCTGTTGATGCTCTTGTGAGACGTTCCTTCACCGTACCTACCTAGTGTACACCTTAAGTCCTGCATTATACCCAGAGTCTCCTTGAGGGAGAGCGAGATAGTTGTGTATAGATCTATACGGGATTGACAACCCCACACCTCAGCTTTTCACTATAGTTAGACCGGCAAGTCTAGGGTGACGAAAGTCTACCAATTCTGACTCCTGAAGAACGTCGTTCAGGCATACCAGTCATATCAAGCATGGTTATAATAACTCACATAGGGATTAACAAAACGACTTGGTTTACGGAGTAACTTACACTTCATTAGTTTTATATAAAGATAAAACTACTTACTATTTCTCAGTATAGTATAACTTACATTTTTGGTCTTAGGGTTAAGACTACAGTTCATATTTAAGAAGATATTGGATTTTCTGGAAACATACATATTCATTTTACAAGGAAAAGATACAAAGGAGATACATAAATTTTAGTTTTGGGTACAAATCTTACAACTCGTTTTTAAAGAAAATATCGGATTTTCTAAAAGTATACAAAAATCATTTTACACGAAACCGATACAAATCCTTCTCATACCAAATGCTTATGAACTCACCAACTTAATTGTCGACACTTTTCAAAATCACTTGTATTCTCAGGGAACCAGTAAACAGGTATCTAAACATTTTGAGGGCAGGTGGCATTGCATCATGTTTTCTACTTTTCAGTTACTTGTATTTGACTGTTGAACAAACGACGTTTGTAAACAATGAAAACTTGTAATCTCGATGTATGATGTTTTGGGTTGCTATGATTCATTGATATTTAGTTGTTATGATACTGTGTAATGACGTCATCCACGCTCGGACGTTTCTGCCGTTCTGGTTTCGGGGTGTGATAGATTGGTATCAGAGCATTGTTTATAGTGAACTAGTATATCAAACCATACAAAGATATACAACTATAAATACAATGGGGCTAAAACACTCTGACTACAAATATACTTTTAAAAATATAATAATATTTTAAGTAAAGTATAAGTACATACAAGTTAGGGCAGTGTCATAACGAGAACATAATAAAAGTAGTATGATGAGTTGAAAACTATGGGTAGGCCGTGGGATATGTAATAAGACCTTGAATAAATATAGTCTGATAAACTATATTTATCCAAGGTGTGACTAACATATGCTGGGGAATGGTGGTGGTGAACAACGAGTCTAACACTTACCAAAAATCTGGAACAATAAAATCAAACATAAACAATTAAAATACTATACGAGTATTTTAGGATACATACACTAAAACTTTTCATGCATTTCTCACATTCTTGCATAGACATCATGACAGGATTCCATGCACCAGGAGACCCCTATTTCCCTAACCAAGGAAATGGAGGATGGATCGAGGAGGATCCCGAAGAGAATCCCGAGGAGATCATGGAGGAGGAGCCCGAAGAAGAAGAGTTTGAAGATGAGCTAGAGGAAGAAGAGGATAAAGAGGAAGAACCAGAAGAAGAGTCTGATGCGGAATCGGAGGTTATCAACCCTCCTTATGTAGCTAGGGTTCCCGCGAACCAACTTAGCTACCAGGGACCTACGCCCCACTAGGCGGAAGATCTAGAGAGGTGGAGCCGCCACCAGCAGCAGCGTTCGCCTTTCGGTATGACGCGAGGTTACTATGACCTCAGCCATGGAGGACCGGCTGACAAAGCCCTCCCAGTCATGATTCAGCGAATCACGGACCTTGGTGATCAGACTAGAGCGACGACGAACCGAGTCATGGAGTTGGGAACTGCTGCGGAAGTCACTGATGCACGGACTCGAGACCTGTAGAGAGCCTACTATCCCAAGGAAAGACTCATTTAGGACCTTACCACTGCTCGAGCGGAGGTAAGGAAGTATCAGGTGAGGCACTCAGCTCTCGAGGAGAGAGTGATTGCAGCCGAGTGTCGGCTAGCAGAGCTACAGGGCGCCTCGACTTCATCTCAGGGATCGCAGGGGACTACCCGTCGTGAGTAGGATTCATCCTACTCACAACTTTTTATAGACTACGTTTATGGGTATGCGTTGGTGCTACCTTTCTTCGTGTATGTAGGACCGACCCTACGTCTAAGTGATTACATTATTCGGAGAGTCGTTATGCTGCCAAATTTTTATCTTTTGATGTACTATAGACCTCCTTAAAGGTCAATTTTCCCTAAATTTATGTACTAGTACCTTATCTTCAATGAAACGGATATGTATTTCATTTTCTTGGATGTTGTTATCTGCTATGTCTTTTCTTTTCATTTTTATTTGGTATAAAAAAATTTCAATTATAAAGTACAAGCAACTCTCAATAACAACTAGATTCGATTCAAACAAGGTGTTCCATTACGGTAATGTCCTAACCATAACTCATATCAAAAACTTATTGTCATTCCACCTTGTGGCAGAAAATGTCGACCCGAAGATATAACAGGCGCACGAACAACACAACAGCAGCACCACCACCTCCACCTCCCCCACAAATGGACTCTGCATTGTTCCAAGCTGCAGTGACAGCTGTTGTGGCTGCTGTCGTCGCCCAAATCAGCAGTAACAGCAATGGAGGTAGGAATGGGAATAACAGCTCCAATCAAAGTGAAAACCAAGGGCACCCAAGGTAATGAATTTACAAAGATTTTGCAAACTGCAAGCCCAAGCGCTTCAATGGAAGCGGTGGCGTCATTGCTCTGACACGGTGGTTCGAGAGGACAGAATCTGTATTTGAAATTTGTGCCTTCCCAGAAGAGAGCAAAGTCAAATTTGCAGCCTGCAGTCTTTCTGATAGGGCCCTTTCGTGGTGGAATGGCCACATCAAAGTCCTAACACTCCCGGTGGCGAACTCGATGAGCTGGGATGATCTCAAAACCATGATGCTCGAAGAGTGCTGCCCAAGGGACAAGGTACAGAAGCTAGAACAGGAACTTTGGAATCTCACTATGAACGGCTCTGACATTGAAGCCTACACCGCCAGATTCAGCGATCTGGCAATCCTATGCCCTGAATGATCACTTCGGAGAGCAAGAAAGTAGAACGTTTCATCTGGGGGCTATCTCACTGGAGTCAGGGGAATGTAATTGCTGCCAACCCAACAACTTTCGACAGCGCCAAGCGCCTCGCTCAAAAACTCATCGATCATGGAGTACGACAAGGAATAATGACTCCCGCCCCCGAACAGAAAATGGGAAGTGATAGCAAGAGGAAGTTCGGAAACAAGATGAAGGTTCAGCCAACCCAAGAGCCCGCAAAGAAACATCATGTCGTGGCGGTTCATGTCGCTACCGCCCCAGCCGCACCAGCACCTACCAAGCCATATGTTGGTACCCTCCCCAAGTGTGACAAGTGAAATTTTCACCACAACGGCGCCTGCCGGGAAATGCACTGTACAAATTACAACAGGAAGTGGCACATTGCCCGATACTGCAGAACATTCGCACAACAGGCCACCCAACCCGCAAATGTTGGGGTGAGCCAAGCGTCTTATGGTTGTGGGGAAACGGGGCACTACAATAGGAGCTGTCTGAAGGCCAACAACAGAAATGTTGGGGGAACGGGAAAAGTCCTAGCAATAGGACACGAGGAGATGATGAAATACCCTGCAACGGTCACCGGTACGTTCCTGCTCAATAACATTTATGCATGCATACTATTTGATAGTGGTGCGGAGAGAAGCTTTGTAAGTCATAAGTTTAAGCATCTACTCAAACAAAACCCTCAAACACTAAACAAAACATTCACCATGGAAATGGCCAACGGAAAAACTGAAACAACAAATGATGTATACATAGGATGAACGCTAACTTTGAACAACCACTCCTTCCAAATCGACTTAATGTTGGTTACCATAAGGAGTTTTGATGTTATCATCGGCATGGACTGGCTAAGTCCTCACTGTGCCGATATTATGTATTACGAGAAGGCTGTTCGCCTTCACCTACCAAGTAACGAAACCTTGATCATATACGGTGACAAACCCAGTACGAACCTCCGAATCATCTCGTGTATCAAGGCCCAGAAGTGTTCATACAAGAAGAACCACGCCTTTTTAGCTCACGTTGTCGACGAGAAGAAAGGAGAAAGGAACATTCAGGACATCTCGGAGGTCTGCAACTTCCCCAACGTATTCCCTGAAGACCTCCCGGGAGTACCCCCTGAACGAAAAGTCAAATTCATAATCGACTTGATACCCAGAGCCACACCAATCGCCAAATCTCCATACCGCTTAGCTCCTGTGGAGATACAAGAACTTTCCAGTCAACTAAGTGAACTGCTGAACAAGGGGTTCATCAGGCCAAGCTTCTCGCCTTGGGGAGCTCCGGTCTTATTCGTAAAGAAGAAGGATGGATCGTTGCGCATATGCATCGATTACCGAGAACTAAACAAACTCACCGTCAAAAACCGATACCTTCTTCCCCGAATCGACGACCTGTTCGACCAGCTACAAGGATCGAGTTACTTCTTGAAGATAGATCTAAGATCCGGGTACCACCAGCTACGGGTCCGGGAGGAGGATATCCCCAAGACCGTATTTCGAACTCACTACGGTCACTAGGAATTCGTAGTAATGCCCTTCGGTCTAACAAATGCGTCTGCGGCATTCATAGACCTAATGAACCGTGTGTGTCGACCTTACCTAGAAAAATTTGTGATAGTATTCATTGATGACATACTAGTCTACTCACGAAGTAAGGAAGAACACAGTCAACACCTGCGGCAGGTCCTGGAAACGTTAAAGGCGGAGAAGTTGTATGCAAAGCTCTCCAAATGCGAATTCTTGATCCAAAGAGTGGAATTCCTAGGTTACGTTGTCAGCAAGTAAAGGATACACGTGGACCCTTCCAAAATCAAGGCAATCGAAGGCTGGGCAACCCCAAGAACCCTAATGGAGATCAGACAATTCATAGGCCTCGATGGTTACTACAGGAGATTCATACAGAATTTCTCCAAGATCGCTAGGCCACTCACCGCTCTAACTCAGAAGGGCGTAACCTTCATCTGGGAGAGGAAACAAGAGGCTGTTTTCCAAACCTTGAAACAAGCTCTATGCAGCGCCCCGATCTTGTCTCTCCCAGAAGGGACGAAATACTTCGTGGTCTATTGTGACGCATCCAATCAAGGATTAGGTTGCGTACTCATGCAGCGAGGGAAGGTCATAGCATATGCTTCAAGACAACTAAAGACCCACGAGGTGAACTACACCACACATGAGCTCGAGCTAGGAGCGGTAGTGTTTTCTCTAAAGATCTGGAGCACTACCTTTATGGTACAAAGTGCACCATTTTCACGGATCACAAGAGCCTCCAGCATATTCTAAACCAGAAGGAGCTCAACATGAGGCAGCGGTGATGGGTAGAACTACTAAACGAATACGAGTGTGAAATATGATATCATCCGAGCAAGGCCAACGTAGTTGCAGATGCCTTGAACCGAAAAGAATAATCGGGTCGCTGAGTAAAGAAACTAACCCTGACTATCCATTCCCACCTGTCTTCGCATATCAGAAAGGCTCAACTGGAAGCCTTGAAACCTGAGAACGTCATAAACGAAGCCTTGCGAGGGATGCATAAGAACCTTAAAGTCAAAGACGACGGAGCCTACTACCTCATGGATCGAATCATGACACCGAAGTTCAGTGGGTACAGAGACGTTGCCATGACTGAAGCCCACAAGACAAAGTACTCCGTCCATCCAGGTTCGGACAAGATGTACCTGGACCTTAAGAAACTTTATTGGTGGACGAACATGAAAGTCGAGATCGCTACCTACGTGGGCAAGTTTTTGACTTGTGCCAAAGTCAAGGTAGAGTACCAGAAGCCCTCGGGTTTACCACAACAACCGGAGATACTCGAGTGGAAGTGGGAGCGGATAACCATGGACTTCATAACCAAGTTGCCTAAGACAGCGGGTGGACTTGACACCATCTGGGTGATTGTTGATAGGTTAACCAAATCCGCCCACTTCCTGCCAATAAAGGAGACAGACAAGATGGAGAAGCTAACCAGTACGTACATAAAGGAAATCGTACGATTACATGTCGTGCCAATATCTATTATCTCCGACATAGATAGTAGATTTACCTTGTGGTTTTGGCAGTCGTTGCAAAAGTCCTTGGGAACCAAACTCAATATGAGTACAGCTTACCATCCTCAAACAGACGGTCAGAGCGAAAGAACCATACAGACCCTATAAGATATGTTAAGAGCTTATTTGATAGACTTTGGTAAGGACTGGGATACCCACTTTCCACTCGTCGAGTTCTCCTACAATAACAGCTATCACACTAGCATCAAAGTTGCACCATTCGAAGCCCTCTACGGACGCAAGTGCAGATCCCCTCTGTGTTGGGCTGAGGTTGGCGACAAGCAATTGGCAAAAAGACGAGTGCCTGACAGCACCCTTACCGGTCCCGAGATCATCAAAAAGACCACCGAGAAGATCATCCAAATTCGGGAACGACTAAAGGCATCCAGGGACCGACAAAAGAGCTACGCGGATAAACGACAGAAACCCTTGGAATTCCAAGTCGGCGGCCGCGTGATGTTAAAGGTCTTGCCCTGGAAAGGGATGATACACTTTGGGAAGCGTGGAAAATTGAATCTGAGGTACATTGGACCATTCGAGATCCTCGCCAGGATCGGTCCAGTGGCCTATAGACTTCGGTTACCACAAGAACTCAACAACATACATCCTACTTTCCACGTGTCCAATTTGAAGAAATGCCTGTCTAACGAAACTCTTGTCATCCCACTTCAGGAGATTAAAGTAAACGAAAATCTCCATTTCGTCGAGGAGCCTGTAGAAATAATGGACAGGGAGGGCAAGAGGACAAAGCAGAGTCGAATACCCATAGTGACGGTCCGTTGGAATGCCAAACGGGGACCCGAATTCACTTGGGAACGCGAAGATCAAACGAAACAGAAGTACCCACAACTTTTTCTCTAATTGCAAGAACTCTTCAAGATGCCAATTTTGGGATGAAATTCCCTCTAACGGGGGGATGATGTGATAATTAGAAAATATTGGGTTAAACCAAGCATAAGGGATCTTGTGTATAAGTGTACCCACAACGTATGTATATGTAACTTTGATGCAATAACAATCATTGGAAAACCAAGAAGGCTTCATGATATGCTTTAATATATATATATATATATATATATATATATATATATATATATATATATATATATATATATATATATATGTCTGTGTGTGTGTGTGTTATGCATACTTTAAAAACCAATGTTGGTAGTAAACACATAAGAGTTTAGCAAGTAATCTAAATGGAACATAAAATCATGGATCTAAAACATTGTTTTATAACTTTTGGCCTAAGTACCCCACCCCTTGATATTTTGGTTTGCTTAGGACCACACAAGGCCGAAAACACCATGTGTGAGGGGGCTAGAACAGAAATCACCCCCTTAGCGGGTGAAACTCAAACCGAACACACCTAAAATGAAGACCTAGGACCGAAATCACTAAATAACAAAGTGATTTCGGTCATACATGGCCGAAAACACTTCCTTTGACTCTTTCCTAAAGAGATTTCGGTTAAGGGAAGGAGAAGATAAGGTTTGACTTAAGGATTTGATAGTTTAATCTTTCCAAGACAAATTTATACCCAACGGTACTCCAAGCAAATAAACCAACAGTTATCAACGAAAATATCCCATCACCCTTTTCCACACTCTATTAGAACGAAACTATGATTGTAAAACTACAAGGATTTGGAAACTTTTTTTTACTAAAAGTTACCTTTTCTAGTAAAAATAGTTACATTTTAGTCATTTACTATTTTGGTGGGTTTCAACCCAAAGATATCAAGTTTTACTTTCATATTTTGACACTAGACAAGATAACAACCTTATATTTATATAAAAGATTATATAATTAGTCTCAACAAACATACAAGATTAACTATAATTGGTATAGTTTGAGAGTCACAGAACCACACTTTCATTTCAAAAGAACCATTTAATTATCAAAGGTATAATTATTTTACAAGAAAAAGGAGTCATAGTTCATGTAAATCTGTTGATGCTCTTGTGAGACGTTCCTTCACCGTACCTACCTAGTGTACACCTTAAATCTTGCATTATAACTAGGGTCTCCTTGAGGGAGAGCGAGATAGTTGTGTATAGATCTATATGGGATTGACAACCCCACACCTCATCTGTTCGCTACAGTTAGATCGGCAAGTCTAGGGTGACAAAAGTCTACCAATTCCGACGCCTGAAGAACGTCGTTCAGGCATACCAGTTATATCAAGCACGGTTATAATAACTCACGTAGGGATTAACAAAATGACTTGGTTTACGGAGTAACTTACACTTCATTAGTTTTATATAAAGATAAAACTACATACTATTTCTCAGTATAGTATAACTTACATTTTTGGTCTTAGGGTTCAGACTACAGTTCATATTTAAGAAAATATTGGATTTTCTGGAAACATACATATTCATTTTACAAGGAAAAGATACAAAGGAGATACATACATTTTAGTTTTGGGTACAAAGCTTACAACTCGTTTTTAAAGAAAATATCGGATTTTCTAGAAGTATACAAAAATCATTTTACACGAAACGGATACAAATCCTTCTCATACAAAATGCTTATGAACTCACCAACTTAATTGTTGACACTTTTCAAAATCACTTGTATTCTCAGGAAACCAGTAAACAGGTATCCAAATATTTTGAGGGCAGGTGCCGTTGCATCATGTTTTCTACTTTTCAGTTACTTGTATCTGACTTTTGAACAAACAACGTTTGTAAACAATGTAAACTTGTAATCTCAATGTATGATGTTTTGGGTTGCTATGATTCATTGATATTTAGTTGTTATGATAATGTGCAATGATGTCATCCACCCTTGGACTTTTTCGCCGTTCTGGTTCGGGGGTGTGACAGATTGAGAGATGACATTAGTTTTACTTCCCGAATAATTTAATTATTCAAATTCCATAGTCGCTCATACTTTGGGAAGTAAGTAGTGATTTAAGACTTTCATGAATTGGATTGTAGATTGTCTAAAGAAGTTTGACATAGCAATTGTATTGCTATAACATTCATGAGTACTTAGAAATGGAGATTTAAGTATTGGATAAACCCACGCTCATAGAATTACTTCATGGATTATATCACGAGTAATTCTAAGATGATAATATATAATATTCTTGAAACGGAGATATATGAGTTGTAATTTACATGTCGGTTGTGTATTGGTGTTACGTAAACGCATCAGTAACATGATATTATAAAATACAATGTCATGTATGATTTGGTGAGTAAAGGATACAATCATATAGGTGAAAGTGTATTCTTTCCTTTTTACCTAATGGGAAAAGCGATATCTTTGGGCCCCTTAGTGATTTGGTGGTGACTTATAGTGTTATGTCCAGCCAGGACTCAGTTGATGTGTTTAATTTGAAGTCTTATGTTGTCATCACAAATCGGGAAATCGGGAAATAAAATTTTAGACAATGAGATTGATTCTAATCCATGTCTCATGTCTATATGATATCTAGTAAAATGGATGAATATTTGATCACTTATCTTAGGACCAATGTCTGTTTATTTCAGAGTTCGGTAGTTGCTATGCAAGCACTCTTTGTTGTTTAATTTAAAAGTTATATTGGTAATTGCAATTATAGACTTATCCAAGTGGGAGACTGTTGGATTAGGTGTCTAAGCCAATAACTGATTTAGTATAATCTTGAATTATTAGTAAAGTTCTTTTGGGTTTCCCTCAAACCTAGTAATTAAATAGGATGACTTTTAGAGGGAGAGACTGATTTATTAATTTATTATATGATTAAAAAATAGGAATAAATGAATTTATAAATATGTTATGAAAATAATATATTGATTAGAAATAGTAATATTTAATAAAAATTAATCAAAAATTAATTAGATTAATTTTGGGATTAATTATATTAATTAAAATTGCAAGGGTTAAAGTGTAATTATTCAATAGTTGAACAATAAAGAGTCTAGAACCTTCCTTGGAAGGAGGTGGACGAAATTAGGGTATTCCAGGGTATCTGGAATATTCCTTGGAGATAAATAGGAAGGTGGATAACTACCAAATTGAATAAATATTATTTTATTCATTTAGGGTTATCTAGGGTTTCCAAGTTGCACTATATAATAACCCCTAGCTTTCAATTTTCGACCAACCACTCATCCTACTCAAAAGAAGACCCAAAATCATCACATATCTTCTCTCTCAAAAGTTTCTTCTTTCTAGCGTTGGGTGTGGACCATTAGAGACACGACACTTATGGTGCTAGCTTCCAAGTTATTGAAGAAATGATTTTTGATTGTTTACTAAAACAATCAAAAGGTATGTTGTTCCTTATACAATTGTTGAAATTACCTAAGGTTAGTGTGTTCTTGTTATTCAATATAATGTTACATCAATAGTGTTATGACTTGGATCTTTAGGTTGCATGTGTCCTTAAGTGTTAAGGATTGATCTGCGTTAATACATGTAAAACCCATCATGAATTTCCAATAATGTAATAGGTTTTATAATTATTTTGCATTAAACTGTGAATTAGTGAATTAATTGGTTTATTAACCTGTGAATATAGTACTTAAGTTGCCAATCCATAGTTTTATATATAAATCTCATTTGAAAGAATGATGATTCTGACGGTGGCACAAGTGCTAGGTGGCAGTGTATGAGTAGTTGGGTTTGAATTTGTTGAATATGTTATTTATTGTATAATGAATTGTCTTTTCTTATGTTGTGAATTTTATGTAATAAACTAAAAGTGGACGGTATTAAGTTGTATATTTTACATAAATTTTGTGTTAAAATATGAATTAATGTATGCATAAAAACATTAAATTGTGTATTAGTTAATTAATATGCTTATTTAACTGTGAATATGGTATTTTAAAATGTGAATATGTCTTATGCACGGTATATTTTTTTAAAAGAAATCTACAATTTAGAAAAAAAAAAATTGAATTTGTCAAGGCATAAATCTATTTTTTTTTATTAAAATTTTGTATATTTGGCTGCAAAAATCAAATTGTATGTATTAAAAGAATTACAAAATAAATGAGAACTACAATGTTTGTTCTTATACGTTGTGAATACGACCAAAAAAAGTCACTAAATTTGGTGTTAATCCAACGGTGGTCCGACAACGGTCTGGCGGTGATTCAACGGTTGTCCAACAGCAAGTAACAAACTACTTGTAAACTAGGGAATAAAAAAGTATGTTTAATATAATATTAATGTTTGATTGGTACAAATTGTTCTTAATTAAAACATTTAAAAAATGGTTCTTAGGGTTCTTAACATTTTTGGGTTCTCGTTTGAACCACTCCATATATATATATATATATATATATATATATATATATATATATATATATATATATATATATATATATATATATATAAATCAAGTTCAACAGCTAACTCCTAAAAAGAGAGCAAACCAACAAACTATGCATCAATCACATGCATAAGTTTTTTTTGACATTTCAATTGGTAGAAGGTTCCAGCATCGCAAGTAACAAAGTTGTTACTATCTCTTTCCAACTCATATCTTCACATCCATGACTCTATGGCCAATCGGTCTCATAGCACCCATCAAAATCTCTCTAATCAATCTTTAAAGGTTTAGTGATTTTGAATCATAAAAAAGTTAGATTTCTCCCTTTTTCCTGATCGGTCTCATTCCCTTTCTTGTTTTCTTAAATAGTTTTGAGAATAATGTTGATATTGAAAGTGAAGGAGGAGAAAACACAATGCATCAATCAAATGCATATGCTTTGAGGAAGATAATGATTGAGAGAACCTTTCTTCGATCGAGCAGTATGTTGGGCGTAGTGGGTAGGTACGCGGGGCATACTCACTAGAAAGCCATTTGGGCCACTTTTTGGCCTTCGGCCATTTTGAGTCTTGGGTCGTGATTAGATTGGCCCAGTAAGGAAAGGGTAAAATGGTCTTTTACCCTAGGAGTCTGGGTTAAGGATTTAGACTCTCGGTTATGGTTATGGCCTAATTGTTAATTAGGGTTTTATTATTTGTGATTTAGTCTGGGGATTTTCCGATTCAGTAGCCCGAGTGTCATTTATTATCAGCGGATCGAGGTGAGTTTCTTCACTGTACTCGTAGGTCGAAGGCACCAATGTCGACCGACTGGATTATGTGTGTAGGATGATAGTTGTCTTTGTGACACTTACTGTTATGCTTGTATGTGCTTGTTGTGTTTGTGACTCTTGCTGATATGATTGTATGCTTAGTTGTAGGGGTGAAATAGACCCGATTCTGGTTGAAATAGACAGAAGGATGTGAAATAGACCCAATACCGGTTGAAATAGACCAAAGAAGGTGAAATAGACCCAGTACCAGTTGAAAGAGACCAAAGGGGGTGAAATAGACCCAGTTATGTTTTGACTGATATATATGTATAGTATGGGGTATTTTTTGGGGAAACTCACTAAGCTTTTTTATTACAGTTTTATGTTTATGGTTTCAGGTACTTCCAGTTCGAAAGGGAAGGTCCCAGCATGATCGCACCACATCCACCCATGTTTTCCACACTTTTATGATTTTGGGAATTGTACTATGATGAGTATTTTACTATGACATACTTTTGGATGTTTTGACATGAATATTTGTTGGTTTGGGTAGAATTAAAAATGAAATTTTTACTTATGATTTTTGGGATGTTACATAAAGGCTTTTAGAATCTAATGTATTTAATGGTTTTGGGGATGAAGAGTGTAAATTTTTGAAATCTTGATATGCGCATCGGGCACACGATACGGACGTCGTGCAACGCATATCGGCATTAAAGTCGAATTTTGGCTTCATTCGAAAGTTTTACAACATTCCTTTTGTCCACATCAGCTTTGTCTCGACTAGGTCACACACGCAAAATGAACACTTCATGTGCTTGCCTCTAATCTTCGATTTCTTCATCTCGTTTGATCATTCTACTTCTAGGTAACTTCCATGCCTAATCATAACTTAGATTTTGGAGTCAAATTCGAGTGTTTAGGGTTTTTGAGATTCTTCTCAATTGATGAATTTGGGTTAGTTTTTGTGAAATAGATGATCACTAAAGTATCTCATACTACCGATTTTACTTCCTATATACTCCATTTTGGGTTTAATTCATCCATTCATCCTCATTTTAAATTTTTAAATTTTCGAATTTTTTAACTAAATCTATAAATTTATGATGTTTTAGTCGAAATGGGTTACCTATATCTGTTCTAAGAAGTTAGTCGAACATCCCTATATTGTTTTTATGTTGAAAATTGGATGAAACAACAGTTTGCCATGCGTTCTGTTCTTCGTGTTCTTGGAGCGCGTCGCACAGATGCATGTACGACGTGTGCACTCGCATGCAGCGTGCATCTGGCGCGTCTGTCCCATTTCAACACCTAATGCAGTCTTTATCTTTTCTAACTTATTCCTAACTGCTTTTTGGCCTATTTTTCTAAAGGTATGGCGAGACGAGGTCGACAAGTTGTGGGTCAGTTACCTCTTAACTGTCCTTTGCATCCATTTGAAGAGTTCCCCGATGATCTTCTGATCGGAGCTCTTTTGTATCTCGCCTGACTGCTCTTATGTCCAAGAAGATAGTATTCCACAGTCTCTTTCTTGGAGAGTGGCGGATGATTCTGGGCTGACGGGTCGATTGGCATCGTTCCTTACTCGTGTATTGCAGGATGATAGCGATATGGTGCCTTTTGTCTTCCATGGATGGTGGCGGGTTGTCGGGGTTCAGGAAGTGGTATACAAGGTGCTATGTTGGGAGTTCTTTTAGGCAGTCCATTTTGACAAAGAGTCGACGAGATGGGCTAATAGGTCAGTCTATACTTTTCGCCTAGGAGGTGTATCCCGCTCCTGCAACCTGATCAAGTTGGGGAGGCGTGTAGGGATCTATACTGTTGAGGACACTTTGAGTCCTCGTTTTTATTCTTATCTTGACAGTTGTATTACTACGCCACCATAAAATTACAACTACATGCAGGTCTAGGGTCACGCTCGGGGGACTTATGTTTCTAGGAAGGCCAAGGAGAGCACCTTCTGTTCTCCTATTTATCGGTTGATTCACCGATTGGTTTCTTCTACCATTTTTCACTGAAACGAGTGTGACAAGGTTCCTTTTGGCGACCTTTTATATATGTGGGGCCTCACTCAGACGGAGGTTTGCCTTCATTTTCCCTTTACCCTTGCTCTTTATTTATCTAGCATGGATCTAGGTTCTACACCTTCGAGCAGGATCTGCGGGTGTCACTAGGTTACTAGGTTGGCCTTATATTATGAGGTAGAAAAGAGTGGGATGGTTCCTATGCCTATCCGGGAGATGGGTACTACTGCTCTTGGGAAGATGCGGGTGTTAGTTCGGGGAGTGGGGCAGCAGTGGAGGATTACGGAGGACGATATCGTGCAGCCAATCCACTACAAGAAAAACGTGATTTTGCTAGGAAAGATCGCTATGGAACATATTTTCGTTGTTAATCTGCAATCGATCGTGCTATGGAATGTCGTTCCATAGCAATGTTGCTACCACATTGTCTACGGATTTTATTTCTGGTAGCGAGAGTGGGAGTTGCTAGGGAAAATGCTACCGACTCCATATTCGTTGGTATTATGCTACCGATAGTTCTATGGAACAAAATTCGTAGCAATTTTCCAACGACATTTGTTACCAAATCATCTTCCGTTGTACTGCTGCTATGGAATTCATCATCGTGGTTACTATGCAACGGAGTTTGTGACGGAAACCAATTCCATAGTTGAATTGTTATGGAAGTACCATTCGTAGGTATTTGCTAGGGAATTCTGCTATAGAGTATGATTTCGTTTGCTTGTTTTGCTATGGAACAAAACGCGTAGCTAATTTGTGACGGCATTTATTGGTTTGAATGAAATGTTTTTGAATTGGTAATATGTGACATAAACTAATGGCTAAAAAATGTAAAAATGAATTATAAAGTAGATATTGCTGGCAAGCGGACTCGAACTTAAGCTTATGCTAGAAAAGGGCGCGGTTAAGCCAGTTGTGCTAATCAAGTTGTGTATAATTTCTTGAAAACATAGTATATAATGAATAATTAACGAATTCATTACAAACTTATTTTTGGTTACATTAACCGAGCATGTTAACGTATATAATCTATGTAGATTATTTTCCTTAATAACGAATTCATTACAAACTTACTTTTAATTACATTAAGTATACATCGTCACAAAAATAACATGGGTTTTACGTATACTTCATCCTACTCAAACAACATAGCAAGAAAAATGACTAAAATGCCCTTTTAACATAATGATGTAAACACAAAACCAAAATAAAATTATAGTAGTACTATACAACTTCATATACAATACAATAAGAACAATAATATTCAATGTCCAATCTATTATCAACCATTAATATTTTTAAGAAATATACAAAACCTACCATACTCTACATACCAATGACAATCCGTGCAATATCTTTTTCGATCCTCATCCTCTTCATGGCCTATTGAAAATGCACCTTTAACAGAATGTCGTGGGTCTTCACATTGGAATGTGATGTTATTCGTTGTAAGTCTATGAACAACATCAACAGCCCACAACAACTCTTGGGCACTATCAACAACACCCGTGTACTCCCCATCATCCGGAACTGCCCAGCCAAAATAGGTATCAAGTAATTGTAAACCTACACATTAAAATATCTATCAATTAATCCAATGTATCCTTTTCAATACAACAGTAAATATTATACAACACAACACAACTAAATACTAACCCCAAACTACAAACATGCCTTTAATTAACTATATATATAATTTAATTTACATATAGACCATATATACATACCTTCATCACATTGATGAGGCCCTCTTGAAATGTAGATCATTCCAAGCAAATATATTGCCTCAAGATGATCTTCATTTGCTGCTTGTCTCAACAAAGACAATCCTAAATCAAAATGGCCATAATAGAAGCACTCTTCCTGTTGACAGAATAACAATATCAATATATAACATCAATGACACAAAATATTAATAAATGGTATAGATTACAAATAATTAATGAACTTACACATACAATTCCTTGTCTCAACATGGCTCCAATGTTATTATGCAATGCACATGTGCGTATAAATGAATCGGCATTCAGATTTTTGGGACCCATTCCTTCAATCATGTCAATGCATGTTGTTCTGAACACTTTAGGATCACCCCCCGCTTCATACATCTTCTTTGAACTTCAAAAATTTAAATACACAGTAAATAACAAATAAAGAAAGTTGTATTTCATCAAATATACATTCATTAGTTGATGTTTATTTAGAATTACCAAAGTCTTGCAGAGACGATGTCTTTCGCAGATTCTGACCCTAATACTACAAATATCCGACTCAAAATCTCTAATGGGAGATCATCTAACGAACGGCGACTTCTAGTAATCAACATTCTACTAACAAAATAGACATTGGAGTAGTTGATTTCAATTTCTTTTTAAAAAATAAGTGTAACTATGAAAAACAGTGTAGCAGGGTATGGAAAAAAATACTTACTTTATGATGATCTGGTCGCGAGGTGTACAGGAGTGTCTATTATCGGAGAAAATCGATTTTAAGAACGATTGCCCTTCGACGATTTGGGGGTTTTAGTGTTTCTATGGAGATTTATCGTCCGGAATAGTTGAGACGTTCTGAATGATTGAAGAACTAATAACGTCGGTGTGACGTCAGAGGTATGATGGCGCCTCAACGCTTCAGAATGCAAAAAGACCAAAGTGCCCTTGAAATCATTCAAATATGTGAATACTAAGGATATTTGTGTCAAAACACATTATTCAAATATTATAACCTTTTATAGGTAACAGTGGAATTTTTGTAACTTTGACACTTTTGGCCCTTGGAAACAAAACTTTTACATTTTGGTAAAAAAAACACAAAAAAAAACTTTAGATTTTTGCCACAATTTTTTAGCCAGTTTGACACTTTTAGTCCTTATTATAAAAAATTATACATTTGGCACAATATACACTAAACACATTTAGGTTTTTTCCACAATTCTTTAGCCACTTTGACACTCTTGGGCTTTACAGTCAATAGTTTTACATTTTGACATAAAAAACACAAAATAAAACATCCCGGGGCGAAGCCCGGGCTTTCTTCCTAGTTTACATTTATGTATTGATATTAAACCAAATTACAAATTAACTTCATCTCAAAAAATATTAAACACAAAAACATCTAGTCATTATCTTCTTCCTCCTTCTCTTCTTCATCCTCTTCTTCTTCATTGCTCGATGTACTATACTCATAACTACCCTCGCTGTCAGGAATACCATCATTGTCGTCCTCATTAATTTCACCTTCTTCATCAATATTATTTTCATTATCTGAACTGTTGCATGACATTTCGTGATCATCATCATAATTTTCTGTATCAAATAGACTTGGTATAATGATTTCATTTTATTCAACTTCATCTTCTTGGAAAGCAACGTCTTTCTGAGGATGATTTTCATCGGTCCAACCACGAGGTTTAACTTTAAATACAGCCCACCATTCCGAGTTGTTTGTTTTCGAACTTGGGTAAGGAATGTAACACACTTGAGTGGCTTGCATGGCTAAAACAAATGGCTCAAACTTGTTGTATTTTATTTTGACGTTTATCTCGACCAAGTTATATTGTTTGTGAACCTTAACTCTTATGTTAGGTGTTGGATCGTACCAATGACATTTAAACAAAACCGTGGTTTTAATTGGGTAACCAGGGTACTCGACTTCTAAACTTTCCTCTACCTTACCATAATAATCACCTCCTTGGCTACTAACACACAATCCGCTATTGGTTGTTGATTTGTTCAGACTATGAGCTTCTGTGTGAAACTTGTAACAATTGACAAAGTATACACTATATAACTTCACTTGTTTGAATGGCATTTTGGATAGGTCAGATATAGACTTGTTGTTTATCGGGATCTTACGTGCCTATATGAATAATGGTAAAACACTTAATTAGAGTTAATTATAACCATAACAAAAAATAATAAATTTTAAAAAATGCAAAAATAACACCCACATAGTTTTGAAACCATAATGCAAAGTTCTTCTCAACTTCAGGTGCAAAGTTCTTCACAACTTCTATGTAAGCCATGGAACTTTATCTCCTTTGTTCTCCTTACCAAGTGGTTATGAACCTTGTTACAGGTATCTCTTAGATTCCAACTTCTTCCAGTATTAACGTAGGCTTTATTTAACATGATCAGATCTTCTTTCTTCTTTTCAATGCCTTCGGCCATCAACATCATTCCCAGAATGAAGATCGCATCCAACTGCCCCTGATCAACTGCATTTTTAAGCAACTTTTTCCCTGCTATTTTTCCCCTATCGTAAAACACTTCGCCTGACATACAATAGTTAATCATACAATTTTAAAAAATACAAATGTAGAAAACTAATTGAATTCGCAATTATCCGATTGCTTAAAAAAGGAGTACCATTCCATCGTTGAAGAGTACGTGTGGGTTGTTCAACTTTCTGCATTTGCTTGTGACTTCATACTGGTGAACACTTAATGGAAGAAACCTTATTCGACTTGTGTTTATGCTTTTATATAATGCGTCTGATGTTACAGAATCCCTACAGAGTTTGTAACTGTACATATATAATTCACAAATCAACACAAAATTCATATATTAAACACTAAATTAAGTATGTAAACAAGTTTAATAGAAGTAATGCACATCATACTTACACTATCAGGCACTTAAAAGCATCGATTGGTGACTTTCCCCCAACCGTAGTTACTATTTTTTCGATCAAGTGCGATGGCAAAGCAGTGATCCTTGTTACTTGTTGCCTTGTTTGCATTCTTTCTTAAGAACAACTCGCTGCCATTATGTTGATCTGCGTGGAGTGTAATCCAAATTATGTAGCAACAACGATTTTAGGGTTTATTGATCAACATTCGGGAATTTTGAGTGTTGGTAATGGATTGTAGAAGATCTATCGCCGATAAACTGAAACGACGAGATGACTCTGACTACAAATTATGGCGCCTAAGTGTTTAGACTATGAATTGACATAATTGCCCTTGAATGTAAAAAGGTTACTACGTAATTGGTTAGGGTATTTTTGTCAATACCTATGTCCATTTTTGTAATTAAATTGAACAGTTTAAATTACAAAAGATGAAGTTAAATAAAAATATTGATTACATTTAGAGAGACGAATTTAAATAAAATTATTGACATAAGTAGGATTCGAACCTGCGAATTCGGGTAAGAAGTAAAACGCGTTTTCCAGCTAAACTAAATTAACTTCCGTTTCTTTAAATTGAAAAACCATAAAATTATGCTCAATAATATTCCAGCCCATATATCATCCATGGGTATATCATATACACCATAAGCCACTACCATGTCGACCGATGGCCCATATGTTATCCATGGACACCATAAGCCACTACCATGTTGACCAATGGCCCATATGTCATCCATTGACACCATAAGCCACTACCATATCGACCAATGGCCCATATGTCATCCATGGACACCATAAGCCACTACCATGTTGACCAATGGCCCATATGTCAACCATGGACACCATAAGCCATTACCATGTGGACCAATCAACCATATGTCATCCATGGACACAATAAGCCACTACCATGTTGACCAATGGGACATATGTCATCTATGGACACCATAAGCCACTACCATGTCGACCAATGGCCCATATGTCATCCATGGACACCATAAGCCACTACCATGTTGACTAATGGCCCATATGTCAACCATGGACACCATAAGCCATTACCATGTGGACCAATCAACCATATGTCATCCATGGACACAATAAGCCACTACCATGTTGACCAAGGCCCATATGTCATCCATGGACACCATAAGCCACTACCATGTCGACCAATGGCCCATATGTCATCCATGGAAACCATAAGCCACTACCATGTTGACCAATGGCATATATGTCATCCATATGTCAACCATGGACACCATAAGCCATTACCATGTGGACCAATCAACCATATGTCATCCATGGACACAATAAGCTACTACCATGTTGACCAATGGCCCATATGTCATCCATTGACACCATAAGCCACTACCATGTCGACCAATGGCTCATATGTCATCCATGGACACCATAAGCCACTACCATGTTGACCAATGGCCCATATGTCATCCATATGTCAACCATGGACACCATAAGCCATTACCATGTGGACCAATCAGCCATATGTCATCCATGGACACAATAAGCCACTACCATGTTGACCAATGGCCCATATGTCATCCATATGCCAACCATGGACACAACATAAGCCATTAACATGCGGACCAATCAGCCATATGTCATCCATGGACACAATAAGCCACTACCATGTGGACCAATGGCCCATATGTCATCCATGGACACCATAAGCCACTACCATGTCGACCAATGGCTCATATGTCATCCATGGACACCATAAGCCACTACCATGTTGACCAATGGCCCATATGTCATCCATATGTCAACCATGGACACCATAAGCCATTACCATGTGGACCAATCAACCATATGTCACCCATGGACACAATAAGCTACTACCATGTTGACCAATGGCCCATATGTCATCCATGGACACCATAAGCCACTACCATGTCGACCAATGGCCCATATGTCATCCATGGACACCATAAGCCAGTACCATGTCGACCAATGGCCCATATGTCATCCATATGTCAACCATGGCCACCATAAGTCATTACCATGTGGATCAATCAACCATATGTCATCCATGGACACAATAAGCCACTACCATGTTGACCAATGGCCCATATGTCATCCATTGACACCATAAGCCACTACCATGTCGACCAATGGCCCATATGTCATCCATGGACACCATAAGCCGCTACCATGTTGACCAATGGCCCATATGTTATCCATATGTCAACCATGGACACCATAAGCCATTACCATGTGGAACAATCAACCATATGTCATACATGGACACAATAAACCACTACCATGTTGACCAATGGCCCATATGTCATCCATGGACACCATAAGCCACTACCATGTCGACCAATGGCCCATATGTCATCCATGGACACCAAAAGCCACTATCATGTTGACCAATGGCCCATATGTCATCTATATGTCAACCATGGACACCATAAGCCATTACCATGTGGACCAATCAACCATATGTCATCCATGGACACAATAAGCCACTACCATGTTGACCAATGGCCCATATGTCATCCATTGACACCATAAGCCACTACCATATATATTGACATGAACCGTACGTCTTTTGTATATAAATTTTGGTTTAAACAGAAAAACATAAAGATGTATAGTTTATTAATGTTTAGTCCTTGTATATAATTTTAAGTTAAAATTATACTATGAACACATCGTTAGTCTATGTTCTTTCTTGACGTTATTTATATGTATATAACCTATCTATCAATCTGTAACTACTTTAAATAAATTTGAATTACTAAATATTTAGCGGTAATTAGCATAGTTCGAATTTTTTATTGGTGGAGGTTCAATGTATTTCACAATTCGTTTCCCTCCAACCTACACACGTTTATGCTGCATATTAGGGTAAGTTTACCGATTAGACATAGGGTTTACATTTTCTGTAATCATCCTCTTCGGCGGCTAATTGATCGAAATCTTTGTTCATTATATGTTTGTGCACTGACTTTGGCGATATAGGTTATCACTCATCTAAAATTTATTTTTATTTAATTTACTATTGTCGTGATGATCGATCGTTTTTTGTTCTCTGATCATCTTCATGTAAATTGGTTTTGATTGTATTCAATAGTTTGCATGCAAAGTAATGCCTTCATATATAATTTATTTTTATTGTTTGTGTCAGAAAGATGTCGAACTCGAAAGCAAAAGGAGCATCCGGTGTGAAGCCAACTAAATTCATTGCACCACAAGTTATGAAACGCAATAGGATTTCTGCTGAAAAATTCGTAAACAGACAGTTCCAAGATGAATAAATCGACTTCCCAATACCAACAACCACATCCAAAGCACCTATAACATCTACCAACAAAACCCCTAAACCTATATCATTAACATCACCCATGACTACCACTTCCTCGGCATCACTTACAACATCCACACCCTCCTTAGAAAAAACATTTAAAACTTCAGAAATTGGAACAATACAATCGTCAACACGAACATCAATAACCAAAACTTCAGAACCTACGTCATCTAAACCATCCTCAACACCAACACCCACTACCACATCATCAACACCTATATCTACTACCACAACCTCAAAACCTGCATCTACACTACCATCCTCCACAACTATAATAACTACCACACCCTCCTTAAGTAAAAGAACTACCACATCCGCAACATATACATCTATCCCAACACCTACCTCAGAATATACCCCATCAACAACACCTATCCCAGAATCTACCCCATCACCAACACAACCAACCATGAATGGATTTCTAGTGGAAAGTGTAGAAGGTGAAAACAATTCCTCTGAAGATTGTGGACCAGATGGATGTTTTAATGTTCATGTTTGGAAAAATACGTGAGTTACCAATTCAAATCTTAATTACAACTTTTTTTATGTATTAAATTTTGGTTTACACCTACATATCAATTCATAACTTAACACATCACATGATTACTTGCAGGCTAATGCCACCAGACCCTTGTGCACACTTTATTAGTCAGTCCTTTAAACAAAGAGTAGATCCAGAAGGGTACACTTGGGCACAAGTAAGCAAAGAAATACGCGAATTATATTGGCAGGAATTTCAGGTAACTATAAGTAATAAATTGTTGTTTGGTAAACATTTACACTTCAACTTATGTTTATATTATTAATGTGTAGAAAAAATGTTGTTGGGATGAGACAATAGACTCGCTGGTGAGGCAAACTTGGGCAAGGAAAGCGGCACAAAGTTATGGTCAATATCTCTTCAACATGAGGAGCCCAAAAAGAAACAAACATGGCTTTAAACCAGCTCATATTCCACAGGAAGTCTGGAACTCCTGGAAATTAAAATGGAATACAGAAGAATACAAGCTAAAATCTGAGCAGAACAAGAAAAATAGGTGTAACGGTATGGCTGATGGAGTAGCAAAACCTACACATAACGCTGGATCCGCATGTCATTTGAAGATAGCTTCTGATTTGGTAATTTTTTAACTGGTACATTGTATCAATGTTTTCATATGTTTATCTGTATATTTGACTTTTTATATGGTATTTATGCAGAAGAGGAAATTAGGACATGAGCCACCCCATAGTGAATTGTTCCTGTATACACACACTAAGAATCATGATGGAGTCACTTTCACAAATGAAAAAGATAGACAAATTCATGTAATATTCATTTCAGTTTAAATTAACTCTTATATTGTAGCTACTCCATAATATCATTCCTAAATTTGATATCTTTTAACTTATAATATTTTTATTTTGTAGGCGGCCTATACAGAAAAACGGGAAGAGTTGGAAGCTGAAGGTGTTGAATTTGAGGAGTACAAGCTATTTTATGTTGTTGTTGGTGGCCATGATAAAAAAAGAAGACTTTATGGATTAGGCTCTTTCGCAAAGGCGGTTCCCCATAGGAATGGTAAAACGGATGTAACTTACATTCCGGAAAAAAAATGATGAAATAGAAGAAATGAGGGAGCTTGTTGCTAAACAAAAACAGAAAAACGAAGAGCTTAAAGAATTGATGAACACCTAACAAGAGGAAAACAAATCAAGGGTCGGGCATCTTGAAAAACAAATTCAAACGGCATTGGATCTTATTAATGGCTTTACAAAATAACAAGAGTAGTAGGTTGATATATGTTTATTGAAGATTATGTATTTTAGAGTAGCAACTTTCTTTTTTCCATGTAATAAATAATTATTTTGTTATTTTATGATATGATGGTTATGATGTTTTTGTTTTTTTTTCATATATTACTACAAAATTATTTGGATATAATTTATAAATCAATTATCCATCGGTCCATATTGAATCTGGTATATAATATATACACCACTAAAATTGCTAGGGATTCATGACCACGGAATTTGCTAGGAAGTGATCAAAGGGAATTTGCTAGAGATTCATGACCACAGAATTTGCTAGGAGATCATCAAACGGAATTTGCTAGGGATTCAGCACGACGAAATTTGCTACGGAATCACCACCACGGAATGTACTAGGGAATGACCACCATGGAATTTACTAGGGAATGACCACCACGAATTTTACTAGGGAATCACCACCATGGAATTTTCTATGGATTCATCACCACGGAATTTGCTAGGAAATGACCACCACGGAATTTGCTAGGGAATCACCACCATAGATTTTGCTAGGGAATCACCACCACGGAATTTGTGATGGAATAACTACCACAGATTGTGCGATGGAATCCTATTACGGAATACACGACGGAATACCACTTACCACGGATTTCATTCCGTTGTCATATTTGTGACGGAATTATCTTTTCCGTTGCAAACCCTCGCTACGGCGTTTTTAGGGACGGAAATAGGTCGTTGCAAATTTCGTCGCTAATCTTCATTTGCAACGGAATTTCAGCTTTTAGCAACGCATTCCTTCCGTAGCAAAATCGCGTTTTTCTTTGTAACACTAGTCAAAATTAGGTCAATAACAATCACATGTGATTATACCAATCATGTAATGTGATTTTGTCAAAACAAGTAATGTAGTAAACTCACTATGTATTTCATGATAATTCTAATATAAATATGAACTTTCTTTATGATACAACTCAAAGTATATGTCCATACGATTCCAAAAATATAGAGAACGTCTAAATCTGACTTCGCATGAAGAAGTTATGATAAACCTTAACACTATAAATCTCTATAATAATATGAATTTAAAATAGACTTAGAATTAGCTATTGGAGTCTAAAAGAAAGTTGTAGTACTCAGAATTACCTACGCGTGCATATAAAGAACGTCAAAAACGGAGTTCGTATGTGAAAGTTACGACCTTCCGAAGATACAGGTGTCAGAAACCCTAATCCGACTGAACTCACGACGTGAGCATAGAAACTCACGACGTGAGGAGTCATTTTGCCACATCTCGGAATCTATAAGGTGCGTGACGAGGCTACGAAGTGATAAGATCCAAACTCACGACGTGAACAAGGAGTTTTTCACGACGTGAGGACTCATCTGGCCACCTTCCGAAGCTAGGGACGCAAATGGCAAGTCTACGAGATGATCATGCTAGACTCATGACGTGACTCTTATAAAACTCATGACGTGAGGGTCCAAAAATCTTCCTATAAATAGCAGGTCCGACTTCAGCTATTCTTACACCTTTACTTCTTTCCTTTCTCTCATTTGCTGAAGCCCTCTTGCATCCCGAGCCCCGACGATCTCGTACCGCTGACCGTTTCTGCTTAGATTACATAAAATCACGCTACTAAGGTGAGTTTCACGACCCCACTTTCTAATATTTCGGGGGAAAACGCATGCTAAATATTGTATATACGTTATTATTATGTCTATATGATAGTATATTAGTATCAACGTAGATAGTTATAATAACCGGGATATAGTTGTTTAAATATAATATTTTGAATATATACAACTATTATCAACTTGTTAGCATGTTCTTGTACTAATGTAAATCTTGAGTTATACTTAGGATTCTATATATGTTGTGTGCGATATAGTTCCAGAGTTATACTCGGAAGTTCTATATGTTAATTGATAAGTATGTTGTTATTGTTGGTTTTATGTCAAGATAAAACCAGGTATGTTATATGTTGTCGTTATTGGTTTTATGTCAAGATAAACCCTCGTATGTTATAAGTTGTTATTATTGGTTTTATGTTAAGTTAAAACATGGTTTTAATTCTGGTTATAGCTATTATACTGCCTAAGTATTATGAATATTAGGAGTAATGTTTAAAGCATAGTCTAATAACTTAGGGTTTTAGACACGAATATGATTTTACTACTAGAACTAACGGAACTCAACAAGTCTACATGAGTTATTGTATTCATCAACTAAGATTGGAAATCTTAGGGAAAATCCTCTGACCTGTAATCGTTAATCCCGTGTGAGCGAGGAAGTCATGTATGAATAAGATACGGGTTGACAACCCCACTCGTGGTTGCTAGCTACAACCCAACGGTTTGCGAGTGACGAACTGTCCTTTTATTTGTTTATTGTTCTCACGTTGATAAAGCGTGTGGAACTTATCTTAAGATGTGAAACTTGTAGCATCAAGTAGAGGTTTGAAACTAGTCATATAGCCGCGGTTACGGACTCATGGTAGCAGATGGTAGAAGCATTATACTTTGTCGTTATACAAGTATTAATGTTAAGTATAAGTTTCCCAAACACTTATACTCTAAGTACAAGAAATTGGTAGGTATACTACTTGTATATTAAGTAGATAATTATACCTAGCACACATACCCGTATCGAATTGAAATAGATTTATATGTAGCGGTTTTACTCGTATAGAATTGAAATAGATTTATACGTAGCGGTTTTTTACTCGTATAGAATTGAAATAAGATTTATACGTAGCAACTTTCGTTTGTATGGAATTACAAACACTTATATTCATAGTATGTGAGACTTATAGGTAAACTACTTATTTGGTAAGTAAACTTTTATACCTAGGATATATATACTAAACGTTGGAGAGTCAAAATGATACTTTCAAAACTATACTTTTGAACTTGGAAAAAGTATTATTTTTATATGGAGTCAAAACCTGTGGACTCACCAACTTTATGTTGACGTATTTTAAAATGCATGTGTTTTCAGGAAGTTGATAACTATGATACGAGAAATGACGTTACACCGCCCGGTGTTTCCGCCGACGGTCGGGGTGTGACATTCTTGTAGTGATCTAGCAGGTGGATCCGGAGGACATTTCTGAGCCTGCCTTCATGAGGCGTCAGAGGAATATGTACGCGAAGCCTGGCCAGCCAGAGTTGACTCTACATGATGTGATGCAGTTTCTAGTTGTTGCACAGGAGGAGCGTCGTTGGATTATGGCTTCGATCTCTGGGGTGATGCGGCATCTGGGGATGGACCATCCACCTTTTCTTAGGGCGTGTCATGTTGTTCCACCCCTTTCTCAACCACGGGGGACCATTCATGATGGTGCAGGGACTTCATGCACACATCCTGGAGATATTGATAGCAATAAGGGCACGGAGGAGGAGGAGGTTGAGTATGAGAGCAACGATGAGTAGGTTGAGGTTTTTGGGTTTGATACTTTGTATTTTGATACTTATGATGTATTTTGATACACTTTATGTATGTTTTTTGTATTTGTATATATGAATTCTGTTTTATCGTTTATCTATCCCCAATTCAGTCGATATATTGGTTTAGTCAAGGCTAAACATGGTTGCTCAGGCTACGTGTAGGAGTGACTCAACCTCTACATATCGAACTATCATGGATATCCGTCTTGTGGATTGCATTTTAGATTTGTCTACGTTATTCAAGATTTGCGATTATTATTGTTTTGTACTTCTAGACTAAGTAAGGTTTTGCTAGGTAGGAAAAGTTGGTGGGTAGGACCATTTGGCGTATAGCTGTTCTGAAATCCAACAACCCAAGTCGACAGTTCCAGCCCTGGCACCTCTCCAGTACGTAGTCTATTAGTAGGGTAATTCATAGTAATGTTTTTATTTATAGGTTTGAGGACAAAACTAATCGGAGTATATGTCCTAAGCTATAGTCGTAATTCTAAAATAAATACTAATTCGCTATAGCAACTAGATCTGATGCCAATCCGTCACACCTTCCCTAGCCGATGGCGGAAAATGTCGAGTACTGACGGTACATAGATTTCCCAAATCACAGAGCGTCAATCATAATTTACCTTAACTAAACAAGAATCTACAAGTGTTCATGTCAATAATCCTTTCCTGGCTTGATTTCTACTCCATCCTAGGAACAAATGTGATTTTTGAAAACGTCAACTTGATGTTGGTGAGTTAACAGGTTTTTATATAAACTTTTTTCAAAACTTTTTAGAAATCTTTATCTTCCCAGATTCCTAGATTCCTATGTCTTAATATATCACCTCCTTATTTGTTAACCATATCATATTGACTTTTAGGATGTATTATTAATCATAATTTACTATCTTTATAGGATATATAACGATCTTATCTTATTGTCTTTTAGGATATTTTTGTTGGATTAGTGTCTAAGTCCATAACTATTTTGGTATGTACTTGACCCGATTGTGAGCATGGTCCTTTTGGGTTGCCTTCACACGGGTGACTAGACAGGATGACAATTGAGGAGAGAGGTTGATTAGGGCATAAATATGATTTATTTATTATATTATATGAATAATATATTAATTTGGAATCATATTATTAATTAGTATTTAATCAGAAATTAATCATGAATTAATTTTGGGATTAAAGGAATTAATTAAAAGTACAGGGGCTGTTTTGTAATTATTTGATAGTTGAGACTTTGGGCTATTGGATCACCTTTATTAAGGCTTGAATGAAAATCCTAGAAGGATCTAGGAGTTTTCGTCCAAGGGCTTAAGGAAAGGAGTCCATGGACTTGCTTAGGCCCTAAGCTAAGGGATTAGGGTTTCCACCTTGAAACCCTGGCTAGCCTCAAGTATAAATAGCACCCTAAGGCACTAGAATTCGTCCAAGCCTTGGGAAACCCTAAAAGGGACGAATTTTAGGGCAAGATACCCTTCTCTCCTCTCTCCCATATTTATCCTTTCACCTAGTGTGTTTGTGAGCCATTAGAGGTACTACACTTGTGGTACTTGCTTTCAAGAGCTAAGGAAATTCAAGGAACTAGTTGTTATTACTACATAACAACAAAAGGTATGTATTCTATTCTCCTATGTCAATTTCGAAAATAGTAGATGCATGCTAGGGTTCTTTTGTGTTCATAAAGTTGTATAACTAATAGTGAAAACATAGATCCAACTCTAGGGTTGCATGCACACATAGGATTGTTTGTATAAAACCCATCAGTGGTATCAGAGCCAAGTTTTATTGTTTTCAATTAGCTTTATTCAAATGTATGAACTTGACATACTAGGGTTTATAGCCAATAAACCCTAGGAGGCTAGAGATTTCGAGATTAGGGTTTCTATACCCTAATTTGCGAAATTTTGAAAGGGTTTTCAAATCCTTTCCTTAAGCCTCAAGATTTCGAAATCTAGGGTTTGTAAAACCCCATGATTTTCGAAATTAGCCTCCTCCCCAAGATAAGATCCTGAATTTTAGGTATTTGGATTACCCCATATCTTGTAATTATCCTTTAATGGTTATATATGGTAATTAAAGATTTTGAATTATCCTATCCCATGATTTTCGAAATTTAGAGGGATTAAAAGGATTAGGATAAATTAATTGTTTAATTGGTAATTATCCTTTATGATCTAGATAATCCCTTATGATTTAATAATTTAAATTAATAGTTTAATTCAAGATAATTATTAAATCAAGAGTTTTAATATTTAAAATTTTAATTTAAATAGTCTTAAATTTCGAAAATTTTAAAGTGAGATTAAAACCTAATTGTTTTGAAAAGTTTCAAAACTTGCCCTCAAGTTTTGGAATTTAAAAGTTGATTAAAAGTTTAATTTTGAAATGTTAAATTCTAAAACCCTCGTATTTTGAATAAGTTCAAATTACACCCTTATGGTTTTGGAAAGTTAATAAAACCACCTAGTATTTTAAAAGTGTAAAATACACCCTATACTATATATATATGACATTAAAAGTCTAATATTATATATGTATAAGTAAACAGTCAGTCTTACCGTTAGTAGGCCTCATTCACGAAGCTGGTCTATAAGGGGTGTTTAAGGAAATTGCCTATAAAATGGCGATTGAATGGGTATCCACTCTTACCCACCGCACTCTTGACTAGTGGAGGGTCGTTAGCCGAACGGGTAGGATAGGACGAAACCTTCCATTATAAGTATAATGAAGTACAAAGTAACTACATGCTTTTACAAATTCCCAAATTCTAGTTACTTTAGGGCAAAATGTGAATTTGTATGCTAATCCATGGAATTACACTTCGTACCCTTGTCAAACGTTAGTGGAGCGTGTGTGGCTAACCGGCACACTAATTTGGGATTGACATTGGTGGCGAAGGGTGGCTCGATGTTTATCATAGATCAATGGAGCGTGTGTGGCTAACCGGCACATTGATTAGGTGATAGTAGCAATTGGGTGCACCACGTGATTCGTATGGTTATTCACACCTTGTTTGTGATCCTCGGCATCCCAGTCACAAATAGAAGGGCATAATCGAGATTAAACATGCCATTGAAAAGTTCAATGAATCTCAAAAGATCTAGGAGTTTCAATTCATTTAAAACTTAAATTTCTTTTTCGTTTTTCATGGTGGGAATTGGTAAATCGTCATTTACCTACCTTCAAATATTCTGCAACTAGATTACGGCATCCCTCTTCTAGGTTGTAGAATGTTGTGTTGGATCCTAGCCTTGATGTTTCATTTGGGTGTTACATCAAGGATTCTTATCAACTAACTTGAATTTTCTCCCGTTTTGTAGATGTCTAAATCTTACAATGGTCTTCCCAAGTCCCTTGGAACAAGCTTTCCAAATGAAGATGACGTTCCACGATACGATCAAGGAAATGAGAGTCATGCTTCACTTCCTCCACCTCCTCCAATTATTCTCCCTAACTCACAAGTTCAAAGGCTTGAAAAGTTCAAGCTCACTCAAGCCCTATTGGCAAGTAAACACGAAGATGGGAAACTTGTGTGTGCACACATCTTAGAGATGAAGTCACACATTGATAGGTTAAGGATGATGGGTGTCGATATCTCAGAAATGTTGGCTGTTGACTGGGTTCTTCAGTCACTTCCTGAATCATATAGTGAGTTCATTAGAGAGTACTATATGATGGACCATGACGTGACCCTCATTGATTTGACCTATTTGCTTATAGTTGCTGAATCAGAAATGATTTGGCGTGCTAATCGAGCAAATTTGTCTGGCAAATCAAACTCCCAAACTTCAATGGACATTGAAAAAAGTGACATTGGAAATCCAGAAAAGGTAAATTCTGAGATAGTTCCTTGTGCCATTCCAAAAAAGGTCCATCTGCTTCTACTGCCAAGAGAAGGGGCATTGGAGACGAAGCTGCCCTGTTTACCTGAGAGATCTAAGAGATGGGAGAGTCAAGACGTATGGCTCTACTTCAGGTAATATCCAATAACTAACTCTATAAGTTCCTATTCTTTGATTTTCAATACATGATGTGATAAGATTACATTTTGATGTTTTGTAGGATCGAAGAAAAGAGAGGAAGCTTAAAGGAAGAAGTAAGCTGAATCTGATCGTGAATAAATGGATTTCGATCGCATTGCTTGAAGATCGGATTTTTAAGCTACTACTTTAGAGTTAGAATAGATTGCTTAGAAATTGAAATAACATAGTTTTCATTTGAATTGCATTGTAAGGACAAGTTTTTCCGCAATAAAATGAATTTTGATTTCGTCCTATTTATTTATCCTTGCAATGGCATATGTGAAAATGGATGTTTATGTATTTCTAATTTTAGCAATGTTGAATTGGATGTGATTCTTGATTATGTTATTTGTGAAATGTCGAGGATTTGCCAAATAAAGGAAGATTCTCATCGCCCAAGTTTCAATTGGACAAAAACTTGAAATCATACAACTTGGTTGCGTGATGAATGAGAAACTTCATATTTTGGAAATTAGACTAATTCTTTGGCAAAGTGTCAAGAGAAGGACCAGGAGATCGAGTACACTAGGTTGTGCGTTGATCAAGTCCACCACAAGAGTGATAAAGATATTCGTCATGATTTACTAAAGGTTAGTAAATATGATTATACTTATAAGATTAAGTATAATTCTGAGTTGATTGAAAGAGTTTCAATCAATAGCAGAACGAATAAGAAGAATCAAGTAGGCAGAAAGATAAAAGTTTCTCTATTCTAAGAAGAAGGGAGAGTACCTTTTATTGTGTTTTATGATAAGTCTTAATGATTAAGAACCATATCTCAATTGATCCTCTAAGTGAGTCTTAGTGCAATTGCATGTCTAAAAAGAGGAATCGAGAATTGTAGAAATGGTTAAATCAAGAAGTCAATCATACTTCGTTCCAATATCAAGTCTTAGAGTCAAGATTTTGACATAAGTGAGAAGTCTTAAGTAGGTTTATAACACTCGACAAATGTGGAATTTGGAAAAGTTTTCTTATTCTTGCACATTTGAAATTGGTAAGTTGTGATGTCTTGGATAAGACAAAGACCAACCAGGACCAATTGTGTGAAGTGTTAAACTTGAAAAAAGGCTACACTAACTCTTGAATATTTATTTGTCAAGAAATGTTTCTTGACAAGAGAATCTTATATGTCAAGGAGTCAGTGGGAGTCTTAATGGTCTTGAAAAGTTTCAAGAACAAATCAAGAGTAAACCTACTTGATCATCACTAGCACACGACTTGAGGTTTAAAGCCTATCGTGGATGACATACTCTTTTTCTGTGCCATTCCAATTGAGTTAATTATGCGTGTGAGTTCTATGAGTTCTCATTTGAATGCATAAAGACAAAGCACCTTGATCAATGGAAAGTACATTGATATGAAAGGATGAGTTGCTTGGAAGACATGGTGGGCATTCATGTTACCATGAGGCAAGAAATCAAGATTGAACAAGTTCAGTCCATATGTTTTTGGATTTGTCGCAAACTTTCGTTTTGACAAATTCACATGGATAGGAACACATACATCATAAAATCTAAGTTTCATAAGGTTTTCCTCCTTTATGAAAATGATTGTGAGGAAATGCTTTCACTAAGAGAGATTTTAAGAAGATAGCAATTGTGAAAATTGTATTCTCAAATTCGATTATGATTACGGCATCCCTTTTCATAGTTCGAATTGTGAGATTTGGCAATTGATCTGAACATTTGGGACTTAATAACATAAATTCTGAATTGTTTAGACACACATGTGAGCTATCTAAGGCAAAGGTGTATGAGCTTAAAAAGCTTAGATAAAGGCTTATCAAAGCATTAGGTATTAGAAATATGAACTTAAGGAATTCAATAAGCATTGTTTTCTAGAAGTCCAATTGTTTTCTGAATACATGTCAAAGCTAGTGGGAGCATAAGTGTTATGCTGGTAAGAAAATAATCATCATGTTAGTGGGAGCATGATTATTATGGTAAGTATTGCAAGTTAGCAATATTAATTATAGAAAACAAAGATTCACTTTGCAAAGTTGCAAGGGTTGAAAAGTTGTTTTGCTATAATTAAGGGAGAGAATATTATACTTCGTTTCAAAATTCTAAAGCTTAGATCGAGAAATGTTAATAAATTTAGTCAAGGATACATAGTGCATTCTCAAAATTCGATTATGATTACGGCATCCCTCTTCATAGTTCGAATTGCGGGAACATGGCACATAAAATATTATGGCAGAAGGCTGATAAAGTATCACGTCTTTATATGAGACATTATGCATCGTGTCTAATACGCTTCGGGTATGGGACCGATTGCATATGTTATAATATTTGACCATTCTAAATTTTCCAAATGCCTAGGGCATTAAGAGGGAAAAAGGACTAGAATCGGTTTTGACTAAAATAATTAAACAACTATCAAAGGACGGTCTGAGGTTCACTGAGGATTTGTCGCTTGTGAGTAGTTGGAAGTATAGTACTGGATGGACTATATTGACATTATTATGAATAGATAAGATTCTATTAAGAATAAGTTGTCATATAGCAAATATGGAAATGTTTCCATTAATGGGAGTTGGATATTAAGACTCTATGTAGATTAGAAACTTTTATGCAAAAGGATGTTCAAAGGAATGTACTTTGAGTGAGAGACATCACATCTATAAAATTGTTTTGTAACAATTTCTGATAGAGAACTTAGTAATTTCATTAGCCGGGTCTTGGTGACTTTTGTGCTATGACATTACGAAAGAATCATTGCATAAAGTGTTAGAATCTGACATATTCTAAAAGTGGCAAGAATTTGGTATTCTTATACTAATAATAAAAAAAAAAAAAATTGGGGATTGTGAAATGAGTTTCATTGGGAAAGTTTTTCAATTGATCTATTTCACAGAGTATGGACCATAGGAAACCAAAGTGTGCATGCTTGGAGCATGGGACAATTGTGGTTATAATTCGAGTAATAAGTTGATTGTCTGAAACAGTAAACAATGAATAATGAGTAATCAATATGGTGTTTAAATAAAAGTGTTTTTATTTACGCTCAAAAGTTTTGGGGCCATATAGGATTAATATTATTATTGCGTTTCACTTTGCATGTTTTGACTTCCAGAATAACTAGGTTATTCAAACATCCACAGTCGGTCATACGTTGGAAGTAGGTATGAAGGAAGACTGTCATGAATCTGTCTGTAGATTGTCTAAAGTGTTTAGACATAGCACAAGTTTGCTGCAGAGTTCATGAGTGCTTTGATAAGATTAGAGTATTGGATTAAACCCACGCTCATTTGAATCACTTCATGGTTTTATCACGAGTGATTAGTGAGACGATAACATTGTATATTCTTGAAACCGAGACGTGTGAGTTGTTATTTGCTGGTCGGTTGCACATTGACAATAAGTAAACGTACCAGTAACTTGGTGTTATAAAACTTATTGTTGTGTGTGATTCGATTAGTAGGTGCAAGCAAGCATTTGAGTCGAAGTTTATCCATTCCTTTTACCCAAGGTGGGATAAAAGCGATATCTGTGGGCCCCTCGATGATTTAGTGATGACAAAGGAAAGTGCTCGGCCGGGCCAGGACTGATTTGATTTGTTCAATTAGTCAGTCGTCATAAATCGGAAATCGGGAAACGACACATAGATTGAGAGAATGATTTCAATCCATGTCTCATGTCTATACGATATCTTCTAGAATGGAGGAATATATGATCCCTTATCTAAAGGACACGCGTATCTGATAAGATCAGAGTTGACAGCGGCTTTTGGAAGCTACGATTGCTGATCAGGTTCTGAAGTCATACGCAGAATAGTTATTAGACTTATCCAAGTGGGAGACTGTTGGATTAGTGTCTAAGTCCATAACTATTTTGGTATGTACTTGACCCGATTGTGAGCATGGTCCTTTTGGGTTGCCTTCACACGGGTGACTAGACAGGATGACAATTGAGGAGAGAGGTTGATTAGGGCATAAATATGATTTATTTATTATATTATATGAATAATATATTAATTTGGAATCATATTATTAATTAGTATTTAATCAGAAATTAATCATGAATTAATTTTGGGATTAAAGGAATTAATTAAAAGTACAGGGGCTGTTTTGTAATTATTTGATAGTTGAGACTTTGGGCTATTGGATCACCTTTATTAAGGCTTGAATGAAAATCCTAGAAGGATCTAGGAGTTTTCGTCCAAGGGCTTAAGGAAAGGAGTCCATGGACTTGCTTAGGCCCTAAGCTAAGGGATTAGGGTTTCCACCTTGAAACCCTGGCTAGCCTCAAGTATAAATAGCACCCTAAGGCACTAGAATTCGTCCAAGCCTTGGGAAACCCTAAAAGGGACGAATTTTAGGGCAAGATACCCTTCTCTCCTCTCTCCCATATTTATCCTTTCACCTAGTGTGTTTGTGAGCCATTAGAGGTACTACACTTGTGGTACTTGCTTTCAAGAGCTAAGGAAATTCAAGGAACTAGTTGTTATTACTACATAACAACAAAAGGTATGTATTCTATTCTCCTATGTCAATTTCGAAAATAGTAGATGCATGCTAGGGTTCTTTTGTGTTCATAAAGTTGTATAACTAATAGTGAAAACATAGATCCAACTCTAGGGTTGCATGCACACATAGGATTGTTTGTATAAAACCCATCAATTTTATTAATCCTAAATTACTATCTTTGTAGGATAAGTAACAATCCTAACGTATTTTATCTACCATTCTAAGGTGTCCCTAATGGTAGTCGGATCTCTAAGGTTTTTGTATGTATTACCATGAGCCCCCATAATCGACGATGTTTAACTAATAATTTTCCCCGCGACGACGCTTCATCGGACATCGAATATTGAATAATAAGAAAGTTATCATGTCGGGATTGTAGCTAGCAATCGCAAGTGGGGGTGTCAATCCCCGTATAGATCTATACATATCTTTCTAGCTCTCGCAAGATTAACGATTATATGTACCGTGGAATGCTGAATTTAATCAAGGCCTTTGGATGAATATTATCAGCTCACTAACACATTAACCTTAGGTATTTATCTTTTATCTTTTATCTTTTATCCTTCCTAGGGATTTCCTATAACTATCACAATATAAATCTTTTATCTTATATTTTATAATTATAACTTTTGATCTCATAATTATTTTGTATATATAAGTATTTGTATATATATATATATATATATATATATATATATATATATATATATATATATATATATATATATATATACCCTAATTATGGTTATTTGAAAACAGGATATTTGGGCAGAGTAACAATTAGGTACGGTGTATATCCCTATATTTGACCAACATAACTTCTAGGTACTATGTTATCCTAGGGATTTGGCCATTATAACATCTAGGTATTATCTCTTCCTAGACTATCGGGCATCATATCTCTTAGGCATAATATCATAGCTTACAACTAGGCATAGTATTTATAGCTATTTTATCCTAAGTCTTTAAGCTTTATAAAATGATTTGATATTTATAGACATAAATATACTTCGATAAAACCATTTGATAAGCATGTATTCCCCCCGTAAAACATTTAAAATAGTAAAATAGGGGCTGTGAACTCACTCTAGTAGCGTATTCCGAAGCATCCAATCCATTGCACCCGAAGCTTCGCGTCATTAGGAGGATATCCAAAACAGCTTGAGAGGTATAGAGAGGGTTTTGGGAGAGTGTTTGGGAAGAGAAAATCAAAAAGTGAACACCTTTATTTATAGTGGTTGTGCATCTGGCGCATGTCATGAACGACGTGCACTCGCTTCATGGCTCCATCCAAAGCTTGCCACGTGTGTCACTTCTAATGGTCCATTCCACCCTAATCTTCGACGAATCTGGGTGTCAGGTGTGCGCGACGGGCATGGCACGCACTTGGTGTGCACCCTTAAATCTTTTATAAAAATTCATATCTTCTGTATATGATTCTTGTTTCTTACCCTCTTTATATATTTATGTAGCTCTCTATTAGTACTACGACTTTCCTTAAGGTCGCGTTGCCAAATTTTGAATTTCATTTTTAACCCACATTTTATATTTTTCTAAAAACCGTATATATTTCATACGAACTCCGTTTTTGACCTTTTTCCTTTCAAAGTCCTTATCTCTCAGAGTACTATGAATTTCCTTTTAGTGACGTCAGCCAAAACTCAACCGATTTCTTTATGCTATTTTGACGTTAAGAGCGTTATTAACGCGACTGGTTTTTATCTTTTTATAAAATCATAACTCTTCCGATCAGAATCAGCTTTTTGAAAAGCTTATATCCTTGGGATCAATTTATTGTGTACTTTCAAATACACTAACCGCCATATAATTTTTTGGTCGCTCATTTTTACCCTATTATTATCATTTAACTTATCATATTTTCCTTCGATATGAAAAGTTATATCCTTATCATCGGTTGATGTTAATCTCTAGTGACAATTGGTGACGGAAAATTCTCAATTGTTACATGGGAGATTGTTGAATCTATATTTTGAAGAATCATTTTAGAATAATGTTGCCAATAACATATGGTCATATAGGGTCACATCTGTAGAAAGTTGTCACTTATTGAATATTTATTAGTAATCTAATTATTAATAAATAAATTCAACTCTTGTAATTAATGAGAAAATAACTATTACTTTATGAAATAATATTTTCTAAGAGATAAAATCAACTACTAATTCATAATATATGATTTAAATGTTGAGTATATTGTTTTGGACTTGTTTTTATCCATTTATATAAGGTTGGTCTATATAAATAACACATGTACGTACTAGTTAATGTGAAGGAGTGAAATACACGCCAAGGTTTAAATGAACTACTAATTCATAATATGTGATTTAAATGTTGGGTACATTGTTTTTGGACCTGTTGTTATCCACTTATATAAGGTTGGTTTATATAATACAACATATGATCCTATAGGGTCATATCTTTAGAAAGTTATCACTTATTAAATATTTATTAGTAATTTAATTATTAATAAATAAATTAAACTCTTGTAATTAATGAGAAAATAGTTATTATTTTATAAAAATAATATTTTCTAAGAGAGAAAATCAACTACTAATTCATACTATATGATTTAAATGTTGAGTACATTGTTTTGGACTTGTTGTTATCCATTTATACAAGGTTTGTTTATATAAATATAACATATACATATTAGTTAATGTACAGCTCAGATTCACAGTGTGAATAATAGTAAGTCAAATTCATATTATGAATCTTAGAAAATGAATTATATACAGTTCAGATTCACGTTGTGAATAAATTTACTTGCGAATTTTACAAAACTAATTTTAAAAATAACTCACCTCGTTTTGTTGTTTTTTTTTATATTTAGGTTTATTTTTTATCAAAAAATAAAATAAATATATCAAAATTCATAACTTTTTGTACTCTTTAAATAGACATATTGATGTATAAAAACCAAAAAAAAAAAAAAAAAAAAAAAACAAATTAAAATTTTTATCTCAGATTCACATTGTAAATGCTGAAAACTGAATTATATTCATTTCAGATTCACAGTATGAATAATAGTACGTCAAATTCACATTGTGAATTATGAAAACTAAATTATATACAGTTCATATTCATAATGAAAATAAATTCACTTGTGAATTTTACAAAACTAATTTATGATTAATCAAAACGTTAAAATATTATAAAATTACAAGGAAATATACTTCAATTCACATGTAAATTTCACTAAATTAGTTTGTGAATGATCAGAGAGTTGAAATAGCAAGTCAGATTCACATTGTGAATGTTAAAAAGTAAACTATTTATAGTTCAAATTCACAATGTAAATCCAACCAGATCATGGTGAAAAAGAAATTATATCGATATTGATCTTTACTTATAAAAGCCAAAAAATTAAGAATTTGGTATATTTTGGTTTTTTTTGGATAAAAATAGGGAAATCTCCTGTAAAATCCCAAAATTTTGGCTTAGTTTATGTTTTAGCCCCAAATTATTATTTTTTTACAAAAACCTTCTAAGCACCGGCAAAATGTTGCATTTTGACCCTTTTTGACAAGTTAGAACCGGAAACTAATTAGTTTGGGACTATTTTGTAAACTAACCCACAATATTAGAACTATTTTGTAAACTAACCCACAATATTAGAACAAAAACGATAGTGTATTAAATAATGTTTTACAAAATTTAGTAAAAAAATATAAGAATATATTATGATTTTTTTTTGTATTTATATAAACAACTTCAACGACTATTATTGTAATAAATCTTTATTTATAAATTTGTCAAAAATATCATGTTTGTATCGTCGAACGTTTTTTTTTTAAGTTTTGTAATTTATTTTTTCAAATTTTTTATCATTAATAAAGTTGGAAAAAATATAAATTAAAAAAAACTGAAAAAAAAATATAGATATATATGTTTTTTTAGTCTAGAAGATGTCTGAAGATATTAGAAGACTCTGGTCCACATCTACGCCAAGAAGAGGGCGCGCAGACATTTTTAGGTTTACAGTCTTCAAAAAAACAAACAGTCTGCGAAAGCTAATGTCTGCGCGTGGTCTGCGCGGCGCAGACAGAAGAGGTCACGCAGATCTGCAGACAAAAAACAAACACCACCTTATACTCTATGAACAAAGAAATGAACAGTGACATTCTAAATTTAGAGTGTAAATTATAAAATCTCTCACACTCTATTTTTAGAGTGTAAAATAGAATTTAGAATGGTTGGAGATGCTCTACGAAAATCATTATTATTTTTTTAACGGTTGGTTAGTGGTTAGAAGTTATTATCCCTAAGTTAGTAAAATTCGCTAATGCTCGGATTAGAATATGAGACCTCCGATCTAAAAGGCAAAACCTCTACCAAGTGGGTTAGTCTCATATTATCAATATCATCAGTATTTATCTATATCAAAAAATTTAATCTATTCAAATCTCTACAAAATAGATATAGAATGATAATCAATTCCAAAAAAGATGAATCGATTTTCATAGTAGAAGCAGTTGTATCATCTGGATTGATTTCATATTTGTGATTCAATTCAGTAGAAGCAGTTGTATCATCTTGATTGATTTCATATTTGTGATTCAAATTTGATACGATGCTCATCGTTTAGGACTTCTGATTGCAAATTTGAATCTAATCACATTAAATGTATAATTTTTTTCCTAATATGTTTTCTCTCTTCTATATTGTGTCCGGGTGTGATTTACTTGCATACTAGGTGTGAGACCCGTGTACTACACATATTTATTAAAAATAAAAGTTGGTGTATTACAAGGATTTATTAAAAATAATGGATTTTTCAGATTAAATTCAGAATTAGATTGAAAACGTATATGTCGAAAATTAGATTAAAATTGGAAATAAATTCAAAGCAATGATGATCATGACGACCATTAGGTATATAATAATAACCATAGTTAATACAAAAATATGTTGGTTATGTCGCAAAATTGTAGCATAATAAATATAAAAGAAAAATCAAATAAATTGCACTATAGAAAAAGTAATATTGTTTAATGGACTTGTAATACTAAAATTGGAACTAGATTGGAAACTTGTATGTTGATATCCACTTGATATATTTGAATTCATATTTTCTTTGTTACCAACAACATACAATATTTAATAGTAACAATAATTAATAAATAAATGTATTGGTTATGCGACATAAAAAGTGATATGAATACGATATAAATTAATATTTTTATATAATACTTTAAATATAAAAAATAAGGACAATCAAACTAAATTGACTTGTAGATAAACAAATACCAATTGACATAGTGAATATAACATTGAATTTTCTTTTATTCAAATATAATTTTTTATATTTACGTTTGTCTTTAGGGTCGTTTGAATACATGTCGTATTTGTATCTTTAAAAGAATAATAATTCATGTAATAAAACTATCATGAAAAAAATGTTATAAAATTTTAAAAGTTCGATTAGTACTATGAATATATTATAAATTTAAACGTATAGCTATATAAAAATAAAATCAATATATCAAAATGTGTTTTTTAAATGACTTAAGCCTAAACTGCAAATTCACATTTTTTTTTCTTTATTTGTAATTGGATTACATCTATAAAATATAACTAGGATATACAACCTAATTGTCATATAACATATAAAAATAAATATTATAGATAGATAAAATACTTAGCAAAAATAGTCTTACAATAATAGGTAAGTGAAAAAAAATTTACTCATGTCTACATCATCTCAAAGTTTAACAAAATTAAATGCGAGCTAGAGAAAATTTAAAATCCTAGAACTCACCACTAAAATTATTATATATCTACTTTGACAATAATGTTTTATTACATTTCATTATTTTAATTCATGTAACAAAAAAAGCTCATAATAAACATTTTTAGTGTTAGAAAAACACAAACTATTACTATTATATTCATTTTATGGAGAAAAATATATTTACCTTAAATAATAAAAGTTTCAATAATAGTGTTGATTTACATATTTAATACAATGAATACTTTAAATATATAATAGAGGTATTTTAATTAATGGAATTGATTAATTTTTTATTAATAAAAAATAAAAATAGCGACACATGGAATTTAAATAATTTAAAAATCTCACATAATGATATGTGACAAAAATCTAGAAGAAATAACATGTGGCAAAATGATTTTTATTTATGAGGGTAGATAATTGATTCTTTCTAACCAACTTTTGATCCAAAGTTTTACTTCCTTGGAGGTGTTCCATAAATTCCACGGTAAATTCCTCTCTGATTTTGATGAATGATATATATATATATATATATATATATATATATATATATATATATATATATATATATATATATATATATCAGCCCAAGTTTGTCCATGAAGTGCATCCCTGTGGAATATCTCTTATTCAATCTTGCTATACGTCCAAGCTCGGTAGTTGGAAGCAGAACTGAGACTGGATGTGACTGAAGGAAAAGGGAGATAGGTGTGATAGGAGGGCACGGTTAAACAGGTAAGCGAAGGCTCTCTCTCTCGCTCTGTGGTCTTGTGTGAACTCCTTTCCGCCCATTATTGATCTTCACTCTAAGTGAGCAGGTCAAAGCAGTTGAGGTGATAGCAATAGTAAGCAGGGAAGCAGAAGCAAAAGGTCTTCAAAGAACTTTTGTGTAATAAAGCTTCTTGGTCTCATTTCATTGGTCTCTAAGGCAAAGTCTCGCTTAATCGTTCATCGATCTTTTTCTGTAAGGCCGCCCGTTTTCATTTCGTGGAAGTCCCCGGCAGAGGAAAGGGCTGTAGGTGATGGCGCGTTCTGCTTCTTATCTAGAGAGGGGCGCTGAAATCCTTTCTATGGGCTCGTGCGTGGCAGCTGGTATAGATGAATAAAGGCGGACCGAACGGGACTATATTAATATAATAGGCGGCAAAGCGGAATAGAAAAGCACGGACGAGCCACATGCAGGGAAACTTGCACGTGTGGTTCTGGCCGGGGACCCCGGTATACTGTACTAATATGTGTAGGTCCCCGTAATTCGAGTGAGATTGTCATGGCGCAAAAGCAGATATGGTCCGGTATTCCCTTGTTCCCTGTATTGGTTATGTTCTTTATTTCTTGTCTAGCAGAAACTAATCGAGCTCCGTTTGATCTCCCAGAAGCGGAAGCTGAATCAGTTGCAGGCTATAATGTAGAATATGCGCGGGATGCGATCCTTAATAGTTCACTGTTGGCGGAAGCCAATGTCCCGGGGACTCATTCTGACTGAAACAAGGGGCGGGTCTTTACCAACTTTTCAATCTGTTATTTTAGGGAAGCCAAAAAACGTGAGCGCCTAGCGCGAGCCTGAAAAGGCCCTTTACTAAAAACATAGAAGGTAAGGCCGGCTTTCGAGCTGTAGCTTTACAACCATAGGGCTTAGATAGGCCCTGAATTCTTATTATATTAGTAAGATAGGTTGCTTGAGCGCATTTTTACCCTTTCTATTAGTAAGGTTGTCGTATCGATCAAGGCTAAACTTGAGTTTGATTGCAGGGCGCGCGTTAGCGCTTTACTAATAAGATAGAAGGGGCTTTTCTTGTTTAGTAAAGTCTCGCTTTTTTATAGGAGTTGTTGCCTAGCCTTGGTCACTGAACTCGGTCACTGAAAGACCTTTCGAGTCGAACTATAGTGGATAAAATAGCTGCTTATTCTTCTTAAACGGATCCATCTTCTTTCGCTCCTAAATCAAGAAAAAAGCTTTTGTCGGCTCTGAGGCTGAGGAAAGCCGCTGACCAAAACCTAGCGTTCGCACCCCTTTCGAAGCGGAATAAAGGGAAAAGTGAGTTGCAAGTCGAGAAAGAGAGAGAGAACTGCCTAAAAGGAGAAGTAAAAAAAGGAGTCCTCGTAAAGCCTAAGGTAAGGAAGGCTGTTCACCAGGTAAGGCCTCCCATCCGGTCGAGAAGAAAGGGATTCCTTTGAAAGAAAGGGGAGTATACGAAGCGAAAAGGGAAGGTGGGAGGGGGTAAGGTAAAGTTGAGATAGGATCGTAAACCGCCACCCTTCCGCATCCGGTTGAGCCGATTGATCGAATGGCCTCATCAACAATAAGGTGGACTTCAATTGACGCGATAAGGTGTTAGAAGCACCCTGACGGGCCAGGGTATGCCGATGGTTGGAGGGCTACTTAACATCATTCTCTAATAAATCAGCCCCATGAGATCATCCCGTTGCACCCCTCACGCAACGTTAGAGGGTTGGGTCCCCTCCCAAGTCAAGTTATAAGGTAAGCGCTGTGCTAAGTTTAGAAGTCCGTCTATGTCGATTCAGTTGCAGTTATTCGCCTTTCTTGCGAGCCAGAAGTTTGAGTTGTTTTCCTTTCATTCACCCTCTCCCGCTATCCTAAGCCTTTCTTTCGTCCTGCCATTCTTTCTGCTAGCTATCTAGTAGGAGAAAAAAGAGAAGCCCCTCCTGTTGGCGTGCTATAAAATTGAATTTGAGTGGTATATATATATATATATATATATATATATATATATATATATATATATATATATATATATATATATATATTGATTTAGTCCCATTATTGTTTTTCTTGAAAAAAATATTATATATTATAGAAGAAAAAATAAACAAAGAGTGAGATAGACATTATCTTTAATTAATCAATTGATCACATAAGTGGTCTTTTGGTGTAGTGGGACTTTTCTTATACTAAAACATGACCATTGTGTTCAAATTATGCTCTTAACAGCATAAGCATTTAACACTTGTATGTGTATCGTACGATCATAAAGGTTTATGTTCCAAAGACAAAGACATACATGGAAGCTCAATAGGATGGTCATATAGCAAATAAAGTGCCTAGGTTTGGAGCTTAAATTCATATACTTCTAAATTGTTGGGTGTGAGAAAATTGTTCTTAATCATTTGGCCATTTGGGTATGAAGTTATAAATATAGAATTTGTTTCAACTTTAAGTTCAATGTGTGAATATTCTATGAAGGATATGTGACAACATATGTTGTTGGGTTTAGTTTTTATGTCAAACATGTGACAAATTGTTTCTTTAGTTTTTCTTTTGATATGGGTGCAGATAATGAACATTATTCTATGATTATTTGATAATTCAATTTTTTTTTTTTTAAAACATTTATTATAATACAATTATAATTTAGAAGAAGTTAAATTATATACATCTTACATGTTACTGAGATACTTTTGTCATCGTCAAATAATTTCATTTCATTCGGTATTTACTTTCTAACTACCAAACAAAAGGATTAATAATTTATTTTATTCTAGCATAGTAACCAAATATGCTAATGAAATTGTAATAATCTATTCCATTACCCCGTGCATTACATAAGCTTGCCTAACCTTCAACCCCATTTTAACATCCCCGAATGAACTGGATAGCAAATTACCATCCTACCCTTCAACCCTCATTTTACATAATTGTTTTACTTTTTTATTTCAAGATTTACTTTTTCGTTTTCAACAACATATGGTCTGCCTTCTTCGTCATCAAAAACCTCAGCCATGGTATATAACCACCTTGAATCCAAATTTGGCTACAAGAAAAGCATTTACAAATCTTCGTGCCCAGAAAAATTAAACAACATTATGTTGCACATGAGTTAGGAGTAACGCACTATAGTTGAAGCATGTTACAAATCTTCAAAAATAACATCAATTACCTTATACGTTTACAAAACTTGCAACACAAGGCACGTTTGAGTTGATTATAGAGAAACCTGAAGTTTTCAACGTGTTTTCTTTCTTTTATCTTTATAATTATTTGCTTCCTTAGTTGTAGTTGTTTGACTGTTTAAAATAACTTGGCCAATAGTAGTAGTTGTTTTTTAGGAATTTGTAAATCATAGAAATATTTCACGTTAATTATTTTATCAATATTCAGTTTTTCTTTCGGTTGTATTTAAAATCCTTATTAGTTCAATATAAAGTAGACATCACACTACAAATTTCTATCTCTTGTTTTTTTTTTTCATTTTCTTCAAAACTCCCAACACAAGTAATTTGAAAGTACCTTCCATTTTCATACATTTAACCCATTAAAAAACTATACAAAAAGTTGAAACTATGCAAATTATCATTGATAAGATGCAACACATTAAAAAAAAACTACTTGGTTTTAGAGATGCTTTCAGCCATTCTTCCAACAGTCTCTTGAATATGAGAAAAGTGAGTCAAAAACTCGCCATCAACATCCGAAAAATCAAACCGATTTTCTTGCAATAACATAATCCCATTCGCAAAAACCCTCAACCCATCTTTCAATTTTGCAACTCCATCATCAATCTTTCTTCTCTTACACATTTCATCATCATCATCTATCTCCGTTTTATCAACAATCACCATCTTTTTCTCCACCATTTTTCTTAGCATTAACCCTTCTTTAACCAGAAGGGGAAGTTCGTTTTTACCATGGTTAGGTTTAACATAAACTCCCGTTTCCTTTTCATAGGAAACTGTAAACTCGGACATAAACCTTTCTCCATTTGCCTCAACTCCCGACTCCAAATCAAACGAAAGTGCAGCATCTTGTGGCACAAATCTCCATAACTCATCACAATTAGTACGTGCAGAAAAATACCCAAATGCTGTAATTGCTAAATGGGATAAAGCCCAATGTCGTTCTTTTAAAAGCATGTGAAATAATTTCCATGAAGATGAAAACTTTGGGTTAGTGTCTGTTACTTCATATTCTATGTGACCAAATCCCGAGATAAAAGCAGCTAAATTTGCTTTGCATTTTGACAACTTGTTAGATGAATCAGAATCTGAAGTGAAGAGAGTCTGAACGTTTACAATAAGTGTTCCCATTTCTTCAGATGTGTAAAGATGCTTCATGGTGGAAATTATGGCTAAAGTTTCATTCAGAAGGTTTTGGTATTTGGAGTTGTGAGTGGTGTTTTTGTATTTTTGAATGATGGAAATTAATAGGTTTATTGTTTTCATTTCTGTGTCTGATATGCTCACTTGCCTACACAACACAAGAAGAATATCAAATGTGGTAAAATTACAACTTTGGTTCGGTTCAAATTTTGAATTTGTCCCAAATGGCATCCTCAAGTTTGCATTTTGTTGCAGATATGGTCCATGTACTTGACTTAAAATCACAAATTTAGTCAAAATTTTGAAGTCATTAAGGACTAAATTTGCAACAAAATGCAAACTTAAGGATGACAATGAGACAGATTCAAAATCTGGACTGAACTGGTGCTTTTAGGTAATATACAAGGACCAAATTTGTAATTTACTCTAATAGAGTAAATTTGTAATAGAAAATAAAAATTAAAGATAATACAAGCTCATTAAAACCCACATAAAAAAAGAGTAAATTACAAATTTGGTCCTTGTATTCTACCTAAAATCACAAGTTCATTCAAATTTTGAATTTGTCCCAAATGGCATCCTCAAATTTGCATTTTGTTACAGATATGGTCCATGTAGTTTACTTGAAGTCACAATTTTTGTCCAAATTTTGAAGTCAAACAGGACCATATATGCAAAAAAAATGTAAAGTTAAGGATAACAATGGGACAATTTCGAAATCTGGACTGAACTAGTGCTTTTAGGTAAAATACAAGGACCAAATTTGCAATTTACTCTAATAGAGAATCTAATGTTACTTACAGAGATTGCACAGCAGCAGACATTGCAAAAACCGGTGCACCAAAAATTCCAATTCCACATTTCCTCGATTCATCTTCAAATCCATCAAGAAACTGAAAATATTCCATCACTATTTTTTGTTTAGCAACACTTTTGACCTTATTTGAAAGCAAATTCAAAGGGAATCCTTCCATGAGCAATGCTGTAAACATAACAGAAGATAATCTGGAAACATCACCATTAACAATGAAGTTGAAAACTCTATCACCCATGGATTCTGAACCATGTCTAACAATCCTGCAAATTGATTTTGAAAGTTTATGAAGAACACTATCATGATTTAAAACTGATTCCCAAGAAGCTGTTGTCTTCAATAACATGCAGAGTTTATCAATAATCTCATTTCCCAATTCTGCTTCAGAATGTCGAAGCATGAAGCACCAAAGTTCCATAACAATCTCCCAACAAAGATGGTGTGGATGGAGTAAGTTTTCAAGCAAAAAAGAGTTGAAGAAAAATTCTTCCCAAATTGAAGTTGAAGAAACCACAAGCATGAAGGTTTTCATTGCATGTATGATTGAACAATACATATTTTGATCAGAACCATGGAATAGAGGTAGTTGTAATGCAAGAACAGAGGAATAAACATCTTCATCTGTTAAGATATTCAAAACCCAATCCATCTTTTTTGCAATTTCAAGCTTCACATCATCTTCCACATCAGGAGCACTTTTCAGAAGACTAATAAATAAAACAACTTGACCAATTAACAACGGTTTTGACCCAAAAGTCAAAGAGAAGATGGAGTCCATTGTGGTTGATTGATCTCCTGAGACAAAACTTGATGTGTTGATGTCACAAAATAGGAAATCAAGAATTTGGTGTTTATGTTCTTGTTTCAGTTGAGATGAATTTAGTAAGGAATTGAGGAGATGAATTGATGTGGGCTCAAGAAGTTCTCCCAAGGCTTCACTTGCGGATTTGAGGAACTCTTCTTTACATAAAAAGATCTTGAAGGTTAAGATTGTAATTATGCAAAGTGTTATATCTTTGAAGATCAAAAATGCTTGAGATGGGTAGTGGGAGATTATTCTTGCAGCATTAATCAAGTAAAATTTAGCTGGAATGAATATTCTTTTAGCTTCAGACATAGAAACAGGTTCCATTAAAGAAGACCATGTTTGAGCTGCATGAGTTAAAGATCCTTTGGTTAATGAAATAAGAGACAAAATAATGTCTGATATGTTCATCTTCAGTTCTAGTGTCCCTTTGCATAGCTGAAGTAAAGTAACAACTCCTTTCCATGATATATTTAGTACAGTGACTAGATTTCCACCTGCATTTGCAGCAACAACACCCAAATCTACCAAATTTTGGATAATGGATTCTGTTATGTTGATGATGTGATTCATTTGGTCTGATTCTTTGTCATCATGATTTGAATTTGAATTGTTGCAATATGATTTGCATAGAGATATAAGAGCATCAAGGACCACTTGTGATGCCTTTAGTACTTCTGAACCATGTGTTTGGATTCTCTGTTACAGTGAGAGATGAAAACTTATCATGTAATCTAAATGATGTTATAATCATTGAAATACAAAGATGGAATCTTGATATTTGCAAACAATTGTGAGATTGGAATGAAATTCAATTCCAATTCTAGCCAAATCCCACAGAATCCATGAACCAAACATGCTCCAAGGATCTTTAGTTAAAGTGAAGGATCTTAATATAATGAATGAACAATTAAAAATGGGGAAGTAAAAAGTAGTCACCTTAACCTCTAATATTGAGTCTTTTGTCAGATTTAAGATTTCCAAAATGGATGTTTGAATCATGGCCATTATATCCTTTCCTGTTGAAACAGGATGTCTTGCCAAAGTTGATAAAACAGCAGCTGAGTGGCATAACATATCCAAGAGCACCTGAAACCAAAAGTCATTTCTTCATGAAACTCTTTATAGTATTTTACTAACAAAAAAGATGATAGTGGTTGATTTAATAAAGTTACCTGGAAAAAGAAACCATAATGTTCTTCTTCTTGAGAATCATCAGTGGACATAAGTGTCATTTTCATGTGTTTTCTACACCATATGGTTGCCTTGTATAAATTCGAGAAGCAACTTAGTCTAGAGTGTAAACTGATCAAATGGTCTAAAAGTTGAGTACAGAAGTGAAGGAAAATGTACCTTGGTTCCTAAAGCAAGCAATTGACTGAGGCATTTGGAGGTATCTGATTCTAGATAAGTTGTAGCCACTTTCAAAATGGTTTTGTTTAACGTGCACTGAGATACATCCAGACATGTGAAGTCTTCCCAGAATGTCTAGACCAAAAAGTTAAGGTGACAATGTAGAAAGACAGAGCAATTATTTGTCACCAAATGCATGAACAGAAAAAATTCAAACAAATCAAACCAACAATTTAATGAGAATGATACTGTTAGACATTCCAAGATAGAAACTCGTTCATTTTCATCAGTAACATCTAACTCCCCAAGTTCAGAAATTAGTTGAGTTCGGCTCTCAACCACCTGTAGAAGTAAAACCCCAATTTAAAAGTAAGAACACAAAGATAAAGCTGCTATTGCATTACAGAGAATACCACAACAAAAACAACGAAACCCTAAATCCCATAGGAATGAGGTAAGGGGGAGGGTAGATATGGCACCAAAACCTTCAAATCAACTAAAACCATGGTGGGAAATTTTGTGTAACCCTCAACATTTCACTTATAAGGGGACTCACAGTTCACATCATAACTGATGCGAGGCAAATGGCTAATTCCAAGCTATGAATAATTACAGGAACTCTGATAAAGCGGATTCCTAATTCTAAATGATATTCCAGCATCAATACAATTGACCTCGCTAGCTTGTGATTAGCGGTTCTTATCCAACACATCAGGTTTTAATCAGAAATTACCGAAATGAATTGACAGACTTCCTATTCTCTATCAAGTTGTATTTAGGCGCAACCAAATCATTATATAAATTGAGTGACAAAACCTGACCAAACAATGGACTTAGAGGTTAGGGTGAAATGAACTTGGAAATTAGCAATTAAAGGTGAAAGAAACTTACATCTGAAGCTTTAATGGCATCAAGTAAGCTCTGAATCTCGTTTCCAGACGGCTTTCTCTTCATTGTCGCTTTCTCCATCTGCTCTTGCTCGCTGTGTATTTATTTTCCCGCCTCCAATATTTTGTTGGAGCCAAGCGAAAGAACTTACAATTCTGTAACACGAAATTTGATTGTGTTGTTTTTGCTGTTTTTCCCTTGCGCTTTTGATTATTGCAGTTATGCCCAAGGATAAAAACTATACCACATTCAAAGCATTGCACTACAAGGTCTGCATACTAGACCCCTTCAACAACATATTTTTATCCCACTTACGACAATCAAATCAAAATATCTTTAAAATGTATTTGAAGGTATGAGCGGTATCTAATTTATAACTTTATAAGAAAGTTTAAGAAAATCTCCAAAAATAGTTATAACTTTATAAGAAAGTTTAAGAAAATCTCCAAAAATAGTTTGGAAATTTTTTTAATAAAGTTATAAATTTATTTTTTTTAAAAGAAAAATCACAACTATTTAACTTTTTAAATAGAAAAGGGATATATACACTAATGTTCCAATATTTTCATCGATTTGACAAGAAAGTCTTAAACTTTATTTTTTTTACAGTAAAGTCCAAATTACCGGCAGTTGTTGACACTTTTACCCTTTTTTTCCGGTTAGCCGGTAATTAGGACTTTTTTGTCAAAAAAATAAAGTTTAGGACTTTCTTGTCAAATCGTTTAGGACTTTACTGTCAAAAAAATAAAGTTTAAGACATTTTTGTCAAATCGTTGAAAATATTGGGACTTTAGTTAGGACAGATTATACAAACATAAACAACACATGCCTAGTCAAAAAAGTATGAATGTGGAGAAGGGAAAGAATGGCAATTTCGTTTTTTTTGCTGTTTCTTATTTCTCCATTTTTGGGACTACAAAAAGCGAACACAATCCTAGTTCTTTCTTTCTTTCTTGATTATCTCCTTTTTTTTTCAAAATCAATTTGTTGAGATTAAAAAAACGATTTAACAAGAAGCAAACGTTAAGTATTTCAATAGGATCGAGCTGACTAGAGAATGTTTCAATAACTCTTATGCTTAAAGAGTATCATACCATTAAATTTCTAACCAAAAAAGGGATATATACACTAAAATCCCAATATTTTCAACGATTTGACAAGAAAGTCCTAAACTTTATTTTTTTTTGCAGTAAAGTCCTAATTGACGATTTGACACGAAAGTCCTAAACTTTTTTTTGACAAAAAAGTCCTAATTACCGGCTAACCGGATAAAAAGGGTAAAAGTGTCAAAAATTGTCGGTAATTTGGACTTTACTGTCAAAAAAATAAAGTTTAGGACTTTCTTGTCAAATCGATGAAAATATTGGGACTTTAGTGTATATATCCCAATAGAAAAGCCCAAGAAATCGGCTAATTTATTTATTTTAGCTCTTTTGACCTGTTCAGCAGATCATGAGACCAAATCGTTAATTTTTTCAAAATATTTAGAGTTTTCTTCAGATTTCGTCAAAATTTATATATATTGTATAAATACATTTTTTTACGTATTTGTATTTATTTTCACATATTTATGTATTTTTTTTTAAAGTTTTTATATGTATATGTTTATGTGTTTTTATGTGTTATTTTTTACGTATTTTTTAAGTATTTTACGTATTTTTATGTGTTATTTTTTATGTATTACATATTTATATGTATTTTTACATATGTATGTATTTTTAAGTTTTTTATATATATGCTTATGTATTTTTATGTTTTTTAAGTGTATAAACGTATTTTTTTACGTATTTATATGTATTTTTAAGTATTTCACGTATTTTTTATGTATTTTATGTCTTTTTATATATTACATATTTATATGTATTTTTAAGTATTTATGTATTTTATGCGTTTTAAAGTTTTTTTTAACAAAGCCAATTTGGCTTTGTTAAAGATATTTATTTCAACCAGTACTTGGTCTATTTCTCCAGGAGTTGGGTCATACAGTTAGGGAGAAAAAGAAAATTGTTGTTGTTGAGCATTTTCAAGTTATTGGGTTGTTTGTTGGTAGTTGTGGGTTTCCGAGTGGTCTCTCGAGTTCTCTATATAAGATGCCTTGATTTCGATATGGTTAGAGGAGTTTATGGGATATGTTGGTGTTGTTTCAGAAATCCTAACCGAGACAGATTTAGAGGACGAAATCCAGTTTAAGTGGGGAAGAGTTGTAATATCATGTTTTGAGAAGTTTCTTATTTCAGGATTATGTACAATAAATGGATCAAATAAAGGCATTGGGCTTCAAGGGAATAGCGTTTAGACCCTAGTGGATGTTGATAATATTTGTTATGCGATCCAAGCCCTTGGTTTGTGTTTTGGAATCAAAGGGTAAAACGGGAAAAGTGATGTTTCAGACTTCTTTTTTGGAATAAGGATTTTAGTTCGGTATGTTTTAAGTTAAAAGTAATTAGATATGATTGTAGGGCTCTTCAATACCTTTTCGTGCATATAAAGAACGCCGAAAAAGTAGTTGGAACGAAGAAGTTATGATTGTTTGAAGTTAAGCTGGAGAGTCTGGTAGTACGCTAGGCGTACACCAGGAGTAAGTTGGGCGTACTAGGCTGAGGAGTCGCGTGCTTAGGACATTACGTTGGGCGTAATTTTAGGTATGTTGGGCGTACCGCCGCAGAGTGAAAACCTTATTTTTGTGGTTTTGAGCCCTATTTAAGGACTTTAACCCATTGGGGTCCTTCCTAACATCACCCTCCACCCTCTTGAGCCTCCAACTCAAGACCTTAGCCCCTATAACAAACCTTTAGCCTTTCTATGTGTTTTGAGTGCATTTTGAATGAAAATAGAAGTTAAAGCTTGTTGATTGTTGAAGCTCAAGCTTGTGGATCCAGAGCCTACATTACTTTTCTCAACTCCAGAAGGTATAAAGCTTGAATCTTGATGATGTATTTGTTAGATCTAGCTAGTCTTGGGTGTTATGAGCTTTTTGGTCACTTTAGTGCATAAAGTTTAGATCTTAAAAGTTTGTAACCTTGTTATGGACAAATTTGGAAACTTTATCCATCTAAACATCATGTTGATTCAGATCTGAAGGTTGGAGACTCGAACATGACGGATTAAATTGAGAAAGATGCATTTTTGGTCCCTTTGATACTTAAAGACTAGATCTTGGTTGTTTGGACCATTCTAATGGATAAAGTTGGAAACCTTATCCATTATGGAGTTATTAGGAACCATAAAAATGTGATCTTGGTCCTTCTATCTCTTCCATGCAATAATTATGATGTCTTAATGTATTAATAAGTTAGGGTGTTAGCTTTTGGACATTTTCTAGCCATGGAAAGACATAAAGGTAGAAACTTTATGACTTAAGTCGATGTTTTGAGTCTAAATATGAGTTTGGATGGAAAGGCCTTGAGGAATAAGCACTTAATGAGAAGTAGGGTGTCCAGACGTAGTACGTTGGGCGTACCAAGGGGTACGTTGTGCATACCTGGTCAAGGTCCTGTGTTTTGGTCAATGATGCACTACACCGGGCGTAGTTAATGAGTACGCTTAGCGTACTCAGTTAGTTTGACTTCTTTGACTTTTTGACTTTGACCTTTGACTAAGGGTTGACCAAGTTTGACTTAAGGGCATTTTGGGTATTTTGAGTTGTAGTTTGAGTTATGGTCACTGTTTGTGTTTAGGTGACTTGTAGAGTTGGCATTTGGAGCAACGTTCTTTTCTGATATCTTTTCAGACTATAAGGTGAGTCTCCTCACTGTACTCGTGGGTTGAAGGCACTAATGTCGGCCCACTAGATTATGTGTGTAGGATTATAGTTGTCTTTGTAACACTTATTGTTATGCATGTATGTGCTTGTTATCTTTGTGACTATTGTTGATATGATCGTATGCTTAGCTGTAAGGGGTGAAATAGACCTGATACCGGTTGAAAGAGACCGAATGGGGTGAAATAGACCCAATATTGGTTGAAAGAGACCGAAGGGGGTGAAATAGACCCAATACTGGTTGAAAGAGACTGAAGGGGGTGAAATAGACTCAATACCGGTTGAAAGAGATCGACGGGGGTGAAATAGACCCAATTATGTTTTGACTGTTATGTTTGTATGGTATGGGGTATTTTAGGGAACTCACTAAGCTTTGTCCTTACGGCTTTATGTTTATGGGTTTAGGTACTTCTGTTTTCAAATGAAGGGTTGGCTTGATCGCACTGCTTCCCCTGGAGATTTTTTCCACATTGACTATTTATGATTTTACTCTAATGTTTTGAGAATAGTTTATTTATGACCGACATTTGGGATAATGAATTAATGGTTTTGAATTATTTAAAATGAAATTTTTACTTGGTATTTTTGGGGCGTTACAGTGGAAGCCACTAGGAGCAATTAGGATCTTTGATTTAATAACATAATTCAAATAGTTTGAATTTCAAGAAATAAAGACAAGCCATATATGTGTCAATGTCAATGGGAGTATAGTTTTTCACATATGTGTTGTATATGGAGAATAAATAACTCATAGGAAATAATATTCTGACTTAGCAAGTGTAAAAGCTTGTCTTATCTTGGGAATTTTTTCGGTTTGAAACACATGGGAGAAACAACACATATACAAAATGTAAGGATATATGGAGATAGATCTGACTGATTCATTAGATTAAGCCAAAGTACATAAAATCTCGAGAAAACTGGAGATGCAGAACTCCAAAAGAGTCCATGCTTATAAAATATGACATAAAGCAATTCTATTATCCTAGCTCTACTATTGAGCTAGAAATAATGTGTTGTGTCCCATATTTTTCCACTTATGGTATCAATCATGTATGTCATGACATATACTAGATCTGATTACTTGTATGCCTTGAGCATGACAGGTCAGATCAGATCGATTTGGCAATAATCGACGAATCAAAAACAAGTACGTTGCTTAATATCCTAGGAGGACAAAAGGGATGATCTTAGTATGGATGGTATCAATGTAAAGGTTACACTAATGTTAAGTTCCACGCTAATAGATATGATTATATTCATAGTCGGGATTCGTGATTTTATTGAATGGTGAAGTATTAGCTCGGATGAGTACCAAGTAATACACTATAGTAGATTTGAGAATAAACTTAGAGTATATTGCAACTAGTTAAGAATGAAAAGGAAGCTATGTGACTAAAAGAGATTCATTAGTGACATTATGAAACTTAGAGTATATTGCAACCAGTTAGAATGCAAAGGAAACTATATGACTAAAAGAGATTCATTAGTGACATTATTGTTGAAATTTAATCATTGATGGTCCTTTTGAAGGTTATTATGATTGTAAAGGTGAACTTACCTCATGTATGGATCCCAAAGTCGTACAAGCTTTCATGGCGTATACTCAGTAAGTACCATCACATTCGATAGTTGTTTGAATGTGCAGATATCATAGTCAGTAGAATCATATCGAAATAAAATCTTGATGATCCATTCACTAAGTCAATATCATTGAACAAGTATGACAATAAGACTTGGTCATGAGGAATATAATTTGAAAATGATTTGGCTTGAACACACTTAGAATACTTTGTTTTAAATATGAGAACTTAAGTAGTATGAGACTTCATCTGATTTGGCATTTATTAAGTGGAGATCTTAATATATGATAAAGATCAGTTATTTTAATTAGTTTATCACCGTGTTCTCCTTTTACATGTTTTAAACCCACTTCCCAAATATTAATTTATTCAAAACTCTATAGTCTTTTCTACTTTTGGGAGTGAGTATAGGAATTAAGGTTGTCATGAGGTTGGTGGATTTTCCATAGAGATTGGACATAGCATAAAGATTGTGCTAAGACTCATGAGTACTTGAAATGGAGATTTAAGTATTAGAACAACCCGCACTTAGAAAGTTACTGAATGGATTTAGTCACAAGTAATTCTAAGATGGTAATATATTTTATTCTTCAAACTAAAATGCATATGAGGTTTTGCTTACGAAATTTGTTGTGCGTTGGTCTAATCTAATATTATACTAGTAGTCATAAAGGGTATGTCCATGTATGATATGACTAGTTGAGATAACCATGTAGTCAAAGTTTATTTGTTCATTCTCTTAACAGGGGAAGCTATATCTATGGGTCCCTCGATGATTTGGTGCTGACATCTAATGTGCATGGTCGGGCCTTGACTGAAATTGATTTGTTTAATTTTTTAGTCGGGTGTAGTCGTCACAAATCTTTATCGGCTAAACATAATTTTGAACTGAACACTGATATTGAACCTTATCCATGTCTTATGTTCATATGGATATCTAGAACAAATGAATAACTTATCACTTACCTAAGGGTTGAATCCTGATTATATCAAAGTTTGGTAATTGCATTGGATTACTAACTCTATGTTGATTATTTGAGAGGTATTGGACCTCATATAGTTGATTACATGTCCAAGTGGGAGACTGTTGGAAATAGTGTCCAATGTCATTAACTATTGATAGTATTTGTAAATAGTAACAAGGTCCTTTTGGGTTGCCCTCATGACACAAATGAGAAACTAAAAGAAACAGACATAAGAAGAAAATACGTTTATCAATTTGTTATGTTTAATAAATTAATTAGAAACTATTTTGGAATTAATTAATTCAAGGGGGTGAATATTAATTAGTTAAAAGATTGATTATATGGAATATTTTGGAACCCTTAAAGGGTAAGGAGATTTCGAAAATCTCCATCCACATAAGATGGGAGAGGATTTCGAAATTTATCTTCATCCCACATGGGATGAGAAATGAAACTTGGCAAGATATTTAAAGTTATAAATAGTGTAACACTTGAATCCTGGTAGGGTTCTTATTTTTCCCTTGTTATTAAAAATTTTGCATGCTGGTCCTTGGGCAGTACGCGGGGCGTACCACTCGGTACGCTTAGCGTGCAAGTCGTAAAGTGAGTACGCACGTCGTACCACTTGGTACGCTTAGCGTACTGATGTGAGGTTGGGACGGGACTTCGGACACGTACGTGGGGCGTACATGCATGTACGCGGGGTGTACATGTAAGTTAATGAAACCCTAATTTAGGGTGATGCACCCTATATAAACACCTTAAGTCATTAGGGATGGCCTCTTTACCATCCCCTAAGCCTTTAAAACCCTATAAATTGTTCCTTAGCCTCCATTGTTGTATCTTGAGCTCATTGTGTCCATTTTGGTGTGTTTTGGTCCATATCCAAGAAGTAGAAGCTTGGTGCAAGGTTGTTGATCAAGGAAGAGCTTGTAGATCCTGATTCTCTACTCTATTTCTAGCTTGTTTGAGGTAAAAAGTTATGAACTTGATCATTTATGGATTAGATCTAATATATATGATTTTTGGTCCCTTTTTGGCCCCATGAATGAGATCTAGTGGTTTGATACCACTCCAGGAGCTTTGAGTTGCACGTCCATGTGTTTTTTAGGTTCAAGGTCCATAAAGTCGGCACCTTTAGGGTTTAGATTCATCCATGCATGATTTTATGTCCATTTAATGAAAGTAGAGTGTTATATCTTGAAGTTGGGTCTTTATGGGGCATGCAAAGTCACCAAGTCAGTGACTTTATGGTTATAGACGTTTATTAGGACTTGGATATGTGGTTTGGGCTTCTGGTCTTAAGCATTAAGTGCTTAATGTCGATTTTGGCTTATTGAGTGAGTACGTTGGGCGTACAAGTCTATACACACGGCGTACAAGCCATTTAGCAAGTACGCTTATCGTACAGTTGAGTACGCTCCGCGTATTCAGTCTGTTGGGATTAGCGTTTTGGGCTTCAAGTTTGGACCATTTTATTAGGCTTGGATGCTTGGGTTCTTGATGGTCCATCTGAGTACAAGTATTTTGGACTAGGAAAAATTGTTTGGCTTTAAGGTAAGGCACATGAAGGGGTTTGGGCCCAATTTGGAAAATTGGGCCATAAGTGGGCCTTGGATGATTAATTGGTTTTGGGCCTTTTAGATTTTGAGTTTGGGCCTTAGCCTTGGACCAAACTAGGTGAGGGGTAAAATGGTCTTTTTACCCCAAGTATGGATTGTTGGATATGGATTGGGACCCAAATGTTAATTTGGTGTTACTTTGTATGGATAGCTCAGGGATTCGTTGGACCAGCAGCCAGGGATTTTAAGTGAGATTCAACAGTCGGGGTGAGTTTCCTCATGAGATGTAGTGGGTTTAAGGCACCAATGTCGGCCCTTGTTGTTTATGTTAGGATGCTAGGAGTCTGTGTGACCCTTGCATGTGATATGTGATGCTATATATACCGGGCGGGGCTCGATGTCGGGCGAGGCCTGATGACTGTATCGTATGCTATTGTTTATGATCATTGCATGTGTTAGTATGATTATGTGATATATATGTCTGTGTGTATAGTGGGCGAGGCCCGATGTCAGGCGGGGCCTAAGAATAACAGATCTGTATACCTAGTGTGGCTCGATGCCAGGTGGGGCCCGAAGCCGAGTGGGACTCGAAAATCGGGCGGGGCCCGATGGAGGGCGAGGGTCGAGTATGTTGTTTATTATGTATGGTAGTGGGTAGTTTGGGGAACTCACTAAGCTTTGTGCTTACGGTTTTCAGTTTATGTTTCAGGTACCTCTGGTTCCAAAGGGAAGAGCTCGAGATGACTGCATCTCACACACCAGCTAGTTTCACTTTTGTGATTTACTCTGATGGATATGATGTTTGATACACTTATTTTCTTTTAGATTGTATGGATGATGTTTTTGGAATATCGTTGGATTTAAATTAAAAATGAAAATTTTGGATCATATTGTTGGATGTTACAAGTTGGTATCAGAGCCCTAGTTTGAGGGATTCGAGCACACTCCCAGGTGTGTCTTGACTCAAACTGAGGGTTTGGTAGAATTTTCAAAAAGAAAATATTTTATAAAAAGAGTTTTAATAAAAGAAGAAGTGTGTGGTGCATGCAATCAACAGAGCTCAAGTAAGTTCTCCCAAATTACCCATACATGTTATATGATATGATTTGATCTGTAAATCTGTGAATCGCATGCTAGTTAGGGTTAAGGATCTGTTGAGTTTTTGCATGATAGAATGCTAGGAGAGATGCCTTTGTATGCCTATTGCATGAGCTTGTAGACTTGCATGCTAGTACTGATCAGTCAGTGATAGGATGGCCTGCTTAGGTGATGCTTGATTCTGGTTACTTGATGCCCGAATGTTGCTTGTTTTGTGCCTTTAGGAGTTCTAACTAGTTTCAGCTAACTAGTAAGCAAATATACTAAGTTACATATTATGGGAACTAAATAATTTTAGAATATTAGGTTTTAACTCTATTACGCAGCTCTTGTCTGAGTCCAACTATTGTAGTGTGAGACCTCTCATTCGAAGAATTATCTGGTTTTTGTAATATGTAATTGTATTAGAGGAAGTTTGTCACACCCATAAAATTCGAGCCAATTTAAAACTTTTTAAATCATTTGAAACCATTCAGTTATTACAATTTGTTTTCAAAATAGTTTATACATCAGAGTTCCCAGAAATCATAATCATCAATCGAGGAAGTGTACGGTCACGCCTTCGCCTCCCCGCGGCCATCCGCTGAACCTGAAACAATAATCTGAAACTGTAAGCCCGAAAGCTTAGTGAGTTACCCCCAAAATACCAACCTCATTTAACCATAATCATATCATATCAACGAATATAGAACAACATGCATACTGAACCCTCAGCTTGACTGGACCGCCTTGCAAGGCCTACAGTCTACCTGGATCTATCTCGAGCCTTCGGTATGAGTGGACCGTCATGCAGGTTCACAGTCTATCCAGACCGCTCGTCGGGTATGTTGGCCTCAACCGCACGAAGCAGGACCCCGCCTCAACCCACCCATCAACAATAACCATGTGCACATAAATAACATATACTGGCATATATATAACAGTCATACCGATCTAACAGATCATCAATCATAACAACATCCTATAACCAGGATACCGACCTAACCAGGTCACTAACATAGCATCATCCTATATACCAGGATACCAATCTAGCAGATCATAATAGCATAGCAACATCCTAAACAGGATACTGACCTAACCGGTCACTAACATAACATCATCCTATATACCAGGATACCAATCTAACAGATCATAATAGCATAGCAACATCCTAACCAGGATACTGACCTAACCGGTCACCGTCCTAACTACCAGGACGCAGATCTAACAACCAATAAGTATATCATGCGAATACCCGAATACAAATCCGATAAAGGGTCGGACTTGGTGCCGTAGACCCTGTTGATATAGTGAGGATAACTCACCTTGCAACTGCCGAACCGAAACACGAAAACACTGGCCCGAAGCACTGCTCCAAACTCCAACACCTGATGCCATCAATGAACCATGACATAAATATCCAAAATACCATAACACCCCTGAAGGTCAAACAGGTCAAAGTCAAAGTCCTAGCCAAAGTCAACCTTCCTGATTGACTCTACTCGCCGAGTCAACCCGTCGACTCGTCGAGTTCCCAACTTCAGAAAACTCTTATATCACAACTCGACTCGCCGAGTCACTCCATGACTCGTCGAGTTTAACGATCTCTGAGTCCTATCATGTCCAATTCACTGAGTCACCACTCAACTCACTGATCCGAGTCTTAACCAGAAGAGGTTGGGGTTTTGCGTTCTGACTCGCCGAGTCCAAGAATAGACTCGCCGAGTCCACATCAATCTTCAACAGACTCGCCGAGTTGTTCCTCCAACTCGTCGAGTTCATGCCTATCTTCAACAGACTCGCCGAGTCCAAGAACAGACTCGCCGAGTCTCTTCAGTCCTTTATACATGCAGAGGCTTTTCGAGTCTTGCAGGGGCTCCAAACTGTAGATCCACTCTTCTAGGGCATGACTCTCACGTAAAGTTGCAAGCTTTACGTGGAAGCAAGGAGTTATAAGCCCAAATCACTCTAGGGCTAAGGTTTAAGACAATGATGCTTCACCAACAAGCCAAGGGCTGATACTTTGTGAGGTTCTGGACCAAGACAAGTCTAGATCTGAAGTAGCAACCTCAGATCTAGACCCCTAACCCGAATTAGATCCTTAACATGCCAAAATGGCCCCAAATATCATTCTAGAATATATATAAATGCAATAGAGTCAAGGTAACAGCTTGTTACCTCTAAAATGTGCCCAAGCTGAAGTAGATTCTGGATCTACACAAATCCGTTGATGCTCTACACTTTGATTTACAAGCCTTCTTTGCTAGAATCTCCTTCCAAAGCTTCCAAGTTCACTCCATAGGCTCACACACGATTCTAGGGTTTTCTGACTCTCAAGGGGTGACAAAGAGGCTGAGGTGAGGACTTAAGGTCCTTTAAATGGGGTGCAAGCCCTGAGATTAGGGTTTTCTCTTCCCAGCACCAACTCGTCGAGTCCAGCTTCCGACTCGGCGAGTTGGTCACTTAATTCGCGACCAAATCCCGATCTGACTCGACGGGTACTCGCACCTACTCGTCGAGTAGCTTCCTCAATGTACACTTTAAGCCCTTATATCATATTTCTGAAATTTGGGATGTTACAAAGTTAGCAGGAGTTCCTTCTGCAGCTGATGGCGGAGCGTGGTGTGGAGTTTGCCCTAGGAAAACCTAGGATGAGATCTAGTGTTGGGAGCTTTATATGTGATGGGAATTTGTATGGATATGAAGTGACTTGGTGGAGTCAATGCAATCTTTGAGGAAAGTACGGATAGATGTGAAGGTAGTATAGGCCCGTACTATTGGAAGCAGAGGATTCGTACTCGATTCAAGGAGAGCTGCGATAAAACCATGGAGCTGGTAGAGTTATGATTCTCCGATATATATTTCGATGCGTATTTTGATGGTTTATATGGTATATTTTCAGTATGGTGGTATTGTGAGGCAGACCTACTGGTAGTTCTGGTACTAGAGAGGGCTCGGGCTCAGGTTATGGAGTCGGGCAGCTAGATGAGCAGACTAGGGAGTTCGTCTCGTCTGAGATTACTCGTTGCATTCTTGATCAGACTCCTGTGATCTTCGGCACGGTCAAGGAGGGTATTCTGGAGGTTCTGGATGAGCGGTTGAGCTTGTTTCGTTCTGAGATGATGGCACTAGCGGGAGCACATTCTTTGACATTCAGGGAGTTCCGGGCATGTGGAGCTCCAGACTATCACAGGGTGAAGGAACCCATAGCGAGCAGGCGGTGGTTAGCAGATGTTGCTAACGCCTTCCGCACCAGCCGTTGTCCCAAGGGGGACAATGTCAGACTAGATTCCTGCATTTTAAAGGACAGGGCACGTGACTGGTGGGAGGAGGTAGGACATGCAATGGTTGATGATGCTGTTGATGTGATGTCATGGGATGATTTCTCAACCAGGTTCCAAGCTGAGTTTGCACCGATGATTGAGGTGCAACATTTGGCACGAGAGTTTCAGGATCTCTGCCAAACTACGGAGACAGTGGCTGAGATCACCGCGATGTTCCAGGAGAGGGTGCTTCTGGTGTCGTAGTATGTGGCAGATGAGGAGATAAAGAAGGCCCGATATCATGAGATTTTGAGGAGTGACATTCGGCAGTTTGTGAGTCGATCCAGCTACAAGACGCTGGAGGATAAGATAACGCGAGCTAGGGAGAGGGAGATCGATTTGGAGATGGAGAAAAAGAGGAAACCAAATTTTGTGCCGAGTGTTGAGGGTTCGGGCAAGAGGCCCAAGGTATCTGAGTCGAGACTGAGGAGCCATCAGGGCCGGAGCCGCTACGGGAAGTGCGGCAGGTCGCACGAGGGACCGTGCAGGGTTGGTGGTTCTGGCTGCTTCAAGTGCCGTCGGACGGGACATTATAGCAGGGATTGTACTGCTACCACCACCCAGGGATCTGATCTGATTTTCTTTCATTGCAATCAGAGGGGCCACAAGAATGACCATTGTCCGAGTTTGGCTGCAGCAGGACTGGTGTCAGCACCTCCTCCTGCAACTCTTCAGATTACTGAGGGCCGCCAGGGCCGGGCAGCTGCGCCTGCGGCGAAGAGTAGGGCTTTCCAGCTGACGGCAGAGGAGGCGCGTGCAGCTCCCAATGTGGTGATGGGTATGTGTCTTCTCCTTATATTTTTATTTATATTGAGTTGTTTGCTTATATTTATATGTTTCATATTAGGATCGTTCCTTGTGAACGGTATTTCTGCATTGGTATTGTTTGATTCGGGGGCTACCCGATCCTTTGTATCACTTGCACTTAGCAAGAGTTTGCTGGAGCTCCGAGGGAGCTGGATTGTCTTCTTAATGTTGAGATTGCTGATGATAGGACTGTTCGGGTTGTAAGGGTTCATCGGGGGTGTACTCTTTAGTTGTTTAGTGAGCAGTATTTGGTGGATTTGGTTCCCATTCTGTTGTGTGGGAAAAAGGTCATCGTGGGCATGGATTGGTTGAGCCCTAATGGGGCAGTGATCGACTGTGAGTAGTGGTTAGTTCGGATTCAGACCCCAAGTGGGGGAGAGTTGGTGATTCATGGGGAGAGACCACAGCGTGGTCCGGTTTTGTGTTCTGCAGCGAGGGCCAGATGTTATCTTCAGCAAGGTTGCTCCGATTATGTCACTTATTTCATGGATACCCTGGATAAGGGTAAGGCGACCGTGGATGATGTGACGATTGTGTGGGATTAACCGAATATATTCCTGGGGTGCCTCCGGAGAGGCAGGTTGAGTGCAGGATTGATCTGGTTCCGGGTGCAGCTCCAATAGCCATGGCACCATATCGGTTGGCTCCTCCTGAGATGCAGAAGTTGTCTACACAGCTATAGGAGCTGTTAGGCAAGGGATTTATTTGACCGAGCAGTTTGCCTTGGGGAGCACTAATCTTGTTTGTGAAGAAGAATGATGGGTCTCATCGTATGTGTATCGACTACCAGGAGTTGAATAAGGTAACGGTGAAGAACCGTTATCCACTCCCTAAGATTGATGGTCTTTTTGACCAGCTTCAAGGTGCATCTTGGTTCTCGAAGATTGATTTACGATCGGGTTATCATCAGATCCGGGTCAGGGATGAGGATGTGCCGAAGACAACTTTCCGGACTCGTTATGGTCATTACGAGTTCGTGGTGATGCCTTTTGGGCTCACCAATGCTCCAACCGCGTTCATGGATCTCATAAACCACGTGTGCAGACCGATATTGGATCGGTCTGTGATAGTATTTATTGATGATATCTTGGTTTATTCGAAGACTCAGGAGCAACATAAGGTGCACTTGTGGGAAGTGCTAGAGACATTGAGGAGGGAGAGACTTTTCGTAAAGTTCTCCAAGTGTGAGTTCTGGTTGTGCGAGGTGCAGTTTATGGGGCACCTTGTCAACCGAAAGGGTATTCTGGTCAATCCGGCCAAGGTCGAGGCCGTGATGCAGTGGGAGGTTCCGAGGTCTCCATCTGAGATTCAGAGTTTTCTTAGTTTAGCTGGTTATTATCGGATATTCATCCAATATTTCTCCAAGATAGTTGTTCATTTGACCCAACTGACCAATAAGACAGTTACATTTTGATGGGGCCCTGAGCAGCAGGCAGCTTTCGAGACTCTAAGACAGCGGTTGTGTGAGGCGTCGATTCTGACCCTGCCAGAGGGTGTTGATGATTTCGTGATTTATTATGATGCTTCGATCACAAGTTTGGGGGCAGTGCTGATGCAGAGGGGCCACATGATCGCTTACGCTTCGAGGTAGCTGAAGTTTCATGAGGCGAATTATCCGACGCATGATTTGGAGTTGGGGGCCGTGGTTTTTTCCCTCAAGATTTGGCGGCATTACCTCTATAGGGTCTGTTGTACTATTTACACGGATCACAAGAGCTTGACGTATTTGATGGATCAGCCGAATCTGAATATGAGGCAGCGTCGATGGTTGGATATGGTGAAGGATTATGATTGCGAGATCCTTTATCACCCGGGGAAGGCCAATGTGGTGTCCGATGCTCTCAGCCGCAAGTCGGCCGTGACTCCAATCAGAGATATATGCCTGAGGATGACCATGGTTACTCCATTATTGGAGCGGATTCGTAAGGCACAGGTCGAGGCTATGAAGGAAGAGCACCGAAAGAGTGAGCGTATTGTGGGTTAGGTGGCTTCCTTCGATTATGATAGTAGTGGATTCTTGACTCTGCATCGACGAGTTTGGGTTCCGTATTGGGGTGGCGTGCGCTAGATTCTGATGGAGGAGGCTCACAAGTCGAGGTTCTCCATCCATCCCGGGGCGACGAAGATATATAGAGATCTTCGTCCTGATTATTGGTGGCCCTGCATGAAGCGGGATGTGGTCTGGTACGTGGATCGGTGCTTGAGTTGCAGGCTAGTCAAGGTCGAGCATCAGCGACCTCACGGTAAGATGAAACCGTTGGAGATTCCCGTATGGAAATGGGAGGACATCACCATGGATTTTATCACAAAGCTTCCCGGGACTGCGCATAGTGGATTCAATATGGGTCATCGTGGATCGTTTGACCAAGAGCACACATTTCATTCTGGTTTAGGAGAGTATTTCTATAGAGAATTTGACCGAGGTTTATATCAGGGAGGTGGTGGCACGTCATGAGGTGCCGATTTCAGTGGTTTCTGACAGAGATGTTCGATTTACTTCCAGGTTTTGGAAGAAGTTTCATGACGACTTGGGCACTCGTCTTCATTTCAGCACAATATTCCATCCACAGACCGATGGTCAGAGTGAGCGGACGATTCAAAATCTTGAGGATATGTTACGGGCATGTGTTCTGGATTTCGGTGGGAGTTGGGATACGTATCTTCTGTTATCAGAATTTTCATATAACAGCAATTATCACGCCAGCATCGATTAACCTCCTTTTGAGATGCTTTACGGGAGGAAATGCAGGACCCCGATTTGTTGGGGTGAGGTTGTTCAGCGGGTTATGGGGAGTACTGAGGTGGTACTCAATACCATTGAACTGATTCAACAGGTTCAGAGTAGGCTCCAGACAACTCAGAGTCGGCAGAAGAGTTATGTCGACAGGCACCGGTCAGACTTAAAGTTCCAGGTGGGAGATATCGTTCTCCTGAAGGTGTCACCTTGGAAAGGTGCCATCCGGTTCAGGAAGCGGGGCAAGCTAGGCCCTAGGCATATTGGTCCTTTCAGGGTTTTGCCTCGGGTGGGCCGGGTTGCTTATTACTTGGATCTTCCAGACGATCTCAATCAGATTCATAGCACATTGCACGTCTCTCAGCTGCGGAAGTTCTTAGTGGATGATTCTGTAGTGGTACCATTGGAGGATATTCAGGTGGATGATCGCCTGAACTATATTGAGAGACCGGTGACAATTCTGGATCGGGAGACAAAAACCTTGAGGAACAAGGTTGTCGAGTTGGTGAAGGTGCAGTTGATGGGTTTTGAGCATTCTAACACTTCCTAAGTGTACATGCAACCCTAATAACCTTGAATCTATGTTTTCTCTATATACATGCAAATTACTTTTTCAAGGTTATTTCCTAACTAGCATGGCATGGGGATTACATAAAACATAAAACTAGTAGAAACACATACCTTGTTGTTGCTTGGATTCCTTCAAGACTTTGTGAGCCTAGCACCCCAAATGTTGTGCCTCAAATGCTTCACACAACACCACAAGACTTGGAATAACTTGAGAGAATACTTCTAGCACTCAAAATTGGTTATGCCCTCTCTAGTAACACTATGTCCACTAGCTCCACTTTTTGCTAGCTATAGGGTTCCTTTTATAGTGTTGTCACAATTAGGGTTTACACATGAATGCCCTTAATTGTCATGACTCTTGATTTCCCATGACCCATGGATTTGTAACTCCCATGGACCATCCATGGAGCTCCATTTGGTTACATCCATAACCCATAAACTATGGATCATTAATCCACCATAAAACAATTGATGATTGTCATAATCAACCCTATATATTTAATTAGTCTCACTTTGATCACCAAATTAATCCTAGATTAATACTTGATCAATACTAATTAAATAATACTATTATTAATATATTAGAACTTATAATATATTAATAATCATAAGTGCCTTATTCTCTCATTTAGTCTATCCAAGTATTGCAATGCCATGCAACCCAAATGGACCATGCCGGGTCGGGTCAAGTACATACCAAATAAAGTTATGGACTTAGACACTATATCCAACAGTCTCCCACTTGGATAAGTCTAATAACTATATTTGCGAATATGACTTCAAAATCCGACTAGCAATCGTAGCTCTTTCAAAGTCTCTCGGAACTGAGATGATGATGATACGCCATTTAAGATAAGTGATCATATAATCCTCTGTTCTCATGATATCAGCCGGACAAACACATGGAACATGGTCTTACTTATTGTCCAGCATTTGTTTCTCGATCTCTAATTTGTTTCGACATAGAACTAAATTGAACACATCAATTAGGTTCTGACCGGGCCCGGTACATAGGTCAAAACCAAATCATCGAGGGGCCCAGATATCGCTTCTATTTCTAGAAGGAACAGATAAACTTCGACTGATATGCTTGTACTAACTACTTGTTGAATTACTCACAAAGGCACGTTTTATGACATCGAGTTACCAATGCGTTTTCGTGCAATCAATGAATAACCAACTCATAGTCAACAACTCATATCTCTAGGTTTGAAGATTTATATGATATTACCGTCTCATGATCACTCGAGATAAATTCCATGAAGTGATTCAAGTGAGCGTGGGTTGGATCCAATACTCAGCCCTTATGAGTAGTCATGAATGTTGTAGCAACCATTGCATTGTCCAAAGCACTTTCAGACAAATCATACAAGCCAAATTCATGACACTCTTAAATCAATACTTACTTCCAAAGTTTGACTGACTGTGGATGGTTTGAATAATAACATAATTATTCTGGAAGTAAAAACATGCAAAATTGAAACATAGTAAACAATCAACACAAGATAGTAACACCTTACTCCAATTATGGATTGTTGGATATGGCTTGGGACCCAAATGTTAATTGGGTGTTATTTTTTATGGATAGCTCGAGGATTCGTCAGACCAGCAGCTAGGGATTTTCAGTGAGATTCAGCAGTCAAGGTGAGTTTCCTCACGGGGTGTAGCAGGTCTAAGGCACCAATGCCGACCCTTGTTGTTTATCTTAGGATGCTAGTGTTGGATAAGGTGTCTAAGTCCATAACTATTTCTGGTATGTACTTGACCCGACCCGGCATGGTCCATTTGGGTTGCATGGCACCAGACAATTGGATAAACTAAAATGAGAGAAATAACACTTATGGTTTATTAATATATTATAAGTTCTAATATATTAATAATATTATTTAATTAGTTTGATCAAGAATTAATTAAGTTATCAAAAGATAACTAATTAAATATATGGGTAGATTATGTAAATCTTCCATATCTTATATAGTGGGCTAAGAGGCTCCATGGATTATCAAGTTGGGTTCCACCCATAGGATGTTCCATGGATGCTCCATGGAGTTAACCCATGGATCATGAAATGAAGAGTCATGTTACATTAGGGTTTACCTAATGCAACACACTATATAAACAAAGGTGTTCTCCCCAAAATCGACGACACTAAGAAACAAGAGGGCTAGAGCCGATTTTGCAAGTGTAAGATTCTCTCAAAGTTTACTCCTTTGCATTTGGTGTTGTGTGAAGCATTTGAGGCATCACACTTGGGGTGCTAGGCTCACAAGGTTTCAAGGATCATAATCAACAACAAGGTAAGTTATTCTATCTTTCATTCAAGTTAAAAATGTTCCCCATGTATGCTAGATAGGAATATAACCTTGGAATTCAACTTTGCATGATAATTAGACAAACATAGATCCAAGGTTATTAGGGTTGCATGTACACTTAGGAAGTGTTAGAATGCTCAAAACCCATCAGTGGTATCAGAGCCTAGGTTTGTTTGTTGTTTTTTTTTGTGCAAGTTACTCGTCGAGTCTGTTCTTGCACTCGACGAGTAGAGGATGCAGTTTTCAGAATTTCGACATTTGTTGCTGGAAATGGACTAGAAACATTACCCTAAACTGTTTTGGTGTTTTAAAATTTGTTTTAGATGGTGTAATGTTTATGCTAATCCATTTACAATGGCAATTATCAAAATTACAAGTTTTTTTAAGTGTAATTTTTGATTCTTGAAAGTGTTCATATTCATGTTCTTGAACTTATGAAGATTAGATGATCATAGGAATTGTTTGTAACCTTCATGGTAGTTTAATTCATGATCATAATGTGTTTTCATGGAGTCCATAATGACTTTTACTGATGATTATAGTTTTCAGAATTTCGAGTACAAGTCATAGCATACATGATCGAGCCCACAGCGGAAGCATATGGTATATGACTCATTTCAGCTATCTCAGCCTCTGTACTCGGACTCTGAGTCTTACTCAGCTTGGCATTACTCTGGATTGGTAATTCTCCTTTCTTGGAATCTTGCATACTGAACCTCTTCAGTACCTTATCCACATAAGTACTTTGACTAAGTCCAATTAGTCTCTTACTCCTATCTCTCAATATCCTTATCCCTAGGATATAGGCAGCTTCCCCAAGGTCCTTCATAGCGAAACACTTCCCAAGCCAGGACTTAACCTCCTGCAAGGTTGGGACGTCGTTTCCTATGAGAAGTATGTCATCCACATACAACACCAAGAAGCTAACTATGCTCCCACTAGCACTGACATACACACAAGACTCATCCTCACTCCTAGAAAAGCCAAACTCTTTGACTTTCTCATCAAAGCAAAGATTCCATCTGCGAGATGCTTGTTTCAATCCATAAATGGATTTATCAAGCTTACACACTCTATTAGGGTATCTTGTATCGACAAAACCCTCTGGTTGAGCCATGTAAACATCCTCAGCCAACTTTCCATTAAGGAAAGCGGTTTTGACATCCATTTGCCATATTTCATAATCATGAAATGCAGCTATGGCTAACAATACTCTAATAGACTTAATTTTAGCTACTGGTGAGAAGGTCTCATCATAGTCAACTCCCGGAGTTTGAGTAAAGCCCTTCGCAACCAGTCGCGCTTTATAAGTGTGTACCTTCCCATCCATGTCGGTCTTCTTCTTGAAGATCCATTTGCACCCAACTGTCTTACGACCTGGTACATTGTTAACCAAGTTCCAAACTTGATTGTCATACATGGACTGAATCTCGCTGTCCATAGCCTCCTTCCATTTAGCAGACTCAGGGCCTGCCATGGCTTCCCTGTAATTATTAGGTTCATCCAAATCTATTAGTGTACTATCACTAATAAATGTATCACCTTCAGTGGTGATGTGATAACCATAATAAAAATCAGGTGTGTTCCTCACCCTAGTGGAACGTCTTGGAGGTACAGACTCATCTATCGGATCAACAGGAGTTTCCTCCTCAGGTTGGTCGATAGCATTAGAGGTTCCTTCACCACTTGACTCTTGAAGCTCTTCAAGGTCAATTTGCCTCCCACTGTCCCCTTGGCTTATGAATTCTCTCTCACGAAAGACTCCTCTTCTTGCTACAAAAACCACATTATCACTAGGTCTGTAGAAGAGGTAACCAAAGGATCTCTGTGGGTAGCCGATGAAAAAACACCTCTCACTTCGAGGTTCAAGCTTATCATGAGTCTCACGCCTCACGAAAGCTTCACAACCCCAAATCTTGATGTGGTCCAAATTGGGAACTTTCCCAGTCCACATCTCGTGAGGTGTTTTGGCAACCTTTTTAGTAGGGACTAGATTAAGGATATGGGCGGCAGTCTCTAAGGCATACCCCCAGAAAGAGATTGGTAATGAAGCTCGACTCATCATGGAACGAACCATATCCAACAAGGTTCGATTGCGCCTCTCAGCTACACCATTCAACTGTGGTGTTCTGGGAGGTGTCAATTGTGAGACAATCCCACATTCCTTAAGATAGTCAAGGAACTCAATGCTAAGATACTCTCCTCCTCGATCGGATCGGAGCATCTTGATGTTCCTGCCCAATTGATTCTCAACTTCCTGCTTAAACTCTTTGAACTTTTCAAAGGTTTCTGACTTATGCTTGATTAAGTAAATATATCCATATCTACTGTAATCATCAGTAAAAGTCACATAATAGCGATTAGCATCCCTTGTAGCAACTCTGAAGGGCCCACACACATCCGTGTGTACAAGGTCCAACAAACTTTCACCCCTATCACAAGTACCTGTGAAGGGTGACTTTGTCATTTTTCCAAGTAAACAAGACTCGCAACTATCATCTGACTTGAGGTCAAATGATTCCAAGACTCCAACCTTTTGGAGTTGGCCTATGCGCTTCTTGTTAACATGTCCAAGACGACAATGCCACAAGGATGCTTTATCCAAGCTATCTGAAGAATCAATATACAACACATTATTTCCTAGATTGTCTACAACATTCACGGCTTCATATACACCATCACAAGGTAATGCTTTAAAGTAAAATACATCATTGTAATAAACATTAATAGCACCATTTTTATTATCAAATGAAAATGTAAAACCTTGTTTGTACAAGCCATGAAAGGAAATAATATTTCTCGCCATTTCGGGCGAGTAACAACACTTATTCAAATCTAACATTAACCCATTATTAAGCAATAAAGAATAAACTCCTATCTTGGTAACAGGTGATGCTTTCCTGTTGCCCATGACTAAGTTTATCTTCCTGTGCTCCACTTGCTCACTTCTTCTTAGTGCCTGCAAATCAGTACAAATGTGAATACCACACCCTGTATCAAGCACCCAAGAATTAGCATTAGATGAGTTGTTAGACAATATTGTGTAAATACCTGCATGGGTGGGTTTAACCTTCCCATCCTTTAGATCTTGCAGATATTTGGGGCAGCTTCGCTTGAAGTGTCCCTTATCCTGGCAATAGAAGCATTGTGCTTCCTTTGGGTTTGAAGAAGGAGTAATGGGACCTTTCTTTGTCCCACTTGAAGAGGAACCATCAAGAGTCTTACCCTTGGTACCCTTCGAAGGGTTTTTCCTTTTCTTACCCTTTCCCTGCCCAATAGCCAGAACAGGGGCTGTTGAAGGAGTAGAAGTAGCAACCACTTTACCCTTAAGGCCATTTTCAGCTATCCTTAAGAGTCCTTGAAGTTTGCTAAGTGTGACTTCCTCCTTGTTCATATGATAAGTCATACGAAACTGATCATAACTTGGAGGTAAGGAATGGAGAATGATGTCAATCGCCATTTCCTCAGGAAAATCAACATTTAGCTTCAGCAACCGGTCAACGAACCTTTGCATCTTCTGCAAGTGACCGGTGATGGGTTCACCATCCTTCATCCTTGCGGTTATCATGGAGGAGATGATTTCATACCTCTCCTGACGCGCGCTCTGATGGTACCTTTCCATCAGATCCAGGTGCATCTCATAGGGGTAGAAATCTTCATAGGATTTTTGAAGTTCAGGAGTCATGGTGGCCATCATGATGCATGCTACTTTAGTAGCATCCTTTTCATGTGCAACAAACTCCGCAAACTCTTCAGGAGTAGCAGTGGCTTCATTCACAACCTTAAGCTCCCTATCGAGGACATATTCTTTGTCCTCGTAGCGGGTAATCATTCTGATGTTTCTGATCCACTCATTGAAATTGGATCCATCAAAGATGACCTTACCACACAAGTTCATAAGGGAAAAGGAGCCTGTTGGGTTTGAGCCAGAAGCATTGTTGGAAGACATCTGAAAGGAAAGAAAGACAAGTTTCATTAGATTAGGAATCCTTAATAATTCACCCAAATGAAATATTAAGGCTAGGATCCAACAAACTATTTATAGTTGGAAGAGGGATGCCGTAATCCATACTATAAAATATTTGAAGGTAGGTAAATGACGATTTACCAATTTCCACCATAAGAACGAAATATTTTATTATTAGGTTTTATTGGTTTTGAAACTCCTAGATCTTTTGAGATACATTGAACTTTTCAATGGCATGTTTGAATCTCGATTGTGCCCTCTCAAGTTTGTGACTGGGATGCCGAGGATCACAAACAAGGTGTGAATAACCATACAAACTGACTTGGTACCCTCAACAATATTACCTAATCGATGTGCCGGTTAACCACACACGCTCCACCGATCTATAATAAAGTCAAGTTACCCTTTACCACTCTTACTAGTCCATGTTAGTGTGCCGGTTAACCACACACGCTCCACTAACGACTTGGTAAGGTACAAAGTGTAATTTTATGGGCTAGCACCAATTTCACATTTTCCTAAAGTAACTAAGATTGGGAATTTATAATGTATAGTTACTTTATAATTCATTATACTTTTAACAAGTATTTAAAGTCGTATCCTACCCGTTCGGCTAACGACCTTCCACCGATCAAGGAAGCGGTGGGTGAGAGTGGACACCCATTAAGTCACCATTTTATAGGCAACAACCTTATACCCCCCTTATAGACCGGCTTCGTGAATGAGGCCTACTAACGGTAAGAATGACATATTCTTATACATATCTATATAATAAAATTATAATAATAGTATAAGTGTTGATTTTTAAACCTTTTTAAAAATCTAAGGTTTAATTTGGAATTAAAGTATTAAAGTATAAGACTTTTCAAATTCCAAAACTTGAGGGCAAGATTTGAAACTATTCCAAGTCTCTTCAATTTGTAACTTATGAGTTTTAATGGTTCATAAAAATGAAGACTCTTCATTTTATGAAACCTCTTTAGTTCTTTAATCATAATTAAAAGAAGTGACTTTTGGTTATCCATAACTTGAGGACAAGTTATGGACACCATCATAGCCATTAAGATCATGAATTAAACACACATGGTGGTTACACATAATTCCTATGATCTTCTAAAAACTCATAAGAACACAAATTCATATTAAGCAATTTCAAGAAATCATATAACTATATACAATACTTGAAAATTGATAAAAGCCATGTAAAATGGGTTAACATAATCATTATCATTTTGAAAAACAGATTTTACAAGTCCAAAACAGATTGGGATAATGATCTTAATCCATTTCCAACAACAAAACTCGAAAAAACTGCCCAGCACGCTCCTACTCGCCGAGTGCATTATTCTACTCGCCGAGTAGGATGAATTTGTTCATGGACTTGGCGAGTCCTCCCCATGGACTCGGCGAGTCTAGTCGTCAGAATGCAGAATTTTCGATTTTTAAGCAGTTTTGCATCAAGTATACAGAAAACAGTCCTAGGCTCTGATACCACTGATGGGTTTTGAGCATTCTAACACTTCCTAAGTGTACATGCAACCCTAATAACCTTGAATCTATGTTTTCTCTATATACATGCAAATTACTTTTTCAAGGTTATTTCCTAACTAGCATGGCATGGGGATTACATAAAACATAAAACTAGTAGAAACACATACCTTGTTGTTGCTTGGATTCCTTCAAGACTTTGTGAGCCTAGCACCCCAAATGTTGTGCCTCAAATGCTTCACACAACACCACAAGACTTGGAATAACTTGAGAGAATACTTCTAGCACTCAAAATTGGTTATGCCCTCTCTAGTAACACTATGTCCACTAGCTCCACTTTTTGCTAGCTATAGGGTTCCTTTTATAGTGTTGTCACAATTAGGGTTTACACATGAATGCCCTTAATTGTCATGACTCTTGATTTCCCATGACCCATGGATTTGTAACTCCCATGGACCATCCATGGAGCTCCATTTGGTTACATCCATAACCCATAAACTATGGATCATTAATCCACCATAAAACAATTGATGATTGTCATAATCAACCCTATATATTTAATTAGTCTCACTTTGATCACCAAATTAATCCTAGATTAATACTTGATCAATACTAATTAAATAATACTATTATTAATATATTAGAACTTATAATATATTAATAATCATAAGTGCCTTATTCTCTCATTTAGTCTATCCAAGTATTGCAATGCCATGCAACCCAAATGGACCATGCCGGGTCGGGTCAAGTACATACCAAATAAAGTTATGGACTTAGACACTATATCCAACAGTCTCCCACTTGGATAAGTCTAATAACTATATTTGCGAATATGACTTCAAAATCCGACTAGCAATCGTAGCTCTTTCAAAGTCTCTCGGAACTGAGATGATGATGATACGCCATTTAAGATAAGTGATCATATAATCCTCTGTTCTCATGATATCAGCCGGACAAACACATGGAACATGGTCTTACTTATTGTCCAGCATTTGTTTCTCGATCTCTAATTTGTTTCGACATAGAACTAAATTGAACACATCAATTAGGTTCTGACCGGGCCCGGTACATAGGTCAAAACCAAATCATCGAGGGGCCCAGATATCGCTTCTATTTCTAGAAGGAACAGATAAACTTCGACTGATATGCTTGTACTAACTACTTGTTGAATTACTCACAAAGGCACGTTTTATGACATCGAGTTACCAATGCGTTTTCGTGCAATCAATGAATAACCAACTCATAGTCAACAACTCATATCTCTAGGTTTGAAGATTTATATGATATTACCGTCTCATGATCACTCGAGATAAATTCCATGAAGTGATTCAAGTGAGCGTGGGTTGGATCCAATACTCAGCCCTTATGAGTACTCATGAATGTTGTAGCAACCATTGCATTGTCCAAAGCACTTTCAGACAAATCATACAAGCCAAATTCATGACACTCTTAAATCAATACTTACTTCCAAAGTTTGACTGACTGTGGATGGTTTGAATAATAACATAATTATTCTGGAAGTAAAAACATGCAAAATTGAAACATAGTAAACAATCAACACAAGATAGTAACACCTTACTCCAATTATGGATTGTTGGATATGGCTTGGGACCCAAATGTTAATTGGGTGTTATTTTTTATGGATAGCTCGAGGATTCGTCAGACCAGCAGCTAGGGATTTTCAGTGAGATTCAGCAGTCAAGGTGAGTTTCCTCACGGGGTGTAGCAGGTCTAAGGCACCAATGCCGACCCTTGTTGTTTATCTTAGGATGCTAGTGTTGGATAAGGTGTCTAAGTCCATAACTATTTCTGGTATGTACTTGACCCGACCCGGCATGGTCCATTTGGGTTGCATGGCACCAGACAATTGGATAAACTAAAATGAGAGAAATAACACTTATGGTTTATTAATATATTATAAGTTCTAATATATTAATAATATTATTTAATTAGTTTGATCAAGAATTAATTAAGTTATCAAAAGATAACTAATTAAATATATGGGTAGATTATGTAAATCTTCCATATCTTATATAGTGGGCTAAGAGGCTCCATGGATTATCAAGTTGGGTTCCACCCATAGGATGTTCCATGGATGCTCCATGGAGTTAACCCATGGATCATGAAATGAAGAGTCATGTTACATTAGGGTTTACCTAATGCAACACACTATATAAACAAAGGTGTTCTCCCCAAAATCGACGACACTAAGAAACAAGAGGGCTAGAGCCGATTTTGCAAGTGTAAGATTCTCTCAAAGTTTACTCCTTTGCATTTGGTGTTGTGTGAAGCATTTGAGGCATCACACTTGGGGTGCTAGGCTCACAAGGTTTCAAGGATCATAATCAACAACAAGGTAAGTTATTCTATCTTTCATTCAAGTTAAAAATGTTCCCCATGTATGCTAGATAGGAATATAACCTTGGAATTCAACTTTGCATGATAATTAGACAAACATAGATCCAAGGTTATTAGGGTTGCATGTACACTTAGGAAGTGTTAGAATGCTCAAAACCCATCAGTGGTATCAGAGCCTAGGTTTGTTTGTTGTTTTTTTTTGTGCAAGTTACTCGTCGAGTCTGTTCTTGCACTCGACGAGTAGAGGATGCAGTTTTCAGAATTTCGACATTTGTTGCTGGAAATGGACTAGAAACATTACCCTAAACTGTTTTGGTGTTTTAAAATTTGTTTTAGATGGTGTAATGTTTATGCTAATCCATTTACAATGGCAATTATCAAAATTACAAGTTTTTTTAAGTGTAATTTTTGATTCTTGAAAGTGTTCATATTCATGTTCTTGAACTTATGAAGATTAGATGATCATAGGAATTGTTTGTAACCTTCATGGTAGTTTAATTCATGATCATAATGTGTTTTCATGGAGTCCATAATGACTTTTACTGATGATTATAGTTTTCAGAATTTCGAGTACAAGTCATAGCATACATGATCGAGCCCACAGCGGAAGCATATGGTATATGACTCATTTCAGCTATCTCAGCCTCTGTACTCGGACTCTGAGTCTTACTCAGCTTGGCATTACTCTGGATTGGTAATTCTCCTTTCTTGGAATCTTGCATACTGAACCTCTTCAGTACCTTATCCACATAAGTACTTTGACTAAGTCCAATTAGTCTCTTACTCCTATATCTCAATATCCTTATCCCTAGGATATAGGCAGCTTCCCCAAGGTCCTTCATAGCGAAACACTTCCCAAGCCAGGACTTAACCTCCTGCAAGGTTGGGACGTCGTTTCCTATGAGAAGTATGTCATCCACATACAACACCAAGAAGCTAACTATGCTCCCACTAGCACTGACATACACACAAGACTCATCCTCACTCCTAGAAAAGCCAAACTCTTTAACTAAATGCTTTTATTAAATTCCCAATCTTAGTTACTTTAGGAAAATGTGAATAAGGTGTTAATCCATGAAATTACACTTTACACTTTGTTTAAGTCGTTGGTGGAGCGTGTGTGGTTAACCGGCACACTAACTTGGACTTAACAAGGTAGGTAAAGGGTGACTTAAGGTTTACCATAGCATCGGTGGAGCGTGTGTGGTTTACCGACACATCGATTGAGTGATAAACCTTGAGGGTACCAAGTGATTTGCATGGTTACTTCACACCTCGTTTTGTGATCCTCGGTATCCCAGTCACAAAACTTGGAGGGCACACTCGAGATTGAAACATGCCTTTGAAAAGTTCATTGAATCTCAAAAGAATCTAGGAATTTCTAAGAACCAATTAAAAACCTAATATTTATATTTCGTTTTTCATGGTGGAAATTGGTGAATCGTCATTCACCTACCTTTCAAATATGTTATAGCTTGGATTACGGCATACCTCTTCTAAGTTATAATATATTGTGATTGGATCCTAGCCTTAATATTACATTTGGGTGTTTTATTAAGGACTCTCTTAATATCTAAACTAATCTTGTTCTCTTCTTTCAAATGTCTTCAAACAATGCTGCTTCTGGCTCTAATCCTAATGGCTCCTTTACCCTTATGAACTTGTGTGGGAAAGTCACTTTTGATGGATCCAACTTCAATGAATGGATCAGAAACATCAGGATGATTACCCGCTACGAGGACAAAGAATATGTCTTTGACAAGGAGCTTAAGGAGATTGATGAGACCACTGCAACTCCCCAGGAGATCGCTGACTTCCGGGCACATGAAAGGGATGCTACAAAAGTGGCATGCATCATGTTGGCCACCATGACAGCGGAACTCCAAAAGTCCTATGAGGACTTCTACCCTTTTGAAATGCACCAAGATCTGATGGAAAGATACCATCAAAGTGCACGACAAGAGAGGTATGAAATCATATGCTCTATCATAACAACCATGATGAAGGACGGGGAATCCGTCACGAGCCACATGCAGAAAATGCAAAGGTATGTGGATCGGTTGCTGAAGCTTAATGTGAACTTCACTGAGGAGCTTGCAATAGATATCATTTTGCACTCCTTACCATCGTGTTATGATCAATTCCGCATGACATATCACATGAATAAGGAAGAGGTCACACTCAGCAAACTTCAGGGACTCCTCAAGACCGCAGAAACAGGTCTTAAGGGTAAGTCGGTTGTTAACACTCCTACTCCAAACTCCGCCCCGGTTTTGGCAATCGGGAAAGGTCGAGGGAAGAAGAGGAAGAGCTCTTCGAAGGGTACCAAGGCTAGGACCCTTGATGGCTCTTCTTCAAGTGGAACCAAGAAAGGTTTCGTCACTCCTTCTTCTGACCCTAAAGAGGCTGAATGCTTCTATTTCCATGAAAAGTCACATTGGAAGCGGAACTGCCCAAAGTACCAGCAAGATGTGAAGGATGGGAAAGTTAAACCCAACCATGCAGGTATTTACACTATCTTATCTAATAACTCACCCCATTCTAACTCTTGGGTCCTTGATACCGGTTGTGGTATTCATATCTGTTCTGATTTGCAGGGACTAAGAAGAAGTGAGAATGTGGAGCATGGAAGAATAAACTTAATCATGGGGAATAGGAAAGCTTTACCTGTCACCAAGATTGGAGTTTATACTTTATCGCTAAGTAGCGGGTTTAGTTTATATTTGAATAAATGTTGTTATTCGCCAGAAATGGCAAGAAATATTATTTCCTTTCATGCATTGTATAAACAAGGTTTCACCTTTTCATTTGATAATGAAGTTGGTTCGATTAATGCTTTCTTTAATAATGTTCTTTATTTTAAAGCATTACCTTGTGATGGTGTGTATGAAACTGTATCTGTGGTTAATAACTTAGGAAATAATGTATTGTGTATTGATTCTGTTAATGATAATAACTTGGATAAAGCATCATTATGGCATTGTCATCTTGGACATATAAGCAAGAAACGCATAGGCCAACTCCAAAAGGATGGAGTCTTGGAGTCATTTGACCTAAAGTCAGATGATAGTTGCGAATCATGCTTACTTGGAAAAATGACAAAGTCACCCTTCACAGGTTCTTGTGAGAGGGGTGAAGGTTTGTTGGATCTTATACACACGGATGTGTGTGGGCCCTTCAAACATGCCACAAGGGATGCTAATCGTTATTATTTGACTTCTACTGATGATTACAGTAGATATGGATATGTCTACTTAATCAAGCATAAGTCAGAGACTTTTGAGAGGTTTAAAGAGTTTAAACAGGAAGTCGAGAATCAATTGGGCAGGAACATTAAGATGCTTCGATCCGATCGAGGTGGTGAGTATCTTAGTTCAGAGTTCCTCGACTATCTTAGGGAATGTGGGATTGTCTCACAATTGACACCTCCCAGGACACCACAGTTGAATGGTGTAGCTGAGAGGCGTAATCGAACCTTGTTGGATATGGTTCGTTCCATGATGAGTCGAGCTTCGCTACCAATCTCATTTTGGGGGTATGCCTTAGAGACTGCCGCCCATATCCTTAATCTAGTTCCCACAAAGAAAGTTGCCAAAACGCCTCATGAGATGTGGACTGGTAAAGTACCCAAACTAGACCACATTAAGATTTGGGGTTGCGAGGCTTTCGTGAGACGCGAGACTCATGATAAGATCGAACCTCGAAGTGAGAGGTGTATTTTCATCGGCTACCCACAGAAATCCTTTGGTTACCTCTTCTACAGACCTACTGAGAATGTGGTCTTTGTAGCTAGGAGGGCTTTCTTTCGAGAGAGAGAGAGAGTTCATAAGCCAAGGAGACAGTGGGAGGCAAGTTGACCTTGAAGAAATTCAAGAGTCAAGTGGTGAAGGAACTTCAAACCCTAGCACTCAACTTGAGGAGGAAACTCCTGTTGAGCCAATTGACAAGTCTGTACCTATGAGGCGTTCCACAAGGGTTAGGAATGCACCTGAGCATTACTATGGATTCCATATTACTGCGGAAGGTGATACACTTATTAGTGATGAGACACTGATAGGTCTGGATGAACCTAACAGTTACGCGGAAGCCATGGCAGGCCTTGAGTCAGCCAAGTGGAAAGAGGCAATGGACAGCGAGATACAGTCCATGTATGACAATCAAGTTTGGAACTTGGTTGAGAATGTACCAGGTCGTAAGACTGTAGGGTGCAAATGGATCTTCAAGAAGAAGACCGACATGGATGGTAATGTACACACTTATAAGGCACGACTGGTTACAAAGGGTTTCTCACAAACTCCGGGAGTTGATTATGATGAGACCTTTTCTCCAGTGGCCAAGATTAAGTCTATTAGGGTTCTGTTAGCCATAGCTGCATTTCATGACTATGAAATATGGCAAATGGATGTCAAAACCGCTTTCCTTAATGGAAAGTTGGCTGAGGATGTTTACATGAGTCAGCCAGAGGGTTTTGTCAATACAGAGTACCCTAATAGAGTGTGTAAGCTTGAGAAATCCATTTATGGGTTAAAGCAAGCACCTCGCAGATGGAATATTTGCTTTGATGAGAAAGTCAAAGAATTTGGCTTTTCTAGGAGTGAAGATGAATCTTGTGTATATGTCAAGGCTAGTGGGAGTATAGTTAGTTTTTTGGTATTGTATGTGGATGACATACTACTCATAGGAAATGACATCCCAACTCTGCAGGAAGTTAAGTCCTGGCTTGGGAACTGTTTCTCTATGAAGGACCTAGGAGAAGCTGCCTATATTCTAGGGATAAGGATCTTGAGAGACCGGAGTAAAAGACTAATTGGACTTAGTCAGAGTACCTACTTGGATAAGGTGCTGAAGAGATTCGGCATGCAGGACTCCAAGAAAGGAGAGTTACCCATCCAGAGTAACGCCAAATTGAGTAAAATACAAAGCCCTAGTACTGAGGCTGAGATAGCAGAAATGAGTCGAATACCTTATGCTTCAGCTGTAGGATCGATCATGTATGCTATGACGTGTACTCGACCTGATGTAGCCTTTGCTTTGAGCATGGTTAGCAGGTATCAGGGGAACCCTGGCAAGGCACACTGGACTGCGGTAAAGAATATCCTCAAGTACCTACGGAGGACTAAGGACTGGGTCCTTACCCTCGGTGGGAGTGAAGACTTGAGAGTTGTAGGGTATAGTGATGCTAGCTTTCAGACTGATAGGGATAATTTCCGCTCTCAGTCAGGCTGGGTCTTTACCTTAAACGGAGGAGCAATTTCTTGGAAGAGTTCCAAGCAAGAGACAGTGGCTGATTCAACTTGCGAATCAGAGTATATAGCAGCTAGCGAGGCAGCAAAGGAGGCGATATGGCTGAAGAACTTCATTGGAGACCTTGGAGTTGTACCAGCTATTAAAGAGCCAATGGAAATTTTCTGTGATAGTGAAAGTGCAGTTGCGTTAGCCAAGGAACCAAGGGATCACGGGAGATCCAGACACATCGACAGAAAATACCATTTCATCAGACATCGAATAGAAGAAGGACTCCTCGTGGCAAAGAGGGTATCATCGGATGAGAATCTAGCAGATCCCCTCACGAAGGGACTGACTCGGGTTAAGCATCTCCAGCATGCTCGGAGCATAGGGCTGAAGGATGATATTAGATTTAGTAGTTAGATAACCTTGAAATTTGTAAAGTGTAATTGACATTAGATGATGAATAAAAGGTGTTTTATTTATGAGTAAAGTGTTGCTATCTCTTGTCGATCGTTTACTATATTTCTTTTGCATGTTTTGACTTCCAGAATAATTATGTTTGGTATATCATATTATTCGAACCTCCATAGTCGGTCATATGTCGGAAGTAGGTATGAATCAAGACTGTCATGATTGGTTGCAGAGGTCTAAGTTGTTGGACATGGCTACAACACTCATGAGTGCTCATAAGTTCTGAGCATTGGACTCAACCCACGCTCACTGGAATCACTTCATGGAATTTATCTCGAGTGATCGTGAGACGGTAATATCATATAAGTCTTCAAACCTAGATATATGATTTGTTACTTATGAGTTGGTTATGCATTGATTGTACGAAAACGCATTGGTAACTCGATGTTATAAAACGTGCTCTTGTGTATAATTCAATGAGTAGTAGAACAAACATATGAGTCGAAGTTTATATGTTCCTTCTTGGATTAGAAGCTGATATCTGGGCCCCTCAATGATTTTGTTTTGACCTATGTACCGGGCCCGGTCAGAACTAAGTTGATGTGTTCAATTAAGTTCTTTGTCAAACAAATCGGAAATCGGGAAACAAACTGCTGGACAATAAGTAAGACATTGTTCCATGTATTTGTCCGACTGATATCTAGAACAGAGGATTATATGATCACTTATCTTAAATGGCGGATCATCATCTTCTCAGTTCCGAGAGACCTTGAAAGAGCTACGATTGTTGATCGGTTCCTGAAGTCATACTTGCAGTTATAGTTATTTGACTTATCCAAGTGGGAGACTGTTGGATAAGGTGTCTAAGTCCATAACTATTTCTGGTATGTACTTGACCCGACCCGGCATGGTCCATTTGGGTTGCATGGCACCATGCAATTGGATAAACTAAAATGAGAGAAATAACACTTATGGTTTATTAATATATTATAAGTTCTAATATATTAATAATATTATTTAATTAGTTTGATCAAGAATTAATTAAGTGATCAAAAGATAACTAATTAAATATACGGGTAGATTATGTATATCTTCCATATCTTATATAGTGGGCTAAGAGACTCCATGGATTATCAAGTTGGGTTCCACCCATAGGATGCTCCATGGATGCTCCATGGAGTTAACCCATGGATCATGAAATGAAGAGTCATGTTACATTAGGGTTTACCTAATGCAACACACTATATAAACAAAGGTGTTCTCCCCAAAATCGACGACAATAAGAAACAAGAGGGCTAGAGCCGATTTTGCAAGTGTAAGATTCTCTCAAAGTTTACTCCTTTGCATTTGGTGTTGTGTGAAGCATTTGAGGCATCACACTTGGGGTGCTAGGCTCACAAGGTTTCAAGGATCATAATCAACAACAAGGTAAGTTATTCTATCTTTCATTCAAGTTAAAAATGTTCCCCATGTATGCTAGATAGGAATATAACCTTGGAATTCAACTTTGCATGATAATTAGACAAACATAGATCCAAGGTTATTAGGGTTGCATGTACACTTAGGAAGTGTTAGAATGCTCAAAACCCATCAGCTAGGAGTCTGCGTGGCCCTTGCATGTGATATGTGCTGCTATGTATACCGGGCGGGGCTCGATGCCGGGCGAGGCCCGATAACTGTATCGTGTGCTATTGTTTATGATCATTGCATGTGTTAGTATGGTTATGTGATATATGTCTATGTGTATAGTGGGTGGGGCCCGATGTCAGGCGGGGCCTTAGAATAACATATCTGTATACCGAGCGGGGCCCGAAGCCGAGTGGGACTCGAAAACCGGGTGTAACATCCCAAAAAAATTCCGACAAATTTAAACCTTTAAAAAACGACCCATTTATTAATAAAAGTGTTTACAAACTATTATTTCCAAAACATTGATTAAAATCAGAGTCTTCCAGGATTCAATCAGTTGTAAACTAAGGATGTGTACGGTCACGCCTTCGCCGTGCCACGGTCCACTGAAGCACCTGAAACCATAAACCAAAACTGTAAGCATGAATCTTAGTGAGTTCCCCCAAAATACCACCACACGAACAAATAACATGTACCAACAAATAACAACATACTATGGGTCCAATCAACCATCGGGTTGGAATACCCCAGGCTCCTCAACCATCGGGTTGGAATGCCAACATACTATGGGTCCAATCAACCATCGGGTTGGAATACCCTAGGCCCTCAACCATCGGGTTGGAATGCCCCGGACTGTTGGCTTACGCACAAAGCAGTGAAGCCTCAACCACCGACCAAACATGTGCACATAATACAAATAAGCATACTACTAACCAACCAGCAAACAAATAAACAGATCTTACAGATCACTAGGCATAACATCATCCTATCTACTAAGATATTGATCTAACAGATCTCAACAATACAAAAACATGCATAACAGGATATCAATCCAAGGACCGACATTGGTGCCTTCGACCCACAAGTATAGTGAGGAAGACTTACCTCGCATTGTCGAATCTCACGGAAAGAATCACTGGCTGATGGCTCGCAAGAATCCCTGCGCTAGCAATCACAAGATAAACATCCATCAATAATCGGATCTGACCCACACTAAGTGTCCAAATTAGGGTAAAAGACCTTTTTACCCTCTTCATAACTTGGTCCTAAAACCAAGGCCCAAATCAACAATCCAAAAGGCCCAAACATGGCCCAAAACATCCCAAGGTCAACACTGATCAAACTTCTGGTCAAAGTCAAAGTCAACAGCCCATGTTGACCAAACACGTCGTGTTTCCCCTTGGACACATCATGTTCTTCAATCATCTAGATAATCGGGAAAACCCCAGCGAACACGCTGTGTTGGCTTTGCAAACACGCCGTGTTTGCTCGAGTTTCAGCAACTTAATACATTCAGTTGTTTTCTTCGATTCCAGGGACTCCAAGGCTCATATCTAGACCTAAATGCTATCAAGACCAACTTTATCCTTTGGAACCACTCCAAGGGTTCAAAAACCCAACCACAAGGCTTGAAGATTCAAGGGCTTAATCAAATAAGCACTAAATCCTTGAAGTCTAAAACCCATCCTTTCCAGAAGAGGTTCAAGCACCAAAACCATCCCAAAGTTTGGTGCTTTATAGACATTCATTCCCAATGCATGTCTTGAACCTAAAATAGGTCAAAAATGGGGATTTATGACCTACTCTCCATGCATGGCATCAAAACTCGACTATAGGCCAGATCCAAGACTCTACAAGGTCACTTAGACCTGGAGATTCATAAAGTTTCTAACTTTATGAGATCCAACCATTCCCCCACTCAAGAACAACAAGAAAAAGGGACAAAACTTAAGATCTAGCAACATAGAGGAATAAAAAGCAGATGGTGGACACTTACAAAGGTCCAGAAGAGTGCCAAACTGAAGAATGGGAGCTTGCTTGTTGGATCTTTGCTTCCTCCTTCCACTTTCTTCCTTCTTTTGCTTCAAAAACACCACACTATCTCAAAAATGAGAGGGAAAGATGATTAGGGTTTCTCTTAGGGTTTTAGGGGTTGTTAGGGGCTGAGGGCGAACAAACTCTAGCCTCCACTTTCCTTTAAATAGGGGCAAAACCAGAAAACTTAGGGTTTCATTCCAATCCATCAACACGCCGTGTTCCAAGAGGAACACGCCGTGTTGCCTAAATAAAACCTGCGCCTTTTCCTTATCTAGACACGTTGTGTTGGTGCCTCCAACACGCCGTTTCAAATTATCGAAAGTGAATTATACTCAAAGTTGCTTCTCAAATTTTCGGGTGTTACACCGGCGGGGTCCGATGGAGGGCGGGGCCCAGTATGTGGTTTATTATATATGATATTGGTTAGTTAGGTGAACTTAGTAAACTTTGTGCTTACGGTTTTCAGTTTATGTTTCAGATACCTTTGGTTCCAAGGCGAAGAGCTCGGGATGACTGCATCGCACACACCACCTAGTTCCGCTTTTGTGATTTACTCTGAAGGATATGATGTTTGATACACTTATTTTCTTTTAGATTTTATGGATGATGTTTTTGGAATATCGTTTGATTTAAATTAAAAATGAAATTTTTGGATCATATTTTGGGATGTTACAAATAGGGTGCTAAGATTTTCATTCCTCCTTGCACCTTGGCTTGAATTTTGGCTCTCTCTTTGAAGTCTTGGGTGTGATACCATTATTGGAATTCTCCATTGGGTCCTCTCTTCAAAGCAACATGATTGGATCAAGAAGGCTCAAGAAGGGTTTAAGAAGATCAAAACTAAGCAACATAAGAGGTTAGTAATTTTGTCTTTCTTTAGTAGATATACAGTTTTTAAAGTAGGTTGCTATATAGTAAAACCTAAATCCTAGGTGCATGTACACATAGGTTTTATTTTGTTATTTTTGCTTCGCTGATTATATGTGTATAAATGTAATAAAAACCCAACACACACTACAAACTTCTAAAACCGAGACCTCCTCCCAACCTGGAGCTCTAATATCACTTATTGAGAAAATGGTCTCAAATATCGCTAACAATACTCCTAATGAAAATAATAGATAAAATAATTGGACACAAGAATATGCATGGAAATTCTAAAAACGAATAAAAACCATAAGCCTCAGAAAGAAGGATTCAAATAAATTGTTACAATCACATAGACTAGTTTCTAACCTTTCCTCTAATTTACACCCCACATTCTTCATATTTTTAATTAACACTTTCTACACTCTAAAAAAATAGTAGAAAAAAAAAACCAAACATTTTAGGTGTATTGTTGTTGGGCACTTTGATGCCAAAGTCTTAGACTTTTTTTTTTATTCATCTTGGAGTCCCAAACTTTCATTCTTCAAGCGAGTTAGATGCAAACCTCTATTATGCCTCTAGCCAACACTCACGTTTAGGGCAATCTCTCTATGCATAAGATCATGGATGTTATCTCTTTATTTTTTTTCTATGTAAGTTTTATATAGTGGAAATTACCCGGTTAAGGATTTTTTTTGTCACATATATGTTTTATCTTTGATATTATTTTTACGTAAGTCTATTATGGTTGGTTATTAATATTTTTAAATTTAAATGTACAATAATCCTTATTTCATATGTACGATTGCTTGTGCTTTTTGTTGAATGCAAAGATAGAAATGTAAGAGTTGTAATGGTTTTGGTACTGAGTTTAAAGATTTAGAAAAATGACAAATGCCATAAAAACTCTTAAGGTTGCAAGTTTTGGTCGGTTTTACCAAAAGTTGTATTTTAGATCCATTAATGCCTCAAATTTGCATTTTGTTTTTCAAATTTTCTTTTTTTGCAAACTTATCCAGTAGAACTGGAAATTTATGCTAAACTTAAGAGTTTTTTTTGAACAAAAATAAAGCTAAAACCGAACATTTCTGTCAAATGTAAGAGCTAAACCAGATGGTAAAACTGAAAAAAAAAGTTGCAAACATCCGGTTTTAATGAACCTAAAATCCATAAAAGGGTAAAACCGAAAAAAAACATGTAAACTTAAGCGTTTTCTTTCATTATCCCTAAAAAATTATTTAGAAAATAAAAATAATAAAAATACCCGGTTGCATATTACGAACGGGGCAATATAATCAAAGAAAATATGATTTGGAGCTACATATTAGAAACCGGTCGCATATCGGAGAAGTGGGCTACAAAGTTGTACAAAATTGGTCTGCTTTGGAAAAAAAAACTTAATTTATATGAAGGAGCCGGACTTTATTATGGATAACATTTCCCGATTTTTAAACCGGACTCTTTGGTTTCCCGCATACGACTCGCACACAATAACACCGGTTGCAAAACTGGGTTCTATTTAGATTTTAACAGGTTTATTAGCCCTTTTGTATAGTAGTGTATTATACTTACATTTTAGAACACAAATTACATTGGCTTTCGATACTTGAAATTAAACAATATGTCATAAGTTTACTTGTTGATTTTCATAAGCGATACCGGTGTACGGTATATGATTCGGATCTTTATTATATACAGAGACTATTTCATTTGCGTGATATAGTTTTGTTTATTGATAAAACGATCAAATGCCGTAGGGAGGTACAAGGCAAGCACAAGTAACAACTCCAACTAACTACCTAACAATCATATGCCGTAAACTTAAACGCCCAAAAAGATAAAATGATGATATCGTACTAGAAAACTAAACTAAAAGCTGACAAGCAATACGTGGTACGTAGGTCCACTCCAATAACGGTAAAATATTAACCAATTAAGGATCTATGATACCGCCATCGATTACACCACCTTTAACTGCGTCAACATCGCCGCCGAGACCACCTGTACCACCACATGCGCCACCACCTGCACCACCACCTGCACCACCACATGCACCAGCACCTTCCCCACCACATGCACCACCACCGGCACCGCCTAGCCCACCACCTGCACCATCGGCACCATCAACTCCAGCGGTACCAATATCTTCACCTAGATTAGTAGCGAGACCTACACCACTGAATGGGATGAAGTTGATCTTCTCTTCTTTAAAACCAGCTCCTCCACTTCGTACGGTGGTAGCCACATCCACTGTGATCGGAGTCTTGTCGCTCAGGGTGGTCGTGGGCATAGTTCTTGCATTGCTTTGCACAAAAAGCACAAGTGCACAGACTGCTACAAAGAACAACTTCACCATCTCTCTCTCTCTGGCTCTCACATACAAACTAAGACCAAGGGGATGTTTGAGGTGAAGGGAGGTGGTGGTGGTGGCTATTTATGGAGAACACAAACGGTGGTGGACAATTGTAATGGCTGAAAGTGTAAATGAAGGAGGTGCATGGAATTAATGTATTTGGTTCTGATTGTTGGAGGAATTGAATAGCACTATTGCTTTGAACTGACGGGAGAAGTGTTGCATGGGGTGGGGTTTAAAGAGTGTGTTTGGTGGGTGTGTGCCTTGTGTCATTCATCTTTCGTACTAAGTGTGGGTTCGGTGTGCGTCTTTTTAATTCTTACTTATGGGTAATTAAAGGTGTTAGTTGGTGAGCCAAAGTTCTTTACTTTTGTCCTGGTGGTTATATTTCGTGTGGGGTTTAAAATGTGAGGCTTTAATTGATGTTGCGTTTCATTCTTTTTGTGTGTTGATTGTGACTAATCGTAGTTCTTAAAGCATTGTGAGATGAAAAAGTTTGTTGCTGTCCCAAAGTATTTTTCAATGGCTTTTTCATTACTGTGGCTATTGCTTAATTAAATTGGATGCTATTTTGGTGTAAACTTGGAACTGCAATGCTATTTTGGTCACTGATTGGTGCTGTTTATGGGTTTGTGTTCTTTTTAGGCTTTATTTTTAGAGGTATTTATTTCATTGGAAAATAGCTTAAAGGAAGTTTTACTCAAAGTACATTGTAATTTTGGGCAAATCTGATTCAAGTTTGAATGGCTGGGGTGTTGCTGTTTTTTTTTCTTCTGAAGTGAAGGTTGCTTCAATTGTTTCAACATGTTAATTATCTACATAATGGTTGTGGGGAGTTTTGTTATTTATCTGTTTTGTTCCTATTTGTGAGTTCCTTAAGCCCCTAGAGATTCTTGTTGGTATTGGAATCAAGTATAAATTTGTAGGCAAGATACATGATGAATAAGAAGGAAGATGGGTTCTTTACAAAAAATAAAAAATAAAAAAAACAAGAATTTCTTATTAATAAGAGGAGCAGTTACAAAGTTACATACACATAAAAATATAAGTCAACCATCTTGACTTTTCATCCTCCGAGTGCACCCCTTACTAGGGGTGAGCATGAGTTGGTTTGGGGCAAAATCATCAACTAATTTCGGAATTTCGGTTTTCCGGTTTTAGAACCATTGGGTTCGGTTTCTCGGTTTCTCGAGTTCAACCTATAGGTTCATGGATTTTGGCTTAAACATGTGGGTTTTGAGTTTTAAACCATTTCCAGCAAATGTAAGTAGAATCAATCAGATTCTTTTCCACAGTTCCAGCTATTTAAAGCCAATCAAAATACAAAAATCAACTAAATAGTTCATGAAAATATTAAAAATATGAAATGCAGAAGTTTACAACCAAAACATCAAAACACTATCAAACTAAAATAGAAACAATCACCAAAACATGAACACACCATAAAAAACCAATCTTCAATCTTTACTTACTAGGTTAGGTTCTATATTTTAGTTATTTTTTATTTTTAAAGTATATATTAAATACTAAATAATCAGAAATATATTATGGGTCCGTATTTGTGTTTGGATTTCTTGGTTCGGTTTCTGAACCACAAACCAAATCATAACCGATTTTTTAAGTTTGTAAATCTTAACCAAAAACAAACGGTTTTTGTTTAGTTTCGGTTTAACTGTTTCGATTTCGTCAGTTTTGTCACTTTTTCGTGATCCGGGTTCGATTTTGCTCACCCATATTCCCTTACAATCATTTTAATAACAACTTGTAACCTCCTTTAAACCGCCACATAAATTACCACATATAAATTGAGGTTTTTTTTTTTTAATTTTTTATTTTTAAACGAAAGATTGTATTTTCAAAAAGTATGTAGTGACTAATGGTATTTTGAAATTTATTTACTATATAATTGTAGTTCTATTAGAAATATGAAAATGAAACCAACCACTTCATGCACGATTCTTTCTCGTCCCTCGATTTCTCTCCCCTTACTGGTTTCTTGCAACATGTTTTCCACAATCATCAAGTTTCTCCTATTTCATCATTCATAACCATTCACTGTCACACCCCAAAACCGGAACGGCGGAAACGTTCTGGGGTGGAGGACGTCATGTACAGTATCACAACAAAGCATAATAGTAAACAAGAAACAACATCCATTGCATTAATAGAATAATTTTAATACAAGCGTGTTCTGTATAGTAAGTAAAACACCAAAAATGAATAACCAAAATAAAAGATGAGTCTTGTATGTGCTCCATCTTCTCAAAAGCTTCATCGGTACCTGTCTACTGATGACCTGAGAATACAAGTTATTTTGAAAAGAGTTTATCAGCATAAAGTTGGTGAGTCCATAAGTATTTAGTGTCATTGCTTGTATGAAAATGTTTGTAGAAACTTAGTGTAAATGTTCATAGCTGTTTGTAAATGTTTGTAAATAGTTATGCTCCCTAGAAAATCCTATATTTTCAAGTGAAATGTAGTCTTCTACCAAGACCCGACTGTTTGTGTATTTGTTCCTTATGTAGTGTAAGAGTTTTTCCCCAGTGAATCTATCATTATGAAAATATAGTTTACTTAAACGTGTATGTGACAAAATCACAAAGTAATGAAATACAGACTCCAGGTAGTACTAAATGTACAGTACACCTCGGGGAGTCTAAAGTAGTAAAATGTAGACTCCAGGTGGTATTAAATGAACAATACGCCTCGAAAAGTTTGTTTTGCCTTTAATTCTTAATTGGTTAATTAAAGGTTTGAATGTGAACTCGTATGTAACCATGATGATCGACGGCTGAAAAACTGATGACCCTCCGGTGTCATATGTAGTGAGGTAACATTCTGTCACCCCTTGGCCTAGACGGCTGGGACTGTAGCTAGCAGTCGGGGTGTGGGAGTGTCTGTCCCGTATAGATCTATACAAACAATGCCCGCTCTCCCTCCAGGAGACTCTGGTTACAAAGTGATACCACAATGAAGTGCCGTATCGAGAAGTAGTATGTCACATTCTATTTATAGTATTCAAAAGTTTTGTATAGTATGTCATAGTATAGTAATGTTTTCTCTGTACTAGTGTATAGTATACTCTTTTGTGTAGTGTATAGTATGTTCTCTTGTATAGTGTATAGTATTGTATAGTGTATAGTATGTATTGTTTCTCAATGTAGTACTTATGTAGTGATTCGTAAATGTACTGACTCTTGTATGTATCGCTGTAGTAGTAATAGTGAATAGTAAACCCTTAACTATACCTATTATAGTTAAATAGTAATGTTGTTTGTATGCCTTCGTTACACAAAGGTACTGAACTGAAGTGAAAGTTCTTATATCCAACACACACACACACACACACATATATATATATATATATATATATATATATATATATATATATATATATATATATATATATATATATATATGATATATAACTAAGAGTCCAACGACATTCGGACAAATAACAGGAAACCCTAAGTCCACAACCAAACAAGGAACAAGAAATAAGGTGAGCTATCAGTCCTATGTCCTTCAAGTCTTACTTATATAAGTATATTAGTGTAGATATGAGTTTGAAAATAATGTAAGTTTAAGAAGGTTTGAAAACAGTTTTTAGCATCTAAAATAGTTTGATAAAGGGTTTTGAAGTACTTGAAATCCATAAGTTTGATAGTAATTTGAAAGTAATAGAAAATCCTTCTGTTTGTTCTAGACATTTATCATATGTGATTAAAGCAATATCTAGAATGTTTCAACTTGTATCCCCCCCTAAAAGCATTTAAAATCATTTAAAAGGTTGATTAAGGGGTATGAACTCACCTGAAATAAGTGATGCGAATGTAAGATCGGAAAAAAAGATGCTAAGTGTCAAGTGAAGACTTGAACACACATACAGATCCTATTAACATATAAAGACACATATATGTATACAATTAGTGTACATTCAACTAATTAAGAAGGATAACACCCTTATAGTCTTGGAAACACTTATATTGAAGTGTTACAATCACAAATGATTGCATAAAAGGAGTTTATGGTCACTAAATGGATCTTTCGGTCCAAGTGGTATTCTCGGTCCGAATGGTTCTCGGTCCGAAGGGTTCTCGGTCCGAATGGTTCTCGGTCCGAAGGGTTAAAACCGAAAACCCAAGATATTTGGTGCATGTGGTGATTTTCAAGGGCTTTCAAACATGCATAGGGGTTCTAAGTTTTATCCAAAGCCTTAAGTGCGTTTTAAGGTCTGAAAGGCACCTTTCTTTAGGGTTTTCGGTTTAAGGAGATGCACTGAACCGAAAACTCCTTTTGTTCTTGGAAAATGACGATTTCAAGGCCCTAAATCAAGTATCCTTACTAGATAACAAGTGTAGGAAGTAGATACTTACAATATGGAAGCAAAGAAGGGTGTTTTCGGCCCAAAACATTAGTGTGTGTTCTTGGTGTTCTTGGAGAACACTTGAAGATCTAAGAAAAAGAGAAGATTTCATGGATGAAATCATGTATAACTACTAGATGAAGTGTTGTATCAACAAATCAAGAGAAGAAACACTTACATTTTTGGAAGATTTGGAAGAAGCTCTTATGATACTTGAGAGAGAAAGTGGGTGTTCTTGAGTTTGGAAGTAAGAAATGAGGAAAGGAAGGTGTAAACTCATGCCTTAAGCATGAGTTCTCGGTCAAAGGGGGGTTTTCGGCCCCACCCCTCATGTTTGGCTGTAACACCTTATCAAGGTGTTATTTGTTTTATTTGATCCCCAATAATTCAAAAAAAAAATACTTCCTTTCGTTTATTCTCTCGAAGAATAAATATTTAAAAATACCCAAACGGACTTTAAACCGAGCTAAAAATTAGCAGAAATGAATTTGACTTTTAATTTACGCGTTTGACTGTAGAGTTCGTACAAATGAAAATTTCGGGTTGTCACATCATCCCCCCGTTAGAGGGAATTTCGTCCCGAAATTAGAGTTCAAGCAACTAAGTTATGACAAATAACCAAGTAAAAAGATGAGGATATTTAAGTTTCATTTGATCCTCGTGCTCCCAAGTGAACTCCGGTCCTCGCTTGGCGTTCCAGCGAACCTTCACGATTGGGATGCGGCTTTGTTTCGTTCGTTTGACCTCTCGGTCCATGATCTCTACAGGTTCTTCCACGAAGTTGAGGCTCTTGTTGATCTCGATCTCGTCGAGTGGGATACAAGAGTCTCGTCGGATAGACACTTTTTCAAGTTCGAGACGTGGATGGTAGGATGTACGTTACTAAGCTCGTAGGGTAGATTGAGTTTGTAAGCTACGGGGCCGATTCTAGCGAGAATCTCGAAAGGCCCTATGTATCTTGTATTCAGCTTTCCACGCTTTCCGAAGCGTATCAAGCCCTTCCAGGGTAAGACTTTCAAGAGGACTCGGTCTTCCACCTGGAATTCCAAAGGTTTTCTCCATTTGTCCGCGTAGCTTTTCTGTCGGTCTCTAGAGGCTTTCAATCGTTCACGAATCTGAATGATCTTCTCTATCGTTTCCCGAATGATCTCCGGACCCGTGAGAGTGCTGTCAGGAACTCGCCCTTTAGCTAACTGGGTGTCACCCACCTCAGCCCAACACAGAGGGGATCTGCACTTCCGGCCATAGAGGGCTTCAAATGGAGCAGCCTTGATGCTCGTGTGATAACTGTTGTTGTAGGAGAATTCAAAAAGGGGTAAGTGAGTATCCCATGTCTTCCCAAAGTCGATCACACAGGCTCGCAACATATCTTCTAAGGTTTGGATAGTTCTCCCACTCTGTCCGTCGGTCTGTGGATGGTAGGCTGTACTCATGTCCAACCTCGTTCCTAGGGAGCTGTGTAGTGACTGCCAGAACCTCGAAGTGAATCTACTATCCCTATCGGAGATAATAGATATAGGAACACCATGCAGTCGTACGATCTCCCGAATGTATGTTCTTGTGAGCTTCTCCATCTTGTCAGTTTCTTTGATGGGCAGGAAGTGCGCGGATTTGGTCAATCTATCGACGATGACCCAAATGGTATCAAGTCCACTCGTTGTCTTGGGCAACTTGGTTATGAAGTCCATAGTGATCCGCCCACTTCCATTCAGGTATCTCCGGTTGTTGAAGCAGACCTGATGGTTTCTGGTATTCGACCTTGACCTTGGCGCAAGTAAGGCATTTACTTACGAAGGTAACAATCTCCGCTTTCATGTTAGGCCACCAGTATAGCTTTTTAAGATCCATATACATCTTATCTGAACCCGGGTGGATAGAATATCGAGTGTTGTGCGCCTCCTTCATGACCAAGTCTATGAAGCCACCGTGTCTCGGTGTCCAGATCCGGTCCATGAGATATAAGGTTCCGTCACCCTTGACTTCCAAGTTCTTATCCATTCCACGTAGGGATTCTCCCGCCACATTTTCAGGTTTTAAGGCTTCGAACTGAGCCTCCTTAATTTGTGCGAATAGATGCGAATGGATAGTCATAGTTAATGACTTGACTCTTCGTCCAGTATATTCTTTTCGACTTAGGGCGTCTGCTACCACGTTGGCTTTACCTGGATGATAACGAATTTCGCATTCGTAGTCGTTAAGTAGCTCGACCCACTGTCGTTGTCTCATGTTGAGTTCCTTCTGGTTGAATATGTGTTGTAGGCTTTTGTGGTCTGTGAAGATAGTACTCTTTGTACCATACAGGTAGTGTCTCCAAATCTTTAGGGCGAACACAACCGTTCCTAATTCGAGATCGTGTGTGGTGTAGTTGACCTCGTGTGTCTTCAGCTGTCTTGAGGCGTAGGCGATGACCTTACCTCGTTGCATCAGAACACAGCCGAGCCCCTGGTTGGATGCATCGCAGTATACCACGAAGTCATCTATCCCTTCGGGGAGGGATATTATCGGTGCGGTGCATAAGGCTTGCTTCAGCGTTTGGAACGCTTTCTCTTGTTTCTCTTCCCAGTCGAAGGCCACACCTTTCTGGGTCAATGTCGAAAGGGGTTTCGCAATTCGAGAGAAGTTCTGTATGAATCTGCGGTAGTAGCCAGCGAGGCCTAGAAATTGACGAATTTCTGTAGGCGTCTTCGGTGCTGACCAGTTCTCGATGGCTTTAATTTTGGAAGGGTCCACGTGGATTCCTTCTTCGCTAACCACGTGTCCTAAGAATTCGACTCTTCAGATCCAAAATTCGCATTTAGAGAACTTCGCATAGAGCTTCTCTGATCGTAAGGTTCCTAGGACTCGTCGTAAATGATCGCTATGTTCCTCCTTACTTCGAGAGTAGATAAGTATGTCATCGATGAAAACGATGACGAACTGATCCAAGTAAGGACGGCATACCCTATTCATTAAGTCCATGAATACTGCGGGCGCATTGGTCAATCCGAATGGCATCACTACGAACTCGTAGTGTCCATAACGAGTTCGGAAGGCTGTCTTCGGAACATCCTCCTCAAGCACTCGTAACTGGTGATACCCGGATCTTAGATCAATTTTAGAAAAGTAGCCCACCCCTTGCAGCTGATCAAATAAATCGTCTATGCGAGGAAGAGGGTAACGATTCTTGACTGTAAGCTTGTTGAGTTCCCTGTAATCGATGCACATACGGAACGATCCGTCTTTCTTCTTCACGAATAAGACTGGTGCTCCCCAGGGTGAGAAGCTTGGTCTTATAAAGCCCTTGCTGAGCAGTTCGTTAAGTTGACCGGACAGTTCTTGCATCTCAGCAGGTGCTAGACGATAAGGCGATTTGGCTACGGGGGCAACCCCTGGAACTAAGTCGATCCTGAATTTGACTTGACGTTGGGGAGGTAAACCCGGTAGCTCTTCTGGAAAGACGTCGGGGAAGTCGCGTACAACGGGGAGGTCTTTCAGGTCTTTTGTTTTCTAGCTCGTATCGACAACGTGCGCCAAGAATGTACGATATTCCTTGCGTAAGTACTTCTGGGCTTGAATACTTGAGATGATACGAAGGCTCGTACTGGGTTTGTCTCCGTAGATTAACAAGGTTTCGTTATTTGGTAGGTTTAGACGGACTGCTTTCTCGAAACATAGGATATCGGCGCGATAAAGACTCAACCAGTCCATGCCTATAATGACATCGAAACTCTTGATAGCCACTGGTATGAGGTCGATTGGGAATGAATGACTATCTAGCGTGAGGGAACAACTTATTTAAATCTCGTTAGAACTCTCTGTCTTTCCGTTAGCCATTTCTACGACGAAGGTTTCTTTTAGTGCTTGCGGTGCTTGATTAAGTAAGTGTTAAAAATTTTGGTTTACGAAGCTCCTCTCTGCCCCACTATCAAATAGGATACAAGCATAAGAGTTATCGAGAAGGAACGTACCCGTGACTACTGTGCGGTCTGCCACGGCTTCATTGTGGCCAATAGCAAGTAGTCTTCCTGCTCCTCCCACATTCCCAACTTTCGGACAGTTTCTTTTGAAGTGCCCTGTCTCGCCGCACCCGTAGCAGGCCTGGCTCACTCCTGCACTGGGAACCTGGGTGATGGGTTTGGGTGGTGTGCTGCAAAACCGGGCGGTATGGCCCTTCCGGTCGCAATTAGTGCAGTGCATTTCCCGGCAGGGGCCGTTATGATGGAAAGTGCACTTGGTGCACTTGGGTAGGGTCCCTGCATATGGTTTGGCTAGTATAGGGGCAGCAGGAGTAGTGGCAGCATGGACAACCACCGTCTGTTGGTTCTTGGAAGAGGGTTGAGTTGATTTGCCCTTCTTTCGATCACAACGCTTCCTCTTGTTGTCAACTGTTTTGGTTGGTGCGGGAGCAGTCATTGTAGTTGTTGTTGGAGTAGAAGGAACCTCGTGATCGATGAGCCTTTGGGCCAATTCCTTGGCGCTTTCAAAGGTCGCAGGGTGTGATGCTAGAACGTTCCCTCGATATGGGGGTACCAGACCCCAGATGTATCTTTCGATTTTCTTGCTTTCGGTGGGGACCATGTTGGGACATAGAGTCACCAGGTCGCAGAACCTGGCTGTATAAGCCACTATGTCGGAACCCTTCATTTTGAGGTTCCACAGTTCCTCCTCGAGCTTCTGAATTTCGCCCCTCGGGAAGTACTCCCTTGTCATTAGGTCCTTCAGTGTATCCCAACCCATGGCGTTAGCTGCCACCAGTGAGAGTGATTTGACATGGCCATTCCACCACGTCAGGGCCCTTTCGATGAAGGTGCAAGAAGCGAACTTTATCTTGCTTCCTTCAGGGCATGAGCACATCTCGAAGATTGCTTCTGTTCTCTCGATCCATTGGGACAGTGCAATGATCCATCCGGTTCCATTGAAGTACGTTGGTTTGCAGCTGATGAAATCTTTATAGGTACACTCCCGTGTACGTGAGTGGGTTTCACCATGGCTAGAGTTTGTGCCTGTTCCAGCTCCACTTGCACCACCAGAGTTTACTTGGGCCATGGTTGCGGTCACAGCTGCGGTCACCGCTGCTTGAAACATCACCGCATCGAACTGCGGAGGGGGTGGTGGTGGTGGAGTTTGATTCACAGGCGTGTTTCTGGTCGGACGCTTTCGAGGCGGCATCTTTTACTGAAAGTTCATAAAGATGATGATAATAGTAAGAATCAATTGTAAGTATGATGAGAGTGTTTCATGGACTAAATCGCCATAGTCCAACTATTAGATAGAGGCATAACAATAGAGTAGGGAAACACAAGAGTAAGGACTTTCCAATAGATTAGATAACTGCCAATATTACTGGTATTAATGATGTAAAATGAGTTCGGGAAAAATGACCTAACAGTAGGTCTTACATCAAACCATAAGGGAAAATTTTGGCAGTATTAGAAGTCTAGTTAGAGTACTTTAAAAGTTAGGAATATTTTACAGACAAGTGCTCCATAGACACAGAAAAGAAAGGCTATTCCTCAATCCAAAAGAAAAGACGAGTCGACATCTTCTACCGGCGACGGGTATCCCTCGGGCGAACCCTCAGATCTGCCAGTTGACGTACAACCTCTTGAAGATGTCGCTCATGCCCCCTCTGACGTACTCGGAGTTCCATGACTTCGGCTCGGGATGCAGCTAGCTGTTGCTGCAGAGCCTCATTGGTCCTCCTAGTTCTTTCCATAGCCTCTTCGAGTTGGCGAATGCGGACTGTGTTAAGGCCAGAGTTTGCGTCCACTTCCATCACTCGGTTGATGGCGGCACGACCTTGTTCAGCATTCCGAGCAATCCTACGGACCATGATGGGTAGGACTCGGTCAGCTGATCCTCCCTCGCTTAGATTGTAAAAGCTTCGGTCCCCATTGTAAGGTAAGGGATGACCCTGCTCATCACTCCAACGATTCAAGGTTGTTGCCCACAAGGGAGTGGGACCTTGAAATGCCGGACGGGGGTTGAGGTTTGGGACTTGACCTTCTTGGGGTAGGTTGTTGACCTCTGGTTCGGAGTCGGAGCCATCCGAAAAGCCTTCTGCGAGGTGATCATCCAAAGGGATTGGGTGACCATCTTCTGGCTCATCATCAAGCCATCCACCATTTCCTTGGTTGGGATAATACGGATCGCCAGGGAGATGGAAGCCAACCATGTTATCTACGCGAGAATGGGGAAAAGAATAGTTAATAGACGTACTAATGAGGATCCTTTTTAGTTTGTACATAAGTAATTATAGTAACACAAAATACTCCTATAGTATTCTGTTCTAATGTTCCTGTTGTAGTAGTGTTGGTAAGTTTTTAGACTTGTTGCAACACCACAATCATTCTTAGGCACATGCTAGTCACTCCTCGGAAAATATAGTTGATCAGGCTATATCCTCCTAGATTTGACTATATGCTCTAAGCCTAATTGTGCTGTTCAACAATCGAAATACTTTTGTTCTGTTCTAGTATGATACTGACACTGGTATGAATAGACGTATATATACTTAGTTAAATATTTTATTATTTAAAAGTATATAATCTTGGTCAGAGTGTTTTAATCCCGTTGCGTTTATAGTTTGTATAGATATACTCAATTCACTATAAACCATGCTCTGATACCAATCTGTCACACCCCAAAACCGGAACGGCGGAAACGTTCTGGGGTGGAGGACGTCATGTACAGTATCACAACAAAGCATAATAGTAAACAAGCAACAACATCCGTTGCATTAATAGAATAATTTTAATACAAGCGTGTTCTGTATAGTAAGTAAAACACCAAAAATGAATAACCAAAATAAAAGATAGGTCTTGTATGTGCTCCATCTTCTCAAAAGCTTCATCGGTACCTGTCTACTGATGACCTGAGATAAAAGTTATTTTGAAAAGAGTTTATCAGCATAAAGCTGGTGAGTCCATAAGTATTTAGTGTCATTGCTTGTATGAAAATGTTTGTAGCGACTTAGTGTAAATGTTCATAGCTGTTTGTAAATGTTTGTAAATAGTTATGCTCCCTAGAAAATCCTATATTTTCGAGTGAAATGTAGTCTTCTACCAAGACCCGACTGTTTGTGTATTTGTTCCTTATGTAGTGTAAGAGTTTTTCCCTAGTGAATCTATCATTATGAAAATATAGTTTACTTAAACGTGTATGTGACAAAATCACAAAGTAATGAAATACAGACTCCAGGTAGTACTAAATGTACAGTACACCTCGGCGAGTCTAAAGTAGTAAAATGTAGACTCCAGGTGGTATTAAATGAACAATACGCCTCGAAAAGTTTGTTTTGCCTTTAATTCTTAATTGGTTAATTAAAGGTTTGAATGTGAACTCGTATGTAACCATGATGATCGACGGATGAATAAATGATGACCCTCCGGTGTCATATGTAGTGATAACATTCTGTCACCCCTTGGCCTAGACGTCTGGGACTGTAGCTAGCAGTCGGGGTGTGGGAGTGTCTGTCCCATATAGATCTATACACACAATGCCCACTCTCCCTCCAGGAGACTCTGGTTACAAAGTGATACCACAATGAAGTGTCGTATCGAGAAGTAGTATGTCACATTCTATTTATAGTATTCAAAAGTTTTGTATAGTATGTCATAGTATAGTAATGTTTTCTCTGTACTAGTGTATAGTATACTCTTTTGTGTAGTGTATAGTATGTTCTCTTGTATAGTGTATAGTATTGTATAGTGTATAGTATGTATTGTTTCTCAATGTAGTACTTATGTAGTGATTCGTAAATGTACTGACTCTTGTATGTATCGCTGTAGTAGTAATAGTGAATAGTAAACCCTTAACTATACCTATTATAGTTAAATAGTAATGTTGTTTGTATGCCTTCGTTACACAAAGGTACTGAACTGAAGTGAAAGTTCTTATATCCAACACACACACACACACACATATATATATATATATATATATATATATATATATATATATATATATATATATGATATATAACTAAGAGTCCAACGACATTCGGACAAATAACAGGAAACCCTAAGTCCACAACCAAACAAGGAACAGGAAATAAGGTGAGCTATCAGTCCTAAGTCCTTCAAGTCTTACTTATACAAGTATATTAGTGTAGATATGAGTTTGAAAATAATGTAAGTTTAAGAAGGTTTGAAAACAGTTTTTAGCATCTAAAATAGTTTGATAAAGGGTTTTGAAGTACTTGAAATCCATAAGTTTGATAGTAATTTGAAAGTAATAGAAAATTCTTTAGTTTGTTCTAGACATTTATCATATGTGATTAAAGCAATATCTAGAATGTTTCAACTTGTATCCCCCCCTAAAAGCATTTAAAATCATTTAAAAGGTTGATTAAGGGGTATGAACTCACCTGAAATGAGTGATACGAATGTAAGATCGGAAAAAAAGATGCTAAGTGTCAAGTGAAGACTTGAACACACACACGAATCCTATTAACATATAAAGACACATATATGTATACAATTAGTGTATATTCAACTAATTAAGAAGGATAACACCCTTATAGTCTAGGAAACACTTATATTGAAGTGTTACAATCACAAATGATTGCCTAAAAGGAGTGTATGGTCACTAAATGGAGCTTTCGGTCCAAGTGGTATTCTCAGTCCGAATGGTTCTCGGTCTGAAGGGTTCTCGGTCCGAATGGTTCTCGGTCCGAAGGGTTCTCGGACCGAATGGTTCTCGGTCCGAAGGGTTAAAACCTAAAACTCAAGATATTTGGTGCATGTGGTGATTTTCAAGGGCTTTCAAACATGCATAGGGGTTCTAAGTTTTATCCAAAGCCTTAAGTGCGTTTTAAGGTCTTAAAGGCACCTTTCTTTAGGGTTTTCGGTTTAAGGAGATGCACTAAACCGAAAACTCCTTTTGTTCTTGGAAAATGACGATTTCAAGGCCCTAAATCAAGTATCCTTACTAGATAACAAGGGTAGGAAGTAGATACTTACCATATGGAAGCAAAGAAGGGTGTTTTCGGCCCAAAACATTAGTGTGTGTTCTTGGTGTTCTTGAAGAACACTTGAAGATCTAAGAAAAAGAGAAGATTTCATGGATGAAATCATGTATAACTACTAGATGAAGTGTTGTATCAACAAATCAAGAGAAGAAACAGTTACATTTTTGGAAGATTTGGAAGAAGCTCTTATGATACTTGAGAGAGAAAGTGGGTGTTCTTGAGTTTGGAAGTAAGAAATGAGGAAAGGAAGGTGTAAACTCATGCCTTAAGCATGAGTTCTCGGTCAAAGGGGGGTTTTCGGCCCCACCCCTCATGTTTGGCCGTAACACCTTATCAAGGTGTTATTTGTTTTATTTGATCCCCAATAATTCAAAAAAAAATACTTCCTTTCGTTTATTCTCTCGAAGAATAAATATTTAAAAATACCCAAACGGACTTTAAACCGAGCTAAAAATTAGCAGAAATGAATTTGACTTTTAATTTACGTGTTTGACTGTAGAGTTCGTACAAATGAAAATTTCGGGTTGTCACATTCACCGTTTATGGACCCTATCGTATGCCTCTGCATCAATTTGCTTCCTACTACCTCCCTCTCCATATACGCCTATTCTGTTCTTCAATTCTTTGCTAGTTCACCTGAAATCCAGAACGAAATATCGATATCCTCAAGAATCATTTTAGGATGATATTACTAATGACATATGATCATAAATGGTTATACCAATAACAAATTGACATATATATATATATATATATATATATATATATATATATATATATATATATATATATATATATATATATATATATATATATATATATATATATCAAGGTTGTAAAAATCGCTCGGCGGTAGCTCGGCGGTCAACTGGGGTCAAGCGATTAATCGGTTTGGCGGGGACTAATCGGAGGTTTAATCGGGAACCATAAATTACTAATAAAACTATTTTAAAACTTAGTATATCCTAAGAAAAAAATAGTATTTGAAAATTTAAACTTTTTAAATTTTGAAATATTTGGTATAATATTTGAAAATTTGAATATTTAAAAATTTAAAATTTTGAAATTTTGTAAATTTTGGTGTAATATTTGAAATTTTGAAATTTTGAATTTTTTAATATCTTCCTGCCAAGGACCGCCTAGCCCAAGTTTGACCGATATTGACCAATTTCCGCCAAACACCCATAATCGTAATCAGTTGCAGACCGCCTAGCGCCTAGACGGCCGCCTAGGCCGATATTTACAACACTGATATATATATATATATATATATATATATATATATATATATATATATATATATATATATATATATATATATATATATATGAACTTGACTTTTGATAAATATTCAAAATTCTTATAAATAATTAGGAATTATTTATTTTGTGAAGTCATGTACATCTTTTTTTTTTTTATGGTTGTTTTAATTTTTCTACACTTGCAAAATGACTCTTTGGTGGTATAAAGTGGTTTATGTTGTTTAAATTTTATACCTTCCGTTGCCATCTTTGTGTTTTAGAAACCAAATTTTTGAATAAAATCCAACATATAATTCATTTGTTTACTTTGAAAACTACAACTATACAGTTTATGTATGTCCATGATGGTTGCTTACCATCACCAATATAATTTCTTGATATCTCCTATAAAGAACTCTGATCTAACCTACAACTTCCTAGTGTGGGTACCAGAGATCTTTTGGTAACATAGCAGGAACTTGTTATAGCACAGAAAAACATCGAGAACCGTGGTGACACCATTAATTATCTGTTGGTAATTTTATTTCACTGACAATCTCTTATTGGATCCAATGTTCAACGAAATATTTGGTTCTCATTATTTATATATATATATATATATATATATATATATATATATATATATATATATATATATATATATATATATATATATATCATCTTACTTCACCCTATGGATAAACACATTGAACGCCATAAACCGGAATCTAGATCCGACATCTATGCATGCATGGACTACCCTATGTGCCGCACAATCGACAACTTCTAGGTTTTTCGAGATCAAATTGGTGATGGGTTTTGGGAGGCTAAAACTATCTTTTTTTATAAAACAGTTTTAAGCGGCAAACAAAAGACTATTAAAATAACTAGTTGATTTTATGATTATTTTAACAAAACCACCAATAGGATCCAAATACATGAATGCGAAGGATTATGATAACCATAGCATGTTAAGAAGACAACCTTTAAATACTTTGATCCCACTTGTTTTAAGGGAGTTGATAAAGATGGAAAAAACCCAAGGATATAATTTCTCTAAATTGTATCCATACAAGATTAAGCCACAAAGAATGCTAGTTCTCTCTTATATGAAGTACTCCTTAAGCCTTTAAATGCTTAACACAACTATGAATTAAAGGAGAATCACTTGTGAGCACCAAATCATCAACAAGCTTCAAAAGGGAAGAATAAGATGGAGAGAGAAAGAACATACAATTCTTGTAGAGAGAAAAGAGAAGCCTAAGAGGCAAAAACTAACTTCAAAATGGAAGCCTTACACTCTATTTTATTGTTACATGAAAATTGTTAGGCACCATCCCTCATAAATAAAAGTATAACATTCCGTTTGAAATTAAATAAAATAAGTAAATAAATAATTAACCCTAAACCCCGAGATGTATATTATATTTTATTGTAGCCCTGAATCCGTAATAAATTAGCAGGGTATTGGTTTCGGGGAGTTAAATGTCATAATTTGGATTTTGGGGGTTAAAGTGTAATTTTCGGATTGGTTTTGTAAAGAATTCTGAAGGCTGAGGGTTGTTTGGTAAATTATGGATTTAAGTTGAAAAGAATTGAGAGGGAGGGACTGGAAGTGTAATCATGAATTACGATTGCAAATGGACGGGCATAAACCCGTCACCCCCATTCTTTCACGTTTTTCTGATCAGTCAAAGCTTCCGAGCGACCGCCGTTTTCAGCCGACGCCCTTGTCGCCGTTGTGAGTCGTCGTTCAGCACCATCGTTGTCTCGTTGCCGACGACAGCGAGGACCCCGAGCGGACATCCATTATACTGCTGCTGTTGTTCGCGGTCACAACCCTCTTCTCCGTTTCGTCGGTGCTACGCCCCAGCCACGTCCGTCGCCGCCGCAGCTCCGAGTGGCTACCTTTTTCTGTGCTCCGGTTGCCGCCTGCTACCCAAAGTGGCTGAGTTGGGTGTGTTTTTCTATGTTACATCTCGTGTTAGTGACTGTGTGTTGCTGATTGCATGGCAGCCAACCATGGTGGCTGCCGCCCTTTATGCCTTTTCTGTCACCACCAGCCACCGTGTGTGGGTGGCTATGTGTGCATGGTATGGTGTTTTAATGGTGAATGTTGTATCAGCTTTTCCTAGTCAAAATTGAAGAAAGACCACCACCACTACCATGAGGTGGTGGCTGCCGCCATGAACCGCCGTCGACCACCACCGCCCGAGGTGTGGGTGGTGCCCGACCTAGTAAAACCCAAATTAATCTAAAACTTATCCATTAGACCTAATTGACATGTGTTTGGGTTGGAATCCCTAATTAGGGTTTAGAAAACCCTAATTTTGGAGACTTTTTTTGGGACTTGCCGGGACCCGTGTTTTGGACCGTTGGATTGGAATTATGAATTATGCCACCACATTGTATGATTGACCTAGTAGAGTGATGGGCTTAATGGATTAATTCCTTAGTGGGTTAAGTGTTCTTACTTAACCCTAATCGTCATTTTATGTGAAACCCTAATCGTGTATGTGCTTCGAGTTGGGCCTTTCTTTTGGGCTTTGGTGATTGGGTTATTGATGGGCCATCTGAGAACAAGTGTATGGACTAGGAAAAAATTGGATGGGATTTAGGGTAAGGCCCATGTAAGGGGTTTGGGCCCAATTTGGAAAATTGGGCCTTGGTTGATTGTTTGGCTTTTGGGCCTTTAGAGTGTGAGTTTGGGCCTTGGTCTTGGACCAAGCTAGGTTAGGGGTAAAATGGTATTTTTACCCCAAGTAGGGATTTATGGTTATGCACTGGAACCCAATTGTTAATTGGGTTTTTTTTTGATGTTGACAGTTCGGGATTCTGTCAGCCAGCAGCCACGGATCGTCTGTGTGATTCGGCAGTGCGAGGTGAGTTTCCTCACTGGGTTTAGCGGGTCAAAGGCACCAATGTCGGACCATGTTTATGCTATGTTAGCATGCTATCTGTCTTCGTGACTCTTGCATGTATATGTGTTTATATGCTTTCCGGGCTAAGGTCCGATGCCGGGCGGGGCCCGATGACTGTTTGTATGCTATGTATCTATATTGCATGTGTATGTGTTTATTTGATATATGTTATATGCATGTTGGGCGGGGCCCAGTTTACTACCGAGCTCAGCTCGATGACCGAGCGGGGCCCTTATATGTTTTGTTATGTATGGTATGTGGTATCTTGGGGAACTCACTAAGCTTTGTGCTTACGGTTTTCAGTTTATGTTTCAGGTACTTAGGTTTTCAAAAGAAAGTGCTCGGGTTGACTGCATAGCACACACACTTTATGTTCCGCATTTGTCTTGTTCTGGGATTTACACCCTAATTATAATGTATTGGTTTTATTTAAACAAGTAATTGATGATTCTTCTTCTATAAAATGAAATTTTATTGTCAATATTTTTGGGGCTGTTACAAAAAGCATGGGTCATCATAAAGATTCTTGGAAGTGTTAGAGGTTGCATAACAAGCAGCCTCAATCCACTCCCACACACCTACGGTTTTCGACTTGAGAAAGTCAAAGCATGGGTATTTTGCACTCTTTATTTTATACAAGCATGTACATCTTTTATTTGTAAAAAATGGCTTTATATAAATGGACTACAAATGGTCTAAAAAGATGTACACAACATATAAATCATACAATATGATTTATAAGTTTTTTTTCTCTTGGAAAAGTATTATTTCCATTAATAATAATTACTTCCTAATTAATTACAAGACTTGAATTTATTTATTAATAATAAATTACTAATAAATATTCAGTAAGTAACAACTTGCTATATGTGTGATCCTATAGGATCATTAGTTATTGGCAACATCATTCTAAAATAATTTTTGAGCATATATATCCAACAATCTCCCACTTGCACAAGATTCATTATAGATTGATATAGACATTGGTTGATGTCTAGCAATAGACCAAATCCCCCAACAACACACAAAGAGGTGCCATCCAACAACTGACTAATTTCCAAGTGTTCCAAAGCTACAATTGGTGTAAGGTGTGGTGTCAGTTATTCATTTGTCTCAAACATCATGTTGAACGTGAGATATGTTTCACGATCGATCTAAAGTGTTTTTTAACTTTTAGTAAGGCCTTAGATGTCTAACTCTCAACGAATAAGAGGAACAAATCCCATCTTGACTACATATGCATATCATGTAGTTCATGCAATACCCAACACGATCCCTTATAACTGCCTTTTATGGAACATTGTTAAACCATGTCAAAGCACAACAATTCCTACATTCAAGTCCCAAATATGTATCTCAGGTCGATAAAAAGATACTAACTTTATCAAACATCACCCATGATTACGATCCATAAAGTGATTTTAATGCGGGTTTTGTCCAATACTTATTCTCTAATCAAGTTCCTCTGAAGTTTGTAGTAGCTCTTTGCTATTTTCATCTCCATGAAATTCAACCAATCCATTCATATTAGTCTTATCTCATAGATTGTCCCACAACTATGAAAGACTATGGACATTTGGAATAACCATGTTATTCAAGGATTAAACATGCTAATATAGAATGCAACAATTATTAAATGAAAAAACTATATCTGATATATCAAGTCCTTATAATGTATGTTGTTTGTTCCAATGTCCAAATACTAAATTTTAATCAAATCAAATTACTCATAACAACAAGGCCTTATAACACCAACATGACTTTCATGATTTAGCTAATGAAGGAACTTTGCTAAGTAGATTCGACAAACATGATTTGTATAAACTTTGCGAATGTAATCGTATATAGAGCAAAACTCTTGAGAGTGTTTTAGATGCTTAAATATGACTTAGATAACAATACTTGTGTAATGGGATTACTTACAATCATAAGCGAACTAAACATTTAAGCGTCTTCATATGTGGTTTCCCGAACAACAATGTATTCTAACTATAATTAAAATCCGCATGGAACTCTTATCCTTGCAATTTCGCCTTCATTCATAATAAGGAATGTGATTGAGAAGTACCTCAATCTATTTGGAAGTTTGCATCTGTGTAACAGTTTATACATATCTTTCTTGTAAATACTCCGCAGATCAGGAATATTTCTCTAGCTCTTCATAAGTACTTTAGAATGTTCCTATCAGTCATACGGTGACTTATTCTCAAATTATACTGGTATTTTTTCTTCATGCTCCATATATACAATATATCTGGACTTTATACATAACATGACATATATAATGAATTCAATTGCAACAACATATGGAATACAATCATATTATCTAGTTCAATTATTGTACTAGGATTTTGAGGCATGCTAAAAAACATGTGATGTGGTATTGATAACATAAACTCTCTCAAAGTCTTATTTCTTAAACTCTTTAAGATCCTTGACAATTAATGAAATTCTACTTAATCTTTTAAGATGCCATGATCTATCTGAGTAGATCTTAATTCCAAGAATTAGTATGCCAGTCACATATACGACTAGGAATGTTACTACACTCCCAATAACTTTGAAAAAAAAACACAAGAGCCATCTTGATTTATAATGAAATCGCACTATGAAATTTTATTATAAGAAAGAAGATTATTACTTTGAGACATTAGTTTTAAATCTGAAAATATTTTTGTTCATGTATGTTTTTCTCCTTTGAAAAATCTCTTACTCTTTATAGTTATACTCTACCGAGAAAGATTAATCAAGCCCATACTTGATTATTATACATGAATGCATCTTTATATGTTCTATTAGTTTCTGATTAACTATTGAACAGGTTCAACAACTGTTGATAAACTTGCTAGTTTGTAGTGTTGTTTGAAATGTGTTTAAGTCAATCGATTAAGAAAAGAAAGTAAGAACACATAGAACTAAATAAGATCTATTTTTCAGCTAAATATATCCTTAAAAGTACAGAGAAAATATAAGTATAAGTGATCAAGTTTGATACGAAAGTTCTTACCCAATCCTCTAAGTACTTACCCTATTTATAAGGTACTCACAGACCAAAAAATATAAGGACTAAACAACATAGTACAAAACATACAAATTCCTTGTAAATATATTAAGATAACGAAGTCACATGGACATTTTTTATTTATAGATGCTTCTGATTAAAGACACTACAATTCGACTTCTCACAATAACTTTCGACCTAACATTCTCCACCGTGTGAGAAAAGATGAATCTTCAAGTAAGTGTCTTCATTGTCTGTAGAAAAATCTTCCTTATCTCCATGTACCAAAGGATTATTTTTTGAACCTCCGCCCTGTCTTCATTTTCATTTTTTGACAGTTGTTGATGCGAAGCAAAATGTTCGAAAGATGAGAGTTCATGTACCTCTCCAAATCATCAGTACGAAAAAGGAACTTCTTTAAATTCCCCCTTGTTTTCTTTCATTGGAAAACAACACCAAAGGTTTTATGGATTATTTCACCATCTTCAAATTTCTCAATATTAAGTTTCCCCTTCAATAAAGCTTTTGGAACCTTTGATGTTTTGTTGATTTCCATGGCTAGATCAATATCTATTTCAACCAAGTACGAATAGTAACAATCAATGAAGGCCTTGATATGAGCATATCCAATGATGAACGAGTTCTGATTCTCCTCAGGAACTTGTGAAGTATTCACATCACACAAAATCTTTGAAATAGTGATCAGATTATTGAGATTAATCAATGGAAAATCTACGATTGTAAACTCAAGCACTACATTGTTATCTCGAACAACGGTGTAGCGAAGATTCTGCATCAACCCTTTGAAAAGAAGACCAGGGACAATTGATATAACCTTCACTATCTTCACAAGTGACCAAACTTCCTCTTCGCTTTTTCCAAGTACCGCATGAAAGTGAATTTTCAAATTCTTGTATTCATCTTTGTCTTTCAAGTTTTCAACAAGCTTGATTTGGCTAAAAAGAAATCATCAGATGATTTATGGGAAAATAAAGTTGATTAATCTTGAAATTTTCAATATCATAACTCTTCTTGGGATTATTCATGGATTTTTCGACTTTGTCAAGAACTACAATCTCCATTGTTTCGCTACACTAAGCCTTGTTTGGATCACCATTGTTTAGATCTAGAAAATCATTGATTCTTTGACTCAAGATGTTGTTCATTTGTTTTGCCTCTCCATTTCAATCTCCTGCAATCTTTTCTTCTTCTCTTCAGCTGAAGGTTTAACATGAACACCCTTCCCTTTATCTTTGGGACTAGTAGTCGATGTGTTCTTTACCACAGCTGAACTCAAACCTCCCTCTCCAATAGTTATCCCTTTCTTTTGCAACTTGGATAAGTATACATTGACTTGAGGAGCATTCGTTGTAGTTGTTGTTGAAGTTGACACCATTGTTTCATTGGTAGCGAAGTAGGAATTTGCGTAGACATTACCCTTAAAACAACAACACCTTTATCTTCGGTCGTTCCTTTGGAAGAACCAACCCGACTTTCTACCCCTTGTGACACATTCATACAATGTGGAGCATTGGTTGGAAGTCGAAGGAGAAGGTCAAGAATTAGTGCCAATTTGGCTTTGAAGGATTTCTCCACAAAAGAGACCATGGAAGCTATCTGATATTGAGAAATCGAATTTGATGAAGGCACATCAAACTTCAAAAATCGCTCATGAAAGCTAGTAAGCGAATTCTCAATCTTCATAAACACTTGATTATCTTCCTGCTTTTTCTTTTGTAAACCCTTGGCATATTCCTTATTAAATTCTCGAACATCTTTTATCATCGTACGAATAACCCCAATCAAGGCTTCAACACTGCTTTTGACTTGTCCACAAAACTTATCCAATTTTGCAATTTCTTGCTCAAGTGAATTACAAAGTTTAGTAAGCTTGAACTCAATTGATTGCTTTGAAGAGGTCACAAGCTTCTCACAGAGTTCATGTCACTCTTTGGCAACATCTTGCAAATTCTTGATTTCATGATGGAAATTTCGAGAACGCAAAGTCAACTTTTCATCAAGCTTCTTATCAACACCTTCAATTAAAGTCCTAGTCCTTGAATCTTGTGACTTTAACAAGTATTCAACCTTAACCCCACTAACTGATGACTTTCCAGTACTATCATTTAGAAATTAAAGAATAGAATTCATTTTTGAATTAAGGATATTGAATTGTTTACCAGACATGATGGCATTATCAGGAACATCATCCTCATATGGATTGAACTGTAAATCTATAAATGCAACCATGACACCATCTTCAGCTGTTTCTTCTTCATTAACAGTCTTCTCAGCCTCTGTGAATTGAGATGAGAATAAATATGCAATGGGTTCGTTCATCACCTCTTGATAAGTTGGTGAAACAGCTTTAGTGGATCTAGGTGGAATGGTAGATGTTTATGGTGGTGAAGTAGGTGGTGGCGGTGGAACAACTGTAGTATCAATGATAAATGTCAAACACCTATCACCATAGTAACATTTACATCCTTATTAGATAAGTTCGCATTGATGTTTGAAGTTTCGTTCTCCTCCATATTGGACTTGGAATGTGAAACCTCGGGTGGTGTGTCTTTCGTCTGCTCAGGGAGTGATGTAATGAGTTGTTCACCAGAATTGATGGTTGCGTCCTTATCATATATGTTCTCATTAACACCAGGAGTAATTTTCTCCTTGAAAATCGATTTGACAGAGGTATCCTTCCTAGGTGAAATACGAAACGAACCATCCAATGCATTGTCATTTTCTTTGCTATCATCGTCTGATTCTACCGTAACATTAGCCATCTGTGTGTCATCAAAAGAAGGCTTAAACTTCTTCAACTTTTGAACAACCTCTAATGCTTTTCGCTTCTTTGAAGCTGGAGAATCAGGATTCAAAACTCCTCTGATCATAACATGACACTTTGTTACCTTCACCTGTATCTTCTTAGACTTCTTAGGGACAACCTTTTGAGTGGTAGATTCCTCCTCTTAAGCGGTGTTTTCATCAACTGGAGTAGGAACCTCCTCAATAACTTTCTCAGATTGCTTCTCAGGTTGTTTATTTGGTTGTTGCTCAAGTTGCTTCTTAGGAACAAAATTTTTAGTCTTATTAAGCACCCTTTCCTGACTTTGTAGACACAATCTGCTTAGATACTTCCTCCTCAAGTGATTTAGGTTTCACAGTGCTTGTTCGTCCTCTTACCCTTAGCTGCTTTAGAAGATCCTTATGCACCTTCAAAAGTAGCCTTCTTAGGAAGAATACCAGGAGGATTTGGATCCACGCTTTGTATGCAATCAACAACTTACTGATATTAGATACCAAATTAAGCATCCAATCCATAATTCAACCAACCACAGGAAAAAGCGCAGGATCATCAATGGTAGACTTGGGAATAGTCATCGAAACAAATGTAACAACACCATTATCGAATAAAACTCCAAACTCAGCCCAGAGCAATGAGGCATAATCAATATTCATGCCATAGTACAATCGAACCATAATCGAATAAAACTTGAGTTTCGCCTTATCCAATCCAAAACTTCTTCTTGTTAAACAACAAAGAGTAATACCAAAGAAAAAGCTCCATACCCCAGGAAGACTCGATTTCTTGAAATTTCTAATAACTGAAAGAGTTGGCTGATGCCCCATTTTATTAAGCATATGAATAACTTATTCAATGGTAACTTCATCGAACTCACCTACATATGGTAACTTCAATATTTTGGCAAACTGCTTCTATGTTAATTGTTTGGTCTTGTTCGATGTCAACTGAAACGTAACAAGTCTAGTTGTTCAGTTGTACACATCAGTAGAAGCAGCCATTGATAACCATTTCATAGGAATTGTAAATGAAGTAGTTAATTCATGAGTAAGAATGGAATAATTCATCACTTGAACAAGCATATTCAACTCGTCTGGATAATCCTTGATCAACGGGTTGAACCAAAGATTATTATGCTGAATCTTCATTGTTGGTTGAGAGATTTCTTCATCGTTGGTGTTGAATTGATCAACAACATTGGTTCCAGTAGCCATGATGAACAATCGAGAGAGAATTTGTGATTTGATTGTAATGAAAACTTAGGGTTTTTGTGTGAATTGTGAATTCTGGGAACATAAAAAGGAAACTGAATGATCACGTCGTCCTTAAATAACCGACGTCAAATTCAAATTTAAAACGTTTCACCAATCAGAGAAAGCCACATGTAAAGTGGGTTATGTAACCGTCATCACACTGAACTTCCATGTGTAAAAATGATGATCACTTTTTGCCTTGAGCCAAAAGAAAATACTGAACCGTCCCATCCAACGGATACTTATTTCTTCCTAGTAAAAGTGAACCGTCACACGTCAAGAACCATTCGCCGTTATGGAGGTAAGGCTCATTCACTTATGGGAATTATAAGTAAAATCATTTGCCAGATTTTGCGAAATCTAGGTCTGAGTTGGTAATACCCATAACCTCGATGATTTCAGCGCTTATGTGTGCCAAAAGAAAATATGGAATCGAATTAAGAAAATTTTGGACGTTGTGATATCAAAGAATCTTTGATATAAAAGTAGATAGATCCCGGGCAAAGATACTATTCATTCGTCATCAAGAGAGATGCCAATTTGGTTGTGTGGTTTCCTATGAATTACAATCGAATACTCATTGAGGAGTAATGAATGGCCTCTTTTAATAAGCTTCATAGGTGGATTCATTTTCTCACAAATTCGCAACTTGACATAAGTGCAAATAATTGTATGAAAATACTTGTATGACAGTGTAGCCAGGAACAAGTAAGTAATGAAGGAGTTAGACAAATGTTCATATGGAAATCTCATTTCATATAAAAAATTACAGATCTGAATCTATTGGGAAGAAATGACTTGGAATGAGTACATTTCATCAAGATCACTCAAAAGAAATGAAAATGAGATTTTGAACATCAAAAATAGTATAGTGAAACAAAAAGTTTCGTTAGAATCTTGAACAATAAATGTTCACCGTCAATTCATTAAGTTGTGGTTTGTTGGGTCTCACCTTCATCACGGAAAAAATGATTTAGGATCATAAACACAAAAGTGTGACATACCTATATCCTGGTTATTTTTTACAAGAGATGTCTTGGGCATGTGTCATCGTGTGTGATTTTGTTAGAAATTTTGGGTGAAAAAGATTGGATGTGAAATATCATTGTACCCCTACGAATAATTGGACCTTGCAGAAATCTATTTACTCAAAATGAGAAGAGAAAGGTAGCTCTTCGATTATAATGAATACAACCTAATTAGGAAGAAATTTTCGTAATAAAAATTTCATTAAGGCTTCGTACACAATGAATTAATGAGACTTGTGGACAACATGCTGCAACATACTTCTAGTGCCGCTTAATTAGTATAAGAGTTTCATATCATACCATTTCCCTGTTGATCGTCTCTTTAGACATGCGGAAGTGCAACACACACAATGAATTTATCTAATCTCAAAAGAAAATAAGGAAAATATTTTTGTATTTTTGATTTTTAAAATTTAAAATTCAAATATAACGAAAATATCTTTGGATTTTTGAATTTTATAAAGAAAAGATAAAAATAAGAAAATCTTTTTGGTTTTTTGAATTTTTTAAAGAAAAGACAAAAATAAAAAATCTTTTTGGATTTTTGAATTTTATAAAGAAAAGACAAAAATAAGAAAATCATTTTGGATTTTTGAATTTTATAAAGAAAAGACAAAAATAAGAAAAAGATATCACCAACGTTGGTTATTTGTTAATGATAACATATATTTCGCATGCGAACCAATGATTCCCATTGTATATGCTTCCCTCAAACAAATAGATTTCGCATAAATGAGAGTTTCCTATAAACATACGCTTCCCATTTAGAGACACTTCCTGTTCGCTAGATGTCAACATGTGCTGAATGAATCACAGACAATGTCGAAAGCGAAGCGAGTGGAATGCTGGATGGGAACAATAACCTCTTAACGAAAATTTGACAATTAACGAAAGTTAGTCAAAAAATTTCGCACATCAAATTTAAGAGAAAATTAGTTAGAATTAGGAACATAACAAGCTTCCATCATTCCCAAACCATTTAAAATTCTCAAAAATGATTTTTCGTCCATTGGTTTTGTAAAAATATCTACAAGTTGGTCATCTGTTTTAACGAAATGAACTTCAATTTTCCCATCTTCAACATGATCTATAATGAAGTGGTATCGAAGTGCAATATGCTTAGTTTTGGAATGGTGAACTGAATTATGAAATATGTTAATTGCGCTTTGAGAATCAGAATATAATGGAATTTTCTTCATGTTAATCGCATAGTCACATAGTTGACTTTGGATCAAGATCACTTGAGAAGTACAAGCCGCAACAGCAATGTATTCAGTCTCAGTTGTCAAAATCGATATAAACATCTTCTTTGTTGACTGTCAATTCACATGCTTCCCATCTAAGAATTTACATCTGCTTGTAGTGTTTTTTTCGATCTAACTGACAACCTCCTAGATCAGCATTTGAGAAAGCTTGAATAAAGAATCTTGTATTCGATGGATACCACAATCTAAGAGTCAAAGTTCCATGATGATAACGAAAAATATTTTTCACCGTTGTAAGATGGGGTTCTCTAAGATTTGCTTGGTACCTGGCACAATTACACACAGAAAACATTAGATCATGTCGAATTGCAGTTAAGTACAATGACGAACCGAGCATGCGGCTATATGTTTTGAGATTAACAGATGGCTTATCCAACGAAGGACCTAAGCGAGTGTCGAATGTCATGGGAAGCTTAGCTTTCGAGCAATTTTTCATTCCAAATCTTTCAAGCAGGTTTCGTTTGTAGTTCTCTTGATTAATGAAGATTCCTTCCCTGATATGAAGAATGTTCAAACCCAAAAAATGATTAATTTTACCCATCATGCTCATAACAAATTGACTCTTCATAAGCTCCCCAAAATCCTTTGACAACGAAGGGTCAGTAGAACCAATTATTATGTTATCACCATAAATTCGAACAAGCATCAGGTGATCCATCACTTTCATTCAAAATAGAGTGGGATCAATAGATCCTTGATTAAATTTAGCGATTTTCAAAAAGTTGGTTAGCGCCGTATACCAAGCACGAGGTTCGTGGTTTAACCCATAAACTGTCTTGTCAAGAATATAACATTGATCAGGATACTTATTGTTTATGAATCCAGGTGACTGTTCGACATAGACCGACTCTTTAAGAACACCGTTAAGAAATGTGCACTTGACATCCATCTGTGTAGCGCCCGCAGATTCGGGCTAGTCAATTTAAAGACGATAAGCGTCAAAAATGACTTTTTGATAGAGGATTGTTTGGAATAAATAATCTTAACTAAGTTTTAGTATATGTCACAAGGTTTCCGTACATATAAAGAACGCTGAAATCCGAGTTATAACGAAGAAGTTATGACCTGTCGACGTTTCGCGACATAACCGAGACGACACTGGGAATCGTAAAAAGTGATTTTATGATAAAGTACTTTTTAGCCTTAGTGATCTAAAATAAAGTTGTAGAGTACGTCTCCACCTACACGTGGATATAAAGAACGTCAAAAACGGAGTTCGTATGCAAAATTTATGACCTTCCGAAGATGTAGCAGTCTAAGGGCATGACACGTGCCAGAAACCCTAATCAGCCTCAATTCCACGACGTGGAAATAAGGTCCACGACGTGGAACTAGTCAAAGACACTAATCGAGGCTAGAAAACACGTGCTATGTCTACGGGAGTGATGTGTTAAGACTCCACGACCATGACATAAAGGCCACGACGTGGAAATGTCATCCGGACACCTTTCGAAGCTAGAACGCAGATGACAAGCTTACGAAGTGATTCAGCCATGCTCCATGACGTGGACATGTTTTGGGCAGCCTATAAATAGCAAGTTCAACCCTTGCTCTCTTTACACTTAAATTCTTCTCTCTCTCTTTCTCTCACTCACTCTCTCTCTCTCTCTCTCTCTCTCTCTCGTTTGCTGAAGGCGTTCCGCGTCCCGAGCCCGATGATCATGAACCGCTGACCGTTTCTAGTCAGATTCTATCTACCCACGCTTATAATGTGAGTGAATAGTTACATTCATCTTACACATAGATATGAAGTATTTAATATAAATTACGTGCTATGTGTGCATATTATATGTGTTTATGATATCTATGCTAGACGAACAAAATGTACATGTTTTATTCAATTTAAACTGTATATGTATTTTATACCTATAAATTACAATAGGTAAAGATGGGTAGATGAAAGATGATATAGATCATGAGAAATGAAAGATGAGAATGAGAGGTGAAAAATGATGAGAAGCCTTGACCCAAGCGTTAGCCCAGTCATCTAGCAGAGTATGGATGACAACCACGGACTATTCTAGACAGTCTAGTGGAACACTAGCAGGCTCGCAACTTGTAGGTGTTGTGAATGATATGTTCACCCGGTGTACTCTTAAAACCCTGGCAGCTATGGACTTAGTTCCTTATAAACAAACATTGGCAGCTATGGATTTAGTGCCTTACAAATGAACGTTGACAGTTATTGATTTAGTGCCCTATAGATGGACATTGGCAGCTATGGACTTAGTGCCTATCAGATAACATCGGCAACTATGGACTTAGTGCTTGTTAAATAAACCCCGGCAGCGATGGACTTCGTGCCTATTCCTTAGGACAATCCTTAGGAAGAAAAGAGTGGATGATAGACGATTCTTAGGATAAATCCTTAAGAATAAAGAAGATAATGGGGATGGGTAAATGGGTTGATTGTTTGATGATTAAACATAATAATTATATTACTGTGGGTTGAAAACCCTATGTGCTCACCAGGTTTCCCAGCCTGACCCACTCAACTTATTTGTATCACATGTATCGATACGAAGCTACATTACACTGAGAGATTAAAAGAGATGTGGATCATTAGTGCAAATGAATGTAAGGTCTGTTTATGCTTATGTTTCTGTATTGACAATCACATCCCAAAGTTTTAATATAAACAAAATACATTTCTTCGGAAATGTTTTGATAATATGTTTATCATGTTTTTTCTGGGAACAAATACCGCAACACTTTTGTTTAAAAGGATACTCTGATTTTTAAAAATAAAGCATAAACAAATCGGTATTTTCTGGCCGTGAAAATGTGGATGTCACAATCTAATAGACGTCAAAGTTCTTATGAGCTACATAGGCAAGAAAAATCCGTACGGCCTCGAAAGGGGCAAAGGTTTCTTCATAATCAATTCCCTCTTGTTGAGAATAACATTTTACTACTAATCTAGCTTTGTCACGAACTATATTTCCTTCTTTGCCATTTTATTTTTAAAAACCCATTTAAGTCAAAAAGCTGAAACATCATCATGTTTAGGAATTAATCTCTAAACTTTGTTCCTTCTGAATTCAACCAACTCAGACTGCGTAGCAAGAACCCAATCAGGATGTTCTAATGCATTCTTGACTATTTTCGATTTGATTTTTGAAATAAAGACATTAAACATACAATATTCCTAATGAACATTTAGAACCTCATTCTTGGCTCGAACCTGTGCTCGTGTTAAAACACCCGAACTAAGATCACCAAGAATTAGTTCTTTGGGATGATCTTTTGTCCATTTCTCCATAGGAGGAAAGGTAGGATCAAACTTCAAATGTGCATCCTCAAATGTCTATTCTGCTTCTGACAGTTCATCTGCAATTGAAATATTATCATTAATATCATGAAATTCGTGACCTTGATCATCACAATCATCATGATTCGTTCCAATTGGCTCCCTTTCAACCAATGGATTCATTGTCCAGTGCTTCCTCTCAACACCATCTTGCGAAGTCAAAAACTCCCCCTCAACATCTGCGTACGAATTCAACAACTTCCCCTCAACTTGAGATTGAGAAGTCAAATTTCTTCTTTCGATATAAGGTGAAGAAATCAAGTGCTCCCCCTCCACTTGACCATCAGTTGAATTTTGTGTTATTTCGACATTGACTCTTGAGGTTGATGACGAATGAGCTTCATTCTTCATTAGTGATTGACGAAACATCTGAGTGCTTTGACGCTTATAGTACTAGATTATCTTCAATATTGATTTCAACATCAATTCCACTATCACGTATACCAAAGATTAAATCAAGATCGACATCGAAAGTAAGCATTTGCTCATATTCTTCATTTGTTTCAGAGAGTATAGGTTTCTTTGAAAATTCTCATTCAACTCTCTTGACATAGTAATCGTCAAAGGTGAGATTGCATGTTTCTTCAACTTTTTGTGTTCGTTTGTTCAACACCCTATATGCGATAGAGTTGTGTGAATATTCCAAGAAAATTCCTTCATCAACTTTATTTTGAAATTTGGAAAGATTATTCTTGAGATTCATTATGAAACATTTGTAACCAAAAACATGAAAAAATTTCACATTAGGTTTCATTTTGTTAATGATTTCATAAGGTATGACGTTAAAACGATGATTAATTAATGAACGATTTTGTGTAAAGCAAGTTGTCGAAACTGATTCTGCCAAAAAGTATTGAGGCAAATTCGCATATGTGAGCATCGTCCTAGTCGCTTCACATAATGAACGATTCCTCCTCTCGACAGCACTGTTTTGATGTGGTGTGTAAGGAGGCGAAAAGTTATGAGAAATTTCCAAATTCATCAAAAACGAATCTAGAATTCGATTCTTAAACTTAGATCTATTGTCGCTCTTTATCTTGTGAACTTTCTTCTTCAAACATAGTTCAATCTTTTTGATAAAATCGATCATCACTTGAGCTGTTTCCGAATTCTGTGTAAGAAAGAAAACCCAAGTAAATCGTGACAATGATTAACAATAACAAGTATGTAATTTTTTCTTACTGAGAGATTCAACAGTCGAAGGACCACACAAGTCAATGTGAAGAAGTTTGAACGGTTCAATGATCTTTAAATCAATTGTGATTGGATGACCTTTACGATGTTGTTTACCTTGTTCACATGCTGTACATAACGAACCGTTGTCAAATTTAAAAATAGGTAAACCACGAACAAGATCATTTAAAACAAGTTTATTTAAATTCCTGAAGTTGAGATGAGAAAGTCTTTGATGCCAAAGCCAAGTAAGGTCAGATGAATCTTTTGATAGTAGGCAGACTGAAGGAATGCCCACTATAGGTTTTATGTCCAAAGTGAACATATCACCCTTCCTATTTGACTTCAACCAAACTTCCTTTGTTTCTTTGTTCAAAATTACATTTCCTTTCTTATCGAAAAGCAATTGGTTCTCCTACTACGAGTTGAGATACACTTATTAGGCTGTGCTTTAACCCTTCGACATAAGCAACTTTTTTCACTGTGAACTTTCCATTTGTAACTTTTCCCTATCCTTTGAATTTAAACTTTTGGTTTTTCCCAAACTTTACTACTCTAACATTCTCTAACTTGAGAAAATCTCTCAAATTCTCCTTTCTTCCAGTCATGTGAGGCGAGCATCCACTATCATATACCAGTTTTCTTCATATTGCTCGTCATACAGTACCTGCAATAAGTTAGAGAGATTTCGGTCCCCAAGACCTTTTGGGTCCTTGGACATTAGCCTGGAATGTAGTGTGCAATGAAGAACTAAAGATCCAACTACGAACTTTGTTCTTAATTTTATTGATTAAGTCAAATTTGTCAGCTTAAGGCATTGATATGTAATCATTCAATGGCGAAGTTTCAACTTTGATTTTCTCTTATTCAACCTTTTGTTGAGAAACATATACTTTCTTTGTTTTAACTTCTTGCCATTTTGACACTGATGCTCCACCATGTGATTGTCGTCAAAAAAATAAGAACATGAAAGGTTGTAGGCACGCTCATCTATCCGGAAGAGTCAATGGGTATTCTTTTAAAACCACGAGGGAGGTTGACGGTTCCTCTGATTCTGAAACTTTGATTGCTTCTGCTAATAGAAGGTTGAAAATTGGAAAAGAGGTTAAGTGTATTTTAACCTTTGATGGAGAAAATAGTAGTGACAACACTTCGACCAACAAAGAAATCAATGTAATTATGGAAACCGGGAACAACATTAGATTTCAATTGGATGGATTCTTAGATAAGATCAAAGAAGCTTTGACCGAGCAAGGAGCAACTACATTCCCATGATAAAAAGTCTCTCAATTTATATTAACGGTATCGGGGGGGGGGGGTGTCAAAAAAGAATGGGTGAAAAAAATGGTCACGAATCACAGAATTAACACTCTCTGTATTCAAGAAACAAAACATGACAATATAAATGATAGTTATATTCGATCATTGTGGGGAAACAGGACTTATAGTTGGGCTGATATTGGGTCTATTGGTAACTCCGAAGGCATCTTGACTATTTGGGACCCCAACTCGTTTCAAGTGGGTTCAATTCAAAAAGATAGAGGGTTCCTTGCTATTCTAGGTACTTGGAAGATTGTTAATCATGAATGTTGTTTGGTGAATATCTATGCCCCCAAGACCAACGCAAAAAATCGCTTTATGGGACCAAATTTCTCATATGATTTCTGAGGACCCTGAACAGATTTGGATTCTTTGTCGTGACTTCAACGAAGTCAGGAACATGGAAGAACAAAAAGGTTCTATTTTCTCTTTAAGAGGTGCTCATAACTTTAACTCTTTCATATCTAGGAATGGTTTGGTTGATCTTAAACTTGGTGGGAGAAAATACACCTATATGAGTCGGGACGGTTCCAAGTTCAGCAAACTGGACCGGTTTCTCTTCTCAGAAAAATTTGTTCAAGTTTCGCCTAACTCTAGCACTCTTGCTCTACCGTTCTTACATTCTGAACATTGTCCTATTTTGTTGGACACAAATAGCCTAGACTTTGGTCCTCTTCCCTTCTGATTCTTTTCGTCTTGGCTCTTAGATGAGGGTCTTGATGAAGTGGTTAAAGATTCCTGGTTTTCCCCGTCTACCGGGTTGACAGTTTTCTCAAAAATTGAAAGATTATCGAGGAAGTTGAGAGCTCTTAAAAATAATATAAAATCTTGGCGGCTTTTCATCAACAATAAGAAAAATGAAGAACTTCAGACTCTTCAAACTAAAGTTGTGGCTTTGGATGTGATTACTGAAGCCATTGGTTTAGACGACACATCCCTTAAAGAAAGATCAGATACCTTGTTGAAAATTCAAGAGCTATAGACGTATAAGATGCTTGACATTAGACAGAAGGCTAGGTGCAAGTGGGTTTTAGAGGGGGACGAGAACTCAAGGTTTTTCCATGGTATCGTCAACATGAACATGAAGAGAGCTCGAATAAATGGCTTAAACATCAATGAGGTGTGGACTACCAATCCGGAAAGCATAAAAAATGAGGTTTTTAATTACGTCAAGAACAAGTTCAAAGAAAATCTTCCCTATAGACCGACCTTTATAAGTTCAAAATTCAGAATCCTTATAGACCTAGATCGGAACTACCTGGAATCGACGTTCACGATTGAGGAAATTAAAGATGCCGTGTGGAATTGTGGTAATGAGAAATGCCCAGGTCCATATGGTTTCAGCTTTAAGTTCATAAAGAATTATTGGGATATTATTGGGGGTGATGTGGTGGAGGCGGTGAAACATTTTGAACTTCATAAGGTCTTAAACCCAGGTAGTAATGCTTCGTTCATTTCTATGGTTCCCAAAACAAATGACCATGTCAACCTTATTGGGTGCATCACCAAAATTATCTCAAAAACTTTGGCTTGTCGCCTTAAAAAGGTTATCGAGTCTATTGTTAGTATCGAGCAATCATCCTATGTTAGCGGGAGGAATATCATGGACGGACCGTTAGTGGTGAATAAGATCATATCGTGGGCCAAGAAGAAAAAGAAAAAAGTTCTTTTGTTTAAAGTTGATTTCGACAAAGCTTTTGACTCTTTAAGTTGGAATTATTTGGAGGATGTCATGAGGCAAATGGGGTTTGGAAACACATGGAGAAGTTGGGTCCGAGCTATTCTTGATGGGTTTTGAGCACTATAACAATCTTATGGTGCACATACAACCCTAGATGATTTGAATCTAAGTTTTCTCAAGTTATACATGCAATTTCATTTTATCCAAAGCATACACCCTAACTAGCTGGCAATTGAAGATATACAACATAAAAACTAGTTAGCTGAATACCTCTTAGTTGTAGCTTGTAGTTCTTGTTTTTTCAAGAGCTTAGGACCTCAAGTGTGATACCTATAATGAGTTACAAACACCAAAAGCAAATGGAGGCTTGTGAGAGAGAGGTTAGGAAGCACAAAATCGGCTAGGGTTTGCTTCTAGGAAGTGTTGGCCGATTTTAGGGGGGGTTAGGGGTTACATTTATAGTGTGGAATTCCTAGGGTTTCTTACATGTAAACCCTAATTCACCATGACTCTTCACATTTCATAGGCCCTTTGGACTACACCTTCATGGACTCTCGTATAGGTTTAGTCCATCCTTAATAAACATGGATCATTAGCCCAAACTACAAGTATTACTGATTTACCTAATCAGTCCCCGTAAATTTAATCAATCTCTTTTGATCACTAAATTAATTCCAAATTAATTGTTGATCAATAATAATTAAATAATATGATTTCTCAATTAATATATTATTCATATAATATATTAATAAATCACAAATAACCTCTTTCTCAAATGTCCATCCTATCAAATTGCTCTGGTGAAGGCAACCCAAAAGGACCATGCTACTATCGGGTCAAGTACATACCACTTATAGTTATGGGCTTAGACACCTAATCCAACAGTCTCACACTTGGATAAGTCTAATAACTATAACTGCCAATGTAACTTCAAAATCCGATTAGCAATCGTAGCTCTCAAAAGCCGTTGTCGAACTCTGACCTATTCAATGACGCGTCCTTTAGATAAGGGATCATATAATCCTCTATTCTTCAAGATATCATGTGGACAAAGACATGGAACATAGTAATACTTATTGTCCAGCAGTTTGTTTCCCGATTTTTGATTTGGTTGACATAGAACTTAATTGAACACATCAATTGAGTCCTGACCGGGACTGACACACAAGTCAAAACAAAACCATCGAGGGGCCCAATATATCGCTTTTAATCCTCTTAGGATAAAAGGAACATATAAACTTCGACTTATATGCTTGTACTAATCACTTGTTAAATTATACACAACAATACGTTTTATAACATCAAGTTACTGATGCGTTTTCGTACTATCAATGAACAACCAACTCGTAATCAACAAATCATATATCTTGGTTTGAAGACTATACAGTATTATCGTCTCACAATCACTCGTGATAAATTCCATGAAGTGATTCATGTGAGCGTGGGTTTAATCAAATACTCAAATCTTATTTCAGGAGCACTCATGAACGTTGTAGCAAACTTTTGCTATGTCTAAACACCTTAGACAATCTACAAGCCAATTCATGACAGTCTAATTTCATAACCTACTTCCAAAGTATGATCGACTGTGGATAGTTCAAATAATCATATTATTCTGGAAGTCAAAACATGCAAAAAATGAAACACAAAATAAACAATTGATAGAAGACAGTAAACTTTACTTATGAATAAAACTCATTTTATTTAATCATAAAATGTCAATTACATTTATTTATTACAAGTTTTTAACTGCCTATCTAATCTCTAAAACTAATATCTACTGGTTTTGTATACTACAACATCCTATGGTGCACATACAACCCTAATTGATTTGGATCTATGTTTTCTCTAATTATACATGCAATATTGTTTCCAAAGCATGAAGCCTACAACTAGCATACAATTGACATAAACAACATAGAATTGAGTGATAGAATTACCTCTTTTGTTGTAGCTTGTAGTTTGGCCTTTAAGAACTTAGCACCTCAAATGTGATGCCTCAAATGGTTCACAAACACCATGAACAAACGGAGGACTTTTGAGAGAGAATATGGATCACTAAAATTCCGCTATGCTTCTCCAAGAATACATGTTTAACCAATTTTAGGCTAAACGGGTGTCACATATATATAGTGTAGGAATCCCAGAGTCATGGGTAAACCCTAATCCATACACTTGGGTTATGATCCATATTTCATGTGGGCTAACTCTTCATGGATACTTACATAAACTTAGCCCATCATGGATCAATAGCCAAACCAATATATATATATATATATATATATATATATATATATATATATATATATATATATATATATATATATATATATATATATATCACTCATTTACATAGTCAGTCCCTGTTAACTTAATTAGTCTCTTTTGATCACTAAATTAATTCCAAATTAATTATTGATAAATACTAATTAAATAACATGATTTCATATTAATATATTAGAACTTATAATATATTAATAAATGATAAATAACCTCTTCTCAAAAGTCCATCCTATCAAATTGCTCTGGTGAAGGCAACCCAAATGGACCATGCTACTCTCGGGTCAAGTACATACCAATTATAGTTATGGGCTTAGACACCTAATCCAACAGTCTCCCACATGGATAAGTCTAATAACTATTATTGCAAGTACGACTCCACAACCCGACTAGCAATCATAGCTCTTAAAAGCCGCTGTCGAACTCTGAATTAGTCAATGACACATCCATTAGATAAGGGATCATATATTCCTCCATTCTACAAGATATCATATGGATTGAGGCATGGATTATAATCATTCTCTCTGTGCCTATGTTGTTTTCCGATTTCCGATTTATAACGACCCACTAATTGAACAAATCAAATCAGTCCAGGCTTGGCCAAACGCTTAGGGTGTCATCACTAAATCATCGAGGGGCCCACAAATATCGCTTTTATCCCACATTGGGTAAAAGGAACGGATAAACTTCGACTCATACGCTTGCTCTATTTACTCATCAAATCACACACAATGATACGTTTTATAACACCGAGTTACCGGTGCGTTTACATATCATCAATGTGCAACCGACTTGTAAAATGCAACTCATATCTCTCCGTTTCAAGAATATAAGATATTATCGTCTCACAATCACTCGTGATAAAATCCATGAAGTGATTCAGATGAGCGTGGGTTTAATAGAATACTCAAATCTTATTATAGGAGTACTCATGAACACTGCAACAAACTTGTGCTATGTCTAAAACACCTAGACAATCTACAGTCAGATTCATGACAGTCTTGCCTCAATACCTACTTCCAAAGTATGATCGACTGTGGATAGTTTGAATAATCTTATTATTCTGGAAGTCAAAACATGCAAAGTGAAACACAAGAATAATTGAATCCAATATGGTCTCAGAACTTATGAATATAAATAAAACACCTTTTATTTAATCACCATATTGATTACACATTATTCATTGTATAATGTTTCGATTAATCAACTTAATACTTGAATTAAAACAATAGTTATGCCATGCTCCAAGGATACACACTACGTTTGCCTATGGTCCTCTCTTTGTGACATAGATCAATTGACAACATTTCAATGGTGCTCATTTCACAATTCCAAATCCTTATAGTAAGTGTAAGAATACCAAATTCTTGCCATTTACTATAATCTGTTAGATTCGAAACTTAAATACAATAATCCTTTTGTAATGTGAATTCACAAAGGTCGCAAAGACTATGCCAATGATATTACAAAGTATTCCCTTTGGACATTGGTTACTGAACCAATTCCATGGAAGCGAAGTCTCATATTCAAAGTACATTCCTTTGAACATCCTTCTTGCATTAAGGTTTTTAATCTTACACAGATTTTATGATTAACTTCCACTTATGGAACATTTCCATAATTCCATATGACTATCACTTCTGAACAAGAGTTACCTCTTCTCAGGAATTGTTAATATGGACCTTCCAAAACTTATACTATACTTCAAACTGTCCATAAGCAACCAATCTTTGGTAAACCTCAGATTGTCCTCGACAATTGCTTAACCATTTTAGTCATATCTCGTTCTAGTCCCTTTTTCCCTCTTAATGCCCTAGACATTTGGAAAATTAGAACAAATTAATATTATAGCATATGCAATCGATCCTATATCCGAAGCATATGGAATACAATTCATAATGTCTCACATAAAGACATGATACTTTACTAGTCTTTCGCTATAATCTTTCCACATATAGAATTTCCTTATGTTGAATCATTTCAACATAACATTCACATATGTCCATGACTAAATTCGATTAAAATCTCAATCTAAGCTTTTAGATTCGAAATGAAGTATGAATTCATCTCCCTTAATTATAGCAAAACAACTTTTCAAACTTTGCAACTTTGCAAATTGAAACTTTTGTTTTCTTTAATTAACTTTGCTAACTTACAACACTTACCATAATCATTATGCTCCCACTAGCATAACAATTATTTCTTTAATAGCATAACACTTATGCTCCTACTAGCTTTGACATGTACCCAGAAATCAGCTGGACTTCTAGAAATCAATACTTGTTGAGTTTCTTACCAAAGTTCAGATTTCTTATACAAAATGCTTCGATAAGACTTTATCTAGGCTTCTCAAACTCATACACCTTTCCTTAGATAGCTCACATGTGTGTCTAAATAATTTTAGAACTTACAACAATAAGTCTCAACAGTTTAGACCTTTTTCCTTTTCTCATAATTCGAACTATGAAGAGGGATGCCGTAATCATAATCGAATTTGAGAATGAAAATATCACAATTGCTATCTCCTTAAAATCTACTTAGTGAAAGCGTTTCCACACAATCATTTTCATGAATTGGAGAGAAACCTTATGACACTTAGATTTTATGGTGTATGTGTTCCTATCCATGTGAGTTTGTCATAACCATAATCACAAGACAAGGTTAGTGACAAATCCAAACTCATATGGACTGAACTTGTTCAATCTTAATTTCTTGCCACCTAGCAGCTCAAAGGCCTACCATTGCTTCCAAGTTGTTATGCAAACAATTGAGCACTCATAGAACTCACATGCATTGTCAACTTCAACTGGAATACGGAAACAAGAATATGTCAACACGATAGGTTACAGACCTCAATTCATGTGCTAGTGATTAACAATAGGTTTACTCTTGATTAGTTCTTGAAACTTTTCAAGATCTTTTAAGACTCCCACTGACCTCTTGACATATAAGATTCACTTTGTCAAGGAACATTACTTGACAAACAAATATTCAAGAGTTAGTATGGTTTCTTACCAAGACAAACACTTCACACAATTGGTCTTAGTTGGTCTTTTGTCTTATCCAAAGCATCACAACTTACCAATTTCAAATGTACAAGAATAAGAAACATTTTACTCTACATTTGATGAGTGTTATAAACCTTCTTAATATATATCACTCAAGTTATAATCTTAGAGTATGACTCTAAGACTTCATTTTGGAAAGAAGTATGATTCACCTTAATTGATTTAACCATTTCAACATATCCTGATTCCTCTTCTTAGCCATACAAATGTACTAAGGTGTACTTAGAGGATTAATTGTGATATGGTTTTCATAATCACTAAGATGATCATAAAACACGATACTCTAGTACTCTCCCTTCTTCTCAGATTGGAGAAACTTTTTATCTTTCTGCCTAATTTGATTCTTCTTATTCGTTCTACTTTACATTGATACTTTTCCAATGACTCAGAATTATACTTAATCTTGTAAGCATAACCATATTTACTAAACTTTAGTAAATCATGACAACAGTCTTATCGTTCTTTGTGGTGGACCTGATCAGCGTACATCCAAGTGTACCCGATCCCCTAATCCTTCACTTGACTCACATATACATGTGAACAAGGAATTAGTCTTAATTTCCCAAAGATGAAGTTCTTATTCATCACACAATACAAGTTGCATGATTCCAAGTTTCTATCCAACTGAAACTTGGGTGATGAGAATCTTTCCCTATTTGGTAGATCTTGACACTACCACAAACGAAAGAATCAAATCCATTTTCAACATTGCTAACAATAGAAACATACAAACATCAATTTTCACAAATGCCATTGCAAGGAGATATAAGATAAGATAAAATCAAAATTTTATTTATTTATAAAATGCGGAAAAACTTTTCCTTACAATGCAATTACAAATGAAAACGATGTTACTATCTATTCCTAAGCAATCTATCAGAACTCTTAAGCAGTAGCTTAAAATTATGATCATCGAACCATGCGATCGAAATCCATCTCTTCGCGATCAGAATCAACTTACTCTTCCTTTAAGCTTCCTTTTTTTTCTTCAATCCTACAAAACATCAAAATGTAATTACATTACATCATGTATTAAGAATCTCCAAATAGGAACTTAATGGAGTTAGATAGTGGGCTTACCTGAAGTAGAGTCAAACATTTTGACTTTACCATCCTTGCGATCTTCAGGTAAATATGGCAGCTTCGCAACCAATGCCCCCTTCTCTTGGCAATAGAAACATATGGACTCTTTGGGAATGGTACACGAGACTATCTCAGACTTAGCCTTTCTCTTTACCATTTGCTCAAATGACTTGACCATGGTCGCAACCAATGCCCCCTTCTCTTGGCAATAGAAATATATGGACTCTTTGGGAATGGTACACGAGACTATCTCAGACTTAGCCTTTCTCTTTACCATTTGGTCAAATGACTTGACCATGGCTGATCCCTTTCCATTGGGAAGATAAATCTTTTCTAGACTTCCAATGTACCATTGTCAATGTCCGCGGAAGTTTGGGAAGTAGATCTTCCAATCAAATTTGTTTGACCAGTGCGCCAAATCAGTGCTGATTCAACAGCAATTAGCAAATAGGTTAGGTCAATAAGGGTCATGTCGTGATCTCCCATATAGTAGTCCTTAAAGAACCCCCTATATGACTTAGGAAGTGATTGAAGAACCAAGTCAACTGCCAACTTCCTTGAAACAACGACACCCAACATTCCCAGCCTGTCAATGTGTGACTTCATCTCCCAGACATGTGCACACACGTACCTTCCATCTTGGTGTTTGCTAGCCAATAGGGCTTGAGTGACCTTCAACTTTTCAAGTCTTTGAACTTGTGGGTCAGGGAGAATTATTGGAAGAGGTGGAGGAAGTGAATTTCCACTGCAACACGAAAAAGTGATTAATCTTTCACCTTGATCATCTTCTGGAATATCATCTTTATAAAGAAATCTTTTTCCAAATGATTCGGGAAGACCATAGTAGTCTGAAATAGACATCTACAAGGGAGAAATCCAAGTTTTGTTGATTTAAGTCCTTAATATAACACCCAAATGAAATATTAAGGCTAGGACCCAACACAATATTCTACAATTCGGAAGAGGGATGTCGTAATCCAATTGCAAAATATTTGAAGGTAGGTAAATGACGATTTACCAATTTCCACCATGAAAAACGAAATTGATTATTAAGTTTTAAATGAATTGAAATTCCTAGATTCTTTTGAGATTCATTGAACTTTTCAATGGCACGTTTAATCCCGATTATGCCCTTCAAGTTTGTGACTAGGATATCGAGGATCACAAACAAGGTGTGAATAATCATGCAAATTAGCTTGGTACTCTCAAAGTCAATTATCACCTAATCAATGTGCTGGTTAACCACACACGCTCCATTGATCTATGACAACATCGATCTACCCTTTTCCACACATTGTCAGTCCCAGATTAGTGTGTCGATTAACCACACACGCTCCACTAATGACTTAACAAGATGCAAAGTGCAATTTCATGGGTTAGCACCAAATTCACATTTTTCCTAAGTAACTAAGATTGGGAATTTATAAGTGTTTGGTTACTTGGTATTTTCATTATACTTTTAATGAGAATTAATGTCCTATCCTACCCGTTCGGCTAACGACCCTCCACCAGTCAAGGAAGCGGTGGGTGAGAGTGGACACCCATTAAACCACCATTTTATAGGCAGTAACCTTATACCCCCTTATAGATCGGCTTCGTGAATGAGGCCTAGTAACGGTAAGACTGACTTGTCTTATACATATATATAATTATTAAACTTTTAATATTATAATACTATAAGGGTGTATTTTAAACTTTTAAAGTACTTGGTGGTTTAATCTATTAATAAATTATACTTTTAATTTAATTAATCTTAAACCATGTTATAATGGATTTATTAAAGTTCTCTTTTAATTAAACTCTTTAATTAATTTAATAAAGTCCATGAGGTGTAATTGAACTATTCAAAGCAACTAGGTTATTAAAAAATTCAAAATTAAAGCTATTTAATTAATTTTTAAGTTATAAACCCAAGAGTTACACCTTTTAATTACAAGAGTTTCTTAATTTGAGACTTTTCAAATACCAAAACTTGAGGACAAGTTTTGTAACTCTTTAAAACCTTTTGGTTTTCCATAACTTCTGAGTTAATGTGGTTTTTATGAAAAAAAAATTCATGTTCCATAACTTGAGCACAAGTTATGGAGGACTTTAAAAAACATTTAAGATCAATTTTACCAAGCAAAATTATCATATAGCTTTTCATGATCTAAATTAACTCATATAGCAAGGCAATTCATATGAAATAATACAAATAATTATCTTATTATCTTAAAACTTGACAATTGTCGTTTAATTGGATGAGGATCATCATTACCAGATCAGAAAATACATTTTTTTATGATACAAAACATTTTGTGGTAATGATCCTAAACCAATTCTGGCCAAAAACCCGAAATTCTGCAACTTGAGGCATCAACTCGTCGAGTGCTTGATCATGACTCATCGAGTTGCCCTTTTACTGAGTGGACTCGTCGAGTCAGCCAGTGGACTTGGCGAGTTCATCAGTCTGAGGCCAGAAAATCAATTTTTTTCAACTTTGAAAAATAACCAAGCATCAAATATAATATAAAACAACTCATGGCTCTGGTACCACTGTTGGGTTTTGTATACTACAACATCCTATAGTGCACATACAACCCTAATTGCTTTGGATCTATGTTTTCTCTAATTATACATGCAATATTGTTTCCAAAGCATGAAGCCTACAACTAGCATACAATTGACATAAAAAACATAGAATTGAGTTATAAAATTACCTATTTTGTTGTAGCTTGTAGTTTGGCCTTTAAGAACTTAGCACCTCAAATGGTTCACAAACACCATGAACAAATGGAGGACTTTTGAGAGAGAATATGGAGCACTAAAATTCAGCTATGCTTCTCCAAGAATACATGTTCAACCAATTTTAGGCTAAAGGGGTGTCATATATATAGTGTAGGAGTCCAAAAGTCATAGGTAAACCCTAATCCATACACTTGGGTTATGATCCATATTTCATGTGGGCTAACTCTTTATATATATATATATATATATATATATATATATATATATATATATATATATATATATATATATCACTGATTTACATAATAAGTCCCCGTTAATTTAATTAGTCTCTTTTGATCACTAAATTAATTCAAAATTAATTATTGATCAATACTATTTAAATAACATAATTTCATATTAATATATTAGAACTTATAATATATTAATAAATCATAAATAACCTCTTCTCTAAAGTCCATCCTATCAAATTGCTCTTGTGAAGGCAACCTAAATGGACCATGCTACTCTCGGGTCAAGTACATACCAATTATAGTTATGGGCTTAGACACTTAATCCAACAATATCGTCCCTTAGACCAATGCTCTTAGCATGCTGCAAATGCTAAACCCTACTCAGTCCCTTCGTAAGGGAATCTTCTTGGTTATCCTTTGACGATACCATCTTCACTTCGAGGAGTCCTTCTTCTACTCGATGTATTACGAAGTGATATTTTCTGTCGATGTGCCTGGATCTGCCATGATCCCTTGGCTCCTTGGTTAAGGCGACCGCACCCTCGTTGTCACAGAAAATCTCCATAGGCTCCTTTACAGCTGGTACAACTCCAATGTCTCCGATGAAGTTCTTTAGCCATATTGCCTCCTTCGACGCTTCGCTCGCTGCTATGTACTCTGATTCGCACGTTGAATCAGCTACAGTCTCCTGGTTGGAACTTTTCCATGTTACTGCTCCTCCATTCAGGGTAAATATCCAGCCCGACTGAGAGCGGAAATTATCTCTGTCGGTCTGAAAGCTAGCGTTACTATACCCGGTCACTCTCAAGTCATCACTCCCACCGAGGACAAGAACCCAGTCCTTAGTCCTCCACAGGTACTTAAGAATGTTCTTTACTACTATCCAATGAGTTTTACCAGGATTCCCTTGATATTGACTAACCATGCTCAAAGCAAAAGCCACATCAGGGTGAGTACATGTCATAGCATACATGATCGAGCCAATTGCGGAAGCATATGGTACTCGACTCATTTATGCTATTTCGGCATCGGTACTCGGACTCTGAGTCTTACTCATTTTGGTATTGCTCTGGATAGGCAATTCTCATTTCTTGGAATTCTCCATGTTGCAACGTTTAAAGACCTTGTCCAAGTAGGTACTTTGACTAAGTCCTATTAGTCTTTTACTCCTATTTCTCAATATCCTTATTCCCAGAATGTAAGCAGCTTCCCCGAGGTCCTTTATAGCGAAACACTTCCCAAGCCAGGACTTAACTTCCTGCAAGGTTGGAACGTCGTTTCCTATGAGTAGTATGTCATCCATATGCAATACGAGAAAGCTAACTATACTCCCACTAGCCTTGACATATACACAGGATTCATCCTCGCTTCTCGAAAAACCAAGCTCTTTGACTTTCTCATCGAAACAAAGATTCCATCTGCGAGATGCTTGCTTTAATCCAAAATGGATTTCTCAAGCTTACACACTCTATTAGGGTACGTCGCATCTATAAAACCCTCTGGCTGACTCATGTAAACATCTTCAGCTAAGTTCCCATCCAGGAAAGCGGTTTTGACATCCATCTTCCATATTTCATAATCATGAAACACAGCTATGGCTAGCATAACCCTTATAGATTTGATCTTCACTACTGGTGAGAAGGTCTCATCATAGTCAACTCCAGAAGTTTGAGTAAAGCCCTTCGCAACCAATCACGCCTTATATGTGTGTAATTTCCCATCCATGTCGGTCTTTTTCTTGAAGATCCACTTGCACTCGACCGTCTTACGACCTGGTACATTGTCAACCAAGTTCCAAACTTGATTGTTATACATAGACAGAATCTCGCTGTCCATCGCCTCTTTCCATTTCGTAGACTCTTGGCCCGCCATGGCTTCCTTGTAGTTGTTAGGTTCATCTAAATTTACCAGTGTGCTATCACTGATAAACATATCACCTTCGCTTACTATATGAAAACCATATAACATAGGTGGAACACTAACTCTACTGGAATGTCTCAGAGGTAAGGAATTATCAACTGGTTCAACAAAAGTTTCATCCTCAGGTTGAGTGCTAGTGTTAGAGGTTCCTTCATCAATTAACTCTTGAAGCTCTTCAAGGTCAATTTTCCTCCCACTATCCTCTTGGCATATGAGCTCTCTTTCACGAAAGACACCCCTTCGTGCTACGAAGACCACATTCTCACTAGGTCTATAGAACAAATATCCAAAGGATTTATGTGGGTAACCGATGAAAATACAACACTCACTACGAGGTTCGAACTTGTCATGAGTCTCTCGTCTTACGAAAGCCTCGCAACCCCAAACCTTGATATGCGCTAACGAGGGAACCTTCCCCGTCCACATTTCGTGAGGTGTTTTGGCAACCTTCTTATTTAGGACTAGATTAAGGATATAGGCGGCAGTCTCTAAGGCATACCCCCAGAATGAGATAGGTAACGAAGCTCGAATCATCATAGAACGAACCATATCCAACAAGGTTCGACTGTGCCTCTCAGCTACACCATTAAGTTGCGGTGTCCTAGGTGGCATCAATTATGAAACAATTCCACATTCCTTAAGATAGTCGTGGAACTCAATACTAAGATACTCACCACCTCAATCGGATCGGAGCATCGTTATCTTTCTGGCCAATTGATTCTCCACTTCTTGCTTAAACTCTTTGAACTTTTCAAAGGTTTTCGATTTGTGCTTGATTAAGTAGATATCCATATCTGCTATAATCGTCGGTAAAGGTTACATAGAAGCGGTTAGCATCCCTTGTGGCGGATCTGAAAGGTCCACACACATCCGTGTGTAGGAGATCCAACAAACCCTCACCTCTTTCACAAGAACCAGTGAAAGGTGACTTGGCCATCATTCCAAGCAAACAAGATTCACATGTGTCATCCGACTTTAAGTCAAATGACTCCAACACTCCATCCTTTTGGAGTTGGGCTATGCGCTTCTTGTTGACATGTCCAAGACAACAATACCACAAGCATTCTTTGTCCAAACCATTGGACGAATCAATATGCAATACATTATTTCCTAAGTTGTCTACAACCATCACAGTTTCATATACACCATTACAAGGAAATGCTTCAAAATAAAACTTATCATTATAAAAAGCATTAATAGAACCAATTTCATTATTAAATGAAAATCTAAAACCTCGTTTATATAAACCATGAAAAGAAATAATGTTTCTCGCCATATCTGATGAGTAACAACAATTATTCAAATCTAGCCCTAACCCATTACTAAGCAATAAATAACAAACTCCAATCTTGGTAACAGGTGACACTTTCCTATTCCTCATGATCAAGTTCATCTTCCCGTGCTCCACATCCCTACTTATTTTTAGACCCTGCAAATTAGAACAAATGTGAAAACCACATCCTGTATCAAGGACCCAAGAATTATCATGTGAGGAGTTGTTAGATTGAATAATGTAAATACCTACGAAGGTGGGCTTTATCTTCCCATCCTTAATGTCCTGCAAGTATTTAGGGCAGCTTCATTTCCAATGCCCCTTTTCCTGACAATGGAAGCACTCTGATTCCTTTGGATTGGATGAGGGAGTAGAAGGACCACCTTTGGACCCATTAGAAGAGGATCCATCACGAGACTTTCCCTTGTGATTCTTTGTAGGAGCTTTCATTTTCTTCCCTTTACCATGTCCAATTGTCAGGACTGGGGCAGCAATAGTAGGAGTGGGTACAACAGACTTGCCTTTCAAACTATTGGATTAGGTGTCTAAGCCCATAACTATAATTGGTATGTACTTGAATTGGTAGCAGCACAGTCCTTTTGAGTTGCCCTCAAACCTAGCAACTAGACAAGGAAATTATGAAATGAGAGATATTGATTTATTATAAGATTAATAAATTAATATAAATGATTTATTAATATGTTAAAAGGTTAATATATTAATTAGAAATCATAATGTTTAATTATTAGTTAGCCATAAATTAATTAGAATTGATTTTGGGGTTAATTGTATTAATTATAAAGTGCAGGGACTAGTTTGCAATTATCAAATAGTTGAGTGGAAGGTTCTAGAACCTCCTTCGAAGGGGGTGGACGAAATCTATAGGGGAAACCCTAATGATTTCGTCCAAGGGGCAAGGCCTTTGGATAAGCTTAGGCCCTAAGCAAAGGAACATTAGGGTTTTCCTTAAACCCTAGATACCTTAACTATATAAGGACCCTCCTGGCTCCCAAAATTGGCACTCCTTCTCTTGAAGAAACCCTAGGCCGAAATTACATACCCTAACCTCTCTCCTCACAGGTTTCCTTCTTGCTAGCTTGTTGAAGATTTAATGTTGCGTCATTGGGCCTGTTTTGTTTAGTTCATTTTGTATAAACAAGTTGGGCATGTCCACTCGTATTAGCTGCTAGGGTTATAGTATATAAGGTACATGCATGCTACGTATTTTAGTTAACTCTCATAATTATCTTTGTAACCCTATTTTACGCCTCTACAGAAGCAATTCTTCATCGAGTTCTTCTGAGGCGTGATTGTTAATCATTCAGCACCAGTTTGATCACATTGTGCTCTTGTTTACCTGTTTTAATCTATTCGATCATTAAAGATTTATTCCTCTCAATTGGTATCAGAGCAGGACACTGTGTACTTAATATGCAACTCTTTTGTTTGAAGAAATTATTAGGGTTTCCGCAAATATTGGATCTGTTAAGAGTCGTCACTGATTTATTGACGTAACTCTGTGATCTCAATATTAACCTAATAAGTGTTTACAATCTGATTAATTGCAGGTATTAAAAGATTATTCACCATGCAGAACGACGATTCAAACATAAACTCCTTGAATATCTCAAGCAGCATCGGATCAACAACCAGAATCCCGATTCTTTTTCCTCAAGAATATGAAGTCTGGGCGATGCACTTTGAAGATTATGTTTTAGGTTCAGAAGATAATGGTTATCATGATTTGGGAAGCAATCACTCTAGGTTTGTTTGTTCACACAGAGACCAAAAGAACAATCAAAACCCAGAAAGAATACAACCAACTGCTTCTTGACGTGAAGGACGTGCCTCAAGACAAAAAAGACAAACTCTTAAGCAACATTAAAGGAATGAGGATCATCAGATTCGCTTTGAAAGCAGATACTTTTCGTCTTGTAAGCTCATGTGACACAACGAAGGCTATATGGGATAGGTTGAGAGAGCTCTATCCCACAGACGCAGATCTAGAACACTCGACTCAAACGCTCTTGTTATCCGAGTTTGGTGAGTTCATTCAAAATCCTGAAGAAACTCTGAGTGCCACTTTCAATCGATATAATCATATTCTCAGCAAGATGACGAAGCACGGGATTGGACGTGAGCTGATTAAGCAAAAGGTCACGTTCATGAACGGACTACGATCAGAGTGGAAGGCAGTGGTGTCAACTGTTAAAGCACACGAACAGTTCAAGAACTATACTCTTGCGAGGCTTGTGGGAATTCTGAAGGCGCGAGAGAGTGAAGTAATGAAAGAAGCAAAGGTGGTGTCTGGGATGGGGTCTTTAGTCTTAGTTGCGAAAGGCAAGACTGTTGCTGATGATGGATTTGATTCAGATCATTCTGAGTACGAGCTCTCAAACGAAGATTTTGCTTTAATGGTGTCCAACCCTAAGCGATTTGCTAGGAAGAAGTTTCCCTCAAGCAAAAATAGGAACTGGCAGGGAAGCTATAGCTCAGAGAAAGTGAAAAAGGAGAACAAAAGTGGATCTCAGAAAGAGGAAGAGAAGAAGCAGAAAAAGGTAGTTGGTGACTCCGGATACGATTGCAATTATTGTCATGGTAAAAACCATCTTGCAAAGGAGTGCATGTTGCGAAGGAAGAATGAGAAGAATGAAGGAGAGGATGAGGAGGCCTATCACATGCGAAAGCTGGAAGAGATTAAGAAGAAGAAATCTAATGATAATTCTATGCCTGCGTTTGTTGTACAGGAAAACTTGGCTCAAGGTGAGTTCGGAGGATTGGAAGTCTGGTCAACAGACTCAGAGGATGAAGAAGTACGCAAGCCCACACATGGAAGGGTGTTTGTTGCGAAAGAACAGAATTCGTAGTACTCAGGAAGATGCTTGATGGTGACTGAAGGCCGATCGCAGATGCAGGAGAATTCAAGTGGGAGTGGAAGGAGCGAAGATAGCTGTTTCGCGGCAAGGCCTGTTCCAGAAAAGATCAACGAATGCGAACAACTGATCAATAAGGTAAATTCCATTCTTGAATCACTTAATATTCCTGTATCTAGATACGAAACAGAACTTAACGATCTAAAATTCACCTTTTCAAGTATAAGCAATAGTTTAAAGCGAACCCGACTATCAAACTCTAACCTAACCGATCAATTGAGCAGGGCAACATCCAAGAGTGAGGAGAGGCGTATGTGGATCCAGAAGGTTGAGTTGGATTTGTCTAAGTCTAGGGACGAATCTATTTATTTGCAGAGAGATAATTTAATGCTTTTGAAACAGCGAAACATTTTTTGTTTGATTGCAAAAGGCTTTACTTTAATATTACTCAACTGCACCTTGATTGTGAAATCGGTAAGAAAATTAATAAAATGATTTTGCCATTTCTCGAATTAAAGGAAGATGAAATAGACGTAGACTGCTACAATTGCGAATCTATTGTTTCGTCTGAAGAAACTTCTGATGCATACAAAGTCAGACTTGAACGTATTGAAAATTACATTAAGTCCAAGGACCACAAAAACATGTTGAAACAACTTCTGGATGAAAATGATAAAAAAACAGATCAAATCTGATACTGTGAAAAAATTTGATTCATTGAACGCCAAGTTGAGTTCAGAAAATAAAATAAATGTTGAAAGCACTCCTGAATTCGATGAGGATAGTGATATGAGTGACATTTTTGTAGAGGATGAGGTTGACTGCTCAGAGTTTGTTAAAATTGAATCTCAACCTGCGAAAGCTCTTATTTCTGAAAATTCTGTTAAGTTCGCAAGAGTTGTTCAAAACAAACTTGAAATTTTGAAAGAAAAAGCAACAGTTTTTCCAAAAGTTTAAACAACGCCCAATCAAGTTTTTAAAGTTAATGGGGTAACCGAAAATCAAAACGTCGAGCTAAAGACCATTGTCGAAGAAGACAACAAAGACAGATGTGATGAATTCTTCTGGTCAGCTCCCATAGATAATGCTGACGAAACCGTTGGTTTATCTGAAAGAACTTCCTGGAAAGTCAAAGGAAGATACGTGGCTGAACCCTTGAATAATCGCTCAACATTTGCGAAAGGTAGCCCTAGTGGTACCAAGGAGGTTCGCAGCAAACCCAACCCCGTGAAGAGCGAACCTGAAGTGAGAAAAGCGAATCCTAAGGTAAACATCCATAAGTCATCAAAGCAACTTGCTGATCAAAAACGACAAAGGAATGACAGATATAGAAGAAATCTCAGTAAAAGGAAGCAATTTTAGCAATCCCAAAATTCAGATTATGTTCGCTACGAAAGAAGAATGAATCACAAATCGAAAGCTCCTTCGCAAGTGAACTCCAATCAGTGTTTGCATTCTTGTTCTCATAGTCCAAGGGACTCTCAACAAAAGGGGACTCCAAAATCCTTCTTCACAAAGCAACCAATGGAGAGACCAAAGCCTTGTCACTCTCAATCCACGAAGTCTACATCTAATAACGTCAAAGGCAAGGGAAAGCTATGTTCGGAGCCGAAAGCTCCAACTAAGAAAACTAATGCTAACCCTAAGGAAGCTGAAAAGAAGCCCGTCAAGAATCAAGCTAATAACAAGAATAAAACTTTTGATTCTAAAGAAACTAACTCAAAAGATAACAAAATCAAAGTTTTCACCATCAAACGAAAAGATGAAACCACTCTCATAAAACGAACATATGTGGTTAATCTTGATATTACTTTTCCTAGTTCTGTAAAAGGCTCACAAGGACTCAAGAAACTTTGGGTTCCTAAATCTGCTTAAATGTTGCAGGTTATTCGTGACGAAAAGTTCGACACTGAATGGTACATTGACAGTGGCTGTTCACGTCACATGACAGGAAGAAAGGAGGAACTACGAGAATTCAGGGCTATCAAGGATGGCGGCAACGTAAAATACGGGAATAATTCTTTTGGCAGAATAAAAGGCTATGGCATGATAACGAATGGGGAATTCTCTATTCGTAAAGTGGCTTATGTTGAAGACTTGCAGCATAACCTAATTAGTGTCTCACAGGTGGTTGTAGGAACCAGATTGAAAGTGTCATTTGATGACGAAGGATCAGAAATCATTGAAAAGAAACCCAAGACTGTTCTTCTGAAATCACAACGAAAGGGTGAAATGTATCCACTGAATCTAAACTCGATACGAGGAAAGCCTGCCATTTTCCTGCTTACAAAAACTCACTCAGACGAAAGCTGGTTATGGCATAGGCGTCTTTCGCACTTGAACTTCAAAGACATCAACAGGCTCGTTCTTGGTGATCATGTGCGAGGACTTCATCTATTGAAATTCGACAAGGATCATTTGTGTGCAGCCTATGAGACGGGAAAGCAAAGCAGAAAGAGTCATCGAACTATCGTAAACACGAAGGTCATCGAACCTTTGGAACTTCTGCACATCGACCTTTGTGGACCTTCAACTATTGAAAGCATTGGTGGTAGTAAATATATTATAGTAATTGTCGATGATTTTTCCCGTTTCACTTGGGTGTTTTTTCTTATACAGAAATCTGAAGCAACGCCAAAGCTCAAGGACTTTATCAAGCAAATCGAACTTCAACTGCGAAAGCTGGTTCGCAACGTTCGCAGCGACAACGGGCTAGAATTCAAAAACCAAGCGTTTGAAGAATTTCTTGCTGAAAAGGGAGTCACACACAACTTATCTTCTCCCTACACTCCATAACAGAATGGCGTAGTTGAAAGACGAAACGTTCCTTATGTGAAGCTGCACAAACCATGCTAATGTTCGCATGTCTGCCACTCTACTTCTGGGCTGATGCGATAGCTACCGCTTGCTTTACTCAAAATCGATCCATCCTAAATAAGAGATTCTCAATAATTCCTTATGAAATCATAAATAATCGCAAACCTATCGTTACGTTTGTCCATGTTTTTGGCTCCAGGTGTTTCATCTTCAACTCCAAAGAACAACAGAACAAGTTCGATGTGAAAGCTAACGAAGGTATATTCTTGGGATATTCACTAACATCCAAGGCATATAGGGTTCTCAACAAACGCTCAAAGAAGATAGAAGAAACCTACTATGTCACGTTTGACGACAATTATCTAAAGCGAATTCAGTCGAACGAACGTCAGATCAAGGAAATCTTTCCTAAACCTTGTCCAGCCGTTATTCCTATGTCCAAACTTTATGAAGAATTCATGTTACTCTTTGATGAACCTGAGAAAGCTATCTCATCTGAAGCTAAGGCAGCGGATAATAAAGTCGACGAACTTAAGAAGATTATCGATGATGCTGCGAAGGACATGCCACAACAGCCATTCACTGCGAATGTCCCTCGAGACACACACACACCACTTTCCAGGGGGAGAATTTTGGGTCTAACACACAATTCCAGGGGGAGGATGCTACACCTCTAACCACGAATGCTTCTCTGCAGGGGAGGGTTTTGCATCACCCATTTCTACTGAGCCTCCTTCTGATGGAGATTGTTCCGCAACAACTATGACCCATGAACCTCCATTCACAGGTGATGATTCAATTCCTGATGTCAACGAGTTCGCATCATTCGAGGGGGAGAATAAAGAAGTGAATGATGACTCGGACGCTCAATCTTTTCAATCTGAATGCGAGGAAGTTAATGCTGAGCTAAATCCATCCTTAGATCCAAATTATCCTCCTATGACCAAATGGACAAGAGATCACCCAAAAGCTCAAATTATTGGTGAATCCTCTGCAGGTGTCCTTACCCGTTCTCAACTGAAAGCGAAGCAAACTGCATTATTCTCCAAAGTAGAATTTTGTATGTTTAATTCGTTCGTATCCAAGATTGAACCCAAAACCGTCAACACTGCTCTCGATCATTCTGACTGGGTGCAAGCAATGCAAGATGAACTCAATGTCGAATGAAACAAAGTTGGAGACTGATTCCAACTCCCCCAGATGCATCAGTTGTTGGTTTAAAATGGGTGTTTCGGAATAAAATGGATAAAGAAGGGAATGTGATCAGGAACAAAGGTAGGCTTGTGGTCAAAGGTTATTGCCAGGAAGAAGGGATTGACTACGAAGAGACCTTCGCACCCGTTGCAAGGTTGGAATCCGTTCGCATCTTTTTAGCATATGCAGCACACAAAAATTTTGACGTTTTTCAAATGGATGTGAAGTGTGCATTCTTAAATGGCGAACTGGAAGGGACCGTTTATGTGGAGCAACCACTTGGATTTGTAAATGAAAAATATCCCAACCACTGTTATATTCTTGACAAAGCAGTTTACAGTCTAAAGCAAGCTCCAAGAGCCTGGTATGAAACACTAACTCGTTTTCTTAAAATGTCCAAATTCAAGCAAGGTTCGGTTGACCCAACTTTCTTTCGCAAGAAAGAGGGTGACCACTTGATGATCGTACAAATTTATGTTGATGACATCATCTTCAGATCTACTAATCCCAGCCTAACAGCTGAGTTCCAAAAGCTATTGGAAACTAAGTTTGAGATCCGAAGATGATGTCATCAACATAAATTTGTACAATGGGTCCACTTGATGATCGTACAATGGGTCCAATTAATTTTTTTCTTGGCTTAAACATTAGACAGGGACTGGAAGGAATTTTCATCAATCAGGAGGCTTACACGAAGACCCTACTTGCTAAGTTTGGAATGTTGGGAGACTCAAAGACGAAGGTTCCAATGGCATTCGGAACAAAACTGACTCCTTCGCTGGATAAACCAGCTGCTGATATGACCCTTTATCGTCAGATGATAGGTTCACTCATGTATCTAACAGCTAGTAGACCAAATATTATGTTTTCAGTTTGTTATTGTGCTAGGTTCCAAGCCAACCCATGCGAAACTCATATGGTGGCTGTCAAGAATATCTTCCGGTATCTAAAACGAACGTCATCTCTTGGAATATGATATCCTGCGAACTCAGGTTTTTTCGTACAAGCATTTTCAGATGTTGACTTAGGCGGTTGCGGTTTGGATAGAAAAAGCACAACTGGTGGATGCGAATTTTTTGATGGCAAGCTGGTGAGTTGGCAATCAAAGAAACAAACATGTGTTTCGTTGTCAACAGCTGAGGCTGAATATATAGCTGCAGCTTCGTGCACATCTCAAGTCATTTGGATTCAAAGCCAACTTCGCGATTATGGCTTAAGTATGAAAATACTTCCTCTCTATTGTGACTCCGAAAGTGCCATTCGTATTTGTCACAACCCAGTGCAACACTCAAAGACGAAACACATAGCACTGAGGTATCACTTTATCAAGGATCATGTGGAAGATGGCAATGTCGAGATTCATTTCGTAAATTCCGCTGATCAATTGGCTGACATATTTACCAAGGCCCTACCTGAAACAACATTTAATAGAATCCTTCAAGGGTTGGGAATGATGGGAGCTGATTCCGTACCAAATCCACTATCGCACTCATAAAATCTTCACTGCGAATCGGTGCGAACATTCGCTGGCTTTCGTAGTCAACTGTTCATTCACAATATATTTTATCGATGCGAATCAATGCGAACGTTCGTAGTAGTTCGCAGGGCACTGTTCATTCGTGGTGTGGTATTTCATATATCCTTTTGTACATTTTGTATATCATTGCTTATCTTTATTTTCAATTTGTATATATATATATATATATATATATATATATATATATATATATATATATATATTTTATTAATTTAATTTTTTTTTATTTTTATTTTTCATTTTTAGAAAATCTCCAAAACCAAAAATAATTTATTTGTTTTATTTTATTGTTTTTCAGAAAAATCAAAATCACAAAAATATTTTTAATTTGTGTCTATTTTTATTTCTTTTTTTTCAAAACATTAAAAATTCCAAAAACTATAGATTCACATCAACATCATAGACGAAGATGTTCGCAACATTTATCAACTCGTGTGATGGGGCCGGTATAAATCTCGTTACTATAGATTCACTCCAAGATCATAGACCAAGATAAGTGTCCCTAGAAGCATGCTGCTGCATGTTGACCTAAGCCTCAATGACTCGACTGTGAAGCCTTAATGAGTTGATACCACCAATCCATTCTTCCAAATCAGGCTACGAATTCCCGTTAGTCATGAGCTACCTTACTCTTCTCACATTGAGTTAAGAGTTATCTGCATGGTCACTTTCGCATTGCAGAGGTACTTTCACTCTCCTGTAACCATCTACTCTCTTGTCCATCACTTTCGCATCCATACATGTAACCCTTGAGACTCTCAGTAATTACCACCGAGGTTTATGGTTACACAAACATCTATGTTAATGATCTTAGTTTCGTTCTACCACGAATTGAGTGAAACCCAAAATTCAATACCTTATATGAGTTGACGGTGAACAATCAAATGTTCTAGTATTTTCACCCAAGAATTAACGAAAGTCCACATTCGTGGTCAGTACCAAGAAATCTCTTTTCTTTTGAGAGATCCTAATGAAGTGTTCTCGTCCCAAGACATTTCTTCCAATGGATCCAGTTTAATTTTTTTTTTGAGATTTCAATATTTTTCCAAGTCACTTAAAATAAATTCCAAACCTACTCGTTCAACTGACTACACTGGTCACATGAGTACCTTTTCCAACTTTCGCACTTATGTCAACTTCGTAGTTTGGTTGAAGGATGAACCACCTTTATAAGCCTTATTAAAAGATGCCTTTCAGTGTTTCTCATCAAAAATTTGATCGTATTCAACAGGAAACCACACAGACACTTCTTAGTCTCTCTTGACTATGAAGAAAGAGATCTTTGCCTGGGATCAATAGATTTATGTCTCTAGTTAGACATAACAACATCCCACAGATAAACTTTGTTTTATTTCTTTTTCTTTGACACTCTTGCACAAAGATCCTAGTGATTTTCCAAAGCTCTTGTTCATGGTTACAAATAATTTTCAGGTTCACAGTTGTATGAATTCATCGTGCTTTCTTTACTGCGAAAGAAGATGAGCTGACGCGGCAAGTTTTAAAAGATAAGAATTCAAACGGGCGCGTTCAAAGTTGAACGGACAGATATTAATACGCCGCGTGACGCACGCTTCTGACTTATCACAACTGTCAAATCACGCTTTTTCAGGCGACGGTTCAATATTCGAGATACTCTCTCTCCGGATTTTCCTCACCAAATCAAATCGTATATAAGGGTTTTGACGGTTCCATATTTCTTTACCACTTTCAAAATCTCTCAACGATTTCTGGCGATTACAAAGCTCTCCACTGTTCATCTTCTTCTTCAAGCTTCATCAATGGCGGCTTCTTCTGAGAATCTTTCTGTTCAAGACCAAACTGCTCATTCATCTCTTCTGGCCGTTAAGCAACATCAAAACCTCATCATCGATCTCGATCCAGTTAGATATGATCCCTTTCTACTACCTCTTATTGAGTGCCTGTAATACTCCCCTCTCACCATTGCTTTGTATCAAGTTGAGAATGTTCCACTATCGATTCTCTCCAAAGCATACACAACGGAAAACTATGTCAAGGAAGAACAACAGATATACTTCGACATCCATAATCATACAACCTCGATTTCCAAAACCCATTTCTGCAATCTGTTAGGGTTTCCTCAGTCTGAAAACATGGTCAACCCGGAAACCATCTCCAACACTGCTATCTTGGAAATGTTTTATCAAATGGTGGTGTTTTATAAAATACGAGATGGTCAACCCGGAAACCATCTCCAACCCTTTGTAATTTCTTGATATTTTTATGAAAATGGTGGTGTTTTATAAAATAAATATGGTATAAAGGACGTATAAAATATTTAATTTGAATTATAAATATTCAAACTATTATAACAAGCATTATCATCAAAATAATAATACATTATATGAAAGTTAGGTTGAATTTCCAAATTTTGGTTCGTTAAAAGTTTGTGTTTAGCCGGGTATAAAGTTTGTCGTATTTGGTGACGAATTTACCTAAAGTTTGTGTTTGTAGCCTTTCCTATGATTTTTGCCCCTAGTGTTAGGTTTATGAACCCTACTACATTGTGTTACGAGTATTATTTATTCCCAAATAGTATATAGCTGAATTATCAAGTTTTTACGTTACTAACCCTAACTAGGGTTTATATTTGATACTTGGTAAAAAGATAGATACTTTGTATTATAATTGCAAGTCGTACATTAGGAACATTAAGAAAACATAGTGCTTATCCTAAAATCTTAATACTAGTCGTGTTGACTTGGTTGACTTGTTGACTTTGTTTGACCCAAAGTTGAAAGTTGTCACATCATCCCCCCGTTAGAAGGAATTTCGTCCCAAAATTAGCGTTTCGACTAGGACTTCAATAGTTGGGGAAAATATGTGGGTATTTTTGTTTCATCTGATCTTCGCTTTCCCAGGTGAACTCGGGTCCTTGTTTAGCGTTCCAACGGACCTTCACAATAGGGATGCGACTTTGTTTCGTTCTTTTGATTTCCCGATCCATGATTTCGACCGGTTCTTCTACGAAGTGGAGACTCTCATTGATTTCAATTTCGTCGAGGGGTATTACGAGAGTCTCGTCAGACAGACACTTCTTTAAGTTTGATACATGAAAAGTCGGGTGTACGTTGTTAAGTTCTTGTGGCAGTTGAAGTTTGTATGCCACCGGGCAAATCCTGGCAAGGATTTCGAATGGCCCGATGTATCTTGGGTTTAGTTTCCCACGTTTACCAAAACGTATCATCCCTTTCCACGGTGAGACCTTTAGTAGTACTCGGTCACCAACCTGGAATTCCAAGGGTTTGCGTCGCTTATCCGCATAGCTCTTTTGTCGATCTCGAGACGCTTTCAGTCTTTCTCGAATTTGTCCATTGTTTCTCTTATGATTTCAGGGCCAGTGAGGGTGCTGTTAGGGACTTGTCCCTTTGCTAGTTGTGTATCTCCCACTTCGGCCCAACATAGTGGTGATCTGCACTTGCGTCCATAAAGAGCTTCGAAAGGAGCGACCTTGATGCTAGTGTGATAACTGTTGTTGTATGAAAATTCAATGAGTGGTAAGTGGGTATCCCACGTTTTACCAAAGTCAATCACACAAGCTCTTAGCATGTCCTCCAAGGTTTGGATGGTCCTTTCGCTCTGCCCGTCGGTTTGTGGATGGTAGGCCGTACTAATGTCTAGCCTAGTCCCTATAAGGGCTGCTAGAATCGCGAAATGAATCTACTATCTCTGTCAGAGATAATGTATATTGGCACACCATGTAGTCGTATAATCTCTTTGATGTACGTTCTAGTCAATATCTCCATCTTGTCGGTTTCTGTGATTGGTAGGAAGTGCGCGGATTTGGTCAACCCATGAACGATTACCCAAATGGTATCGAGGGTAACTTGGTCATGAAGTCCATGGTTATCCGCTCCCACTTCCTTTCGGGTATCACTGGTTGTTGTAGGAAACTCGAAGGCTTCTATTATTCTACCTTGACCTTGGCACAAGTCAGATGCTTGCCCACATATGTAGCGATGTCAGCTTTCCTATTTGGCCACCGATATCACTTTTTGAGGCCCAGATACATCTTGTCTGAGCCTGGATGAACGGAGTAGTGAGTTTTGTGTGCTTCGTTCACGACGACGTCTCCGAATCTACCAACTGTGGTGTCCAGATCCGGTTCATGGGATAACATGCGCCGCCGCTCTTGTCTTCTAGGTTCTTATGATCGGTGAAGATTGTACATTTCATATCGTAGAGATAGTGCCTCCAGATCTCTAGGTCGAATACTACTACTCCTAGTTCGAGGTCATGTGTGACCTAGCCGACCCCGTACGTCTTTAGCCGTCTTGAGGCATAAGTAATAACTTCTCCCCGGAGCGCTGCATAGGGCCTACTTTAGTGTTTAGAGGGCGGTTTCTTGATTCTCCCTCTAAGTGATTTTTGATTCTCGTTTGTCATTCCAGCGGATTTTCACCATCTTGTCTGCTGTTTAGATCGGTAGGGAGCGTATAGGTTCGGTTTACGCGACTAGACTAATTCGAAAGGTAGAACGTCCACTCGCACTCCTGGGTAGCCTTGTCCCGAAGTTCATGGTAGGACTCATACCTGGTACATCTATCATTAACTCGTGCGTATAGGTCGTATATAATTGAGATTGGTAAGACAGTCGGATGACATAAGACTCCTCTCTTGAGTACTTCGAGGTTTCGTAACGAGAGATGACCCGGAGGTCCGTGTCGGATTTGTGTTTATGAGAGACAAGGGTTTCGATATTCAGTGAGTTAGGTGAAAGGTCTTTCCATAGCACATTTAATTGGGAAGGTGAGGACTAAACCAATCCAAATCGAATGACGTCATCGAACCTTCCTAGTAAAACATGTGTTAAGTTGTATTCCTATGGAATATTTGTTAGGGAGATAGAGCATCTTGTGCTTCTTGTAAGTACGTTCTTTGTTGGTCGGTGTTATTATTACTGCAGATGATTTGCATTGCAGAAACTAGTACTGATGGTAAATGTATTCTGATATTTAGCGATGATACTTCATATTATGATCCCTAACAGGTCTCTCTATGATCGCTCGATGCATATAAGTGTTTTGATTTGATTGAACGAGAAAGTATTTTAACTAGTCTTTTAAAAAAAACGGTAATCTTAGCAACATACCACGTACATTACAAACATATGGTACTTAAATGTTCTTGTTTTTTAAACATTCCCAAAAGTCCTAAGAAGATTCCTTGCTGCTTATGTTGGTTCGGTTGTCACGCTCCTCCTGCTCCTCCGTCATTCCTCTCGGTTGGACAGTCCCTCTTGAAGTGTCCCGTTTCACCGCATAGGTAGCATACTGGACTTACACCAGTATTGGTGGTTGAAGCGATGTGCTGGGTCAGGGTCCTACAGAAGCGGACGGTATATCCTTTCCTGTTGCAGTTGATATAGTGTAGAATCCGGCAAGCTCCTGTGTAATGGTAGTTACACTTGTTACACTTTGGAAGTGTCCCCATATATTGTCTGTCCGGTGCTTGAGTGACAGGTGTTGTGGTTGATGTCGAGGCGTGAGTTCTGACTGTTGTCGTAATTATAGGAGCAGCCGCGGATCACTGTCCTTTAGCGAGTTTTTGAGATGGGTTACACTGCTTTTTGTCCCAAAACTTCCGTTTCTTGCTCTTAGGTTTGTGGCCTGAGGCATTTTCGTTGGTAGTCGCCCGCTGGTGTTCTTGATTGTTATCGCGGTTAGTATTTCCGGCGCCATCCCCGCGCCTGCTAGCGTGGTTAGCATTGAGTTGCGCCATGACTGCTGCCACGGCTGCCATGACTGCAGCTTGAAAAGTAACAGAGTCTATCTGCAGGGTTAGTGCCTTGCTAGTTGGTTGGTTACCTCTTGGTGAAGACATAATTCTGTTTCATGATGAAAAACGACTTCTTGAGTGGGGATGATTATCTCAAGCGCATTCTTACAATTTATATTCACATATGTAAATTTCGCACATTGCTGTATTATTCTTAGTGTTCATGCTAAACACTCCTGAGATGAAGTTACGGAAATGGGTAGAAGTAGGTTTTGTACGAATGCTAAATTTACCCATCCTAGTTACTATCTTTGCCCAAACACTCTTAGTTGAAGAGCTCTGGTGGGATCCGGTGTATTAGTGATGGTATGATAGCACCTTTAGGTCTACGAAGAAGGCACCTTTCAACCAAAATGTTTAAAGGTGAAACGATAATGAGTCGTTAGAAAGGGCTATGCATCGTGGGTTATCCGACTAAGTTTATTTTAGTTCTAAGTGTATTGTATTTCGATTTTTATGGTGTTCTGAAAGTAATTCCTAATGAAAGACTAAAGTAAACCCATGTATTTTAGTAGTTGTGTATCTAAGTGAAACCTTGTAATTTGATCCAAGCTAGGTCCTTCTTACGACCACTTGATGTATGCTTAGTGGTATGATTAAGACTTAATAGACCTTTGAGTCTAATGGGCCTGCCGTAAGCCCATTTTGTTAATGTGATTCTAGAAATTTTGGTTTCAGAGAAAATTTTGACCTCGATGCAGGTCTACACCAGATCATTGTAAGGAAAAGTTTTGACAGTAAATAAATCCCCCGATTAGTATAACCGCTTAAATCGCAGTGTTGAGCTTACACATAGAATAGAGTAGCACCAACGCATACTCATGAACCTAATCTACAAGGTCTTGTGAGCAGTATGAACTATACTCACGACGATTCGTCCCTTGCGATGCCTGACACAAAGTCGATGCACCTTGCAGCTCTGCCAATCGGCGTTTGGCTGCAACCATTCTCTCTTCGAGTGTCGTGTGTCTACACTGTTACTCTTTTGCCTTCTCCCGAGCGGTGATAAGGTCCTTAAAAAGTTGGTCTCTGGGATAGCAGTCTCTTTCCAGGCCTCGGGTACATGAGATGGTGGTGTCTGTAGTAGCGCGCAGTTTCCATACTCGATTTGTAGTCCTCCTGTTTTAATCCCCGATGTTCGCGATCTGCCGGGTCTTCGCCAGGAGGGCCCTGTCAATCGGTCCCCCGTGGTTGAGGTCATAGCAACTTCGTTGGTTTCCAAATGGTGATCGCTGTCGTTGCTGTCGTTGCTGTCGATTCTAACCCTCGATCACGGTTGGCCAACGGGGTCTTCTTCGGGTTCTTCTCCTAACCGTCCACCATTTCCCTGGTTGGGAAAGTAGGAGTCGCCTGGTAAGTAGAATATTTCCATGTTATACGTGCCAGAATAGGAGGGGTAGGAAGCATATATTAGTCGTATTCCTAGAATTACTTATAGGGGTTTGATCCTCATTAGTTACTTCTATAATGACATAGTGCATACTATTTACATATAACAAAGATATGATAGACCTTCGAATAAGCGATCCTACCCTAGGTCCACATCCAAACAAGGAAAAGGAAGTAAGGCAATGACCACAGATTCTAAGTCTATGACCTCTAAGTTATATATAACTTTAGAGTATCCACTTAGTGACTATAAACCTATTATTAAGGATCTGTTTAGTTTTCACATAATTTATAATATTACAAAATACTCCTATAGTATTTTTAAATGTTATGTTTGGTTCTTAGCAACTTTCTTGTATGGGAAGTTTTTAGGCTTGTTGCTCACTACGACCATGCCCCGACATACAATAGTCACACCTCGGATAAATATAGTTGATCAGGTTATATTCATCCCAAGTCTGATTACATATCCGAAGGTCTACTCGTAGTGTCCAACTCCTCGTTTTACTTTTGTGTTTTCCTTAGACGTGACACTATACCGGTATGCATGTATGTACTTATACTTTTAACAAGAAACTATCTATTTCAAAAAAAGTATAGTTATTTGAAACCGTTTAAATCAGAGACTTTAGTCCCAATGCATTTATATTTTGTATATCTTATGTGGTTCGACATACTTAATTCACTATAAACAATGCTCTGATACCAATCTGTCACACCCCCAAACCAAGGATGGCGGAAACGTCCGCGGGTGGCGGACTTCATGTATAGTATTATAACAACGTGTATAACAGTGATCAAAGCGATACAACTAATCATAAATATAAAGGAAAAGAATCACATGGTTTCAAGTGTTACATATTTCAATGATTGATTACAACATGATGTAAAAATAGTTGTTCAATGCCGTAGCGTCCCATCCTCAAAAACTTGCGATTACCTGGTTTCGTTGATTCCCTGAGAATACAAGTAGTTTTGAAAAGTGTCAACAATTAAGTTGGTGAGTTCATAAGCTTTTTAGATGAAGAGTTTGGAAACCGATCTTTGTTATGAATTGTGTAGTACCAAGAAAAATCCAATATTTTCCTTACAAAAGTGATGTGTTGTCTTTAATTCTAAGACCGAAAGTGTACAATACTATCCATACTTATTGATATAAAAGTGATTTTAAATCGACATAAAACCCTTTTTGATTTGAGAAATATCCCGTAAACTTTATGTGTTGTTAACTCCCTATGTGAGTCGCTATAACCATACTATGACTATGAACCTGCCACGACGTTTCTCAGGCGTCGAAAAAGATAATGACACTTGTCACCTCAGACCTGCCGGTCTAGCTGTAGCTAGCAGCTCAGGTGTGGTTTGTCAAACCAATATAGATCTATACACAACTATCACGTTCTCCCTACAAGAGACTCTGGTTATAACTACCAGGAATTTTAACCTGTACTCTAGGAGTACTAAGAGGAATGTCTCACAATTTACGTTAACAAGTTTACGTGTGGTGTGCGTGAGTGTAAAACCTTTTCTGTGGGAATAAAACCTTCCGAACTATGTTTGCTATGTTAATGAAATCATAAACTATACCTATTATAGTTTATCATGTAATATATGAAAAACCCATTTGTTTTGAGAGCGAAACCTTTTTCATGTGGTAAGAATTCATAAACTATGCTTATTGTAGTCTATTATATGTGTTCGAAATGAATGAAGAAATCTTATCATGAATGACTAAAATTCCAGTTTATGATGATAAACTAACAACAAATACATTCAATATTTAGAGCTTATTGCTATACACTTTGCTCAACATAATACAAAGTGTTATGAAAGTTATAAGCTGTTAACTAGTTTTTAACCGTTCTGCACTGTTTTAGAAAAATCATAGAAAAATCATACGAAGTCGAAAACTGAATCCGAAAATTCTGAGAGTTCATAAAATGTGTCTAGTTTATTCATAATTTTTATTATGATTTTTGGAAGTCTTTAACTTGTGTTAAAATGTTCATATTCACAGACTGGTCCGAATTCGTTTCTGACATGATAGACAGTTTTGTAAAAATCACCATAAATCGTAGAAACATCGTATGGAGATGTGCAAGTAGTCATTTCAAAGGTATGAACCTGAGCTATTTGCATACTAAACAGTTTTGAAAGATATTAAGTTTAAGATAGTCAAAATAGTCCGTCAATAAGACTCAACTTTTCTAATGAAAGCTGTTGTTTGAGTTTAGTTGTGTTCTTGGTGTTTTAACTTGTATTCCCCCCCTAAAACTTGAAGGAAACATGAAAAGGTAGGGGTATGAACTCACATTGAGTGATTTCAGTAGATGGATGATGGAGGAAAGAAGTGTTCAACTCAAGAACACTTGGAAGATGTTTGAAGATTTGAAGATCTAGGAACAAATATGATGATATTTGTATAAGAATTTCATGATTTGGGTGAAAGATTGTAGATTATTCAAGTGTAGGAGGAAGATACTTACCAAATGTGGAGGAAAAGCTCAAGATCAGCCTTGAAATCTCAAGTATTGAGAGAGAGGAAATGAGAGAGATATATGTTTGCTTTTGGTGAAAGAGTGAATATCTTGGAGGAGAAGCTTGAAATGAAGAAAATGAATAAGGGAGAGGCCATTTTGGCCGTGAATTAGAAGGAAGGGGGAAAGAGGTTGGGTGGAATGAGTTATGAGGGGTGGTAATGGGGGAACATGGATTTAATTAAAGGTGTTCTACTTTTAGGGTTTGTGTAAGTGCATATATGTGTCTTGTTTATGTTGGGGGAACATTGTATTAACTAGTGACTTTCTATAAAAAAAAAAAGTCAACCCTTTGTAATTTCTTGATATTTTTATAAAAATGGTGGCGTTTTATAAAATAAATATGGTATAAAGGACCTATAAAATATTTAATTTGAATTATAAATATTCAAACTATTATAACAAGCATTATCATCAAAATAATAATACATTATATGAAAGTTAGGTTGAATTTCCAAATTTTGGTTCGTTAAAAGTTTGTGTTTAGCCGGGTATAAACTTTGTCGTATTTGGTGACGAATTTACCAAAAGTTTGTGTTTGTAGCCTTTCCTATGATTTTTGCCCCCTAGTGTTAGGTTTATGAACCCTACTACATTGTGTTACGAGTATTATTTATTCCCAAATAGTATATAGCTGAATTATCAAATTTTTACGTTACTAACCCTAACTAGGGTTTATATTTGATAATTGGTAAAAAGATAGATACTTTGTATTATAATTGCAAGTCGTACATTAGGAACATTAAGAAAACATAGTGCTTATCCTAAAATCTTAATACTAGTCGTGTTGACTTGGTTGAGTTGTTGACTTTGTTTGACCCAAAGTTGACAGTTGTCACAGTTTTCCTTCATCGACTCGATTCCGAAGGTTATGTTTCGTGATGTTCCTCCCTCCAGTAAAATTCTAGAGGGTTATCGTTCTCTAACTCCTTCAGGACCGCGTCCATTAACTGACGAATTCCAAGCAATTTTGACTGAGGCAGATAAAGCCAAGAAAGGGGCAGAGGGTCAAAGAAAGCTACCAAGAAAGACACTGCAAAAGAAGGACCTTCTGAGGCTGCGAAACCTCCATCTAAAAAGCGAAAGGCTCCTGCTGCTTCTACTGCTGCACCAAAGCGAAGGAAGCAACCCGCTAGAAGGCGAAAGTCTCCCACTCCTACTCCATCTCAAAGTGAAGGAGAAAATTCTGAATCCGATACTGAGTCGGAGATTCGCATTGAGGAGGATCCCCCTGTTCGTAATGCAGAAGATGAGCCCGTTCACACTGAAGAACAAGAACCTGTTCGCAATGAGGAAGGAGAACAGATTCACAACGAACCACCTGTTCGTACTGAGGCCTCATCTCCTAATCGTGAGGTAACTCCACCACTTAATGATTATATTCCTTCTCCACATCCCTCACCAAAAACAACTACTTCTATCCCAATCACCATCGCACCTCTGCCACCACCAGTATCATCTCAACCACCCACACCTATTCCAGTCTCAATCCCTATTTTCACAGAATCCACCATTTCGCCCCACACCTCTGTTGCGCCTGCAAGTTCAGTCAACGTATATGATACTGGGGTTAACACTTCAGGTCTCTCAAGCCATGTTACACCACCCATCTCTCCCATTTGCACAGATGACCCGTAAATGATTTTCGGAGATGATGAAGATGATGATTTGGACAAATTCGCTTACAATCCTTTTCAAATAAGGATTGACAGTGAAGATGAAGTCTCTACTACGAAAGGGGAACTCAAATCTCTTCATGAGAAGATTGACCAGCTGCTTCTCGCATCCAAAGTCTCCACTTCTGAGGCTTACTCCAAAGCCGCTGTTGAGTCAATCCTTGAGCGCGTTACGAAGGAACATACTGCTAATGTCTCTACTTTGTCCAAGGTTGTTTATTCCTCTACTAATGTCTGCAAGACAACGACCGAAAAAGTCGATAAACTAATTGATAACACAATAGAATTCATGGAGGATTACAAGAACACCTACAACGCCAACACAGTGACTGCGAACAAGGCTATTCAGAACGTTGATGCCTTGTTCCAAACGGAAAAGGCGAACTTTGTTGAACTTCGCAAGGCGCTTCATTCTGATCATGAAGCATTCCAGTCTTCTATCGCTGTGAAAATCACAAAGCTTCAGGAGGATCTGGCGACAGAAAAAAAGATCATGGATGCTCTCTCCATCAAGGAGGAAAAGTGTAGAGTGTTGGAAACCAAGCTTCACTACACTGAAAAGCAGGTCGATGATTTGCTAGCAGAGAAGGCAGTCACGTGAAGTTGTATCTCCGACGTTACTGGACTGCTCTCTGATATCATTGAGACTCGTGATCCCATGATCTCCATAACATTAAAGAAGCATTTTTCTGAAAAGCTAAGACTGGTGTTTGCTATGTTACACCGTTTGGAGGGCGTTTCGACGCCGATGTCTTTCCGAAACAAGGGGGAGAAGGTAGCTCCAAAGTTCAAACGAATGAAACCCCCAAAGCTCCAATTAAACCTCCTGTCGTCAAGCAAGAACCAAAAAGAAAAGAAAAGCTATTCAGTGAAGAACCTATTATTGATGATAGCGAAGACCAAGAGCCTGATGAAGCTGAGCTCAAAAGGCGGAAGGCTCGCGAGGCAGAGATAGACGGACATGCTTGCATTTTTAGAGAGGCAGTAGAGAAAGAAAGAGCCGAAAAGGAAGCTCAGGTCACTCTTAAAAGAAAAATGTTATTATTTCCTAAGTGGACCCTGAAGCGCATTCAAAACCAAGCCACGGATATGCCAAGCCAGTGTTGGTTGGAACCAATTGCTTCCTTTGAAATCCAAAACACACAGGATTTGGAATTGGACCTACCTATCACACTAAAGGCGTTCAAGTTTCGTGCCTTTGTAAAGGTTGCTAATGTACCTTTCACAGACAACACAGGGATCAAATGATGTTTGCCTTCTACTTGAAGCACATGCAGCCCCAGTTCGAGACCTGGAGTGCGAGCAAGATTGTTGATGTGAAGGTCACTGGGCCGATCGAGACCGAAAGCTTCCCTAATGTGAAGTTTAAAGTTGCGAGAGGATCATCATGTCAAGCCTGCGAATTCACTCTCGCAGACCTGCCTTACTTGAACCCCCATGACTAGATGGTGATATTTAATATTCTGTTGAGAGAGAAGGAGAAGTACGAACCTGTGATGTCCCATCTTCAACTTTTGATCAAGTCTTATATTCAGGAAGTTGGAATGATGGATGTGGATATTGACACCGTTTTGAGGCAAAAACAAAGTGTTGTTCCAAAGGAAGCTCCGAAAGACTTCGAGAAGCTCAAGCTAGGAAAAATTTATAAGGAAGGATGGTTTGTGGTATACACATCTAGAGATCGTCCAGGAGCAGATCGACACAAGTTTTACTTTCATCTCGAGGACAAACACTTATTTACTACTTCTTGTCTGGAGTTTATTTTGGAGTTGGTTGCGAAGTTTAGGGGCAACAACAAGGATGACGTGAAGTGTTTCACGAATGTGATCACTTGGGTATATTCAAGTTTGCAAGCTCCTGTTGAGCTTCATTCCCAAAGTCTATAAAGTGCGGAAGCGAATCAAGAACTAAATGGCTATGGTCTCAATTGACGCAAAGGGGGAGATTGTTGAAGATTTAATGTTGCGTCATTGGAGCTGTTTTGTTTAGTCCATTTTGTATAAACGAGTTGGGCATGTCCACTCGTATTTGCTGCTAGGGTTATAGTATATAAGGTGCATACATGCTACATATTTTAGTTAACTCTCATAATTATCTTTGTAACCCTATTTTACGCCTCTACAGAAGCAATTCTTCATCGAGTTCTTCTGAGGCGTGACTGTTAATGATTCAGCACCAGTTTGATCACATTGTGTCCTTGTTTACCTGTTTTAATCTATTTGATCATTAAGGATTTATTCCTATCATAGCTCTTGGGGTGTGATTCCATTAGAGGCATTACAATTGTGGTGCTAGGCTTCCAAGAAGATCAAGATCAAAGGATTACCAATTGTTTGCTATAACAACTGAAAGGTGTGTAACTCTAAAACCCTAGTTGGTTAATTTCGAAAATAGCATCTCTCCTTAGGGTTCTTGTTTTGCAATTCAAAGTTATATGTTCAATAGTTAAAACATAGATCCAAAGTAGGTTGCATGTGAACTTAGGAATTGTTTTTCTAGTTTATTTGTTTCACCTAAAACCTATCAGTGGTATCAGAGACATTGGTTTTGTTTTAATTGAATAGCTATAGTAGTTGAATTGCAAATTAGGGTTTATAGTTATTACACCCTAAATGGCCATGGTTTCGTTTTTAGGGTTTTTGGTTCAAAGGGTTTTTCGAAAAAACTTAGCCTCCATAAAACCTAATCGAAAATTAGGGTTAGGGTTTTGAAAAACCTAGCCTCCTCCCTTGAATTTCGAAATTTGCTTATAATATTAGGGTTTTATTTTATTTTGGATAATTATTGCCTAAATGGATAATTATTGGCTAATTGGATAATTGAGAAAAATAAGAAAATTATCCTATACCCTAATTTTCGAAATCTAGAAGGATATGGATTAGGATTAAATTAATTGTTTAATTTGATTAGATAATCCTTAAAAGATTTAATAAATTAATTAATAGTTAATTAATAGATAATTATTAAATCTAGTTTTGGTTTATTTTAAATTTAAAATTAATGGTTTAATTGTAGAAATCTTTATATAAACCCTAAAGTTATAAAAAATTTAAAACACACCTTATATATTATAATTAAAAGTTAAATATTATATATGTATAAGAATTGGTTAGTCAAATCGCTAGTATGCCTCATTCACGAAGCTAGTCTATAAAGGAGGTATAAGGAAACTGCCTATAAAATGGTAGTTGAATGGGTGTCCACTCTCACCCACCGCTTCCTTGATTAGTGGAGGGTCATTAGCAGAACAGATTTGATAGGACTACTAAATCGCATTAAAAGTATAATGTTATTAATGAAGTACTAGAACATTATTTTACAAAATTCCCAACTCTGATTACTTTAGGAAAAAATGTGAAAAGTATGTTAACCCATGAAATTGCACATTATGCTTTATTGGTCGTTAGTGGAGCGTGTGTGGTTAACCAACACACTAATAGGCACTAATAAAGAGTAGTAATGGGTATCTCATAATTATCATTTTGATGGAGCGTGGGTGGTTTACCAGCACATCAATAGATAATGATAAAGACATTGAGGTTACCAAGCACATTTGCATGGTTATTCACATCTTCTTTGTGATTCTCGGTATCCCAGTCACAAATAGAAGAGCATAATCCGAGATTAAAACATGTCATTGAATAGTTTCAATGTATCTCAAAAGAATTAGGAATTTCACTTCATTTCGTCCTATGGTGGAATTGGTGAATCGTCATTCACCTACCTTTATGAAATTTACACTTGGATCTCGGCATCCCATTTCTAAGTTGTAAATCATCATAGTTGGATCCTAACCTTAATATTGTATCTTTGGGTTATTATATTGAGGTATCTTGAAATCTAACTAAAACTATCTTTCTTTTCAGATGTCTACTCCTGGAAACACTTCTGCTTCATCATCCTCCAACCACAACTTCTCTTTGCTCAACATTTGCTCCAAAGTCGTTATGGATGGCATAAACTATAACGATTGGATGTGCAACATCAAAATGGCGCTTCGTTTTGACGACAAAGAGTATGTCCTTGAAAAGGAGCTCAAAGAAATTGATGAATCCAAAGCCACTCCCGAAGAATATGCTGCCTACAACAAGCACTATGGCGATGCCACTAAAGTGACATGCATCATGGTCGCAACCATGTCCCCAAAACTGCAGAGGTACTATGAGGACTACTGGCCTTTTGAGATGAACAAGGACCTTATGGAAAAGTACCATAAGCAAGCTCGTCAAGAAAAGTTCAAGGTAGTCAAATCACTCATGGCTTGCAAGATGAAGGATAGGGAGTCGGTTGTTAGTCATGTGCAAAGAATGCAACGCTATATAGAGCGTTTGGTCAAGCTCAATATTCACTTTGATGAGGAATTGGCCATTGACATGGTCTTGAACTCATTACCAGATTGTTATGGTCAGTTCATCCTAACTTACCATTTGAACAACACTGAGCAGACACTGTCCTAATTGCACAACTTGTTGCAGACAGCTGAAGCAGGGATGAAGGGTAAAAGTATAGCCTCCACTTCTGCAAGTGCCCCTGTCTTGGCTATTGGACAGGGAAAAGGGAAAAAGAGGAAAGGTCCTCCTAAGCAAAATTGGAAGGGCCAGGCTCAAGCTGGGTCATCTAGTAGTAGCCCAAAGGCTAAGCCCAATGCTACCATTCCCCATGTTTCTGATCCAAAGGATGCTGATTGATTTTATTGCAATGACAAAGGGCACTGGAAGAGAAGCTGCCCAAAATATCTGCAGGACATCAAAGATGGCAAAGTGAAGCCATCTTCAGATGGTATTTACACTATTTCTTCTAATAACTCATTATCTTCTCGTTCATGGGTCCTTGATACAGGATGTGGTTTTCACATATGTTCTGATTTGCAGGGGCTAAAAGAAAATGAGGAGGTGGAGCGAGGGAGGATAAACTTGATCATAGGGAACATAAAGTCTTCACCAGTGACCAAGATCGGAGTTTATCAACTTTTGCTTAATAATAATGTTAGATTAGATTTATTGAATTGTTGCTATTCGTCTGAGATGACGAGAAACATTATTTCATTTCATGCATTGTTCAGACAAGGTTTTAAGTATTCTTTTAATGATTTGAATGGTTCAATTTCTGTTTATAAGAATGGTATTTTTGTATTTGAAGCTTTACCTTGTGATGGTGTGTATGAAACAGTGACTTGTGTTGATAGCTTAGGTAATAGTGTGTTTAATATTGACTTGTCTAATAGTGTAGACAAGGCATGCTTGTGGCATTGTCGTCTTGGACACATTAACAAGAAACGCATAGCCCAACTCCAAAAGGATGGAGTGTTGGAATCATTTGACCTAAAATAAGATGATATGTGTGAATCTTGTCTTTCGGGAAAGATGACAAAATCACCATTCACGGGATCTTGTGAAAGAGGTGAAGGTTTGTTGGACCTCATACATACTGACGTGTGTGGACCCTTCAGATCAACCACAAGGGATGCTAATCGATTCTATGTGACTTTCACTGATGATTATAGCAAATATGGCTATATCTACTTGATTAAACATAAGTCAAAAACCTTTGAAAAGTTCAAAGAGTTTAAAAATGAAGTCGAGAATCAATTGGGCAGGAAGATAAAGGTACTTAGATCCGATAGAGGCGGAGATTATCTTAGTATCGAGTTCAATGACTATCTAAAGGAATGTGGGATAGTTTCACAATTAACTCCTCCTAGGACACCACAGATAAATGGTGTGGCTGAGAGGCGTAATCGGACCTTGTTAGACATGGTTCGTTCTATGACGAGTCGTGCTTTGCTTCCTATTCACTTCTGGGGGTATGCCTTAGAGACAATTGCCCACATCCTCAATCTTGTCCCTACAAAGAAGGTTGCCAAAACAGCTCACGAAATGTGGACGGAGAAAGTTCCCTTGTTAGCACATATTAAAGTTTGGGGTTATGAAGCTTTCATAAGACGAGAGACTCACAACAAGCTAGCAGCTAGAAGTGAGAAATGTCTTTTCATTGGTTACCCAAAACAGTCTTTTGGATATTTGTTCTACACACCTAGTGAAAACGTGGTCTTTGTGGCACGAAGAGGAGTGTTTCTAGAAAGAGAGCTCATATTCAAAGAGGACAGTGGGAGCACCATTGACCTTGAAGAAATTCAAAAGTTAGCCAATGAAGGAACCTTAGATAACACTAGCACTCAACTAGAGGAAGCAGTTCCTGTTGAACCAGTTGATAACTCATTACCTCTTCGAAGATCCACTAGGGTGAGTGTGCCACCTAATTTGTATGGTTTTCATATTACTTCAGATGGTGACACATTCATCAGTGATAGGACACTGGTAAATTTAGATGAACCAGTTACTTACAAGGAAACAATGGCAGGCCCATAGGCTTCCAAGTGGAAAGAGGCAATGGACAGTGAGATAAAGTCCATGTATGACAACCAAGTTTGGAATTTGGTTGATAGTGCACTAGGTCGTAGGACAGTTGGGTGCAAATAGATCTTCAAGAAGAAGACAGATATGGATGGAAATGTGCACACATTCAAGGCTTGACTGGTTACAAAAGGTTTCACTCAAACCCCAGGGGTTGACTATGATGAGACCTTCTCGCCAGTAGCTAAGATTAAATCTATTGGGATATTGCTCGCCATAGCTGCCTTTCATGACTATGAAATATGGCAGATGGATGTCAAGACTGCTTTCCTTAACGGGAAGTTGGCTGAGGATGTTTACATGAATCAGCCAGAGTGTTTTGTTGATGAAAAAATTCCCAATAAAGTGTGCAAGCTTGTGAAATCCATTTATGGATTGAAACAAGCATCTCGCAGCTGGAATCTCTGCTTCTATGAGAAAGTCAAAGAGTTTGGTTTCTCTAGGAGTGAAGATGAGTTCAGTGTATATATCAAGGCTAGTGGGAGTATAGTGACTTTCCTGGTGTTATATGTCGATGACATATTACTCATCGACAACGACGTTCCAACCTTGAAAGATGTTAAATATTGGCTTGGAAAGTGTTTTGCCATGAAAGACCTTGGAGAAGCTGCCTATATTCTTGGGATTAGAATATTGAGAGATAGAAAGAAAAGACTAATTGGACTTAGTCAGAGCACATACTTGGACAAGGTACTAAAGAGGTTTAGTATGGAAAATTCCAAGAAAGGAGAGCTACCTATCCAAAGCAATACCAAATTGAGTAAGACTCAATGCACGATTACAGATGAGGAAATAGCTGACATGAGTCGTGTGTGCCTTATGCATCCGCTATCGGATCGATCATGTACGCTATGACATGTACTCGCCCTGATGTGGCATTTGATATGAGCATGGTCAGTCGCTATCAGGGAAATCGGGTAGAGCTCATTGGATAGCAGTTAAGAATATACTCAAGTATTTGCGGAGGGCAAAGGACTGGGTCCTTGTACTTGGTGGAAAAGATACTTTGAGAATAGATGGTTACAATTATTCCAACTTTCAAGCGGATAGAGATAACTTCCATTCTCAATTAGGCTGGGTATTTCTATTTAATGGAGGATCAGTTACTTGGAAAAGTTCCAAGCAAGATACGGTGGCTGATTCTACTTGTGAATCAGAGTACATAGCAGCAAGTGAAGCGTCGAAAGAAGCAGCTTGGTTAAGGAACTTCATCAGAGATCTTGGAGTTGTTCCGACCATCCAGGAGCCTATGGAACTGTTCTGCGATAACGAAGGAGCGATTGCATTAACAAAGGAACCCATAGATCATGGTAAAACCAGAAATATCGACAAAAAGTACCATTTCATAAGACATAGAGTAGAAGAAGGCCAACTTGTTGTAAAGAGGGTATCATCTGAGGATAACCCAACAGACCCCCTTACAAAGGGTCTGAGTAGGATTAAGCACATTCAGCATGCTCGAAGCATTGGACTGAGGGATGATATTAGTTTTAGTAGTTAGATTAGTTTTCTGAAACTTGTAACAAAGTAAATGTAATTGACTTTTGGTGATTAAATAATAAAGTATTATTTATGAGTTTGTTTATTGCCTTTTGTCAATTGTTTATTATTGTGTTTCATATTTTGCATGTTTTACTTCCCGAATAATATGAATATTCAAACTCCACAGTCGCTCGTACTTTTGGAAGTAAGTAGTGAATTAAGACTGTCATGAATTGGATTGCAGATTGTCTAAGGATAGACATAGCAATAGAATTGTTGCAATGATTCATGAGTGCTCAGAAATTGAGATTTGAGTATTGGATAGACCCTCGCTCAGAGTATTACTTCATGGAATTCATCACGAATAATATTGAGATGATAATATCTTATAATCATGGAACGGAGATATATGAGTTGTAATATGCAATTCGGTTATACATTGGTGATACGAAAAGACATCAGTAACTTGGTGTTATAAAACGTATTGTCATGTATAATTTTATGAGTAAAAGATACAAGCATATGAGTCAACGTTTATTCGTTCCTTTTTCCCTAACGGGAAAAGCGATATCTGTGGGCCCCTCGATGATTTGGTGTTGACTTATGTGTTAGGCCCAGCCAGGACTAAATTGATGTGTTCAATTAGAAGTCCTATATCATCACAAATCAGAAATCGGGAAACATAGATTCTGGACAAAGAGATTGATTACATTCCATGTATTATGTCTAGGGATATCTTGCAGAACGAAGGATTGTATGATCACTTATCTTAGGATACATAACTAACTGGGTCAGAGTTCGGCAACAACTTTTGGAAGCTACAATTTGCTGGTCAAATTTAGAAGTCTTAGTAGCAATTATAGTTACAGACTTATCCAAGTGGGAGACTGTTGGATTAGGTGTCTAAGCCCATAACTATAATTGGTATGTACTTGAATTGATAGCAACACAGTCCTTTTGGGTTGCCCTCAAACCTAGCAACTGGACATGGAAATTATGAAAGGAGAGATATTGATTTATTCTAAGATTAATAAATTAATATAAATGATTTATTAATATGTTAAACGGTTAATATATTAATTAGAAATCATAATGTTTCATTAATAGTTAGCCAGAAATTAATTAGAATTGATTTTGGGTTAATTGTATTAATTATAAAGTGCAGCGACTAGTTTGCAATTATCAAATAGTTGAGTGGAAGGTTCCAGAACCTCCTTGGAAGGGGGTGGACGAAATCTATAGGGGAAACCCTAATGATTTCGTCCAAGGGGCTTTGATAAGGCATTTGGATAAGCTTAGGCCCTAAGCAAAGGAACATTAGGGTTTGCCTTAAACCCTAGATACCTTAGCTATATAAGGAGCCTCCTGGCTCCCAAAATTGGCAATCCTTCTCTTGAAGAAACCCTAGGCCGAAATTGCATACCCTAACCTCTCTCCTCACAAGTTTCCTTCTTGCTAGCTTTTGGGTGTGATTCCATTATAGGCTTTACAATTGTGGTGCTAGGCTTCCAAGAAGATCAAGATCAAAGGATTACCAATTGTTTGCTATAACAATTGAAAGGTATGTAACTCTAAAACCCTAGTTGGTTAATTTCGAAAATAACATCTCTCCTTAGGGTCCTTATTTTGCAATTCAAAGTTATATGTTCAATAGTTAAAACATAGATCCAAAGTAGGTTGCATGTGAACTTAGGAATTGTTTTTCTAGTATATTTGTTTCACCTAAAACCAATCACAAACTACTTTCAGCAGTTCTCACAAGGCCTTGAAGCTTGCTTAGAGTGACTTCCTCCTTGTTCATATGATAAGTCATACGGAACTGATCATAACAAGAAGGTAAATAGTGTAGGATAATGTCGATAGCCAACTCTTCATCAAAATTGACATTCAACTTCAGCAAGCGGTCCACATATCTTTGCATCTTCTGCAAGTGGGCCGTGATGGACTCTCCATCCTTCATTTTGGTTGTTATCATGGAGGCAATGATTTCATACCTTTCTTGTCGAGTACTCTGATGGTACCTTTCCATTAAATCTTGGTGCATCTCGAAAGGCCACAAGTCCTCATAGGACTTTTGAAGCTCAGAAGTCATAGTGGCTAGCATGATGCATGACACCTTTGTCGCGTCCTTCTCATGAGCCTTATACTCAGCCAGTTGCTCAGGAGTAGCAGTTTCTTCATCAATCTCCTTTAGCTCTTTATCGAGGACGTATTCTTTTTCCTTGTATCGAATGGCCATACGAATGTTAAGAATACAATTGTTAAAGTTTGAGCCATCGAAGATTTCCCTCCCACATAAGTTCATGAGGGAAAAAGAGCTAGAAGAGTTGGAGCCAGAAGCGTTGTTTGAAGTAGACATCTGAAAAGAAAGACAAGTTTCATTAGATAGAAATTCCTTAATATGACACCCAAATGAAATATTAAAGCAAGGACCCAAACACAATAATTCGCAACTTAGAAAATGGATGCCGTAATCTAATTGTAAATTATGTGAAGGGAGGTAAATGACGATTTACCAATTTTCACCACCCAAAACCAAAATTTAAAAGAATTAAGTTTTATGAAAATCCTAGATCTTTGAGATTCATTGAACTTTTCAATGGCATGTTTAATCTCGATTATGCCCTTCAAGTTTGTGACTGGGATACCGAGGATTACAAACAAGGTGTGAATAACCATGCAAATGTGCTTGGTACTCTTGATGTCATTTATCACCTAATCAATGTGCCGGTTAACCACACACGCTCCATTGATCTATGACAAACATCAAGCTACCCTTTTCCATCATTGTTAGTCCAAATTAGTGTGCCGGTAAACCACACACGCTCTACTAACGACTTGGCAAGGTGCAAAGTGCAAAGTGCAATTTCATGGAATATCACCATTTTCACATTTTTCTTAAAGTAACTAAGATTGGGAATTTAGAAAAACATTTAGTTACTTTTATAATTATCATTATACTTATTAATGAGGATTAATGTCCTATCCTACCCGTTCGGCTAACGACCCTCCACTAGTCAAGGGAGCGGTGGGTGAGAGTGGACACCCATTCAATCGCCATTTTATAGGCAATTTCATTATACCCCCTTATAGACTAGCTTCGTGAATGAGGCCTACTAACGGTAAGACTGACTGTCTTATACATATATAAGTATTAAGCTTTTAATATTATAATAGTATAAGGGTTGAATTTTACACTTTTAAAACTCTAGAGTTTAGAATTTAATGTTTCATAATTTAGACTTTTCAAATTCCAAAACTTGAGGGCAAATTTTGAAACTCTTCAAAATCTTTTAGATCAAAATTTTAAACTAATAAAATAATCATATAATTTTATCTTTTACTAATTTGACATAATTCAACTCATATAGCAAGAAAATTCAAATAAAATAATACAAATAATCAACTTATCATATAATCAAATAATTATCTTAAAATTTGACAATTGTCTTTTAATTGGATGAGGATAATCACTACCATATTAGAAAATTCGAATTTTATGATACAAAATAGTTTGTGGTAATGATCCTAATCCAATTCTGGCCAAGAAAAACGAAAATATGCAAACAGAGGATCCTACTCGTCGAGTTCATGGTATGGACTCGACGAGTTCATCACATATGATCCAACTCGTCGAGTTCCCTTATGGGACTCGACGAGTCCAGCAGTCAGTGGACAAAAATGAAAATTTTTCATCTTTGAAAATAAAACAATTGCATAAATATAACAGAAAACACCATAGGCTCTGACACCACTGATGGGTTTTGAGCACTATAACAATCCTATGGTGCACATACAACCCTAGATGCTTTGGATCTAAGTTTCTCAATTTATACATGCAATTTCATTTTATCCAAAGCATACACCCTAGCTAGCATGCAATTGAAGATATACAACATAAAAACTAGTTAGATGAATACCTCTTCGTTGTAGCTTGTAGTTCTTAGGCTTTCAAGAGCTTAGTACCTCAAGTGTGATACCTCTAATGAGTTACAAACACCAAAAGCAAATGGAGGCTTGTGAGAGAGAGGTTAGGAAGCACAAAATCGGCTAGGGTTTGCTTCTAGGAAGTGTTGGCCGATTTTAGGGGGGTTAGGGGTTACATTTATAGTGTGGAATTCCTAGGGTTTCTTACATGTAAACCCTAATTCACCATGACTCTTCACATTTCATAGGCCCTTTGGACTACACCTTCATAGACACTCATATAGGTTTAGTCCATCCCTAATCAACATGGATCATTAGCCCAAACTACAAGTATTACTGATTTACCTAATCAGTCCTCGTAAATTTAATCAGTCTCTTTTGATAACTAAATTAATTCCAAATTAATTCTTGATCAATACTAATTAAATAATATGATTTCTCAATTAATATATTATTCATATAATATATTAATAAATCACAAATATCCTCTTTCTCAAATGTTCATCGTATCAAATTGCTCCGGTGAAGGCAACCCAAAAGGACCACGCTACTATCGGGTCAAGTACATACAAATTATAGTTATGGGCTTAGACACTTAATCCAACAATTATTTCATCCTCAAAGGTCTCGGTTCTGGTCAATGGATCCCCTACCAAAGAATTCTTTTTAGAAAAAGGGGTGAGACAGGGAGATTCACTCTCCCATTTTCTATACATTTATGTAGCAGAGGGTCTCAAAGTCGTTTTGGAAGAGGCTATACAAAAAATGATATTTGAAGGAATTGAGATGACTAATGAAGGGACATATATCTCCCTTTTTCAATATGCTGATGACATCATTTTCTTGGGGAAATGGTCTAAGGACAATGCTAGAAATCTTCAAAGAATACTAACTTGCTTTCACCTTGCGTCTGGTCTAAAGGTGAACCTTAGGAAGAGCAAGATTTTAGGTATTAGAGTTTCTAGAGGAGAGGTATCTTCTATGGCCCGGTCGTTGAAGTTTCATGAAGGCGAACTTCCATTTTATTATCTTGGTATGCCGGTGGGTGGAAAGTCTTTTAATGTGTCGATGTGGGTTCCTCTTATTGACAAGTTCCAAAAAAAACTTTCAATGTGGAAAGAGAGAACTCTTTCCATAGGAGGGAGACTAACCTTGATAAGGTTCGTTCTTGGTATTCTTGGAACATTTCTCTTTTCGCTTTATAAGGTCCCTAAAAAGGTAATTTCAAAGCTCGAAAGTATCTGTAACAGATTCTTATGCGGTACTTCCTCGGATAAAAAAAAGATAACCTGGATTACGTGGTAGAAAACCATGAACTCCAAAGCTTTAGGGGGCTTAGAGATTGGAAGCTTATGAGTGTGTAACCTTGCTCTTATCACGAAGTGGTGGTGGTGCTATAAAGATGATACAGAAGGAATTTGGAAACAAGTTATTACTTGCATTTATGGGGATCATGGGGGCTAGGAGTGACGATACCATTGGGTAAAAGGAATACAGTTTGGGGCAGAATAAGCAACGTGTATAAGGATCTGGAGCCTTTCAATATTGATCTTAATACACTTTTCTGTAGAAGAAATGATTATGGGGGTAATTCCAATGGTAGTAAGTGGTGCTGGAGTCTTGATGCTAGTGGCGATTTCACTGTATCTTCCCTTAGGAAAGAAATTGACAAAAGCTTCTTGGAGTCTACCAATATGCCTACGGTTTGGACTAACATTGTTCCAGGGAAAATCAACATTTTCATATGGCGTGCTAGACTTGGTAGACTACCGACGAGAGCTAACCTTGCTCGGAGAGGGGTGGGTATTCCAATTACGTTATGCCCGATGTGTAATGCTTTTGAGGATAATGAAGATCATATACTTAAAGATTGTTCAACCACTAGGGAGTTGGGAGCACCGCTACGAGTGTGGTGGAAGGATGTTCTCAATGAAAATGACTCTTTGGACAACCTCATTGGAGTAAACTCAATCCACAAAAAAGGCAGCATAAAGAAAGATATCATGGACGCGATCTCTAGGGCCTTCTTATGGGTTATATGGACGTACATGAACGGTTTGATCTTTAATAGCAAAGTGGAAAACCCTTCTCTTCTTGTTTTTGATGTCAAAGCTTTAGGGTTTTTTGGCTTAAAAATAGAGCTAAGTGGGGGAGATATTTGTCTTGGGACTCATGAGTTGATAACCCAATCTATTGCACTTGTAATTCCAACTTCTTGCTATTTATTAATAAAGTCCTGCTGTAAAAAAAAATCAAAAAGATAATATATAAGCAACATATAGAATTTTTTTTTTTATTGCACGTAGCAACAAAAGTCCCACCACAAATATATAGCATTTTGGAACGTGTAAAATGGCAGATTTATGTGTCATGTGTTTGCTATATAGAAATAAAAGTTTGGAATGAAATGTAACAAATATAATAGGATGAGCAAGCAATTCTTCCGTAAATCAGAAGTTACCCAAGATCACCAATTAATAATTTCAGTCACGAAAATGAACCTTTCATGCAAGTCACGCGTTCAGACAGTGCCACCTTGCTTTCGTCCTTATCTATGGATCTGAATTTTTCCAATTAAATTTAAAATACGATGCATTATCATTGTATACATATATCATAAATGTACATGAATATTTTCTTATTAGAAACTAATGCAGCTAATTATGAGTAAAAGGATGAATCCTATCAATGGCGGTTATGTCACAATAACCATCCCGGCCAATTCACACCCAGTGGTTAATTATCTCCTGACCTAAAATCATATTAAATGACACATGATCAGTGAAGCAACAACTAGTCCAAGGCTGGTCACAACCCATAACACATTGATCTACCTCTTAATTAACAAAGAAATTGTTATCGTTTAACGGATATAATTAATTAACCAGCTGGATATGGAGAAATTGTCCACATACGTGAAAGATTTTAATCTAATTCATCCAACAAAATTGATGCCGGTAAAAGATCTGATATGAAGTGCTTAAAAACCACAATAAATGAACAATTTCAGAACACAAATTACATTGGCCATATATAAATTATCTGTCCATACATTAATCAGACTGTTAATTTGCATGATTAATTAAATACTTAAAATTAAAAAATGTCATAAGTTACTCGCTAATTTTCATAAGCGGCCATACCGGTGTACCGTATATGATTCAAATCTTTGTTATATACAGAGACTATTCATTTCCGTGATATAGATTTGATTATTGATAAAACGAAAAGAGATAAATAGATGTATTAATCATAATATTAGAACCATAAAATATTGGAATCGCAATAGAGACGTAGAACAAGGCTACCACAAGTAACAACTCCCCATAACCCTGCACCTAACAACCATACCTTAAACTTAAACGGCCAAAAAGACAAACGGATGACATCGTACTAGAAAACTAGAGTAAAAACTGACATGCAATAATATGTGGTACGTACGTCCACTCCAATAACGGTAAAATCTAAAACAATTAAGGAACTATGATACCGCCACCGATTCCACCTCCTTTAACTAAGCCAACACCGCCGCCAAGACCACCAAGCCCAGCACCACCGACGCCACCTGCACCACCACCAATACCACTTGCACCGCCAAGACCGCCAAGCCCACTTGCACCACCAAGTCCACCGGTACCGCCGAGCCCACCAACACCACCAAGTGTTGGAATTACACCTCCACCAACACCAGCAAAGCCACCAACACCACCGAATGCTATGAAGTTCTTCTCGTCTTTAACACCAGCTCCTCCACTTGGTACGGTGGTAGTAGCTACATCAACGGTGGTGGGAGTCTTGTCACTCAGGGTGGTCGTGGGCATGTTTCTTGCATTGCTTTGCACAAAAAGTACAAGTGCACAGACTGCTACGAAGTACAACTTCACCATCTCTATCTCTCTCTCTCTCTCGCGCAAACACACACACTCACTAACACAGAAAAAACGAGGGGATGTTTTAGGTGATGGAAGGAGGTGGTGGAGGTGGCTATTTATGGAGAAAAGGAACGGTGGTGGACAGTTGTAATGGCTGAAAGAGTAAATTAACGAGGTGCATGGAATTAATGTACTTTGTTTTGGTTGTGTGAGGAATTGAATAGTGTTGCATGGAATCAGAGTTAGGTGGCGGGAGAAGTGTATGAAAAGAAGAGAAAATTTAAGATGGTGAGAGTCGTAAGTCAACACCTTGTTCTTTACGATAGCACCAGGGTGAGTTCATTGGGTACTTTGATATGTCTTTTTCATATAATCTTAAGAAAATTCGAGTTCGATTTGAAATATCAAAATTTCTTATTAAGATTGGGGTTGACCACACCTATTTTTTCTTTTACCTCTAATTGATTATTATTTTTTCTTGAAAATCAACATTAATAGATAGATAACGTAGAAATCGAGTAATCTAATCATAATTCATATCAATCAAGTTTTCTTTTATTTTGAAAAGTAAACACTTGGTCTGAAATAAGTTTTTTCGGACCTGTAGTCGAGTCGAGTTGACTTTTTAAAAAGTGGTCAATAGGGTGTCTAAGGTGTCTTATTAGCAACACCCTATATATATATATATATATATATATATATATATATATATATATATATATATATATATATATATATATGAGAATGATTATTTGAGAATTCAAAGTTTTCTGAAAATCCGAAAACCAAATGAAGGCAGTCAGATCAAAATAATTAAATGTTAGGATGCTTCATGTCATTTTTGTAAATAACTAGGCAAAGTAAAACACAGGGGTATGTCACTAAAAGTTAATAAGGGACATTTTTGGAATAACGTTATTATAAAAGAGTTCCCCAAAATTGAATCCCTATTCACGCCAATCCCTCTCTCGAGATGTCTCTCTTTCCCCTCTTCATCCCGCTTCCTTGACGACGGATGCTTACACATCTCTGATGATGTTTCATGTCTCCCATCTCTCTCCAACGACTTTATTATCACCATCTCACGTTGATATCACCGCCTCCCCCATATCCACCGCACATCGAAATCATTGACGATCTCTTCTCCTTCCTCCCTTCGAGATCTTGGTTGCTGATACATCTAGTGATTGTTAATCTGTATCGAGTACTTCCAACGATGGATGCCTAAGTTGTTTGTCGGTGGATATCGATGAACGATCACAAGTATCATCGATTGCCTTCTTTTCTGGCCGCACCTTTTACCATCACAGGTTGGACAACCACTGTTTGATATTACACTATCCTCAACATGCACTTTTCTCTCGATTCTAGATCTATATAACACATGAACATCATTCATAGTAAGTAATTATCTTATTAATTGAAATTTACGTTTTGATTATTAATTATAATTGAAATTTTGAACAAATGTGACCATGTGCTTCAATAGCCTTTAGTTGATTTTTTATTCTCCGATGTTTTCAATCAGTTTTCATGTTGATTTTTTTGGTGTCATATCAATTTGTTTATTTGTTGATTTTACAAACATGTTTCTAGGGATCAGTTAAGCGTTTACTTGGTTCAAGGATTTGAGTTTTTAATTTTAAAGAAAATTGAAAGAGGATATTGAAGGAAAAGAGCCTACCGTGAGAAAACTATTGAAATTAGACATGATGATCACCAAAATTGCGATTGATTATTATTTAAAAACATCTACATATGATAATGTTATTTTTGTGGATTTAGTATAAAAACACTTTAAATTGGAAAAATAATTCAATACTGATCATATGGGAATTCGAGTTTAAATGTCCACCTGTAACAGCCCAAATTTTCCCATAAAAATTTTCATTTAAAATAACAAAATCATTTCCATAAAATATAGCAATCCAAACGCATTTGTTTTCAAAATCCATAACATCAGATAAATTATTCATAATATCAGAGTGTCCCAATTAAAACGCCAGAGAGTGCATGTTGCACCATCACGCCGAGCTCTTGCCCTTAGATCCTGAAGTACCTGAAACAATTAACAAAATGTAAGCTAATGCTTAGTGAGTTCCTCATAACATACCCCACACAATCCACATAATCACATAAACCATATCAGCCATATAAACCACATAAGCCATGCATACAAACATATAAGGATGACATGGACACCCTCCAAGGTCTTACACCGAGTGCCACTGGAACCCCCACATGGTCTTATCCCACTGCCATGGGAACCCCCACATGGTCTTAACTACCTGCCATGGGAACCCCCACATGGTCTTCACTAGCTGCCATGGGAACCCCCACATGGTCTGAGCTAACCAAAAGAAATGTCATACGAGCTAAACATGCAAACATACTAGGATGCCACGGAAACCCTCTAGGGTCTTACACCGAATGCCATGGGAAGTCCACATGGTCTTAGCCTACTGCCACGGGAACCCCCCGGGGTCTTCCATGTAAGTATCATACAACTAGTATACCACATATCACATAATGGGTTGGCCTTGGTGCCTTCGACCCATTGTTATGGTGAGGAGACTCACCTCAAATGCGAATTGTAGTTGAATAGGTCCAAGATCCGAGTATCATCTCTGTCGATTTCCTAATCATAAACAATACCTTAGATACAACTCAACCCTTCAAACCCTTAAAAGTCAACCCTGGTCAAAATCAAAGTCAAATTCAAAGTCAAAGTCAACGCTCCGAGTTGACTTGACTCATCGAGTTACTCGTTGAGTCCATCCCAATATCAGAATCGCGATATTGCAATCCAACTCGTCGAGTCCCTCCGTTTTCCAACAGAATTAGAGTAACCCCAACCCAACTCGCCGAGTTCGCCTATGAACTCGTCGAGTTCTTCAGTCTGCCAACCCACTTAATGTACTAAGCCCTTTTTCTTGAATCCAAGGGTTCCAAACCTCAGATCCCCATCCTTAGAGATGCTTAGACGTAAAGTTTCCAACTTTACCCCCAAGGATCATCTAATAAGCTCAAAACCAAAACCCTATTTCCCTTAAGGAGGGTCTTGACCCAATAAGCCCCCAAATCATTACTTCAACGTTCCAAATTATAGATCTGAAGTCCTAAGGTGGTTTAATCACGTAAAGTTTCGAACTTTACGTCCATGCATGCTTGTAACACTCTATAAGGTCCATTTTAGGCTTCTCAATGAACATATGGCATGAATGGGACATGAAGACCATTAAAGTTTGCAACTTTAATCCTCTAGAGGTCATGTAGAGGCCAGATCTACATCCTCAACCCCTCGGAACCTCTCTTCTTTGGACACTCAAGGCAAATTCCCAAACCAAGCCAAAACTACAAGAGATGATATCTAGTAAGCCACATGTCAAGGTCCTTACTTTATACCTCAAAGACGTAGCCTTTGATGTAGAGTTTCTGGATCCAAGATCACTCCTCCAAGCTTGCTACTTCTCTTTTCAAGACTTCCTTCAAGAATCACTCTAAAACTCTCAAAACTCAATGAACAAGTGGGGAAAACGATCTAGGGTTTCTTCTAGGCAAGGGAGGCTGGTATGGAGGCCAGCCCTGGAAGTTAAGTCCTTTAAATAGGGTATAATTCCCGAAAATTAGGGTTTTCATTTCAAGCATCAACTCGTCGAGTTGTGGCTCCCCAACTCGTCGAGTTGAATCCTTAAACCCCACGTCCAAATAGATCCTTACACGACGAGTTGGAGCTCCCCAACTCGTCGAGTTCTAGTCCAAAACCCTAAAATGTTGCTGAAATAATTAATACATGAATCAAGCGTTACACCACCAGGCTTTTTATGTAGTGTATGTACAGGTGTATTTTTTTTATCTCACTTCAATTTATGATTCCAATTTTGTTAAGGGTTATACTGTTTTCTAGTGTTTATTTACACAAAGGAATACTTGGAGGACCAAAGATACTGAAGAACTTGATGATTATTTTATCTCTCTAAACACCAAGGCTTGTGTTTTTTATACCATTGTAACTTCAATTCTTCTCCAAATGTTATCTCCTATGAAACATCCAAACATATTTAATTTATGTTTTATGGGGATGTCTATAACTTGTGAAAATATGCATAAACTAAATGCACACCATATTATTAATATGTGAATAGGTCTTCAGTCGTGAATTGGTATATAAATTGGTATATTCATATGTAAATATGTATAAATTGGTATATTCATATGTAAATATGTAACATCCGGATTTCCAGGGACATTATCGTGTATGTTAATCTTGAGATTTAAGGAGGGACTCGACGAGTTGAGGGACCAACTCGCCGAGTCGAGTCGAGTTTATCGCGTGAATTTAATGAAGGACTCGACGAGTCCGAGGAGGGACTCGCCGAGTAGGTGCTGGGCAGAGAAACCCTAATTTCCTGGGTTTGAGACCTATTTAAAGGAACTTATAGCCTCATTTGCGGCTACCCTTCCTTGAGAGCAAACCCTAAACGTGTATGGAGAGCCATGAGAGTCTTAGAAGCTAAAACTTGGAGTAAACTAGTGCATCTCTTGAGGAGAAGAGGAGATCACCCATCAAGGGAGCTAGATAATCAGTGGATCTGATGTAACTTCGTGCAAGGGCTTGAGGAGGTAAAAGTTTGCACCTTTCTTGTTATTTTGCTTAGATCTTGTAGATATGGAATATTAGGGTTTCTTCCACCATTGTTGGGACTTTGTATGCATAAGGTCTCTCATGAGGCCTAGACTTCAGATCTGGACCTTGTGAGGTCCAGAGAGTCCAAAGATTATAGCTTTAGTTAACCATAGAAGAGTTATTGTGGTTAATCATCCTTGTTAGAGTTGTATTGGCATTATGAGCTTTATATACCATGTTTAAACGTAAAGCTTGCAGCTTTACGTGACAATCGACCCTCAAGATGGTAGATCAGGAGTTTGGGGTGATGGATCTGCCTTAAATCGTCTGAATGAACATTTGGTCTGAATGAACTCGCCGAGTCGATGAGCCGACTCGACAAGTTGGTTAGGGTTTGTCCCGAGGAAAAGAATCAGACGATAGCTCGACGAGTTGGGGGTCAACTCGACGAGCTGAGCTGGGCTGTCATGAGATTTCTGAGGAAACTAAGTGGACTCGACGAGTCGCAAGGTTGCACTCGGCGAGTCGGATCAAACATGGACTGTTGACTCGAGTTTGACTTCTGTTGACTTTGGGGCTTTGATCAACATAAGTAGTAGAGACCATGGAGGGGTAAAATGGTCTTTTATCCACTCTAAAGAGTTAAAGAGAGGAAGAATAGCCTTCGGTCATTAGAGTTGTGATTTGAGTATCACTTAGAGATATTCATCCCTTGTGTTAGGTGGAGGCTAGTTCGAGATCCGGGAGCGGGGTTTTTACTTGCTACTGGTCAGGTGAGTCTTCTCACTATACTTTACCATGAGTGGTAATTAGAGTTATGTGACAGAGTATCTTGTATGCTATGTATGTGATGTGTTGCACTGCATTATTTCTATGTGATTTATGTTGTATGTATTCCAGAGTTTACAGAGTTAGGACCGGAAGGTCCACAGAGTTAGGACCGGAAGGTCCACAGAGTTAGGATCGGAGGGTCCACAGAGTTAGGGCCAGTGGGCCCACAGAGATATAGCCTCGAGTGGCTAAAATGTGTTATATATGGTATTTTGGGGAACTCACTAAGCTTCGTGCTTACCGTGTTATGTGTTATGTGTTTCAGGTATCTCAGAGGATCGCGGGGAAGGCACCGGCTTGATTGTACACACCAGAGAAAGAGTCACGTTTTGAGGATCCTGGCTTATTAATGGAGTTGTGTTTTGTAATTTGAATAAACGAGATTTCTATACAATATGTTACGAAAAGTATGCGATTTCAAAAATGAAAATTTTGTTTCAAAAATTACGGTGTTACAAGTTGGTATCAGAGCCTTGGTTTGAGGTATTCGGATGCACCTTCGGGTAGATCTGGACTCAAACTGAGGATTTGAGAAAAATTTTCAAGGAAATGATTTTTCTAAAACGAGCAAGAGTTTCTAAAAGAATACGAGTTGGAGCAGTGTGTACAATCAGCCAGAGCCCGAACGGTGATTTCCCAAAATACCCTTACGTTTGTATTATGAGATATTTAGGAGATATGCTATGAGATATTATGCATGCTAGATATAGGCTAGGTATTTCATATGTGAGGACTAGAGTGGCCTGATTTGTGATGCCTTAGCCTAGGAGTTATTGTTATCTGTGATGTGCTTTCGAGCATGTGTTGAGTAAGAGTATCCAGCAGGAATCCTCTAGAGACAGATTTGATTAGAGGAGTAATCTAGAAGAGATACCTAGATGAGAATTTGAGGAGTCTACTGAGAGAGTAGTCAGACGCCCGCATGGGGTAAAGTTGCTTGAGTTCGGTGGTAACCTTTGAGTATGAGGAGAGCAAGTGGGTAATAACCTAGAGTAGTTTTACATGTTGGTAGAGATTATTCGATGCCCGAATGCTGCTTGCTTCGTGCTTTGTGGAACTCTTGATGATGAAAGTCAACTACTAAGTGAATATGACGATATTCAGGAGGTAGATGGCTGGCATCATAAGGAGTTATTCAGCAGCTGATGGCGGAGAAGTGTGAGAACCTAGGAAGAGCCTAGGAAAGGGTGACCCTAGTCAGATGAGTACGCTGACAGGGTTGGATATTTCGCAAGAGGAACGAACACGCATGACGGGGTTGGTGATTGAGAAGGTCGAGCAGCTACTTAGGAACTCGGGGATGGTCCGTGTGGAAAGTATGGGTAGATGTGGCAGGTAGTATGGGCCCGTACTACTGAAAGCAGAGGACCTATACTCAATACAGGGAACATTCTGGAGGTTTTAAGTAGCAGATCGAGAGGTGATTTCATGGTTTGAGTACCATAATTTGTAGCAGATCGAGAGGTGATTTCATGGTTCGAGTACCATGAATTGTAGTAGATCGAGAGGTGATTTCATGGTTTGAGTACCATGATTTGTAGCAGATCGAGAGGTGATTTCATGGTTTGAGTACCATGATTTGTAGCAGATCGAGAGGTGATTTCATGGTTTGAGTACCGTGATTTGTAGCAGATCGAGAGGTGATTTCATGGTTCGAGTACCATGAATTGTAGCAGATCGAGAGGTGATTTCATGGTTTGGGTACCATGATTTGTAGCAGATCGAGAGGTGTTTTCATGGTTTGAGTACCATGATTTGTAGCAGATCGGGAGGTGATTTCATGGTTCGAGTACCATGATTTGTAGCAGATCGAGAGGTGATGTCATGGGTAGAATACCATGACTCGTAGCGGATTGAGAAGAGATAACATGGTTCGGGTACCATGATTCATAGCAGATCGAGAGGTGGCCACATGGTTCGAGTACCATGACCCGTGGCGGTTAGTGTTACTGGTCCTACCAGTTATTCCGTTGAAATTGGTCAGACTGATATCATATGTGAAAGAGTATGGGGCCAGAGGGCAATGATGAACGAGTTTAGTGGAGCACCCCTTGAGAGGGAAACCGAGTTAGCTCCGAGGGATTTTTGGTAAGATGGTAGATGAAGTCGTAAGGCTCAAGGATGAGTAGAGATGGCAGTTATGGAGGATTGCGGCATGAGTTGAGAAATCAGTCGATAGTGGAGATGTCACCTTCTGTGACATGGATGGTATTATTTCCGTTTCCTGTGGGAAACATAAGAGGTGTTGAGAATTCGGTTTCCGAGCTTGGGGGTAGAACCCTGCGGGTTAGCATTGATGGCGACCTTCCATCAGAGTATTTGGGCAGTATGTCTGCCGAGAGGTAATGTTAGAGCAAGAGCAGGTTGTCAGTGGGGACTGAGATGGTTAAGGACCAGGATACACCCTATTTGAGCATAGTAGGGCATGTGTTAGCTGCAGCAACGGACGGTCAAGAGGAGTATATCGGAGCAATGGCTCTTAGTGTCTATGATGGGTATCGAGTATGGAAATGAGGTCTCTGCTCTTATGATAACTCACGTGATGGGACGTCAGTTGAAGAGTCGAGGATGAGGAGTATGTTAGTTCATTATTTTCAGACAGAGAGTCAGGGTTACTACTGGACAGTTGAGATGTCCGGTAGTGGGATGGTGCGAGATTCTGAATGACTAGAGGCAGTAATGATGAGAAGCTTCTGAGGATTCCATCTGAGATTCGAGGTATTTGGAGTTGTTTGATCTCCATCGGGGAGATCATCGAGCATAGTGTATCACCTTCCAAGAGTAGGTGCGATGTTACTGGTAAAAACAGTCTGTGGGATAGATTGTTGGTGAACCAATTAGTGATGGTTCGAACCCTGAGTGGGGGAGAACCGGGTACTTTTTGAGGAGATCAGAGGTTTGTTCAAGAGTGGTTAGAGAACTGGATATAGAGACATACGGTGCGGATTCCCGAGACCAGGGTTATTGGTGGTCGAGGTGAGTTGAAGAGGGAGTTAATGCATGTTGTCCGCGTTCAAGAAAGGATGAGTGTCTGCACGGCAGGTGATCGCTGGTCAGAGGCCTTGTGGCAGATAAGAATTTTTTGAGGTGGTTGGTTCATAGGGATACTTCGGTAGTTGGGAGATTTTGGTTCGATGAATGGACTATTCTATGCTCTTTGGAAAGGGTAAGAGATGATCAGGCAGCCAATTTCCGGGACGGCATGCGTAATCTCGCTTGGTCTTGAGCAATAGAGGAAAAAGTTTTGGAGGGTCATTTTCGTGTTCTGAGCCATTGGCGATTTCTCCGTGTTTCAGTTTGGGAGATGGAGTATTCCGAGGTATCCGAGTTTAATGTTATAAGTTTCGGATTATTTCGAGACTTGAGTTATGAGATGTCGAGTGGTGTAGAAATGTCTATGGTTCCGGTGGGGGCCCTTCAGCTAATTGTCACCAAACGGGAATATCTGAGAATGTGAATGGCAGCGAGAAAAAGAAGTTTTGTCACGGCAGTGGTCGTCCGAAGTAGTGATGCATAGCCGGGATGGGTGTGTGTGTACCTATCTACGCTCGGCCGTGAAACATGAGTGAGTGAATGCAGGATGGCGTCGACTTGAGGACGAGATCGTGGAGTGGTAAGAGAAAGCACGGTAAGACTACAGAGACCTGTAGCATCCATGAGTTAGTGTGAGAGGTTGCGGTGATGCTACGGGGAGCCGTAGTACTCACCATTCAGTGAGAGGTTGAGGTGATGCTACGGGGAGCCGTAGTACTCACTATTCAGTGAGAGGTTGTGGTGATGCTACGGGGAGCCGTAGTACTCACTATTCGGTGAGAGAATGCGGTGATGCTACGAGGAGCCGTAGTACTCACTATTCGGTGAGAGGCTGCGGTGATGCTACGGGGAGCCGTAGTACTCACTATTCGGTGAGAGGCTGCGGTGATGCTACGGGGAGCCGTAGTACTCACTATCCAATGAGAGGTTGCGGTGATGCTACGCGGAGCCGTAGTACTTACTATTCAGTGAGGGGTTGTGGTGATGCTGCGGGGAGCCGTAGTACTCACTGTTCAGTGATAGGTCGTTGTGATACTGCGGGGAGCCGTGGTACCCGCTAGTCAGCAAGAGAATGTTGTGACGAAGTGCTCTCTGATCAGAGTGTGGCGCAGAAGAGTTTTGGGCTTGGGTAGCCCTAATATTTGATTTTGTGGGAGCCTGGTGGTCGAACCAGGGGCGAGACTGGGGTCTCCATATTTGTCGGGAGTCGTTATATTCTAAAATTAAGTAATGGTTGTCGCAACCAAAAGGAAGTGGATAAGTGAGGAACGCATGAGTTGCGGGTCATGAGTCATGAGTTGAGTGGTTCGTTGGGACGAGTGGTTCCAATTCTGTGCCGGGTCAGACTCTTGAGTTGAGTTCGATCCTAGTGGTGTATTGAGTAGACGGAATGAGATTCCAGTTTCAGAGATGCACTTCATTTGGAAGGGGGTGTTGTTCCATCTGGTGTCTTAGACCGGAGTGGGTCAATTCGTTGGTATGAGAAAACCGCGAAACACATGGAACTAATGAGTAGTAGACGACATAGGTCGAGAGCGAGTCGAATTCCGTACTCGCTTGAGGTGAAGCGAACTTCATGACTCATGTGTCACACAGAGCCGAGATAGTTGCATTGATAAGGAAGTCAGTGAGGCGTGTTGGTACACGCAATGGGTAACCTTTGGAGGTTCAACTGCTAGGACGGGAGATGACCTGGTGCTCAGTGTTGAAAGGGATTTGGAGAAGGGAGCTGTGGTTTGATTGCAGTTCAGTGGATGAGTCTCTGGTGTGATGTGATCCTTCCATTCCTTTGTATATGACCGAGATTGTTTATCATGACTGGGACGAGTGATCGGTAGCCAGTTTTGGGCAGGGACTTGTTTTATCGGTCCCCACTAGAGAGTCAGAGGAGTGAATAATATGGTGACATCTGGAGATGGCGGTCTGGCTGTGTGTCAGGCTACTAGAGTTCCAGATTCTTGAGAGTCAGAAGGGGTAGCATAGTGGCAGTTGGGTCTGTCCTTTTCCAGGGAGGAGTTCCTGTTTGGATTCATATGTCCAGAAAGGAAGATAGTTGTGTGGTATGAGACCTTTCGGTGGTGCTGTTTGGTTATTTGATTAGATCTATATGTTGTGGAGGAGCGATTTCGAGGGCGAAATCTAAATCAAGTGGGGGAGAATTGTAACATCCGGATTTCCAGGGACATTATCGTGTATGTTAATCTTGAGATTTAAGGAGGGACTCGACAAGTTGAGGGACCAACTCGCCGAGTCAAGTCGAGTTGATCGCGTGAATTTAATGAAGGACTCGACGAGTCCGAGGAGGGACTCGCCGAGTAGGTGCTGGGTAGAGAAACCCTAATTTCCCGGGTTTGAGACCTATTTAAAGGAACTTATAGCCTCATTTGCGGCTACCCTTCCTTGAGAGCAAACCCTAAACGTGTATGGAGAGCCATGAGAATCTTAGAAGCTAAAACTTGGAGTAAACTAGTGCATCTCTTGAGGAGAAGAGGAGATCACCCATCAAGGGAGCTAGAGAATCAGTGGATCTGGTGTAACTTCGTGCAAGGGCTTGAGTAAGAGGTAAAAGCTTGCACCTTTCTTGTTATTTTGCTTAGATCTTGTAGATATGGAAGATTACGGTTTCTTCCACCATTGTTGGGACTTTGTATGCATAAGGTCTCTCATGAGGCCTAGACTTCAGATCTGGACCTTGTGAGGTCCAGAGAGTCCAAAGATTATAGCTTTAGTTAACCATAGAAGAGTTATTATGGTTAATCATCCTTGTTAGAGTTGTATTGGCATTATGAGCTTTATATGCCATGTTTAAACGTAAAGCTTGCAGCTTTACGTGACAATCGACCCTCAGGATGGTAGATCTGGAGTTTTGGGGTGATGGATCTGCCTTAAATCGTCTGAATGAACATTTGGTCTGAATGAACTCGCCGAGTCGATGAGCCGACTCGACGAGTTGGTTAGGGTTTGTCCCGAGGAAATGAATCAGGCGATAGCTCGACGAGTTGGGGGTCAACTCGACGAGCTGAGCTGGGCTGTCACGAGATTTCTGAGGAAAGTAAATGGACTCGACGAGTCGCAAGGGTGCACTCGGTGAGTCGGGTCAAACATGGACTGTTGACTCGAGTTTGACTTCTGTTGACTTTGGGGCTTTGATCAACATAAGTAGTAGAGACCATGGAGGGGTAAAATGGTCTTTTATCCACTTCAAAGAGTTAAAGAGAGGAAGAATAGCCTTCGGTCATTAGAGTTGTGATTAGGGTATCACTTAGAGATATTCATCCCTTGTGTTAGGTGGAGGCTAGTTCGAGATCCGGGAGCGGGGTCTTTACTTGCTACTGGTCAGGTGAGTCTTCTCACTATACTTTACCATGAGTGGTAATTAGAGTTATGTGACAGAGTATCTTGTATGCTATGTATGTGATGTGTTGCACTGCATTATTTCTATGTGATTTATGTTGTGTGTATTCCAGAGTTTACAGAGTTAGGACCGGAAGGTCCACAGAGTTAGGACCAGAGGGTCCACAGAGTTAGGGCCAGTGGGCCCACAGAGTTATAGCCTCGAGTGGCTAAATGTGTTATATGTGGTATTTTGGGGAACTCAGTAAGCTTCGTGCTTACCGTGTTATGTGTTATGTGTTTCAGGTATCTCAGAGGATCGCGGGAAGGCACTAGCTTGATTGTACACACCAGAGAAAGAGTCACGTTTTGAGGATCCTGGCTTATTAATGGAGTTGTGTTTTGTAATTTGAATAAACGAGATTTCTATACAATATGTTACGAAAAGTATGCGATTTCAAAAATGAAAATTTTGTTTGAAAAATTACGGTGTTACAAAATATGTATGCATATTTATATGATTCACATGTAAATCACAAGTGAATCACATATGAATTACATGTGGTTCACATGTAATTAGCATATGAATTGCACGTGATTCATATGTAAATTACAAGTGAATCACATATGCATGACACATGATTCATATGTAAATCACAAGGAATCACATATAAATTACATGCGATTCAGATTTATTTCACATATGAATTACACATGATTCATATGTAAATCACAAGTGAATCACATATGAATTACATGTGATTCACATGTAAATCACAAGTAAATCACATATGAATTACTTGTAAATTACAAGTGAATCACATATGAATTACATGTAAATCACAAGTGAATCACATATGAATTACATGTGATTCATATGTAAATTATGAGTGCATCACACATGAATTACATCTATATGTACACATATATTTTGTGTGAGTGTCCTTCGCTATTTTTTTTCTTGTGAATTTGACATTTAAATCTTAAAAGATACATCACATGTAAATATCACATTATATAATCACATGTGAATCTTACATGAGATAATCCTATGTGAATCTTACATGATATATTCATATGTAATGTTGTGAGTGTTCTTGCATTAATCAGTTTTTTTAACTTTCTTATAGATTTGGAATAATTTGTGAAAAATATTGAACATGTGAACAATGATAAATTGAAGAAAATATGACAATTTTGACAAGAAGACATGAAAACACTAAGTTTTTGTAACATTTTTTTTATATTGTATTTTGTATCGAATAAAATACTTGTATTATTTATGTTTATAGATTAATACATAAAAATGTGTTTTTAATGATTTACTTACGAATACAATAGTATAAGAAATATACATATATAAACTTGAAAAAAAAAATGCATACATGCACTAAAAATGTTGATTTTTTTTGTTAAGAAAATTATATATATATATATATATATATATATATATATATATATATATATATATATTCAATCTTTTTAAAATATTTAGTAATTTTTAAACATGTACTGTTTTTAAAAAAAAATTGTAGTTTCTTTTTTTTAAATATGGGTTTTCATTTTTCTTTTGAAAATTCATGTTTTCCAAAAAAAAAAATTAAAAAATATGCATTTTTTTAAAAATTTGAAAATTATTATTTTTATAAAAAAAATCCAAAAACTTGATTTACTATGTTAATTTTTAGTCATTTTTATTAATATTTCCAATAACACGAAAAATTATAGATTAAATGAGATTGCTAAAATGACGATCATGTCCTTAATTAGTTAATTTTGATGTAAAGCTTCATCTTTAGTCCTGCGTTCTTGGGAAACTATATATATATATATATATATATATATATATATATATATATATATATATATATATATATATATATATATATGGAGGCATACAAAAAAATACAAAATAAGCATTTTGGATTTTACAATTCCGAAGTTCGTTCTACTTGTATTTCGAACCGAGTTTTCAACATGGATTCGTCAAACCTAGTGATTTCTATTCTTTAAGTTACATACATTTGAGTTTAGAGAGAAATATACGTATTTCGGAATGCCTATAACACTTCAGAATACAGTGAACTAGTCTGAAATATCCATTTTTGCATGTTTTTTTGTTGTGCGTATATGAGACGCATATAAGTATGTTATACTGTGCTTAGGACCAGTTTCTTAGTCCGGAAATAGGTTTTGTAGGGAACACAAAATGGTTCTGTAAGTCTGGATTATGAAGAACGTAGTTCGGAACAGAATTATCTATTCCAGAACATGATTATCTATCCCGGAAAAAGGTTTTCTTGGGAATACGTAATGGTTCTGTAAGTCCAGAATACAAAGAACATAGTCTGGAACACGATTATCTATTCTAGTAATAGGTTTTCTCGAGAATACAGAATGGTTCTCAGTTTTTTTTTGTGTCGGATATTGTTTAATCACTTGTATTAGTCGAAAGACGAATTTGTATGGATGTTAAAAAAAGTGGGTTTAACGACGAAAAAGTTATATTCCATTTATAGGCGCTATAAGAATTGCAACCGATAAAGATAAAATCGAATGAGAGTTTTATAATAATTTTTTATATTATTATTATGGTAATGTATTAAATTGTTGTTGGAATTTTGTTTTTGCAGTTAAACAACCAATATCCTAACTTACAAAAAAAAAAAATTAGAAATAAACCCCCAAGGCACCTATAAAATTAAGAAAGAAATTGGAAAATGTGTTAAAGCATAAATTAAAAATAGACAAAACTCCAAAAGATGGGACCGGAGCAAGTTTAGACAAACCTGTTATTATATACTAGTTGCAAATAATAATTTTTGTTGTTATGTATATGTTTAATGAATTTGGTTTTAATTTTGGATATGTTTATGCAAGTTGCTGGATAATGCATATGTTGATATATTTTATTTTTAAATCTCTATCATCCGGAGACTTGATCGATGAGGATGTGCCAATAGCAAATGAAATATTACGTCTTGAAGACGAGAAACGATGTCTTGTTGATATGACTACATTAGAAATGATTCGTGATTACCAACATGCAAAACAATGAATGATAGTACTGGAAATCTCATTACCGCCTTCAGCGGCCGATGAGCGGAGAAAACTAGCATTGTATAATATGCAGATGCTCCTTATTACCATGTCTAAAGATATACGACAGTTTGTGAACACAATGGACATCATCAAAGAAACACATATGACATTTCCAACAATAGAAGATCGAGTCGAAATGAATGATAATGGGTTTGACCTAATTGAGACCTACATGGAATTGTTTGAAAATCATGTAGACACAACTAGTTTGCACCGAATGCAAGTTCCTGGTTATCCTGGAAATGTAATCTATTTTTCAGTATTGTAATGACTTTTGAAACTTAAATATGTAAAAGGGATGGTAGGGTTATCTAAAATACCAATTGTTTTCATTAACATTAGTGCAAAGATCGTTACAAATCCTAATACATAATTATATTGGTTTCCACAAATTATGGAATTAAGGGATACATATTTTATTCACAGTCAATAAAATCTCCTCTAATTCTAACAACATCTATTAGACGGTCCCGTTCTGCACGAAGCGTATCAATCTCTACGTTTTCATCTTGAATCCACTTCTCAGTTTCTCTGACTTTTTTCATATCTTCAACAACCTAATTTTCTTTTTCATTTACTTTTTCTGATGGATCATCTACACGTTGATTTATTTTCCGACTTGTTTCAGAATCCCTTTCGTTTACTTCTTCAACCGCCTTCGTAGCTTGGAAAATATCAGCATACATTTTATCCAAGAGTGGGAAATCTGGGCCATCAGTAAACGAGTTAATATCTGAACAAACATAGAAATCTTCTTCTTCACAATGGCAAACACCAAACTTAGATGAACTCATTCCCAATTTTTTTCTACATTGACAATGCATGATAGTTGCATATGAATGGTGAAATGCTATGTCCGGAATGAGGGTCCGAAATAGTATGTCCAAAATATGGCTCGAGAATGTGTCTCCTAAATACGTGTTCGGAATATGTGTCCATGACTCCGTGTGTCAGGAATATATGACATGTATGATTGACTGGACTAGACATAGACCATACGTCCGAAATGTAAGTTTGTAATGGGATTCTGGAATCCGGAATGTGTTTCTAAAATACGTTTCTGGAATACGTGTTAGGAATTTATGACATGTTTGATTGATTGGACTAGACATGGATGATTAACATGACATCTAGAATGTCAGTACGAAATGGGATTCTTGAATCGGTAATGAGATTTCGGATTTACATACAATCCCAAATGAAGTATTATAAATAAGAGAATGGTATTACAAGTCCAAAATGACAGTACACGAACCCCAGCCTCAGATTAGAGAAGAAGAGATTACGTTTGTTGAGGCTTGGATAACCATTGTGGATGGTAGGGGTGTCATCGGTCTGCCACATCTCATATACGGCTCATATCAGGTCTGACCAATTGAAAAATATGGTTCACTATAAGTTATATATTGTAGAGTATCGAAGCGAAGAAGAAGTGAATATTAATTTTAAGGAAATTTGGGCAAAGGTCAATACATTTATCGAAATTTAACACAAGATCGACAACGAATTACGTGATGAAGATAAATAAGTAATTTTGCACCTGAAAAGGATGGAATATAGACATGATCATAACGGGGTTGATTTTCCATATGAACATGCGTGGGATATTTTAAAACATGTCCTGTATTTTTAAATTTTGTATTTGTTTAGTTATAATAAGATTTTAGTACTTGTAAATAATGTTTTTTCTATCTTTGTAGTATGTAACAAATATTAGGGCAATAGTAATATGTTCCATTAGTCATTACAAATCAATTACAAACATAATTAATTGCAATTAGGGACTGTCCTCCCTTCTTCCTCCTATTTGCAACGACCAACCACCACCACCACCATTGTGCCACTTTGCTTTGCTTCCCTTTTTGTGGTGTTTCTATAATCTAGGCTAGAGTTCTTTTTGTTTTGTGGAGTTTATTTCAAGTTCAAAACAGCCTTGGCGTAGGATCATTGCCTATTCGTATTTCTCCTGGTGCTTCCCGAAAAACAAACCATATTCTTATCTAAACCGAGTTCACAATTCAAAAGATGAGTGCTTACGGCCCCCTTTTATAGTTTTTATATATTTCTGGGTGGAATACATGTGCTCAGATATTTCGTTTATGCAAAACCACTCTTGAAAAACATACTACAAAATGCTATGATTTTTTATGAAAAATTATGGTTCACTCATGACCTGTTTTGCCAATCTTAAACCCTATGATTTGAAAAACCTTTTTCTATCCAAGTAGTTTAGGTTGATACCTTTTTAGGGACTACTCGCACACATTCATACGATCTTTATACAATTTATTATGATTTTTTAAAAACTACATATCGTTGCAGTCCTTTTTTGTACAAGTCTGTAAAACTGGTCATTTTCACCTTAACTAGGGTTCATATCAAGTCAGGAAAAAAAACATAAGGACAAAGCAGAATCAATTTCTAAACCTTCAAAGTTTACGGTTCCTAATTCCGACTTCCAATGATTTTTCTATAATTTTTCTAAAACGAGGACACATTCAACATTCTAGATTAATTTTCTCGTTTTATTGTTCACATATATATATATATATATATATATATATATATATATATATATATATATATATATATATATATGATATGTGATAAAACCTTGGTAGTATTTCAAAGATCAAACTTATTTCATGCATGTTTATATATATCTTTAAATGCATATGTATATAAGTTATAAAGATTATAAATTAAAACTTATACATGTACTTATGATCACTATTTTAAGGCGTAGTTCTTTATAAAAGCGAGTACCTTACACTATACATACATACCCGATATACTCAGCTTCTATAAACTCTATACAATTAATTATGCCTAGTAACTTATCCACTTATAAGTTAGGGATGAGAGTTATTTCCATACCTTAGTTAAGGGCTTTTTAGTGAGACTATATTCATTAGATATGTCTACTAATTAGCATATCCACACTACTATAACCGTTAATCTTTGGAGAGAGATACGTATGTATAGATCTATACGGGGCTGTCATCGCCACCTATGGTTGCTAGCTAAAACCTCGACCGAACAATCGAAGCGGGTGATAGGGTCTACTATCGTTACTACAATGTACAATGAATCGTTATAGGGGGTACATTCAGTCACATAGCTCGGTTATAGGACACACTATAAACATTAACTAGAATATCTTTCTCTCTCTCACTACAAAACATGGGCTTGGTTGCTTTCAAAACTATTTTAGGTATGGATTTACTTATGATCTCTCTTTCTCACTATAAACCATGGGCTTGGTTGCTTTCAAAATTATTTTAAGTATGGATTTACTTATGGTCTCTATCTCTCACTACAAACCATGGGCTTGGTTGATTTCAAAACTATTTTATGTATGAATTTACTTATGGTCTCTCTTTTACTACTAACCATGGGCTTGCTTGCTATCAAAACTATTTTTAAGTATGGATTTACTTATGCAAAGATACATTTAGGCTTTCGAAGACTCTTTACAAATGCAATTTTGAGTATGGTTTTACTTACAAAGAAAATACTTTTTAGTCATTTTAAAAGTATTACTATTATTAGCAAAAAACATATAATTCTCACCAACCTTGTATTGACTCTTAAAATTACATGTATTCTCAAGGAATCACTAAACTGACATTCAAGATGGAAATGTATTATAGGAAACCTAGTTACTAGTTTTTGTTATGTCTGCCTAACGGTTTAACGAAATTTATGTACTATACTATTATTTAGAAGAAACATGTATTCAAACATAAAGATGGATAACAAATGTTGTTTTGTTTATTGTTGTACTTGTGTTATATATTTAGTTTACCTGTGATCCATGAACTTAGTCGCACAGCCCGACATGTTCCACCACATCGGTCGTGGGTGTGACATCAATCCTCATGCAAAACAGACTATCTAGGTGATTAATTGGTGTCATCCCACCCAGACACGATAGAAACGCTATGACATTCATGTTGCATATTCATATAGCAGCATTGCTCTATGTGTTATCATCGCTAGGACTTGTTGATGTCAAGTCCATTAGCATGGTGTGGGTAGCTCTGGGGTACCGACCGGATAATGGAGACGCACCAGAACAGAGCTTGCATCTTGGAAGCACAATATGGGAGGCCCATACCCCGGACTTGGAACACGCACAATCCATGCCACGTTTACTCCTAGATCAAGGACAAAAGAAAGAACAAGACACAACAAAGGCTAGGACAATGTGATCTAACTCCAAGTATATAATCACACCCTAACAGTTAGCTCTTGTTCTGGGCCCATTTTTGTGTCAAAGTTTAGTTATTATTCAAGCTTGATATAATTTCAATAAGAGATTGTGCATATTTACCAAGTGATAACAAGGAATGATCATCCGCATCACTTGAGCGAAATCGATGTGAGGATGTAACCAATAGTCTTTAAAGGATCATAATCTTTCCCTAAACGTGTTAATCTAACTCAAAGAACTATTACCTTTGCACGTGACATGAACAAAGTGTTTAAAGGTTCATAACCGTTCCTTTGATATAAAAATACCTAAGTCCTAAATTCTTCAAGGTGACGATCTCAGCTTAACATAGATGACTAGGGCTAGAGTGCAACTCTCATCGGCCCAAGACTTAGAGGAAAGTCTTAAAGGGTAACTAGAAAGTTTTACCTAAAGGAGAATACCCTAATTAAAGTAAACCAACCAAGGTCCCTAAAGAAAAGCTAGCAAATGCCTTATCCAATAAAACATAGGCCAACGACTCGAAGAGAGAACGAACCACGAGCTTGAGAGTGCGAACTCATGGGAAAAAACCAATAAATCCTAAGTTGTGAAACATAGGCTAGCAAATGCCTTATCCAATAAAACATCGGCCCAAGACTTAGAGGAAAGCCTTATCCAATAAATCCTAAGTTGTCAAACCATATAAATTTCTCTTATCAAAAGGAGGCATCCTTCAAGTCTTAACACCCTACAGAGCAAGTAGGAATCACTCCCAGTCAATTCCTAAGGCTAACACAAACCTTTTGAAAGAAATCCATCCGATGGGAAAAATATGAGCGAATAAATCTCACGGGCCAACATTATCCTTTTAGAAGAAACCAAACTAGTGGCCAACATAGACCTTCCATGACCAACGAAAGCAAGCTTAAGGCAACAAATACCCCACTAACTTTGCAAGACAAAAATCAGTCTCACTTAGCGTCCGCGCGCTGCGACCCTGCTCAACAAAATACGCTTTCAGAATAAGCATTGCAGCTCGGTCCACTCGATTTTTTCAAAAAAATGAGGGAGATTAGAAGTGCTACTATTGCTACTTCACGAAGTGTTTCGAAGCGACCGCGATCTTAATCAGCCTATGACTTTAAAAAAACACATACTAGTTATCAAAATTGATTGTGTTGTCCTTCTAAGATAACCGCTTCAGCGCCTCGACACTCAAAGCGCACTGGCAGCAGGCTTACGGAGCAAATCTCGGTTTGTAAAGAATTTGCAGGGACTCGGGAAGTATGCACTATTGACCAGTCACTCCAAGTCTCCCCTGGGCATAGAAATATAACCCGCTACCCGGTGCTGGCCTCGGATCTCATACCCCTTATCGGGGTACGCGAGTTTTCCTCAATGGTGTTTCTATGGACAACTTTTGGCTGTGACTGGGAGCCAGGAATCATGGATCGGTTATGTTGCTGTTGCTTTATGAACTTCGAAGGTTGGCATTACAGTGGCAAACTAAATCCAAGGTACATTGGACCATTCGAGATTCTTGCTAGAATCGGTCCAGTAGCTTACAAACTCAAATTACCTCGAGAACTCAGTAACATAAATCCTATCTTTCACGTGTCTAACCTAAATAAGTGCTTATCCGACGAGACTCTTGTTATCCCACTCGATGAAATCGAGATAAACGAGAACCTCAACTTCATGGAAGAACTATTAGAACTTCTAGACAGGGAAGTAAAGAGAACCAAACAAAGCCGTATCCCAATAGTGAAGGTCCGCTGGAATGTAAAGCGGGGACATGAATTCACTTGGGAGCAGGAGGATCAAATGAAACAAAAGTATCCACATCTTTTTCCCCTAGTCGTAGTGTAACTCTATAATCTTAATTTCAGGACGAAATTCCCTCTAACGGGGAGATAATGTAACAACTCGTTATTTCAAGTCTATGTAAACTCATATCATAGCATTAATACCATAGGAACTTGAATGCCTTCTGGACATGTTTATATAAGTCATTTTATATACATACCTTGTAAATCACACTTATTTATAAGATATTAACACTTATATTGAAACTATACAATTATAACTCAATATATAAGTCAAGATAAGTCAAGGTATGAAAGTTTAAAGCACAAAATACCCCACCACAATGGAGTTTATGACCCTAGACTTCTAGAACATGGAGTTTACGGCCTAAGTAAGAAGAATCAAAGGTGTTTACGGTCTCATAAAGTGAACAAATGGTGTTCACGGTCCAAAAATCCAAGGATCTTTTAGTTCACGGACTAAAGGGATAAAGATCAAAGTGTTCATGGATGGAATTAAAATAACAAATGGTGTTCACGGCCAAGAGGTGACCGTGAACACAAATCAAAGCTCTTATTTGGGCGTAAACACTCCTAAATATCTTCAATTCTTAGCCCATTTAACTTCCCAATGTGATTACACCGTAAACATTACACTCACCGCCTTAGGAACATCCTTCATACTTAAGGAACAAATAAAATCATTTGCACATTCATCAAGCGTAAGCACTTCATTCTCTCTCAAAACTTCAAGCCTTAGTTCTTCATTTGCTCTCAAGTATCAACACATATATCCAGTGAACTTTCAAACTTCTTTCCGAGGGATTTCTTCACTAATTGGAAGTAATCCATATGAACTAATATCATTTACCTTGTTAAATGATTAGTTATCTAATTTATACATGTGATTATGTGTAAAATATAATTAGGATACAGTTAATCACATATATTTTATACCGGAAATCATCGCAACCACATCGAAACCAACCAGGAACTCACACACAAGGTGAGTTCACACCCCTGCATTTTTACTATTTTTCACTGTTTTAGGGGGGGGGGATACAAGTCTAAACACAAGAATATTGTGTTTACAATCAAATGATTTCTAAATATTTCTAAAACAATTTTTAAACTACTCCAAATCTTTTAAATATTGTCAAACTCTTAAAATGTTTTAAAAACTCTTCTAAACTTATATTTTGCCAAAATCATATATATATATATATATATATATATATATATACATACATATATATATATATATACATACATATACATATACACACACACACACATATATATATATATACATACATATACATATATATATATATATATATATATATATATATATATATATATATATATATATATATATATATATATATAAAGTTTAACAGATTACTCTTGTACAAATACTTTACATTCAAGAATACTAGAGAAAGATCATACTATCAGATCATCATTTGTTTTAAAATGACTTTTCATCATTTGTTATATACGTAATCGTCAATATGCTTTTTTTGAGACAATGTTTAGTTGCTTATATATTTAGGAAATACAGTTAAAGTCCTGATATTATAACCAGAATCTCCCAACAGAGAGCGAGACAAATGTGTTTAGATCTATACGGGATTGACAATCCCGCACTCAGACTGTTAGCTACAGTTGGGCTGGTATGCCTATGAGTGACAAATGTCGTTAATAGTTATGACGCCTACAAAGCGTCGTATCAGGCCATCTAGTCATAGTATGGTTATAATAACTCACCAAAAAGATATGAACAAATACTGGTCTTACAATAATACGATTTACAGTATTACATTACAATTTACAATTACAGCTGGTGGAGTCAGGCATACTCACTTTTACAGGGTTTTCAAAAAGTACAATTATAAAACTTGGAAAAACATAAACAATACATAAAATATTATTTTATAGTATTATTGTGAATTAAAACTATGTTAAATTACTTTAGAGTACAACACACTTATACGGTACGGTTTTATGGTGTTAAAACTACTTTTCAATTATATTAAAAAATATTGGATTTTCCGGAACAATAAAGATGATTATTATTCAAGAAACAAACAGAAAACTTCAAAACATAATTACTTTTGTACTCACCAACTTAAATGTTGATACTCTCTTTTTCAAAATACTTGTATTCTCAGGGAACCAATAGACATGTACATCCCCTAGATTTTGAGAAGACGGAGCTGTATAGAGTCATGTCTTCTATCTTTTGTTATATAACTTTTGATCTCATATATACAATGACTTGAATACTATGTAAAACTTATACATTATTAATACAATGGTTGTTGTACTTTGATTACTATAATGCATGTGTTGTGATACTTAACATGAAGTCATCCACCCCCGGACGTTTCCGCCGCTCCGGTTTGGGGGTGTGACAGATTGGTGTCAGAGCATTGTTTATAGTGAACTCAGTATATTAATCCATAAAAGATATAAAACTATAAATACATTGGGGCTAAAGAGCTCTGACTATAAGTATACTTTTAAAATCTAAGTATTTTATAAGAAGTATACTAACACTCATACATACAAGAACAACATCACAGTCATAACAACATAAAAGTATTTGGATGTTGGACACTACAATTAAACCTGAACAGTTATGTAATCATATCTGTAATAAATATAGCATGATCAACTATATTTATTTGAGATATGACCAACATGTGTTTGGGAGTGATGGTAGTGTTGTGACAAGTCTAAAACTTACCAACTTTACATATACAGAAGAACACTAGAACAGAACATAAAATTTAAAATACTATAGGAATATTTTAGACACTATAATACATTAACTGTTAACTGTAAGTTTCTTATATGGAAACTTGAATTTGTTTACTTGTTTTTACTAAATCTATTAGATATCTCTTATATCCCTATTCTCGTATAGATAACATGGCTGGATTTCATCGATCGGGAGACCCGTTCCCTCCTAACCAAGGAAACGGGGGTTGGATGGAAGAAGACTTTGAAGAAGATTTTCCAGAATATTCTATCTCAGAACCAGAAGTCTATAATCCACTTCAAATTGCCCAAAATCTCAATCCCCGTCAGAACTTCCAAGGTTCGACACCGCAGTGGGCAGTGAACATAGATAGGTGGAGTCATGAGAAGGGTCAGAACCGTCCTTACAATAGAGACTGAAGCTTCTACAACCTTAATGAAGGAGGCTCAGCAGATAGAGCCCTCCCTGTGATAGTTCGTCGTGTTACGCGTAACGATGAACAAGGAAGAACTGTCATCGACCGAGTCATGCAGGTTGATGCTACCACTAGAGTTAACACATTTCGTCTTCACCACCTGATTGAAAACCATGAAAAAACTAGGAATCATAACGAAGCCTTGCGAAGAGAACTAGCTGCAAACCGAACTGAAATTGGAGAACTTCGAGAACGTCAAGCGACACTAGAAAGGCGTATGTTTGCAATAGAATGCCAGTTGGCTAAATCCAAGGCTGAATCTAGTAGCAAACTAAACAATACTCCTCGCGAGTAGAGCATACTCTACTCACTCTTTTGAATATAGTATATAGTTTAAGTCTAAGTATATACACTAGTGATGTTTTCATGTACATAGTACGACCTCGAAATTTCACTTTCGATAGGTCGGTATGCTGTCAAAGTTTTTCCGTTAAGTTGGTATGTTGTAGACCTACTTCAAGGTCAAATTTTCCGAACTCTATGTATCTAATATACCAATGAAAATTGACAAGCATCTTATTTCCTTTGAAAAATCACTATCCAATTTCATGTTATCACTTTGCAAGTTATTCGTTGTGGTAGACTTCTATATAAAATCCTTTCAGAATTCATGTTAAACTAGTGTAATCAGTTCAAAGACATCTGATTTATAATCTCTATTGATGTCTTACTACATTTTTATCTTTTGATTCTTAACGCAAAAGACGCCTCCAAGAAGAAATCCAAGGCATATAAATGTCAATGTTGCACCAACACCACCTCCACCTCCACCTCCGCCACCACCTCCACAGTTTGACGCTAATATGTTTCAAGATGCGGTCACTACAGCTGTGGCAGCCGCCATGTGACTCATAAATACAACCGGTGCCAGTGGATATGGGAGTGGTGCTCATCCCTTAAATCATGGTGAAAGTCAAGGACACCAATGGGAGTGTACATATAAGGACTTCACGAATGCCAAACCTAGGACCTTTAATGGGGCTGGGGGAGTCATGGCTCTAACTCAATGGATAGAGAAAATTGAAGCAGTCTTTGAAATCTGCTCGTGCCCTGAAGGTAGCAAGGTGAAATTTGTTGCCTGCACTTTTTCCGACCGAGCTCTTACATGGTGGAACAGCCATGTAAAGTCACTAACTCTTGTAGTGGCTAATTCCATGAGTTAGGAAAATCTGAAATCGTTAATGATGCAAGAGTACTTCCCTAGAGGTGAAGTACAAAAGCTCGAACAAGATCTTTGGGGTCTTACCATGACAGGTACAAACATAGTAACTTACACCAATAGATTCAATGATTTAGCGATCCTATGTCTTGGAATGGTTCCTCTGGAGAGCAACAAAATCGAAATGTATATCTGGGGACTATCACCTCACATCAAAGGGAGTGTGTTAGCTTCAAAGCCTGTGACATTTGATAGTGCCAAACAACTGGCACATTCTCTAGTAGATCATGAAGTTCGTCAGGGCTTCATGACTGCTGCTCCAGAACAACCCAAAACAAACAACAACAAAAATAAAAAAACCAACAACAGCAAGAAAAAGTCATGGAACAAAAGGAAGGGTCAATCTTCCCAAGAGCCTTCCAAAAAAAACAGATAGTGGCAGTCCATGATGCTACTGTTCCCGCTACCATTCCTGCTACTCCTACACCAGTAAAGCAGTATGCTGGTAAATTTCCGAAGTGCAACAAGTGTACTTTCCATCATAATGGAAATTTCTGTGAGATGCAATGTAGGAACTGCAACAGAAAAGGGAACACAACTCAATTCTGTAGGTCACCTCCGCAACCAATCACGCAAGTTCTTGGCATTGAAATAGGTCGGGCATGTTATGAGTGTAGTGAAACTGGGCACTTCAAAAAGGATTGTCCAAAGGTGAAGAATGTCAGTGGTGTGGGAAGAATACTAGCTATTGGTCACGAGGAAGCCGTGGCAGATCCTACTGTAGTCACGGGTACGTTTTTTCTTAAAAATTCATACGCATGCATTCTATTTTATAGTGGTGCAGAGAAGAGCTTCGTGAGCCATAAATTCGAACACCTACTTAAACAAAATTCCCAACCACTAAAAGATACCTTCACTGTAAAAATGTCCAATGGGAAAACCGAGTGCACTAACAACATATACATAGGATGTACCCTTACTCTAAATAACTTTTTCTTCCCAATCAACCTGATGCCGGTCTCCATAAAAAGTTTCGACGTCATCATTGGTATGGATTGGTTAAGTCCTAATCGTGCCGACATCCTATGTTATGAGAAATACATTCTCCTTAATCTGCCATGTAACGAAACTCTTATCATTTACGGCGACAAATTAGGCGCGAACCTACAAATCATTTCCTGTATAAAGGCTCAAAAGTATCTTTGTAAGGAGTACTGTGCTTTTCTAGGTCATGTGGTAGATATGAATCAAGAAGTGAAAGACTTCGAGAGCATTCCCGAAGTCTGTAATTTCCCCAAAACTTTTCCCGATGATCTTCCAGGAGTTCCTCCTGAAAGATAAGTCGAATTCAGAATCGACTTAATTCCTGGAGCTACCCCCGTAGCCAAATCACCTTATCGTCTTGCACCGGCAGAAATGCAGGAACTATCCAGCCAGCTGAACGAACTTCTTAGCAAAGGATTCATTAGATCAAGCTTCTCACCTTGGGGAGCACCGGTCTTATTCGTGAAGAAGAAGGATGGATCTTTCCGCATGTGCATAGACTATCGCGAGCTAAACAAACTTACCATAAAAAACGGATACCCTCTAACATGGATAGACGACTTGTTCGACCAACTTCAAGGAGCAAGCTACTTTTCAAAGATTGATTTAAGATCTGGGTATCACCAACTACGAGTTTTAGAGGAAGATGTTCCCAAAACAGCCTTCCGAACTCGTTATGGTCACTACGAGTTTGTAGTGATGCCTTTCGGATTAACGAATGCACGTGTAGTGTTCATGGACTTGATGAACAGAGTGTGCCATCCTTACCTGGACTAATTCGAAATAGTCTTCATAGAAGATATCCTTATCTACTCACGAAGTGAGGAGGAGCATAGCCAACATCTCTGACAGGTCTTGCAAACATTGAGAACAGAGAAGCTATATGCGAAGTTCTCAAAGTGCGAATTTTGGATTAGGAAAGTAGGTTTCCTAGGTCATGTGATCAGTGAAGAGGGAATACACGTGGACCCATCCAAAATAAAGGAAATCGAGAACTGGTCAGCACCCAAAACGCCTACAGAAATCCGCCAATTCTTAGGCCTTGTTGGCTACTATCGCAGGTTCATTCAGAATTTCTCCCGAATTGCTAAGCCACTTACCACCCTGACACAAAAGAGTGTAACTTTTAGCTGAGGAGAGAAACAAGAAACAGCATTCCAAACACTGAAACGAGCCCTGTGCAGTGCACCTATCTTGTCCCTTCCGGAAGGAACAGAACACTTCGTAGTATACTGCGATGCGTCTAACCAAGGGCTTGGCTGTGTTCTTATGCAGTGAGGAAAGTTTATATCCTATTCCTCGAGACAGCTTAAGACACACGAGGTCAATTATACAACTCATGACCTTGAACTGGGAGCAATGATATTTTCTCTGAAGATCTGGAGACACTATCTATATGGCACTAAATTCACAATATTCACGGACCATAAAAGTCTTCAGCATATCTTCGACCAGAAAGATCTAAACATGAGACAACGATGTTGGATGGAGCTACTAAATGATTACGAATGCGAAATTCGTTATCACCCTGGTAAAGCCAATGTAGTAGCTGATGCCCTCAACAGAAAAGAATACTCGGGACGTCGAGTAAAATCATTGACCATGACTAGCCATTCACATATGTCCACACAGATCAAAGAGGCTCAACTTGAGGCCTTGAAACCCAAAAATGTGGCAGGTGAAACTTTAAGAGGAATGGACAAAAACTTCAACATCGAAGGTGATGGAGCCCGATACCTCATGAACCGGATCTGGACACCAAATTTCGGTGGTTAGAGAGAGGTTGTCATGAACGAAGCACATAAGACGCGATACTCTATTCACTCAGGTTCAGACAAGATGTATATGGACCTTAAGAAACTTTATTGGTGGCCAAACATGAAGGCTGAGATTGCTACCTTTGTAGGCAAGTGTCTTACTTGTGTCAAAGTCAAGGTAGAGTACCAAAAGCCTTCAGGTCTACTACAACAACTAAGTTACCCAAATAGAAGTGGGAGCGGATTACGATGGATTTCAAAACTAAGTTACCCAAGACAATAGGTGGTCATGATACCATTTGGGTAATCATCGATAGATTAACCAAATTCGCACACTTCTTACCAATAAAGGAAACTGACAAGATGGGAAAGCTAACTAGAACGTACGTCAGAGAGATAGTTAGATTGCACGGTGTACCAATATCTATTATCTCTGACCGAGATAGTAGATTCACTTCTCATTTCTGGCAGTCACTATAGAAATCTCTAGGAACTAGGCTGGACATGAGTACAACCTACCATCCACAGACCGACGGACAGAGTGAGAGAACGATTCAAATGTTAGAAGACATGCTGAGAGCGTGTATGATCGACTTTGGTAAAGCTTGGGATACCTATTTACTACTAGTCGAGTTTTCGTACAATAACAGTTACCATACTAGCATTAAGGTTGCTCCATTCGAAGCTCTCTACGGTCGCAAGTGCAGATCACCTCTGTGCTGGGCTGAAGTGGGTGACATGTAACTAGCTAGAGGTGAAATTCCTGACAGCACTTTCAGTGGTTCAGAGATCATTCGAGAAACTATTGAGACGATAGTACAAATTCGAGAACGACTTAAAGCCTCCAGAAACAGACAGAAAAGCTACGCAGACAAAAGGAGAAAACCATTGCAATTCCATGTTGTAGACCGCGTCATGTTGAAGGTTTCACCCTGGAAGGGCATGATGCGCTTTGGAAAGCATGACAAACTGAATCCAAGGTACATTGGACTGTTCGATATTCTTGCTAGAATCGGTCCGGTAGCTTACAAACTCAAATTACCTTGAGAACTCAGTAACATACATTCTATCTTTCACGTGTATAACCTAAAGAAGTGCTTATCCGACGAGACTCTTGTTATCCCACTTGATGAAATCGAGATAAATGAGAACCTCAACTTCATGGAAGAACCAGTAGAAGTTCTAGACAGGGAAGTAAAGGGAACCAAACAATGTCGTATCGCGATATTGAAGGTTCGCTGGAATGCAAAGCGGGGACCTGAATTCACTTCGGAGCGGGAGGATCAAATGAAACAAAAGTATCCACATCTTTTTCCCTAGTCCTAGTGTAACTCTATAATCTTAATTTCGGGACGAAATTCTCTCTAACGGTGAGATAATGTAACAACCCGTTATTTCAAGTCTATGTAAATTCATATCATAGCATTAATACCATAGGAACTTGAATGCCTTATGGACATGTTTATATAAGACATTTTATATACATACGTTGTAAATCACATTTATTTATAAGATATGAACACTTATATTGAAACTATACAACTATAACTCAATATATAAGTCAAGATAAATCAAGGTATGAAAGTTTAAAACAAAAACTACCCCACCACAATGGAGTTTACGGCCCTAGACTTCTAGAACATGGAGTTTACGGCCTAAGTAAGAAGAATCAAAGGTGTTTACGGTTTCATAAAGTGAATAAATGGTGTTCATGGTCCAAAGATCCAAGGATCTTTTAGTTCATGGCCTAAAGGGATAAAGATCAAAGTGTTTACGCATGGAATTAAAAGAACAAATGGTGTTAACGGCCAAGAGGTGACCGTGAACACAAATCAAAGCTCTTATTTGGGCGTAAACACTCGTAAATATCTTCAATTGTTATCCCATTTAACTTCCCAATATGATTACACCATAAACATTACACTCACCGCCATAGGAACATCCTTCATACTTAAAGAACAAATGAAATCATTTGCACATTCATCAAACGTAAACACTTCATTCTTTCTCAATACTTCAAGCCTTAGTTCTTCATTTGCTCTCAAGTATCAACACATATATCCAGTGAACTTTCAAACTTCTTTCCCAAGAATTTCTTCACTAATTGTAAGTAATCCATATGAACTAATATCATATACCATGTTAAATGATTACTTATCTAATTTATACATGTAATTATGTGTAAAATATAATTAGGATACGGTTAATCACACGTATTCTATGCCGGGAATCGTCGCAACCACATCGAAACCAACCAGGAACTCACACACAAGGTTTAAAGGGATTAAGACTAATAATTCACTATTAGTTCATTTTCCTTGTTTGGATATGGGCTTAGGGTAAAATTATTTGTCTGAATGTCGTTTATATTTTATATTTTAATTATATATATATATATATATATATATATATATATATATATATATATATATATGAACATAAAAGTTATTTCAATCATATTCACATTCCCTTTGTAACATGTCGAGGAAAGGGGATACTTTCATGAATATTACATATCAAGCAGAACACATATATAAATTATAATAGGTATAATTTATGGAACTTTTAAACTATTTTCACAAACCAGTTATACAAAGTTTAACAGATTACTCTTGTACAAATAATTTACATTCAAGAATACTAGTGAAAGATCATACTATCAGATCATCATTTGTTTTAAAATGACTTTTCATCATTTGTTATATACGCAATCGTCAATATGCTTCTTGTGAGACAATGTTTAGTTTTTATTCATTTAGGCAATACAGTTAAAGTCCTGATATTATAAACAGAATCTCTCGACAGAGAGCGAAACAAATATGTATATATCTATACGGGATTGACAATCCCGCACTCAGACTGTTAGCTACAGTTGGGCTGGTATGCCTATGAGTGACAAATGTCGTTAACAGTTCTGACGCCTACAAAGCGTCGTATCAGGCCATCTAGTCATAGTATGGTTATAATAACTCACCAAAAAGATATGACCAAATACGATTAGTGTATAATTAATTAAACCAAAGAGTACGAATACAAAGTATTGGTTTTATAATAATACGATTTACAGTATTGCATTACAATTTACAATTACAGCTGGTGGAGTCAGGCATACTCACTTTTACAGGGTTTTCAAAAAGTACAATTACAGAACTTGGAAAAACATAAAAATTACTAGAAAAATTCTTTTATAGTTTTATTGTGAATTAAAACTATGTTACATTACTTTATAGTACAACAACACTTATACAGTACGGTTTTATGGTATTAAAACTACGTTTCAATTATATTAGAGAATATTGGATTTTCTAGAACAATAAACATGATTACTATTCAAGAAACAAATAGAAAACTTCTAAACATAATTACTTATGCACTTACCAACTTAAATGTTGATACTCTCTTTTTCAAAATACTTGTATTCTCAGGGAACCAGTAGATAGGTACATCCCCTGGATTTTGAGAAGACGGAGCTGTATAGAGTCATGTCTTCTATCTTTTGTTATATAACTTTTGATGTCATATGTACAATGACTTGAATACTATGTAAACCTTATACATTATTAATACAATGGTTGTTTTACTTTGATTACTATAATGCATGTGTTGTGATACTTAACATGAAGTCATCCATCCCTAGACGTATATGCCGCTCCAGTTTGGGGGTGGGACATGAGTTGGGTTGGCCCAAGGCTTGACCTAACCCTCCTTTGATGTAATTGTCCCCAATAAATAATACTTCCTCCTCCATTAGGAGGCGGCTTCTAACAAGCTTCTAGTCATTTTCTCTAACCTAGAGCTTCAGATCAACCTTCATGGCCAAACTCACACCCAATACTCCAAGATGGTTCTCTCCAGCTAGGAAAAATCATCTCATATCTACCAACCGATCTAACTTGATCGTCGGATCTTGCTCTCGAGGGACAGTCCCTGGGGCAACTCTAACGACTTTGTTGTGATGGAAACTTAGGTATCTCGCCGAAAACTCGCTGACGACACCAACTCCAGATCTTTGATCCGGATCCAACACAGAAGACCTAACGGCCTGAGATCATATCGCAACAGGTACTAACACGTGTCGGAAGATGGTTGGGGCTGCATCGTAATTAACAGGTAAATTTGTAAACTTTGAAAAATCATATCTCTCGCATAGGATCTTTTTTTTTGACGTTCTTTATATGTCGGTCTCGTATCAACGAGTACTAAACCTTTCCTTTAGATCTCAACATATAAATCGTATTTTTAATTTAACAATACGAAGATTTCATGAAATTCATAACTTCTTCATACGAACTCTGTTCTCGATGTTCCATATATATTCACAGATTCTGATTTACGAGTACTACAATTCTTCTTTGCATTGCTTTGGTTAAAAATCAACTAATATCCATCTCACATTTTATAACACATATTATTGTGTCGGGTTGAACGCAAAACTTCGAAAAATCATATTTTCCTCATACCAAGTCAGATTTAGGTGTTCTTTATATATACAGGTTTGTAATAAGGACAACCTTGTAACTATCAGGTATATTTTAATATATTTATATTTTTCGTCCTTAATTACGTCAATCTTTAGGCTTAGAAATGAATGCACAAAAAGTCACGTCACTTTGATAACAGGTTAGCATATTTAGACTTCTTAAGCCACCGTGATTCTAGAAATATAAATCTCGCAAGAATCTGACTCAGTATCGGTGAGATATGACTTTTATAGTAAATAAATATCTACCATACTTAAAAAGTTACAACGACGAAAAGTACAAGGAGAATGGTGACTTTTGGAAAAAAATCACCAACTAGGCAATCGTAGTACTACTTAAAGTAGAAATTATGAGACAAAAAAACCGCTTAAAACAAAAGTCGTATGAGAGAGTTATGATTTTTATAAAATCATAAAACTAATAAAAACTAGTCGAAAAATGAAAGTCAAAACTAGTGTAGATGTCGTACATTGTTGTGAGGTGTCCAAGGTTATAGTTAGTTTCGATAGTTTGTACCTTTATTACAAGGGCACTTTATGTATCGAAGATTTCAATGCTTAGTATGTTGTATTATTTTTGTTTGCTTTCATGTTCCCTATAAATATGGAAGTGTACTAGAGATAGAAAATAACTTTTCGTGTATTTTGTCTAAACTCTCTGTACTCACTGAAAGCACAATTGAGCCAAACAAATATTATTTAGATCTTTTGTTCATCATTCATACTTAACTCTGATCTCGTAATTCATACTCGATTTCATTACAACTACATTTGGTATCAGAGCAGGATTCATACAAAATTGTTCTGATTTTCTGAGTTTTTGGAAAAGTTTTGAGTCTCGTTCTAGATTTCAATTTTCCACTCTTTTGCTTCAGAAAATCATCTTAGATCTTCTGTTTTGAGTCGATTCTGCGTTCTTGTTGTTAAATCGAGTGTTCGATTGGTGAATTATGAGTGTTTTAGCTGTTTGATCTCATTCTAATTTGAGCTTTTCTCAAAAACTTTCTGTACAACAATGGAAAACTTCAACATGAACACGATGACGTCTTACTCACATCTCCTTGGTTCATAAACTAAGATTCTGATGCTGATTTCCGAGTACTACGATCAGTGGGTTGATCGTATGGAGGATTACTTAAACGGAATTGATGAAGAATTATGGAAGTGTATTCTCGGTGATTTTCGTCCACCTCCTGCTGTTCAGAGTATTGGAACTTCTTCAAATAATCAAAATGTCATTGAACAAACTGAAAGATTTTTGAAGAATGAGAAGAAGTGTATGAGAAAACTCAGAGGTGCTCTACCTCCTGTTGTTTACAATTACGTTCGTAGCTATAAAACTGCTAAAGAGATTTGGGATACTTTGAAGGAAAAGTATCAAGGAAGTGAAAAGACAAAAATCAATTCAGTGAAACGTTATCTGGTTGAATTAAGAGAATTTAAACAGAAAGAAGGTGAATCCATCGAATTGTACTATGATCATCTGAATGAGCTCATATACAAGTGCAATCGATATGGGATCACCAGGTCAAGAATGGAGTTTAATCTCACATTCATTATGGGGTTTCGCAAAGAGTGACGAAATGTTAGTCTGATGGTAAAGACTCAATAAAGTTTTGATTATTTCTCCCTGAATGATCTTTACAATTTGTTGCAAACTCATGAATCCGAAGTAAATGAAATAACTGAAGAAGCGAAGATAACTATGGGTGGTCTGCTTTCTTTGGTTTCGAAAGTTACTGGAAGGGAAGCTGCGAAAGAGGCTGCAGAGAAGGAAGATTCAGACGATGAAGGTTTGATTGTAAACTCTGATGATGAGGCTGCTGTGTTTTACTCTAACAACCGAGTAAATAAATTTTTCAAGAAGCCATTCAATGCAAAGTTGAAGACAAGTGATGCGAGGGGAAGTTTTGCTGGAAAATGTGGGAGTGATGAGAAGAAGGTTGAGAAAAAAAAATTTCGTGTTGAGGAAGAGAAGCAAGAGAAAAAGCTGAAAAGGGGATGCTGGATTCGACTGCCATTACTGCAATAGGGTGAATCATATGGCAAATGACTGTATGCTGCGAAAGCGTGATGAGAAGAAGAACAAGGTTAAAAACGAAGCCTATTATGCTAAGAAATTGGAAGAGGTTCGTGCAAAATCAAAGGGATTATCTCTGGTGGCCAGAGGTGTGGATGAAGAAGATGGTACATACCAGATTTGGTCATCTGGTTGTGACGATGACGAGATGCGAAGCCCTACACACGGGGCTATGTTCGCGAAGTATGAGGAAGAAGAAAAAGAGAAAATAACTGGGAAGTGCTTTGTTTCGACATCTTCACATAAATCACCAATGACTTCTTAGGTACGTTCTCTTTTACAATCTTTTAATATTCCCTCTAGTGTATATGATTCGATTCTATCTAAGTTTGATGTAGCCATTACTTACGTTAATGATTTACTTATTTCTGCTAGTAATGATGCTAAGAAGTCGAACACACAACTCTTAGAAACTCAGAGGATGTTGGATTCGAAGAAAGTGAAAATAGAATACTTAGATATGAAAATAACAAATTTGATGTGTGATAGGGATAGTTTAAGCGCAAATGTTAAAATGTTGTTAAAACATAGAAACATATACTGTAACTCTGCCAAAAGATTATATGGTAAATTGACAGCATTGCATCATTCTTTGGATATTAGCAAAGAACAACATAGGAAACTTTTGCCCTTTTTAGCATTCGAAAGGGAGAAAATTGACTCTATTTCCTATGATTGTGAACAAACAATTGTTGAATTTGATAAGGTTCCAGATAATAGATATGCATATGGTATAGTGAAAATTGATGAATGTCTGGATGCTAATGAATTAGTTGATATTGTAAATGAAGTCTTGACCAAAGACGAACAATTTAAGATTTTGAAAAGAACAAAGAATTCGAAAACTGACCCTCAAACTAATTTTGCTGATATCGAAGATGATTCTGATGATATTAGTGAAATTGAAGAGGAGGAAGTTATTGATTGTTCTCAGTTGTTTGTCATTAACGTCACTTCAATGGCTAAAGGCAAAGAAAAATGTAATGATTCTCATGTTAAAGTTGACACTAACAAACCCTCAACTTCGAAAGTTCATGATCGTAACTATGTGACTGTCGAAGATAGTCAAACAGACAACGATGATGACAATGACGATGTTTCGAAAGAAACAACAATTCCAAGGGTTGTAGTTGATCAGGTTTTTGACGAAACAGAGAAATTTGACACAATAATGAAGGAAAAAGGTTCTCATTACCTTGAAACAAATACACTTGTGTATCCAAATTTCAAATACTCAGATGAGGTTATCTTTCCAAATCACGTTTTTGTCACAAAAGGAAATAATGATAATGTTAAACCTTAGTTTAATAAAATGGTTGAAGAAGATAACAAGAAAGCTTCAAAAGAAGATTTTTTTCTCCAATCAAAGTACCGTCGAAAATAATTTAACAAAGAATTCCTACACTTTTTAACGACAAAAACCTTAACGAGTTTGGGTTGAAAAATCTGAAAAATCAACAGAAGTTTCAAAACAAGATGACATTGTTTCTCAACATGTCAAAATTAATTCTCAAGAGTTGAAGGAACAAATTGAAAAGATTTCGAAAGAAAGTGGTATTTCAAAAAGACAAGCAAGAAAGAAAGTTTTTTGGCAAACCATTGAGTCTCGAAAGAAATCCAATGTTATGCTAAATAAAATATATGAACATAAAAAGTCTAAATCAGTTCAGAATTCTTTTCAAAAGAAAGTTGAAAATAAGAAAAATTCCTCTCTAACTTGAAAAGTTTTATCTCAACAAAAACCACAATATGATTTTTCAAGGACTAAAACTCAAGAGTCAAAATCAGATTTCCAAAAAAAAGGTCAAACATCTAATTCAAAGAGGTTTGCAAATCATCAATTAACAAGGAATTTCAATTCAAATCAACCAACACGATTTTCACAAAATCATTTTTCAAGACAAAACCAATTTTTGAATAAACCAACGAATGTTCAAAATCGTTTTTCCTCTCAAACGAAACCGGTGTTTTCAACTCAAAAGTTTGATAAATTCAAATCTGAAAGGGATGTGATTTTTAAACCAACTCCACCATATTTTCCAAATCCTCCTACGAAACATGTTCCCAAAGTTTCGTATGTCAAAGGAAAGTCAGATGTATAAAACATTAACCATTCGCTTGAAGGAAAAGGGAAATCATTTCAATTAGGGAAGTTTTCTCAACAACAAATCAATGATGTTTATGGAAAGTATCTGAATGAATCTTCGATATTCATCCATGGAATCGAATCCTTCAGTCAAACAATGGCGAGCAATTCCAAAAGAAAAGGTTACTGAGAAACGAACTGAGAAGTAAAAGGCGAAAGTCAGTGAAAATGTACACCAGGAATTTTGCATGTTCAATGTTTTTATTTCGAAAATTGAATCTAAATCAGTCAAGGCTGCTATGGAACATCCTGATTGGGTTGTTTCTATGCAATCTGAGCTTGCTGAATTCGAAAGAAACAAGGTCTAGAGATTAATTCCCAAACCAAAAGATGTGTTAATTGTAGGCTTAAAATGGGTCTTTAAAAATAAAATTGATAAAGATGGTAATGTTGTTCGAAACAAAGTTAGGCTTGTAGTTAAAGGTTATTCGCAACATAAAGGTATAGACTATGAAGAAACCTTCGCCCCTGTCGCAAGACTCGAGGCAGTTCGAATATTTTTAGCCTATGCAGCGCACAAGGATTTTGATGTCTACCAAATGGATGTCAAGTGTGTGTTTCTCAACGGTGAACTCGAATAGACGGTGTACGTTGAACAACCCTTGGGTTTTATTAATGAAGAATTCCCTGATAATTGTTATGTTTTAGATAAAGTTGTTTATGGGTTAAAACAAGTACCAAGAGCCTGGTATGCAACTCTTACCAATTTTTTAAAACAATCAAAATTTAAACAAGGATCAGTTGATCCCACACTCTTTCAAAAGAAAGTTGGGGATCATCTCATTCTTGTTCAAATTTATGTCGATGATATTATTTTTGGTTCTACTGACCCTGCTTTGTCAAGAGAATTCGAAAATCCGATGAAAAGCCAATTTGAGATGAGCATGATGGGGAAGATAAACAATTTTCTGGGATTAAACATTCGTCAGAGTAGAGAAGGAATATTTATCAATCAAGAGAAATATACCATAAATCTTATTGAAATGTTCGGAATAATGAATAGCAAAAAGTTGACAGTACCAATGGCAGTTGGAACAACGCTTAGTTATTTGTTGGATAAACCAGCTGTTGATCTCACATTGTATCGAAGCATGATAGGTTCGTTACTTTACCTCACGACAAGTCGAACTGATATTATGTTTTCTGTGTGCAATTGTGCTAGGTACCAATCAAATCCCAGGGAACCTCATCTAACTATAGTCAAGAATATATTTTGCTATCTCAAAGGAACAACTTCGTTAGGATCGTGGTATCCTTCGAAGACGGGCTTGTTCATTCAAGCATTCTCAGAGGCTGATTTGGGTGGTTGTCAACTTGATCGCAGAAGCACAAGTGGCGGATGTCAACTGCTAGATGGGAAGCTAGTAAGCTTACAATCGAAAAAGCAAACATGTGTTTCGATTTCCACAGCAGAAGCAAAATATGTTGCTGCTGCAGCTTACATTTCACAAATCATATGGATACAAAGTCAACTGCATGATTATGCAATCAACATGAAGAAAATTCCATTGTATTGTGACTCACAAAGTGCCATTCGCATCTGCCATAACCCTATGCAACATTCGAAAACCAAACACATTGCTCTTCATTACCATTTTATCAAAGATCACGTTGAAGACGGAAACATAGAAATTCATTTTGTAAAGACAACTGATCAGCTTGTTGATATCTTTACAAAACCATTAGATGAAAAATCTTTCGTGAGAATTCTGAATGGCTTAGGAATGATTGATGTGAATTCTGTTCCTGGACAAATTTCGTTAGAATGACACGCTAAAATGGAAGAAAGATGTCGATTAAGCGGTTACTGTTCATTATTCAGCGGTTATTGTTCATAGTCAACGCTTCGACATGCTTCACTTTTTTTATTTCTCAAATTTTCGCTAGTCATGTACATTTCTTTTATTGTTTGCTATTTTTCTTTAAAAATCAAAACAACAAAAAGATTTTCGTTTTTTGTCTTTCTTTTTCAAAAATCAAAAACAACAAAAAGATTTTCATTTTTGTTTTTCTCTTTCAAAATTCAAAAATATCAAAAAGATTTTCTTATTTTTGTTATTTTATTTCAAAAATCAAAAAATTCCAAAAATTATTTGTTTTGTTAATCTTTTCTTGTGTATCTTTTAGCAAATATTTTTGTTGGTTCATGCTTGCTGCTTGAGGGAAAGGTATATTTTCGAAACTTTATCTTAGTTAGGATGTCCCTAGAAGCATGTTGGAGTATGTCGACCCAAGCCTCCATGACTCGATGTGTTTTCGAAAGTCTTAATGGATTTTTCATCATGAAAATTCCTTCCCAATTAGGTTGTATTCACATTAGTCTCTGAGCTACCTTGCTCTTCTCTTATGAGTTCAGAGCTAACTGCTTGGTCCAATCATAGCAGAGGTACATTCTATTCTTGAACCAATCTCTTTCATCCTAAAGTTCTTTCACGATCACACACAAAGACACATACCCAACACATCTCTGGTTAAAACCAACCAGTTTATAGGTATGCAAACAATCTGAGTTAATGATATGGATTCATGAAACCATGATGAAAGTGAAACCCAAAATTTTGAACCATTGAAGGAATTAAAGGGGAAATTTGTTCCATATTTTAACGAAACTTTTTTTTCAGTACCACTTTTCGATAATCCAAATCATATTCTTTCTTTTTGTGTGGTCTTGCTAAAATGCTCGAAACCCATGACATTTTTACCCAACAAGATCCAGGAATATTTTTGTTTTGTGGAATTTGATTTCAGTGTGAGTATTTATCTGATTCTTCGTTACTTCATACATTTTCCAGAACATACTTGTCCCTGAATACACTGGTCAAACATGTAATTTCGTTTTCAATGTATCACTCTTATGTTTAGATGTGATATGTAACAAAAATTTTAGCCAACCCATGAAGCCATATAAATAGATTACCTTCGATACTTCTCTATAAGTATTTGATTGTAATTCACGGGAAACCACACAAGCTGTTAGTCATCTCTCCTGATGAATAATGAAGCGATCTTTGCCTGGGATCTTACTGCATTTGTGTTGAAATATTTTTGACATCACAGAACCAAAATTTTCTTATTTTGCTTCTTATCTTTTTCTTTGGCACACATTGCACTCACAAAATCCTTGAGGTTCTGAGTAATACCAACTCAGTCTGATGATTTCGAATGTATGGTAAATGACTTTGCTTTTTAACCCAAAAGTGAAAGAGCCCAACCTCCATTCTGAAGGTTTCTGACGGTTCTTATCCTCTTGGTACTATCGAACAGACTGATTGATGTGACGTTATGGTTACTGTGCGGGTTTTAAGGAAAAGTGATCATCGCTTTTTAAGACGTGGCTATCTTTACGACTCTAGCTGCTTTTTTAGGTGACATGTGGCTTATCATTTAATGCGCAAACCGTTTGGAATTCAAATTTGGTGTACATATAAAAAGGGATTTGGGGATTCTATTTCAACTTTAGGCACACTTAATCTTCACAAACGATTTGTGTTCTTTTCTCTCTGAGATTCTTCAAGTTCTTCAAAACCCTAATAATGGCGGCTAAGGAATCTCAAACCACTGAAGATGTTTCATCCCAACCAATCATGAAGACCCAAAACACCAACTACAAAGTTCTTGGAGATGTCGATGCTTATCCAGAGGGTTTAAAGATGCTCATTGTTGCTCTCCAAAATTCTATACTGTCTACTGCTATGTTCAATTCATTCTCAGTACCACTTTCTTGGTTGTCGCTTGCGGGGTCTACGGCTACTTACAACAAGACGATGAAGATCTGACTTTTCAGTTGGTGAATGACAAGAAATTTAGGTTGTCCAAGAAACTCTTTGCTCAGATTCTGAATATCCCAAATGCCGAACCTTTCTACAAGGTAACAAATGAACAAGTCATTCACATGTTCACTGAGATGGGTTATCAGCCTGTTCTTACCAACGTCAGTGAGTCTAAGAATTATGGATTGCCTTGCATTGGAACTTCTTGTTTGGCATATACCTTCGATGTCTGACTGGTCGTAGTGTTGGGTTAGATAAAGCTCGATTGGAAGTGTATTCGATGGTAGCAGGGCTTTACTATGATTTACTGGTAGACTATGCAACTCAACTTTGGGATGAGTTTGTGAAGAGTATTGGAAATACGAATGCTTTAGATGGGCTTTCTTGTGCTTGATACTGGAGCTTAATTCAATTTTTTATGAGAAGGAAGGGATTATGGTTCCTGAAGAGGAAGAAACAGTAGAATTCTCAACATATGATTATCCCAAAATAGTTGAAGACAATCCATATGTGTTTCGTACTATTGCTCGTATCCTACATGCGATTCTTAGTAAAGTTGACCCAGCCAATCCAATATTGGTCGAATATTTGAACACTTTTAATCCATCTATAGAGATTGGCAAGTTATTTGAAAAGTTTGCTGAAGGTCCTTCGAAGAAGCGTAGAGGATCGAAGAAGACTGATCAGGCTAGTCCTTCGAAAGCAAGTCCAGTACCAGTTGAAAATTGGCTAAGTCTCCAAAGAAAGTTGTTAAAGGAGAGAAACCTTCGAAGAAAAATCCCAAGCCTTGTTTTGAAGACACTAACATTCCTTCGAAGGAGTTGGTACCTACGAAGTTAGGTGTCTTGAAAAGATTGAAGAAAATGGCTCATAAACCACGCCATTCACCTGAACGATCATCAAGCTTTTCTCCATCCTATATTCGCAAGCCTCAAAACAACAGTAAAGGGGTTGTGATTCGCGAAATACCAACATCAGTGTCTCCAGCTTTGAAGAAAAGGCATGCTGAGGACATGGCCAAACGCATTTCGAAGAAACAAAAGAAGCAGACGAAGTTGATTCTCAATGAAGACTCCATAGAAGATGAGGTAGTTCCTGAATCTCCACTTGGACATGATAAAACGGGCAATTCTTCACATGTAAGGGATTCTCGAGTCAAGTCGAATTTTGAGGAGATTGGAAATCCTTGTCGCAATGTGGAAACTTCTAAAGTGGACACAACCATCAATCAAGATGAACAACCGAAAACATCAACTCATGTGAAGACATTTGTCACACTACTCGGAGTGTCGACAACCGAATCAAATTTTGAGGAGGTTCACACTTTAGGTATCACTGCAAACATATCTGATACGGATGAAAATGCCATCAAGGGTGAAGGAATATTGCACAATGATGCCCAAGGTAATCCATCTATTATCCTCTCTTCCACTTTCGAAACTTCTGGTGTCAATCCTACTGTTTCTTTACCTCCTTTTCATATTCCTACTAAAACTCAAATACCAACATCAACCCATTCACCTACTTTTGATAATGTCATGCAACAACCCATTACTTCTTTATTCCCATCCCAATCCACCAAAACTCCAAAAACCGTTCATGATGATGAAACAGATGATGGTGAGTTCATGGGGTCATTTGCTGATATCGAGTTTGATTCTGAAGAAGAAAATATACCATAATACATGTTGATGTCTGGCAAACAGTTTAAGATTCTGAATAAAAAGCTCAATTCTTTACTCCAATTACAAGCAAATGCAGGGGGTAAACATTCGGTGTCAGGCATAGAGGTGGATATGATGTTGAAAGCTCAAGAGCATCGAATTTAACATAAACTTGCTCAGATGGATAGGGATATTGAGTCAAGGTTCAAAACTCAATCTGATTCCTTCTATGGCGAACTTAAAGAATTGAAGGTAGTTGCGAAGCAAAGACCTGCCCTTTTCGTTCAAGTTGTTAAAAAGGTTCGAGAAGATGTCAACTTAAAGATAGAGGAGCTTCGTGCAGATATGGCGAAAGAAGTTGCAGCCTTAGATCACAATTAATCTACTCTTCACAAGAAGGTGGATATTCTTGCTGATGCGGTAACAAAATTTGTTGAATGGTGTACTACTCTCATTCCGAAGGTTGATAATATGGCAGAAGCAGAAGTCAAAGGTTTTTGGAATGTTGACAAGTTGTTGGTTGAATTAAAGGATCTTATGTCAAAGTGTGATTCTTCGAACTCTTCAATACTTTCTCCTGGATTTTTCAATGCAAAATTTCGCTTGTTAGAGTCAACCATTCACAACGAATTTCATGCCAACGAATGCCCTGCCTGTTGTCACAGGGGTGCAAGGGGGAGAAAGGAGGAATGTTGGCATTGGTAAAGGCGAAGGTGGTTCAGGAAATGCTGGTGGTGATGCTAAGGTTGTTGGAAAAGTGTTAACTACTCCAATTCCGACTTCATTACCAAAAATGCCCACTGTAACAACAGCAAAAACAACAACAAGGCCAATAACAAAGGGTATTGTAATTGGATCTGCTGGTGGAGAATCAGGATCTTCGAAACCACCTCCTACTACTCAAGAAATGCAGAAGAAAGGAAAGGGTGTTTCTACTGATCTTTCGAAAGACGAGAAGAGAGCTGCATTTGAAGAAGAGACGGAGAAACATAAGCAAATCCAAAGTATTCTTCGAAAACGTGCAAATGACCCTCCTGGTCTCAACAAAGGTGATCCTATAAAGCTTTATCATTACGAGTATATCGAAGTATTGTTTGTGTCTGGGGAGATGCATGAATTTGAGAAGGCTCCTATGAAAAGCTTCGATACTGTGAACATAAACATGAATCAATTGGACTTTCAAGTGAACATAATGATGTTCTTGGATGAAAAGTTCGAAATTGCTGACAAGTACACCGATAAATTTGAAAACAAGCGCATGAAGTTTCGGTTCCATGTTGTACTTGGAAAGAAGGAAGAGGAGCTATGGTCCTTAGTCAAGATAGTTCGGGTTCTGGGCATATCCAAAGATGTTTTATTCGAGGGTATGTTATAGAATTATCGATATGATGCAGTCCGAGCAAACAACGTAGCATTCAACTTCTTGGTTGCAGACTTCCCTCTAATGAATCTTGATGATTTGTTAGTTGTGGCAATGATCATGAAGAGTGTTGATGTATCGAAAATGCAAGTGACGGGCAAAGAAGATTTTCTGAGTGGTTTTGCTCATCTGAAGGTTTTTATTGATGGATACTATGGAGCTTTTGGCCCTAACTGATATCGAATTGGCAAAGTCTTTGGACAAAGAGATCACAGTTCCACAAACTATGCTGATGAGTAAGGCTAGTTTGAGAAACTTCGAAGATGGAAAGATTACCTTGAAACCTTTAGGAATTGTTTTTGTTGGTAAGAAGAAGAAGGGTAACAACTCAAAATTCATGTTTCAAGTGTGTGATGTCGAAAGGTATACCACGCCTCATTACACAAATCTCATGGTTCGGATGAATAGCTGTGCCAAGAACAATGATAAGGAGAAGGCTGAAATTCTGAACATTGTCAACTGGTATGCTGAGGTTCGAAGGGTTATCCATCAAGCCGCGAAGATTTTGATGACCTGATTCGTCACTGCTCACAAAGGGGGAAAATGTAGATGTCGAAAATTGTTGTGAGGTATCAAAGGTCATAGTTAGTTTCGATAGTTTGTAACGTTATTACATGGGCACTTTATGTAACGAATATTTCAGTGTCTAGTCCCTTGTATTTTTTGTTTGCTTTCATGTTCCCTATAAATAGGGAAGTGTACTAGAGATAAGAAAGAACTTTTCGTGTATTTTGTCTAAACTCTCTGTACTCACTGAAAGCATAATTGATCCAAACAGATATTATTTAGATCTTGTGTTCATCATTCATACTTTACTTTGATCTCGTAGTTCGTACTCGCTTTCATTACAACTACAACTAGCCAAAACGACCAAAAGGAAAGTTGTAGAGGATGACGAGAACTACACAGATATACAAGATTCGTTGAAAATGGAGTTCGTATGTAAGAATTACAAAATTTCAAAGTTAGATTTTTACCGTCACGCGCACTCGCACGCAGGGCGCCACGTGAATTCTTACAGTTGATCCGTCTCGATATGGATGACATGGCATAAGGAGATGAAGACACATGGCAACCCCCTGTGGCTCACGTGTAAGAGCGCGGAGCACACTCCAAAAATTTCTATAGATAGCAAGCTTCGGCAGATCATTTCCTCACCCCTCACACTCGTTCTCTCTCTACATCGATCATCATGCCACTGCCCGAGCACCTCTCGAAATGTTGACTTGTGGTTTCTACTCTACAACAACATTTTCCTAACTCACAGATGAGTTCATGGCCACATTTTCCAAACCTTTTCGGGGGGGAGGGGGGAGAATACATGTTAAAAAACAACTATATATAGTTATTACTAACTATAGATAGATAATTATGCTCATAACATTAGGATGATATTATGCCTAGTAGATACTCTGCCCACACTCTTTAGCTAATATTGTGCCTAGTTGTTATACTTAATCACAAAGATAGATAAGATCATAGCTACTTGTTATGCTGGCCAGCTTCCAGGAAACACTGCTACTCTATTCATTATTAAAGTCACCCTTTAGATAAGCTTAGTACCTAGTGGTTACTCTACCCAAATACTCAGCTATACAAAACAATCTAGTTATATATATGTATAAGAGAAATAATATATATATAATAAGTAAACACATATGAAGACCACGAGATAAAAAAGACGACCGAGCATGGGAGGCCCCCACAACAAGAGTTAGATGAGACACGATTCATCAACACGCTGAAAGATTTTCAGCAAGCTCCTGGCCTATGATCTTTAAATATTATGTGAACGGGAACATATGTATCTATCTATACGAGATTGACACTCCCACCTATGGTAGCTAGCCACACCCTAACAACAAGTCGAAGTAGACATAACTTTCTAAACACATTGGTGATGTCCGATGAAGCTTCGTTGTTTTCGGGATCAAAAATCATAGCTTGATTATAGGAACTCATCATAACTTGGTTAAACTGAAACCAACTATCTTAGACTACTACTAGGAATTACCTAATAAAGTACTGATAGTAGATACAAAATCAAGGAAGCGAGTTTAAGATAAACATGATAACTAAAATACCCACACAATGTTTCATACCATCAAAACCTGTAGACTCACCAACATTATGTTTACCTTTCAAAACCACATGTATTCTCAGGAGAATGAACACGAATAAAGGAGGAGGTTACCCCGGTGATGCAGCTCGAAGGCTTTGTTCTTTACTTTTGTACTTTGTTTTCATGACCTATCTGTACCTCAAAAAATTATGTAACATATTTTATTTAATGAATAAATAGCAACGTTGTTTAATATATCAGTGTATTACTCAATGTATGTCTTTGGCGTGAAAACCAACTGTAACACCTACCAACTATAACACCTTGTTTTGGATCATCATATGATTCAGGACTCGTGTGTCGTAAATCGATAATGTGAAGACTTTGGGGATTTGAGAAATTAAAGTTTAGGCCTTATTGAAGGTTGACAAGTTTGGTTGTGAGATCTAAGCCCTTGAATTGTGAGTGGGAACCAAGGGTGAACTAGGGAAGGGTAAGTATCTGGCTGCTTGCAAGGAATTTGGTTTTGATTTCGACTTGTGTTAAGCCAAATTTAACAAGATAGGGTTGTAGAGCTATTCAATACCTTTACGTGGGTATAAATAACGTCGAAATCAGAGTTGGAACGAAGAAGTTATGGTGTTTGAGGTTTAGACGAGAATGAAGAATTAGTAGTACGCTGGGCGTACATAGGGAATATGCATGGCACACTTCATTAAATGAATCGTGGGGCTTTACCTAGTACGAATTTGTTAGAATAATTAAAAGTTGATCGAAATATTCTTAATAGAAAAGTAAATCAAACAATGAATGCAATGATCAAACTGGTGTCGAATGATTAATAATAATTGCCTTAGAAGAGCTCGATGAAGAACTTCTAGTGTAAAGGAAAGTAGGGCAAAATTACAATCAATTACCCTAATACGGTGCATGCATGCACTATATATAGTCTAACCCTAAAATCATTAATAACTGGGTGGACAGGCCCAACCCATGACAAAAACGGACTATACTAGTACAAAACATAATTAACACAACACAAAATATCCCAACAATCTCCCCTTTGTGTCAAATAAGGAAGACAGATTCTTAGTTTTGTTGGCATTTTTGAACAATGAAAAGTTTCGGCATTATACCCAGCAGAGTTTTACAAACCAAGATGAACCAGTTAATCATATTTGAGAAACATTTCTTTTCACCAGCACTGTTCACTTTACACGGATTCGTAAACTCCAAAATGTATTCCACGCATGAGGTGGAATATAGATGCTTGTCAGCCAGAAAGAAGCAAAACTCTATGAAAGTTAGCATCAGCTCTTTCTAGTATTTGAAATGCCAAACTCCAATCATCCTTTCATATTCTCCCCAGTTTTCATCTTGTCAAGATCTTTCAGAGTTTCTTTTGGCTACATTGTGGGTTTCTTCCTGACAATAGCCGCAATCTCTACATCCATCTTACGAATTTCTTGGATGTACGAGACTAACATCCTTTTTAGATGCGCGACAATTGGTTCAGATTTCTTTTCATCCTTAGGAAGAGATACAACAGAGAAAACTAATCAAAAGGGTTCAGGCACGACAAATCAGTGAGTGTAAATTCGAACACCGAATTCGCAGCTCCTCGTGCAACCTTGAAACGAGCGTTCAGGAAGCTTTCGGTTTCAATTGGGCCAAAAACCTTCACAACAGTTATTTTCTTTGAACTCCGTGTTTCGTACTGTGGCTTCATGTGCTTAAGATAAAACGAGAAAAGCATCTGATCAACACCATGGTCTGGAAGAGGAGCGTTTGCAATCTTGTCAAAGCTACGAGACTGAAAGGCGTTCGGAGTAACAGGAAGGTCAAGCTGTGAATCCGGAGATTTCTCCAAATCAAACGATAGAACAGGCTCAAGCCAGTAAATATTTGGATTATCAATGGCTTCGTTCAAAATACGTTCCATAGAACAGGTCGGAAAAAGAAGCTTTTGAGTTTCCGGGGTGACTTGGGCTTCACGAGCTTCCCTTTCTTTAGCTTCAGCTTCCTTGGATATTCGCAAATTTTCATCAATCTCTGCATCACGAGTCTTTCGTTTAATCTTAGCTCCTTCATCCTCTTCTTCCTCGTCATCATCATCACCAAGCTTCCCTTTTCCTTTAGATTCCGAAGCTTCATTACCCTTCGGATCGTTGAGAGTTGGTTTTAGTACATGTTCGCCTGAACTACCAACTGCTTTCTTAATATCTTCACCAGAAATGTTCTTTGCTTCTCCCCGGTGTTTCGGAAGAGACCCTGATTCTGAAACAACTTTTATCCGATCAAGCATCGAGTATACTAGACGAAGTTTTTCAGTTAGATGGTGTCGAATAGAGACTGTGATCATAGAGTCACGTGTCTCGATAAGAGATTGCAAAAATTGATTAACATCGTCGACAAAACTTTTGATTACAACTCTTTCAGACTTCAGGGCTTCAATCTCCTTGTTGGCATGAGAGAGATGGGCAAAAACAACTTTCGTTTTTTCTATTTTGATGGCGAGGTTACCCATGAGATCGTTCTGAATAGAAAGATCTTGTTGAAGCTTTTCAATCTTGGAAGTGATGGATATTTGAAGCTCTGCATTATCAGTCTGGATGCCAGAGTGAACCTTTGAAATATCTTATTTCTCGATGGAGAATGTTGCGCCAAGGTTCGTAATTACCTTGTTCGCGGAGGTTGTGTTTCGTTTCGAAGAAGTTCGGAAGTCCTCATGGAATAGCTTAACATCAGAAAGTAGTTTATCGATTTTTTCGGTCATCTCACAAACAATCTTCTCGGAATTTCCCACGGCTTGTGTAGAGGCATCAAGACGTGTAACATGCTCCTTTGTGAAATTTTCAATTAGAGCCTTGACAAATTCGTAGGAGTATTCAGTATTGGAAAAAGGTTTGGAAGATTCAAAGAGAGTATCCAGCTTATCATTTAGAGCTTCAAATTGCCCCTTCGTCATTGGTGCATCTTCGTCATCACTAGCATGTTGGATGTTGAAAGGGTTGTAGTGGAAGTCTTCAAAAGCATCCCGATCATCACCAAACATGGTATCCGGATCATCATGATGAAGAGGTGAGATGGAGTGAAGCCAACACGAAAATAGAAACCAGAAGCCCATGCCCCCGTATCAGATACGTTGACAGTGACTGGTGGTGTACCAGTGGTTGTTGTTGTGGAGTCTGTGAAGAAAGGACTTGATTGTGCAATAGACACATGTGGTTGCGAAACTCCCACAAAAACATTCGGACATGGAGAAATTGTGATAGGTGTAGGAGTAGCAGTAGGAGAAGGTGGAGAAAAATCTTGGAAAACTTCATCTATTATAGGAACAGAAGTTGGGACAGAAAAAGTTACCTCAGGATTGGTTGTGGATGGCTCCGAAACAATAGGTTGCGAAGTCGCAGCTATGTCTTCAGTCGCATGTTGGACTTGCCCTGGTATACAAACGTCGGAGATGGTGTGTGACTCCGAACCCTCCTAATTATCTGGTGTTGGAGACTTAGGCTTGTGAGCGATTCACTTGACTTTCTTCGTTGGAGTGTGAGCATGCTCGGAAGGTCCAGCCTTCGCTTTTCATTTTCCTCCTTTCTTTGGCTTGTCAGCCTCTTGTAAAGCCTTTTGCATCTCATCCGTTAATGGACGAGGACCGGATGCTGGGTGTTTGCGATATTCGGTGATAACTTCACTGTCTGTTGGAACATAGCGAAGCATGGTGTCTAGAATAGATCCAATAGATGCGAACCTTGAACTGTCAAACACAATGACATTGGAAGTATGGAAAATTGGAATTGTTGCAATCACCGAACCCTCTATCACCGAAATGTTGTGACGATTAGTTGCTCTCTGAACAATGATAGCCGAAAAACGAGCAAAAGATATCCCCGAGTGCCTTGTTACAGAAACAATACTCTAAACGAGTTGAGCCCAAAGAATTGAACCGTAATCTAGATTGATCCCAGAATAAACACCATAAAGAATAGTAAGAAAAATCTTTCTTGCGCTATCGGAACCCGTTACCCTCTCTGAGAAGCTTTTGAAAATTAGGGTAAACAGCCCATTCCACATGGGAGGAAGGTTAGGCTTCTTGAACTTGGATAGAACCGCAAGATAGTTGTTGTAACCCATCTGGTAGAACATTTCCAGAATTACAGAAGAGGAGATTGATTCAGGATCGACCAAATCCCTAGCAGAGGGAAACCCCATTAAGCGACTGAATCTGGACTTGGTGATGGAAGTTTGTTGATTACCAAGCTCGAAAGTGATAACAGAGCCACTCTCTTCATATCGAGCAGTAGAGTAAGCTTTGGATAGAAGAGCCAAAGGAACATTCTTTGTCTTTGATTGTGCAGTAGCCAAAGGAGAGTATCTGAGGCATTTGATCAATGGTTGGAGAAAGGCGTCATACTTGGATGGATCAAGGTCAAAAGATGAGATTCTGGTTAGTCTGGATGCCCAGTAGCCCTGATGAAGTAGTTTGATCAATGGAAGATGGAGTTTCTGATGAACCAGCCATGGAAGTCGATGGAGAAGATGATGAATAGTAGAGAGAGAAATCTTTTCTTGCGCCGGAAGTAGGAATTCTTTGAAAGTGGTGATTGATAATGACACTTTGAATTGCCTTATATACGTAATTAGTGGTGAGAGAAAATCGGCGGTTGGCGCTCCATTATCCCTGAAAAAGCGCGACAGGTTGGCGTATGTCAGACTGCATGTCAGGCGGCGTGATGTCAGCTAAGTTTGAAATCTTCACGCGCCAAAATCGTAATCTTATCCCTTAAGTTTCGCCGATTTAGATATGCCTATTCGTAATTGTTCGCCATTTCCTATTCTCCAAATCTGAAAGTAATCATTAGAACCACGAACCAGACATTTTGAAAATCACATGGATCTTCGTGCAAGAGTGTGCCAAAGACAAAGAAATAAAGCAAGTTATCTAAGGGATTCTAGTGATGCCATTAAAGACATGAAAAAGTAGGATCCCAGGCAACGATATCTTCCTTCAAAGTCAAGAGAGACTCGGAAGTGTCTGTGTGGTATCCCGTTAAATTACGATGATCTGTTTGTCAAGAAACAGTGAAAGGCTTCTTCTCATGTAGGCTTAAGGGAGGCTTCATCTTCAACCAAAATACGAAACTCAACATAAGTTCGAACGTTCGGAGGAAGTACTTGTTTGACCATTGTAGCCATAAGAACAAGTATGCTTTGGAAATATTTGAGTGACTGGATATCAAGAAAAATAAAAATATGGATCTTATGGGAAGAAATGTCTTAGGTCTAGAATATTTCATTAAGATATCGCAAAAATAAAATAATGAGATTTCAAGGTACAAACCACGAAGGTGGATTCACATCAATTATATGGTGAAAAGCTAGAACATATCAATTGTTCACCGTCAATTCAAAACATGGTTTTGGATATTGGGTTTCACTCAATTCGTGGTGAGAACGAATTGAGGGTCATTAACACAGAAGTTGTGTAACCATAAACCTCAATGGTAATTTCTGAGAGTCTCAAGGGTTACGAGTGTGAAAACGAATGTGCTGGTGAAGTATAGGAGGCGGTTCCGAAGAGAAATGGACCTCTACTACGAAAGAATGACCAAGCAGTTAACTCTTAACTCAATATGAGAAGAGTAAGGTAGCTCAATGACTTATGTGAATTTATAGCTTGATTGGGAAGAAACGATTGGTATTATCGATTCAATAAGGCTTCAAACATAGAGTCTCAGAGGCTTCGGACAACATGCAACATCATGCTTCTAGGAACACTTGACTAGTGCAAGGATTAGGAATTAAATACCTGCCCCATCATTCGTAATTGAGAGTATCATGATATGTTCCTTCAATCCTGCCCAATTATCTATTATTTTTGGTATTTTAATATTTTGCTGAAAAAGAAATAAAAATAGAAAATGTTTTTATATTTTTGATTTTTCTGAAAAATAACAGAATTTAAGAAAAATATTTTTGTAATTTTAAGATTTTCTGAAAAGCATTAAAAACATAAAATAAAGAAAATAATTTTTGAGTTTTTGATTTTCTGAAAAAGAAATAAAAACATAAAATAATTAAAAACGAAAATACAAATGTACAAAGACCTAAGAAGACATAATATACAAAGGATACATGAAGTTTCGAACCTCTAAATGAACAGTGGACTGTGAGTCGCTCCGAGCGTTCAGACCCATTCGCAGTATGAATATTGGACTACGAGCCACTGCGATCGTCCGCACCAATTCGTAGTATGAACAACAGGCTATGAACTACTACGAGCGTTCGGACCAATTCGTAGTATGAACAGCAGGCTCCGAATCACTACGAGCGTTCGGACCAATTCGTAGCGAATTCTTACCAGCTACAAAGGTAGTTTCGGAACAGATTCGGCTTCAATCATTACTAAACCTTGAAGTATTCTATTAAAGGTTTTTTCAGGTAAAACCTTCGTAAAGATATATGCCATTTGATCAGCAGATCTCACAAAGTGAATTTTAACATTGCCATCTTCTACATGATCCTTAATGAAGTGATACCTCATTGCAATATGTTTAGTCTTGGAGTGCTACACTGGGTTGCTGCAAATGCGAATTGCACTTGCAGAATCACAATATAAGGGGATTCGCTTCATATTTATCCCATAGTCCCTTAGCTGACTTTGGATCCAAATGATTTGTAAGGTGCATGAGACGGCTTCATATACTTAGCTTCAGCGTTAGATAGGGAGACGCATGTTTGTTTTTCAATTCCAGCTTACGAGTTTGCCATCAAGAAATTGACATCCCCCAGTTGTACTTTTCCGATCCAGACCGCATCCGCCAAGATTAGCGTCATAGAATGCTTCCATAAAGAACCCTGAGCTAGAAGGGTACCAAATTCCAAGCGAGGAGGTTCGTTGAAGATATCTGACGATATTCTTCACAACAGTCATGTAAGGTTCGCGAGAATTTGCTTGAAACCTGGCACAATAGCAAACAAAAAACATAATGTCAGGATGACTAGCACTTAGATACATCAATGAACCTATCATTTGTCAATAGAGAGTCATGTCAGCAGCTGGTTTGTCCAAAGATGGTGTTAGCTTCGTTCCGAATGCCATTGGAACCTTCACCTTCGAATCTCCCACCATTCTGAACTTCGCAATTAAGGTCTTTGTATAAGCCTCCTGGTTGATAAATATCCCCTCTTGACTCTGTCTTATATTCAAACCAATGATAAAGTTAGTCGGACCCATGGAGCTCATCTCAAACTTAGTCTCCATCAACTTTCGGAACTCAACAATTAATCTAGGATTAGTAGATCCGAAAATGATATCATCAACATAAATCTAGACGATCATCAGATGGTCACCATCTTTCTTAGGAAAGAAGGTTGGGTCGATCGATCCTTGTTTAAATTTAGATTGTTTTAAGAATCTAGTGAGAGTTTCATACCATGCTCGTGGAGCTTGCTTCAGACCATATACACGCCTTTATCCAGAATATAACAGTGGTTTGGATATTTCTCGTTTATGAACCCAGGTGGTTGTTCCACATAGACTGTTTCTTCTAGTTCTCCATTCAGAAAGGCACACTTGACGTCCATTTGATAGACTTCAAAGTTCTTGTGGGCTGCATATGCCAGAAAGATGCGAACAGACTCCATTCTTGCAACTAGTGTGAAAGTTTTCTCGTAGTCTATGCCTTCCTATTGACAATACCCTTTTACGACTAATCGATCCTTGTTTCGTATCACATTCCCCTCTTTGTCAAGCTTGTTACGGAACACCCATTTGAGACCAACAACAGATGCATCCTTCGAAGTTGGAATCAGTCTCCAAAACTTGTTACGTTCAAACTCATTGAGCTCCTCCTGCATTGCTTGCACCAAATCAGAATGATCAAGAGCAATCTTAACATTTTTGGGCTTAATTTTGGAGATAAACGAATTGAACATGCAAAATTCCATTTTTGAGAATAATGCAGTCTGGTTCACCTTTTGTTGTGCTCTCGTAAGAACTCCTGAAGATGCTTCTCCGATTACTTGTGTTTTAGGATGATATGTGGTCCATTTGGTCAGTGGAGGGAAGTTTGGATCATACGATGGATCCATTACAACATTCACGTCTTCAAATTCAGACTGAGCATCTGAATCATCATTTTCATTTGCATTCTCTCCCTCGAATGATGGATTTGGCTCTTCGTTTGGAACGGGAATCTCCCCCTGGATTGGACTTTCGTGGTTTACTGGAGGAGTTGAATGCTCCCCCCTGAACAGGTATGCTTGAGGAGGATGTAGAAGCGAAACCCTTCCCCCTGAAGTGGAGCATTTGTAGCTTGTGGTTGAGATGGAATATCAGAGTCTTTCTTACTTGGGGGCTTGTTTTCAAGATCCTTAGCAGCATCATCAATGATCTTCTTGAGCTCGTCTTCCTTGTTATCTGCTGCTTTGGATAAAGAAGAAATCGCCTTTTCTGGCTCGTCAAAGAGGTTCATGAACTCCTCGTAGAGATTTGAGAGAGGAATGGTCATTGGATTTGTTACTGGAAAGATCTCCTCAGATTGACGATCTGATGTCTGATTCTTCTTTAGATATGAATCGTCGAACGTGACATAGTACGTTTCTTCAATCCTCTTGGATTTCTTGTTGAGAACCCTATATGCTTTTGAAGTTAGAGAGTACCCTATGAAGATTGCTTTCATCTCCTTTCACATGAAACTTGTTCCTTTGCTCCTTTGAATTGAAAATAAAACACTTGGAACCAACGACATGAAAGAACTTAACATTAGGTTTTTGTTTATTAAGAACTTCATAAGGGGTGATGGAGAACCTTTTATTAAGGAGAGATCGATTCTGAGTAAAACAAGTTGTGCCAATAGCTTCTGCCCAAAGGTAAATCGGTAAGTTCGCAAACGATAACATGGTCCTCGCAGCTTCGCATAGAGAATGGTTTTGTCTTTCAACAACTCCATTCTATTGGGGAGTGTAAGGAGCCAAGAAGTTGTGAAAAACTCCCTTTTCAGTCAGGAATTCTTCAAACTCATGGTTTTTAAACTCCGAACCATTATCGCTACGAACATTCCGAACTAGCATTCGCAGTTGAAGCTCGATCTGTTGGATAAAGTCCTTAAGCTTGGAAGTGGCTTCTGATTTCTGTTTAAGAAAATAAACCCACGTAAATCTAGAAAAATCATCAACAATAACTAAAATATACTTGTTACCACCAATGCTCTCGATGGCAGATGGACCACAGAGATCTATATGTAAAAGCTCAAGTCGCTCAATCACTTTGGTGTTTATTATTTTTGAATGACTCTTCCTGCTCCGTTTCCCAAGTTTGCAGGTTGCACATATATGTTCTTTCTCAAACTTTAGAAGTGGCAACCCTCGCACGTGATCACCAAGCACGAGTTTGTTGATATAATTGAAGTTTAGGTGTGAGAGCGTTCGGTGCTAGAGCCAACTCTCATCTGAAGGTGCTTTCATAAGAAGGCATATGGCCAGCTTTCCTTTGATAGGATTCAGATTCAATGGATACATCTCGCCTTTTCTATTAGACTTTAAAAGCACTGTTGTGGTCTTCTTTTCTATGATCTCGGATCCCTCATCATCAAATGAAACTTTCAATCTGGTACCTACAACCAATTGAGATACACTAATTAGGTTGTGTTTCAGGCCTTCCACATAGGCTACCTTCCGAATGGAGAATTCCCCATTCGTAATCATGTCGTATCCTTTGATTTCTCCGAGTGAGTTATTTCCGAACTTGACTCGTCCTCCATCCTTCAGCGATCTAAATTCCCTTAACTCTTCTTTCCGTCATGTCATGTGATGTGAGCAACCACTATCAATGTACCATTCGGAGTCAAAATGCTCGTCACGAACCACCTACAAAATTCAAAAAGATTTAGGAACCCAAAGTTGTTTGGGTCCACGTGAGGTTTTCGTAGTAACAGGAAAAGTTATTGCTTCATCAACCAATAAGAACGTTTTTCTAAAGTGTTATTATCTCTTTTCGTGATTTTGAAAATGACAATCCTATTATCTTTAGGATTCTTTTCTTGGAAAAAGGAATTTCTTTGGTTAGATGCAATTTGTTGTTTAACAACCTTTTTCTCAAACTTCTTTTCCTTCCCTTTTAAGTGTGTTTCGGATTTCTTGATGGGAGTTTTAAGTTCCGAAACAACCTTTTGTTTGCCCTTAACATCTTTCGATGTGTTGGGAGATTTTGAAACATTTGGATTTAAAGAAAAATTAGGCTTGGCCTTTCCAAAAGGTTTCTTTGGTTTTGAAAATGATTGGTTTTGAAAAAATTTTGGTTTGAAACCTATGAAGACGAAGACTGGGGTTTTGAAAGCTTTTTAGGATTCGGAGAAGAGACTTTCGCATTCGAATTTACCGATCTTTCTTGATTGACAAAATTAAAATTTTAGATCTCCAAAAATGCTTTCTTTCTTTTAGTTTTTTATGATATCTAGCATTTCTTTGACGTTTTTGAGCAACAAATTCCTTAGCAGACTTATGAATACTAGCCCTAGGTTTCGCCTTTCTAATAGGGGTTTCAGACTGTTCGGATGACGTATCAGTTGGAACATTTTTGGTTCCACTTGGACTTCCTTTCTCGTAACTTGAGTTGACATTGTTCAGTGGTTCTGCCACATATCTTCCTTTCGTTGTCCAAGAGGTCATCTCCGAAAGACCTTTGGTTTCATCGGCATTATCAATGGGAGCAGACCAAAAGAATTTGTCGCACCCATCAACGTTGTCTTCTTCTACGAGGGACGATAATTCCAAAGTCTGATTTTTGTTCAGTCCAGAAGTTGCGAAAAACCTGATTTGGAACAGTTTGAACTTTTGGAAAAACTGTTGCCTTTTATTTTAAAATTTTTGAACCTTTATTTTCAGAAACACGAACATACTCAACTGAATTTTCAGAAATCAGATTTTTCTTAGGTTCAGATTCACTTTTTATAAATTCCGAACAATCAACCTCATCCTCCACATAAATCTCACTCATGTCACTATCATTATCAAATTCAGATATATTTTCAACATTAAGAGTATTTTTTGAACTCAACTTAGTGCACAATGAGTCAAATTTCTGTACAGTATTAGATTTAATTTGCTATTTATATTTTTCGCTCAAAATTTGTTATAGCATGTCTTTATGTTGATTGGACTGTATGTAAGCTTCAATTTTGTCCAGTCCAACTCTGTAATAGTCAAAGACATCGTCAGAAGAGACAATGGATTCGTAACTGTAGCAGTCTGCATCGATTTCATCCTCTTTCAATTCGAGAAAGGGCAAAATCATTTTATGGATATCCTTGCCTATTTCATAGTCAATTTGTAGCTGAGTGATATTAAAATAAAGACGTTTAGCAATCAAACAGAATATGTTTCGCTGTTTCAAAAGACCTAAATTGTCTCGTTGCAAATAAATTAAATCATCCCTAGACCTAGACAAATTCGACTCCAACTTCTCAATCCACAGTCGTCTCTCTTCACTTTATGATGTTACCCTGCTGATTTGATCGGTTAAGTTAGTATTACTTAAACGGGTCCTTTTTAAACTATCACTTAAACTATAGATGATAAATTTTAAATCATCTAATTCAGTTTCATATCCTGAGAAAGGAATATTAAGAGATTCGAGAATTGAATGTACCTTGCTGATCACTTTCTCACATTCGCTGATCTGTTTGGAGACAGGTTTAGCAGTGAAGCAGTTGTCCGAAGTCCTGTCGCCATCAGTGGCATATCATATTTGATCTGAAACGTCATTGTGAACCATCATACACTTTCCCTCGTACTTAGGGAGTTCAGCCTTCGTGACAAAGCACTCTCCATGTGTGGGTCTACGAACCTCGTCATCCTCCGAATCAGTCGACCAGACTTCAACTCTTCCGAACTCGTCATCATCTTCCTGCACAATCAAAGCAGTCTTAGCATTGTCAACACTTTTATTCTTTCTGATCTCCTTATTTTTTCGGAGATGATAAGCTTCATCTTTATCTTCTACATCTTTCTTTTCACTCATTCTGCGCAACATACATTCCTTGGACAGATAATTTTTGCCATGACAATATTTATAGTCATAGCCATGATATCATATTAGCTTGTTTTCTTTCTTCACTTCATTCTTTTGCGAGTTATTGAAGCTTTCATCCTTCACCTTGTCAAAACTGTAACTCCCTTGCCAATTTCTATTCTTGGAGCGTCCAAAGTTCTTCTTTGCAAACTTCCTTGGGTTAGAGACCATCAAAGCATATTCCTATTTCCTATTTCGCAACAAGGTCCAAAGATCACATTCCTGAAACAACCTTCCCTTCATTTGCTACTTCATCTTCGTGGGACCTAAAGTATTCCCACAAGCTGCGCCAAAGAATAATTCTGGAATTGTTCATGAGCTTTAACTGTGGAAACAACCGTCTTCCACTCAGGTCTTAAACCATTCATAAAGGTAACATTTTGCTCAATATTTTCCCGTCTCATGTTGTGCTTAAGCATCCTGCTCAAAAGATGGTTAAAGCGATTGAAAGTCTGATCAAGCTTTTCATCAGACTTCTGGGTAAAAGCACCAAACTCAGAAATAAGTAATGTTTGAACAGAATGTTCAAGATCTGCATCACTGGAATAAAGTTCTTTCAACCTGTCCCATATCTCCTTCGCAGTCTCACACTAACTCACCAATCGAAATGTGTCTGGTGGTAAATAGAATCTGATAATTCTCATAGCTTTGATATTGCTTAAAAGCTTATCTTTTTCATCTTGAGGAACATTCGTAACCTCAAGAAGAAGAGCATTATAGTCTGCTTGATTTTTTACAACCTTCCTGGTAGCAGTATGAGAGAACGTCTGTTTGGTCACAGCATCCCATATTAACGTAACATGATCTTCAAGACCAAGCACATAGTCTTCAAAGTGCAGTGCCCATACTTCGTAATCTTGGGGAAATAGAATAGGGATCCTGGTTGTGGAACCAATACTGCTATATAGGTTGAAGGAAAGAGTATGAGGATCTTCTGAATGCATGATGTTGATTCGCTAAAAACCTGTAAAGAATCAGATGTGTAAAACTTTGATAGACTTTAGGGAAAAATAAGGATCAAGATCCAACGTCAACAATCGATGAAGACGGCTAGAACAGATCCAAGAAAAGTGGAAACCCTAAAACACTCGACAGAAGAATTGTGTATGGTTTACACAATCTCCAGCTCTGATACCAATTGTTAGAATAATTAAGAGTTGATCGAAAGATTATTAACAGAAACATAAATCAAACAATGAATGCAATGATCAAACTGGTGTCGAATGATGAATAATAATTGCCTCAGAAGAGCTCGACGAATAACTTCTACTATAAAGGAAAGTAGGGCAAAATTACAATCAATTACCCTAATACGGTGCGTGCATACACTCTATGTAGTCTAACCCTAAAATCATTAATAACCGGGTGGACAGGCCCAACCAATGACAAAATAGACTATAATAGTACAAAAAATAATTGACACAACACAAAATATCCCAACAACATGGAGTACTTAGATTACGATGGGTGTAATTTACTCAGGTTGCAAACCGTAATTTTAAGGGTTTGAGCCTTATTTAAGCAACTTAACTTCTGGAAAATCTCTCCATACTCAGCCTCCATTTCTTTAAAGCGTCATCTTGAAACCCTAGCCCTATTTGTGAAGATTTGAAGCCTCTTGAGTATTTTTGGTTGTTTTTGGTTCATCTTGAAGAAGAAGAAGTCCATCATTAAAGCTTGGTGAAGCTTAATCTCTTGGATCTTGAACTCATTTTTCATTCCTGAACCTCACAAGGTATAAAGGTTGAATCTTTACAACTCATTTCACTAGATCTAGAATTGGCTCATGTTTTGGTTATGTCTTGATCCCATGGCTTGGATTATGTGAGTAGAAGTTACTCCAGAACCTTTAAGCATCATTTCTGTTCATTTAGAGGGTATTAAGTCATAAAATTCGCATCTTTGGGGTTGTAGCTCATCCATCCATGACTTGTTGACCTTTTTATGAAGTTATGGACCTAGGGCTTAATTTTGGGCTCCATTAGGCCATGCAAAATCTTAAAGTTGTCAACTTTATCAGTTAAGACCTTTTTAAGAATTATATATGAGTATTGGACGAGTTGTCTTAAAGGATTAATACCTCAAAAGTAGAGATTGGACATCAACATGTTACGTTGGGCGTACCATCTTGGTACGCAGCGTGTAACGGGATTGCCCGGAATTCCCTTTCTGTTAAAGCTGCGTACGCAGGGCATAATGGGTAGTTACGCATGGCGTACTTACTAGAGGGCCAATTGGGCCATTTTTCGTCCTTAGGTCCTATTGGGTTTGGGAAAAAGTTGGATGCGGCAAGTATGGGAAGGGTAAAATAGTATTTTACCCGTTAGCATGATAGAATACGATTGGACCTTTGATTAGGGGTTATTACCCTAATTACGGATTAGGGGTAATTTTTGGATATGTTTAGTGTGAGGAGCCCTATAGCAGCAGCACTTGTGTGAGACGGTTATTTTCAGATTGAAGTGAGTCTCCTCACTGTACTTGTGGGTCGAAGACACCATTGTCGGCCCACTGGGTTATGTCGTATGATAGTAGTGATCCTTGTGACACTTTCTAATAAGCTTCTATGTGCTCGATCCCTTTGTGACTCTTGCTGGTATGACTATATGCTTAGCTGTAGGGGTGAAATAGACTCGTACCAGTTGAAAGATACTGAAGGAGTCGGAGGGGACTCAAAGAGTCAGAATGGACTCACGAGTTGGAAGGGACTCAGCAAGTCGGAAGGGATTCAAGGAGTCGGAAGGGACTTGATATGGGCATATTTAGTTATAAAATGCATGCATTATCTTAATACTTTATGTTGATTTTATCTCATTTAATGAACAAAATATGCTTAATTAGCTTAATATTTCAATTTCAGAAATAAAAGACATGCTCGGGTGAAAAAGGAAGAGGATTGAGTGATTGGAAGCTTGGAGATTGAAGACTGAAGAAAGAAGGATGTTATTGGACAGCTTGACCCCTCGTCAGTGTTTTGTCCATATCTCATGAACCGTAACTCCGATTGACGAGATTCAAAATGTTATGAAAACTAGACACAATTTCAGACGACTTTCATGTGTTGAGAGAATGTTGATTCCAAGAGAACTCGACGAGTTGACCCAAAACTCGATGAGTTGGTCAGAATGTTCCCGATTCGAAGATGCCTTGCTGTACACGCTGTATACGCGGATTATCGAAAAAACTCGACGAGTTGGTGGTGAAAACTCGTCGAGTTGGCCCTGTTTTCACAATTTATATATAGAAATGCTTCTCATTCGAACCCTAACACTTTCTGGAGGCTAGCTGCGATTATTGAAGACCAGAAGGGTTCTTGAAGCTTCAGTTTTCGAGATTGCAACATAAGAGACAATTTAGAAGATAATCAAAGGCAAATAATCATTCTTCTTTTCTTAATCTTTGTTTTGAACCATGTTTGAATCATTAGATTTTGATTTTAGGTTATTACTTACTGTAGATATGAGCTAAAAGCTTTTTACTTCTGTTTGGATGAGATAATCTTATGAACATGGTTTGATTGAGTGGTTGGATTAATATTAATTTGGTTATTTATCTTGTTAAGCTTGTTAAAGATCCTCATGTACTGATGATAAATATTTTCTGTTAATAAGTGAGTTATTAAGTTATATGAACATCTTCTTGATTACTTGATTCATATAATTTTGAGAATACAAGATTGTATGCCTAGGAATAGTGAACATGAAACTAGGGTTAACTAGAAATGAAGAGCACGCAGCACTTGGTGTTTCTGATCCTATCGACACTGTAGCGATGATCGTGGCCTCTGAGGAGGAGCCTACGGAGGGAGCGATGACACCAAGCCCGACTATACTCCAGCAGAGCACCTATCCAAGCCAGAATAAAAGCCAGTTGGGCTTGAGCTTCTCAGTTTCGATTATGAGGGGGACGAGGACGATAAGGACACTGCCACCTCGCCGGAGATCTCACCACCCTGCCCCACTCTTTCACATTGATCCTACAGAGTACACACTGGTACTTAGGTGAAACAAACTCTATGGAAGACTATTGATGTTCCCTCTCGAAAGAGAGTGGCATCCCCTGTTAAATCTATATGCCCAAGAATCATTATGGAGTGATATTGCTAATAATATATAATCCTGTAGGATCACACCTTTCTCAAGTTGGCACATTTTGTATAGTTATTATTAATATGATTATTAATAAATAATATCAATTCTTGTATTTTAATTAGGTATAATTATTGTTTTGTGAAAATAATAATTATAAGAGAGTATAACTAGTTATTATTTCATATGGTATGAATTAATAAGTTATGCACAACATTTTGGACTAGTTGGATTCTTTTGTCTTTTACCTAAAGACAAAGTTTATATTTTATAAACTTAAAGTTTATAAAATTTAAAGAATCCATCCTCTTTTGAGAGGTATGGCCGAAATTAATAAACAAATATGGAGGTTGCTTTTCAACCTCCATGCTTTGTCTCCCATGCTTCTAAAGGCTAGAAATATTTTAGAGTATTTTAATCACAGGCTTTACTTTTCATGGAGTGTTTAAGGGAGTGCCTTTCATGAGTTTTGAGCAAGTTTTTGCTCTTCCTTTCTTCAATTTTTGCTCTCTAAAACCGTGAGTTTTATGCCTCTACAACACTCTCTCCTTTGAAGTTAGTTTGGTGGTTTAGAAGCCATCTTGAGTTGTCTCCTTTAGTGCTTATTTGAGTTAAGTAGTTAAAGGCTTAAGACACTCAAGAATACAAGAAGGAACTAGCATTCCAAGTGCCTTAATCTTGATGGTGGATACTTGTAGAGAAGATCATGTTCTTTGATCTTTAAATCTTCATCAACACCCCAAAACCAAGTGGGTTCAAAGGCTTCAAAGGTTATCTCTAAAACATCATATGGTTGTTTTTTATTTCATTCTAACCTCTATAAATGGATCCATGATGGTTTGGTTTTGTTATGAACTAAAAATAAACTTGTTATTTTTAAAGTCTTCCGTTGTCGGTTTTTATGAAAAACAAACTTATATTTCGTATCAAAACCCAACATCCCCACCAGCATCACCACCCCTAGCAAAAATTCCATGTGGATACGCCACTTGGATGCCCTAAATCAGAGCCTGGAGGCAGGAGGAAGATATCGGCTCATGTTTTGACGTAGGGTAGTCCTCTACGGAACCCACTCCTACACCAGAAACACCAGTCGAGCAAGCTATCTCCCTCCTGGTAGCATGGACCGGCGTCACTCAGATCGCATAGGAGCGATGGACTCCGAGCTCTTCTATTTAAGGATGGCCCTGAGGCAGCTCACAGAGCAGGTATAATATTTAGAGGAAGAGGGGGATGTGATGGAGATAAGGACTCTAATCATTCAAGACCAGTTGCAGGAGGTGAGGGATGAGGCCCAGTTTTTGATGGGTTTTATAGGTTAAAAATATATGTATGAGGCGGAAAAATACTTAACTCTTAAGTTTACATGCAGCCTATTTGCATCTATGTTTTCTCTATTGATAGAAATAAACTATGAGCATCAAGAACCCTAAGGGAACTCTATAATAATAAAAAAAAATAAGCATAGAGTTAGGGTTTACATGCCTTTTGATTATTATAGTAAATAACCAAACAAAATTCCTTCTTGAAAGCCTTGGAAAGCAAGCACCAAAAATATGATGCCCCTAATGGCTCACATGCAAACACCTAAAAACCCTATAATGAAGAGGAAAGAGAGGAGAGGTATAGAAATTTCATTCCTAAGATTTTAGGTAAAGGCATGAACGAAAAGTGATGGCCTTGGGGTCCTATTTATAGTTTAGGTAACTTGCAGGTAAAGGCATATTTGAATTAATTAAATAATAGATTTAATCTCAATTCTAATCATTTCCTTATCTGCATCGTGGAGGCTTCCAGAAACCTAGAAGAGCCTCTAAATCCGTCCACCATTGGATGGTTCTACAATTGCCTTTTTTTGTTTAACTATTGAATAGTTACAATTCACCCCTTGCACCTTTAACTAATTCCAACTAATCGCAAATTAATTCCAGATTAATTTTGATTAATAGTTAATTAATTCTAATTGAGTTCCTACTAGTTTACTAACCATATAAATTAACAAATCAATTATTCAACTATTGATCGCATGTTAATTTCTTAATCACATAACAAATTAACATATCAATTATCTATTTCCAATTAATATATTAATCACATAATATATTAACAAATCAATTTTCTCTCTCTCCTAATATTATTTCTAGCTATTTTTTTTATGAGGGAAACCCAAAAATGACTTTGCTTCCATTTTCAAGTTTACACCAATTTAGTTATGAGCTTAGACACCTTAATCCAACAGTCTCCCACTTGGATAAGCTTATAACTACAATTTCAAGTATAACCAAATAGCAAAGAGTGTTTTCTAAAGCCACTATCAAAATCTGATCTAATTAGACATTGGCCCGAAGATAAGTGATCAAATATTCCTTCGTTCTACAAGATATCGTATGGACATGAGACATGGATTAGAATCAATCTCATAGTCCAAGATTCTGTTTATCGATTTCCTGATTTATGACGACAGAATTCAGACTACTAATTGAACACATCAATTCAGTCCAGACTAGGCCAAGCACTTCAGATGTCGACAAAAAATAATCAAAGGGACCAAAGATATAGCTTTTCCCGTTAGGGAAAAAGGAAGGAATAAACTTTGACTTATATTCTTGTATCTTTTACTCACCAAATCATGCATGACACTATGTTTTATGACATCCCATTACTGATGCATTTTTGAAATACCAATGCAAAAACAACTTGTAAATTACAACTCATATATCTACGTTTTAAGTATAAAAGATATTATCGTGTCACAATTACTCGTGATAGAATCCATGAAGTAATCCTCTGAGCGTGGGTTTATCGAATACTCAAAATCCCTATTTTTCTAAGTACTCATGAACATTGTAGCAATCTTATTGCAATGTTTAATCCCCATAGACAATCTAAATTTCCATTCTTGAGAGTCTTAAATTACTACTTACTTCCAAAAGTATGAGTGTCCGTGGAATTCGAATAATCAAATCATTCAAGAAGAAAAACATGCAAAGAGAAACACAATAATAAACTAATTAACTATGGTCTCAAAACTATTCAATATAAATAATCTCTGTTATTTAATTACCATAATAATTACAACTTTGCACATTATATAATGTTTCAAGTAATCAGCTAACCACTTGAGTTAAACTTCATTCATGAAATGTTATGAACATGCATACCATGCCTCTTTATGGTCCTTCCTTTGTGAATAGATCAACTGGACATTATTCCAATGACGCTTATTTCGCAATTCCAACTTCTTATCAATATCCAAGTTTGAGTCTTTGATAGTATAGAATATCCCATTGGAACTTTGCTACTAGAAACAATTCCATGGTAATGATGGTTCTAATTAAAGGTACACTCCCTGAATACTTCTCTTGCATTAAAGTTTCCAACTCACTTATAGACTTTTCAACCATCTCCCATTATGAAGCAATTCCATATTCTCATATGACCATCAATTCTGATCAAAAATCATCTCAATCCATTATCATGTCACTATGGTCTGTCCAAATTAATATCGTACTTCTAACTATCCACAAGCAACCAGTCTTTTGGTATAACCTTAGAATGTTCTTGACTGTTGTTTAATAATTTTAGTCACAAAAAATTCTTGTCCTTTTCGCACAATGCTCTAAGTACTTGAAAATTTAGAATAAGGGAATATTATAGTATATATAATTAATCCTATATTCAAAGCATATGGAACTCGAATCATTATATCCTATATAAGGATATGATATATGTTCAATCTCTTGCTATAATATTTCTATATATGGAATTTCCTATGTTGAAGCATTTCAACAGGATATTCATATACGTCTATGACTAAGTTTTACTAAACTATACGATCTAAACCTTTAGATTCGAAAGGAAGTATGAGTGCCTCTCTTCCTAAAGTTTCCTATAACGAAACAATACCCAATCTTTGCAATTTACAAATTGGAAACTTTGTTCCCTATGAACATTATTGTCAACATACAATACTAGCATAACATTTATGCTCTCACTAGCTTTAACATGTACTCGGAAATCGAATAGACTTCTAGAAATCAATACTCCTGACATTCTTATAGAAGTATAGATTTTTATTACACAATGCTTAGATAAGTCTCCAACTAGAATCATTAAGCTTATACAGCTTAGTTGGATATCATATGTGTGTGTGTTTAAAGCCTTCAACACCAATATATATATATATATATATATATATATATATATATATATATATATATATATATATATATATATATCGATCAGATACACTTCAATTATAATCAACGAAGAACAAACTAACTAAAGAAAGATTGAACATAAAAATAAAGAACACGAGTAATCACAAAGATGTTTTTCACCAAGAAAGGGGTGTTCTCACCAAGAGAACGAAGGTTACAAAGATGGTCACCAAGACATACTTTAGGGTTTCACCCTAATGTTGAATATATTCAAAAGTACTCTCGTAAATCCCTTCAATCAAAGGAGAGTATCTAATCTATAATAGGAACAGATCCTTATCACCAAGATATCAGATCTGCTATCTATTTTATACATATCCGTATAACTACCTAACATACAAATATTACATAAGATCATTATCTTCGCACTGACGCTGATAAGGTCTTGAGACGCTAGCGCTGGTACTAGTGTTGGCTCTGGCGCTGGTGGTCAGCGTATAAAGTGTTTGACTCATCAGATCATAAGGTGTGACCTTACAATCTCCCCCTATCTGATGATGTCTAAAATAATCTTCAATGAATTCATCAAAATCATCAAAGTCATCATTTGATAATTTCTCAGCTTCATTCATTATCTCAAGCTTTAACCACTTGAAGTCATCAAGATGAAGATCAGTAAAATGATTGCTAGCACACGATATCCTCTTTCCAGCGCTTTATGTTACATCCCCTCCATACGAAGATTTAACAAATGCTTGGTGGGATCATTAGGAAGGTCTTCAATGCATTGAAATCACATTTGGTTATGGCTGTCAAAATCAAAAATACCATGTTCTGGTTCCTAGATGAACATGTGTTGAATGGCTCAGCACCCACTGGTAGCTTGTTGTTGATGAAGTGACTGCCATACGGAAGAAGAAACTTATTGTATTTTGACATTTTGTGCTAGGTCTTTCCGAACAGGATGGTTGGGATGGACCAACTAAAGGGACTAAGTGCAACTTCTTAACTTTGTTAATCAAGGTTTGAATGGCCAGCTTTTCCCCCTAAGCATGAACGCCTTTGTGTTTAGAGATTATTTCTTGAATTTTTATCCACTCGTTTTAGCCATACTTAACTAATTCACGAGCGAATATGACCTCAGTGTAATCATACTAGGCCTTCTTTCTCACCAGATGCAACTTCATAGATTTATTTTTCGTTTTAGTGCATCTGAACTTGATGATGGGATCAAGTTAGTTTCTTCTTCCAATAACATTCCAAAATTTCTTCTTATTTATTCAATCAACCAACTCATATACTTTGTTTCTTTTGGCTACATCAACATTGAAACGCTGAATATTGGTATGTTGAGCATTAGCTGAAGCAAAGTGTTGAACAAGTTTGATAGATTGACGTTCCTCTTTCCTTTTCCTAACTGAGGCATAATGTTCTAACATAATTTCTCGGACAATATCAACAGTCATTTTCCAGTCTGCAACTAAATCTTCCAAGTCAACTGTTATCCTACATCTCTTAGGAGAAGGGGCTGAAGAACCACCAGCGGCAGAAGAACTTCTAGCTTTAGCGTCATTTGATCCCCATGAGAAGGAAGCCTTCCTCTTTCTATAATTGAGTTGTTCATCATCAGATTCTATGTCACTATTGGTTCCTTGAGGAATCTCCCCCTCAAAATATGAATCAAGGTAAATAACACTCAAAAGGAACAGCAACTTGTGCCATAAACCCCAAATCAAGAAACCCTTCATATTTATTAGTATCGGATTGATCACCAGCGTCTGGGTAAGGTTGATCATTGTTTGTTGCATTAGTGTCTAGGATGGGCTGATCATTGCTTTCTTGTTCAGCAACAACAGTTTCCTTCCAATTATTATCCCTTCCTGATTCAGACATTTCAAGCTGAGATGGAGTTGTTGTAGTAACCATTTGCTGATCATATCTCTCTTGATTATTATCCCCATTTTAGCATCATCGGCTTGGAGAGGTGAGTCAGGTAAAGGAGAATGTATGCAAGGAGGGGGATGAAATGTTGGAAGAGGAGGTAGAGAAGGATTTGATGATGGAGGTGGAGGTGGAGGTGGATTGCCTGGAGAGGTAGGAGGTGTGTCCTTAATCATCACATCATCATCATCCAAAGCCATTAAACATTTCATATCAGCCACATCTTTCTTTACTTTGGTCAATCTTTCTCCCAGATATTGATTCATCTGCACCAATAAAGAGAGTTGAGAGAGCAAAGTAGTTTGAAAGTTGGAATTGGATTCCCCCTGATAAATAAAAGCAGTCTGAAGGGGATATGGCATTGGAGGAACAGGTGCATCTTGAGGGGAAGGAGACGTTGAGCTTAGAGGATTCACATCTTGAATCAGTGGATCGGTAGTTTCCATTTGAGGTGGGGTTGATCCACGTTGTAAAATATCATCTACAGATGGAGTTTATGAAGAAGTAAAGGAGAATCGAATGTGTTTGTTCAATCTTGGAGGAGAATTCATTCCCTGAACTGAGGCTTCTCCCTTATCAGTGGAACATTCATCTTTTCATCTTCAGTGTCTTCTTCATTATCAACGTCTTCTTTATCATCAGCGCCTTACTCGTTATCTTCACCATCATTCTCATTATCCTCTTCTTAAGAGTCAGAGAATTCAACAGTGTAGGGATTTTCAATCCAAATTTCCATTATTTGGGTCATATGTTTATCTCCATCATAAAGAGCGGCATTGATGATCTTTGAGGAGAGGACAGGAATGGGAATGATTATTCCATGACTGATACTATAACCCTCTTCATTACGAGCCAAGATTAGACCAAGCCAGCGAGGATAAGGAACATATGTTGAATTGTTGCTCACGGTGATACATTCAATCAGTTGATCAAGAAAAAGTTGAGAAAGTCCAGTCTTTTGTTGCACACCACGGAATACATAATTCTTTGCTCAAATAGGTTCAATTGATCTAATCTCCCAGTTTTGTGTCCATGGCATTTACCAATCACCACTGATAAGTACTTCCACCCAACACCATAACACTAACGGAGAGTGTATTTGGATGGATCACGAGTGGTGTCATGAAGGGAAAAGTTATACCGTAATGCTGCACGACTGGACTTGCATCTTTCGTTAGAAGGAATTTTAGAATAGTTTTCTGATCTAGGAAGACGAAGAGCGGTTCGAAAAGAATCTGCATCGATAGTAACCATAGATTGACCATCTCTAATGGTTCTGGTAATGGTTTCAGCACTATAATCAATAGAGCAAGAATAGCAGAATTCACACACTTGCTTAGGGTAGAATGGCTTTGGGAAGTCGCAGAAGGCATATCGAAGAGGGCAGCTTTTGACGTAGTTGATGAAGTCTTTAATTCCTGAGTTCATGAACTATTTCGGGATAACATCAAAGAATGCTACATTGTTTGCCTGAATGATAATGGGAGAATCAGGGGCATGAGGGCCTTTAACAACATTGGCATTAGGAGCAAACTCATACAAAACCTTTGACATGATGAGAGCTTGAGGACGATGATGACTAAGAAACCCTTTTTGAAGAGAGAAAATCAATTGCTTAAATGAATTGTGAACGTGACCTAGGAGAGAATTTTCCCAATTTATCCATAAATTTTCTTCCCTTTTAGTTAATCATGAGTGAAAAGTTCGACACCATAAAAATCTCGTAACCCAAGATATTGATAAATCTTTTAATCGCCATCCAAAAGTTACCTTTGAAATAAGGGAGTTACATCAGTGAGACATAGCATCAACGACAATAGACATCGGTGAAAGCAATTAACATATCATAGTTACAGCTGGTAATCCAATGAGTTTGTGATGTCTCCTGATAGTATGGGTTTAAACTACCATTCATTGATATAGTATTGCAAGGTCTCATCAGCGTATGGTTTTATATGCTGACTCATTAAACACTTTTATTAGAAGAATAAAGGGTAAGAATGGAATGATGTGTGTAATACATTCCGGTATGAAATGTACCCATCGGCATAGAGTGTCGAAGTTTTATCAGTGTATGGCTAATACAGTGAATTATTAACTTCTTTAATAGAAGAATTGTAGGGAAGGAATAGGTAGGTGCGTGTAATATATCATGGACCATGATATACTTATCGACATAGATTTTTCGAATTCTCATCACTGTTTGGATTCATATGTTGAATCATAAATTTCTAAACAAGAATATATGGTGAGAATGGATTGGTACGTGTGATAAGTTGTGGTGTTTTAGCTTAACCATGGTCATAGATTTTTCAAGCTCTCATCAAAGTATGGTACATTACACTGAATCATAAAGATTTGAAGAATAATATATATGGGCAAGAAAGGGTTAGTGCGTGTGTGGTATATCATAGTGAATTGTAAAGTTTTATCAAGAAGAACTTGAGGAGAGAATGGAGTGTTTCAATCATGTTGAGGTGGAATCAGATTGAATCATAAACGATGTCAGCTCATCAACAAGAAGTGGTTCAACTTATGTATCATAGAGCTGAGTTGCAGTCTAGAACATTGACGTTCATCATTTATTCATTTAAAATGGTACAATACAAAATAATAAATAATATAAGAATACAAACAAAAGAGTTAGTCAAACAAGGAAACATTCTAAAAGCAATATTTGTGCAGCTTTTTCAGAAAGAAGATAAAGACTCGATTCATCAAATCTTTTGAACTGAAAGGCCATAAATGAACTTCATTTTTCTGACAAATTTGTCCCTCAACACTGTCTATAAAAGAACACTAAAAAAAGATAATATATATCAAACTAAAACACAATTCATATTAATCGAAGAGAGAAAATGCCCTTAATCGTTGAAGTATTGCAGATTGATTCCAAGCTTCATGTTCACCAAGAACAAGATAAAAGCATGAACCAGTATTTCTAATGAACGAGTTAAAATGATCCAAGATTTGTAACCTTCGAGTTATGAGAGTCACCAAGACAAAACTCGAAGGTTTCATACATTATAATTTGTGATATAAGTGATGAGGAGCATTGTCTTGTTGAAGAGGTCTTTGGATTTCAGATGGGAATCGGTGTAGCAGTGACAGTGTCTATGGAAATTAGACGTGCTAAGTTACTTAGCTTCACTTCATCCCGTTTCAACAGAGATAGGTTGCTCAAGAAGGAAGATATATGTTCCTAGAAGAACACATTTTGACATAGTTCTCTCCTATCTGGCCTCATTGATAGGATGCTTCGTGTCAATCAGCATGAGCATCAGCATTAGAGAGACAGTCGTTGACACTAAAGAAAAGTTGTAGAGCCATATTTAACTAGATCTACTCGGAAGATGCATCACTGAAGGAAGGACACGCTAATATTTTCTAGAGAAACAAATCAGTTAAGATCAATGTTGAGATGAAGATAAAAGATCCTGAGATATTGAATGTGAGAGAGAGAATAACACACACCGGAAATATTAGTAGCAAAATGTACAATGTATACTTCTTTGATAAAATGAAAGTTAAAAAGAAGTTATTTAGAAAAAGTAAACTAAAATTTTAGCAGCTTATGTTCAGAAATTTTAAGGTAGCGAAGCATAATGTTAAATTCATAAAGTAGCATTGTCTAACAAAAGTAAAATCAAAGCATATAAATGTTGTTGTCCCTGAACGCAGTGAGCACAACTATTTTCTTTCAGTCAATAACATTCCATTCACTGCAATCAAAGATAACTTTGTAACCAACGTCACAAAGTTGACTGATAGAGATAAGGTTGCTTTTCAGGCCCTTGACATAGAACACATCCTTAAGCTTGGACACTCTGCACTCAAATGTTCCAACGCCCATCACAGCTCCTTTACTATTGTCACCAAAAACCAAAATTGGACCATCTTTCTCCAAAAAGTCTGTTAAGAGGGACTTGAGACCCGTGATGTGTCTAGAGCACCCACTATCAAGGAACCAAGTATGTTCAATATTCTTACTCGATTCTTGGACAGCTTGAGAGGTATCATCGTTACACATATTGAGATCACCATCAGGGGATTCTTTGATAAGATCCTTAAGACCCTTGACATTTAGCCCCTCATCTTCAGATATTTCCTCTTCTTACACCCATTCCTCACGATCCACTTGCTTTTCAATGAATGCTTTTGGCAGAGAGATATTATTTTTCTTCATATGCGCCAACAGCTTCTTGTACAAGACTTCATAACTCTCTGGACTTTATGCTTCTTTCTTCTCTTTGTAGTCACTGGAAAAATGGTTAGGGATTCCACAATGAAAACAATTATCTGAATTTTTTTTCTCTTAAGTAGATCTCCTTGCTGAACTGCGTCCCTTAAACTGATCTCTTCGAACTCCATTTGATATGCTTATGCTTTCGTCATAACGTTTCACAATAAGTGTAACACTGGCAATAAGTTCATCAGTAATTTCTTCACTACTTTGCTTGAGTCCTTTATGGTGTCTTTACAAAGAGCTATGTTCTCTTCATGATTTCTTAAATTTTCAAATAGGGAGTTGAGATCCATGAGATTAATCTTCTCACTGTTTTTAAGAACATCAACATGATGTTCCTAGCTTTTTCCAAGGGAATCCATGAATTTTAAAACTATTTGATAAGAATGCTTAACGACTCCCAAAATGTGCATATCATTCACTAAACAATTAAACCTATTAAAGGTTTGAGCTAGAGATTCACCTTCCTGAGCAAAAAAAAATGTTCATATCTCCGATTAAGGTTACTGATGGTCGTAGTTGAACTCCTACGGTTCCTTTATAAGCCACCATCAGCGTCTCCATCATATCTTGAGCTGATTCATAGTTCTGAACTAAATGATACACATGGTAGGGAAGAGATTTTCCTATGGCTGCACTAGCTTTCACATCAAGACTAATAAGCCTCCTGCCTTCATCGTCATACCTAGTCTTTGGATTTTGCTTCAAGGGACCAAAAGAAGCATTGTTAACCATAGGTTGATACATGGCAATGTCAAGACCCTTCTCAACAATATTAAGCATCTCATAATCCATTGTTTTAAGAACAACCATAGCCTTAGTTTTCCACATGGTAAAACTTTGCTCATCGAAGGGAGGGATCTTGTTGAGAGCAGACAGTTTGGGATTGTAAGAGATTGACATAATTACTTGAGTGTATCAAAAATCTTCTATGACACCAACTGAAGGTTTGTATCGATCGGATACACTTCAAGTATAATCAACGAAGAACAAACTAACTAAACAAAAATTGAACAGAAAAATAAAGAACACAAGTAATCGCAAAGATGTCTTTCACCAAGAAAGGGGTGTTCTCACCAAGAGGACGAAGGTTAGAAAGACGGTCACCAAGAGATACGTTAGGGTTTCACCCTAATGTTGAATATATACAAAACTATTCTAGTAAATCCCTTCAATCAAGGGATTGTATCTAATCTATAATAAGAATTGATCCTTATCACCAAGATATCGGATCTGATATCTATTCTATACATATCCCTATAACTGCCTAATATACAAATATTACATGAGATCATTATCTTCACGCTGACGCTGATAAGGTCTTAAGACGTTGGCAGTGGTGCTGACGCTAGCGTTGGTGGTCAGCGTATAAAGTGTTTGACTAATTAGATCATAAGGTATGATCTTACAATATATATATATATATATATATATATATGTGTGTGTGTGTGTGTGTGTGTGTGTGTGTGTATACATTGAAAGTTCAAATAATTCCATGTCATTCCTCACAATTCGAAATATGAAGAAGGATGTTGTAATCATATTTTGAATTTGAGAGTGCAATTATCACAAACAATATCCATATTGATATTTATTAGATCTTTTTTAAAAATCTATCAGCAAAAGTATTTCCTCATGAATTAGAGCAAAACCATTGTCACTTGGATTTTATGGTGCATACGTTCGCATCCATGTGAATCTTTCATTTCCAACCTACAATTGTAAGAAAGGGTTTAGGACAAAACCAAATTCAAATTTAGCTTTCCATCATGAACTGAACTTCACTATTCTAAATTTATTACCCTCTAATAGCACAATGACCTGTTAGTTCTTCCATGTTGTTAACAGCTCACCAATATCGATCAATGTACTTTCATTAACCAATGCACTTTGCTTTTCCAGTTAAATGAAAAACATATAACTCATAAGCATTGTTAACTCAACTTGAAGTGCACAGAAATAAGAATGTGTCTGTTAAACACAACATGTTATCAACCTTAGGTCGCATGCTAGTGATAACTAACAGGTTTGTTGTCGGTTAACTCTTGAAACTCTCAAGATCAATACTACTCCTACTGACTTCATGACATGTGAGTTTTCTTTCAAGGAACATTTCTTGACGAGCTAAAACAAATATTCAAAAGTTCGTGTCGATTCCCAAAAAGAAAACACTTCATAGAATTGGTCTTAGTTTATCTTTTCATTCTCGATTGATGAAAACATCACAACTCCAATTCTAAATGTGCTAGAGTAAGAAAACATTATTACTCCACATTTCACAAGCTGTTATCAACCTTATTAGTTTGAAATGAGTTTCAAGATACGATTTGTAGTCACTAGAGTATGACTCTAAAACTTGATTGGAACAAATTATGACTCATATATGATTGACACATTTCCAAAAATGTTTGATTCCTCTTCTTAATCATACAATTCCACTAAGATGTTCTTGGAGGAGTCAATAGTCACACAATTTCGCAATTACTAAGACTATCATAAAACATGATACTAAAGCATTCTCCTTTCTTTTCGGATTGGAGAATATTTTATCTTTCTACCTAATATATTCTTCTATTCGTTCTGCAACTCTTTGAATCCTTTCAAAGTATTAGAATTATGCTTAATCTTATAAACACAACCATATTTATTGAAGCATGAGTAAATCTGACGAATAGAGTTATTGTCCTTTAAATTTGTGGCGGATATGAAGAGTCTATATCAACATGTACTAGATCTATTAGTCCTTCACTTGACTCATATTAACATGTGAACAATGAGTTAGTCATAATTTTCCAATGAACAAGACTCTCATTCCTCACACACTTTGAATTATATGACTCAAAGTCTCTGTCCAATTGAAACTTAGTGATGAGATTTCTTTTCATTTAGTCAATTATGAAAACACCACAAGCGATATTATAAGAATCAAATCCATAATTAATATTTCTAATATTAGAAACATAACCACCACTTCCATAAATTTCATTGCAAGGAAATGTAAAATAAGGCAACAAAACAAACAAAAACTTCACTTTTATAGAAAATAAACGAAAATTTGGAACTTGTCCTTACAATGCATAAAATGAAAACTATGTTTCTAGACATTTCTGAAGAGTGATAGCAAACCATTAAATCGAACCATGTGACCAAAGTCCATTTCTCATGATCGGAGTTAGCTCATCTTGCTCAAGCTTCCTTCCTTCTCTTAACTCCGTTAATACCATCAAAATGTGATCATCACATCATGTATTCAGAGTCTATGAATAGGAACTTGTTAAAATAATGGAGTTAAATAATGGATGTACCTAAAGTAGAGTCACACGAATTGACTTTACTTTCTCTAAGATCTTTCAGGTATTTTGGGCTGCTTCGTTTCCAATGTCCTTCAATTAGTAGTAGAAACAAAAGGACTCTTTGGGGTCAACACATAGAACGATCCCAGAATTAGCCTTTCTCATTACCATATGATCAAATAGTTTGATCTTGGATGACCCTTTCCATTGGGAAGAGAAATATTTTATGGACCACCATTATCACCATTGTCAATGTCCATGGAAACCATGCAACCGTCAACATTTTGGTCAGATTAATTAGGGTCACATCGATATTCTTCATATAAAAGTTCTCAATGATCTGATCGTATGACTTTGTAAGTAAGAGAAGAACCAAATCAATGGCTTGATCCTTTGGGAAAATGAAACCCATTATATATAACTTTTCAATGTACGATTTCATTTTCAGAACATGCACACACACAAAATTTTCATGTTAATGTTTACATACCATAGGGATTTAGTAGCCTCATATCTTTCAACTTGAGGAAAATGTGACGTGGGGTAGTTACATGGGGAGGAGGTGGAAGAGTTGAAGAAGCATGTTGTGCACTTCCACCATTACCCGAAGAAGGGAAGACATTTTCACCTTAATCAGAATGTCGAAGATCATCTTCAGATTAAGGAGGAAAAACATTTACATACGAATGAGGAAGACCGTTTCTATCTTCATAAGACATCTAAAAGGGGGAAAAGAGAGAATTCAAGTTAGTTGATTTTAATCATTAATTATTAACCCAAAAATTAAATTAAGTCTAGGATCCATATTTCCGATTTGAACTTTGAAGAAAGATGTCATAATCAAATTCGAATCTATTTTAGGTAGGCTAGGATTTTACAAATTTCAATCTTGTGAAACTCCTAGATCTTTGGGGATTCATTGAATCTTATTAATGGCATGTTTAATCTCAGATTATGCTCTCACTTTTGTGACTGGGATACCGAGGATCACAAAAAAGATATGAATAACCATGCAAACCCGCTTGGCAACCTCGAGGTCTTTTATCATCTCAAACTAATGTGCCAGTTAACCACACACGCTCCATCAACAATGATAATTTTCGAGATGCTCCATCATATCTCTTTATAGTCCCTATTAGTGTGCAAGTTAACCACACACGCTCCACTAACGACATATAAAACATGAAGTGTGTTTTCATGGATTAGCATACTTTTCACATTTTCCTAAAGTACACAGAGTGTGATTTTATAAGAAGGTTCTAGTACTTTATATTATTATACTTTTAATGAGGTTATGTCCTATCGAACTCGTTCGGCTAACGACCCTCCACCATACAAGGGAGCGTGTAACAACCCATTATTTTCTAGTCAATAAAAGTCAAACCCCTTTAAATAAAAACTCGAATTTTATTTATTTTGTTGATTTGGTTAAGATCATAAGGGTTAAATATGATTTAAATTATATAAATGATGTTTTTATATAAGTATTTGGAATAAAATACACTTAAAATCAACATTTTTCCTTTTGGAACCGAGAATCCTCGGACCGAAAACCCCTTTTCGGCTGAGAACCTTCGGACCGCAAACCCCACCGAGAACCACTAGACCGAAATCCCCTTTCCAGCCAAAAACCCACTCGATATATATATTTTTCCCCGAAAAATAATTCATTTTCTCACTTTTTCAATCGAACACTCCCATTTTGCTCTCAAGTATCATATAAGAACCTTCAAATCTTCAAGAAAAATCCTTCAAATCTTCATAATTTTCACCAAGAACACCAAGAACATTCTTCAAATCTTCAAGCTGACCGAAAACACCTTGCACCGGGAACTCGTTCCTGACCGAGAACATCTTAAGACCGAGAACTTGGTTCTCCATTGAGGTTTTAAGACCAAAATCGAAGGATTTCGGTGAACGCTAGACCAAAAACCCTTGTCATCATTCCAAATAATTCTCGAATACCGTTATTTCCACGTACGCTATCCCTAGGATCATCTCTACAGTTCCGCTATCCAGACTCTAACACGCACTAGAGGTGAGTTCATACCCCTACGTTTTCACTATTTTTCAATGTTTTTAGGTGTGGGGGGGATACAAGTAAAACACAAGGAATTTTGTGTTAGCATACAAACGATTTCAAATCACTTGCAATTACTTCAAAACCGTTTTAACTACTGCATGGTATCGAAATACATTTTATTATATTATTAACCCTGTTGTAATATGTTGAGCAAAAGAGTGATTATACAAATCTTGTATTTCTGATTTATACACACAATTAATTTGCAAGGGTTTTCAGTTCATTACAGAACATACATACAAACTATAATAGGTATAGTTTCGGGAACGCTACACTATTTTGCTAAGTTCAAAAAATGATACAAGAACATACATTTAAACTATAATAGGTATAGTTTGGGAAACACTACACTACTTTACAAGCTCAAGGAACACTATACAGAAACAAGTATATAAACTATAATAGGTATAGTTTATGGAACACTACTCTATTCCACTATTTCAAGGATACACTACTAAAATAATTAGTTAAGTATAGTTATTTTACATTACAAAGTACGCTACTACAAGGTAATACATAAAGTTTCAAGTACAAGAGAACACTACTACACTACACGTAAACTAGTTAATACAGGGTTGTGAGGCACTACTTCATTGTATCCATCAGGGTACATGTCTAAATCCTATAAATTATAACCAGAGTCTCCTGGAGGCAAAGCGTGAATTTATGTATAGATCTATACGGGACTGACAATCTCGCACCTGACCTGCTTGCAACAGCTAGGTCGGCAGGCCTAGGGTGACAAATTTCATAACATTCTGACACCTAAAGAACGTCGTAGAGGTCACTAGGTCATATCGAGCATGGTTATATGAAACTCATAATAGTATTAACTAAAACATTTGTTTACGGGATTAACACTACTTCAAAGGTTTTATTTTAATTAATAAAACTACAGTACATTACATTACACTACAGCTGGTGGATTCCAGGCACTCAAACAAAAGGTTTTATTTTAAATAATGAGACTATAGTACACTACTTTACACTACAACTGGTGGATTCCAGGCACTCATACAATAATGTTTTCATACAGACACTACTACAGTACACTACTGTCTAGTACAGAGTACACTAGTACAACATACAATTTCGAGAAAACATTCATGACATAGTTTTATTTATTAATAAGACTATTGTTCACTATTTCAAAGTACAGTTCACTATTTCAGAATACAGTAACTACATACATTTTGGTCTTAAGGCCTAAGACTACGTTTCATTCACTAAGAAAATATTGGATTTTCTGGAATTTCACTATAACATTTTCAAAGAACAGAGACAAGTTTTCCATCTCAAATACATACTTGTGAACTCACCAACTTAAATGTTGATACACTTTCAAAACCACTCGTATTCTCAGGGAACCGGTAGACAGGTACACCCGCAGGTTTTGAGAAGATGGAGCTTTTAGAGTCGCGTCTTTTATACTTTTGTTATACACTTTTGTTGTCATACAAACTATGTATTGAACATATGTAAATATTATATTCTATAAATGTAATGGTTGTGTTTGCTTTGATTACTATTATGCAATTGTTGTGATACTGTACATGACGTCCTCCGCTCCTGAACGTTTCCGTCGTTCCGGTTTAGGGGTCTGACAGAGCGGTGGGTGAGAGTGGACACTCAATGACGGTTATTTTATAAGATGTTTCCTCATACCCCCCCCCCCCCCCTCCCTTAGAGTATGACTTCGTGAATGAGGGCTACTATTGATTCGACTGACTTTTCTTGTATATATAGTAATTAAACTTTTAATAATATATATATATATATATATATATATATATATATATATATATATATATATATATACATATATATATATATATATATATATATATGATGTATTTTAAAACATTTTAAAATACAAGGTTTAAAGCTTAATTATGTAAATTAAACTTTTAATTTAATTAAGTTTAAACCATTTATGATTTAATCTTTATCGTTTAATTAGCATTTAATTAAATTAATTTAAATTATTTATAATTTAATCTTTATCTTTTAATTAAGCTTTTAATTAAATTAATTTAAATAATTTAGGGATTAAATAATAATTTTCTATTAACCAATTAATAAAATAATTCAAATTTAATCCAAATCCAAAACCCTTCTAATTTTCGAAAATTTGGGTTTGGGATATCCAATTTTAATTATTATATTTTAAGGATTTTAAAAAAATAATTAAGGAAACTAGAAATCCCTAAGGAACCCTATCCATTTTCGAAATATAAGGGGTGGAGGCTAGGGTATCAAGAAACCTTAGCCAAGTCAAAATTTCTAAGCTATAGGGTTTAACTTCAATAAACCCTAAATTAGATACATTTACTATTATGCACAATCAATAGAAAACAATCTAGGCTCTGATACCACTAATGGGTTTTATAGGTTATAAACCTATGCATGAGGCAGAAAAATACTTAACTCTTAAGTTTACATGCAACCTATTTGGATCTATGTTTTCTCTATTGATAGCAATAAACTATAAACATTAAATAAACTCTATAATAATCATAAATAAGCATAGAGTTAGGGTTTACATACCTTTTGATTATTGTAGTAAATAACCAAACAAAATTCCTTCATGAAAGCCTTGGAAAGCAAGCACCAAAAATATGATGCCTCTAATGGCTGACACCTAAAACCATAGAAACCCTATAATGAAGAGGACATAGACGAGATGGATAGATATTTCATTCCTAAGATTTTAGGTAAAGGAAAGATCGAAAATTGATGGCCTTGGGGTCCTATTTATAGTTTAGGTAACTTGTACACAAAGGCAGATTTGAATTAATTGATTAATAGATTTAATCCTAATTCAAATCCTTTCCTTATTTGCATCCAAGAGGCTTCCACAAACCCTAGAAGAGCCTCCAAAACCGTCCACCCTTGGATTGTTCTAAAATTGCCTTCTTTTGTTCAACTATTAAACAATTACAATTCACGCATTGCACCTTTAATTAATTCCAACTAATTCCAAATTAATTCTAGATTAATTTTGATTAATAATTAATTAATTCTAGTTGATTTCCTATTTATTTATTAACCATATAAATTAACAAATCAATTAGTCAACTATTAATCTCATGTTAATTCATTAATCACATAACAAAATAACATATCAATTATCTATTCCCAACTAATATATTAATCATATAATATATTAACCAAACATTTCTCTCTCTCTCTCTCTCTCTCCTAATATCATTTCTAGCTATTTATGGTTATGAGGGCAACCCAAAAATTACTTTGCTTCTATTTGCTAGTTCATACCAATTTAGTTATGACCTTAGACACCTTAATCCAATAGCTTCATCAGTAGGTGTTGGAGGAGGTGATCAGTCATACGGACAGATTGGAGCTCTAGGTGGAGAGAGTGGAGTCACGAGTTTCTTTTTCTGATGTTTGGATTGATTATAGGTATAGACAATTGATGCATTTGATGGCTCTCTTGATAGTGTACTGCGGATACTAGTTTCCTTTTATGTAACCTAGCACGATGGCTAGGAGGGATACTTATATTTTTTGCGTTAGACTACTAGAAAATCTCATACACGTTTGTTTGTAACCTCAGAGCTTTTCTTACTCTAACCACCACTTGTTTTGATGGTATTTCTGTATGATATATGATGCATAGTATACTTGCGTGGTTACATGAAATCTATGTTGTCGTATTATTATTATTTCCATTAACACTAACACTGACACACAACGACATAACCATGAGGGTACAAACTTACTGATTCCGACCAATTAACTCACATCTCGACACTAACGTTAGGAATATAGAAATGGAATCCCCAAGAATTACTACATCTAGCCAAGGTCTTCAGGCCGATCAAGATGCCCAGTCTGCTAAAAGTAATCCACCTCTAGACCATGTAACTACTGAGTCAATGGTTAAGCAATGGATAGCTAATGCTCTAGCCACACTTGCAAGCAATTTCCACACGAACTCTGGCATAGGAGCGGGAGGAGCAAGCTCCCAAATAAACCATCAAGGTGCTCAAAGGACATGCACCTACAAGGACTTTGCAAATTGCAAGCCTAAAACTTTCTATGGGAACGAAAGGTTCGTAGGCCTCACGAGATGGATTGAGAGGACTGATTTTGTCTTCGAAATCAGCTCTTGAATGGAAGAAAGCAAGGTTAAGTTTACCACTTGCACTTTTGCGAATGCAGTCATGTCTTCGTAGAACAACCACGTAAAGACCATGGGTCTCGCAAATTCTAATGCCCTAACATGGGAGCAACTGAATCAAATGTTCATCGAGGAGTATTATCCTCGAGAGGAGATGCAACAATTAGAGAAGGTGATGTGGAACCTGAGGATGAGTGACGTCGATATCTCAACCTACACCAAATGGTTCAACGATCTCGCGACCCGTTTCCCAAACTTCGTGAATCCCAAGTACAAAAAGGTGGAGATGTACATATGGGGATTAGTTCAGCCCATTCAAGGGTTGGTCACGACATCTCGACCATCGACATACGATAGTGCCAAAAGGTTAACATATAGCCTAACCAAAAAATAGATGAGACGAGGCACTTTGGTCCAAAAGTATGACATCCCAAAGTCAGGAAAAAAACAAACACAAATCCGAAAGCGGATTCAAAGGTACCTCCAAGTAAGCTCCCAACAAGAGACAGGCAACTGTCAGGACATACACTGTCGGTTTAGACACAATGCTGGTTGCATCCCCGACATCCCAAGGTGTAACATCCTGATATTGATTTAATTCCATTTTAAACCCTAAGTATGATAATTAATTGTATTTTATCCCTTAGATGTGAATTAATTGCAAAATTGGCCCATAGTGGCATTTTCCTAATTTTGGGCAGAGCATGCGTACGCTAGGCGTACGTGCGTAAATCCCAAACCCTAATATTTAGGTTTTGGACGCTATTTAAACATCCTTAAATCCCATATCTTCTTCCTTTCATCAGCCTCCAGCCCAATTTCGACCACTTTGCAAACCCTAATCCATTTGAGAGCATGTGTGAGCCTTTAAGTGCATTTTGGTGACCTTGAAGGAGGATTGAAGAAAAGAAGATCATCTTGGAGAAAAGGAACACTTTGGATCCAGAATCATATCATCTTTTGGCATCATTTGGAGGTAAAAAGCTCTAAACTTGATTAAGTGTTGATTAGATCTTGTTTAGCCATGAAATGGTGTTCTTTTAGTCCCATAAGCTTGGTATTATGAGTATAGATTAGTCTAATCTATATAAGATGTGCTTTCAGACATTTTGAAGCATCTAGAAGTATAAAAATATAATCTTGATTATTAGTTTCCTTCAATGCATGAGTTACAAGGTCTTAATGGGTTAAGTAGTTTGGGTTTTTTTTATTGGGAACTTATTGGCCATGCAAGACCATAAAGTTGGAAACTTTATGGTTAAGGACGTTAGTTTAGGACTAGATCTGTATTATTAAAAGAGATTAAGTATTAAGCTCTTAACAAGCAGAAAAAGACTGGGCCACGTACACTGGGTGTAACACATGTACGATGGGCATACTGAGTCAACACATCACGTTTTGGTCTAGCCTCGTCTACGCCATGCGTACCAACTGGGTACATTGGGCGTACTCAGAATTGTTGACCAATTTTGACTTTTGACTTTTTGCTTTGGACCTGGATTTGACCAAGTTTAACCTAAGGGTATTTTGGGTATTTTGTATTGTATTTGAGATTAGTTACTATTTGATGAATAGGTGGTGGGTAGAGCTGATATTTGGAGCAGAGACCTATTCAGCTATTCATTAGGACTGAAAGGTGAGTGTTCCTCACTGTACTTATGGGTCGAAGGCACTAAGATTGGCCTATTGGATTTAATATCCTATTTTGTTGTGTGTTGTTATGTCGAGATATGTGTTCACTAGTTATGTGATTAGACTGGTAGATTTGTATGACTATTTGTGTTTGTTGATTATTGTTTGTTATTACATATGTCGACATGTTATGGTTTGAGTTGGGTTAAAGTGGTCCTGCTTTGTGCTGAAGGCCAGGACACCCAGGGCGGCCTAGATAGACGGTATGCCTGCCAGGTGGTCCAGTCAGGTCGAATCGGTGAGAGCGTTCTAGATATTTTGTAGGACTGCGAGACGGTCCAGTTATGTTGTGTAGTGGTACCTTGGGGGAACTCACTAAGTGTTGGCTTACAGTTTCAGTTTTTTGTTTCAGGTACTTTAGAGGATCGTGGGAAAGCGAATGCATTATCGTGCACATCTTCCTGTTTTTATGATATTGGATCTTGGATACTCTGATTATGATTATACTTTTGAAACAATAGGTCTTGGTAAACACTTTATGGTTAATGGGTTGTTTTGAAAAATTCAAATTTCTATGATTTTTGGGATGTTACAAGTTGGTATCATAGCCTTGGCCTGAGAGAATTGGATAAACATTCGTGTGAATCCAGACTCAAACTAAGGAACTACAAAAGTTTTAAAATGGTTTTCAAGAGTAACCAAGGAAAGATGCGATGTGTACGATCAACCAGAGCAAGAAAGTATAGCCCAAGTTACCCACACTGTTATTTCATATGACATTTATTGTAGAACTGCATGCTAGTGGTAGGTTAGGGATCTTCAGGAATTGAATGATAGAATTGCCTGATGAATGATGCCTGATAGCCTAGGAGTGCTTCTTGTATGGAATTGACATCATTACTTTAGTTGTTTAGTGTATACATCATAGTTGTACATAACTAAGATCGTATACCCTGAGAATGTTTGATTTAGCATTATCTCATGTTCCTTTTCTGGTTGTGGGCTTAGGGTAGACTCAAGTATTCAACTGTCTATAGGATCGAGTGTTACATATGATTAGCATGCACGAGCGGCTGCATGGTTGGTGAAAGTTTCATGAGTGAGTATGTGTGTGAGCCGCCGGGCTGATGAGGAATGTTAGCTGCTCTCCATAGAGTAAGAATAGGATGTATGCATATCTTGGTTGTTGTATTGTTAGGGTGATTATCATGGACCTTGACACAAGTACGGGTAGGTGTGGAAAGTAGTATGGGTCCGTACTACTGAAAGCACATGACTTGTATGTGTAGCAAGGAAGTCACAAACCCTAATGTTTTAGCCTCGTCTTGTTATTGTAGCAATGTGTGCTATGGTTTTTCTAATGTGTCTTGCTTTAATTTCAGAATGCTGGACACGAGAGAATCAGGATCTGAAGCAGGTGACCAGGATAGGCCAGGATTCACTGATGATCAAATTCGGGAGATCATCGCCACTGAGGTGGCTGCTATTGTCCGGAGGTCTATGTCAGATATTTTTGGGTCTATCAAGACTGCTATGATTGAGCTCTTTGATGATCAATATGCTGCTCTTTCTAAGGCTATTATTGCTACAGCTATCACGGCTATTTCTACTGCAACAATTCGAGGGGATAGATCCTTCCAGTATCGGGACTTCGACAATACGAAGCCCCTAGAGTTCGATGGGGTCAGCGACCCGATTGTATCGATAAGGTGGTTGTGTGATGTGGAGGGTTTTTTTCACATGTTATTGCCCTGTTGACCATGAGGTAAAGTGTGCCCTGAACCTTCTCCGGTCAGGGGCGAAGGATTGGTGGAGATTTGTGACTGGCTTTTACACTCCTGAGCAAAGAGTTGTTGTTACTTCAGATCAGTTCTCAGAGATGTTCTGCGGGAGGTATGTTCCTTTGGTGGAGATGGAGAGGTTTACTCAGGAGTATCTGGATCTGAGACAGAGCCCTCTCTTTTTTGCCCTGAGTTTGCTGCTTCTGAGGAGGCTCATATGACTCAGTACTTGAGCATGCTAAAGACAGATATTGGGCAGTTCGTGACCACCTAGCGTTATGGTACCCTCACAGAGCTTCAGGAAGCCACGAGGAGGCGGGAGTTTGAGATAGATCTCCAATCGAATGAGCTGAGGAAGGATCCTATTCAGTCACATTCTGCACCAAAGCAGTTCAAGCCCGTTGATTCGAGATCTGGGGGACACAGGGGACGCACTTGTGGCAAGTGCGGCAAGGTTCATTATGGTGCTTGCCGATTTTCATCTGGATGCCACAAATGTGGCAAGGAGGGGAACTTTATGAGGGATTGTCACCAACTGACCCTAGTACCGAGTGCTAAGATTTGTTACTACTATGATCAGCTTGGCCATATGAAGGTCAACTTCCCATTGCACATTGCCAAGCCGGCACAGGCTCCACACCGGCTACTCTAAGGATCGTTGATGGATGCCAGGTTAGGGCAGAGTACCCAAGGGCTCAAGGTCGTGATTTCTAGCTCACTACAGAGGAGGCCAGGGTGGTGTCGAACGTCGTTACTAGTATGTTTCTATTTATTATTTTTTCGGTTATTTTATGGTATGCTTATGTTTATGATTATGTTAGGTAACTTCTTAGTGAATTCCTTACCTGCTCTTGTGCTTTTTGACTCAGGTGCGAGTCGGTCCTTTGTATCTCAGTCTTTTAATAGGGGTTTTGATATGACTCTTGGAGAGTTGGAGTGTTTGTTGCGGGTTTCTATCGCCAACAAACATGAGGTTTCTACATCAAGCGTTTATCAGGGTTGTGTCTTGGAGATTTTTGGGGTGCCTTATCTGATTGATCCGATTCCAATCCCCATGGGGGTAGTGCGTGATAGTAGGGATTGACTGGTTGAGCATGTATGGTGTGATGATTAACTGCGAGGGTCAGCGGGTGATAGGTGGAACGCCAAGTAGGGGAGAACTAGTTATTTATGGAGAGGGTACCAGGATTGGGTTAGCCTTTTGTTCTGCTGTCAGGGCTCGTACTATATTCAGCATGGGTGTATGGTTTATCTTGCGTATGTGGTTGACACTTAAGCTGGGAAGCAGGCTTCGGTTTCACATGTGCCTGTTGTTAGAGAGTTTGTTGATGTGTTCCAGGAGGAGTTACACGGTGTGCTTCTTGAGAGGCACGTTGAGTTCATGATTGATTTGGTTTTCGATGTGGCTCAGATTGCCAAGGCTTCGTACCGATTGGCACCACTTGAGATGCAGTTGTTGTCCTCTCAGGTTCAGGAGCTATTGGGCAAGTAGTTTATTAGACAGAGCAGTTCGTCATGGGGAGCACCGATCCTGTTTGTCAAGAAGAAGCATGGCAAACACCGGATGTGCATTGATTACCGGGAGTTGATCAAATTGATGGTAAAGAACTGTTACCCACTTTTGCAGATTGATGACCTCTTTGATCAGTTTCTGGGTGCATCTTGGTTCTCCAAGATCGATTTGAGGTCATGGTATCATCAGATGATGGTTAGAGAGGAGGATGTGGAGAAGACTGTGTTCCGGACTCGTTATGGTCATTACGAGTTCGTGGTGATGCCATTTTGGCTCACCAATGCGCCTGCAGGATTTATGGATTTGATGAATCGGGTATGCAGGCTAATGCTCAATCGATTAGTCATTGTTTTCGTTGATGATATCTTGGTGTATTACAAGACCAGGGAGAAACATGAGAAACACCTTCGAGAGCTTCTGGGAGTTTTAAGGCGAGAACGATTGTATGCCAAGTTCTCGAAGTGTGAATTTGGTTACAAGAGGTCCATTTCTTGGGGCATCTCGCTAACCAGAATGGGATTTTGGTCGATCCGGACAAGATTGAGGCCATGATGCAGTGGGAGATTCCGATGTCTTCCTTGGAGATCAGGAGTTTCTTGGGATTAGCAAGGTATTATCAGAGATTTATTTAGGACTTCTCCAAGATTGCGGTACCCCTCACTCGTCTGACGAGAAAGGGCATGGGTTTCCATTAGGGAACTGAGAAGCAGGCTGCGTTCGAGAAACTGAGACAAAAGTTGTGTGAGGCCCCAGTGTTGACCATCCCTGAGGGTGTTGAGGATTTTGTTGTGTATTGTGATGCATCCATCACTGGTTTGGGAGCGGTGCTTATACAGTGTAGGAGAGTCATTGCATATGCTTCTAGGAAACTGAAGCCGCATGAGATTCGGTATCCGACACATGTTTGGAGTTGGGGCGATGATGTTTGCCCTCAAGATTTGGCAATATTATCTGTACGAGGTTCGGTGTACCATCTACACAAACCACAAGAGTTTGCGATATCTCATGGATCAGCCGAATCTAAATATGAGACAGCGTAAATGGCTTGACATAGTCAAGGATTATGACTGCGAGATTCTGTATCATCCCAGGAAAGCGAATGTGGTCGTCGATGACCTGGGCCGTAAATCGGCTAGTTCTTCTGTTGGGAGAGTGTATGAGGATTTCGATTGATTCTTTGTTACTTGATATGATTAAGGAGGCCCAGGGTGAGGGAGTCAAGAAGGAGAATTAGAAACAGGAGAAACTCATGGGTAAGATTGACAAGTTTGCTACTGACAGTCGTAGATTATTGACCCGGTGTGGTCGGGTTTTGGTGCCAGACTTTTGTAGGATCAGACAAATTGTGTTGGAGGAAGCACACAAGTCCATATTTTTGATACACCCTGGAGCCACCAAGATGTAACGTGATTTGAGACTTAGTTATTGGTAGCCGTGCGTAAAGAAGGAGATAGCCTGGTATGTTGAGAAGTGCTTGACCAGTCGAATGGTCAAGGCCGACCACCAGAGACCGCATTGAAAGTTGCACCCATTGGAGGTTCCCATGTGGAAATAGGAACATATTACTATGGATTTAATCACCAAGTTACCTCAGACGGCTAAGAGTTCGATGCAATATGGGTTATAGTGGATCGTGTAACTAAGAGCGCTCACTTTCTAGCGATTCAAGAGAGCTCTTTGGCCGAGAAATTGGTCTATTTATATGTGAGTGAGATTGTTGCTCGGGATGGTATTCAAGTCTCCATTGTATTAGATCGAGATGTTCAGTTCACATCTCATTTTTTGGCAGAAGTTCCATGAGGAATTGGGTACGAGGTTTCATCTTATCACTGCTTATCATCCGCACACTGAAGGTCAAAGTGAGCGGACCATTCACACACTTGAGGACATGTTAAGAGGTTTTGTCATAAATTTTGGTGGCAGTTGGGACTCCTACCTTCCCCTAGCTGAGTTTTCTTACAACAACTATCACTCCAGTATCGATGCGCCGCCATTCGAGCTCCTCTATGGGAGGAAGTGTCATACCCCAGTTTGTTGGGGAGAGATTATTCATAGAGTCATGTGAAGGACAGAGGCAGTCCTTTAGAAAACAGATCTTATACAACAAATTAGACAAAGATTGTAGATGACCCAGACTCGGAAAAAGAGTTATGACGACAAGCGTTGATCTGAGTTGGAGTTTCAGTTCGGTGACATAGTTTTACAGAAGGTATTATGGCGGCAAGCGTCGATCTGAGTTGGAGTTTCAGTTCAGTGACATAGTTCTACAGAACGTATCACCCTGGAAGGGTGTAATACCCTTCAGGAAGACGGACAAGTTGGGGCCCCGGTATATTGGGCCATTTCGAGTGATTTCCAGGGTTGGTAAGGTAGCTTACCAATTGGATTTGGCTGAGGATATCAGTCAGATTCACAACACCTTCGTTGTGTCTCAGCTTCGGATGTGTGTGACTGATGATTCAGCGGTTGTTCCTGGGATGATATTCAGGTTGATGATCATATGCATTATGTTCAGAGGCCAGTGGCGATTTTGTATCGGAAGACGAAGGTGTTGCTCAACAAGGTGGTGTCTTTGGTCAAGGTTCAGTGGCAACATTGTAAGGGTTCTGAATGGATGTGTGAACCTGAGACAGAGATGAGGGAGCATTACCCTGAGTTGTTCACAGCAGCGGACTTCGACGATGAAGCCTAGTTCAAGTGGGGGAGAATTGTAACACCTTGATATTGAGGTACTTCCAATTTAAACCCTAAGTATGAGAATTAATTGCATTTTATCCCTTGGATGTGAATTAATTGCAAATTTGGCCCATAGTGGCATTTTCGTAATTTTGGGCAAAGCATGCATATACTAGGCGTACAGATTGGTACTTTGGGTGTACGTGCGTAAATCCTAAACTCTAATATTTAGGGTTGGATCCTTTTTAAACATCCTTAACTCCCATATCCTCTTCCTATCATCATCCTCTAGCCCTATTTCGACCACTTTGCAAACCCTAATCCATTTCAGAGCATCTGTGAGCCTTTGAGTGCATTTTGGTGACCTTGAAATAGGAAGGAAGAAGAGAAGATCATCTTGGAGAAGCGGGACACTTTGGATACAGAATCAAATCATTTTTTAGCATCATTTGGAGGTAAAAAACTGTGAACTTGATTAAGTGTTAATTAGATCTTGTTTAGCCATGAAATGGTGTTCTTTTTGATCCCATAAGCTTGGTATTGTGAGTATGGATTAATCTAATCCATATAAGTTGTCCTTTCAAACGTTTTGAAGCATTTGGAAGCATAAAAAGGTAATCTTGATTGTTAGTTTCCTTCCATGCATGAGTTATAAGGTTTTAATGGGTTAAGTAGTTAGGGTTTTTGTTATGGGAACTTATTGGCCATGCAAGACCATAAAGTTGGAAATTTTTTGGTTAAGGATAATAGTTTATGAATAGATCTGGATTATGGGCAAAAGAGCTTAAGGATTAAGCTCTTAACAAGAAGAAAAGGACTCAGCCGCGTACGCTTGGCGTAACCCATGTACGCTGGGCGTATTGAGTCAACACATCGCGTTTTGGTCAAGCCTCGTGTACGCCATGCGTACAAGCTAAGTATGTTGGGCGTACTCAGCTCTGTTGACTGAGTTTGACTTTTGACTTTTTGATTTGGACCAGGATTTGACCAAGTTTGACCTCAAGGTATTTTGTGTATTTTGAGTTGTACTTGAGATTAGACACTATTTGATGAATAGGTGTTGGGTGGAGCTGATATTTAGAGCAGAGATCTATTCAGTTATTCGTTGGGACTGAAAGGTGAGTCTTCCCCACTGTACTTATGGGTCGAAGGCACCAAGGTCGGCCCATTAGATTAGATATCCAGTTTTCTTTTTTGTGTTGTTATGCCGAGATATGTGTTTACTGGTTATGTGATTAGACTGCTAGATCTGTAGGACTACCTATGTTTGTTGAATATTGTTTGTTATTGAATATGTCGACATGTTACAGTTTGTGTTGGGTTGAGGCGGTTCTACTTTGTGCTGAAGGCCAAGACACCCAGGACGGCCCGGATAGACTGGAGGCCTTTAAGGCGGTCCAGTCAGGCCGAAGACCCTGTGGGCGGTCCAGATAGTTTGTAGGCTTGCGAGGCGCTCCATTCATGATGAAGGCTCATGTATACGTGGTGTTGTTTGTTATGTTGTGTGGTGGTAGCTTGGGAGATTTCACTAAGCGTTGGCTTACACTTTCAGTTTGTTGTTTCAGGTACTCCATAGGATCGCGGGAAAGCGAAGGTGTGATCGTGCACATCTTCCTGTTTTATGATATTGGATCTTGGGATACTCAGATTATGATTATACTTTTGAAACAATGGGTTTTTGTAAACACTTTATGGTTAATGGGTTGTTTTTGAAAAAAATATATTTCTATGATTTTTGCGATGTTACACAAGGAAAATATGCGGGTAAACACCCGAGATACAACTCGTGTCACTTCCATCACTCCAGCAACTGCATGAACTGTACCAGGTGCAATCACATAGGGCATACCGTAAACCACTGTCGACAACCCGTGACTACTCCTACTGCCACAACCAACCCAGTGGTGGATGCCTTGCTAGACAATCGAGCCTGTTTTGAGTGTGGGGTTATTAGGCATTGATGGGTTTTGAGCATTCTAACACTCCTATGGTGTACATGAAACCCTATAAACCTTGAATCTATGTTTTCTCTAATATACATGCAAATTTGATTTTTCAAGGTTTACTTCCTAACTAGCATGGCATGGGGAATATGTAATACAAAAACTAGTAGAAGTACATACCTTTCTTGTTGCTTGGATTCCTTGAAGACTTTGTGAGCCTAACACCCCAAATGTTGTGCCTCAAATGCTTCACACAACACCACAAGACTTGGAATAACTTGAGAGAATGTCACTAACACTCAAAATCGGTTATGCCCTCTTAGAATCAACTAGTGGCCGATTTTGCTAGCTATAGGGTTCCTTTTATAGTGTTGTCACAATTAGGGTTTACACATGAATGCCCTTAATTGTCATGACTCTTCAGTTCTAATGATCCATGGGTAAGTAACTCCCATGAACTATCCATGGAGCTCCAAATGGTTATAACTCAACTCCATAAACCATGGATCATAAATCCACCATAAAAGATTAGATGATTGTCATAATCAACCCTACATATTTAATTAGTCTCATTTTTTATCACCAAATTAATTATAAATTAATACTTGATCAACACTAATTAAATAATACTATTATTAATATATAAGAACTTATAATATATTAATAATCACAAGTGTCCTTTCTCTCATTTAGTCTATCCAAGTATTGCAATGCCATGCAACCCAAATGGACCATGTCGGGTCGGGTCAAGTACATACCAAATAAAGTTATGGACTTAGACACTATATCCAACAGTCTCCCACTTGGATAAGTCTAATAACTATATTTGCATATATGACTTCAGGATCCGACTAGCAATCGTAGCTCTTTCAAAGTCTCTCAGAACTGAGATAATAATGATATGTCATTTAAGATAAGTGATCAAATAATCCTCTGCTCTCAAGATATCAGCCGGACAAACACATGGAACATGGTCTTACTTATTGTCCAGCATTTGTTTCTCGATCTCTGATTTGTTTCGACATAGAACTAAATTGAACACATCAATTAGGTTCTGACCGGGCCCGGTACATAAGTCAAAACCAAATCATCGAGGGGCCCATATATCGCTTCTATTTCTAGAAGGAACAGATAAACTTCGACTCATATGCTTGTACTGACTACTTGTTGAATTATGCACAAAAGCACGTTTTATAACATCGAGTTACCAATGCGTTTTCATACAATCAATGGATAACCAACTCATAGTCAACAACTCATATCTCTAGGTTTAAAGATTTATATGATATTACCGTCTCACGATCACTCGAGATAAATTCCATGAAGTGGTGCAAGTGAGCGTGGGTTGAATCCAATACTCAGAACTTATGAGCACTCATGAATGTTGCAGCAACTATTTCTATGTCTAATACCCTTTAGACATATCATACAAACCAAATTCATGACAGTCTTCATTCATATCTACTTCCGACATATGACCGACTGTGGAGAGTTCGAATAAAATAATTATTCTGGAAGTCAAAACATGCAAAATTGAAACCACAGTAAACGATTAACATAAGATAGTAACACTTTACTCATAAATAAATAACAACTTTTATTTAATCATCAAAATGTCAATTACATTTTACAAGTTTCAGAAATCTAATTATTGAAACTAATATCATCCTTCAGCCCGATGCGCCTCGCATGCTGTAAATGCTTAACCCTACTCAGTCCCTTCGTAAGGGGATCTGCTGGGTTCTCATCTGATGATACCCTCTTTGCCACAAGGAGTCCTTCTTCTATTCGATGTCTGATGAAATGGTATTTTCTGTCAATGTGCCTAGATCTCCCGTGATCTCTTGGTTCCTTAGCCAAAGCAACCGCACTTTCGCTGTCACAGAAAATTTCCATTGGCTCCTTTATAGCTGGTACAACTCCAAGGTCTCCGATGAAGTTCTTTAGCCATATCGCCTCCTTTGTTGCTTCACTCGCTGCTATGTACTCTGATTCACAAGTATAATCAGCTACTGTCTCCTGCTTGGAACTTTTCCAAGTAATTGCCCCTCCATTTAGGATAAAGACACAGCCTGACTGAGAGCGGAAATTATCCCTATCAGTCTGAAAGCTAGCATCGCTATATCCTTCCACTCTCAAGTCATCACTGCCACCGAGGGTAAGGACCCAGTACTTAGTCCTCCGCAGATACTTGAGAATGTTCTTTACCGCAGTCCAGTGAGCCTTGCCAGGGTTCCCTTGATATCTACTGACCATGCTCAAAGCAAAGGCCACATCAGGGCGAGTACAAGTCATAGCATACATGATAGAGCCCACAGCGGAAGCATATGATATATGACTCATCTCTGCTATCTCAGCCTCTGTACTCGGACTCTGAGTTTTACTCAGCTTGGCATTACTCTGGATAGGTAATTCCCCTTTCTTGGATTCTTGCATACTGAACCTCTTCAGCACCTTATCCAAGTAGGTACTCTGACTAAGTCCAATTAGTCTCTTACTCCTGTCTCTCATTATCCTTATTCCTAGGATATAGGCAGCTTCTCCAAGATCCTTCATAGCGAAACACTTCCCAAGCCAGGACTTAACTTCCTGCAAAGTTAGGATGTCATTTCCTATGAGTAGTATGTCATCCACATACAACCCCAGAAAGCTGACGATACTCCCACCGGCCCTAACATACACACATGACTCATCTTCGCTCCTCGAAAAACCAAACTCTTTGACCTTCTCATTGAAGCAAAGATTCCATCTACGAGATGCTTGTTTCAATCCATAAATGGATTTCTCAAGCTTACACACCCTATTAGGGTACTTTGCATCGACAAAACCCTCTGGCTGAGCCATGTAAACATCCTCAGCCAACTTTCCATTAAGGAAAGCGGTTTTGACATCCATTTGCCATATTTCATAATCATGAAATGCAGCTATGGCCAGTAAAACTCTAATAGACTTAATCTTTGCTACTGATGAAAAGGTCTCATCATAGTCAACTCCCGGAGTTTGAGTAAAGCCCTTTGCCACCAGTCTTGCTTTTTAGGTGTGTACCTTCCCATCCATGTCGGTCTTCTTTTTGAAGATCCATTTGCACCCAACTATCTTACGACCTGGTACATTGTCAACCAAGTTCCACACTTGATTGTCATACATGGACTGAATCTCGATGTCCATAGCCTCCTTCCATTTAGCAGACTCAGGGCCTGCCATGGCTTCCTTGTAATTATTAGGTTCATCCAAATCTATCAGTGTACTATCACTGATAAATGTATCACCTTCAGTAGTGATGTGATAACCATAATAAAAATCAGGTGTGTTCCTCACCCTAGTGGAACGTCTCGGAGGTACAGACTCATCTATCGGCTCAACAAGAGTTTCCCCCTCAGGTTGATCGGTAGTATTTGAGGTTCCTTCACCACTTGACTCTTGAAGCTCTTCAAGGTCAATTTACCTCCCACTGTCCCCTTGGCTTATAAATTCTCTCTCACGAAAGACTCCTCTTCTTGCTACAAAGACCACATTATCACTGGGTCTGTAGAAGAAGTAACCAAAGGATCTCTGTGGATAGCCAATGAAAATACACCTCTCACTTCGAGGTTCAAGCTTATCATGAGTCTCACGCCTCACAAAAGCTTCACAACCCCAAATCTTGATGTGGTCTAAATTAGGAACTTTCCCAATCCACATCTCGTGAGGTGTTTTGGCAACCTTTTTAGTAGGGACTAGATTAAGGATATGGGCGGCAGTCCCTAAGGCATACCCCCAGAAAGAGATTAGTAACGAAGGTTGACTCATCATGGAACGAACCATATCCAACAAGGTTCGATTGCGCCTCTCAGCTACACCATTCAGCTGTGGTGTTTTGGGAGGTGTCAATTGTGAGACAATCCAACATTCCTTAAGATAGTCATGGAACTCAATGCTAAGATACTCTCCTCCCCGATCGGATCGGAGCATCTTGATGTTCCTGCCCAATTCATTCTCTACTTCCTGCTTAAACTCTTTGAACTTTTCAAAGGTTTCTGACTTATGCTTGATTAAGTAGATATATCCATATCTGCTGTAATCATCAGTGAAAGTCACATAATAGTGATTAGCATCCCTTGTAGCAACTCTGAAGGGCCCACACACATCTGTGTGTACCAGGTCCAACAAACCTTCACCCCTATCACAAGTACCCGTGAAGGGTGACTTTGTCATTTTTCCAAGTAAACAAGACTCGCAACTATCATCCGACTTTAGGTCAAATGATTCCAAGACTCCAGCCTTTTGGAGTTGGCCTATGCGCTTCTTGCTGACATGTCCAAGACGACAATGCCACAAGGATGCTTTATCCAAGCTATTTGAAGAATCAATATACAACACATTATTTCCTAGATTGTCTACAACATTCACAGCTTCATATACACCATCACATGGTAATGCTTTAAAGTAAAATACATCATTGTAATAAACATTAATAGCACCATTATTATTATCAAATAAAAATGTAAACCCTTGTTTGTACAAGCCATGAAAAGAAATAATATTTCTCGCCATTTCAGGCGAGTAACAACATTTATTCAAATCTAACATTAACCCATTTTTAAGCAATAAAGAATAAAATCCTATCTTGGTGACAGGTGATGCTTTCCTGTTGCCCATGACTAAGTTTATCTTCCCGTGCTCCACTTGCTCACTTCTTCTTAGGCCCTGCAAATCAGTACAAATGTGAATACCACAACCTGTATCAAGCACCCAAGAATTAGCATTAGATGAGTTACTAGACAATATTGTATAAATACCTGCATGGGTGGGTTTAACTTTCCCATCCTTTACATCTTTCAAGTATTTGGGGCAGCTTCGCTTCCAGTGCCCCTTTTCCTGGCAATAGAAGCATTGTGCTTCCTTTGGGTTTGAGGAAGGAGTAATGGGACCTTTCTTTGTCCCACTCGAAGAGGAACCATCAAGGGGCTTAACCTTGGTACCCTTCGAAGGGGTTTTCCTCTTCTTACTCTTTCCCTGCCCAATTGCAAGAACAGGGGCTGCTGAAGGAGTAGAAGTAGAAGTAACAATCGCTTTACCCTTAAGGCCATTTTCAGCTGTACTTAAGAGTCCCTGAAGTTTACTTAGTGTGACTTCCTCCTTGTTCATATGATAAGTCATACGAAACTGATCATAACTTGGAGGTAAGGAATGGAGAATGATGTCAATCGCCATTTCTTCAGGAAAGTCCACATTAAGCTTCAATAACCGGTCAACGAACCTTTGCATTTTCTGCATGTGACCGGTGATGGGTTCACCATCTTTCATTCTGGTTGTTATCAAGAAGGAGATGATTTCGTACCTCTCCTGACGCGCGCTCTGATGGTACCTTTCCATCAGATCTTGGTGCATCTCATAGGGGTAGAAATCTTCATAGGATTTTTGAAGTTCAGGAGTCATGGTGTCCATCATGATGCATGCTACTTTAGTAGCATCCTTTTCATGTGCCACAAACTCCGAAAACTCTTCAGGAGTAGCAGTGGCTTCATTCACAACCTTAAGCTCCCTATCGAGGACATACTCCTTCTCCTCATAGCGGGTAATCATCCTGATGTTTCTGATCCATTCATTGAAGTTGGATCCATCAAAAGTGACTTTCTCACACAAGTTCATAAGGGAAAAGGAGCCTGTTGGGTTTGAGCCAGAAGCATTGTTGGAAGACATCTGAAAGAAAAGAAAAACAAGTTTTATTAGATTAAGAGTCCTTAATAAGTCACCCAAATGAGATATTAAGGCTAGGATCCAACAAACTATTTATAGTTGGAAGAGGGATGTCGTAATCCAAGCTATAAAATATTTGAAGGTAGGTAAATGACGATTTACCAATTTCCACCATAAGAACGAAATATTTTATTATTAGATTTTATTGGATTTGAAACTCCTAGATCTTTTGAGATACATTGAACTTTTCAATGGCATGTTTGAATCTCGATTGTGCCCTCTCAAGTTTGTGACTGGGATGCCGAGGATCACAAACAAGGTGTGAATAACCATACAAATTGACTTGGTACCCTTAACTATATTACCTAATCGATGTGCCGGTTAACCACACACGCTCCACCGATCTATAATAAAGCCAAGTTACCCTTAGCCACACTTACTAGTCCTTGTTAGTGTGCCGGTTAACCACACACGCTCCACTAACGACTTGGTAAGGTACAAAGTGTAATTTTATGGGCTAGCACCTATTTCACATTTTCCTAAAGTAACTAAGATTGGGAATTAATAATGTATAGTTACTTTATAATTCATTATACTTTTAATGAGAGTTGAAGTCTAATCCTACCCGTTCGGCTAACGACCCTCCACCAGTCAAGGAAGCGGTGGGTGAGAGTGGACACCCATTAAGCTGCCATTTTATAGGCAACAACCTTATACCCCCCTTATAGACCGGCTTCGTGAATGAGGCCTACTTGCGGTAAGATTGACTTATTCTTATACATATCTATATAAATAAGATTATAATAATAGTATAAGTGTTGATTTTTAAACTTTTAAAAATCTAAGGTTTAATTTGGAATTAAAGTATTAAAGTGTAAGACTTTACGAATTCCAAAACTTGAGGGTAAGTTTTGAAACAATTTCAAGACTCTTCAATTTGTAACTTATGAGTTTTAATGGTTCATAAAGTTGAAGACTCTTCATTTTATGAAACCTCCTATTCTTTAATGACAACTTTTAAAGAAGTGACTTTTGGTTATCCATAACTTGAGGACAAGTTATGGACACCATCATTAGCATTAAGATCATGAATTAATCAAGCATGTAGGTTACACACAATTCCTATGATCTTCTAAAACTCATAAGAACAAATATTCATATCAAACAATTTCAAGAAATCATATTAACACATATAAAACTTGAAAATTGATAATAGTCATTTGAAATGGGTTAACATAATCATTACCACTTTAAAAAACAGATTTTACAAGTCCAAAACAGTTTGGGATAATGATTCTAGCCCATTTCCAGCAACAAAACTCGGAAAACTGCCCAGCACGCACCTACTTGTCAAGTGCATGATCCTACTCGACGAGTAGGATGAATTTTGTCTTGGACTCGTCGAGTTCTCCCCTTGCACTCGGCGAGTCCAGTCGAACAGTGAACAGTTTTTCGATTTTTCAAGCAGTTTGTATCAAATATACATAAAACAATCCTAAGCTCTGATACCACTGATGGGTTTTGAGCATTCTAACACTCTTATGGTGTACATGCAACCCTATAAACCTTGAATCTATGCTTTCTCTAATATACAAGCAAATTTGATTTTTCAAGGTTTACTTCCTAACTAGCATGGCATGGGGAATATGTAATACAAAAACTAGTAGAAGTACATACCTTTCTTGTTGCTTGGATTCCTTGAAGACTTTGTGAGCCTAGCACCCCAAATGTTGTGCCTCAAATGCTTCACACAACACCACAAGACTTGGAATAACTTGAGAGAATGACACTAACACTCAAAATCGGTTATGCCCTCTTAGAATCAACTAGTGGCCGATTTTGCTAGCTATAGGGTTCCTTTTATAGTGTTGTCACAATTAGGGTTTACACATGAATGCCCTTAATTGTCATGACTCTTCATTTCTAATGATCCATGGGTAAGTAACTCCCATGAACTATCCATGGAGCTCCAAATGGTTATAACCCAACTCCATAAACCATGGATCATAAATCCACCATAAAAGATTGGATGATTGTCATAATTAACCCTACATATTTAATTAGTCTCATTTTTTATCACCAAATTAATTATAAATTAATACTTGATCAACACTAATTAAATAATACTATTATTAATATATTAGAACTTATAATATATTAATAATCACAAGTGTCCTTTCTCTCATTTAGTCTATCCAAGTCTTGCAATGCCATGCAACCCAAATGAACCATGCCGGGTTGGGTCAAGTACATACCAAATAAAGTTATGGACTTAGACACTATATCCAACAGGCATATCAAGAGAAACTGCCCAAAGCTGAGGAACGAGGGAGGAAACACTCGGGGAATATCGTTTGTGATTGGCATACTGGATGCCATCCAGGACCCCACTGTTGTGACAGGTACATCTCTTGTTAACGGTTTATATGCATCTATACTCTTTGATTCTCGTCCTGAAAGAAGTTTCATTACACCTAAGTTTAGAGAACTTTTAATCCATAAGTCTAGGAACTTAGATGAGCCTTATATAGTAGAAATGGCTAACGGAGAATCCGATAATACTCAGGAAATACTAGAAAATTGTGTTCTAACTGTCACACCCCAAACCCGGAACGGCGGAAACGTTCTGGGGTGGAGGACGTCATGTCAAGTATCACAACACATGCAGTATAGTAATCAAAGTACAACAACCATTGCATTAATAGTATAAGTTTTTACATAGGTTACATTTAGCAACAACATCAAGCGTATATATAGAGAATAACATAGGATGCAGCTCGGTACTAGGCTGACTTCGCAAAAGCTCCCAGAGTGTACCTGTGTACTGGCGACCTGAGAATACAAGTTATTTTGAAAGAAAGGATCAGCATTTTAATGCTGGTGAGTTCATAAGTATTTTAATGACATTGATATAAATACATGTTTTTCCTCAAAATAATCTCACAAAAGTTTATAGAGTATTTGAATTCCTTCCATAAAATCCTATATTATCTATTAAAAGTAGTCTTCTACCAAGACTCGGTTGTTTCATGTTTAAAAGAATGAGTTTCTCTACTAAAAGCAGTCTTCTACCAAGACTCGACTGTTTCATGTTTAAAAGAATGAGTTTCTCTACTAAAAGCAGTCTTCTACCAAGACTCGACTGTTTCATGTTTAAAAGAATGAGTTTCTCTACTAAAAGCAGTCTTCTACCAAGACCCGACTGTTTCATGTTTAAAGAGCATTTTTCCCAAATGTTACTATCATTATCAAAATGTAGTTTTACATTATCGTTTTATGTCAAAAACGTTCCAAGTTTAATGTATTAAGGAAAAATATTATAGTACCGTAGTTTTATATGTAGAAACTACCGTGGTACTAATTACCTTAAGGCCATGAATTATAAGGTAAATGTGAAGATACTTGTAACCATACTGATTGACGGATGTAAACACGACGTTCTGCTGGCGTGGAAATAAATGTGACATTTGTCACCCCTTGGCTTGGGCGGCCGGGACTATAGCTAGCAGTCAGGATGTGGGATGGTCTGTCCCGTATAGATCTATACACACAATGCCCGCTCTCCCTCCAGGTGACTCTGGTTACCACTCGACAACGGTGAACTCCGTGTCGTGAGGATGTATCTCATGCTCTGATTGCTATATATGTTTCTTTTTACTAAAAGTTCATGTTTTAGAATATTGATATAGCTAGTTTCTCTTCATAAAAGTTATTGTTGGTTTCTAAACTATACCTACTATAGTTTACTTGAGAGGTTATCTAGGTACCTTTGCTACCCAAAGGCGTTGAACTGGAGTAAGAGTTTTAATATCTAAACAGATATACATAATATATAACTAGGACCTCAACCACACTCGGACAATTAACCGGATACTCTAAGTCCACAACCAAACAAGGAACAGGAAATAAAGCGGGTTATCAGTCCTAAGTCCTTCAAGCCCTACTTATATAACTATATCTATATAGACATGAATCTAACAAGAATATAAGTTTAAAAGACTTTGATAAAAGTTTAGTAATTTAAAAAGAGGTTTTAGTACTTTAAAAGAGATTTGAAAACCTTTAGCTTGATAAAACAGTTTAACATACAAAAATCTATTTGATTGACAGCTATTAATCACATGTGATTGATATAATAACTTAATAGTTCAACTTGTATTCCCCCCCCCCCCATAAAAGCATTTAAAATCATTTCAAAGGTTGATTAAGGGGGTATGAACTCACCTGAAGTGAGTAACTCAAAAGAAAGATTGATATAGGATCGCCGGGTGTCGAACAAAGTCGTGAGCACAAACGGATCCTAGTTTAACATGTAATAACACATATATGAAAACACTTAGGGTATATAACCACTAATAGACACATGGACACACCTTAGGGACATGGAAACACTTAGAATTAAGTGTTACAAACACCTATTGAAGTCCCTAAATGAGTGTAGGGCCTTAAATTTGAGTGTAAGGCCACCAAACTCGACTTTTATGTGTGTGCGGCCAGGTGTACGGCCAGGGTGTGCGGTCGTACATGGGAGTGTGCGGCCGTACAGAGAGGGTGTGTGGCCGTACATAGGGGTGTGCGACCGTACACTCCTCATTTATGCCCGAAATGTCGATTTTGAGGTGTTCTAGTGCTAATACTAAGTCCAACTAGCAAATGGAGGCCAAACTTTTCACTTTGGAGAGTCTTAAGGTGTGTGTGGCCACCTCATGAAGGTGTGCGGCCGTACACCTTCAAGTGACGAAGAACACGAAGAACATGATGAGTTTTAAGCTTAGATCAAAGTGTCTTACCACTATAACAAGCTGAATGATGGAGTAATTCACGTTCTTGAGGTCTTTAGAGTGTTTTTGGATGAAGTTTTTAGAGAGAGAAAGTAGAGTGTAGCCAAATGAAAGGAATGAATGAAGAGGGTCACCTTATATATATAAGGGTGAGTGTGCGGCTGGAGGGTGGGTGTGCGGCTGGCTGGCCGCACACGCGGGTGTGCGGCCGCACACACCTTCTTTGGTGTGTTTGGCCCGATTTTGTGATGCTACACACTTTCTAACCCTTCCCAAGACTCATATCTAGGTTATACTAAGCCTAGAACACTCATATAGACCCACCATTTTGTTAAAAGATAGCAAAACGAATGCTGACACTCGGCTGAGTTGAATAGCTGAACTTTACAAGACAAGGATTTTCGGGTTGTCACACTAACTCCTAATAACCACACCTTTCACGTCAACCTCATACCTATGATCATCGGTAGCTTCGTTGTCATAATTGGCGTGGATTGTTTATCACCACACTGAGATGAGATGTTATGTTACGACAAGGCAGTATAATTACCTTTACCCAACGGGGAATCCTTAGCAATCTACAGAGATAAGACCAAAAAAATCCTTAGAATCATCTCCTTCATGAAGGCATAGAAATACCTTCAGAAATATCACAATTTCATGGCCCACATCGTAGATAAGAGGGGCGATAAGAAGGAACTCAAAGACATACCCCAAGTATGTGATTTTCCCGATGTATTTCTGGAGGACTTTCCAGGACTACCACCAATTCGCGAAATTGAATTTTGAATTGACCTAGTTCCAGGGGTAGCACCAATGGAAAAATCTCCTTACCGATTAGCCCCTTCGGAAATTCAAGAGTGACATATCAACTTTAGAAGCTTTTGGATAAAGGCTTTATAAGACCAAGCTTCTCACCCTGGGGAGCCCCAGTACTATTCGTCAAGAAGAAGGACGAAACCTTCAGAATATGTATCGATTATCGAGAACTGAATAAGCTGACGATCAAGAATAGATATCAACTCCCAAGGATTGACAATCTATTCGATCAACTACAGGGATCCAGCTTTTACTCAAAGATTAATTTAAGGTCAGGGTACCATGAACTTCAAGTACAAGAAGAAGACATCCCGAAGATGGCATTTAGAACTCGTTACGGCCACTACGAGTTTCTAGTTATGCCTTTCGGCCTAACTAATGTCCCAATAGTATTCATTGATCTAATGAACCATGTCTGTAAACCCTACCTCGATAGATTCTGGATCGTATTCATCGATGATATATTGATGTACTCACAAAAAGAGGAAGAACACGGTCAACACCTTTGAATCATCTTGGAGTTCTTAAGAAAGGAGAAATTGTACGTAAAATCCTCGAAGTGTGAATTTTGGATTAGGAAAGTACACTTTCTAGGACACATGGTCAGCGGCAAAGGTATTCCCAGATACCCTTCCAAGATCAAGACCATAAATAATTGGGAAGCACCCACAACGCCAACAGTGGTGCATCAATTTCTAGGATTGGCAGGCTGTTATAGGAGATTTATAGAAAAGTTTTCAAAGTTAGCCAAACCCCTCACAAAACTCACACATAAGGATACAAAGCTCAAATGGAAAGAACAACAAGAATTTGTGTTTCAGAAATTGAAACACATGTTGTCTAGAGCGCCAATTATTTCACTTCCAGAAGGAACCGAAGACTGCGTATTCTATTGCGACACATCACACCAGGGCATGGGATGTGTATTTATGCAAAGAGACAAAGTGATCGCTTATGCTTCACACCAACTCACGACTCACGAGAATAATTACACCACCCATGACTTTGAATAGGGAGCTGTAATTTTCACCTTAAAGATCTGGCAACACTACTTGTGTGGCACGAAGTATGTCATATACACCAACCTTAAAAGCATTCAGCACATCTTCAACCAAAAAGAACTCAATATGAGACAACGAAGATGGTTGAACTGCTAAACAACTACAAGTGCGAGATTCGATACCACTCGGGCAAGCACTCACTCTAACCATTTAATCAAACCTCCCTATCCAAATCTGAGAAGCACAAGTAGAGGCACTTAAAGAATAAAATAATGCAGAGGAATGCTTATGATGTATGGAGAAACAATTCGAGTTCAAGGAATGTGGAACATTATGTTTCATAGACTGAATCTGGGTACCAAAATTTGGCGACATCAGGAGCCTAGTACTGGACGAAGCTCACAGGACGAGATACTCAGTTCACCTAGGAACTGATAAGATGTCTCTTGAATTAAAGAAAAGGTATTGGTGGCCGAACATGAAGGCATAAATCACCACCTACATGAGCAAATGCTTGACCTACGCTAAGTTCATGGCTGAATACCAAAAATCGTCGGGTTTACTAAAACAACCCAAAATACCCAAGTGGATGTAGGAGCAAGTTGCCATGGACTCCTTCACAAAACTGTCCAAGACGCCTAACGGTTATGACACGATTTGAGTAGTAATCGATCATCTGACTAAGTATACCCATTTCCTACCCATCGAGGAGACACACAAAATGGGAAAGTTACCCAGTACTTATGTCAAGGAGATAGTACGGCTACACGGCATATCCACATCTATTATCTTGGACAGAGATAGCCGATTTACATCCTGGTTTTGGCAAACAATGCAGCGAGCATTGGGAACCCGACTCGATATGAACATAGCTTATCACCCATAGACATATGGTCCAAGCGAAAGGACCATACTAACCTTGAAGGATATGCTCAGAGCATGTATGATAGACTTTAGAGATGATTGGGATACTCACCTACCATTGGTTGAGTTCTCTTATAACAATAGTTATTGCACGAGCATAAAGGTTGTGCCATTTGAAGCACTTTATGGTAGAAAGTTTTGTTCATCGTTATGTTGCGCAGAAGTCGGTGATACCCAACTAGCAAAGAAACATGCAGGGAACACTTTGCTAATCGAACCAGATATTAATCACAAAACCACTGAGAAGATCGCGATAATTAAGGAACGATTAAGAATGGCTCGTGATCGTCAAAAGAAATATGTCGACTTTCGACGAAAACCACTTGAATTTCAAGTTAGAGATAGAGTCATGCTAAGAGTATCTCCTTGGAAAGGAGTTATAATATTTGTAAAGATGGGCAAACTCAACCCGAGATAGATAGAACATTTTGAGAACCTTGCTAAAACAGGCCTGGTAGCCTACCGACACGCTCTTCCCCAAGAGCTCAACAGCGTATACATTGTTTTCCATGTGCCAAACCTTAAGAAATGTCTCTATGAAGACACGCTAGTTGTACCTCTCAACGAAATCTTGATTTATACAAAACTCAACTTCGTCGAGGAACCAGTCGAGATCATGGATCGCGAAGTCAAAGGGCTTAAACAAGGCCGCATTCCCCTAGTCAAGGTACGATGGAACTCTAAGCGAGGAGCATAATACACATGGGAACGCAAAGATCAAATAAGGAGCAAGTATTCCAATTTATTTGAAAACACCCCAACTACACGTTCAATTTGGGGACGGAAATGTTTTTGACGGGGGAGGATGTGACAACCCAAAGAATACGTCATCAATCACCGTTAGTATTTAACGATAGATTGTGAAAATGTAATAAGGACAACCGCATAATCATCTGTATATTTTAATATATTTGAATTTTTCGTCCTTAATTGCATCAACCTTTAGGCTCAAAAATGAGTGCACAAAAAGTCGCGTCACTTTAAGAGCAGGTTCGCATAGTTAGACTCCTTAACCCACCGCGATTCCAGAAATATAAATTTCGCAAGAATCCGACTAAGTATGGGTGAGATATGAATTTTATAGTAAATAAATTTCGTCATACTTAAAAAGTTACAACAACGAAAATTACAAGGAGAATGGTTGACCTTTGAAAAAAGTCACCAACTAGGCAATCGTAGTACTACTTAAAGTAGGAATTATGAGACAAAGAACGCCTAAAATGGAATCCGTATGAGAGATTTATGAATTTTATAAAATCATAACGGTAATAAAAACTTGTCGATAAACAAAAGTAAAAACTAGCCAAAACGACCGAAAGGAAAGTTGTATATGACGACGAGACCTACACGGATATATAAGAGTCGTTGAAAATGGAGTTCGTAAGCGAGAGTTGCAGAATTTCAAAGTTGGATTTTTACCGTCACGCGCACTCGCGCAGTACGCTGCGCACATTCTGACAATCGATCCGTCTGGATAAGGGATGGTGTGGCGCATAGAGATGACGACATGTGGCAACCCCCTATGGCTCATGCGCAAAAGCGCAGTGTGCGCTCCAAAACTTGTTATAAATAGCAGGCTTTGGCATATCATTTTCCACACCCCTCACACTCTTTCTCTCTCAGTATCGATCTTCGTGGCATTGCCTCGAGCGCCTCTCGAAGTGCTGACTTGTGGTTTCTACCCTACATCAACATTTTCATAAATCACAGGTGAGTTCACAGCCCCATTTTCCAAACGTTTTTCGGGGGGTGGGAAACATGTTAAATTACAATTATACGTAGTTATTAATAACTGTATTTAGATAATTATGCTCATAACATTCGGATGATATTATGCCTTGTAGATACTCTACCCAAACTCTTTAACTAATATTGTGCCTAGTTGTTATACTGAATCACAATGATGGATAAGATCATACCTAGTTGTTACGCTGACCAGTTGCCATGAAACACTGCTACTCTATTCGTTATTATAGCCACCCTTTGGACAAGCTTAGTACCTAGTGGTTACTTTGCCCAAATACTCGGCTATGTAAAACACGATATATATATATATATATATATATATATATATATATATATATATATATATATATATATATATATATATATATATATATATATATAATAAGTAAGCACATATGAACAAAACGAGATAAAAAACACGACCGACTAGGGGAGGCCCGCACAATAAGAGCTACATGAGACACGATTCATCAACAAGCTGAAAGATTTCCAGCTAGCTCGTGACCTATAATCATTAAATCTTAAGTGAGTGGCGAAGATATGTATAGATCAATACAAGATTGACACTCCCACCTGTGGTTGCTAGGTACAACCTAACGGCAAGTCGAAGCAGGCATAACTTTCTAAACACATTTGCGACGTCCGATAAAGCGTCGCGGTTTTCAAGATAAAAAATTATAGCTCGATTATAGGAACTCATCGTAACTTTGTTAAACTAAAACTAACTGTCTTAGAATACTACTAGGAATCAACCTAATAAAGTAGTGATAATACACACAAACTCAAGGAAGTGAGTTTAGGATAAATAAGATAACTAAAATACCCACACAACGTTTCAAAATAATAAAACATGTGGACTCACCAACATTATGTTGACCTTTCAAAAACCACATCTATTCTCAATAGAATGAATCCTGATGAAGGAGGAGGTAACCTCGGTGATGCAACTCGAAGTCTTTGTGCTTTACTATTGTACTTTGCTTTCGTAACCTATCTGGACCTCGAACAATTGTGTAACATATTTTATTTAATGAATAAATAGCAACGTTTTTTTAATATATTAGTGTATTACTCAATGTATGTCTTTGGCCCAAAATCCAACATCCTAACATCGCACAACCTGGCGTTCCCGCCGCTGACAAGGGGTGTGACAAATTCTATAGCTCGAGTTTGGATAATGAAATGGTGTGGTCTTTCACATCAATAATTTTCTAGGTTATACAATTTCTTGGATTTGTTGCATGTTGGAGAAACTGTCCTAGGAAAGGGGACATTTTAATTCAGTATTTTACTCTTTTATATGTAGTATATGGGCGGCGAGTAATAACAAGGTCATTAAAAAAATCATCTCCTCCCTTACTATGGTGGCCGACAATGTTATCTCATTATCGTTCACTTGGTGTAAATATAGTGGTGGGGATGGGGTCACAAGTTATGTGCAATGGTGTTGTAATCCCTTATCATCTAGTTTCTGGTATTTGTAAATATTGTACCTTGTTTTCCTCTGTTGTAGTTTCTTGCAAAGCATGATTCCTTTTATTTTATATATTTCTCCGTTTCCCAAAAAAATAGAATAAAAAATTTGGTGGTCCAGAAATGTTGTTTTTAGTGGATAGAACAATCGGGAAACTACTATAATATTTATATGAAGTGTCAAAACTGCCACAAAAAGTCACATGTCTACCAATTTAAGGCAAACTAGGAATCTATCTAATTTGATTAATTTAACACCATCATCACTCAATCATGTGTATTTTCGACTACCCATTAGAAATTCATGGACATTAGATTCACGGATAAATTCATCGAAGATATTTGAGCTAGACGAATTGAACATGTTATACGATTCACGCATCTCATTAAAGTCTACAATGAATATCCAAATACTGGTAAAGAACATTTCAGTATGAGGAGATTATCTAGGAGTATTATTTTGTCATCTATGTGTTAAGTTGTGTATATGTTTACCATTATGAAATTGTTATCAATCCCAACAACTAAGCCTACTTTTATAACCAAAAATCTTTTCCCTTTAATGCCTTTCTTTTTCTTGAAATATTTTGTTTTTCCACAAGTTAATCAAACCACCGGATCTCCAATTAGCATCCATAAAATCGAAGTTGTAAGAACTTTGTGTTCTTAAGTCATTTTTTTAGGAAGGAAATGAATAGAAGTGGAAAATAAAGTGGAAACAATCATGTTCCTTATTTCTAGCATCGATAAATTCGAAGTTGTATGAACTCTGTGTTCTTAAGTCATTTACTTAGGAAGGAAATGAACAGAAGTGGAAAGTAAAGTGGAAACAATAATGTTCCTTATTTTTTAGAAAGAAGTGGAAAGAAGAGAAATAAATATTTTTTTTAATAATATTCATTCCTATGTTTCCTCCCAAAATTGAGAATTTGAACATAAAATAATTCACTACAAATAGAAGATTTTTCCATTTTACGAATTTTTAACCTCCAACCTAAATATAAAAAGATAACAAAGCCTCCATAACCATGATTTTTTCAAGACCTCTTATGTATGATGTGTTCTCCATCGTTAGACGACTCCAGCCTCTCCTGATTCCCTTTTTTTATTGAATGTGGGAACAAGATAATACAATATATATTTCTATTCCCCTCCTTTCCTTTTCACTCCTATTTTCCTTCACTGTCTTTTCTTTTCATTGGTTAAACTAAGGAAAACAACAAAAGACAAAGGAAAGTGATTCGTACACAACAATTTTTTTCCATAGACAACAATTTATGCTTTACATGATTGTATAATACAATATTTTAAAACATAAATTGTAGTGTATAAAGAAAAACTAGTGTGTATGGATCAACTCCTAAAAACAAAAGAGTAGTCCCATAATTTTCAAAGATTGGTTTTACTCAAGTCCGATAAATATGTGTACTAAATACCAAAAAAGTTAATTTGGCGGGATCATTTGATTCTTTTTAGCTAATCTGCATTTCTTTTCTCACCAGCACCATTGTTCCCCTGATATTAATAGTAAAAAAAATCATTAATTATTCCTCTGCATAGCTTGTTCAGTCACTAACTTCTCAATCTGATTCGGCCCATGTTAGTTGAAAACCAAGTCTTTCACCAATTTTTATGTTTCATTAACTTCATTTGAAATTATGTCCCTTAAATCAAATTGTTCGACGATTGAAATCTAAGTCTTTTCACCAAGTATCATTTGTTCCATGATTGTTGATCAAATTGTTCGGATTGATTAAGTGTTAGGATGAATTAAAAATTGATGGTCTTGGAAAAGAATTATATTGGGCAAATCCATTTTAAGGTCTGATGTGGCCATTTAGAGGGTGTTTGGGAGTGTGTCTCAAATTGACTCATTAGCTTATTAGCTTTTGAAAAATCCAGTAAGTTAAAAGAGTGTTTGGGTTGTTCAAAAGGCTTTTTCAAATGACTTTTTGGCTTGGCAAATAAGGGGAGTTTCAAAAATTCATAAAATCTTGGCTTTTTGGTGACTTATTGGCCTTTTGAACATTTTACCAAGTCTTAATTCCGAAAGTAGTATCATATTGGGAACTTTTCCCAAGAATTTTCTCAAGTAACAAACAAGAAAGGTGTTATGGATACCTTCTAGTTTAGCTTGCAACTACAGCAAGTAAACTTGGTTCCCAATTCTCTAAATCACTTTGAACGGTGCAATAAACCTTGGACTCAGCTTTCCACATTTTCCAAATCTGATAAGTCTCTTCCAGTGAGAGACTTTGAGCAATACCAAGTCTCCGACTTTACACTACATCGAAACAATTTGGCTGAATGGGCAATAATTCTTCATGAAACTTATTTATATTCAAGTCAATGACGATGTTTCTCATACAATCACTAACATGTACAATCTTACCACAAGTAACTTCTAATAACAAGGCAATTTCTAGTTTGCGTAGAGGCATTGTAGGTTTTCTACCAAATTTATGAGAAATAAAGGAGTAGTTTGCTCCCGAATCAAATAAAATATTGGCAGGCAAATCATTTACTAGAAATATACCTGAAGCGACATATGCTTCGTCTTTTGTTACTTGAGAGTCATCTGGAAATGCTCGTGCCTTTGGTGTCAGCTGTACGTTTGGCTTTGCATCTTCTTTCTTCATTCGACAGTCATTCTTAAAATGCCCTTCTCCTCAACACTCAAAACACACTTTCTTATTGGATGTACACTCGTTAGCATAGTGACACGTTTTTCCACACTTGAAGCAGGTCACCACCACTTCACCTCATTGTTACCCCCATCCTTCTTATTATTGGGGCTAAACTTAGAAAACGTCCTCTTCTTATTGGATTTGGAAGATCCCTCAAACTTCCTTTTATCTCCGGTCCTAGTCTTTTCCGGATTCTTCTCCCTAATCTGGAGTTCCATATTCTTAGCTGCCCATATGGCTGCTTTCAAAGTAGTTGCTAACTTCACCGTTGGACCATAGTCTGTTGGTACTGCATTACCGAATTTCTCAATCTTGGATAGCTCAGTATGGACCAAATAAGAGACTAATTTCATCTTCTCAGAAAAAGCGACAGCATACTCAACAACACTCCTTGATTAATTGTTATGATGAATTAGAAATCGACGGTCTTGGAAAAGAATTATATTTGGCTAATCCTTTGTAAGGTCTGATGCAACCATTTAGTGGGTGTTTGGAAATGCTTCTCAAAGACTTATTAGCTTATTGACTTTTCGAAACCCAATAAGCTAAAAAAGTATTTGGGTTGTTCAAAAGACATTTTCAAATGACTTTTTGGCTAGGCAAAAAAAAAGAGTTTCAAAAGGTCATAAAATCTTGGTTTTTTGGTGACTTATTGGCTTTTTGATATTTTATCCTAAAAAACTAAGTCAAAACATTTTTTAAAACCAATCCATTTTACGGGAGAAGGAAAAAAAAATCCAGTTGAATTAGTGCAAAGGCTCAATGGGGCCCCTATTATTGGAAGCATCCACAACAGATGAATGCGTTTATCCGATGGTGCCCCACTTTGGATTCAGCACATACTCACTGTTTAGATTAAGAGATTTATCACCTTTTAGGTATGATGTATCATTTTCTTGTAGAGGCATAATAAGTGGAAATGATAATGAATAAACAAAAAAAAGTAAACAAAATTTTTGAAAATTACATATATTTTTCATTTGGTCAGAAGAATCCTGGAAATATTTTGGCATGATTTTTTTTATATATTTTGATTTTAGTTTAGAATATGATAAAAGAATAGAATATGGCTTCATTACAATACTAATAAAGATATGATAATTCACATATTGAACGTACGTAGGAGCCAAATGAATAAATTTTTGACAATTACATATATTTTTCATTTGGTCAGGAAATATTTTGGCATGATTTTTTTTTATATATTTTGATTTTAGTTTAGAATATGATAAAAGAATAGAGTATGGCTTCATTACAATACTAATAAAGATATTGATAATTCACATATTGAACGTACGTAGGAGCCAAATGAATGAAAGATTCATGTTTGGGAAAGAAATAGATCATGGAATTTTGGAAATAAGTATAAAACGAGTATTTTCTGATTTATTGGATAAATCGAAAATTGAGAATCTTAAATAATAACATGTTTATTGACAATTAGGGGCGTGTTCGGCACGGAGCGTTTGAGAGCTTCTAGCTTCTAGCGTTTGACAAAACGCTCCGTTTAAAACAGAAAGTCTCGTTTGGCACTACAAGCTTCTAGCGTTTAGTTTAATCAAAACGCTTCAAATCCAAATGCTACTTCATGTAGCGTTAGCAAAACGCTACAAGCTACTAGCTACCCGCTACCTGCTACAAGCTACCTGCTAGGAGCTAGTTTTACCGAACACGCTCTAGAATCAACATCAAATAGTAGTGCTTGAATAGTTAAGAGTTTGTATAGACTATTAAGATGAGAATAGTGGACATTCAAAATATATGGAATTTTTTATACAACTTTAAAATTTAATTTATAGAACTATAAGGTTCAATCGAAACATATTAAAAAAATGTTTTTTTAATTGGGCAATTCAATGGTTGTTGAGTGCATATCTATTGATTGTCAAATTGAAATACCATTATCGTTGGATTATCCATTAAATTACCTACAAAACATTCCATCGTATTATGCGTTTTGGGCATTATTATTATTAATATTAGTCAGTATTTTCATCCTCTTTGCGTTATTGATTGAAGGCCGCTAAATATATTTTCATACAGCCCAATAGCCAGATGGGCCATACGAATTCGACTATGTTTGAAGGCATTTCAGAACATTCTTTGAACTTTGGTAGTTTATTTATTTATTTATTTACTAGGTTATAACCCGTGGATATACGGATGAAAAAAATAAAATTAGTTTTATTTAAAGTAATATTTGTTAATTGAGGAATGATAATAATTTTTTTAATAAGTAATAAATATAGATGTTTTATCAGTAATTTGATAATGATATAATGATTCGTTAAAATTACAAAAATATAGTGTTATGAATATTCAATCGACAGTTTGTGTTTGTAGATATGTTAGAAATTTATCATTTTTGTATAATTGAATCAAAAATTAAATAAAATAGAAACAAAAATTGATATATAAAATAAATTGTACAAAGTTTTTATAAAAATCTAAAAACTTCTTTATACACAACATTTGATGTTTTATTTGTTAGTCTACCACTCTTATCTAAAATTAACAATTTTAATCCCTCTCTACTTTGAACTCTGGATAAAGCAACGTACAATTGGCCATGTGTAAAAACGGGCTCTTTGAGAAACAGACCAACCTTCGACAAAGACTGTCATTGGCTCTTATTAATTGTCATTGCAAAACATACAGCCAATGGAAATTGTCTTCTTTGGAATTTAAACGGGATCTTATCTTCAGAAGGAGTTAAAGACATTCTTGGAATAAAAGTCATGTTTCCAATATTACTTCCAGATATGATAACCGCCTCAATAACACGTTTGCCCAAAGATTTTACTTGTAGTCTAGTGCCATTGCATAAGCCATTTTTCTGATCAATGTTTCTCAATAGCATAACTGGAACACCGACTTTTAAAATGAGCTTATGGTTTGGCAGACCTGATACTTTAAGACCATTTAAAACATCAGGTGAGTATAAATTTGCATCAAACTGATTATGAACAAACTCGGATTGGCAGAGGCTATCTGAACTTAAATATTCTTTTTGCTCTCTTGGAATCAATTTTAGCAAACGATCATTTATTTCTTGGACAACTTCATTTTTGGGAGCAAGTATTGCTCTTTCTTGAAAATAACCAGCAATGTTGAAGTTTTCCAGAATTGAAGGATATACAAACTTGATTAATGAACCTATAGAATCACATGGATCATTAATGAGAATATCTTGTGGAATATCAACAATTGCTTCACCATCATTCAGACCACCAAGATTACCTTCTTCTATGTCCAAAAGCCAGTTTGAAAAACCCCTTATTTTCTCAACAGCAGATGGATCGCTTCCAACAGTTAACCTCATGTTTTTTGTTAATTTATGAACTTTGCATTGTTGCCATAAATATGAAGAACTTAAAGAAGCATTAACAATGTTTTGTCTACTGCCACCCGGAACAACATGCAAAATTTGTCTGAAATCACCTCCAAAAACAACCACTTTCCCTCCAAATGGAGTATTCGAGTTCGTAGGATTGAAACGCTTTAATATATCCTTCAAAGTTCGATCTAAAGCTTCAAATGCATGCTTGTGTACCATAGGTGCTTCATCCAAAATGATCAATGAGGTTTTTCTTACTAAATTGGCAAGATCACTATCTGGATTTATTCTACAATAAGAATCCTCGGTAAGATTAATGGGTATTATAAACCTAGAGTGTGATGTCCTGCCTCCAGTCAATAATAATGAAGCAATCCCACTTGAAGCTACATTTAAAACAATCTCACCTTCGGATCTAATTGCTGCAGAAATTGTCTTCCAAAGAAATGTCTTACCTGTTCCACCATAACCATAAATAAAGAATACACCTTCCTTATTATCTTTAACCGTAGTCATGATATCAAGGAAAATGTTGCGTTACTCATTTGTTAATGAAACAAAAAGATGATCAAACTCATTCTTTAAATTTGGTATGTCATAATCTACCTCCTCAGTTATCAGACGATTGTTTGAAGATGAAATCGAATCAGCATCAGGGTAAGGCATCTTTCTATAGTTCTTCAGACTGGTGTTGTTTCGGAGTAAAATTTGTTCTATCTCAAACAAAGTCAAGTTTTTAATTTGATCTTCGTTTAGTGATAAACATGTATGAATAATGTTATATTAGTTACAACCAATTAAAAAACATAATAAATGAAAGTAAAATGTAATTAATCGTATATTTGAAATTTATATGATAAAGATTTAATAATAATGAAATAAACATATAATACCTGGAGACTTTAATATCTGTTGTTGAGTATAAAGAATTCCATCTGACAGATATTCCCATGTGTTTTCCCACACAGTCTCCGGTTTACACAAACTATTGGACAATAGCATCGTAGCAAATAAAAACCGTAGATAATAACCAGATCCAGAAAGACTTGCTTCCTTAATTGCGTCGATGTATTCTTTGTCATCATCCAATAGGCCTAGATTATAGCATGCATCTTTAAAAGAAGAACATATTTCACCATTGACTGTGCGAATTTCTTCAAATGATTTTGGACCTTTCACTTTATTTAAAAGAATTCTTAAGAAATACGCTTCGCCAAGTTTAGGTGAAACCGAGTGAATTCTACCAATTGAATATCCAACTTTCCTTGGCTTCCAAATTAGAAGTTTAGGTTTCCAAACAAACTTTGTAGGAAATTCAACATAAGTAAGTTTTCGTGCTTCTGCATTGATTTCATTACACTTCATCCAAGATGTAAACATTGAAGAAGCAACTGAAGGCCGGTCAAGAACATCTTCAATATCATCGTCTGCCTCATATACAACTTGTTGTTGTCCAGGAAGATGAAACGGTAGTCTGATCACAGCAGGATACCTATAATGAACATCATATTTAAAAATCCTCACATGCAGATATATATCTACAATCATAGTATTCTTTGATTTCATCCACTGCATCGTTGTTATCAGAATCATTATTGTTTTGCACCATAGTAAAAGTAGCCCTATCAGGACCCTTGTTTATATATTTAAATAAATACTTTATCGAAGATCCTTGATTTCACCATTCAACATTAATGTGTGCCTGATATCTATTCAAAAGATATTTATTGTATGGAACAACATTTCTGTTGTCTAACTGGACCCCAGATTTTTCAACCGTATTTCCATCATTTCTTCTCCTATATAAGGGAAAACCGTTTGAATCAACTGAAGTATGATTACAGAATTGCTTTGGAAAGTTTTTAGAACACTTTCTGTCTACCATGCATGGGAAATTGAAATTTTCAGCTCCACATGGACCATGGATCATGAACTCTTTCACAAGTGAATACAATTCTGGATCTTCATTGATATTTGGAATCTCAGCAGAAATATACGGGTCGATATATTCAACTGTAGGAAGCTTGCAGTCAGCATGCATAAAAAGACATATATGACTATGGGGCAAACCTCTTTTTTGAAATTCAATTGTATAAATAACTACACATAATATTATACAAATAGGATAGAAGTTAGCAATTAAACAATTTGTGTGTGTATGTATGTATACATACATAATAAAAAAACATAATTTAGATAACTATAGGAAAAATATAAATGATAATTATTATATTTATATATTAAACTATAAATTTAAATACCTGATTGGACCGTGCCAAAAATTTTATTTTCCCTTAAATCTTTAATAAATGCATCCAGCTTGATCTTAAATAACTTACATAATATATCCGGTCTATCTTCTTGATGAAGTGGGGTGTCCTTAAGAAACCTTTGAACTTCTGGCCATTTTAGATTACATGTAAAGGTTATGAAGAAATCAGGATATCCAAACCATTTACAAAGCGACATGGCATCCAAATAGTTTTGCATCATATAGCGTGCACCACCGGTAAATGAAGAAGGTAAGATCACACGTTGCCCGACGTTCGATATATCTGTACTCCCGAGTGCTTGGTGATTACGCAATTTCTCATAAGACTCACATCTAAGAATTTTTTGTTGCTTACGTATAAAAAATAATCTCTCACTTTCAATCATTGTATAACCATCAACCAAAAATTGTTGGAACAACCTTTTTTCATTGAGAAGTAGTGAGAACGATTTATCTCTATCTTGAATTATGTAAGCGAAAAATTCTCTCATTGTACAGGTCGGGCGCTTGCTATTACTTGAAGATGTAATACCTCTATGAAGGATGCCAACTCTGTAACCATCATCACCATATGGAAATAGTAATGGATATTGAAGAGCAAGGTAAGAAGGATGTAATTCACTGATACGTTGAAGTAATCCTGATGAGGTTTGAACAACGATGTCTCTTTTTTCAACTGAATCAGAAATGTCACCGACAATTAAAGCGGCTACCTCCGAAGAAGTTGGTAAGTTATATGTCCTTCCATCTTGTTCTCTTTTTCCGATTAATCTTAACTTCAAATTAGCACCAGGGTTTTCGTGAAGACCGTCTCTTACCATCCTATAAGACTTGACCAACGCATTGTTTGAATCTAACATAACCTTCAAAAATTCGATAATCTGGAGATCATATGATATTGAAGTTGATGTAGAAGCGCTTGTCGGTCCACTGAAAATATTATAAAACATATTTAATGCTATTAAAAAAATTAAAAGAAATAAATTGATTTATTAAAGAATAGGAAATTGTAAAAATATACCCAATACTTGTCGATCTATTTGAAATTTCATTTTCGGTATCATATATGTATAATTGACAAAATTTTGGTCTTGATCTAGGTGTAGGTAAAAGACTTCCCATACTATGATAGTTTTGACCGCTAAGTTTGAATATGTATGGTGCGTTGCCTTTGTTGATGGATGAATCAACTTTTCCTCCCATCGATGTAAATGAAAACATTGAATTGTAACGTCGAATGTTCTTCATAAAGTGTTTGCTTTTTCAATCTACTGATTTGTAAAGATTTTGGTAAGATGACGGTGCTTCTTTTAAGGGTGGTAGCTCAACTTTGCCGTAACCACAATATAGTGAATAAGATGTATTGCCTTTTGCCCTCTAAGCGATTCATCTATCCATAATTTTGCATAACAAAGCTGACATGTAACAGTTTTGTCTCCATGATCCAAGTATTCTATTCAATGCAAAAAAAAATATATAATTAAAAAAAATTAAGAATATTAAAAAAATTAGAATTATGATCACCTTTTGATATACCATGGAAAATATCTTGAACAATATGATCATCATTAATTTTTTCATCTAATGTCAAGTCAAAAACATGTATAGAGGATATATGTGGAGTCTTCCTTTTTAGATGATGTTTTCCTCTTGGTAACTTGATTGATGAAGAATTTTGGATTATTGTCGAACGATTGCTGGATATCGTGGTATTACCAAACACCAAATTATCTTTCTTAATAGATAGTGGTGTTCGAAAGTTATTATTGAAAATATAATTGCCTGTAAAAAATAAAAATAGAAATTACAAAGTCAATAGTTGTTATGATTAATATAAATGTGAATCATATATTTATAAATTCGCGTATTTAGAAATGCTTACCATTTGAAATGTTAGAAAATGGAGTTCTAACATTTATATTTGTTGAAGGAGAAGTATGAATTATTGTCGAGGGATTGGTGGATGTCTTGCCAATGTGAAACACTGAATTATCTTTGTAAATAGATAGCGGTGTTTGAACGTTACTGTTGAAAATATAATTGTTTGATAAAATAAAAATACAGATTAGAACATTAGGAATTGTTATGGGTTATATAAATTTGAAGCATATATTTTTAAATTTTTGTATATAGAAATGCATACCATTTGAAACTGTTGATAAGTATGTTGTAACATATTTATTTGTTGAAGGAGGTTGAATACGTGTATGTTGATATACACATGAGTTGGTTGAGTTTATATTTTCCTTGTTTGAAGTAACGGCTGTATGGTTATCTGTAGATTGTAATATACGACGACGATTGTAGACATCTGTTATATAACTTTTACCAGATGAATTAAAACACAAACAAATGAATAAAAAGAAAAGATGGATGACTAAACAAAATGTATGTGAAAAAGGTCAAAATGGTCTAAGTGAATAAAAAATAAAAAAAAATAAAAACTTTAAAAAACGAATAAAAACAGGAAAAAAAAAAGAGCATTGTAGTTGGATAGTACGATTAAGGATTTGGTAAGAGCAATGATAGTTAAAAATTGCCCTGTTTCCCTTTAACCATTTGTTTGCAGCATACCATCCACCCTTATAATAAAAAAGGTTAAAAAAGTGAACTTCTGTTATAAGAGTTTTACATAACAAAAGTATATGTGAAAAGCTAAAAATGTACAAATTTAAAAAAAATAGAAAAAATAAAACATTAAAAAAACGAATAAAAACAGGAAAAAAAAGCATTGTAGTTGGATTTTATGGTTTTGGATTTCGTAAAAGACATTAAAGGACAAAATTACTATTTTTCCCTTTAATTTTTTTTTTGTAGCAGATGATCCACCCTTATAGAAAAGAAGGTTAAAAAACTATCCTTTCTTTTATAAGAGTTTTACATAAGAAAAGTATGATGCTATATTATGATAATGAGAATTTAACATTTTAAGAAAATTTGAGTAAAATAGATCACTGTTCAAAAGAATTGAAATATAAAACAGGATCCATACTATCTTTGATGTGTAATTTTACCATCAATCAAAAATAGATGACTAAATAACTGGGTAATATTCTGAAAAGTTATTTTAAACAAAGAGTATCTATGAAAAACTTTACCAGATGAATAAAAACATAAACAAATGAATAATAACAGAAAAGATGGAGGACTAAACGGAATATATGTGAAACTGTTTCTTGACTGTATCTTCCAATCATACAGAAACATAGAGAAAATTAGACATGTAAATTAATCATAACTAAAAAACGATATAAAAGTATCAAATCATGTATAGTGTTTAATCGAAAAAATAACAACATACTTATATAAGACCCTATCTATTTAATATATTTTTTTCAGAAACATTCAAATGATGAATAAGAAACATACACATCATTTTGCTGACTGTAAATTAATCATAGAGGAATATAGAGAAATATAGACATGTAAATTAAAGATAACTAAAAAGACTATATAAATGAGTTGCAATCGAAATAAAGCACAAACCTTATGTTGTTATCATATTCGACTGTTGTTAGTTTTGCCTGTTCCATGAAAGTCATTAGAAAACAGAGAGAATGTTTTCAAAGTTGTTTGAAGTATAATAGTCTATGCAATTAAAACCGATTTTAGGAACTGATTTTGAGTGATTCACGGTATATTTGAACCTGATTTTCAGTGATTCACGGTATATTTGAATTGGAAAATTGATCAGCATTAATTTCAGCTGCTGAATATAAGCAATACCGAATCAACATAATTGAAAATCGTTAACTGTAATTTTGGAACTGATAATTATTAATTACTAATTATTATTATTAATTATTAAAATATGAATATGCATTTATGTTGAACCTGCTTTTCAGTGATTCACGATATATTTGAATTGGAAATTTGAAAGATATTTATAGACCATATCAACATAATTGAAAATCGTTAACTGTAATTTTGGCAAGTTGATCTACATATAAAAATTGATCAGCATTTATTTCGGCTGCTGAATATAAGGAATACATAATTTTCAGTATGGAATATAGAATATGACATTTACTCAATATGGATTGAGTAAATGTGTATTTGGGCGGGATAAAATTGTGATAATTGATTAACATAATTTTTTTTTTAAAAAGCACGGGAAATGGTTGATTATATATTTAGAGATATGCATAGTAATAACAATGTAGTTTTAAAATAATTTAATGAATGTAATTTCGATTTTTTTATGACATTTTACTTTTCTAATTTTTTCACAATATTTACGGATTGTAGTTTAAAATATAAATTACATAAAATTGTGTTAATTGATTCACATAAACAAATATTTATAAATGGGCGGGAAATTTTTTAGTCTATTGCCTCTTGTATTGCCACGTGGCAGATTTGTAGTCTAAGAGTTGGACAAGTGGATTCTAGGAAAGGTTTTTATTAAGATAATCTAAGTAAAATAGATCCCTGTTCAAAATAATTGAAATATAAAACAGGATCCATACTTTCAATGATGTGTAATTTTATCATCAATCAAAAGTTGATGAGTAAATAGATGGGTAATATTCTGAAAAGTTATTTTAAACAGAGAGTATTTATGAAAAACTTTTACCAGATGATGTGTAATTTTACCAGATGATAAGAAAAAGTATGATGCTATATTATGATAATTAGACTTTAACATTTTAAGAAAATCTAAGTAAAATAGATCCCTGTTCAAAAGAATTGAAATATAAAACAGGATCCATACTTTCAATTATGTGTAATTTTACTATCAATCAAAAGTAGATGAGTAAATAGATGGGTAATATTCTGAAAAGTTATTTTAAACAGAGAGTATTTATGAAAAACTTTTACCAGATGAATAAAAACATAAACAAATTAATAATAACAGAAAATATGGAGGACTAAACAGAATATATGTGAAACTGTTTCTTGAATTTATCTTCCAATCATACAGAAACATAGAGAAAATTAATCATGTAAATTAATCATATTAATTAAAAACGATATAAAAGAATCAAATGATGTATAGTGTTTAATCGAAGAAATAACAACATATTTATATAAGACCTATCTATTTAATACTTTTTTTTCAGAAATATTCAAATGATGAATTAGAAATAAAGCATGTAAATTAATCAGAAACATACATATAATTGCATTGACTGTAAATTAATCATAGGCGAATGCATAGAAATATATACATGTAAATTAAAGATTTATAAAAAGATTATAGAAATGAGTTGCAATCGAAATAAAGCACAAAACTTTATAAAAAAAAATTATATAAATGAGTTGCAACAGAAAGACAGGGAAGTATAGAAGCACAAACCTTTTATTATTATCATTGATTGTTCTTAGTTTCTCCTGTTCCATGGAAGTCATCAGAGCTCTGAAAGAATGTCGTCAAAGTTGTTTGAAAAATAATACTCTGTGGAAGTAAAAAGGATTATAGGAACTGATATATGTATATGCATTTATTTTGAACCTGATTTTCAGGGATTTATTAAGGTATCTTTGAATCGGAAGATTGGTAGATAATTGATCAGCATCAATTTGGCTTCCTGATTTTAAGGGATACAGGATCTTCAATCTTGAATATGGAATATGAAATTTTGAAATTTAAAATTGATTTGGATATGGATTGACGAATTGAAGGAACGTGTACATGTACATGGGCGGAAAAAATTTTAGTCCATTGCCTCTTGTATTGCCACGTGGCAGATTTGTAGTCTAAGAGTTGGACAAGTGGATTCTAGGAGAGGTTTTTATTAGGATTAGAGATTTATTTATGGGAAAACCACATAAAAACCCAATGTATTATATGTTAGTGTTTAAAAAAACCTTTATATAATTTTTTTGTACATTTTAGCCATTATTAATTTCCAAACCGTCTAAATACACCTAAATTATTTGGTAACCCTAGGCTACCAGTTGTCCATTAGTCGACGTGGATTAACCTTCAGTAGATCCACGCTTCTTTAACCTTCAATAAGTGTGATTACATAAAAAAAGAGTTTTTCATGTGAAAGAGGGAAAGCGTTGTGGAATTGAGCGGTAAAATCAATGTTAATACGACTTCGTCAACTTGCAATCGGCTTAAATCCAACTTCGTCAACTTGCAATCGACTTCAATCCAGGTTCGTTGTCGTGCATAATATAGTTAGTATGTTTGATTTTGTTATTTTGTTGTTTGCATTGATTCTCTAATGAAGCTTTAACAAACAATTGTGGCTTAAACTACAAATACTGAAGATGAAGTTGATATGGAGACAGTGGACCTTTTGGGGAAAGAGGTGGAAGAGGACCAAATGGGGAAAGACATGGAAGAGGATCATTTGCATGTATAAGTAATGGTAGAGGAGGAAGGTCATTTATTGATGAAATCTTTGATTCATCAATGGAAAATGAAGTTATAACCATGTTTGATAATTTTGAGGAAGAAGTACGTAGGACTGAAATCGAAGGGAAGAGGGAGGACCTATGATGCAATTCTGTGAATTCAATTTGTTGACAGCTTCTCTGATATGGTTAAAGAAATGTAAGCAGAAGTTCATTGCCTTAATTAGTATTTCATAAAATAAAAAATAAAAAATAAAAAAAAATCGTATGGTTATTCTTCATTACAAATTTGTTGTTATAAAAAATGCTACTAATTGTTGTTATGCTTAAAGAAATATAAGCAGAAGTTCAATGCCTTAATTGGTATTAAAAAAATAACTCCTGTGTATTTTTCATTACACATTTGATCCTCAAATTGATAGTTTGAATTGACTTCATCACCAACATATATGGCTTGTTTCTTATGGTTTCTTGAAGTTGCATCAGGTAAGAATCCTCATCAGTCTGTTTTAGTATGTTTCTTTTATGTTGGTTGTTAACAGTCTGGTATGCTAAAGACCCAAACCATCACCAATGGCAAAACCGTCAAATACGTCAAACCATAAATAAAGCAACAACATGGATGATAGATTTACAATAATTAAAACAAAAGCACCAACTTTTGGTGCAAGTCAACATCCATAACAAGAGAAAAGTTATAGAAAAAGCTATAAAATGCAATTTTACATAAACAAGAACAAAGTTACATAAAAAGGGCGATATTATGAAAGTGTCTCTTAATTTCCTAACAGATGAACATTCAAACCAGAACAATAGCAAACAACATTATTTTAACCATGCCTATATCAGTCCTTTTCATTTTGTCAATCACCTTAAGTTTCATTACTTTCTTCTACAACCCTTGTTTTTATTCTCCAATTCCATAGTCTTGTTGGACATGATCATATTATCCTGGTACAAATCCATGTTCTCCTTTTATAACTCATTAATTCTATTCTTGTACCGGTTAATAGTAATTCATCATCCATCTACAAAAATGTTTACAGTCTTTTGAAGGATCCTATAGAAAAGTGAAGTATTTGAGTAAACATTATAGAAACAACATCAGTTTTAAATGAATTTCACATACCAGAGAATTAGACACCGAATGAAATGTCGACATGGGTTGTCATTAAAGTCCATATCGTTGGTTGTTCACCACATTTACACTTTTGATTTCATAGCTTGAAGTTGAGGAAGAAAAAGATCCATATGATGGATCACTCATTTGAGATGCATAATGAACTGAAAAGAAGAAGCAGAAGAACGAGATGTTATTTTCGTGAAGAAGAAATCAGACGCACATCATATTTTTAAAGCCATTTCACCCAATTTAAAGTCACATCATATATTTACAGCCACATGATCTACGATTATCGGTTGCTTAGGGCTAACCGGTTACAAAGCATGAAAACATGAAAGGACGAAATTAATAATGGTTAATATATATATATATATATATATATATATATATATATATATATATATATATATATATATATATATATATATATATATATATATATATATATATATATCTTAACTATATTATTAAGTATATTAGACATTTCTTGAATTGAATTTTAAGAGGTACCCATATTATAACATAATGTACAATCTTCTTAAGCTTATCATTTGAGTATGTACGATACAATAGATGAAACACACTTATGTCGTTCCAAACACCTCTATTTGTCTATCTAATTTTGCATTTTCTCTCATTATCAGAAAACCCTAATCTCCCCCCCTGCTGCAACAAGCCTACACCACTTCGTGGTGTTCCATCGACCTTTCTCTGCCACTAGAGCCACCACAATCGCAGCACCACCCAGTCTTCAATGTCGCACCACCCTTGCAACATTAGAACTTTTTGAAACCCTAGCGGCCTTTAATGTGTCCAACATCCACCGTCATACCATGGCTTTCACTACCACTCAATTTTTCTCTCCAAAATCATAGAAACACTAGACACCGTAACCTTCAAAACCAACCATCATTATCGGACCACACCACCTGCAAGAGAACTTCACCACCATCATCGTCTCCATTTATAATAGTGCATATGCCTTAAACTCCTCTCTTTCACTCTAATGTTGCATTTTATCTCATTTTCAAATAACCCTAAAGCTTTTGATCTCCTCCCCTGCGACAAAAAACCACCACCATAAAGCGGCGTTCCCTCTTCCTTTATCTGCCGCCAACATCGAACCACCACAATTGCACCAACAACAGAAGTAGAGGGTATCTCCTTGAAGTTACTTATTACTAGAAGATTATAACTCAACATTTATATTCAATTATTGATTGTTTAACTTCACATTTTTTTATTACTTGTGGCAGATGAATATGGAAAAGCTACAGATGATGGACGATGGCAGTTGTTGTGCGCACCAGTTGAAATGGTAGCATGAAAAGGTATGAATGTCTCAAGTTGGGACTAATTCTCATATTGGGGATGCTTCGATCTGATGAAGAAGCTCTTGGAAGTGAGTTGCATTTGTTCTGCATCTTCTCTTTAAGCATGATTTATTATAAAGTTTTGTTTTATAAAATCTTAGATGGCATTTTCTTTACCTATGTTAATATTTTTCTCTTATGTTTTGATATGATATTTTTAGTTATTTATAAAAACAGAGTAAAGAACTTGGTGACTTGAAAATAACATGAGTAAAGGGTCAAGGGGCTGTTGGAGACTTTGACTGTGCAATTGAGTTATTTTGAATTTTCTTGGAACTTATATGAGTCGTTAGAGGTTGCTTGCTAGGATAAAGGGGCTTAATAATGGGTGGATTGTTTACATTTTAATACACTTGCCTTTTGTAATTACTTGTTTGATCTATGTAACCTGTAGGCTGGGATAGAGTGAAAACGTACAACTAATGACCATATGGATGTCATGTCACTTCCTGGTTTTGGTAACAGATAAAACAACGCCATCCACAGAGGTTATTACTTTTTTTTGGCTCCCTATGTGTAAATTTTTTGTTTTAACTGACTTTCACTTTCTAGAGCATAAGAAACATGACAATTTTATGCTTATCTGCTTCAAATTTCGCTGTGTATTGTTTGGGCTGTTGAGTTATCTGTTTTTGCCTCTCCTTGTTTTGATCTAAAGGTACACACTTCCATGTATTCAATTAAGAAAAATCTTAGATTCTGGTTTGAGGATTGGATATGTTGTGGAACTGTGGTGTCTAATATGCTTAATAATACAGTTAAGATGTTAAATACAGTTCTAAAGGAGTCATTAATTTTGTATTTGGTTCTATTTTGTTGTTTGTATTGATACTTCATGATCCTTAAACCATAATCAAGTTTTGATTATATTTTATGCTACAGACGTATTGTACTAAAAGTAAATAGCTAAAGTTCAATTTTCTTAGAGTATTTTGAAGGCTTGTGAAGTTCAAGATTCCTACTACAGATGGTCTATATCATGGTTAGTGCTATAAGTCCTTCTCAAGCTTTTATCCTTTCTGTAAGACTCGATGTTCTAGATTTTTGCTTATTTTGGTATATCTTACGAAGCTTATTTAGTGATTGTCTATGTTAATAAGATTTAATCAATTTGAAGTTTATCTTATTTGTGAATTTACACAACAACATTTTGAAGATGCAAAATTTTACTAGCTCACTTATCGGAAAAAATTAACTAATCATGTGATTTCGAATGACTCAACTTTTCATGTATTTTTTTCTTGTTGGGATGTAGTTACATACTTGCCAAATTGATCATTTGATGTAAATAAACTGTTAACATGTATTTGATTTTAATTTCACAAGCCGGTGACTGAAGATATGTTTTTGAAGCAAAAAATGCCAATACTAGATTGTTGTGTTAAGAGCGTTGAAACGGAAGATACAAGAAATGATACTTAATCATGTAAATCAAAGTCAAACCAAGTGAAGATCTCTGACGTTGAAGTTCATCCGATCACTATTAAGTTTGACCAAAGGTAAAACTTCGTAAGTTTGTGTAAAAATGTCAAGTTTGACGTATGAATTGGTAATCTCAAAATGTCAAGATTGTCTTGCATTTGTTTCTTTATTTGTATATATTTTTTATTTATTGTTTTTTCCATAATTAATTATTACGTCGATCCTGCCAAGGTGCAACAAAGCAATCTTGAACCAAGTTTATTGTTTATAAAATGCATACTTCCTTTTATGGTCTTCATGTTATTCAAAGCAAAATTTCCTAGATTGTTTCTGTTTTTTGTTTTTTAATATTTCGATTATCATTTGAAATTATAAAAGATTATAGTTTGTTTTTTTTAATGGTCGATGGTCGAATACATAGTTTTCATAGTTTGTAATGGTTAGTTTTGTGATTAAAAAAAAAAAAAAACTTTAGAGATGGCGTATGCTCAAAACCCCCTTCCATCAGGTATGAACTCACACATTTGTACAAATTTCAAGAATTATGTTGAAAAGATCTGTAGGTTTTTTGTTCGTTATTTATATCGACATATTTGCTATTATGTTGGTTATTTTGTTGTCTCATGGATAAGGGAATAGGGGTAGCCAGGGAAACATGACATAAGATACTTGGGTGATTGAGGTAACCAAGCTGCCAACAAGGCCATCTATGATGAAAACGAGACAAAAGATATAAATTTTGCATCCGTTGCTTGGCACGGGTAAACGGCTAGTATATATATATATATATATATATATATATATATATATATATATATATATATATATATATATATATATATATATATATATATAAAAGGGTTTTTTTAAGCACTAACATATAATATATATAGGGTTTGTGTGTGGTTTTCTCTTTTTTTTGTAGGATAAATAAAGATTTTCAGATGAACTATTTTCGAGATAATTTGTTTGCTAGTAATAGAACTTGTTTTATTTTCTCTTTTAAGATATATAACAATTTAAATCATAATTTTACTTTACGATTATAAAATTCGGATTTTTTATTGTCATGAAATTTTATATTTTTTGTTCGTGTCGTTGATGTATCATCTATGTATAACATTATATGTTATTGAAAGAATTTTATTAAATAGAAACAAAGATTTAATTTTTTCAATTTTATCTCAATATTAAAATGATTATATCACTAATGACTAATCAAGCTTTAAAATTATTCATTTCATATATAATTTTGTTATTGTGAAATTTCATTGTATTTATGTTATAATTGATATTTATTTCCATTGTACGAATTAAAGTTTCATTGTTTCTTGACCTATACTTACATAGTGATGTTAAAAAACGCGAGAGGGGTTTATTATTATTATTATTATTATTATTATTATTATTATTATATATATATATATATATATATATATATATATATATATATATATATATATATATATATAAAGTTGGATTCAACAATGAACCGTTTTAAACCATGGAACCAAGTAACCATTGTAGATGGTTGGATCAAAAAAATAAAGGGGCAGGATTTAGGTTGTAAACTGTAAATAAACACATAGTTGTAGCTGATTGTAAAATTATATGGAACTTCGGGGGGAAATTTCGTAAAACTGAAACATTTTAAGGTTTAGGGGTTTAACACCGTTAGTCTCAATTGCATCCTCTCAGTCAAATTGATTTTACCATCATTGAAAGCGATCATTGACTTCACCATACTCCGACGATCGATGATCGATTCAGACGATATCAACCGAGAATCTTGCCAAAATGTTCGAAAAATGATTCTAGAACGTATATTCGACTACTGTTCACTCATACTCCGATTATCTCATTTAATGATTCCAAATCAAAAATGTCTGGTTTCTAAAATTTCAAAACCTAAAATCTAAATTACTTGTTACTGTATATATATTCGATCAATCTATGAACCACGTTCTATTTACGAAATCGTTTTTACACTTTTAAACAAAACTCAAACCCTCCAATGATCAACTTTTGTGAATTTCTATAAAAATCGAAAACCTAATGAGTTAAATTTCTTAAAATCGCTTAGGAAATCGTCAATATCTAAGTTATTTGCTAAAATTTGTGAATCGAAATCATTTATGAGTTTATTCACTAAATCGAAAACCAAATTTCATATTCTGAATCACTATTGTAGATCATAGAATCGCAAAATCACATTCAGAATATGTGATTGATATGTTTAAAACATTATGATTGTTATATTTAACAAATTATGATAGTTTTCTTAATATTTATATTTAGATGCATCGATTAATCATTAATTTGGAAATTATATGTATAAATCATAATTTTCATATCATGAAAACACATGTTTAACTTAATTTTTTTAAACAGAAAATGAAGAAAACAAAAATGAAAAAAAAAGATAATAAGTAAAGAGTGAAAATGACACGAAATGTTAAAGATATTCAATCTACAACTACAAGTGAAGATATGCAAGATAAAAAAAAAACAGGCTAGAACATTCACATTGAAATTATCTAGTAATATACTACAAACCTATTTAAATGCAAATTCACATGGTGAATCTTTGATGTGGATAACTGCCACACAAATTCATAGTGTGAATTTGCTCAAAGTGGTTTTGCAAAGCTTCTTATCACTCTCACTTGATACATTATACACACAAACACATGCTAAGTTTCACCATGTGTTTCATTTATAAAATTTGGTTGGTGATATCATAATGCATTGAAATGAAAAAAAAAAAAAAGCAAATTCACATGATGAACCTCTAACATCCGGATTCCCAGGTATCTTATTTTAGTTATTTATTTTGGGTTTTATGGAGGGACTCGGCGAGTAGACGCTCAGACTCGCCGAGTAGGATCGCGAGTTCTTGACTGGATTAATGACCGGACTCGACGAGTAGATACGTAGACTCGGCGAGTCCGCGCTGTAAAGTGAAACCCTAAATCCCCGGGCCTGTGCCCTATTTAAAGGCCTTTATGGCCTCCATTTGCGGCCAATGCACCCCAGAGAAACCCTAGAGAAAGCAGTGAGAGAGTTGAGAGCAAGAAGAGGCTAATACATCACTTTTGGTGTAGTTTTGCTAGAAGGAAGAAGGAAACACTCATCTAGAGCGTGAAGGGAGCTTGGATCTGGGCTAATCATCTTGAGAGTTCATCTCTGGAGGTATAATCCCTTCTATTTCGTGTTGATATGATAGATTTCATGATTTTAGGGTTTTTACCTCCATTTTATATAAGATCTAGTGAGTATGAGGCCGCCTTTGTGTTAATAGTATCAGATCTGGACCATGAGAGGTCCATAGAGTCACTATCCCTCAGCTTTATGCAAGAAAATGAAAGATTGGGGACTAGGTTGCCATTTTTAGAGTTATTTCCCCATTTATGACTTGTTGTGGGTTGCATGCACGTAAAGGTTGCACCTTTACGTGACATTTGAACATTTGAAGGGTAGATCTGATAGTTAGGGAAGCATATCTGACCTTAGGAGGTCATTTGAGGATTAACATGGAGGCAACTCGCCGAGTCCATAAGTGGACTCGACGAGTCGAGTCGGGGTTGCCCCGCGATTCGTGACAGGTGTAACCCGTCGAGTGGAAGGATGACTCGACGAGCCAAGAGAGGCTGAAAGGATTCAGAGGACCCGCATGGACTCGCCGAGTCGCCCTTGTGCACTCAACGAGTCGGGTCAAAGTTGACCGTTGACTTTCTTTGACTTTAGGGTTCTGGTCAAGACTGATTCAGGAGAGTTCAGGGAAGGGTAGAATGGCCTTCTACCCAATCTGTAAAGATGAGATCATGAGTGAATATTGATCGGGGATGTTATCTGAATAATAGGAGGAGGCTAAGTCGGGACGTTGAGCACGAGAGTTTATCCGACTTCATTGAGGTGAGTCTTCTCACTATACAATACCTAGAGTGGTATTTATGTGTAGACCAGAGGGTCTTGTATGCTATGTGTATATATATGAGTTATGTGCATTGTGTTGTATGCATGCTATGTGTTGAACAGACCGGGCCGGAGGGCCCAACGATATAGACCGGACCGAACGGTCGAACGACACAGACTGGACCGAAGGGTCCGACGAGCTATGACCGGACCAGAGGGTCCAACGAGCTACGGGACTGGAGGGTCCCGCTGAGACACATCGACCGGAGGGTCGTATTGTAGCCTCGAGTGGCGTATGTGTTGCATGTGGTATTTTGGGGAACTCACTAAGCATTTATGCTTACAGTTGTTGTGTTATGTGTTTCAGGTACTAGCGAGGATCGCGGGAAGGCGCCGGCATGATCCGTACACACTTAGAGGATTTATGTATTTGAGGATCTTGGGATTTGTTTATTGAGATAACATGTGTTACATTGGATTACTATGATATTTTATGAATGAGAGTATGTTTTTAAAATGAAAAATTGTTTTGGAAATTTACGTCGTTACAAGTTGGTATCAGAGCCTTGGTTTGAGAGACTCTGATACACCTCCGGGCGTATCTGAACTCAAACTGAGGATTTGAGAGAATTTTTCATAAAAGAAACAATTTTTCCAAAAGAGTAAAGGACTTTTGAGAAAAGCGGAACGGAGCAGTGTGTACGATCAGCCAGCGCCGGAACGGTGATTTCCCAAAATACCCTTACATTATGTGTTATGAGATATTATGTGATATGTTATGCATGCTAGAGTAGGCTAGGTATTCATGGTTAGGACTAGAGTGGGCCTGATTTGTGATGCCTTAGCCTACGAGTTACTGCTACTATGAGATACTTCGAGAGTAAGTAGGTAGCAGCGAGGAACTTATGAGCGGTCTACCAAAGAGTAGCCTGAGTTTAGTGAGATATAGAGTACTTGTGATCTGGGATCCTAGGAGGAGGACTTGGGGTGAATACCGATGCGTTGTGGAAGGTAGTATAAGGGCCCGTACTACTGGAAACACCGGATCGGTGAGCAGTCCAAGTAAGAATCCTCAGGGTACTAAAGAACAAGTAGAGTTGAGTATCGAGTGCGAGTATACTCGAACGAGTCTCTGATTCTTTTGTGTTGTATTTCAGAGACATCATTGTTGGGACGCGCCACCACCCAGGAGGCAGTGGTACCAACGATGAGGAGATTCGTAGGTTGATTCACGAGGAGGTGGCTGCGGCCATTCGAGTTGAGATACCAGAGATGTTCGGGTCTATCAAGACCACGCTGATCGAGACTTTTGATGAGCGGTACGCTGCTCTTACTGAGGCTGTTGTTGCTGCGGCCACCGCAGCTGTCGCTGTTGTCAGGCCCCAGGGAGGTGACTCGTTGCTGTACCGAGAGTTCAACAACACGAAGCCACCAGAGTTTTATGGGACGCAGGACCCGATTTCTGCGATGAGGTAGATTTCTGACATCGAGGGATGCTTCTACACCTGCTCGTGTCCGGAGCATCTGAGGGTTAGGTTTGCGCTTAACCAGCTTCACTTGGGAGCGAAGGATTGGTGGAAGTTTGTGACGGCACACTTCACTACGGCAAAGCTTACTGCGGTGACCTGGGAGAGGTTCACCATGATGTTTCGAGATGAGTATGTTCCCCCTGTGGAGAGGGAACGTCTAGCCCAGGAGTTCTTATCCCTCAAGCAGGGAACTGAGTCTGTGACGGTGATTACGAGGATGTTTCACGAGAGGGCGTTGTTTTTCCCTGAGCGCGTGTCGACTGAGCAGGCACGTATGAGCCGGTACTTGAGCATAGGGATGAGAATTTGGCCCGAAAACCCGAACCGAACCGAAAACCGAACCGAACCGAACCGTATTAGACTCGAATAAGCAATTCGATTCGGTTTTCGGGTATCTATATAAGCCTTATTCGGTTTTCGGGTTATTCGGTCCGGGTTACCCGAATAAGGGCTTAATCGGTCCAAAAGGACCGAACCGAATATGAAAAGTCACATTTTTTTCCTAACATGATTGCTTGTTCGGTCTTCTTTTCTATCGATCGTTACCCAACAAAACCCACGTAATACACCAAAAAAAAACAATGAAATCAAATTCGATCATCCGTATTACACCAAATCGACAGTAGCGTATTACACCAAATCGACGAGTCGACAGCATTACTCTTTGATCGATTGAGGTTTTTATCATCCTTACAACATTACTCTTTTAGTGTTTAATTTGTTTCTTTAAAAGATTTGTTATGAAATCATAAACTACAAAAGTCATACAAAATATAATATTTATAATCACATTGTTAATGTTATTTGGGTTATTCGGCTCCTTAATCATCTTGTACATGTTATTTGGGTTATTCGGGCCGGAACCGAACCGAACCGAATAATACCCGAACCGAACCGAACTCGTATTGCTTATTTGGTTCGGTTTTCGGTTCATACAATTACCCTTATTCGGTTTTCGGTTTATTCAGGTTCGGGTCGATTCGGTTCGGTTCCGACCCGAATAACATCCCTACTTGAGCATACTGAGGAGGGATATCCGTGAGTTCGTGGCGAACTCGTCATACCGGACATCTGCCGAGCTTCAGGCAAATGCCCGGAAGAGAGAGATTGAGCTGGAGACTCAGGTCAGGGCGGAGGCCGAGTCTCAGAGGAGGGACAGGCGACCGGCACAGGCGCAGCAGGCTGCCAAGCGGGCAAAGCCCGCTAATTCGAGATCTGGGGGTCCGAAGGGCCGCACTTGTGAGAAGTGCGGCAAGAGTCACGAGGGGGTGTGCAGAGTTGGGGTGTGTTACAAGTGTGGGAAGGAGGGGCATTTCGCGAGGGATTGCCCCAAAGGATTCTCGGTATGCTTTCATTGCAACCAGACCGGCCATCGGAAGGCCGAGTGCCCTCAGCTACTACAGGGATCAGCACAGGGGTCTACACCTGCTGCTAGAGCTATCGAGGTCCCGCCAGCGAAGGCCGAGGCACCGAAGGCTCGCGGAAGAGCCTTCCAGTTGACAGCGGAGGAGGTCCGCGCAGCGCCCGATGTCGTGGCCGGTATGTATTCTTTTACTTACCTATTTTGAGTTTGAGATTTTGTGCTTATATTGTTTTATGCTTAGGTACTTTTCTTGTGAGTTCTGTACCTGCGTTGGTGTTATTCGACTCGGGTGCGAGTCGATCTTTCGTGTCATTAGCATTTAGTCAGCACATCAATGTTCAGCGAGAGGCGTTGAGTCGACCTCTACGAGTTTCTATAGCCGACGAGCGAGCGGTGTATGCTACTGATGTGATCCGAGGATGTGTACTCGAGATCTTCGGCGTTGAGTTTCCGATTGATTTGGTCCCGATTGCGATGGGAGATGTCTGTGTCATCGTGGGAATGGTCTGGTTGAGCAGGTTTGGAGCGGTTATCGACTGCGAGTGATAGTTGGTGACCATACGAGACCCTAATGGGGGAGTTCTTACGGTGTACGGCTAGGGTACCCATTCAGGGTCAGCATTCTGTTCGGCTGGTAGAGCGAGGCAGAGTCTACAGCAGGGCTGTAGTGGGTTTGTGGCCTACGTGATGGACACACGAGTAGCAGCGGAGAGGCCTAGTTCTGTTGATGATGTGCCGATAGTGCGTGAGTTCCCGGACGTTTTCCCCGAGGAGTTGTCGGGTGTGCCTCCCGAGAGGCAGGTGGAGTTTCGCATCGATTTGGTTCCGGGAGCGGCGCCTATCGCCTTGCGCCACCAGAGATGCAGGAGTTATCCTCACAGCTTCAGGAGTTGTTGGGGAAGGGATTTATCAGACCGAGTAGCTCGCCATGGGGAGCGCCGAACCTTTTTGTCAAGAAAAAGGATGGTTCACACCGGATGTGCATTGATTACCGGGAGTTGAACAAGTTAACGGTCAAGAACCGTTACCCACTGCCAAGGATTGATGATCTGTTTGATCAGTTTCAGGGAGCGTCTTGGTTCTCCAAGATTGATCTGAGGTCTGGATATCATCAGATGAGAGTGTGTGATGAGGATGTCCAGAAGACGGCGTTCAGGACTCGTTACGGGCATTACGAGTTTGTGGTGATGCCTTTCGAGCTCACCAATGCACCGGCAGCGTTCATGGATCTCATGAACAGGGTGTGTAGGCCGATGTTGGATCGATCGGTGATCGTGTTCATCGATGACATAGTGGTGTATTCGAGATCCAGAGAGCAGCATGAGGAGCATTTGAGGGAGATCCTCGGAGTTCTGAGATCGGAGAGGCTTTACGCCAAATTCTCCAAGTGTGATTTCTGGTTACGAGAGGTCCAGTTCCTGGGACATCTCGTTAATCAGAATGGGATATTGGTCGATCCGGCCAAGATTGAGGCGGTGATGAGTTGGGAGGTGCCGAGATCCCCCACCGAGATCAGGAGTTTTCTGGGGTTGGCCGGCTATTATAGGAGATTTATTAAAGATTTCTCCAAGATCGTCGTGCCTCTCACCAGGTTGACCCGGAAGGGCATTACTTTTTCGTGGGGTCCTGAGCAGCAGGCCTCGTTTGAGACTCTTCGCCAGAGGTTGTGCGAAGCCCCAGTGTTATCCCTTCCATAGGGAATGGAGGATTTTGTGGTGTACTGCGACGCATCGATATCAGGGTTGGGTGCGGTGCTTATGCAGAGAGGGCATGTGATAGCGTATGCATCGAGGCAGCTGAAGCCTCATGAGACGAGGTATCCCACCCACGATCTAGAGTTGGGGGAAGTGGTGTTCGCCCTCAAGATCTGGCGCCATTACCTGTATGGGGTTCGGTGTACCATATACACGAACAACAAGAGTTTGAAGTATTTGATGGATCAGCTCAACCTGAATATGCGCCAGAGGAGATGGTTGGATGTGGTAAAGGATTACGATTGTGAGATCCTGTACCACCCGGGCAAAGCTAATGTTATAGCTGATGCGCTGAGTCGTAGGGCGGAGAGTGCCCCGATTCGAGACACTTGTATGCGATTGACAGTGATGACTCCGGTGTTGGACACCATTCGGGACGCCCAGGCAGAGGCCGTGAGACCGGAGAACCGCAAGAGAGAGCGGGTGATTGGGCAGGTACCTGAGTTTGTTACCGATAGTCGTGGGTTGATGACCTTTCAGGGTCGGATTTGGGTGTCGGATGCAGGCGGGACGCGCACCACTTTGATGGAGGAGGCATACCGATCGAGGTTCTCGATCCATCCCGGGGCCACTAAGATGTATTTGGACCTGAAGAGGGACTATTGGTGGCCCTGTATGAAGAGGGATGTAGCATGGTTTGTTGAGAGGTGTTTGACCTGTCGCAGGGTTAAGGCCGAGCACCAGCGTCCGCATGGCAAGTTGCAGCCACTTGAGGTTCCCCAATGGAAGTGGGAACATATTTCTATGGATTTCATCACCAGATTGCCGAGGACCGCACGGGGTGTCGATGCAATTTGGGTGATCGTCGACCGGCTGACGAAGAGCGTGCATTTTCTTGCTATCAGTGAGAGCTCTTCTGCTGAGAGGCTGGCAAAGTTATATGTGAGGGAGGTGGTATCGCGGCATGGGGTGCCGATCTCGATTGTGTCAGATCGAGATGTACGTTTCACTTCCAGGTTCTGGAAGAAGTTCCACGAGGAGTTGGGTACGAGGTTGCATTTCAGTACCGCCTACCACCCCCAGACGGACGGACAGAGTGAGCGGACGATTCAGACACTCGAGGACATGCTTCGAGCATGTGTGTTGGACTTCGGGGGAAGTTGGGACACGTACTTGCCGTTGGCTGAGTTTTCCTACAACAACAGCCAACATTCGAGTATTGGTATGCCTCGAGTTGTTGTATGGGAGGAGGTGTCGGACTCCCATTTGCTGGGGAGAGGTAGGACAGCGTGTGATGGGTAGCACCGAGATAGTGCTTCAGATGACAGAGCAGATACAGCAGGTTAGACAGAGGTTATTGACAGCTCAGAGTCGTCAGAAGAGTTATACAGATAGGCGACGATCCGAGCTTGAGTTCCAGGTGGGAGACTTCATACTCCTGAAGGTGTCTCCTTGGAAAGGAGTGATTCGGTTCAGGAAGAGGGGAAAGCTGGGGCCCCGGTACACCGGTCCGTTCAGAGTTACCGCGAGAGTGGGCAGGGTAGCGTATCGTTTGGAGCTACCTGCGGAGTTGAGCCAGATTCATGATACCTTCCATGTGTCTCAGTTGAGGAAGTATGTAGCCGATGAGTCAGCGGTAGTGCCGCTGGAGGACATTCAGGTAGATGCGAGGTTGAATTATGTTGAGAAATCGATCGCGATTTTGGATCGGAAGATCAAGGTTCTGAGGAACAAGGAGGTTCCCCTGGTTCAGGTCCAGTGGCAACATCGGAGAGGGTCCGACCTGACTTGGGAGCCGGAGTTGGAGATGCGGGAGCAGCATCCAGAGTTGTTTGCGGGGCAAGACTTCGAGGGCGAAGTCTGATTCTAGTGGGGGAGAATTGTAACATCCGGATTCCCAGGTATCTTGTTTTAGTTATTTATTTTGGGTTTTATGGAGGGACTCGGCGAGTAGACGCTCAGACTCGCCGAGTAGGATCACGATTTCTTGACTGGATTAATGACCGGACTCGACGAGTAGATACGTGGACTCGGCAAGTCCGCGCTGTAAAGTGAAACCCTAAATCCCCGGGCCTGTGCCCTATTTAAAGGCCTTTATGGCCTCCATTTACGGCCAATGCACCCCAGAGAAACCCTAGACAGAGCAGTGAGAGAGTTGAGAGCAAGAAGAGGCTAATACATCACTTTTGGTGTAGTTTTGCTAGAAGGAAGAAGGAAACACCCATCTAGAGCGTGAAGGGCGCTTGGATCTGGGCTAATCATCTTGAGAGTTCATCTCTGGAGGTATAATCCCTTCTATTTCGTGTTGATATGATAGATTTCATGATTTTAGGGTTTTTACCTCCATTTTATGTAAGATCTAGTGAGTATGAGGCCCCCTTTGTGTTAATAGCATCAGATCTGGACCATGAGAGGTCCATAGAGTCACTATCCCTCAGCTTAATGCAAGCAAATGAAAGATTGGGGACTAGGTTGCCATTTTTAGAGTTATTTCCCCATTTATGACTTGTTGTGGGTTGCATGCACGTAAAGGTTGCACCTTTACGTGACATTTGAACATTTGAAGGGTAGATCTGATAGTTAGGGAAGCATATCTGATCTTAGGAGGTCATTTGAGGATGAACATGGAGGCAACTCGCCGAGTCCATAAGTGGACTCGACGAGTCGAGTCGGGGTTGCCCCGCGATTCGTGACAGGTGTAACCCGTCGAGTGGAAGGATGACTCAACGAGCCAAGAGAGGCTGAAAGGATTCAGAGGACCCGCATGGACTCGCCGAGTCGCCCTTGTGCACTCGACGAGTCGGGTCAAAGTTGATCGTTGACTTTCTTTTGACTTTAGGGTTCTGGTCAAGACTGATTCAGGAGAGTTCAGGGAAGGGTAGAATGGCCTTCTACCCAATCTGTAGAGATGAGATCATGAGTGAATATTGATCGGGGATGTTATCTGAATAATAGGAGGAGGCTAAGTCGGGACGTTGAGCACGAGAGTTTATCCGACTTCATTGAGGTGAGTCTTCTCACTATACATTACATAGAGTGGTATTTATGTGTAGACCAGAGGGTCTTGTATGTTATGTGTATATATATGAGTTATGTGCATTGTGTTGTATTCATGCTATGTGTTGAATAGACCGGGCCGGAGGGCCCAACGATATAGACCGGACCGAAGGGTCCAACGACACAGACTGAACCGAAGGGTCCGACGAGCTATGACCGGACCAGAGGGTCCAACGAGCTACGAGACTGGAGGGTCCCGCTGAGACACATCGACCGGAGGGTTGTATTTTAGCCTCGAGTGGCGTATGTGTTGCATGTGGTATTTTGGGGAACTCACTAAGCATTTATGCTTACAGTTGTTGTGTTATGTGTTTCAGGTACTAGCGAGGATCGCAGGAAGGCGCCAGCATGATCCGTACACACTGAGAGGATTTATGTATTTGAGGATCTTCTGATTTGTTTATTTAGATAACATGTGTTACATTGGATTACTATGATATTTTATGAATGAGAGTATGTTTTTAAAATGAAAAATTGTTTTGGAAATTTACGTCGTTACAGAACCTTAACTGAATTTGGAATGAGACACAAATTCACATGGTGAATCTTTGATGTAGATAACATCCACACAGATTCACAATGTGAATTTTCTCAAAGTGGTTTTGCAAAGCTTCTTATCACTCTAACTTGATAAACTATGCACACAAACACATGCTAAGTTTCACTATGTGTTTCATTTATAAAATGTGGTTGGTGATATCATAATGCCTTGAAATGCAAAAAGCAAATTCACATGGTGAACCTTAACTTAATTTGGAATGAGAGACAAATTCACATGGTGAATCTTTGATGTGGATAACAGGCACACAGATTCACAATATTAATTTGCTAAAAGTGGTTTTGTTTCATTTATAAAATTTGGTTGGTGATATCATAATGCCTTGAAATGCAAAAAAGCAAATTCACATGGTGAACCTTAACTGAATTTGGAATGAGACACAAATTCACATGGTGAATCTTTGATGTGGATAACAGCCACACATATTCACAATATGAATTTGCTAAAAGTTGTTTTGCAAAGCTTCTTATCAGTGTCACTTGATACATTATGCACACAAACACATGCTAAGTTTCACCATGTGTTTCATTTATAAAATTTGGTTGGTGATATCATAATGCCTTGAAATGCAAAAAAAAAACAAATTCACATGGTGAACCTTAATTGAATTTGGAATGAGACACAAATTCACATGGTGAATCTTTGATGTGGATAACTGCCACACAGATTCACAATGTGAATTTTCTCAAAGTGGTTTTGCAAAGCTTCTTATCACTCTCACTTGATACACTATGCACACAAACACATGCTAAGTTTCACCATGTGTTTCATTTATAAAATTTGGTTGGTGATATCATAATGCCTTGAAATGCAAAAAACAAATTCACATGGTGAACCTTAACTGAATTTGGAATGAGACACAAATTCACATGGTGAATCTTTGATGTGGATAACAGCCACACAGATTCACAATGTGAATTTGCTCAAATCACTCTAATTTGATTGATGGAAAATGCAAATTTACTTGGTGAACCTTAATTGAATTTGGAATGACATGAAAATTCACATTGTGTAGTTGAAGGTTCAATAAAGTAACAAAAAAATAGCAAAAAAAACTGACGAAATCGTTGATAAGTTAATAAAAAAAATAAGAAAAGACTTCAAAAGATGAGAAGATTCACAAAAAGAAAACAAAAAAGTTGATGAAGGAAGTTAAGGCTGCTTTTAAGACACCAGAAAAGAAAACAACACAAGGTTAGTATTTATAAAATTATATTTGAATTTAATATTATATAATCAGTTCTTATTAAAAAAAATTAAAAACATGAACAGAAATCAGAAGGAGTCCAAGACTTAAAATGGTTGAATATTCAAAATTTGTGACTCCTATTAAATCTGATGATAGCTTTGTAAAGAAAGAATCTGATAAAAAAACAACAGGTTTGTTTATTGCTATTCAAATGTTTAATTATTTTTTCATATATATTATTGTAAGAAGCTTACAAAAATTAATACCTAACAGGTAAAAGAAAAAGAAATATGAAAGACACAGGGCAACAAAAAGATACTTTGGAATTATTCAAAGAAAAAAAAGGCAAAAGTTCCAATAAATCCAAATGAAAAAGTATCTTCGAGAACAAGAATGAGTCTGAAGAAATTTTATGATATTGTTAAATCTTAAAAAAAAAAGAACAAAAAAAAGTTGTTAGAGATATGGGATTGGGATCGTTGCTTAGAATTGCAGCTAACGGAATAACTGGGAAAATGACACGATTTGTTGTTAACTCATTTAATCCAGAAGATATGAAGATGCATCTACCCAAAGGAAACATAGATATAACACCAGCTCTTGTTCATGATTTGCTCGGAATTCCTCTAGGTGGAAAAGATATATACATAACTGATCAATGTGAAGGAAAAGAATTAATGGATTGGAAGCAACAATACAACTACAAGGTTATGAGACCATCAGATGTTGAGGAGAAGATTAAAGAATCTACAGATTTAGGGATTATATCCAGAACAAATTTTCTTATACTGTTTGTAAATACGTTGTGTGAACAAAATAAGCCTGAAACTTGCAAAACAACAGTACTGCCAAATTTGTTAGGAAAAACACCTATTAGAGAAATTGATTGGTGTGGATTTATAACGAATTGCTGAAAATGTCAAAGATCACATGGGATGAAACAGATAGAGAAAACTACTATTGTGGACCACTTCTTGTTTTACTGATAAGGAATTTTTTTGAAATTAACACATTAATTTATATTATTATAAGAATATTAATTAATTATCTTTTTGTTTACATAAAAACACCTACCTTATTTGGAGTTTATGAGAAATGATAAGAATGAAAAAAGACAAATATATACAATACATTTTTGGGATTATAACATGATGATGAGAAGGGAGAAAGTTGAGTTAAAGAGTGGTGACTTTGGAACCTTGGAAGGGAATGATGATATTATAGAGATTGATGAAGAATACGACAGTGATGAAAATGAAGATATGAAACTCGATGTAAGTTTATAATTTATATATTTAATAAGTTTTCGTTTTATAATTTTAGAATTAACATTATGAATCTTTGATGTTGTTCATAGTCTCACAGATTAATTTTGTGAATTTCTACAAAATGGTTTTTTAAGCTTCTTATTCTCTAAATCTATGCATACAAAATATGTTAAAATTCACCATGTGTATTTGAACAATGAAAGAAATGACTATAAATGCATCACATGGTAAATTTTAACTAAAATTTGGAATGACATGCAAATTCACATTGTGAATCTTTGATGTGGTTCATATCTTAACTGAATTTGCTATGAAATACAAAATTCACATCATGAATTTATACAAAATTCACAGAGTGAATTTATACAAAATTCACAGAGTGAATTTGGTGAATCATAACTGAATTTCGAATGACATGCAAATTCACATTGTGAATTTATTCAAATTCACATTGTGAATTTATACAAATTCACAGAGTGAATATCTAATGTGCATCACTTTTTGTATTTTATTATTTTTTATATAATAAATTCACATAGTGAATACCAAATATATTGACAAGCATTGAAATTTTGAATCTTTGATGTTTTAAATTTTTTTTATTACATGTTGTAGGAATTGGTTTTTAAAGTGAAAATGATTTATAAAAAACTAGTAAATGATAAAATGAAGTTTGGAAAGTTAATTGAGTTTTCAACAAGGTTCAAAGAAAGCAATGAGTTGAAAGAAATGAAGGAAATATGTGACAACCCGAAATTTCTATCTGGTAAAGCCAATCAATCCAATCAAATGCCAGACTTGTTTCTGCTATCTTTTAGGATTGTTAGGGGTCTGTTTGAGTGTTCTAAGCCTAGTACACTTAAGGATTGTGTGTAGGGATGTGTTAGCTAAAGTTCATTGAGTTGAAATCGAGCCGGAAACTCCATCACAAGGAGTTTACGGCCACAAACTAGAGTTTACGGCCGTAAACTCTAGGCAGCCGTGAACTCCTCCCCTTATGTATCAATTTCCTTCATTTCTTCATAATTCTTCACATCTTCAAGGCTGAAACTCATTTCTCTCTCAAGTATCATCAAGAACACTTCGATTTCTCCTCATTTTTGTAAGTGATTCTTCCATTGTTTCTTGATATCCTTCTTGATCTTGTGCAACCCTTCGATTTCATCCATGAATTCAACTCTTTTGGGTTAGATCTTCAAATCATCATTCTTTTAACCAAGAACATCAAGAACACACACTTGTTCTTGGGCCCTAAACACCCTAAAGACCTCCAAAGTGTGAGTATCTCTTCTTTCAACTAGTTATCCATAAGAAACACTTGATTCCTAGCCATGAAACAAACGATAAGTGCATGATCTTCAAGAGCTTACGGCCGTAAACTCTTCCTATGGCCGTAAACCCTTCATAAGATCATGATTTTGGCCGTAAACCCCTCTTAGACCAAGCTTTGGCTATAAACACTTAAGCATCTTTGGCCATAAACTCTTCCTTGGCCGTAAACACACTTTGTGTGACCGCGAACTCCCTTTAATCAATCACATGTGATTGTAACACTTCCTTTCAAGTGTTTCCTAGTCCCTAAGGTTGGTTCCCTTCATGTTAGTGGTGTTAAACACTAATTATATACATATATATATCAATATATGTCAATTAGGACTCGTTTGTGCCTCGGGACTTCATTCGTGGAACTTCTCATCCTTACTCGAATCTTGAATTGAATCACCCACATAAGGTGAGTTCATACCCCTATAATCAATCTTTTAAATGTTTTTAAATGCTTTTAAGGGGGGGAATACAAGTTGAACACAATAGTATTGTGTTAATATTTTAACTGTGATAACCATCATTTTAAAGGATTTCTTATGCTTTTATAAGTGATCAAATCATTTAAAAAAAACTCTTTTAAAGTTATATTACTTTGTTGTTTATAAAACTCTATTTTTAAAGTACAATCATAACTCAGTAGATAATTGAGTCTTTTCTACAAATCAGGGACAGTACAAAACAAGCATACTAGTAAACTATAATAGGTATAGTTTAGGGGTTCAGAACATACAATAACAAGAACAGGGAGGAACATACAATAACAAGAACAGAAAGGAACATACGATAACAAGAACAATATAACATTTATGTGAGACTACTTCACGGCTTAGCAATATACTTGTTAGGTCGTGTTTTGTAACCAGAGTCTCCTGGAGGGAGAGCGGACATTGTGTGTATAGATCTATACGGGACTGACAAGCCCGCATCCCGACTGTTCCCTACAGTTTGGCCGGCAGGCCAAGGGGTGATAAATGTCACATCAGTTTCGACGCCAGCAGGTCGTCGTGTTAAACACTTGTCGATCAGTATGGTTATAACCACATCACATTTTAACCTAAATTAACAAACTGGTTTTAATGTAGTTAGTGTTTCAGTAATTACTTTATACAATATTACTGAATACTTTCATTTTCCCATTACATTCATATACTGATCTTCTCACATAAAAGGTAATGCAAAACTATTTTCTAGAAAAGATAGTCTTAAACTTGGGAAAACTTACATCATAACAAAAGAAAAACAGAACAGTCGAGTCTTAGTACATTCAGTTAGAAGGGGGACTATAATGCTAACTTTATGATTCCTCGGTAGATACATCAGGGATATATATTAATCGGGTCCGGCAGACAGTAGGATGTGTGCTTTCCGCTTCATTTCTTGTTCCTTGTTTGGTTGTGGGCTTAGAGCAGATTCACCCAGCCTACTATCTATTCGATCTTAGCTATATTTATATTCCGTACACACCAAGTAATCATAATGAGTACCAGGTATGGGTCAGGTCATAGTATACAAATTCAATATACCATTTTCTAGTACAAAAACATACTTTTTCAGATAGAACATTTAGTAGGCTAACTTATCAATAAAAGGGTTTAATCTATTTTATTAAACTGGTATAACTTAAAGGACCTTTAATGGTTAATTCTACAATACCTTAGTTTATACATCAGGGTTATATATAATTAATATCTGATTGGCAGTTAGATGTGTGCTTTCCGCCTTACTTCATGTTCCTTGTTTGGTTGTGGGCTTAGGGCAGATTCACCCATTTAACTGTCCGTTCGATATTAGCTTGTATATAGCTTGTATAAACTAAGTGATTATAGAAGGAACTATTGTGTTTACTATTTTTACTAAAGGAAATATATTATTTTCTTAAAGAATGCTTTCATGAAATATAAAGAAATATTACAGTTAACTCCGTAAGTACCAAATGAATACGCCAGGGTTATATACAGTGAAGATCTAACAAACAATGGGATGTGTGACTTCCGCCTCATTCCCTGTTCCTTGGTTGGTTGTGGGCTTAGGGAAGATTCACACAATCGATTGTCTGTTTACTCTAAGTTGTATATAACTTGTATCCATTTAGTACTCATAGAAGGAATTGTAGAGTCATTTTTACTTTCATTCATCATATCAGAAAATATAGGATTTTCTGGAGGAACAGGCGAACCTTTCTAAAAGAGCTTACAACTTACTTTTCATCACTTAAATACTTATGAACTCACCAGCTTAAATGCTGATCTACTCTTTCAAAATAACTTGGATTCTCAGGAAACTAGTAGACAGGTACGCGCACTGGGATTCAGAAGATGGAGTATAGTAGCTTCATGTCCTTTTTTGTTATTTAGTTTTGGAGTCAATCGTATGTGAACCACATACTTTGTAAACACTTTCATATTGATACAATGGTTGTTTGTTACTTTGATTACTATGATGCATATGTTGTGATACTAAACATGACATCCTCCGCCCCCGAACATTTCCGTCGTTCCGGTTTGGGGGTGTGACAAAATAGTTGAACAAGAATTCAATTATAAAAGTCAAAAAGAAGGTGAAGATGAAGAAAAAATAGATGGGACTGAATCTGAAAGTGATAAAGATAAGAATGAAGATGAAATACCTGAAGATGGGAATGAGGTGATTAGGGATGAAACTAAAAAACCTCAAGATGGGAATGAGGTGATTGGGGATGAAGCTGAAAAACCTCAAGATGGGAATAAGGTGGATGGGAATGAAGCTGAAAAACCTGAAGATGTGAATGAAGTGGATGGGAATGAGGGTGATATGCATAAAGATCCAGATGGACAAAATACACCAGAAAACAAAATAAAGAATCAACCACTCATATTAATGGTAACACCAGGAAATTTGTATGATGATCCAAAAGTTCACAAGATTGCTGATTTTGTTCAATGTATTTTAAATTTTGATGATCATGATGATTTTTTTGATGTACAAAGATTTAGAAAACAAAAAATTAAGAAAACAATGATAGATGATAATGAAAATAAAAAAACTCATCAATGCCTAGTTTTTCACTTGGACTTGGTCTTGGTCTAACACAAGAGTTTCAGGAAGGAGATGAACCAAATTATGATTCAGAAGCAACAGAAGATGACATTAATATCGTGGGAATTGAAGATGGTTAAGAGGTAAATGAAGGAAAGCACTTAAAAAAATCATCAATGTATGTATGTTCTCCTTATAATCAAAAAGAGGTTTGTGCAAGAACGTTTGTAGAAAAGGATGAAGTAAGAGTATCAGATAGAATATTTTCCAGGATTGGTAATAGCAGCTAATAATTTATATTAGTTTTTTCTATAAATTCAAATATTAGTTAATTTTCTATTAATTGTTTTTAGTGTTATTTGATTACAAATTAAGTGAGAAGGTATTTCAAACTAAGAGAGGATATGTGCTTGGAAGAGTAATGACTGAAACAATGCAAGCAGGATTATGGGTACATGCACATGTCATTATCGGTATTTCTTTAATACATCAATGGTGGTAAGTTATAACAATTCTGAATAACTTATAAAATTCACACAATGAATCCTATTATGATTCATTGTGTGAATAATTATAAAATTAAATTGTACCTTATTGTGTATTTAATAATTCTTAAAGTTTGATGTATATTTATATTTTTTTTGTAGAGACAGTTCATATATGACAAAAAAAACATCCTTTCATTGAAAGATATGACAAATTTGAGTCAAATATCAAAGATGCAATGAAAAAAGACAAAGAACTTCTGACATTCGAAAAAGTTCAATTGGTAATTAAATTATTCTTTTTCATTAAAACAAATGATATTGAATATATTGCATCTTTTCAAGAACGATTAACAATTTAAAATTCTAAAACATGTGTTTTTCCCGGTTCATCAAAAAAATCACTTTTACCTGATATGCATAAACTTAGAGGAACCAACAGTTGATGTCATTGACAACAGGAATTCAGTTGCAACGCTTAAAAGAGCTTATCATGATGCACCTGAAGAATTGGTAAGAATAGAAAATTTACATTTAAATTTTAATAAAATAATTATTACAATAAATAACAATTTCTTTTTTTGCAGAAACTACTTTTTGGTAGGTACTTGATGAGTGTCAACCACAAATCAACTTTTATTTTGGAGGGTGATGAACCATAAAGAGTGATAATGAAATGGCGCACAAGGGATAATCATGTTGATTGTGGGTTTTTTGCATGCGTCATATGGAGACGTATATGGGAGATAAAACAGTAAATTGGGATTGTGGGTTGCCAAAAGAATCAAAAGAACAATAAAATGTGTTAAATAATTTGCGTATTAAGTATTTGACAAAGATACTTTTGAGTGACGCAAACATATTGAGGTCAAAAGTCATTTCACAAACTGAGAAGTTTGCACAAAAGTCTAATGAAGAAATACAAGCTTTGATAAAAAAAAAGGATGGGAAATAAGGGGAGAAAGGATTTAGAACTTCAAGGATGGGAAATTTTAAACTTTAGTTTTCTATTAAATGTAATGGTATTATGATTAGTATAATTTTAGATGCACTTTAATTTCTTTTAGAACATATAAACGCTTGTTTTGTTACATTTTGATTTGAACTTTTATGTCCAATATAATGCACTTTACTAATACTTCAAAAATGTTAACATTTTCATGTGAATGTATAAATTAGTGTGTTGGTGGTGTTTGGTGGGAAAGGTGGGGGGTGGGGGGAGGAGGAGGAATGGATAAATTTCTATTTTAAATAGGTGAGATTCACAATTTGAATTACATTAAATAAAGTCAATCTCTTGAAATGGTGAGATTCACAATGTGATTTACATTACATAAAGTCAATCTATAACATGAAAGTTTGTATGTGAGATTCACATGGTAAGTTACAGTACATATAGTTCTTTATAACATGTATATTCTTTATCTCAGGATCACAATGTGAATTACAGTATATCTTTAGAACATAGATAATAACAAGGAACCAATATTTTCTCAACTTTTATAGCAAATTTTTCATCAAAAAAAACTAAAAATATAGATATTCATAACTTTTTATCCTTCATCCATTGATATGAAATTTGATTTAAAAAAATTGATCTGTTCAAATTCACACTGTGAATTTGGTTAGATTCACATTGTTTAAAAGTACTTTCAAAAGTTTAAAAGTAGAAATAGAATTTCATTTGTAAAATTAAGATATGAACATACCTTGAAATCAGTAGAAGGAGAAAGATCAGAAAGAGACTCTAGATAATCTGAATAATAGTTTTCACCATCATCAACTCTTTTATGTTTAACATCTTTCCACAGGGACTTCTTTTTATCTTTGATTAAGTACACTTCAACTTCATTTTCCATAATAACAGACAAGTGGAAGCAAGACCATATGGAATTAAAAATTTCCTTTTGAACAATAAAGAAATTAGAACGGGTATAAACATTAGTTGCGAATCTTTCAATGGGAATAAATGTTCTGTATATAGGATTGGTAGTTAAAGATTGATGATCAAGTAAACATTGATTATGCCTTTGCTTTTCCATAGCATTCTAAAAAGAAACAATAAAATCAAGAAAGTTTGCTTCCGGATGACGAAATTTTGAGAAAACATAATTTTTACACTCTTATCTTGAAGTAGTTCGCATCAAACCAGAAAGTTGGAAATCTCTCAAATAAGATGGAATCCATGAACTCCTCATGTCAAACATAACAGATAACCAACTGTTATTGAAGATCATGTTTTTGAATCATTGAAGACCATGAAGCCTCAAATTCTTCTGGATAAATTTTAGAATCCCAAACAGTTTTGTGAAAAGCTTTCTTGAATTCTGGATGGTTAAAAACTTTAGAAGGAACCTTAAAAAAAACACTTAGCTTTATTTAATTCACAATGTGAATTTGAAATGTATAAATTTCAATTTTTAGAAGAAAAGTGAATTCATATAATGAAACAATTATATATTCTTATTGAAATAATTTAGAGAAAATCAAACTTAGAATAAAAAAAACATACCTTATCAGAAAGTTTTTTGTTGATGTGCCACATACATAGTCTATGTCTAGACTGAGGAAGAACAATATTAATGGCATTCTTCATTGCAGCATCTTGATCAGTTACAATCATACTTGGCTGACTACCAAAAGCTTTGAGAAATATTTTAAGGAGTCATACATATAACTCAGTTAACTCATTAGCTAGTAATCCAGCCCCAAAAGTTACACATCGCCTATGGTTATCAGTTCCGGTGAATGGAAAATATCATAATATATCTGAAACAATTAATTAAATGTAAACAATGACAATGGCAATGAAGTTTAATAACAAATTCTAACCATTTATATGTAATGCAGGAAAAACATTCACAATGTGAATGATAATGTGATATAAAATTTACAAAAATATGATCATTCACAATGCCAATGATAATGATAATTAAAATGAACATTAAATTAACAAGATAAGAATGTGAATGATAATGTTAATTAAAATAACATTAAATTAACAAGATAATAATAAGAATATTACTTGTTGGTACCGTAGATGGCATCAAAAGATACAATATCTCCAAATTCTTTGTAGTTTCTTCTTGATGCCTCATCATTCCAAAAGAGACCAGTAACATGACCTTTATCAATCTTGTGATAAAAAAAAGTAGAAATAGAATTTCATTTGTAAAATTAAATAGAAGTATGTATATATATATATATATATATATATATATATATATATATATATATATATATATATATATAGTCAAGATCAAATAAGAAGAAAATTTTTGGTAGGAAGGTAAAAAGTTTTTTTTCTACATATTTTTTTCGCGAACAAACAAAATGAATCATTAGATTATTCATTTGTAAGATGATTCACAAGAAAAAATTCTCAAAAAAACATCTCGATGATTCATTTATACAATGATTTTGTTGTTATTCACTAAAATTGTCATAAAAGTGAATTTTTTCTTAATTTACTTAAAAATGAATCATAAAGATGTTTTTTTGGGAATTTTTTCTTGCGAATCATCTTACAAATGAATCATCTAGTGATTCATTTATTTTGTTCGTCAAAAAAATATGTAGAAAAAAAAACTTCTTACCTTCCTACCAAAAAAAATTTCTTACCGGATCTATATATATATATATATATATATATATATATATATATATATATATATATATATATATATATATATAGGGGAGGGTTCATGCGAAAATGCAAATAATCTGCGAAAACGAGAAAACAAGAAAAACCTATGAGATTGTGCCACCTCAACATTATATTTTGGACAATAATTCATCCAAACTTTGAAATACATTATGATAATCGATAATAGATGAGAAATTGTTTCATATTAGCAAAGTATGATTTTTGACATTTTTATTATGAAAACGTGAATTTAAAAATGGTTAAAGACGTGAAAAAAAAAGTAATTATTAAAAACGTTTTTAAATCTATATTATCATAACACAATCCAATGTAAACTTATTATCTTTAATTTATTGCTAATAAATTTATTTTTTATACTACATGTGTTTGATTTTTATCAGATAAAATCTGTTTTCACGTTTTCGCAAGATATTTATGTTTTCGCATGAACCTACTTCTATATATATATATATATATATATATATATATATATATATATATATATATATATATATATATGTTTAGGTTCTATGGAAAACAAAAACTCTAAAAAAGAACCTAAAAATCATAAAAATACATGAAAAAAATACTTAGAGATCACAAATCTTTTTTTTTTTTGACTTTATATTCTTGAAATTCGCAACTTTTTATATAATTTCACTGAAATTTTTTTTGAAAAAAAACCAAAAAAAAAATCAATTTTTTAATTTTTTTTCAGCAAAATTTTTAAAAAAGCTGCGATTTTTTTATATATAAAGTCAAAAAAAAGTTTTGTGATCTCTGAGTATTTTTTTATGCATTTAGATTATGGGTGTCAACGGGGCCAAACGGGACGGGGAGTGCATCCCCCTCCCCTGCCCCCGAAATTTCTCATTTCCTCCGCCCCCAAATTGTCCAGCTTTCCTACCCCCGCCCCCGAATCCCCCTTATTACCCCCGCCCCCGCCCCCGTTCCCCCGCCCTCGATTTTATTTGGGCTGCATTTTTTTGGGCTGAAACGGGTTGTTTTTTGGGCTAAAATAAACTATTTTTTACGTAAAAAAATATTTACTTATAGCAAAACTTTACATGTTAAAACAAAAAAAAAGTTATGACATCTTAAAAACATTATACTAACAACTTAAAATCATGTTATTGTTTGTTATATTTATATGATTAATATATGTAAACATATGTATAATTTATTAGCGGGGGCCCCATAGGGTTTCGGGATGGGACTGCCCACCCCTACTCCTGCCCCCGAAATTAAAACGGGGGTTAATCTTGCTCTTGCTCCTGCTCCCATCCTCGCCCCTGATTTTTTTTAATAAATACCTCCTAACGGGACGGGACCCCCACGGGGACGGGGTCCCACGAAACTTTTTGACATTCCTAATTTAGGTTTTATGGAAAACTGCATAAAGATGCATAATAAAAATACTTAGAGATTACAAATCTTTTTTTTTTGACTTTATATTCTTAAAATTCGCAACTTTTTATATAATTTCGTTAAAAACTAAAAAAGTTGATTTTTTAATTTTCTTTTCCAGCGAAACTTTTAAAAAAGTTGCGACTTTTTGATATATATAAAGTCAAAAAAAAGTTTTGTGATCTCTAAGTATTTTTTTTATGCATTTAGGTTCTATGAAAAACAAAAAACCCTAAAAATCATAAAAATGCATAAAAAAAAACTTAAAGATCACAAATCTTTTTTTTGACTTTATATTTTTAAAATCCGCAACTTTTTATATAATTTCGTTGAAATTTTTTTTGAAAGAAAAAAATCGATTTTTAATTTTTTTTATTCAGCAAAATTTTTAAAAAAGCTGCGATTTTTTTATATATAAAGTCAAGAAAAAGTTTTGTGATGTCTAAGTATTTTTTTTATGCATTTAGGTTCTATGGAAAACAAAAACCCTACAAAAGACCCTAAAAATCATAAAAATGTATAAAAAATACTTAGAGATCACAAATCTTTTTTTTTTGACTTTATATTTTTAAAATCCGTTGAATTTTTTTTGAAAGAAAAACAAAAAAAAATCGATTTTTTAATTTTTTTTTCAGTGAAATTTTTAAAAAAGCTGCTATTTTTTTATATATACAGTAAAAAAAAAGTTTTGTGATCTCTAAGTATTTTTTTTATACATTTTTCTGATTTTTAGGGTTTTTTTGTTTTCCGTATAACCCTTACCTATTTGCATTCTCAAAGTCGTTGGTGGAGCATGTTTTCCGTATAACCCTTACCTATATATATATATATATATATATATATATATATATATATATATATATATATATATATATATATATATATATATATATATATATATAAGGCTAGGTTAATATGTTTCTTACATTTATTGTGTGTTATAATGCACCAATAGGAATTTAGTAAAAGTAAATAATTATTTAATTAAATAAAGATAGATATTAAATGATTTTCATAATTGTACGTATATTAAATGATATCTATAATTATAATTTTCTTTTTATGAAAACTAATTAAATTCTTCATTAATGTCAGCAATAACATTATTTCAGAATGAATTCGCATCTAGGTTTTTATGTATGAGTTCGTGTTTTGTTTCAGGACTCACTCACTTAAAATACAATAAATTTGCATAAAATATGAAGAACGATAGTGTATTCTACTACAATACACTCTTATTCTGCTAGAATACACTTTCATTTTTCTATATACGAATTCATTCTGAAAAAATATTATTGTTAACATTAATGACGAATTTAACTAGTTTCCATAAAAAAGAATTATAAGTATAGATATCATTTAATATACATATAATTATGGAAATCATTTAATATCTATCTTTATTTGATTAAATAATATTTTAATTTTTTACTAAATTGTTATTGGTGCATTCTAAACATTTGACCTACCTCTCTCTCTCTCTCTCTCTCTCTCTCTATATATATATATATATATATATATATATATATATATATATATATATATATATATATATATATATATATACTAGGCGAATGCCCGCGCGTTGCGCAGAAACACCTATATAGTTGAAATCTTTATAAATGTATGTTTTTTTTAAATATAACAATAACGTTGTTGTTAAATTTGTTATAATAATTCGTATACTAAATTGATACAATATATTGATTATCTTGAATTATATGATAATATATACATCTATTATAACTACATAATCTCAACAATTTGAATGACTTCTACCCGCAAGTTACTCATGAAAAAAATTAAATTTAATATATGGTTTAATGTTATTTATAGTTGTTGTTATTGTTAATTAATTTTTTAAAATTTATTAGCTTAACGTTTTAATTTCTATCATTATAATTATTTAAAACATTAAACATTGTTTTTTGATTTTAAAGATAACAATATAATAATTTATATAAAGTTATTTTTAACTATTTTTAGTGTAAGTTATTTTAAGCTACTTATTTGCCAACTTTTAACGATTATACAAATATCTTTAGGAAATATTTTAGTTAAATTGAGATTATAATTTAGTTTTTGCATTTAGCACTATAATTTATCACTATTAACTATTTACAAAATATTCATTGAGTTTTTTAAGTGGAACTTAAATTTATTTTTAAGTTGACACTGTAATGTTATATTTAAATCAACAATTTAAGTATTTCTCCAAACTGTTCAAAAATTGTAGCTTTAAATTGATAATGGTTTACATACAACAACATATTAAATCTAATAAATTAAGTATAATATGTTAAAAGTTAAAGACATAACTTTGTAAGTAGAAGTAAAGATATTATTTTAATATTGAAATTTACTTTATTTATAATTACACTTTAGGTTTGATATTTATTTAACCTTATTAACCAACTTATAATCATTATTAGAAAGACACTACAATTTATCACTTTTAACTATTTACATAATATTCTTTAGGTTGTTTAAGTTAAACCAAAATTTATATCTAAGTTGATCCTATAATGTTATATTTAAATTTATAATTTAAGTATTTTATCAAAATTATTCAAAAGTTTTAGCTTTAAAATGATAATGGTTTACATCCAACAATATATTAAAACTAATAAACTAAGTATAATATGTTAAATGTTAAAAAACATAACTTTATATGTAGAAGTAAAGATATTCTTTTAATATTGAAATTTAGTTTATATATGATTACACTTTAGGTTTGATATTTATTTAATCTTATTAACCAACTTATAATCATTATTAGAAAGAAATTGAAAAGTCATGGGAGTTTCAAATGAATGTGGTGAAAGGAAAAATGCTTCCTTTATAAGTATACTAGGCGAATCCCCGCGCGTTGCGCGAGAATAGAATTATATAGTTAAAATAATAACTTTTACCAAATTATTATTTAATATTTCTACTTTGAAACAAAATGTTAGTAGTAAAGCAAACATATAGTTAACATATTAGTTTTATTAAACATTAGAGTTTAATTTTTAAGTCATTGTGATATATACAATTATTTGATAATTTTATAAACCGTTTAAAATTGTGTAAATTATATATCAAATGAATGATAATATAACGGGTAACAAAACGTATGAACAAAAATATGAACTACAACTTGTAGTAACATAAAAATAGAAAAACATCTATAATAACATTCGTATTAAAAAAGATATATATACAACGAATAATAAAAAATATGAAAAATAAACACTATAACTTTTAATAACATAAAAACACTAAAACCTCTATTATAAAATTTATATTAACTCTTCATATTTAAATCACAAATCTCTTCAAATACATTAATGTTTTTAATGAACAAAACTTTACAACCTTATAAAAGAAAAACAGTTATTAGTGATTACTAATTAATAATCATAAGTTAAAAACTCTTGAGTTGTAACTAATAAATATACATAAATTAGAAAACTCTTGAGTTGTAGTGTGAGTTTCAAATGAATGCGGTACTTGGAAATGTATATTTATTATTATTATTATTATTATTATTATTATTATTATTATTATTATTATTATTATTATTATTATTATTATAATTGTCTAAATAATTGGTTTTGATGCATCATTTTAATCTCTTCAATTATTAAACATAAAGATATTTAATTATAAATTTATAACATACATAGGTGCATATACATGTTAAACAAATCACATATAATATATATATTTTCGTAAATGTCATATGTAATTCTTGTCGTAGTAATATGGATAAATTACTTTCATATGAAGAACATATCATGATAAATCTATCATAATTACATATCAAATGTTCAAAATTATGTTATCTTTTTAATATTGTCTTTTAAATATGTTGTGTAGGATAACCCAACAAAAAAATAATAGAAAATAAACATAATCAAAATAGAAAACTACAATAAAAAAATAAGAGCATTGGGTGGTTAAAGATGTTACATAAACATACATTTAAATCAAAAGAAAAAACTACCATTCGTCAACTTTGCTCAAACAAAAAAAAACCTATATCCATTTTATGAATCTTCTTTCTTCGTTTAACACCATTCAACCATAGAAACTTGATGACAATTCTTCACTAACCTACAATCAAAATATTTTTCTTGAAAAAGAAGAATCAAAAAGATATTCCAAGCAAAACATTGATGTTTGGAGAGTCACATTCAAGATTGAGTAATACACACAAATCACATATAAAGATTAAATGAGAAACTGAATATAAAGAAAGAATAGAAAAGTTTCATTTGTTTTGGTTGAAAGAAAAAACCATATTACAATTACCATCGATGCGACATAACCCATTTCTTCAAATCATCATATTTGGATCATGAATGCTTCAACTATATGAAAACTTTTGAATCACAATATCTTCAAATCCTTTTTACATGTAAGATTTTATATAACACAAAATACACAAAAGATTGGCCTTTTTATAGTAAACTTTTCACTAATTGCTAATTAAACATAATATAAGTTATAAAACTTTTGAGTGTTAGTTAAAAAATGGGGTTTCAAATGAATGTGGTTTGAGGAAGTTAAAAAAGGGGTTTCAAATGCATGAGATTCAAGAAAAAATGCTAGCTTTATAAGTATGTATGATAATGAAATGATAATGATATATATATATATATATATATATATATATATATATATATATATATATATATATATATTGTTAGGGCGTGTCAAACCCAACAAATAAAGGGTACAAATGACTCCTTAAACACTACTACTATGCACTAAAAACGTAGTACAAGGTAAGTAGGGTCGATCCACAGAGACACGGGACAAATGCTTATACCTTTTTGCGCAAGGTACAATATGATCACAAAAGAGGGGGATTTAAATGCAATGATTCAAATAAGAGCTAATTTAATGAGTAAGCAATTGATTAAGTGAAATAAGTTCAAGATTTGTAAGTACTCCAACTCTATGCAAGACAAATTAGCAATGTGATTCCATGGATGACAAGATATTTGTTTAATTCTATCTAAGTTGGTACTTGAAAGTGTTAACTGTGACAACCGTCAAATTTCGGTCAATTCAAAGTCAACAAGTCAAACCGGTCAACTCCAATAACCCTTGTATGCTAGGGTTTACGTTATGTAATCACTATACAATTCGCTATTTTAATGAGAAATCCTCATTTGGAAAGTTCATGTGTTTGATTTTCCTTAGCCTTAACAGTGCTAAACAACGAACCAAAGCGATAAAACACTATTGCACAATCATCGGGATTGTGTACGACACTAAAACACGGTTTAATGGGGTTTACGAACCTTGCGTTGTGAAGCCGGACACTCAAATTAATCACCAACGAAACCTCTCTAAATCGTTTTCACTCTATCTCTTTCTAATTGAAATCTCTCCCAAATCTCTCCCAAAAGTTACTTTAACTTTTTGTAATCATTTGGGTCATCTCGACCCTTAACCGGGTCAAAAATCGCTTGAAACGGGATAAAAACGAGTAAAATAGCTTTAAGGATCCGAAACCGAAACCTCTGGTCCGAAGTGTCCGAAGTGTCCGAAGTGTCCGAAGGGTCCGAAGTGTCCGAAGTCCGAAGTGTCCGAAGTGTCCGAAGGGTCCGAAGTGTCCGAAGTCCGAAGTCCGAAGTGAAGTCCGTCCGAAGTGAGGTCCGTCCGAAGCGAGGTCCGTCCGAAGCGAGGTCCGAAGTCAGGCCCTTTTTACCGGTTTTTCGACTACGACTTCATTTTAACTCCGTTTTTCATTATTTTAACGTGGGATTTTCACCCAAAACTTTATTTTATAAACTAAGGCCCCAAAATATATAAATCTCCAGGGTTTTTATAAAATATATTAAAAGAATTGGTGATTGAACTAATTATTGAGGGAATATTTGCTTTTCCTTAATTTATGGCAAAAGCAACCCACTACCACCTCACTCTATGATCAGCCACTCTTTCCCACTATCCCTTGTCTCCTTAGTGGACCTTTACAGCCAATCTCCAGCTCTTCCCACGTTCTAAGAGCTGGAGGATTGATCCTCTCTCCTCATTCTCCATAAAAACTCTTTCATTCTACACTTAGCAACCAAGAACACTCTCCAAAATTCTCTCATCTTTTCTCTCAACTTCAAGAACTTCAAGGCCCTCTCCAGGGATTTCTTTCTTCAATTAGTAAGTATCTTCATCATTCACATAATTATTAAACTCCATTCTACTCAAATCATTGATATCTTACACAAGTTCCATCTTATTCGGTGTTAGATTCTCGAATCATCAAGACATCTTCTTAGTATTCTTGAGTTGAACACTTCCTCTCTCTCACTTTCATCTACTGAAACCACATAAGGTGAGTTCATACCCATACATTCACATGTTTTTCTTAAGTTTTAAAGGGGTAATACAAGTAAAATCATCAAGAACACAATTAAACTTTTTCTAACAGATTGCATCAGAAAAGATGGACTTTAATCACGGACTGTTTTGGTCAACTTAAAAATTTTAGTTTTCAAAACTGTTTCAGGTGCAAGTAGTTCAAACTCTTAGCTTTAAAATGACTACTTGCACATCTCCAAATGATTTTTCTACAATTAATGGTGATTTTTACAAAACTGCCTATCATTTCAGAGGCAAACCCCGACCAGTCTGTGATTATGAACATTTTCACCTCTGTTAGAGATCACTAAAAATCATGATAAAATTTACAAACAAACTAGACTCATATTCCAAACTCTCAAAATTTGCGGATTTGGATTTAGAGCTGTGATGATTTTTCTATAAATTTTCTAAGAACGGTAACAGAAACTGTTTTTAACGAAAAGTTGCTGTTAATTTCATTTCACCTTGTAACATGTTGAGCAAGGTGTATATCTTTATGTGACTATATGTTACTGCAATATATGACATTTTATCTTAATATTTAGACACACATCAGTTTACAAATGGATTTGGTCATATAAAATATAAAGAATAACAAGTGATTATAATCAAAGTACAATCGATACATTCAAACATTAAATAAACTATTTTGAATATAGTTTGCATACATTACCACGTACTACCCTTGGTTGATAAACTATAATAGGTATAGTTTATGATACATTACATAACACATACATTTAAAAAGGGTACATTTATACAAAGGATATTTTCATTAAGCAAGGTACGGCCATACGGTACCAAGTTTTCATAACACGAAATTCCGTTAATGACTTTGTGAGACAATTACTTCAAATTACCATTAAGTCCTGTATTGTAACCAGAGTCTCCTTGAGGGAGAGCGTGATACTTGTGTATAGATCTATATTGGGTTTGACAAACCCACATCTAAACTGCATGCAACAGTTAGACCAATAGGTCTGGGGTGACAAATGTCATAACATTTCCGACGCCTGAAGAACGTCGTTTTAGGCAACCTTGGTCATAGTATGGTTATAATAAACTCACATAAAGTATTAACAAACATTGGAATTTACGGGAACTTCATTAAAATTTAACGATTTTATGTCGATTTAAACTTGCATTGTTTTACTATAAATATGACAAATTACTTGTACATTTCGATCTTTGGGTTTTAAGACTACATTTACACATTAAGGAAAATATTGGATTTTTCTAACACAAATACTACTTTTACAAACGAAAAGTTTATGAACTCACCAACCTTTGTGTTGACATTTTTTTTAAACAACTTGTATTCTCAGGAAACAATTAAACAGGTAATCAAGTGCTTTTGAGGATGGGACGCTAAGGCGTCTACTATTTCATATTTTATCAATATATTGTAATTGATTCGTAAACATGTAATTCATACAATGATGTAATTTTTTTTCAATTATATATATGTTGGTTGTGTTTGCTTGAATTACTATTACAATTGCTGTTATGATACTATACATGAAGTCCTCCACCCCCGGACGTTTCCGCCATCCTTGGTTTGGGGGTGTGACAGATTGGTATCAGAGCGCAGTTTATAGTGAATTAAGTATATCAAACCACATAAGATATACAAACTATAAACACAATTGGGACTAATAGTCTCTGATTTGTGCATTTTTCAAATAAATATACTTTTAGAAAATAAATGATTCTTTTTATTAAAAAGTATAAATACATGCATACATGCTCACATAGTGTCATAACTAGAAGAACCTAAAATAAAAGAAGAGGAGTTGTACATTATGGGTATGCCTTGGTATATGTAAATCAAGTCTGGGAAGGATATAGCCTGATCAACTATATCTGTCCGGGAATTGACTTGCATATACCGGGGGATGGTCAGGATGGACAACAAATCTAACAAACTCGTCTTACCGCTAGTACGCCTCATTCACGAAGCCGGTCTATAAGGGGGGTATAAGGTTGTTGCCTATAAAATGGCAACTTAATGGGTGTCCACTCTCACCCACCGCTTCCTTGATCGGTGGAGGGTCGTTAGCCGAACGGGTAAGACAAGGACTTATAAATTCTCATTAAAAGTATGATGAATATTATAAAGTAACTAAATGCTTTAAGAACTCAAAACTAAACATTTACAAATACTATAGGAGTATTTTGTGTTACTATAATAAAAATATTTTATACTTTCATTTTACCTCATAACCCAATGTATTGGGTCAATAAAAAGTATAAAATCGTATGTATCGTAAACATACCGGAAAACAACGTAATAATATACTTTATGTATAAAAGATTTCTCTCCCTATAAATACACTTTTACTAAAAGTACATTGGTTTACGACTTATGACAGAACCATGCCGCCAAGAAGAAGACCAAGACCTTCCAGCAACACAGCAACACCTCCTCCGCCGCCGCCTCCACAGTTTGATCCCGCGATGTTCCAGGCTGCAGTAACAGCAGCCGTAGCGGCCGCAATGTCACATATAGGGACCAACGGAGCTGGTGGTTCGGGATCGGGAGCTACACACTCTATCCACGGAGACAGTACGTGGCGTGCAAAAGAGTGTTCATACAAGGACTTCACAAATGGCAAACCCGACAACTTCAATGGAAGCGGGGGAGTCATCACGTTGATGCAATGGTTTGAAAAGACCGAAGTAGTCTTTCAGGTGTGCTCCTGCCCCGAAGCGAGCAAAGTTAAGTTCGCAACCTTAACCTTCACCGGCCGGGCCCTTACTTGGTGGAACTGCCGGGTTAAGTCACTTACTCTCGAAGTGGCTAGCTCCATAACCTGGGCAGAACTAAAAACGTTGATGATGAAGGAGTACTGCCCGAGAGGTGAAATTCAAAAGCTGGAACAAGAACTCTGGAACCTCAGGATGACGGGCTATGACCTTGAAACCTACACCACCCGATTCAATGAATTGGCTCTCCTCTGCCCAACAATGGTTAATCCGGAGGAGAAAAAGGTGGAGCGATACCTTTGGGGACTGTCTCTCCACGTGCAAAGTAGTGTCCTAGCTTCAAGGCCAACTACTTTTGACAGTGCCAGGGAGCTGGCACAACAACTTGTTGACCACCGAGCCGGTCATAATACTACAACCACCACCACTGATAAATCAAAAGGGGGAAACAACAAAAGGAAGTTCTGGAACGAAAAGAAGAGCCAACCAGCACAGGACCCCGCTAAGAAGCAACAAATTGTTGCTGTCCATGCTGCCACTAATGCTGCCACTACTGCTACCACTCCAGCACCACCGAAGCCATATGCGGGAAAACTACCTAAGTCCAACAAGTGCAACTTTCACCACAATGGTGCTTGTAGGGAGATGCACTGTAACAACTGTGACAGGAAGGGGCACACTGCTCGTTTCTGTAAAGCGCCGGCTCAACCAATCAACCAAGTCGCCAGTACGGGGGCAACCCGGACCTGCTACAACTGTGGAGACGCAGGTCACTTCAAAAGAGACTGCCCCAAAGCACAAGCCCCTAATGCTGGTGGAGTAGGAAGAGTCCTGGCAATAGGACATGGGGAAGCAGTCGAGGATCCCACGGTGGTTACCGGTACGTTTCTCCTCAATAACTCTTATGCATGCGTACTATTCGATAGTGGAGCGGAGAGGAGTTTCGTGAGCCACCAATATAAACATTTACTTGAACAAAATCCCCAATCACTAAAGGATACTTACGTAGTAGAAATGGCAAATGGGAAAGTAGAACGCACTAGCGATATATACTCAGAATGTACTCTCACTCTAGACAACCATACATTTAAAATTGACCTGATGCCAGTCACCATAAAAAGCTTCGACGTAATCATCGGGATGGATTGGTTAGTTCCTCACCGTGCCGACATTCTATGTTACGAAAGGGCCGTTCGCCTCAACCTACCAAATGACGAAACCCTTCTCATCTATGGTGACAAACCTAGTGCGAATTTACAAATCATCTCATGCATCAAAGCCCAAAAGTATCTCCGGAAGGAGTACCATGCCTTCTTAGCCCATATAGTAGACAAGAAACAAGACGTGAAAGACATCAAAGACATCCCCGAAGTGTGTAACTTCCCGGATGTGTTCCCAGAAGATCTTCCTGGTGTACCACTCGCACGACAAGTCGATTTCAGAATTGACTTAATACCCGGAGCTACCCCCGTAGCCAGAGCTCCATACCGCCTCGCACCATCAGAAATGCAGGAGTTGTCCAGTCAGTTGACCGAGCTTTTGAACAAAGGGTTCATCAGACCAAGCTTCTCACCTTGGGGAGCACCAGTCCTTTTTGTAAAGAAGAAGGACAGATCATTTCGCATGTGCATCGACTATCGGGAACTAAACAAGCTCACCATCAAAAACCGATATCCTCTGCCCCGAATCGACGACCTTTTCGACCAACTCCAAGGATCAAATTTCTTCTCAAAGATCGACCTAAGGTCAGGCTACCATCAGCTACGAGTTCAAGAAGAAGATATTCCCAAAACTGCATTCAGAACTCGCTATGGGCACTACGAGTTTGTGGTGATGTCCTTCGGTTTAACAAACGCACCTGCGGTATTCATGGACCTAATGAATAGAGTGTGTCGACCCTACCTAGACAAGTTTGTAATCGTATTCATCGACGATATCTTGATCTACTCGCGAAGCGAAGAAGAGCATCGCCTACATCTACGCCAAGTGCTAGAGACGCTAAGAGCGGAGAAGCTTTATGCTAAGTTCTCTAAGTGTGAATTCTGGATTAGAGAAGTGGATTTCCTTGGACATGTGGTAAGTGAGAAAGGCATACATGTGGACCCCTCCAAGATCAAGGCAATCGAGAATTGGTCAGCACCCAAGACGCCAACCGAAATTCGACAATTCCTTGGGCTTGCTGGCTACTATCGAAGATTTATACAAAACTTCTCCAAGATTGCGAAACCACTCACCACCTTGACGCAGAAAGGTGTGATATTCAAGTGGGAAAATAAACAAGAAACTGCTTTCCAAACGTTAAAACAAGCCCTATGCAGCGCACCGATCTTGTCTCTCCCAGAGGGAACCGAGGACTTCGTAGTGTACTGTGATGCTTCGAATCAAGGCCTCGGATGTGTGCTCATGCAGAGAGGGAAGGTTATCGCGTATGCATCAAGACAGCTTAAGACGCACGAGGTTAATTATACTACGCACGACCTGGAATTAGGAGCAGTGGTTTTCGCTTTGAAGATCTGGAGACACTACCTCTACGGCACGAAATGCACTATCTTCACTGATCACAAAAGTCTTCAGCATATCCTCAATCAGAAAGAGCTCAACATGCGACAGAGGAGATGGGTGGAGTTGCTGAATGACTACGAGTGCGAAATTCGTTATCATCCGGGCAAGGCCAATGTAGTGGTCGATGCTCTAAGCAGGAAGGAGTACTCGGGCCGCCGAGTAAAATCCTTAACAATGACAATCCATTCCCACCTGACCATACAAATCAAGGAAGCTCAACTGGAAGCTTTGAAACCAGAAAAGGTGGCAGGAGAGACATTAAGGGGAATGGATAAAAACTTAGAAGTCAAGGAGGATGGAGCACGTTATATCATGAACCGGATTTGGACACCGAAGTTCGGTGGACTCCGAGATGTCGTCATGAATGAAGCACACAAGACTCGATACTCCATCCATCCCGGGTCGGGTAAGATGTATCTGGACCTCAAGAAATTATACTGGTGGTCGAACATGAAAGTTGAGATTGCTACCTATGTGAGCAAGTGCCTGACTTGCGCTAAGGTCAAAACTGAATACCAGAAACCATCCGGGCTATTACAACAGCCGGATATACCTGAGTGGAAGTGGGAACGAATAACAATGGACTTCATAACCAAGCTGCCTAAGACATCGGGCGGTCTTGACACAATATGGGTAATTGTAGACAGATTGACCAAATCAGCATACTTTCTACCAATAAAAGAAACCGACAAGATGGAGAAGCTGACTAGAACGTACATCAGAGAGATTGTACGACTCCATGGTGTGCCGATATCCATTATCTCCGATAGAGATAGTAGATTTACCTCACGGTTTTGGCAGTCTCTACAAAAATCATTGGGAACTAGGCTTGACATGAGTACGGCCTACCACCCACAAACCGACGGACAGAGCGAGCGAACCATTCAAACGTTGGAAGACATGTTAAGAGCTTGTGTGATAGACTTCGGTAAAGCATGGGATACCCATCTACCGCTTATTGAATTCTCCTACAATAACAGCTATCATACTAGCATCAAAGTCGCTCCATTCGAAGCTCTTTACGGTCGCAAATGCAGATCACCCCTGTGTTGGGCTGAGGTGGGGGATACACAGCTAGCTAGAGGGCAAGTCTCTAATAGCACTCTCACCGGTCCAGAAATCATCCGCGAAACCACCGAAAAGATCGTACAAATCCGAGCACGACTTAAAGCCTCAAGAGACCGACAGAAAAGCTACGCAGACAAGCGGAGGAAACCCTTGGAATTCCAGGTGGGAGACCGAGTCCTTTTGAAAGTCTCACCCTGGAAAGGCTTGATACGCTTCGGAAAGCGTGGGAAGCTGAATCCAAGATACATAGGGCCTTTTGAGATTCTCGCTAGAATCGGCCCCGTAGCTTACAAACTCAATCTACCCCGCGAACTTAGTAATGTGCATCCTACCTTCCACGTCTCGAACTTGAAAAAGTGCCTATCCGATGAGACTCTCATTATTCCACTCGAGGAAATCGAGATCAATGAGAGCCTCAACTTCGTGGAAGAACCTGTGGAGATCATGGACCGGGAAATCAAACGAACGAAACAAAGTCGTATTCCCATCGTGAAGGTACGTTGGAACGCTAAACGAGGACCCGAATTCACCTGGGAACGCGAGGATCAGATGAAACAAAAGTATCCACATCTCTTCCCAAACTCTTGAAATCCCAGTCGAAATGAAAATTTCGGGACGAAATTCCTTCTAACGGGGGGATGATGTGACAACCGTCAAATTTCGGTCAATTCAAAGTCAACAAGTCAAACCGGTCAACTCCAATAACCCTTGTATGCTAGGGTTTACGTTATGTAATCACTATACAATTCGCTATTTTAATGAGAAATCCTCATTTGGAAAGTTCATGTGTTTGATTTTCCTTAGCCTTAACAGTGCTAAACAACGAACCAAAGCGATAAAACACTATTGCACAATCATCGGGATTGTGTACGACACTAAAACACGGTTTAATGGGGTTTACGAACCTTGCGTTGTGAAGCCGGACACTCAAATTAATCACCAACGAAACCTCTCTAAATCGTTTTCACTCTATCTCTTTCTAATTGAAATCTCTCCCAAATCTCTCCCAAATCTCTCTCAAAAGTTACTTTAACTTTTTGTAATCATTTGGGTCATCTCGACCCTTAACCGGGTCAAAAATCGCTTGAAACGGGATAAAAACGAGTAAAATAGCTTTAAGGATCCGAAACCGAAACCTCTGGTCCGAAGTGTCCGAAGTGTCCGAAGTGTCCGAAGGGTCCGAAGTGTCCGAAGTCCGAAGTGTCCGAAGTGTCCGAAGGGTCCGAAGTGTCCGAAGTCCGAAGTCCGAAGTGAAGTCCGTCCGAAGTGAGGTCCGTCCGAAGCGAGGTCCGTCCGAAGCGAGGTCCGAAGTCAGGCCCTTTTTACCGGTTTTTCGACTACGACTTCATTTTAACTCCGTTTTTCATTATTTTAACGTGGGATTTTCACCCAAAACTTTATTTTATAAACTAAGGCCCCAAAATATATAAATCTCCAGGGTTTTTATAAAATATATTAAAAGAATTGGTGATTGAACTAATTATTGAGGGAATATTTGCTTTTCCTTAATTTATGGCAAAAGCAACCCACTACCACCTCACTCTATGATCAGCCACTCTTTCCCACTATCCCTTGTCTCCTTAGTGGACCTTTACAGCCAATCTCCAGCTCTTCCCACGTTCTAAGAGCTGGAGGATTGATCCTCTCTCCTCATTCTCCATAAAAACTCTTTCATTCTACACTTAGCAACCAAGAACACTCTCCAAAATTCTCTCATCTTTTCTCTCAACTTCAAGAACTTCAAGGCCCTCTCCAGGGATTTCTTTCTTCAATTAGTAAGTATCTTCATCATTCACATAATTATTAAACTCCATTCTACTCAAATCATTGATATCTTACACAAGTTCCATCTTATTCGGTGTTAGATTCTCGAATCATCAAGACATCTTCTTAGTATTCTTGAGTTGAACACTTCCTCTCTCTCACTTTCATCTACTGAAACCACATAAGGTGAGTTCATACCCATACATTCACATGTTTTTCTTAAGTTTTAAAGGGGTAATACAAGTAAAATCATCAAGAACACAATTAAACTTTTTCTAACAGATTGCATCAGAAAAGATGGACGTTAATCACGGACTGTTTTGGTCAACTTAAAAATTTTAGTTTTCAAAACTGTTTCAGGTGCAAGTAGTTCAAACTCTTAGCTTTAAAATGACTACTTGCACATCTCCAAATGATTTTTCTACAATTAATGGTGATTTTTACAAAACTGCCTATCATTTCAGAGGCAAACCCCGACCAGTCTGTGATTATGAACATTTTCACCTCTGTTAGAGATCACTAAAAATCATGATAAAATTTACGAACAAACTAGACTCATATTCCAAACTCTCAAAATTTGCGGATTTGGATTTAGAGCTGTGATGATTTTTCTATAAATTTTCTAAGAACGGTAACAGAAACTGTTTTTAACGAAAAGTTGCTGTTAATTTCATTTCACCTTGTAACATGTTGAGCAAGGTGTATATCTTTATGTGACTATATGTTACTGCAATATATGACATTTTATCTTAATATTTAGACACACATCAGTTTACAAATGGATTTGGTCATATAAAATATAAAGAATAACAAGTGATTATAATCAAAGTACAATCGATACATTCAAACATTAAATAAACTATTTTGAATATAGTTTGCATACATTACCACGTACTACCCTTGGTTGATAAACTATAATAGGTATAGTTTATGATACATTACATAACACATACATTTAAAAAGGGTACATTTATACAAAGGATATTTTCATTAAGCAAGGTACGGCCATACGGTACCAAGTTTTCATAACACGAAATTCCGTTAATGACTTTGTGAGACAATTACTTCAAATTACCATTAAGTCCTGTATTGTAACCAGAGTCTCCTTGAGGGAGAGCGTGATACTTGTGTATAGATCTATATTGGGTTTGACAAACCCACATCTAAACTGCATGCAACAGTTAGACCGATAGGTCTGGGGTGACAAATGTCATAACATTTCCGACGCCTGAAGAACGTCGTTTTAGGCAACCTTGGTCATAGTATGGTTATAATAAACTCACATAAAGTATTAACAAACATTGGAATTTACGGGAACTTCATTAAAATTTAACGAGTTTATGTCGATTTAAACTTGCATTGTTTTACTATAAATATGACAAATTACTTGTACATTTCGATCTTTGGGTTTTAAGACTACATTTACACATTAAGGAAAATATTGGATTTTTCTAACACAAATACTACTTTTACAAACGAAAAGTTTATGAACTCACCAACCTTTGTGTTGACATTTTTTTTAAACAACTTGTATTCTCAGGAAACAATTAAACAGGTAATCAAGTGCTTTTGAGGATGGGACGCTAAGGCGTCTACTATTTCATATTTTATCAATATATTGTAATTGATTCGTAAACATGTAATTCATACAATGATGTAATTTTTTTTCAATTATATATATGTTGGTTGTGTTTGCTTGAATTACTATTACAATTGCTGTTATGATACTATACATGAAGTCCTCCACCCCCGGACGTTTCCGCCATCCTTAGTTTGGGGGTGTGACATTAACAAGCCCTAACACTTCCCATTCACCACAATAATTAACCAAAACAAGCTCTTTGATTAATCCTAACCTTATCAATCTAATCTAAACAAACTCTTAGAATTAGGTTGAAAGATTGCATTAAACTTTATGTGAATGTTCCCAACAACACTCAATACTCCTCATAAGCTCGGGAGCATAAGAATGTGTGAATAAGATTTACACTAAATTCATTCAATAGAAATCAGTTTAGTGCTTGTTACCTAGTCCAATTTACAAAACAATTACGGATTTTGCAATTAGATAACTTGAATGATCTAACCCTAATTCAAATGGCCAATAAGAATCACAATTAGAATCAAACATTCGATTGAAACAAAATCAAATTCACTAGATAGAAAATTGAAAGAAAACATCAAGTCATATGATTGAAATCACAACTAGAAGTCAAGACATAAAGTTGGAGAATCTAGGGTTCTAGCCACTCATGACTAGAACAAGATCACAAATCTAGAAAATGAAATTAAAGTTCTTACAAAATGAAATCAAATGTTCCCAAGTGTTAATCAACTTCAAAATCCTCAAGAAAATCGCCTTCTCTACTCCAAAAATCGACCCCCCAAAGTAAAAAGTCGGTTCCCCCCTTTAAAAATGGTGAAAAACTGCTTTAAAACCCGCATTTAGGTTTACACGGCCCGCGTAAATTACCACTGTCATTTATACGGCCCGCGTAAACGTAAAAATATACTGTGCAGAAATCTACGTTTACACGGCCCGCGTAAACGCAAGGCTTGCATTTACACGGCCTGCATTTACACGGCCGTGTAAATCTCTATAAAGCCAAAATCTTCATTTCTTTGATATCTTGCTCCTCGATGCTCCGCAAGTCCTGAAATTTTGTCCGCAACTTTTATTTACCTCCTCCAACAATATCCTACCTCCAAAAGTCCCTAAAATATCACAAAAGTATGTGAATGAAATTGCCTCATGAAAAATCCCGAAAAACATGCAAAATGCATGAGTTTAAGCCTATATGCAATGTACTTTTATGAAATAAAGCTACAAAATGGGTACATGAAATGCACCTAACAAATCTCCCCAAGCTTAAACCTTTCTTGTCCTCAAGAAAGAACAATAAAATTTAAACCGGAGAAAATAAAATAAAAGAGAAGAAAAGAAAATCAAAGTTAAACTTTTTTTTTTTGAAACTTGATGCAAGAAATCAAAACAAACATGAAAAAATATATCCAACCCAATTAACCCTGTTTTGTACCATAGTTGAGAATGTACCTGTCATGCCTTGAGTCAACTTGGATTTAGTCTCAAAATATTATATGATAATAGAAATAAGATTTTGGCCACTCCCTAATACAACTCAACAGAATCAAAGATCACAACACTAATTCCCTTTCAATATCATCAAGTCAATTCTTGGAACAAATTATGGTCTTACTCTCGTGAAATTATATGTGACAAAACATGATCAACCATCTTTGTTTCATAAAATATAACAATGCTCGACCCCAACTATTTGTTGATCAACAACAATCTTTTTCTGAAAAATCTTTTCTAAAAATTCCCTAATATTTACCCAAATTGGTTACAAGATTCAAACCACTTACTCCAGTCAAAGTAATTAACATTCAGTCCCAATGTCATAAGTTCAAATCCAAGTCCAAGGGAATCTTTTGGCAGCCAAATATTTTTCCTAAACATAATATTCAATTAAACTATAAACACAACTATATACAAACTTCCTAATTACATTTTTTTTACAAATAAAGCTCATGGCTTTCTTTGAAATCCGTGTAACGGGCTTCCAACCAACACATCCAGATCAAATGACCTTAGTGTGCTAGATTTAAAAGGATCCCTCGGGTTTACTTGCCCAAACCTCAAAGGCCACAAATTAGCTTTATTTGCTATTATTAAGTTCATGACTTTCTATGGAACCCATGTAACGAATTTTCAACTCAATCAGTCCCAAACAATTTAGCTTTAGGCGATTAGATGTAAAACACCCATCAGAGTTTACTTGTTTGAATCCCAAAGGTCACAGATTAACTTAATAATAGTTTTTTTTTATTATTATTTTTTTTCATATAAATAAGATAACATATAACACTCTTATTAATTTATTTGCTAGGCCTATTTCTTTATATTTTCGTCATTGACTTTCCTATTGTGGGACATCTCACGGTCTATTACCGTGAGGACTTCTAAGACATTTTTCAGGGGACTAAAGGTTAACATGCAAAGACCCGTAAGTATAGTTGAAAGCTATGTCCCCAAGCAGGGTATATAAAAGGGAATGAGTAGAAAGGACTTTTTAGAGCGCTGGAAGGCTCGGGACATTGAAATTTTGCATTCTTTTTTTATTTTTTTTTTATTTGGCATTTTAAGTTCAATTGAGCACTTACTACTCATAAGACCAGTCATATGAACCAAAGAATCGACTCATACCTGCTGTTATGCTCAAATGTTGACAATCTTCTCACTTTCTGTTTTGCACAAGTAGCTTCGGGAGGTGTGTTCGTGTGCGATTAACTTGCTTTTAGATTTTCAATAAAAAGAGCAAGTCTAATCTCAAGGCACATGACTCATTTACCAGCTCAACTGTTTCGAAAAGATTCGGTTGCTTAGGATTGGATCAATTGTTTTTTTTTCAAAGAATGCAATGCAAAAATTTGGATGCAAACAAAATGCAAAGAAAATAATAAAAATTAGAATAGAAAGAAAATCTTTTTGGTTTTTGAAAAATTTTCTATGCAGAAAAATGAACAAGAAAATAAAAATTAATGCAATATGTACAAAATTAATGCAACCTACATGCAACGGAATTTATGCATGGATGGATGCCCCTCCCCAAGCTTAAAATATAGCATCGTCCTCGATGCTTGGAGAGAGGCATAGTCGGCCTATTAAGAGTCGGATGGTGGAGGATGGTAGCTGATTTGGGAATGGGTCTAAAACATTCACAAATGCACACCAATTGAATTTTAAGTAAAATATGAACGATTAAAGATATGGAAAGAATTTACCAAATCTTTCTTGGTGCCTCACAATTGTGGTGTGAACCTCATCTTCATCCTCCCCAAGCTATCCGTGAAGTATTTTTGGAGCCGGAGATTCATTTTCTAGGCATAAAAAATAAGTTTAAAACCATTTGGGACATTAAAAAAAATTGAAATTTATCAAAGACTAAAAAGTTTTAAAAGAAAGAAAAAAAAAACTCCGGGTTGCCTCCCGGTTAGCAGCCCTTGTTTTAAGTCGTTGGCTCGACTTGGCCCCTGAATGTGCTTTGTTCTAAGTAGGTGGGCCTTTACAACACATTAACCTTCTCGCCACTTCCTTCAATTGAAAACTTATCTTCTACCTGGCTTTTTTTTTCTTTTTTTTTAAAGCACCTACTCACAAAATGCTTTGCATAAACAATTAGTAACACCGTGTCCCCGACAACGGCGCCAATTTGTTAGGGCGTGTCAAACCCAACAAATAAAGGGTACAAATGACTCCTTAAACACTACCATTATGCACTAAAAACGTAGTACAAGGTAAGTAGGGTCGATCCACAGAGACACGGGACAAATGCTTATACCTTTTTGCGCAAGGTACAATATGATCACAAAAGAGGGGGATTTAAATGCAATGATTCAAATAAGAGCTAATTTAATGAGTAAGCAATTGATTAAGTGAAATAAGTTCAAGATTTGTAAGTACTCCAACTCTATGCAAGACAAATTAGCAATGTGATTCCATGGATGACAAGATATTTGTTTAATTCTATCTAAGTTGGTACTTGAAAGTGTTAACAAGCTCTAACACTTCCCATTCACCACAATAATTAACCAAAACAAGCTCTTTGATTAATCCTAACCTTACCAATCTAATCTAAACAAACTCTTAGAATTAGGTTGAAAGATTGCATTAAACTTTATGTGAATGTTCCCAACAACACTCAATACTCCTCATAAGCTCGGGAGCATAAGAATGTGTGAATAAGATTTACACTAAATTCATTCAATAGAAATCAGTTTAGTGCTTGTTACCTAGTCCAATTTACAAAACAATTACGGATTTTGCAATTAGATAACTTGAATGATCTAACCCTAATTCAAATGGCCAATAAGAATCACAATTAGAATCAAACATTCGATTGAAACAAAATCAAATTCACTAGATAGAAAATTGAAAGAAAACATCAAGTCATATGATTGAAATCACAACTAGAAGTCAAGACATAAAGTTGGAGAATCTAGGGTTCTAGCCACTCATGACTAGAACAAGATCACAAATCTAGAAAATGAAATTAAAGTTCTTACAAAATGAAATCAAATGTTCCCAAGTGTTAATCAACTTCAAAATCCTCAAGAAAATCGCCTTCTCTACTCCAAAAATCGACCCCCCAAAGTAAAAAGTCGGTTCCCCCCTTTAAAAATGGTGAAAAACTGCTTTAAAACCCGGATTTACGTTTACACGGCCCGCGTAAATTAACACTGTCATTTACACGGCCCGCGTAAACGCAAAAATATACTGTGCAGAATCTACGTTTACACGGCCCGCGTAAACGCAAGGCTTGCATTTACACGGCCGTGTAAATCTCTGTAAAGCCAAAATCTTCATTTCTTTGATATCTTGCTCCTCGGTGCTCCGCAAGTCCTGAAATTTTGTCCGCAACTTTTATTTACCTCCTCCAACAATATCCTACCTCCAAAAGTCCGTAAAATATCACAAAAGTATGTGAATGAAATTGCCTCATGAAAAATCCTGAAAAACATGCAAAATGCATGAGTTTAAGCCTATATGCAATGTACTTTTATGAAATAAAGCTACAAAATGGGTACATGAAATGCACCTAACATATATATATATATATATATATATATATATATATATATATATATATATATATATATATATATATATATATATATATATATATATATATATATATATATATATATAGGGCTAGGTTATAATGTGGATGGACAACTATTGTGCGGACGTGTGTGGACAGTGCTATTCTATTAGAATTACTAATAAAATAGGTTGTTTAGTAATGTGAATATGTTCAACCTCACACAACTATCGTCATTTTCATGCATTCTCACTAATTCTTATTTATTTTTGTTCTCACACATCGTTTTTACTCATTTTCATTCTTACCGAATACGACTCAATAAACATTCTGACAACATTCTGACAGAATGAGAATAATAATAAAAAGTCTATACTAACATCATAGACGATTTAATTTGTGAGAATGTGTGATAATGACAATAGTTATGTATGATTGAACGTATTCATATTATCAAACAATATATTTTCTTAGTCATTCTTACAAAATAACATTTTCCACACGTCCGCACAATAGATGTCAATCCACATTTGAACCTAGCTCTCTCTCTCTCTCTCTCTCTCTCTATATATATATATATATATATATATATATATATATATATATATATATATATATATATATATATATATATATATATATATATATATATATATATATATATATATATATATATATATATATATATATATATATATATATATAGGAAAGTTCTTTTGAGAGCGTAAAGCTTTGTGAGAACTTAAGAACTCCTAATCCGTTCATCATTTTTTAAAACCAAAACCACCAATACTAACGAAACGTAGCGTCTACAAGGGATCAATGCTAAAAAAATATTTGACGAACTTTTTTGGAAATATACATATATGCATATCTAAATATGCATGCATTCATATTTTTGGATTGCGGACGCACCGTAGTAATATTGATAATCAACAGTTGTATGGACTGCAAATGCATAATTATCTATAGTATTATGGACTGCAAACACAATTATATGGACTGCAAACTCAAATATGAATGCATGCATATATATGGACTGCATACGCATGATTATTTGTAGTTAAATGTGCATACATGCACATTTAAAAAAAATTGTAAAATTATTTTCTGACCCTACATATAGCTTAGACGCTGCATTTCGTGAAGATTGATGTGCTGGTTAACCACACACGCTCCATCAACAATTACAAACACAAGTTTTTTCATCATTTCATCTTTATAATCACATATTAGTGTACCGGTTAACCACGCACGCTCCAGTAACGACTCATAAAGAAATGATGTGTGTTTTCATGGATTAACATACATGTCATATATTCCTAAAGTAACTAGAGTGGGATTGTGAAAGAATGTTCTAGTACTTTGTAGCATTTTACTTTTAATGAGATTATGTCCTATTAAACTCGTTCGGCTAACGACCCTCCACTACATAATGAAGTGGCGGGTGAAAAGGACACACCCATTCAACGTTTATTTTATAGGATGTTTCCTTATACATCTCTTATAGTGTGGCTTCGTGAATGAAGCTTCCTATTAAACTCGTTCGGCTAACGACCCTCCACTACATAAATAAGCGGCGAGTGAAAATGACAAACCCATTCAGCATTCATTTTATAGGCTGTTTCCTTATATCTCTCTTATAGTGTGGCTTCGTGAATGAAGTTTACTATTGATTCGACTGACTTTTATTATACATATAGTATTTAAACATTTTATATATGTATAGGGTGTATTTTAAACATTTTAAAGTCTTAAAGGTTTAAAATTAATTTTAAATTAACTATTAATTAACTAATCTTTTTAACCAATTAATGATTTATCTTTATCTTTTAATTAAACTATTAATTAAATCATTTAAATAAATTATCAGTTTAATATTTATCTTTTGAATAACATTAATTAAATTAAATATTAAAATCCATGAGGATAATTCATTCAATTATCTATAACTAAATTTTAGGGTTTTTCTATTTATCTTCACAAAATACAAAATAGGGTTTTAGGCATATCTAATACAATAAAAGTATGATATTTTACAATTCAAAATACCAGATAATCACTAAAATACTACCTAAAATCGGATTTATTAGATAAAAGGAACAAAAACTGAAAAACAAAAGCACGACGCGCCTTTTCATTTTTTTTTTTGTTTTTTTGTTTTTTTTATCATCATGCACAACCAATTGTGAGACCTTGCTTTGATACCACTGATGGAATTTTAAGGTTACAACTTCAATGTACTTGCAGAAATTCTCTTAACACTTAAGGGTACATGCAACCTAAGGATCTATGTCTTTACAATTAATAACAACATACTATGAAACTTCTACAACCCTAGGTTATAATAAAAAATCATAAGATTAGGGTTACATACCTTTGTATTGTTATAGTAAACAATACCCTTGAATCATTTCTTAAACTTTAGAAAGCAAGCACCAAAAGTATGATGCATTTAATGGTTCACACCCAAATCGTAGAAACCCTTGAGAGAGAGGAGGGAGGAAGAAATTTTGGCTCTATGTCCCTTGGAAGAGTATGAATGAAATTTCTAGCATTTGGGGGTCCTATTTATAGTGTGGATGAGATAAGGGAAACTCTAAATTTGAATAATAAAATAATACTATTTTATCTATTCAAATATGATATCACTGTCAGCTTTAGGAATATTCCAGAAACTATAGAATCCTTTCTAAAATCGTCCACCACCAATGGGTTCTAGAATTTTCCTTCCTTTCTCAATTATGAACAATTATAATACAACCCTTAAACCTTTAATTAATTCTAATTAATCTAGAAATTAATTTCAATTAAATCTGATTAATTCTAAATTAATTCTTAAATTTATATTAATTTATTAATCATATAAATTAACAAATCAATTATTTATCACATATTGATCTCATATTGATTTATTAATCACATAATAAATTAACAAATCGATTATCTATTTCTAATTAACATATTAATTATTTAATCATTGATCTCATATTGATTTATTAATCACATAATAAATTAACAAATCGATTATCTATTTCTAATTAACATATTAATAATATAATATATTAACAAATCATTTTCTTTGTCTCCTAATATCATTTCTAGCTGTTTCAAGTTATGAGAGCAGCCCAATAGGACTTTGCTTCTAATTACAAAAAGACAAAATTGCAAAAATGGTCCCTGTGGTTTGTCAATTTCTTTGGGTAAGGTCCAAAAAAAAGTTTATTAGCAAAAAAGGTCCCTATTTGGTGGTTTTGTTGTGGTTTTGGTACCTATCTCATTAAGTTTAACAGCATGGCTGTTAACTTTTGGCAAGTGACGGATTACCCCTGGGACCATTTCTGCATTTTTATCTTTTTACCAAACTACAAGGACCAAATATGCAATTTTTCTTTTTTATTTTATTGAATTATTGTATATTAATTCTTTTAATTACTTTTTTTGTTTAACTTTTTTATTGTATTATTTTTTATTGGATTATTATATATTAATAAATATTATTTTTAATATATTATATTTATATATTAATAAATATTACTTTTTTTGATTATTAATTTTTTTTTTGAATTTCTTCTTTATTTCATTAATTCTTGTTTATTGGATTATTATATATTAATAAATATTATTTTTAACATTTAATATTTATCTATTAGTAAGTGTTATTTTATTGGATTATTAATTTTATTTAATTAATTTTTTATTTTTTTATTGCGTTAATTCTTTTTATAGATTATTAATTTAAATTTATTATTTTTATTTGACAAAACTGTAAGATTGGTCCTTGTGGTATTCAAAAATCTTTGGATAGGGTCCAAAAAGTTTCCGACTTGCATAAGAGGTCCAAAATCAAAGTTTTTCTGGGTTTTTGGTCCCTAATACACTTGAAAAGTCGATTTTACTCTTTTCATTTTTTTATTTTCTTTATTTATTTTGGTATTTAAATAATAAAAAATAAAAAATATTTATATATATATATATATATATATATATATATATATATATATATATATCACACACACAATAAATAGAAAAGTCAAACCCCCAACCTACTTCTTCTTTTTCTTCCCCGATACAGATCTGATGAACCCAATTCTTTTGTGAATGTGAAGACTTCATCTTCATCCATGTTTGCTAGAACCCTAATTTTTCCAAGTACTTCTCACCCGATTTTTTATTTGATGATTCTTACAATACATACCACCAATAATAGATCTACGAACTCACCGTCACCACCACTACTTCATTACTCCTACCACCATCAACATCGCGTTCTTCTTGTATGGATTCCGACCAGCTCCACCACATCTTCCAAATGTTTGACAAAAATGAAGATTCCAGAATCATCAAACAAATATCAAGATTCCGTTGAAATCGAAATCCGATTTTGACTTTTCAGTCAACCATTGTTTTTCTAGTTGGGAACTCTTTTCATGTTGTTGTAACAGATTTGATAGAGGGGAAAATTTCGCGAAAGGCAGCAGAAAGCTGCTTGATTTCAGCCTCGGAAAGCTAAACCAACTTTCCCTGATTTAGTCGATCGAACTTAAGTTAGCCGTTCGATTATATTGTCAACAACGATTGGGTCCATCTCAAGATCCTCTTCAAATCAAAACCCTACTTTTTTTTTCTCTGATCGGAAAATGGGTCAGAAAGATCGAAAGCCAGTTTTGATTTTGTGTTATCTGGAAAAGGGAAATCGGAATCGAAAGATTTTTCAAGGGAAAGAGAAAGATTAGGGAATGATACAGCGATGCTCCATTTTCCAAAGGAAAAGTAAAGGAGGAGACGGTTGCAACCCCTACGGAAGGGAACGATCGCCTACCAAATCTGGGTGCGTGATGAAAACAACATGAAAAATCCTGTTGAAGGAAACAGTGTACAGATGACACCCTAGAGGGCGAAAATTAGGAAGATGGTATATATAGATTCTAGAAGGAAGACAAGTAAATATAAATAAATGAGAGAGAGAGAGAGAGAGAGAGAGAGAGAGAGAGAGAGAGAGAGAGAGAGAGAGAGAGAGAGAGAGAGAGAGAGAGAGAGAGAGAGAGAGAGAGAGAGAGAGAGAGATTTTCTTTTCTTTTTATTTTTAAATTAAAATAGTATTTGAAAATTTTTTAAAAATATAAAAAAGAAAGTAAAATGGTATAACCGTCATTTCAAGTTTTTTTGGACTAAAAACACTGGAAAAACCTTGATTTTGGACCTCCCACGCAAGTCAGAATCTTTTTGGACCCTATCCAAAGATTTTTGAATACAATAAGGACCAATCTTGCAGTTTTGTCTTTTTATTTATAAAAAAATAATATTTTTTAATTGTTTTTATTTTCTTTTAATTTCTTTCTTTATTGTTTTAAATAAAAATACCAAACACTCCTAGCCAGCTCCTTTATTCGTTGCTTTTAACCACATTGCGTCGTCGTATCATCTCGTTTGAAATTATCGATCATCGACTACAGTCGGCCATTTTCGACGAAAACTACACCAGTCGACTACCTGCACAATGTCCAACAAACCCCATAAAGCATACAGACTCCAGCCGACCATTTATTAATATATAATAATCCTATAAAAAGAATTAACGCACTAACAAAATTTTAAAAATTAATTAAATGAAATTAATAATCCAATAAAGTAACACTTACTAATAGATAAATAATATATGTTAAAAATAATATTTATTAATATATAATAATCCAATAAAAAAGAATTGATGCAATAAAGAAGAAATTAAAAAAAAATTAATTATAATAAATAAAGTAATATTTATTAATATATAAATATAATATATTAAAAATAATATTTATTAATATATAATAATCCAATAAAAAATAATACAATAAGAAAAAAGTTTAAAAAAATAATTAAAAGAATTAATATACAATAATTCAATAAAATGAAAAAGAAAAAATGCATAATTGGTCCTTGTAGTTTGGTAAAAAGATAAAACTGCAGAAATGGTCCCAAGGGTATATCCGTCATTTGCCAAAAGTTAACAACCATGCTGTTAAACTTAACGAGGTAGGGACCAAAACCACAACAAAACCACCAAATAGGGACTTTTTTTTGCTAACAAAAATTTTTTTGGACCTTACCCAAAGATGGCAAACCACAGGGACCATTTTTCCAATTTTGTCTTACAAAAATATATCAATTTAGTTATGAGCTTAGGCACCTTAATCCAACAGAGACAACATTTAAAAACAGACTCAATCTTGTTAAAACAATCTTGGGACGAAAGGTAAATAGATGAGCTTTATCCTTACAATAACATAATTATATTTCAACAATTTTTACTAAGTTTATATTCCTAGCTTGAAAAAAAGTCTTTCATAAGACACAAAATGGTGTACAACAACAAGAAGAAAAATAAACGCGACCTAATGTTTTAATATTGGTTACTCTTTTAGGTGATTGATTCTTTAGGGCAAATGACTTAGGCAAATTACATGTTGGTAGTAGTGTTGTCCTATCTCCTTGAGGTTGAGGGTTCAAGTCCCGTAGTGAACATAGTTGGATCTTTTAAAATAGTTTTTATATATTGGTAAAGTTTGATTGTTTAACATATATATATATATATATATATATATATATATATATATATATATATATATATATATATATATATATATATATATATATATATATATATATATATATATATATATATATAGGGGGCTGATTTTTCCAAGGAAATTTTTTATTCATCCACTGAAAATAGTGTGCATTGACATATATACCCTTCCCTTTTTAGTCCAGAGGTTAAACATTGTTGAGGCCTGTCGGAGTCATTAAAATAAAATCAGAATTAAACACACGAATCATGAAAGATTTGTTGCCTTTTCACTTGATTCCTTTCACTCTGTTTTTCTATTGATAGAATCTTAAATCTCATATGCGTAGTAGGGCATTCAGTAGTTGTCGTCGTCGTCGTCGTAATACTAGCAAGGATTAAGATATAAAGGCACATTTCATCAGTGACATCAGGTTTTTTCTCCTCCACCCGACCAACACTTCGTAGCTCTGTGTATCCTACACCTTTCCTTTGCAAGGTCGTCAATTTGACCGAGTTAACATCTTCTTGAATCGTTGCACAACGATCTGGGTTTTAGCATAACCAACAAAAGACATTGATTCCACATAGGTTCATCAGTTTTCAGATCACGCTTTTGTTAAGTAATTCATCAAATTGTTCAAAAAATATTCATCTAGTGAATAAATCAAAAATGTTCAAAAACCACAATTCCAATCGAGATTAACATTTAGGTTACAAAGGTGAAATTGAGAAATTTCTCTGGAAAAGATAATAACCGTTTGTTGTGGAGACGTGGGTCTAATGCTCTTCTTTTTAAGATCATTACCTTTAGAGTCCAATGGGAGTTAAAGAAAGAATCATATGACATTTTGACGGAGTTCTGGCTTAATGAGCATAGGTTTAACAAAATCAGATATGGATTCAAGTTCATTGTCGTTTGAATCCGAGATGAAGACACAACGGTTGAAGAAACAACATCACTGACCGGAAGGATGAAGAAGAAGAAGAAGAAGAAGAAGAAGAAGAAGAAGAAGGCGCGTCGTTTTGAAACAAATCACAAATGGATATTTCTCTCTTCAATATCTAAGGTTCTGTGTAAAGGGAATGTATACAGGTTTTGTGCAAAAGGAGGGTATAAATGTCAATGCATATTATTTTCAGTGGTAGAATACAAATATTCCATGAAAGAATCAGGCCCCTAAAATTATAGATTCAAATAAGGGCAAAAATGGCAATACACTTAAATTTATGTGGATGGATTAAAAGTTGTTGTGCAAATATCACTTCCCATATATATATATATATATATATATATATATATATATATATATATATATATATATAGAGAGAGAGAGAGAGAGGAATGATCATTTGAGAACTCAAAGTTTCCCGAGAACCCGAGAACTAAAGGTGGAGCGTTAGATCAAAATCTTGAATGGCTTAGATTGATCATGGCGTAATTGTAATTATCACTTGTTTTGATGGCATCTTAGACATTTTATAAATATTTACAAGGGCAAATTAGGAATTAAAAATATCAATCATAATAATCAATTTAACAAAGTAAAAAAACCGACACACACACAAACACATGTTTCTCACTTTCTCTATCATCTCTCAGGTTCTTCACGACTCCATCATCCGCCTCCTTCCGATGAATATCTCTCCATGCGATCTTTCCACCACCGATTTCCATCATCTGCCATCGTCGTTGGACCAAATCCGTCGAATCGCATCAAATCCTCAGATTATCAACAGGATGAAGTCAAAGGAATAGACGATTGATTGGGATTGGCATCAAAGAATCAACACATTTGCAATCTAACACAACAAACCAGATCTGCGACGCTTTGTTCTTGGTTGCGATTATCAACGACGCACCGATTTGCCTCACCGTGTCGGAGCAATTACTCTGCATCACGAGCAACACCTTTGTCAATCCATTGTTCCTCATTGCAGATTCCTGATCCATTCAATCTCTTGACATGTAACACGAGCTCCGGATCACTCCGATTCCGTGATCTGTCACCGCCGGTGATACTTTCATCAGTCGGTGTACGACCGCCGTTACACAGTTCTCGTCTTCAGAAATCGTCGTCCGTCCTTCGGTACATGTCGACACCATCTCTAGTATCTTCATCACTTTTTCAATCACTGAAACTGTATTTTTGGACCGGAGAAGATTTTACCGGTGGTTCTCACGATCCCCTGACAGACGAGTTCCTTTTTCGATTGGTGAGATGTGTTAATCTAGACTCAAATTAGTCTTCTAAGGTACATCTTAATGCCTCCTCTGTATATATTCAATCAAATTTTGTTCATCATTAAGCCCAATGCCAAAGTGATAGGTTTTAGTTAGTCCGTTTGATTTGAACTATTGTGTTTCTATGCCTCTGCAAATTGCTGATTAAGATACTTATTCATTCGATTTCAAGAATAGAAAGTGGTGATTACCTCAAGTGATTTTCATACTTAAAAAAAAACTTAATTACCTCAAGTGCTTCATCCAGCTTCATCAAGTACTCCTCTGTTGTGGTTCGACTATGTTGACAGCATAATAAAAATGTGTAAATCCCATAATAAGCACAAACAACATAATATATAGAACAAATAATCAACTTACAGGAACTTCAACTGGCTGATCAATGTATCTCCTGGCCTCATAATCCTAATAAAGAAATGAAATGGAAATATAATTAATTTAAGTTCAAACTTGAAGCTTAAGTTATGTGATTTAGAAGAAGGCAGCTCACAAGTGGATAGATATTGTATGATAGTATTATACCTAATATTTTGATGCATTGGTTCTCTTTTTACCAACTGCAGACTTCACTGAGGAAAAGCTTGAGCTGCTCCTCTTTGCTGCGAAAGATCTGAGAAAGTCATTGAAGGATCAGGGATCTGATCTGATGATCAGGTTCAGGAGGACAGAATCTGTAATCCAAGATCTTGTAAAAGAGGTTGTTACCTTAAGGTTTGCTTGATATGATTTTTTTGGTTTGAACTCTAAGGGGCAGCTTTCATTACCCAACCACTCATAATCAATTCATCACCTAGGGTTGAAACAGGTCAGAGTTGCAAACATTTACACACAAGAAGAGGTGGAATATGACTTACAGTTGGTAATTGAGAAGGTTAAAGAGAACTTGGGTGACATAAAGAGCCCTAAAGTATCTCTATGGAATAGTCCCTTTTATGATATCAAGGTATATCTTTCACTTCATCAGTGCTTTGAAGGATCATTCACTTCATCAGTGCTAGTTTGCAAACTTTGCATTTTGGATTATGCTGATGTAATCTAATCTTTCCAGAACATTATGGACATCCCATTATCATATGACGAGTTTCAACAATTAAAATTGTCCATACATTCACCTCTTTCATCCCCAAAGTTACCTGCCATGGAAACAGATTTAGCCTGGGGTAAGTAATAAGGTTCCTATATGAGAAACTAAAAAGTTCTGGTATTTAATTTGTTGTTTTGATATAGAAATTTTATTTGCTTCATGATCCAGGTGCTCTACCAACACCGAATGATTTGAAGGGATTCATAGAAGAGAATCCATACAAATCAAAAGATAGCTGGACTTCCATCAAGAACAATTCAGCCGAATACATAATGCAGAATGCTAGGATTCTTGCATCAAATGGTTTGACTAGTCAAACCAATTTGATGCCCCTTACTAAAACTAACAAGAAGCGATTGAAAAAGTAAGCATTCATAACAAAACAAGGAAATGTAATTGGAGGTGGGACAAATGATGTGCTTAATGCATTGTCTGCATATTCATTGTATTAATTTGGATGTGATTCATATATCTACATGTGAATTATATGTGATTCACATGTAGATCATATGTGATTCACATGTGATTCACATGTAGATCATATGTGATTCACATGTAAATCTCATGTGATTCACATATTAATCACATGTAAATCATATATGAATGATATGTGATTCACATGTAAATCACAAGTGAATCACATAGGAATTACATGTAAATTACATGTAATTCACATATGAATCACATGTAAATCACGAGTGAAACACATGAATTACATGCGATTCACATGTAAATAACATGTAATTCACATATGAATTACATGCGATTCACATGTAAATAACATGTAATTTACATATGGTACATGCGATTCACGTGTAAATCACATGTAATTCACATATGAATCACTTGTGATTCACATATAAATCACGAGTGAAACACATATGAATTACATGTGATTCACATGTAATTCACATATGAATTACATGTAATTCACATGTAAATCACATGTAATTTACATATGAATCAGATGTGATTCACATGTAAATCATGAGTGAAACACATATGAATTAAATGTGATTAACATGTAAATAACATGTAATTCACATATGAATTACATATGATTCACATGTAAATCACGAGTGAAAAACATATGAATTACATGTGATTAATATGTAAATAACATGTAATTTATAATTCACATATGAATTACATGTGATTCACATGTAAATCACATGTAATTCACATATGAATCACATGGTAATATCACATTATATAATCACATGATATAATCTCATGATATAATCTCATGTGAATCTTAAAAGATACAATCAAATGATAGTTAAAAGATACACATTATATAATCACATGATATAATCTCATGTGAATCTTACATGATATAATCACATGATATAATTTCACATTTTAATCTTACAAGATACAATCATACGTGAATATCACATTATACAATCACATGATATAATCTCATGTGAATTTTACATGATATATACATGTATATTTTTGTGAGTGTTCTTGCATTAATCATTTTTTTTTAATTTTCTTGTAGAATTTGAAGAATTTGTGGAAAATATTGAAGAGGTAAAAAGTGATAAATTGGAGAAAATATGAAAATCTTGATATGAAGAAATGATAGTATTGTGAATTGTTGTAGTTTTGTTTATATTTTATTTTGTATTGAATAAAATACTTGTATTATTATGTTTATAGATTGATTAAAAAAATTGAGATTTTTTATGATTTACTTGCGAATATTATTGTATAAGAAATATTCATATATGCATTTGAAAAAATACGCATATATGCACCTAAAACGTTGATTTTTTTTCTAAAAAATTAGAGTTTTTTTTTTAAATATTATAGTTTTTTTTAAATATACTGATTTTTAAAAATTTACTTTTTTTAAAAAAATGCAGTTTTTTTTTGGAAAAAATTGCAGTTTTTTTTAAATTGCAGTTTTTTCTTAAAATAATTGCAGTTTTTTTGTTTGAAAAAATGCAGTTTTTTTGAAAAAATTTCAAATTTTGTTTTTGAAAAAAAAATGCAGTTTTTTTTTTTGGAAAAATTGCTTTTTTTTTTTAAATTGCAGTTTTTTTGAAAAAAAATACAGTTTTTTTAAAAAAAATTGCAGTTTAAAAAAATCATTTTTTTTGAAAAAATTAAAAAAAATCTAGTTTAAAAAAAAAACGAAAATTTATTATTTTTTTTAAATATGAAATTTGATTTATTATGTTAATTTTTAGAACTTTTATTAATCTTTCCAATAACAAAAAAAAAATTAAACATTAAATAAGATTGGTAAGATGACGATCATGTCCTTAATGAATTAATTTCGATCCAACGCTCCACTTTTAGTTCTCGGGTTCTCGGGAAACTTTGAGTTCTCAATCGATTTCAACCTTATATATATATATATATATATATATATATATATATATATATATATATATATAGGGTTAGGTTAATGTGAGACGGCCTAATTTTGTGAGACCGTAAGACGCAATCCTAATCACTTATTTTGTTGATAAAAAAACCATTTTTAAAATGAAAAATAATTGAAAATTTTCGAAAAAAAAAAATTCAAATATTATTTTCGTTATTTATATTTTCCAAAAAAAAAATTAAAAAAATAAAATAAAAAATACATTTTTTTTACACATTCTAGTAGAATATTAGAATATTTTAGATATCTGACAAATCTAGTAGAATATTCTAACATTCTAAAAATCACATTAGAATATTTACAGTATAATATTCTATTAGAATATTTCACGTATTTTTCAAAAAAAAAACGGTAATTTTTATTTTTAATTTTTTTAGGTAATTAAAGTGACGAAAATAATAATTAAAAAAAGAATTTTTGGATTTTTCATTTTATTTTGCATTTTAAAATTATTTTTAGATTCGGTCTCACGGTCTAACAAAATTAGCATGGTCTCAAATGAACCTATATATATATATATATATATATATATATATATATATATATATATATATATATATATATATAAGGGAAATTGTTAGAAAAGTCCAAATATTTTCAGGAAAGTTACATTTTAGTCCCAAGTTTTTTTTTTGAACATAAAAGTCCCGATTATTTGTAAAAACACGATAATATATCATTTCATGTTAAAAGAAAAAAAATGATTTTTTTGTAAACTTGAGCCAAAATGAAATAATCGGGACTTTTATGTTAAAAAAAAAAATCTTGGGACTAAAGTGTAACTTTCCTGAAAATATTGAGACTTTTCTGACAATTTCCCTATATATAAAAGTAAAGTTTGGTCATTTTCAAAAAGATTAACAATAAAAAACAAACAATGTTTTATATGAAAGACTTTTTGTATAAATATATGAAAAAAGACTTGTGATCTAAATCAGCATAAATAGAAAAAACTAAAAGTATTTTACCTTTTAAAATACAATCAACGTGTTTGTGGCAAGTTTAGTGTTTGCTTGTTTTGAACTATGAACAAAAAGCCGCTCAACGCGTAAAGTAAATAAGAAGAAGATGAGTGCACCAATGAGACATATATACCAATAGTTTTACATTTTATTTCACATTACATTTATTTGATTCAATAAACTAGAATTCCACAATAAAATATATGGATCCAATCCAGTAATCCTATACAACATATGCAATAACACGATAATCATAAAAACAGTGGATCATTCGATCACAATGTCAAAAAAAAATCAAAAGGCATCGATCGCGCCTTGCTCCTAAAAAGCAACAATCGGAGAATTTATACTTTCTGTTCAATGAAGCTTAGTCGACCTTGTTGTGGAGACGACAGTGGGATGAAAGAAATTATCCAAAAAAACATTGTATAAAATGTTCATAAATATATATATGGAAGCATATGTGGATACGGAATCTATACGTATAAATATATTTGACAGTAGAAACAATGGGAAAAAAGAAAATGGGTCTTTAATTACCAAATGGATCGACGGCTGAGATTGCCTATTAACACTGGCCGCCTCTGCGGCAATTAAGAGCTCCGGCACCGGAGGTGATGGTTGCGACCATGGAAGATGACTTGGCACCCAAACTTGACGCCCGGGCGTAGCTTGCGGAGGCTCCGGCGCCGGATGGGACGAAATAAGCGCCGTTAAGAAGTAGGTCACCCTCCGATCTCCAGTTCCATCCGTGCCAATGTCTTGGGTCTGTTTCCACCCTTTTCGTAACCTAAAATTGTCATGTCAAATCAAATACTAAATTACAACTTTAGTCCTTGTATTTTTCAAAAAGTAATGGGTTCAGTTTATATGTGTATTTGTTTGTATAAATGGTCCCTTTGGCATGTAGGTTAACAGGATTGCCGTTTAAGTTTTGAAAAATGACAACTATACTCTTGATTTTCTTCGGCCCCTTTTAAGAACGGACGTTTTTTTTTCTCCTACTCTATAAAAATTCATAGTAAACGAATATGGACGAATAAGAATAACTCGTCAAAAAATTCAACATAAAGGATGTTAAATTAGACATTTCTGGGACCAAAAATGTTAGGAAGCTACAATGTAAGGACTACCTATAAATAGTTCTAGACTTAAATCATAGTAGGATAGAACAAAAGTTGTATTTAAACGGAAAAACGAAACGCGTTTTATTAATTAAGTAAAGCGGACAATGTTCTATAACTTTTTTTTTTCAAAAGGACCAACACAATCACTTCAAATACGGGATAGGTTTTTTCGCTATATTTGAAGATTCAGATTTCTTTTGGTTCGTACTTTGGAATTAAAGTGTTTTATAACTTTTTTAAAACTTTTTATATTTTTTTAATAAATTTTTGATATTTGTTTTACAACTTTTACACATGCTTTCGCTCAAAAAAAGTTATAAAAAGATAAGTAAAACGAGTCATAAAATATGTTGTGTACAAATATAAAAAATCATTTTAAAATTGTTTTTAAAATGTTATAAAAGAATTGTAAACAAACTCTTAAAAAGGTTTAAAGAAGATTACCAAAAAAGTTGTAAAAATAATCTTATATTTTTTTTTTCAAAAAAGGATTATAAAAAAGTTGTAAAAAATTCTTAAAAAAAAAAAGTAAATCTATAAATTTTTTTGACGAATTAGTAAAAAAAAACTCTTTTATTATATTTGTAACAAAATTTATAGTTTAGACTAATTCCGTAAAAAAAAATTAAAACATATGCGAAAAATATAATTTTGAAATAACCTCTGTATATATAGCATGTCGAGAGAAAGAAAATCAGAAGTATATATTATCTATTTTATAATTATAATTTATAATATTTTTAAGGTTTGCTGGCAACATAAATAAATTAGAAAGCATTTGTTTCAAAAAACAGTGTTAACGGTCAAATGAAAGTTTAATGAGCTATTTTTCATGCTTTCCACCTTCTACACCAAATACAACACGTCAACTTTCATTTTTATAATTTTGTACAAAGTTTTAAAATTTGTTATGGATGGTTCAATTTATTTTTTTTACAAACTTGTCAAAAAAATTAGTTCTTTTCAAATCTTACAACTCCTTTTAAAGTTTTATTTAATATCTTTAACAACTTTTTAAAACATTTCTACATGTTTTTTAATAAAATTTGTAAAAAGTTGTGAATAAAGTTGAATAAAAAAACTAAGAAGTTATAAAAAAAATAGTTGTAAATTAAGTTTTAGAAAAGTATTAAAAAATTTTAAAAGTAGTTGTAAATATGTAATTTGAATAAAAATAAGTTTTGAATAAATTTGGAACAAAATTTAAAATGGAAGTCAAAATTATAAAAATAGAAATTGACTTGTTGGGTATATCACTATATCTATGACTATGATAAGCTTGAAAAAATAATCCAGTATCCCCTTTATAAGATGAAATACGTTTATAGTTTATTTCACAAAAACTCACATTTTAAAATAAACGAATTTATAGTTACATTTGTTATGATATACTATTATTATTACCTCCTTTGCAAAAGGATTTGCAGGGGCCATGAATCTATTGCCTTGGCTATTGATGGTAGGGCCGGCACTTCCACCGATAGCATACATCTCCCAATGGGTATAGTCATTGTTCACCACATGGAAATACCCATGTCTACATCTGTAATTTATTTATAAAAAAAAAAAATAGTATAAAATTATAAATCACACAAAAAGCGATTTTTATTATCATTTTCTACATTACATCCTTCTTTTGTGCATAAAATCCATGAGTATTTGGTACCTTGGCATTCTTTGAATAAGACCTTCTCCAAAATGATTGTAGGCAATAGTCACTTGCATTAGCTTGTCTCTATAATATGAGTCACTATGTCCCAACAATATCACCTATTTAATTGTAAAATTATATACATTAGATTTTCCATGTTGAAATTAAAACTCTCACACTGTAGATGCTGAGACTGTTGTATTTCTTTATTGTGATATCAAGATTAACGAACCTCGTTATGATGAGTGAAGTAATTATTCGAAATCGTGATAGCAGTAGAACCCATAACCGCATCCACAAGTCCATCCGCACAGTTCGACAACGAATTATGATCAATCCAAATATGACTCGAACCAAATATCGATATCGCATCACCATCCGCCATAGTCCGCCATCCATAATGCTCAGGCGAGCTTCTAACCAACGCGTTCCCAGTCGGTCGACAGTCATGTATATGCAACCCATGAACAATAATATTTGTAACGAACTGTATCGTAAGACAAGCTCCATTCGCAATATGCACGTTAACTCCACGAGCATCAATCGTCTTAAAACTATTCATAATAAGTTCTTGTTTCAACTTAATCACCATGTCACGTTTAAAAACGATCCAAAGTGGCGCATCTTGGATGACAGCGTGGCGCAGGGTGCCAGGTCGTGGGTTGATTGGGTCATTGTCACTGGAGTCTGTCACAACGTAGTAACGGCCGTCACGACCGCCAATTGCGTTACGGCCGAAACCGATACCGCAGTCTGCGAGTCGCTTGCGGTTACGTTGCCAGTTACGGTCACACCGCCAGCAGTCGTCGATGGGGTTACCGGTTCCGCATGAAAAGTACCCTAGTTTTCTTCTATTTGTGTTGTTTTTGATGCTCCTGTTTGTGAATTATTATGGTAAAAAAAATGTTAGGTTTTGGTATTATTGTTGTGATAATGTTGAAGTTGTGTTATTGTGCAATAATTTCAATAGTTATGGGTTGTGCACCACAGAAGTAAAAAGATTTGAGCTATTGAGCTATTTATATTTATGTAGTCTGTCGGTGGCCTTTAACTTTGTGTCCCACGTACCCTTGGCTATATATATTAATGGCCAACAACCAAATAGGTATCCTTTGGACTGTGTATTTGACTTATATGGATTCGTCTCGATGGAACAAAGGCTTTTTTCTTTTTTTGTTTTTTTTCGTTAAGCTGTATATGGATAAAGTGGTGGATAATGATGTTATATAAGATCTGATTTTAATGAATTATTTGAACGAGACTACACGAATTAATCTTACATTACAAAAAAATCAAATTTCGTAATGTTTACTTGTTTGAGGGAAAAAAGGACAAATAGACAAGTTGATTAGTGTCTTAATACATTAAGACATGTTTTTTGATTTAACCCATTGAATCATTTTATCCAAAGTAAATATCGAGAAAGTAAACATGAATAGTTATAGAAATGAAATCCTTAACCCATTAAGTCAAAAATAAACAACCCCTTAATCATTAAGTTTGAGTAAGCAAATTATTGAGATGGCCTTAATTTTGAATAATCAGTCAATGAAGACAACAAGTGTATTCACGTCTTTTATATGAGAAACCGAGAGCCTCTTTTATATGAGAAACCGAGAGCCAGTTGTAGTGCTATCTCGTTCCATATTTTTAAATGGGATATAAAATTATAATTTTTGTTTTATTGACATCAATTTAAGTCACAATACACTATACACCATATGCAATACGTATAATTTGAGCATTTCGTGTGTAACCAAGAGGCTTAGAGGTTGAGAAAAGGAAATTATTGATGACTTTAATTCTCAACAACTAGCCTAGGTTAGGGATTAATGGTGCCACATGTGAAAAATAGATTTTTTTCTGATGAATAATGTAATTAAAGAAAACCAAATTTTTTGCTTCTTGATTGCACATGAACAGATATCCATATTAGAATTAAAATTTGGGAGACATGGTCACATTAGAACTTATGATAATAATGCAAATAAAAGTAGAGCTATATGGTAGACCACCATTGACAGAAGCACTAATTTAACTCTTCCAATAATGGTTTCTAAATACAATCCAACATTGACATTTATTGAGGCTCTTATAGTAAAGGCTCATGTTTTTAAGGGGCCCTAAAGATGTTTTAACATTATGGCTGCCCCCAAAAGATCCAAGCTTATTTAATACCCAAATTTTAGATTGAGTAAATTATAATTTTAGTCCTTGATTATCGTTCAAATTTCCAATTCTGGTCCCAAATTCTTTTCTTTAAATTTTGGTCATTATCTAAGGTTTTTATATCGTTTTTTATTCATATTCCAAGTAAATGGCTATCTAGGACCAAAATTGCAAAATTCAACTACATTCAAGGTGACCAAAATAGTCTAATTTTTTCGAACAAGGACCAAAAGCGTTACCTATAATGACTAAAAATGTAATTTACACTTTTATATTATGTTATATTAACGAATTATGAGAAATATCTCTTTTTTCATTTGGTGGTATGAATGCAAGACCCATGTGGGAGGACACAGTGTATGATCTAATTAGGGTCCTGTTACTGTAAATAGCAGGAGCACATGGTGCTTGATTTATTAAATTTCAACAATAAAGGAAATTTCCAAAAAAAATTATATATATGAAAGAAAATTGTCTCAAAGGATTATTAAATGCGAGACAATGAGTAGTGAATATCAGGAAAACAAAGAGAAAAAAAAAGGTTTTACGGGTTAGATATGTGATGTCCACAACAAACATAATTTTGAACAAACACAATTAATGCTATTACCAGAACCTTTCAATTCCAATAATTAATAGTAGTAATACTTCAAAACATATAAGTTTTGAAGAAAGGGAGATAGAGATTCGTACATTTCAACCATGGCGACTACCTCCTCCGGATTTTGAACTGCCTTTTCGTTCAAAGTTTCAATTTTCTTGATTCTGCATCAACAGATATATCAATTGATGACCAAATTTAGAACCCTAAAATGATTGAATCAAAATTAACGTATAACACCAAAGATAAAAGGAGTAATGAAAAATCATTGTAGAAGAATGTAGATAGCGAACAACCGACATGCATCAATTAATAGCACGCAAGCGAATTGAATACGAAAAAAAGAAACGGAGACACAAGTACAATGCACACTCAGTAGCCGTTTAAACTTTAAACACCGTTAATTAACGAGTGAATGTGCAATGTGTGTTTTTGCGTGAGAGAGAAAGACGACGTCGTTTGTTACGTTTAAAACCGTCACTCCAAACGGCTTCGTGTAACAGAAAAAATATTACTAGAATGTGTGTGAAATGACGGGACTACCTATATTGAATAGAACGACGTAGTGTAAGGAAAGGGGTAGAAATCTGGATATGACATGAACAACCGTAAATAAACGGTAAGATCAGAATAAACTTGGTATCTCAACGGCTGAGATTTAGTTATGTTAAACGATTGTGGATCTCCCTAAAAGATGAAGATCAACGGTTGCGATAAAAAGAAAAGAAGTACTAGTAAACTGTAAAGTTCGATAACCGAGTCGACTCGGTGATGTGTATTAATTACCTAGCAGCCATTGATGAGTCGTTGAAGCTCGGCAACTCTTCTATCTCGATATTCCTGTAACATAAACAACGAATTTGAGCCTGCTTCCTCTAATTTCATGTTAGCAATGTCACTTTTCGTAGACAATTCAATCGTTGAAGAAATTCAAAGTCGGGAATATGTAATGTAGATCAAGAAAACAGAAGAAAGCACAGAAATAAGCATGATTGAGCTGAAATTTTGCATAAGTTTTTTGAAATGCTTTAAAACAGAACAAACAATGATCATTCAGAAATAGAGACCTAGGTTTTGAGGTGTTGCCAAGAGCTGCAACGACTCCAACAAGCAACAGCATTGGTAACAGAAAGGACCACAGAGAGATCGGGTTTTTAGGCGCCTCCATTGCCGATACACACAGTGTCCTTCCTCCGTTCTGAGTTGAATTATGAAATCCTCACACAGTCTGTGTGTGTTTTTGGATCTGAAAGTGGAGGAAGAAGGTGGAATGTGTGTAGGAGATGGGAGAGAAAGAGACGAAGTGGGAGTATCAAAGGCGCAGACACAATGTAACGGCTTCATTTATAGACATCTCCCGCAATACGTGAGAAAGAAAGTTAAAAAGTTAACGGCCGTCTGATTTTGATGGAACATGGAAAATGGCAAAAATGAAAAAAACAATCAACGCATTGCGATTTTAAAATGACAGATCAAAATCACTAACTTTTTTACTTTTAGCGAATTATTTTGTCTTTTATTAAATTTTATAAAATAATATTAGATATAATTATAAAAATTGTAGTAATATTACACCTTATATCTCTTACTAAAAGAAGTTTAATTGATTTTTTTTGATCATATAATGAATTTTTTTCTCTCATGATTTATGTATTATACAAAAGTAATATCACAAAAGTCACTAACTTTACACAAAAATTCGATTTTAACATTTTGTTATTTTTCGTCACAAATTAGACACCTAGTTTTCAGTTTTTTACAATTTTGATCACTTAATCGGTCAATCCGGTTGTCTGCTGACGTGACATGATTACATGTCAGTTTTTGATGACGTGACATTCTGTAATTGCATGCTAACGTGTCAAAATTGAAAAACTAAATTTTAAAAAGACACTAAATTTTCACTTTTTTCAATTTCGACACTAATTTTTATTTATTTATTTATTTATTTAAATTTTGACACTCCATTTTTGTTCCTAATTGAATATCATTTTTTTCAATTTTATTCAATATTTATCATTCTTCATTTGAAACCGTATAAATATTTTTTTCACTTAAAAACAATATTTTTTTAAATAAATATAAGGTTTTTTACATTCAAACCATAATGTTACGTATAAATATGTATTACTTATATTATAACCATATTTTTCATTAAATACGCAACTTTAAAATGAGTTTGGATGTGTGAAATACATAGTCAGATAAAGCTAATGTGATATCAGGAAAACGAAAATGCGAGACTCACTTTAATTACCAAGGGACCGTTCGTTGTATATATTCATGGTTTTTGATTCTTGCAGATATATTTTTTGATTTGTTGGAAAAAATTACAACATCATAATAATACATGAAAAATAGGGTTATAACATAATGATGTTATAATATAATTAATACATATTTAGTTTGTGATCGATAAAGCTGGTTTATCTTAATTGAATTATCTATAATGAATGGAAGAATTCCAATTAAATACTCAAGCTTTATAGATAACAAACTAAATATGTATTAATTATATTATAACCATATTTTTTATGTATTATTAAGATATTATAATTTTTTCCCAGCAAATCAAGAAGTATAACTATAAGAACCAAAAATCATGAATATATACAACGAACGGTCCCTTGCTAATTAAAGCGACCCCCGGACCTTCGTGTTCCCGAGACCACATTAGCTTATCTGACCGTGCATTTGACATATCAAAACTCATTTTAAAGTTGTGTATTTAATGAAAAATAAATGCAATATATATATATATATATATATATATATATATATATATATATAACATCTCGATTTTCAGGTATTTTACATTTTGACCATTGGTTTGATTATTGTTTTCAAGTTTGGTCACAAGTGGCATTTTTGTAATTTTTGGAGAGGGCACGCATACGCTCGGCGTACATTGCGTACGCAGGGCATACATGACCAGGGTGCAAACCTAATTTTTAGGGTTTGGACCCTATTCAAATATCCTTAACTCTCAAGGCTTCTATCTTTCATCAGCCTCTAGCCCCAATTTGACCCTTTGCAAACCCTAATCCATTTGGGAGCAACTTTAAACCATTTATGTGTGTTTTGGTGATCTTGAAGGAGGAAGAAAGAATAGGAGACCATCTTAGAAGAGTGGAGCACTTTGGATCCATAATCACATCATGACACCATTTGGAAGTAAAATGCTTTGATCTTGATGAACTTCTTCTTAGATCTTGTTTAGTCATGGTTTTGTGTTCATTTTGGTCTCATAAGCTTAGTATTATGGGTATGGGTTATGCTAATTCATATGAGTTGCCCTTTCAGAAATTTTGGAGTGTTTAGAAGCATAAACATATGATCTTGGTCATTAGTTTCCTTCCATGCATGAACTAAGATGTCTTAATGAGTTAAGAAGTTAGGGTTTTGGTATTGAGCACTTAATAGCCATGCAAGATCATAAAGCTGGAAACTTTATGGTTAAGGACATCATTTAGGGACTAGATCTGGAATTTCCAAAAACGAGCTTAAAGGATTAAGCTCTTAATAGAAGAGAGAAGAGGCAGTCGCGTACTTTGGTCGTACCAAATGGTACGTTGCGCGTACGTAATTAACAACCCGTAATTGGTCAAAGATCTAGTACGCCATGTGTACAAGCTGGGTACGCCCAGCGTACTCTGCTGAGTTGACTCGGATTGACTTTTGAATTTTTTCGACTTCAACTAGGGTTTGACCAAGTTTGACCTAAGGGTATTTTAGGTATTTTGATTATAAGTTAAGTTTGGTCATGTTCCAATGAATAGGTTACCAGTAGAGCTGGGTCGAAGGCAATAATGTCGTCCATTAGATTATGTATCCTGGTATAGAGGATGTTACTATGTTGTAGTGATCTGTTAGATCTGTGTCCTGGTATATAGCATGTTGTTATACAGTAGTGATCTTTAAATCTGCATGTTTGTCTGTTGACTGATTATATGATTATATGTTGCTGGATATATGTTATTTTTTATATATATGTTGACATGGTATGGTGGGGTTGAGACTGTACTGCTTTGTGCTGTCAGTCAACAGACCGGGGCAATCCAACCAAAAGGTTATGGGCCGGGGCATTCCAACTGGAAGGTTGTGGGTCGGGGGTAATCCAACCGGGAGGTTGTGGACCCAGTATGTATTAGTAAGCCAACCAAAAGGTTGTGGGTCAAGGCATTTCAACCGAAAGGTTGGTCAGGAGTAATCCAACCAGGAGGTTGTGAACCCGATATATGTTTAGTTATATGTTTGTGTGGTGGTACTTTGGGGGAACTCACTAAGCTTTCGCTTACAATTTTAGTTTATTGTTTCAGGTACTTCTGATGATCATGGCAAGGCGAAGGCATGATCGTGCACATCCTTCAGATTTTATGTTATTTGGATTTTGGGATACTCTTATTATTGATTATCACTTTTGAAATAATGTTTTGTAAACAATTATGGTCATTGGGTTGTTTTTGAAAAATGAAAATTTTACTCTGATTTTTAGGATGTTTCAATATATATATATATATATATATATATATATATATATATATATATATATATATATATATATATATATATATATATATATATATATATATATATAACACCCGTTTTCCTGGATTAATCAAATTAGGGTTTCAAGGAGTCAAAAGGTTGGATTTTGGAAGGAAAGGAGCCTTACAACGTGAGACATAGAGGCTCACGACGTGAGATGGGATAATACGAAAACTTTTGTTCAGGATTGGTATCACGACGTAAGACTTAGAGGCTCACGATGTCAGAACTGATGCAACTCAAGCCCATGATATTTTAGGGATTCTTCGTATTTAAGCACATCTAAACACATTTCAGGGTTGATTATTAGCCTCCAAACCCTCTTTCACCTCAAAAAAACCCTAGTCTTCATCCTTTGTTTGATTCTTGGCCATTTTGGAGCAATTCTTGGTTTGAATAAGAATAAGAAGGTGATCTATTGAAGAGGCTTGCAAAAAATCATTATCATCATCACCTTACATTGTTTCTTGACCTTTGTAAGTGTCAAAGCTTCCTCTAGTGTTATTTGTGGCTAGATCTAAGTTTTGTCCCACTTTCCTCCTTGGTTGAGCAAGTTTGAATGAATGGAAACCATAAAGTTGGCAAATTTATCGGTTATAAGGTCCTTAAAAGTGTCATGAAGTTCAAATCTAGTGAATGGTTGGGTTTTGGAACCTTGCATGAAAGTTGGATGACCTTTTCTTCATTTAGTGACCCAAATGAGATCTAGACATGTATTGGAAATATATGTCTTAAAAGCATCGACTTTCAAGTGTATTATGTAGTTATAAGACCTTCTGGAAAGTTAGAGTGAAAGGCTTAATGGATTAAGGACTTAAATGTCGGATTTTTTTTGCTTCAGACTGAGATTTCGAAGTAAGACATAAGGTCTCACGACGTGAGGATTGAATGAACCCGTTTATGTTAAGCTCTCTTGGGCTCACGACGTGAGAGAAGGATGCTCACAACGTGAGAAAAGGATGCTCACGTCGTGAGGTCAGCTCCTGTGACTTTTCATGTATGAGCTGGCTGAGTTGAGTCAAGATGAGTTGGAATCGGACCGAGTGATCTCTCACGACGTGACCAAGGGCTAGTCACGATGTGAGGCTGAATAGTTGGCATTATGGGTTGTTGACTTTGACTCTGACCGTTGACTTTTGGCTTGGGTTGACTTTTAGTGAATTTTACTTTTTAGAAGGTAGACTTAGGGCTTACCTTGTGTGGATTGATAGGAGGCGTCGAGCACCCATCTTTTGGTAGGAGAGCAGTTAGTTGTGGTCGTCTTTGCGATTCAGGTGAGCTTCCTCATTGTACCCATGGGTCGAAGGCACCAATGTCGGCCCACTAGGATCTGTTAGATGCTAGTTGTCGTGGTGACTCTTGCATGGTATGTTGGGCTAGGCCCATTTGTATGTTAGGCTGGGCCCATGGATCAGGAAAGGATAGGCCTAATGTATGTTATGTAGGATACTAGCTGTCTTTATGACTCTTGCATTGTATGTTGGGCTAGGCCCATTGGTTAAGAAAGGTTAGGCCCATTATTGTGGGTTGCGCCCAATGTGAGGGCTAGGCCCAAGGATATGTATGGTATGTGGTATTTTGGGGAGACTCGTTAAGTTATGTGCTTACATTTTTATGGTTATGGTTTCAGGTACTTCCGGTTCGAAAGGGAAGGACCCGACTTGATCGCGGTGCATCCACCCCTATTTCCGCAACTTTATGATTTTGGGATTGTACTCTGATAACTATTTTTACCCTGACATACTTTTGACTGATTGAAAAGGATAAATGGTGTTTATGGTTGAATTAAAAATGAAAATTTTACCTTATAATTTTTGGGACTTTACAAGTTGGTATCAGAGCCTTGGTTTGAGGGATTCGAGCACACTCTCGGGTGTGACTAAACTCAAACTGAGGAGTCGGTAATCTTTTAAAAGAAACAAATTTCTAAAAAGACTATTGTAAAGAAAAAGGGCGTGTGATGTGTGCAATCGGCCGAGCTCAAGTAAGTGATTCCCAGAATACCCATACATGTTGATATGTTATATGATATGAATGTTGCATGTTAGGATAAGGCTAGAGATACTTTCAGGAATTGCATGATAGATTGACCTGATATGTGATGCCTTGTAGTCTAGGAAGCATTGGATGTTATGCTAGATTGGGAATATATATTGGTAACAGTAATTTGTAAACGTTTGGTCCATTATCATGGTCCGGTCGTTAAGACTTAGCATGCCAGTCTAGCCTGGCGCTCTCCATTTGAAAATGTATAAATATTTTTTTTATATTTGAGACCGTATAAATATTTTTTTTTCACTTAAAAACAACATTTTGGTATAAATATAAGGTTTTTTATATTCAAAATATGATGTTACATATAAATATGTATTATTTATATTATAATCATATTTTTCATTAAATACACAACTTTAAAATGAGTTTGGAGGTGTGAAATACATAGTCAGATAAAGCTAATGTGATATCGGGAAAACGAAAGTACGAGACTCACTTTAATTACCAATGACCGTTTGTTGTATATATTCATGATTTTTGGTTCTTGCAGATACATTTCTTGATTTGTTGGAAAAAATTATAACATTGTAATAATACATGAAAAATAGGGTTTGTAAAATTCAGTGCCAGGTACAATTCAATTTATAGCTTAAAACCCACAATTATTGCATATCTAGTCCTTACGCTTGGCGTAATTGGAGCTACGCCCCGCGTAGCTCATTTATTTTGGTCACGATCTCAGACTCGTACGTTAGGCGTACGTTGTGGTACGCTAGGCGTACTCGCATAAGGGTCAAATCCTAATTTTTAGGGTTTGGACCCTATTCAATGATCCTTATGGCCTTTAACCCTTTCCTACCTCCAACCTCCATCCCACTTAGCCTCTATCTCGAAACCCTAATCCTTTTGTGAAAAATTTGAAGCTTTTTAGTGATATTTTGGTATTCTTGGTGCTGAAGGAAAACCTTTGAAGTGGTGATATTTCTCTCAAGCATTTGGATCCAGATTCTTCTCACCTATGTGTATCTTCAAGAGGTATAAAGTTCAAGTCTTGATTATTGCTTTGATAGATCTTGTTTGAGCTTAGGTTTATGTTCTTTTTGTCCCAAAATCTTGATCTTTGTGAGTATGGAGTACTCCAAAGCTTTTAAGTTGTCCTTTCAGACATTTTAGAGTGTTTAGTGTCATAAAAATGAAAGCTTGGACCTTGGTATTCTTCCATTCAAGAGTTATGGAGTTTTAGATGGTTGAATGAGTTAGGGTTTTGGTGTTGGGCTCCTTGTAGCCATGCAAAGGCATAAAGGTTGCAACTTTATGGCCTTAGATGTTTTATTAAGCTTAGATCTGAAGCTGGATGTGAAGTCTTAACGCATTAAGACCATTTAGTTGGAGTTTGGATGTCAGTTATTTGCTGTTACTTGGGGTTGATACGGACCTAACACAACTATTTGTTGTTACTTGGGGTTGATACGGACCCGAAACAACCACGTGTTGTTATATTTGTATATATGTTGTATGTGTTATTTTGGGGAAGCTTACTAAGCATCATGCTTACAGATATGTTTTTGGTTTTAGGTACTTCCGATACAAAAGGGAAGAGCCCGACTTGATGGTACAACATCCTTCCCTCCCCCCATCATGATTTCTACATTTATGATTTCTGTTACTCTGATATTTTGTGATAGTTGTATTTTGGATGTTTTCAAAACATGTAATGTTTGGAATGATGTATTCAAAAATGAAATTTTTACTTATGGATTTTGGGTCGTTACAAGTTGGTATCAGATCCTTGGTTTGATGGATTCAGACACACTTTCGGGTGTGTCAGAACTCAAACTGAGGAAATGATAATCTTTTCAAAAAAAAAAATAGAAATTCAAAAATAAAATATTTTTACTAAATAAAAAGGGGTACGATGTGTGCAATCAGCCGAACTCAAGTAAGTGGTTCCTAAATTACCCATACCGATGTATTATGATTAGTATGCTTGATTTGTGTATTGTATGCTAGATTAGGGTTATGAATACCTTAGGGGATTTAAATGCTATGTATTTATTTGAATTGATATCAACTCAGTTAATTGCTAAGTGTATGCTTTAAAAGTTGTATACGATTACGATCATATAGCCCTAGAATTATTGATTTAGCCTTATTTCATGTTCCTTTTTTGGTTGTGGACTTAGGGTAGAATCATTATTTGACAGTCTAAATGATCCCATTTTTGAAGGGTTTTGAGCACTATAACAATCCTATGGTGCACATACAATCATAAATGCTTTGGATCTAAGTTTTTTCAAGTTATACATGCATTTTCATTTTTGCCCAAAGCATGAACCCTAACTAGCATACAATTAGAGATATACAACATAAAATCTAGTTAGATGATTACCTCTTGTAGTAGCTTGTAGTTCTTGATCTTTCAAGAGCTTAGTACATCAAATGAAATACCTCAAATAAGTTACAAACACCAAATGCAAATGGAGGCTTATGAGAGAGGTTAGGAATCACCAAAAATCGGCTAGGGTTTGCTTCTAGGAAGTGTTGGTCGATTTTTAGAAGGCCAGGGGTTACTTTTATAGCTTGGAATTCCTAGGGTTTCATATTGATATAAAATTGGTTTTTTAATGATAATAGTTTTTATCAAAAAGTAATAAGCACGTGCCATAAAAATAAGTTGGTAACCCTTTGTGAACTTGGATCGTGGGTGTGGCCTAGGCCGCCAGTATTTATGTAATTTTCAATTATTTTTTAATAAAAATTAGACGAACGGATCATCCAAAACTGCCAATGGGGTTAGCCTAATGGTTCACACCCAAAACCTAGAAACCCTAGAATGAAGAGGAGAAAGAGAGAAGAGAGGTATAATTTTCGTTTCTAAGCCTTATGGGAAGATCATGAACGAAATTGAGGCTATAAGGGGTCCTATTTATATTTTAGGGAACTTAGGGACAAAGCAAGATTTGAATAATTAAATAATAGATTTAATCCCTATTCAAATCCTTTTCTTATTTGAATCTAGGAGGCTTATGGAAATCCTAAGGAGGCTCCCAAAACCGTCCACCCCTTGGATGATTCTAGAATTGATTCTTTTGTTTAACTACTGAACAATTACAATTCACCCCTTATACCTTTAATTAATTCCAATTAATCCCAAATTAATTCCATATTAATTCTGATTAATAATTAATTAATTCTAATTGATTTCTTATTAATTTATTAATCATATAAATTAACAAATCAATTATATAAAAATTGATCTCATGTTAATTTATTAATTACATAATAAATTAACATATCAATTATCTATTTCCAGTTAATATATTAATCACATTATATATTAACAAATTATTTATCTCTCTTTCTCCGAATATCATTTCTAGCTATTTATAGTTATGAGGGCAACCAAAAGGAACTTTGCTAATAATTAAAGATTATACTAATTTAGTTATTGTCTTAGAAACCTAATCCAACAGTCTCCCACTTGGATAAGTCTAAAACTAAATTATTTTGCAAAGCAACTGCCGAACTCTGATCCAATCAGACATTGGTCCTAAGATAAGTGATCAAATATTCCTTCGTTCTACAAGATATCGTTTGGACGTGAGACATAGATCATAATCAATCTCTTATTCCAAGATTCTGTTTCCCGATTTCCGATTTATGACGACTTGATCTAGACTACTAATTGAGCACATCAATTTAGTCCGAGCAAGACCTTGCACATGAATGTCAACATCAAATCATCGAGGGGCCCAAAGATATCGCTTTTCCCGTTTGGGCAAAAGGAACGAAGAAATTTTGACTCATATGTTTGTATATTTTACTCACCAAATCATGCATGATATTACGTTTTATAACATCACATTACTGATTCGTTTATGTAACACCAATGCACAACCGACTTGTAAATTACAACTCATATATCTCATTTCAAGAATATAATATATTATTGTTTTGGTCAAAAAACGAACAATCAATAATCAACCAAATTGTGTGAGAGGCTGTGATGTCCAGGGTTGAATGAATATGAAATGATGATCAAAGTAATACGAGTGATTTACAAGGAAAGCCCTTGATCCTTACTAGGATCTCAGGCACAAAACCCTGGGAGGTGATAATGATCACCTGACTTGATGATTTTATTGATTAAATATGTTGATTACAGAGATGAATGTATGAAAAGCAAGTACAAGTATCGTAGCTCGGCTAAGTGTCGTGTGTAGTGTGATGAATACATGTGTTTTTTATAGTCTAAAGCTAATAACAAGAAGTCCGAAAATTATGGGATCCTCCGAGATCAACTTATAGTCGTTATTTGACTTGGTCTTCCGGGTCTTTTGCATGGTCACGATGACTATTCGTTGAGAATAAGTATTTGGCTGACTATTGCACATGTGAGAAAAATAACGAAGCATATAACTGTTATAAATGTTAGGTGAATAAACGATAATACTCAGGATCTTGAAGTATGTTTAGAGATCCCGAGGTTTAAGGATCCTGAATGTAATTTCGGGATCTTGGCCCTAACAATTGCCCCCAAATTATTCCTGCAAAATATTTGAGGTTAGTTAATCAAATTTTAAAGGTACAATTTAGTAAGAAGAGATAGGGTAATCAAATTTGAGGTTAGTTAATCAAATTTTAATGGTACAATTTAGTAAGATTGTAAAATGTTAACGGATAGGGTAATTTTTGACTTCTAACGGTTAGAATTCTGGCCGTTGGAGTAGGTCACATCAACCTTTTACCTCTCCGTGATTCATGTACAAATAGAACACCCAACAATTCAGTTTTCCTTACTCTTTTAGCCCCCACTCCCGACGTTCATCGAATATCATTCGAAGGTACTTTTCTTGTTTCTTTTCTTTTTGTTCTTATCCAGTTTCGATCATGGGCAAGAAAACAACTCGATCTCGTGTAAACATCATTGCTATACCTGATGATGATTTTACGGATCAGAAGATATTGTCTTACGAGGAAACTTGCACCTTCACTGATGATGACATTGAGATGTTGAAGTCATCTGGAACCTTTTCCGTTGCACCGTCTTTAGGGCTTTTGATGCTAAGATTCAACCTGATTTCGTTTTTTCTAATTGGATTTGTCTCCCCGAGTATCCTTTCACCCTAGGGCTTTCTTACCCTTTCTCTGGAACTGATTCTGAATTTTTTGAGATCACAAAGATCTCGTATATCCAATCCATGCCAACGATTTGGAGGGTCCTCTATTGGATTGATCACTTGAATCGTTCCGGGGATCTTTCCGTCGGTCTAAATGAGCTAGCCTATGTTTACGATCTTACAACTTTTGGTAATTCCCGCTTTCTGTTGAAGGTCAAAGCCGATAGGTTTCCCCTTGTGTTGAAGTCCAAGCATAGTGACGGTGCTTGGAAAGGGAAATATTTCTTCGCAAGACGTGACTCCATTCCTGATGGGAATCTCTTACCTCAATCTTGGGTTAGAAAGGGTAGGACTTCATATTTCAATATTAATGATCTCAACATTCACTTTTCTTATCTTTTCTGATGTTTTGCAGCCTTCAAGTTTGACGATTTGGCTCCTCCCGCTGAAGATACAGAGAACGGGATCAAAATCTTTTCCATTTTGTCCGAATCGGAGAGGTCATTCAAGCTCAGCCAACTCAATTTTCAAGATAGCTTATCTACCACTGTCTCCATGTCAAAAGGTAAGGATCCTAAGTTCTTCTTCTTCTTTATCGTATGAAGGATCCTAACTTTTTATTGTTCTGCCTAGGATCCAAAGAGTACCCGTTCTGGCACCCACTTTACCCTTGCTGACTTGGATACAACAATGTCCAACAGTCAACTGGTGGTGAAGAAAGAGAAGACTTTGCCCTCCATTCCCATCACGAGAGTCCCCATAGATCTGACATTGAAAACTCTGGGATCCAATAAAAGAAAGAATATGGGTTCCACTGAATTGAGCTTGGAGAACCTTGGGGCGGAAGATGCACTCCAGAAATTAGTTTCCTTTTCTCAGGCTGTAAGAATAAATATCATCCTTCCCTTTATATTTTTACCCTTATATATTTCTTATGTCTTTCTTATTTCAGGTCTCTGACAATGTCTCTGCTGAGTTGAGGATCCGTGCTAAAAGAGTCGAGCAAGCCCTCAAAGAGCAAGAGAAAATGTGGAAAGCAACCAACGAAGACCTCCTGAAAAGGGTGGAGATTTTGAGCAAGGAGAAGGCCAAAAAGGAAGAGGAGCACATCAGGGAGATGGAGGAAGTGATCGCCGAGGCAAAGGCCAGCTTTGCTATAGCCATATGGGAAGCCAAGATCAAACAGGCTGAAGATGCGGCCAATGCAGGATCCTGGGACCTGGCGGGGTGGCATGAAACCCTAGACAAATTGACTGGTAAGCTTGTAACTATCAGTCAGGATCGTGAAGGGCAGCGGCCAAAGGCGGGCAAGGAGGAGGAAATCCCAGGCGATGATGACCAGTCTAACGTCTAGGCCTGCAAAGAAGTAGATTAAATATTTTTTGGTTTATGGGGATGTAAATCAATTTAATATTCTGTTCTTTTATGGGGTTGATAAATAACCCCTTTAATTCTATGGTTGTTTAATATTTATTTGCATGCTTGATTAAATTGCGTGGTTGTATCAGTAAGATTTTCAAGGACCCTTATAATCAGGATCCTAAGTAGTTCAGGGTTTACAAGAACTCTTAGGGTCCGAACAACCTGAAAACAGTTAGTAACCCATTCAGGATCCCAAAATAGTTGAGATCCATTTAGGATAAATCCTTGATCATTATATAAGAAATACAACTTTTGAGAAATAAGGATAGATAGAACCTGATTATCCTCCGGCTTCGTCACCTTTAGGACTCGTCTTAGGAGAAGTGTAAAGTCACGATTCTATAGTATCCTAAAGTTCGTACATGGAAAGATCCTTTTTTGTCAAGGAGGATCCTTGATTTTATTTAACTTAGTAAACTTTAAGGAGGATCTTTCCTTAGGAATCAATTAGAAATGACTCTAACTTGGAAAATAACTGAGGGGACTTTTGCAACATTACAATGCTACAAATCCTGTATATTTCTGGGGAGTATCCCATCTTCAAGCAATACGTTGGTATCATAATTCTTAAAAAACCTTAGGGAAAATTCCAAACTTAGCAAATTACTGGGGAGAATCCTAAATCATATGATATTATAATAATCTTATTTATTTTCTGGGGAAGATCCCAACTTGAGATAACATGAAAATGTCATAAACCTTGTGTATTTTCTGGGGAAGATCCCAACTTGAGATAACATGAAAATGTTATAAACCTTGGGAATTAATTTTTAAGGATCCCACCTTGAGATAACATGTCAATGTTATAATCCTTAGATTTCAACTTTAGGATCTTAACTTATGTTCAGAAACAAGAGGGTTGCCAAGTCACTACAACGTAATATGATCCCCTTATTCACATCCCATAGTTAGATAACGTGCGTCCAAGCGAAGTGTATAAACCTTAAATCGTGTGAAAGAGGTAATTAACTCTTTAAACCTTAGAGGGGATTAAGTACCCTTATTCGTAGGAGAGATGATCAGTCTTTATTCTAAGGATACTTATGTTACGAATTATGGGATGTTGTATTTATGGAACTCTTAGGTGCCAGGGTCTTCAAGCATCAGGATCCTTCAATCTTCATATGTCAAGATCCTTGTATATCAGGATCCTTATGTGTCAGGATCCTTTAGTGTTAGGATCCTTGAGTCCATGCGCAAAAAAACATTAGCTAGGGGTGGGCGTTAGTCTAGCTAACGCCCCTCCGATGCTTAAGTCAGTAATGCTATTCGAAAAAAGCAAACAATAATGAAAATAAAGGGTAAAAGGTAAAGAACATGTGTACCTTGAGTGTGTTGCAAAACGACTAATTTTACTTACATAAAATAAGGTTTAAGATGTATGGCACTCGAGGATCTTGGCCATACATTTCCATCGAGGGTAACCAACCAATATGCCCCCTTTCCTGCTTTGGCATCTATGAGATATGGTCCTTCCCATTTAGGTGTCAGTTTACCTGCACTAGGATCCTTGGTATTTTGGAATGTTTTCCTTAGTACCAAGTATCCTATTTGGAACCTTCTGAGTTTTATATTTTTGTTGTACGCCTTGGTGATCCTCTGTTTATGAGCAGCGATGCGAATCTTGGAAAGATCCCTGAGTTCATCTATAATATCAAGATCTTGGGCCAGGATCCTGTCGTTGTTTTCTTGGTTTTGAAGTAGGTATCTTGATGTTGGGATCGCCACCTCAGTGGGAATCATTGCTTCCACTCCAAAAACCAAGGAGTATGGGGTTTGGCTTGTGGCTACTTTGGAAGTGGTCTTATCTGCCCATAGTACGAAAGGAAGTTCTTCTGCCCATCTTCCCTTCTGCTCGTCCAACCTTTTCTTTAAGTTATTGACTATGATTTTGTTGTTGGATTCTGCTTGACCATTGGCTTGAGGGTGGACATGAGTGGACATTACCATCCTGATTCCCCAGCTTGTGAAAAAGTTTCTTGTCCTTGTTCTTATGAACTGGGATCCGTTGTCGCATATAATTTCGGCAGGGATCCCGAACCCAGTCAAGATATTGCGTTTGATGAAGGAAACTACCTATTTGTCTCTTACCTGGACAAAAGCTTCTTTTTCTGTCCACTTTGAGAAGTAGTCAGTTATCACTAGCAAGAAGACCTTTCCTCCAGGAGCCACCGACAATTTTCCCACTATATCCATCCCCATTTCTTGAATGACCAAGGGGAGATCATAGGTGTTGGATTAGGTGTCTAAGCCCATAACTATAATTGGTATGTACTTGACCCGAGAGTAGCATGGTCCATTTTGGGTTGCATTCACCAGAACAGTCTGATAGGATGAATATTTGAGAAAGAGGTTTATTATTTAATTAGTATTGACCAAGTATTAATTTGGAATTAATTTGGTGATCAAAAGAGACTAATTAAATATATAGGGACTGATTGTGTAAATCAATGATATATATAGGTTGGGCTAATAATCCATGGTTAATTAGTGATGGGCTAAGCTTATGTAAGTATCCATATAATGTTAGTCCATTACAATCCTAAGTGTAAGAATTATGGTTTACACATAACCCTTGGAATTCTACACTACATATATGTAACCCCTTGGCTAGAATGAACACACTAGTGATCTTACAGATACTATAGTCGAATTCTTGAGTGCCTCTAGCCTCTCTCTCAAGTTCTCCAATTGTTGGTGGTGTTTTGTGAACCATTTGAAGGATCACACTTGAGGTGCTAAGTTCTTAAAGGCAAAGTAATTCAAGCTACTATAAGAGGTAACTTTATAACTAGTTTTTTGTGATTCAGATGTCAAATTGCATGCTAGTTTGGATTCATGCTTTGGAAAATTGTTTATTGCATGTATAACTAGAGAAAACTTAGATCCAAAGCATTAGGGTTGTATGTGCACCATAGGAGTGTTATAGTTCTTAAAACCCATCAGTGGTATCAAAGCCTTGTTTGTTTTCTGTTATATATGATGCTTGGTTATTTTTCAAAGCTGAAAAATCGAATTTCTGGCCTCTGACTGATGAACTCGACATGTCCAATGATCAGACTCGACGAGTTCACTCACAAAAAGGGCAACTCGATGAGTCCAGTTCATGCACTCGTCGAGTAGGACCTTCTATTTGCATAATTTCGAGTTTTATGGCCAGAATTGGATTAGGATAATTACCACAAACTGTTTTGTATCCTAAAATTCGTTTTTGTGATATGGTAATGTTTATCCTCATCCAATTAAAGGACAATCATCAAATTTTAGGATAATAAGTTGATTATTTGTATTATTAGATTTGAATTGCCTTGTCTTATGAGTTAGATTAGATCAATGGTAAATTATATGATTATGTTATTCATTAAAATTGATCCAAATGTTTTAAAGAACTCCATAACTTTACCTCAAGTTATGGAACATGAAGAGTCTCATTCATTAAAATACATTAACTCATAAGTTATGGAAACCCAAAAGTTTTGAAGAGTTTCAAAACTTGCCCTCAAGTTTTGGAATTTGTAAAGTCTCACTTACGAAACATTTACTCCTTAGAATTTTAAAAGTTTAAAATTCAACCCTTATACTATTATAATATTATAAGTTTAATTATTATATATATGTATAAGACAAGTCAGTCTTACCGTTAGTAGGCCTCATTCACGAAGCCGGTCTATAAGGGGGGTATAAGGTTAGTGCCTATAAAATGGCAACTTAATGGGTGTCCACTCTCACCCACCACTTCCTTGACTGGTGGAGGATCGTTAGCCGAACGGGTAGGATAGGACATTAGTTGTCGTTAAAAGTATAATGATAATTATAAAGTAACTAAATGTTTTATTAAATTCCTAATCTTAGTTACTTTAGGAAAAATGTGAAAATGATGCTATTCCATGAAATTGCACTTTGCACCTTGCGAAGTCGTTAGTGGAGCGTGTGTGGTTAACCGACACACTAACTTTGACTAACAAGGGTGGTAAAGGGTAGCTTGATGTTTGTCATAGATCAATGGAGCGTGTGTGGTTAACCGACACATTGATTAGGTGATAAATGATATCGAGAGTACCAAGTATATTTGCATGGTTATTCACACCTTTTTTGTGATCCTCGGTATCCCAGTCACAAACTTGAAAGACATAATCGAGATTTAAACATGCCATTGAAAAGTTCAATGAATCTCAAAAGAATCTAGGAATTTCAATCCAATTTAAAACTTAATAATCAATTTAGTTTCTCATGGTGGAAATTGGTAAATCGTCATTTACCTCCCTTCAAATATTTTACAATTGGATTACAGTATCCCTCTTCCGAATTGTAAAATATTGTGTTGGGTCCTAGCCTTAATATTCCATTTGGGTGTTATATTAAGGATTCTTATCTAATCTAAACTTTGTATTTCTTTTTTCAGATGTCTTCCAACACCGCTTCTGGCTCAAACCCTTCGGGCTCTTTCTCCCTCTTGAACTTGTGTGGGAGGGTCTTCTTTGATGGTTCGAACTTCAATGATTGGATTCAGAACATTAGGATGGTCACTCGCTACGAGGACAAGGAATATGTCCTCGATAAAGAGCTTAAGGAGATTGATGAGGCCACTGCTACTCCTGAAGGAGTTGCTGAATTTAGGACTCATGAGAAGGACGCCACAAAGGTGTCTTGTATCATGTTGGCAACTATGACAGCTGAACTTCAAAAGTACTATGAGGACTACTACCCTTTCGAGATACACCAAGACTTGATGGAAAGATACCATCAAAGTGTCCGTCAGGAAAGGTATGAAATCATAACCTCCATGATTACAACAAAGATGAAGGATGGAGAGTCCATCACGACCCACTTGCAGAAAATGCGAAGGTTTGTGTGTGACAACCGTCAATTTTTGGTCAATCCAAAGTCAAATAAAGTCAACGAGTCAAACTGGCAAACTCAGTTAGTGCCTGTATGGTAGAACTTACTCTACGTTTACTGTTTTACAACTCCCTATCTTAATACAAAGTATCGTTTAGAGATTCCATATGTTCAGGAAATCTAAACCCTAAGCAGGGTAAGTAATGTAACAACTTGAAAAAACACTATTACATACCCTTCGGGGGCATATAACACTCTTAACGAGGCTTAATGGGGTTTACAAACCTTGCATTACAAGGCTAAACACTCACAAATGTCACAAACATGGTCTCTCTCAATCTCTTTCACTCTATCTCTCTCTATCCCAAATCTTTCCCAAATCTCTCTCAAAATCTCTCTTAACTTTTTATAATCACCCGGGGCATCCCGACCCTTAACATAGCCAAAACCGCTCGAAACGGGAAGATTATTTGAAAAACAGCCATATAGGGCCGAAGCTACTCCTTAGAACCGAAGCTACTCCTTAGAACCGAACCCACTCTTAAGAACCGAACCGAGCTGCTGAAGACCGAACCTTCGGTCCTCGGTCCATCTCGCCTTCGGTCCTCGGATCACCTTGCTTTCGGTTCCCACTCGACAAGCTTCGTCTGCGAGACTTCTCGGACCGGGCCTACTCTCGGTTCTCATGGACCGAACCTCGCACCAACCGAACCCTCGCAGATTCACTTCTTTCTTCCCGGTTTTCGAGTACTTTCACGTTTTAAGCCCGTTTTTGGTGATTTTAACGTGGGATTTTAATATAAGTTCATATTTTACTATTTTGAATCCTCAAAAATCATAATTCATCCATATATTGGAGATTTCTAAGATATAATCCCTACTATTGTTTAGGATAAGCTCAAAGTACAATAGGGTACTCTTTGACTTTTCCCATAAAACATGACAACTTTATGACACCTCCAGGTCACTATTCATGCTTCATGTCACTATTCACATCAGCCCTAGTTAACTCCTTGTACCTTTCACCCTTCCCAACAAGTTTCTCCTTAATCAAATCCTTGAAAACTCTATCTTCCCTTCCATGCTTTTACTTTCTCACCAAAAGCAAACTTCTTTCTCCCTCTTTTCCTCACTAGAACTCGAGATTCAAGGGCTGGTCTTGAGCTTCTCATCCACTTTTGGTAAGTATCTTCATCCTACTCTTGAATATTCTACACTCCTTCACTCAAATCACGGATTTCTTATACAAATATCGACATATTTGTTCTTAGGATCTTCAAATCTTCAAGCAATTCCAAGTGTTCTTGACTTGGAAACCTCTTTTCTTCTACATCCATCTCAGGGAATCACTCAAGGTGAGTTCATACCCCTATATTTTCATGTTTTCTGGGGGAAATACAAGTTATAACATCAAAAACTTAACTAAACTCAAACATCAGCTTTCAATAGGAAAGTTGAGTTCCATTCACGGACTGTTTTGAACATCTTAAACTCATTGGTTTTCAAAACTGTACAAGATGCAAGTAGTTCATGTTCTTACCTTTCTAAGGATTACTTGCACAAGTTTACACGATTTTTCTACAATTTATGACGATTTTTACAAAACTGCCTATCATTTCAAAAACAAATTCGGACCAGTCTGTGAAGTTGAACATTTTCACACAAGTTAGATGTCACTAAAAATCATATTAAAAATTACGAACAAACTAGACACATTTTCTAAACTCTCAGAGTTTACAGATTCTGATTTCGACTTTCAATGATTTTTCTGTAATTTTTCTAAGAACAGGAATAGAAAAGTTAAAACTAGAAAAATGGTTAACAATTTAATTTACACCTTGTAACTTGTTGAGCAAGGTGTGTACTATTATATAAATACATGTTGTTTATATTTAATGTCATTTACCTTAGTAAAAAGGCATACATCATATACAAAAGGATTACGACCACTACAAACATTTATGATAAACTATAATAGGTATAGTTTATGTTCATTTACACTACAAACTCACTACGAAAGGTTTCATTTCCACAAAAAGGGGTTTTCAGTTCACACTACGTAAATCTGTTAATGAATAAATTTGTGAGACATTCGCTTCACGAGACTTTTAAAGTAGCGCATTTAAAGTCCTGTAATTGTAACCAAAGTCTCTTGTAGGGAGAGCGTGATAGTTGTGTATAGATCTATATTGGGTCTGACAAACCCACACCTTAGCTGCATGCAACAGCTAGACCGGCAGGTCTAGGGTGACAAATGTCATAAACATTCCGACGCCAGAAGAACGTCGTGTACAAGGCCGACTGGGTCATAGCATGGTTACAATAACTCACATGGGGTATTAACAAAACATACGATTTACGGGGGTTCTTTCATTTAAACGAGTTTATGGCTATTTAAACTTGCATATACTACTATAAGTTTGGAAACTACTTGTACATTTCGGTCTTTGGATTTTAAGACTACAACACATTTTAAGAAGAAAATATTGGATTTTCTGAAACAAACACTACTATTACAAAGAAAGGTTTTCAACTCTACATACAAAAGCTTATGAACTCAGCAACTTAATTGTTGACACTCTTTCAAAACTACTTGTATTCTCAGGAAATCAGTGAAACAGGTAACCAACTACTTTTGAGGATGGGACGCAAAGACGTCAAATAATACATTTTTGTCATCATAATGTAATTGATTTTGAAACATGTAACTCATACTATGGTGTAACTTTTTCAATTATATTTATGATGGTTGTGTTTGCTTTGGTCACTATTATACTCGTTGTTATGATACTGTACATGAAGTCATCCCACCCCCGGACGTTTCTGCCATCCTTGGTTTGGGGGTGTGACATTGTGGACCGCTTGCTGAAGTTGAATGTGAACTTCGAAGAAGAGTTGGCCATTGATATTATCCTACACTCTTTGCCTCCTTGTTATGATCAGTTTCGTATGACTTATCATATGAACAAGGAGGAGGTCACTCTTAGCAAGCTTCAAGACCTTTTGAGAACTGCTGAAAGTAGTCTAAAAGGAAAAACTGTTGTATCTATTCCTACTCCTACTGCTGCTGTCCCAGTCCTAGAAATTGGATATGGGAAAGGGAAGAAGAGGAAGGCTCCTTCTAAGAGCCGCAAGGGAAAGTCTCATGATGGATCCTCTTCTAGTGGGACCAAAGTTGGTTCTGCTAATCCCTCTACCAATCCAAAAGAAGCAGAGTGCTTCTATTGTCATGATAAAGGGCACTGGAAGCGAAGCTGCCCCAAATACTTGCAGGATGGGAAGATAAAGCCCACCCATACAGGTATTTACACTATTCTGTCTAATAACTCATCGCATGCTAATTCTTGGCTCCTTGATACAGGTTGTGGTATTCACATTTGTTCTGATATGCAGGGACTAAACGGAAGTAGGGATGTGGAGAACGGGAAGATAAACTTGATCACGAGGAATAGGAAAATGTCGCCTGTCACCAAGATTGGAGTTTATTCTTTATTGCTTAGTAATGGGTTAGAATTAGATTTGAATAATTGTTGCTACTCGTCCGATATGGAGAGAAACATTATTTCCTTTCATGGTTTGTACAAACAAGGTTTTAGATTTTCATTTTATAATGAAATTGGTTCTATTAATGCTTTTTATAATGATGTATTTTATTTTAAAGCATTGCCTTGTAATGGTGTATATAAAACTGTGATGGCTGTAGACAACTTAGGAAATAATGTGTTGCACATTGATTCTTCCAATAGTTTGGATAAGGCATCCTTATGACATTGTCGTCTTAGACATGTCAACAAGAAGCGCATAGGCCAACTCCAAAAGGCTGGTGTGTTGGAGTCATTCGACTTAAAGTCAGATGACACTTGTGAATCTTGTTTTCTTGGGAAGATGACCAAGTCACCCTTCACTGGTACTTGTGAAAGGGTGAGGGTTTGTTGGATCTCAGACACACCGATGTGTGTGGACCCTTCAGAACCGCCACAAGGGATGCTAACCGCTTCTATGTGACTTTTACTGATGATTACAACAGATATGGCTATATCGACTTACTCAAGCATAAGTCATAAACCTTTGAAAAATTCAAAGAGTTTAAATAAGAAATGGAGAATCAGCTGGGCAGGAAGATAAAGATGATCCGATCCGATCGAGGTGGTGAGTATCTTAGTATCGAGTTCCTAGACTATCTTAAGGAATGTGGAATTGTTTCACAATTGACGCCAGCTAGGACACCGCAACTTAATGGTGTGGCTGAGAGGCGCAATCGAACCTTGTTGGACATGGTTCGTTCCTTGATGAGTCGAGCTTTGTTACCTATCTCATTCTGGGGATATGCCTTGGAGACTGTCGCCCATATCCTTAATCTAGCCCCAACTAAGAAGGGTGCCAAAACACCTCACGAAATGTGGACAGGGAAGGTTCCCTCATTAGCACACATCAAGGTTTGGGGTTGTGAGGCTTTCGTGAGGCATGAGACTCACGACAAGCTCGAACCTTGTAGTGAGCGTTGTATTTTCATCGGCTACCCACATAAGTCTTTTAGATATCTCTTCTACAGACTGAGTGACAATGTTGTCTTCGTTGTGAGGAGAGGGGTTTTCCGAGAGAGAGAACTCATATGCCAAGAGGACAATGGGAGGCAAATTGACCTTGAAGAGCTTCAAGAGTTAAGTGATGAAGGAACCTCGAACACTAGCGCTCAACCTGAGGAGGAAACTCCTATTGAACTAGTTGACGAGTCCTTACCTCTGAGGCGTTCCAGTAGAGTTAGTGTTCCACCTGTGTTATATGGTTTCCATATTACTACAGATGGTGATACATTTCGCAGTGATAGCACACTGGTAAATTTGGATGAACCTAACAACTACAAGGAAGCCATGGCAGGCCCCGAGTCTGCTAAATGGAAAGAGGCGATGGACAGCGAGATTCAGTCCATGTATGACAATCAAGTTTGGAACTTGGTTGACAATGTACCAGGTCGTAAAATAGTTGGGTGCAAATGGATCTTCAAGAAGAAGACCGACATGGATGGGAAAGTACACACATATAAGGCACGATTGGTTGCAAAGGGCTTTACTCAAACTCATGGAGTTGACTATGATGAGACTTTTTCACCAGTAGCGAAGATTAAATCTATAAGGGTTATGCTAGCCATAGCTGCATTTCATGATTATGAAATATGGCAAATGGATGTCAAAACCGCTTTCCATAATGGGAAGTTGGCTGAAGATGTTTACATGCGTCAGCCAGAGGGTTTTGTTAATGCAAAGTAACCTAACAGAGTGTGTAAGCTTCAGAAATCCATTTATGGATTAAACAAGCATCTTGCAGATGGAATCTTTGTTTCGATGAGAAAGTCAAAGAATTTGTATTTTCGATAAGCGAGGATGAGTCCTGTGTATATTTCAAAGCTAGTGGGAGTATAGTTAGCTTTCTGCTGTTGTATGTGGATGACATACTTCTCATAGGAAATGACATCCCAACCTTGTAGGAGGTTAATTATGGGTTTTGAGCATTCTAACACTTCTATGGTGTACATGCAACCCTAAATACCTTGGATCTATGTTTTCTCTATTATACATGCAAACTTGAACTTTCCAAGGAATTACCCTAACTAGCATACAACCATTGATACTTGGGTAATATAAACAAGTTAGAAGACATACCTTTTCATGTAGCTTGATTCCATGGAGCTTAAGAGCCTAGTGCCTCAAGTGTGGCACCTCAAATGGTTCACACAACATCACCAACATCTTGGAATAACTTGAGAGAAAAGGTTCCTATGCTCAAATCGGCTAGCCCTCATGTGTACACACACTAGTGCCAATTTCTTGAGCCATGGGGTCCTTATATATTGTGGCTATTAGGGTTACACCATGTAACTCATGTCTTTCCATATTCTTCATGCTCCATGGGTTAAAACCTCCATGGAGTATCCATGGGTTACTCCATGGGTTTAGCCCAATCATGAAAAACTATGGATCATAAGCCCATATATATAAGAATGAATGATTTACACAATCAATCCCCATATATTTAATTAGTCTCCTTTTGATCACAAAATTAATTCCAAATTAATTCTTGATCAATACTAATTAAATAATATGATTTCATATTAATATATTAGAACTTATAATATATTAGCCAATCATAAATATCATTTTCTCACAAAAGTCTATCCAAATTGTTCCGATGCCATGCAACCCAAATGGACCATGCCAAATCGGGTCAAGTACATACCAATTATAGTTATGGGCTTAGACACTAATCCAACAGTCTCCCACTTGGATAAGTCTAAAACTATTATTGCGTATGACTTCAAAACCCGACTAGCAATCGTAGCTCTTAAAAGCTGCTGTCGAACTCTGAACAAATCAATGACGCGTCCATTAGATAAGGGATCATATATTCCTCCATTCTAGATATCATATGGACTGAGACATGGATTATAATCATTCTCTCTGTCCATTTGTTGTTTCCCGATTTCCTGATTTATGACGACTGACTTATTGAACAAATCACATCAGTCCAGGCTTGGCCAAGCACTTCGGGGTGTCATCACTAAATCATCGAGGGGCCCACAGATATCGCTTTTATCCCTTTAAGGATAAAAGGAATGGATAAACTTTGACTCATATGCTTGTTCTACTATTTGTTGAATCATACACAAAGGCACATTTTATAACATCGAGTTACGAATGCGTTTTCGTACAATCAATGTATAACCAACTCATAGGCAACAACTCATATCTCTAGGTTTGAAGAATATAAGATATTATTGTCTCATGATCACTCGTGATAAAATCCATGAAGTGAGTCAAATGAGCGTGGGTTTAATCCAATACTCAGAAATTATGAGCACTCATGAATGTTGCAACAACTCTTGCTATGTCCCATACCTTGGACATCTACAATCCAGCTTCATAATAGTCTTGATTCATATCTACTTCCAACATATGACCTACTATGGATGGTTTGAATAACTTAGTCATTCAGGAAGAACGACCTAGTTATTCTGGAAGTCAAAACATGCAAAGTGAAACACAAGAATAATCGAATCCAATATGGTCTCAGAACTTATGAATATAAATAGAACACCTTTTATTTATCACCATATTGATTACACATTATTCATTGCATACTGTTTCAAACTATCAACTTTATACTTGAATTAAAACAATAGTTGTCCCATGCTCCAAGCATGTACACTATGGTTTTTCTAAACACTAGTCATGCCATACACCAAGTATGCACACTATGTTTGTCCAAACATTAGTTATGCCATACACCAAGTATGCACTAAGTTTGTCTATGATCTTTACTTTGTGAAATAGATCGATTGAACATAATTCCAATGATTCTCATTTCACAATCCCAAATCCTTACAGCAAATGCAAGAATTCCAAATCCCTGCCATTTACCGAAATCTTGTTAGATTTTTAACTTATATGCACTGACCCTCTTGTAATGATTATGCACAAAGTCACAAAGACTTGTCAACAGTCATTAAAGAGTATTCCAATGGAGATCATTCCATGGAAACGAAGTCTCAAATTCAAAGTACATTGCTTTGAACATCCTTCTTGCATTAAGTTTCCTAACCTTACACAGATTTAATGAATAACTTCCACCTATGGGAATATTTCCATATTCTCATTTTGACTATCACTTCTGAACAAGAGTTGCCTCTTTTCAGAATATGTCGATATGGTCCTCTCCAAAATATACACCATACTTCCAACTGTCCATGAGCAACCAATCTTTGGTAAACCTTAGATTGTTCTCGACAGTTGCTTAATCAAGTTAGTCATATCCAGTTCTTAGTAATTTTTCCCTCTTAATGCTCTAGGCATTTGGAAAAATTTAGAACAGATGAATATTATAGCACATGCAATCGACCCCTTATCTGAAGCATATCGGACACGATTCATGATGTCTCACATAAAGACATGATACTAGACCAGTCTTTTTTCTATAATATTTCTATTTCTATTTGCCAAGTTCTCATAATTCAGATTATGAAAAGGGATGACGTAATCATAATCGAATTTTAGAACGCAAATAATGTTCCCATATATAGAATTTCCTTATGTTGAACCATTCCAACATAACATTCATATATATACTTGACTAAATTTGATTAAATCTCAATCTAAGCTTTTAGAATTGAAATGAAGTATAATTTCCTCTCCCTTAATTATAGCAAAACAACTTTTTCCCAGTTGAAACTTTTGTTTTCTATAATTAACATTGCTAACTTGCATCACTTATTATAATTATCATGCTCCCACTAACATGATGATTATTAGCATAACACTTATGCTCCCACTAGCTTTGACATCTACTCAGAAATCAGTTGGACTTCTAGAAATCAATACTTTATTGACTTTCTTACCAAAGTTCAGATTTCTGATACGGGACGCTTTGATAAAACTTTATTGTTTAGACCTTTGCCATTCCTCACAAGTCCATGTTAGTGTGCCGGTTAACCACACATGCTCCACTAACGACTTTGAGAATGCAAATATCACAATTGCTATCTAGTTAAAATCTACTTAGTGAAAGCGTTTCCTCACCATCATTTTCATGAATCGGAGAGAAACATTTTGACACTTAGATTTTATGGTGTATGTGTTCCTATCCATGTGAATTTGTCAAAACCATAATCACAAGGCAAGGTTAGTGACAAATCCAAACTCATATGGATTGAACTTGTGCAGTCTTAACTTCTTGCCACCTGGCAGCACAAGGGCCTGCCATTGCTTCCAAGTTGTTATGCAACCAATTAAGAACTCTCAGAATTCATATGCAAAGCCAACTTTAACTGGAATGGGCAGAGAAATAGGAATATGTCAACATGATAGGTTATAAACCTCAAGTCGTGTGCTAGTGATAAACTACATGTTTTATTCTTGATTAGATCCTTTCAAGATCTTTTAGACTCCCACTGTCCTCTTGTCATATAAGACTCTCTTGCCAAGTACCATTCCTTGACAAAAAAAAATATTCAAGAGATAGTGCGGATTCTTATCAAGACAAACACTTCACACAATTGGCCTAAGTTGGTCTCTGTTTTATCCAAAACATCACAACTTACCAATTTCAAATGTATAAGAGTAGAACACATTTTACTCTTACATTTGACAAGTGTTAATAAACCTTATTTAAGATGTGTCACTCAAGTTACAATCTTGGAGTATGACTCTAAGAATTGTTTTGGAACAAAGTATGACTCATCTTCTTGAGTTAACCATTTCAACAATTCATGATTCCTCTTCTTAGCCATAAGAATGCACTAAGATGTCCTTATAGGACCAATTGTGATATGGTTTCTTAATTATTAAGATGATCACAAAACATGATACTAAAGTACTCTCCCATCTTTTCAGATTTGAGAAACTTTTATCTTTCTGCCTAATTTGATTCTTCTTATTCGTTCTGCCATACATTGAAACTTTTATAATGTTTCAGAATTATACTTAAACTTGTAAGTATAACCATATTTACTGAACTTCAGTAAATCATGACGAATAGTCTTATTGATCTTTTTGTAGTGGACTTGACCAGTGCACAAGAATGTGTCCTCGATCCCTTAGTCCTTCACTTGACTCACATAAACATGTGAACAAGGAATTAGTCTTAATTTTCCAAAGATGAAAATTCTCATTCATCATACAATACAAGTTGCATGATTCCAAGTTTCTATCCAACTGAAACTTGGGTGATGAGAATCTTTCCTTATTTGGTATATTATGACACTACCACAACCAAAAGAATCAAATCCATTTTCCAATGTTGCTATCAATGGAATCATATAAACAACAATTTTCCACAAGTGCCATTGTAAGGATACTTAAAATAAATAAAATAAAAAAATTTTCTTTTATTTTAAAACTTGCGGAAAAACTTATCCTTACAATGCAAATGCATATGAAAACTATGTTGTTATCTACTCCTAAGCAATCTATCACAACTCTTAAGCAGCAGCTCAAAAATTCTAATCACCGAACCATGCGATCGAAATCCATCTTCGCGATCAGAATCAGCTTACTCTTCCTTTAAGTTTCCTTCCCTTTGCTTGATCCTACCATACATAAAAATGTATTAAGAATCTTCAAATAGAAACTTAAGAGAGTTAGATAGTGGACTTACCTGAAGTAGAGTCAAACTTTTTGACTTGACCTTCTCTCAGATCTTTCAGGTAGTTAAGGCAGCTTCGCAACCAATGCCCCTTACTTTGGCAACATAAACATATGGACCCTTTGGGAATGGCAAACAGGACTATCTCAGACTTAGCCTTTCTCTTTACCATTTGGTCAACTGAGTTGAATATGGCCGATCCCTTTCCATTGGGAAGAAAAAGCTTTTCTAGATATCCAATGTTACCAATTGTCAATGTCCATGGTAGTTTGGGAAGTTGATCTACAAATCAAAATTTGCTTTACCAGAGCTCCAAATCATTGCTGATTCAGCAGCACCAAGAAAATAGATAAGATCATTAGGGTCATGTTATAGTCTTTTACATAGTAGTCCCAAAGGAACTCACTGTGTGACTTAGAAAGTGATTGGACATCCAACTTCCTCAAGACTTTGACACCCAACTCTCCCGGCTTGTCAATATGTTACTTCATCTCCAAGATGTGAGCACACATAGACCTTGCTTGCCAATAGGGCTTGAGTGACCTTGAACTATTCAAGAACTTGTGGGTTAGGGAGAACGATTGGAGGAGGTGGAGGTAGAGAAGTATGATTTCCATGACCCAACCATGGGACATCATCTTCATTAGGAAAGCTTGTTCCTAGGGATTTGGGAAGATCATAGTTGTCTGAACTAGACATCTACAATGGGAGATATTCAAGTTAGTTGATTTAAAGTCCTTAATATAACACCCAATATGAAATATTAAGGCTATGACCCAACACAATACTTTATAACTTGGAAGAGGGATGCTGTAATCCAAGCTATAAACTATTTGAAGGTAGGAGAATGACGATTCACCAATTTCCACCATGAAAAACAAAATAATTTATTAGGTTTTAATTGGATTTGAAACTCCTAGATCTTTTGAGATTCATTGAACTTTTCAATGGCATGTTTCAATCTCGATTGTGCCCTCTCAAATTTTGTGACTGGGATGCCGAGGATCACAAAAAAAGGTGTGAATAACCATGCAAATATACTTGGTACCCTTAATATTTACCACTCAATCCATGTGCTGGTTAACCACACACGCTCCACCGATACTATGATAAACATTAAGTTACCCTGTGTCTACCTTGTTAAATCCAGGTTAGTATGCCGGTTAACCACACACGCTCCACTAACGACTTAAGCAAAGTGCAAAGTGTAATTTCATGGGTTAGCAGCAAATTCACATTTTCCAAAGTAACTAAGATTGGGAATTTATAAGAGTTTAGTTACTTAGTAACTATCATTAATACTTTTAATGAAGGGAGAATTATAGTCCTTGTCCTACCCGTTCGGCTAACGACCCTCCACCAGTCAAGGAAGCGGTGGGTGAGAGTGGACACCCATTAAGTTGTCATTTCATATGCAACAACCTTATACCCCCCTTATAGACCGGCTTCGTGAATGAGGCCTACTAACGGTAAGACTGACTCTGTTCTTATACATATATATATATATATATATATATATATATATATATATATATATATATATATTATTAACTTATAATACTATAAAGTATAAGGGTTGAATTTTAACTTTTAAAATTCTAAGGGTTTAACTTGGAATTAAAGTATTCATGAGGGGAAAGTTTACAAATTCCAAAACTTGAGGGCAAGTTTTGAACTATTCAAAAACTTTTTCAATTCCATAACTTAAGTGTTTAAAGTAGTTTTAATGAAAAACTCTTCAAGTTCCATAACTTGAGGACAAGTTATGGAAGACTTTAAAACATTTAAAAATGAGACTCTCCATTTTTCATAACTTATGGAAATCTTATGAGTTTTAATAATCATAAATGTGACTTTTCATATAACTTGAGGACAAGTTACAAAAACACATATTATGAACAACTTTTAGATTAATTTGGATTGAAAACATATTACCACATAACTTTTCTATTAATCTAAAACAACTCATAAGAACAAGATAATTCAAATCAAACAATTTTTATGAAATTAGCCTAACCATTAAACTAATACAAAACATGAATCTATTGACAATTATCATTTATTTGGATGAGAATAAACATTACCATAACATCAAAATCAAGTTTTATGAACAAAAACACTTTGTGGTAATGATTCTAATCCAAAACATGTCAAAAAACTAATTTTTTTTTCACTGAACAGTCACCACCTCGTGGTAAATTTTACCACCTCGTGGTGAACTGGCAGATTCCAAAAAAAATGATTTTTCTTGCAAATAGCATCAAGTATAATTGAAAACACGCCTAGGCTCTAATACCACTGATGGGTTTTGAGCATTATAACACTCCTATGGTGTACATGCAACCCTAAATACCTTGGATCTATGTTTTCTCTATTATACATGCAAAACGAACTTTCCAAGGAATTACCCTAACTAGCATACAACCATTGATACTTGGGTAATATAAACAAGTTAGCAGACATACCTTTTCATGTAGCTTTATTCCATGGAGCTTAAGAGCCTAGTGCCTCAAGTGTGACTCCTCAAATGGTTCACACAACATCACCAACATCTTGGAATAACTTGAGAGAAAAGGTTCCTATGCTCAAATCGGCTAGCCCTCATGTGTACACACACTAGTGCTAATTTCTTGAGCCATGAGGTCCTTATATATTGTGGCCATTAGGGTTACACCATGTAACTCATGTCTTTCCATATTCTTCATGCTCCATGGGTTAAAACCTCCATGGAGTATCCATGGGTTACTCCATGGGTTTAGCCCAATCATGAAAAACTATGGATCATAAGCCCACATATATAAGAATGAATGATTTACACAATCAATCCCCATATATTTAATTAGTCTCCTTTTGATCACAAAATTAATTCCAAATTAATTCTTGATCAATACTAATTAAATAATATGATTTCATATTAATATATTAGAACTTATAATATATTAACCAATCATAAATATTCTTTTCTCACAAAAGTCTATCCAAATTGTTCCGATGCCAAGCAACCCAAATGGACCATGCCAAATCGGGTCAAGTACATACCAATTATAGTTATGGGCTTAGACACTAATCTAACAGTTAAGTCCTGGCTTGGGAAGTGTTTCGCTATGAAGGACCTTGGGGAAGTTGCTTATATTCTAGGGATAAGGATATTGAGAAACAGGAGTAAAAGACTAATTGGACTTAGTCAAGGTAACTACTTGGATAAGGTGTTGAAGCGTTTCAACATGGAGAATTCCAAGAAAGGTGAGTTACCTATCCAAAGAAATACCAAGCTGAGTAAGACTCAGAGTCCGAGTACAGAGGCTGAGATAGCAGATATGAGCCGAGTACCATACGCATCCGAAGTTGGCTCGATCATGTATGCTATGACTTGTACTCGCCCTGATATGGCCTTTGCTTTGAGCATGGTCAACAGATATCAAGGGAATCCTCGTAAAGCTCACTAGACTGTGGTAAAGAACATTCTTAAGTACCTGCGGAGGACTAAGGACTGGGTCCTTACCCTCGGTGGGAGTGATGACTTGAGAGTGACAGGGTATAGTGACGCCAGCTTTCAGACCGACAGAGACAATTTCCGCTCTCAGTCGGTCTGGGTATTTACCCTTAATGGAGGAGCAATAACTTGGAAAAGTTCCAAATATGAGACAGTAGCTGATTCAACGTGCGAATCAGAGTACATAGCAGCAAGCGAAGCGTCGAAGGAGGCGATATGGTTGAAGAACTTCATCGGAGACCTATGAGTTCTACCAGCTATAAAGGAGCCTATGGAGATTTTCTGTGACAGCGAGAGTGCGGTTGCCTTAGCCAAGGAACCGAGGGATCATGGCAGATCCAGACACATCGACAGAAAATATCACTTCATAAGACATCGAATAGAAGAAGGACTCCTCGTAGCAAAGAGGGTATCATTAGAGGAGAACCCAGCAGATCCCCTTACGAAGGGACTGAGTAGGGTTAAGCACTTGCAGCATGTGAGGAGCATTGGGCTGAAGGATGATATTAGTTTTAATGATTAGATTGCTATTCCGAAACTTTTAATAGATAAAATGTAATTGACATTTGATGATTAAATAGAAGGAGTTTTATTTATGAGTAAATTTACTATCTTGTGTCAATTGTTTACTATTGTTTCATTTTGCATGTTTTGACTTCCAGAATAATAAAATTATTCAAACTATCCATAGTCGATCATACTTTGGAAGTAGGTATTGAGGCAAGACTGTCATGAATTTGGCTTGTAGATTGTCTAGAATGTTTAGACATAGTGTCACAACTAGCATTTTCGGGCTAGGAAATTCCGTTCATGTGTAATTAACTTTTGGTGTATCTTGTAACCCTAAGTATAATGTTATACATGTTATTTATTCAACAACAACAATTCAAATCAAAACTCACTTGTGCAAGCTCTAAACCTAATTCAATGCACTACATTCACTTAACTTTGGGTTGTAACCCTAACTTCCCGGTTCCAACTCCTATTGGGCCAAGATACTCTTATTGGACCAGGATCCTCTTATTGGGCCTAATGGAACAATAAACCCTCAAATTGGTTCTTTTGGGCTAAAAAACCTCATTTGGGCCCTAGTTGGACCACATTCATTAAGAAATAGTATTTTGGGCCATAAGACTCTTCATGGGCCTTATTGGGCCGAAAACCATCCCCTTTAATTATATGGGCCGAAAACCCATTCCTTTTATCATTTTGGGCCATAAACACAAATGTGGGCCCAATGCGCAGAAAATTCTTATTGGGCTATATGCTTTCGATGGCTATCAAGTTCAAGCCCAACGTTTATTCTTTCTTCTACCCCTTTTCTCTAATTCTCGGTCATAAAAAAAAGATAATGAGAAATTAGTGTGTTGACACCTCATTAATAACCATCAAGTATCAATGCTATTGTTTAACATGTATCCATGCATCTAATCTAGAACCCCCATGCAAAAACCACTTTACCCTCTCTCTTCTCCTCATTCTATTCTCGGCCGAGACTTCTAACCCTCTCCACTCTCCATTTCAAACTTTATTTCATTTCTAAATTCTCTCTAAAACTCTCTCATCCTTCCTCCAATAAATCAAGGTTTGTGTGTGTGTTCAAGAGTTTTTCATTAAATATCACAACAAGGTATGTGATTATCACTCTCCAAAATGACTTGTCTTTAATTTATGCTAGATCATTCCTTATAAACACCTTGTTTTCATAATCATGCTCCTAGAACTCTCTAGGATTCGAAAACTCATCTCAAGGAGGCATCCAAGGCCGAAAAACATCTTCACACTCATTCATTTCTTCATCAAAACCGATCCATCCCCCAAGGTGAGTTCATACCCCCTTGTTTTCGGTTTTTACTATGTTTTGGGGGAGGATACAAGTTGCTTTTGTGTTAGATCTATGTAGTTATGCATGTATATTTGTGTTTTCATGTTATATGTTGTGATTATGTTATGAAAACATGTTAAATCTTCACCAAACTCGAAATATCTACTAAACTTGGTGATGTTTGTAAAATAAACCATCTTATGTGACTTACTATGAAGTTGAAAGGATTAAACATGCTAAGGATGTTTGAAAACTAAATAAAACCGTATAAGGGGCCATATTTGACAAATAAACAAAAGATGAGGCCTTTATGACACTCACGGTTTTGAGAGGACCAAAAGAGTCATTTTTAAATAAAAAAAATGGATCTTTATGATATTCACGGTTTCAAAGGGACCAAAAGTGTTAATTTTCACAAAATGGGCTTCTATATGGGCCGTCACGGTTTTAATGGGCTAAATTTGTCAATTTTCACAAAAATGGGTCTTATTTAGAAATTCATGGTTTCATGGGCCTAAAAAGGTAAATATTGACTTTTTATGGATTAAATTGTCATTTTAAACAAACATGGGCCAAAAATGTAAATTTTCGGTTAAATGGGCTGAAAATGTCATTTCTATAAAATTTGGGCCGAAAATGTTATTTCTATCAAAGGCGGGCTGAAAATGTCATTTTATTCAAAATGAGCCCTTAAATGTAAACTTTCGGTCTTAATGGGCCTAAAGTGTCATTTTTACCAAAAATTGTGCCTTAATTGTAAATTTTCGGCTTAATGGGCCAATAATGTCATTTTTACAAAAAGTGGGCCTTTATGTCATTTTTGTAAATAATTGAGCTAAAACAAGCAATATAATAACAAACGGGCAAATTACGTCATTCTCACTTTTATTGGGCCTTGTTTACCCATTTTCATGTTATTGGGCCTTCGTGGTCCATTTACATGCTTAATGGGCCTGATACATTCATTACATGTTTATTGGGCCTTAGTGACCCATTTACATGCTTGATAGGTCATGTATACTCTTTACATGTTTATTGGGCTTTGTTGACCCATTTATATGCTCGACGGACCTTGTATACACATTTCATGCTTATTGGGCCTCATTCATTCATGTACATACACATTGAGCCTTGTAACCTAAATACATACACGAAAACATTATTTAAAACATTAAATAGTATGTTACACTGTTCGCGTAAATTTAGTTAAGGTTCTTGTGAGACGTTCTTTCATCCGTACCTACCTAGTGTACAACCTTAAGTCCTGTAGTTATAACCAGAGTCTCCTGGAGGGAGAGCGTGAGTTTGTGTATAGATCTATACAAGGTTGACAGCCCCGCACGTGAGCTGTTCACTACAACTAGACTAGCCCAGTCTAGGGTGACAAATGTCTTGCCTTAAACAAGTCGACGCCTGAAAAACGTCACGACAAGCATATCAGTCACATCAAGCATGGTTATAACGACTCACATAGAGTTTAACAACACGATAAATTTACGGAATACATATACTCTACTTTTGATACACGTAAGAGTTATTCATTTCTATAACACTCGGGTCTTATGGTTTAAAGACTACAACTCTTTTACAGACAGAAAATATCGGATTTTCTGGGAAACAAACACGATACCTTACATTTTACTTACAACAGAAAATATAGAAATTTCTGGAACTCTCTCTTTATACATTTTCAAAAATATGAACACACATGCTATAATACAAGATTTGAAACAAAACGCTCAAACAATTTTTGCGGAAAATATCGGATGTTCTGGAGTTTACAAATGATGCAAAACTTTTCTTACAAACATGCTTATGAACTCACCAACATTATATATGTTGACCGCTTTCAAGATAACTTGTATTTTCCGGGACTCGTTAAGCAGGTCGGTTGTAGAGGACATGTGGACTTTTGTTGTAATTTCCATCATACATTTAATATTTTGGCATATAACTTTTTCGAACAAATACAATGATGTAAAACCCTAGATGTTGTATTATTGAATGTGTGATGATGATGTTGTCTTTAATTCAGTTATATGCACTATGATGATATTACAAGATGAAGTCACCCAATCCCCGGACGTTTCCGCCGTCTGGTTCGGGGGTGTGACAGATTGGTATCAGGGCAATGTTTATAGTGAACCGACATATCTAATCATACAAGATATGCAACTATAAATACATTGGGACTAAGATACTCTGAACAAAATAAAATACATACCTATGTGTGCATTATTACAATAAGATGAACTAAAAGTTTTTGGAAGAATTGAACATCGCGGTTAAACCCGGGCAGTTATGTAGTCGTATTGGGGGTAAATATAGCCTGATCAACTATATTTATTCAAAATACAGCCAACATGTGCTTGGGAGTGATCATGGTGGGCAATAAATCTAGAAACTTACCAACCTCGTATCCAAAAAGTTTTAAGGAACTCAAACATAGACAATTAAAATACTATAGGAGCATTTTGGGATATCATATAACCGTCGCACGTACACTTTCTACACGCTTCTCACGCCTCCATGTTCGCAAAGGCAATATGGCTGAATCTCACCGCGAAGACCCCTATTACCCTGCCGTAGTGACCAACAAATGGATCGAGGAAGAACCAGGAGAGGCTCATGAAGAAAACCTAGAAGTGGGTCCTAAGGAGTACCTGGAGATGGACTATGAGGGAGACGATTCCGATGAGGAGTCAGAAGAGGATGAAGGCGCTAGAGGAATCCTTAGCGAGCCTTACCCATCGGGAGAAATACCAATCCAGCCTGCAGAGCAGGAGGACCCCACCGACCGTCTACACTCCTTAGAGGAGGAAGTGATCACCCTAAGGCAACAACTCATTAAGCCTAAGACTAGGGCAGCCTTAGCAGAACAGAGAGCGGAAGAGGCCACTCGTGAAATGAGCGAAATGATTGGGCGCCTGGTGCGCCACTTTGGCATATGAGAGTCACTACACTACATGCACTACGTCTTAGGTTTATTATGGCTTCGTTACAACTAGTAGTTGTAAATCAAGAGAGGTGCGCCCTCCAAGAATCCATGTTATCCGGATTCACAAATTGTATTGATAGCCATATTCTATTATGATAAACTTAGCGTTCGTACAATGTCCATTTCTACTCTTACCACAAATACATCATCAGGATATAAGTCGAAGCATTTAGAATCATACAACCACACATGAGATTTATATGCGAATATAAATAGATGAATACAACTAAAATTGACCTTGGTTACTCATGTGCTCGTTTCTCCTCATGCAACAGAATTATGTCCTCCCATGGAAACAACCAGCCAACCGATGAAACACCGATCCTACGAATAGACTCCGCTACCTTCCAAGCCGCATTGACAGCTTCTGTGACAGCTGTCATGGCACAACTCAACAACACAAAGGGAGATGAAAACGAAAAAGGTGTCAACAACTCCAAGCGTAAAAATAACAAAGGGCACCAACGAGGGGCTGCCGACAGGAACACCCCCGACCACAAACCTAAGAGCATGAAAAGAAAGTCCTGAAAAGAGAGGAAGGATAAAACAGCACAAGAGCCCTCAAAAAGACAACAGACTATTGCGGTTCATGCTGCCACAACAGCTGCCACACCGACACCGGTCCGTCGATACGTCGGAACCCTCCCAAAGTGTAACAAGTGTAATTTTCATCACTATGGATCCCGCCGAAAGTTATACTGTAAGAATTACAATAGGAAGGGGCACCCTACCCGTTCCTGCAGGGCATCAGCATGACCAATCCCCCAGACCCCCAACATCAGAATGAGCCCGAACTGTTCTCTGAGCCCGGCCTGTTACAAGTGTTATGAATCTAGACACTTCAGGAGGGACTGTCCAATAACAAGAAACTCTGGCAGGGAAGGTAGAGTGCTGACAATCACTACAGGAGAGACCCTCCCAGAATCACCTATGAACAGCGGTACGTTTTCCCAATAAAGATATTCAAAGACTTTAGTCAATAATAATAGATTACTCTATCGTCCGAACGAGACATATCATTCGTATAAAAACCAAGGGTCTTTACAGGTGAGCCACGATGGCTTAGTGTATATATTAGGGTCATATATAATTCAGGTTCTAAAGGTTTAGAGTGCGTGATTCCGTTCTATTTTATGTTCCTTGTGTGGTTGTGGAATTAGGACAGAGCCCCTTAGTTGACAGTCTTCCATTCTTAACTACACATGATTCATACCCGCCAAGCGATTATATAGAGGCCTGGTGAGGACCATGTTATCAAAATCCATCGCTAATAATCGGAACACTCATACTACTAATACTCACTAAACGTGGTACAAAAACGTTCACAATAGTGATAACAAAGACGAAATCGGGAACATTACAAACATGTACATGGACCGCACTCTCATCCCGAACAACCATCCCTTCCAAATCAATCCAACATCTATTACAACAAGGAGCCCAACAGCGTCACCTGACATGGGCTGGCTTGATGCTTACCATACAAATTTCATGTCGAGACCCTACGCCTTAACCAATCGACTAACGAAATCCTTATAACTTATAAGGATAGATCCCCAAATCATCCCTGGCATCTAGACTCCTAAGTACCTATGTAAGAAATCCCACGCTCGTTCCGAGACCACAATAGAGATAAGAAACGAGAAGCAAAGGACATCGAGGGTAAGCTAGAGATTTATAATATTTCTGAAGTGGATTCCAGAAGTCCTTTCGGAAATGTTACATATACGTGGCAAGTCGAGTTCGGAAATTAACTCAACTCATGAAGTCATTTCCATAGCCAGACCACCAAGGACACTTAGTGCCAGCAAAAACACCGAAGGTATCCGGTCAATGGAATGACCCAGTAAGTATGAGAGTTATCAAACCAAGACTTGAACCTCAGAGAACGCCTATCCAACTCATAAAGTTGAAAGGCTAAGTGTCCATAGGACCACTGACTACTAAGAATCAAACGAACCCATCCTTAAGGATCGATATCCCCTATCCCGAATCGAAGACTTACTCGACATGTCCTCAGAAACAAGCAAAGATCAACATCCCACTAGTTCAGAATCCCGCAGTAACTAACTCCCATGGCAACCTAAAAATTATGAGGACAACTACATCACGCGACCTTAACCCTAGCGATAATAGTATTCGCCTTAGGGTTTAGAGGAACTACTTTTGGGGCGTCAAGTACACGATCCTCATTAACCGTGACCATCCATTCACCTCACCATATAGGACGCGAAGGCAGAATACATCTGTGTTGGGCTGAGATGACCAACACCCAACTAGCAAGAGGGCAAACACCGAACAACACTCTTACATGCCCCAATATCATTCGGGAAATGATAGAGAAAATAGTTCAAATCAAGGAACGACCCCAAGCATCGCGAGACCGACAAAAGAGTTATGATGATAAACGGCGAAAGCCTCTGGAGTTTCAAGTCGGAGATCGGGTGCTATTGAAGGTCTCTCCCTAGAAAGGGATGATCTAATTTGGAAAGCGGGGCAAGCTAAACCCACGATACATCGGGCCGTTTGAGATTCTTTCCCGGATTGGTCCGGTGGTATACAGACTACAACTACCCTCAGAACTTAACAACGTACACCCAGTATTCCCCGTGCCAAAACTGAAAAGTGCTTATCAGATGAAACCCTTGTTGTTCCCCTGGATGAGATTGAGGTGAACGGGAATCTCCTGTTCATCAAAGAGCCGGTTGAAATCATGGACAGAGAGGCAAAGCGTACAAAACAAAGCCACATTCCGATTGTGAAGGTTCGATGGAACGCTAAGCGCGGACCGGAATTCACATGGGAACGCGAAGACCAAATGATGCAAAAGTACCCTCACCTTTTCTCTAACTCTTAGGATCGACTTTCAAAAGAATTTCGGGACGAAATTCCCTTTAAGGGGGGGATGATGTCACAACTAGCATTTTCGGGCTAGGAAATTCCGTTCATATGTAATTAACTTTTGGTGTATCTTGTAACCCTAAGTATAATGTTATACATGATATTTATTCAACAACAACAATTCGAATCAAAACTCACTTGTGCAAGCTCTAAACCTAATTCAATGCACTACATTCACTCAACTTTGGGTTGTAACCCTAACTTCCCGGTTCCAACTCCTATTGGGCCAGGATACTCTTATTGGACCAGGATCCTCTTATTGGGCCTAATGGAACAATAAACCCTCAAATTGGTTCTTTTGGGCTAAAAATCCTCATTTGGGCCCTAGTTGGACCCACATTCATTAAGAAATAGTATTTTGGGCCATAAGACTCTTCATGGGCCTTATTGGGCCGAAAACCATCCCCTTTAATTATATGGGCCGAAAACCCATTCCTTTTATCATTTTGGGCCGTAAACACAAATGTAGGCCCAATGGGCCGAAAATTCTTATTAGGCTATGTGCTTTCGATGGCTATCAAGTTTAAGCCCAATGTTTATTCTTTCTTCTACCCCTTTTCTCTAATTCTCGGTTATAAAAAAAAAGATAATGAGAAATTAGTGTGTTGACACCTTATTAATAACCATCAAGTATCAATGCTATTATTTAACATGTATTCATGCATCTAATCTAGAACCCCCATGCAAAAACCACTTTACCCTATCTCTTCTCCTCTTATTCTCGGTCGAGACTTCTAACCCTCTCCACTCTCCATTTCAAACTTCATTTCATTTCTAAATTCTTTCTAAAACTCTCTCATCCTTCCTCCAAGAAATCGTGGTTTGTGTTCAAGAGTTTTTCATTAAAGATCACAACAAGGTACGTGATTATCACTCTCCAAAATGATTTGTCTTCAATTTATGCTAGATTATTCCTTATAAAAACCTTGTTTTCATAATCATGCTCCTAGAACTCTCTAGGATTCGAAAACTCATCTCAAGGAGGCATCCAAGGCCGAAAAACATCTTCATACTCTTTCATTTCTTCATCAAAACCGATCCATCCCCCAAGGTGAGTTCATACCCCCTTGTTTTCAGTTTTTACTATGTTTAGGGGAGGATACAAGTTGCTTTTATGTTAGATCTATGTATTTATGCATGTATATGTGTGTTTTCATGTTATATGTTGTGATTATGTTATGAAAACATGTTAAATCTTCACCAAACTCGAAATATCTACTAAACTTGGTGTTGTTTGTAAACTAAACCATCTTATGTGACTTACTATGAAGTTGAAAGGATTAAACATGCTAAGGATGTTTGAAAACTAAATAAAGCCGTATAAGGGGCCATATTTGACAAATAAACAAAAGATGAGGCCTTTATAACACTCACAGTTTTGAGAGGACCAAAAGAGTCATTTTTAAATAAAAAAATGGATCTTAAGATATTCACGGTTTCCAAGGGGCCAAAAGTGTTAATTTTCACAAAATGGGCTTCTATTTGGGCCTTCACGGTTTTAATGGGCTAAATTTGTCAATTTTCACAAAAATGGGTCTTATTTAGAAATTCACGGTTTCATGGGCCTAAAAAGGTAATTATTGAGTTTTTATGGATTAAATTGTCATTTTAAACAAACATTGGCCAAAAATGTAAATTTTCGGTTAAACGGGCTGAAAATGTTATTTCTATTAAATTTGGGCCGAAAATGTTATTTCTATCAAAGGTGGGCTGAAAATGTCATTTTATTCAAAAGGAGCCCTTAAATGTAAACTTTCGGTCTTAATGGGCCTAAAGTGTCATTTTTACCAAAAATTGTGCCTTATTTGTAAATTTTCGGCTTAATGGGCAAAGAATGTCATTTTTACAAAAAGTGGGCCTTTATGTCATTTTGGTAAATAATTGAGCTAAAACAAGCAATATAATAACAAACGGGCTAATTACGTCATTCACACTTTTAATGGGCATTGTTTACACATTTTCATGTTATTGGGTCTTCGTGGTCCATTTACATGCTTATTGGGCCTGATACATTCATTACATGTTTATTGGGCCTTAGTGACCCATTTACATGCTTGATAGGTCCTGTATATTCTATACATGTTTATTGGGCTTTGTTGACCTATTTATATGCTCGACGGACCTTGTATACACATTTCATGCTTATTGGGCCTCATTCATTCATGTACATACACATTGGGCCTTGTAACCTAAATACATACACGGAAACATTATTTAAAACATTAAATAGTGTGTTACACTGTTCGCGTAAATTTAGTTAAGGTTCTTGTGAGACGTTCTTTCATCCGTACCTACCTAGTGTACAACCTTAAGTTCTGTAGTTATAACCAGAGTCTCCTGGAGGGAGAGCGAGAGTTTGTGTATAGATCTATACGGGGTTGACAGCCCCGCACCTGAGCTATTCGCTACAGGTAGACTAGGCCAGTCTAGGGTGACAAATGTCTTACCTTAAACAAGTCGACACCTGAAAAACGTCACGACAGACATATCAGTCACATCAAGCATGGTTATAACGACTCACATAGAGTTTAACAACATGATAAAGTTACGAAATACATATATTATACTTTAAAGACTACAATTCTTTTACAGACAGAAAATATCGGATTTTCTGGGAAACAAACACGATACCTTACATTTTACTTACAACGGAAAATATAGAAATTTCTGGAACTCTCTCTTTATACATTTTCAAAAATGTGAACACACATGCTATAATAAAATATTTGAAACAAAACGCTCAAACAATTTTTGCGGAAAATATCGGATTTTCTGGAGTTTACAAATGATGCAAAACTTTTCTTACAAACATGCTTATGAACTCACCAACATTATATATGTTGACCGCTTTCAAAATAACTTGTATTCTCTGGGACACGTTAGGCAGGTCGGTCGTCGAGGACATGTGGACTTTTGTTGTAATTTCCATCATACATTTAATATTTTGGAATGTAACTTTTGTGAAACAAATACAATGATGTAAAACCCTGGATGTTGTATTATTGAATGTGTGATGATGATGTGGTCTTTAATTCAATTATATACACTGTGATGATATTACAAGATGAAGTCACCCAACCCCCGGACGTTCCCGCCATCTGGTTCGGAGGTGTGACACATAGCAAAAAGTTTGCTACAACATTCATGAGTGCTCATAAGGTCTGAGTATTGGATTAAACCCACGCTCACATGAATCACTTCATGGAATTTATCACGAGTGATTGAGAGACGATAATATCATATAGTCTTCAAACCAAGATGTATGAGTTGTTGACTATGAGTTGGTTGTACATTGATAGTGCGCAAACGCATCAGTAACTTGATGTTATAAAACGTGCTATGGTGTATGATTTGACGAGTAGTTAGTACAATCATATAAGTCGTAGATTATCTGTTTCTTTTATCCTTGGAGGACTAAAAGCGATATCTTGGGCCCCTCGATGTTTTTGTTTTGACTTATGTGTCGGGCCCGGTCAGAACTAAATTGATGTGTTCAATTAAGTTCTATGTCAAACAAATCGGAAATCGGGAAACAAACTGCTGGACAATAAATATGACTATGTTCCATGTATTTGTCCGCACGATATCTTGAAGAACAGAGGATTATATGAACCCTTATTTAAAATGGCATGTCAGAGTTCGACAACGACTTTTAAGAGCTACGATTACTAGTCGGGTTTTAATTGGTAGACTGTTGGATTAGGTGTCTAAGCCCATAACTATAATTGGTATGTACTTGACCCGAAAGTAGCATGGTCCATTTTGGGTTGCATTCACCAGAACAATCTGATAGGATGACTATTTGAGAAAGAGGTTTATTATTTAATTAGTATTGATCAAGTATTAATCTGGAATTAATTTGGTGATCAAAAGAGACTAATTAAATATATAGGGGCTGATTGTGTAAATCAATGATACATATAGGTTGGGCTAATAATCCACGGTTGATTAGTGATGGGCTAAGCTTATGTAAGTATCCATATAGTGTTAGTCCATTACAATCCCAAGTGTAAGAATTAGGGCTTACACATAACCCTTCGAATTCTACACTATATATGTAACCCCTTGGGTAGAATGAACACACTAGTGATTTTAGAGATACTATACTCGAATTCTTGAGTGCCTTTAGCCTCTCTCTCAAGTTCTCCAATAGTTGGTGGTGTTTTGTGAACCATTTGAGGCATCACACTTGAGGTGCTAAGTTCTTAAAGGCCAAGTAATTCAAGCTACTATAAGAGGTAACTTTATAACTAGTTTTTTGTGATTCATATGTCAAATTGCATGCTAGTTAGGATTCATGCTTTGGAAAATTGTTTATTGCATGTATAACTAGAGAAAACTTAGATCCAAAGCATTAGGGTTGTATGTGCACCATAGGAGTGTTATAGTGCTCAAAACCCATCAATAGGATGTAGAGGTTCTGCTGGTTGATGCAAGATGTTGTTATGTCTTTGACAAGCGTCACACTTTTGAGCATGAAGAAATGAATATTTCTTCATGGTTGGCCAGTAGTATCCTGTCCTCAACACTTTGGAGCATAAGGATCTGCCCCCAGTGTGGTTACTGCAGTCTCCTTCATGTATATCCTTTAGAACTTCTGCAGCTTCATGATCTTCTAAGCATCTGAGGTATGGACTTGCCATAGATTTTCTATATAACTTACCTTGGATTATAACAAACCTTGAGACCCTTGTTCTGAATGCTCTGTCGCTTTTTTCCTCTTTAGGGATCGTGCCATTCTGGAGGTATTCCATAATGGGTTGGATCCAGGATCTTGAGGTTGGAGTGGGGTCCTTGATGTTAGAATCCTGAAGTAGAGAATCGAGATATTCGATTATAGCGATGTTAATAGTTTCCACTTGATCGTTGGGATCCTTCAGTCTCTTGGCAGGATCCTCAATTACTGGGATCAACACGTGGGTTATCGAGATCATGGTTTCTATCGGGATCCTAAGAGAAGATCCTAGATTGGCTAAAGCATCTGCTTCATCATTGTCTTCTCTAGGAACCTGGTTGAGGCTATATGCTTCGAATTCTAAGGCTAAGTTTTTGAGGATATGGAGATATAGTGATAATATTTATCATTTTACTGCATAGGATCCATTAAAATGGTTAGTCAATAATAAAAAATCGACGAATACCTGAATATCCTTTATTCTAAGATCCTTGGCTAACTGTAATCTCATGATTAGTGCCTCGTATTCTTCTTTGTTGTTGGTTGAATTGAACTCACCGTTGATTGCTTAGGGTAGGATGTCCCCATGTGGCAATTTTAGTATGATCCTTAGGCCAGTTCATCTTTGGTTTGATGCTCCATCCGTGAATAGCGTCCATCTTCCAATGTTCTATTCTTCTAGAAATTGTTTGCCTTCTATTTCTACTTCAACTCTTAGCTCATCACTAAAGTCAGCCACAAAGTCTGCCAATGCTTGAGACTTTATAGCGGATCTTGGCTCATACTTTATGTCATATGTGCTTAATTTCACGGACCACTTTTCCATCCTTCCTGACATTTCTGGTTTTCTTATAACATTCTTAATGGAATAATTAGTTCTCACGGTTATAGGGTGTGTTTCAAAATAGTGTCTTAATTTAGTAAAAGCAGTTACTAATGTAAGTATAAGTTTTTCGAGGTGGGAGTACCTGGTCTCAGGATCCAGGAGACTTTTGCTTACATAGTAGATGGAATGTTGGTCCCCATGAAGATCCTTAACCAATACTGCACTCAACGCGTTTGAGGATACTAAGAGGTAGAGAAGAAGTGGTTCCCTGTTTAATGGTTTTACCAATAGGGGTGCTGAACTTAAATATCTTTTAAGTTCCTGGAAAGCATCTTCATGTTCCTTGGTGCACTCGAATCTTTTGTTCTTCTTCAAGATGTCGTAGAAAGGCTTGCATCTTTCTGAGGATCTTGAGATGAACCTGTTTAGGGCTGCCACTCTTCCTGTTAGTCTTTGAATATCTTTTGTCGAGGATGGTGACCTTAGATCGAGGATGGCCTTGATTTTCTCCAGGCTTCCTTCAATTCCTTTTTTGGTCACCATGTATCCAAGGAACTTACCTGATCTCATCCCAAAGTGGCACTTGGAGGGATTTAGCTTCATGTTATATCCGTCCAAGATGTCGAAGGCTTCTTCACGATCCTTGAGGTGATCTTCAGCTTTCTTGGACTTGACCATCATGTCATCAATGTATACTTCCATGGTGTCCCCCAGTTTCTCTTTGAACATATTAATGACTAGCCTTTGGTATGTTGCACCTGCATTTTTAAGACTAAATGGCATGTCGGTATAACAATAGATACCTGTTTGAGTTATACATGTCGTATCCTCTTGGTCAGATGGCTCCATCTGGATCTGTTGGAATCCCGCTGATGCATCCATGAATGTTAATAATTCATGGCCCTCTATCGCGTCTATCATGGAGTCTATGTGTGGTAGAGGGAAAGGATCCTTAGGACAAGCCTTGTTGAGATCCATGTAATCTACACATACTCTCCACTTACCATTCTTCTTTTGTGCTACGACCACATTAGCTAGACACCTTGGGAATTTCACCTCCTTGATCATCCCAGTTTTGAGAAGTTTTTCTACTTCTTCTTGTATAACTTGGTTTCTTTCTGGTGCAAATTTCCTTCTCATTTGGTGTATTGGTCTGAAAGATGGATCAATGTTAAGTTTATGGGTTATTATACTTTTGTCTATACCTGTCATGTCCTCATGCTTCCATGCAAACGTCTTGCTTCTAGCTTTGAGGAACTTTATAAAATCATGTTCGACTTGTTCAGGCATTGAGGATCCTATGAGAACTTTGGCTTCAGGATCCTTAAGGTTCAGGGGCACTTCTTTTATATCTTGTTCTCTTGTTTCCAGTACGTCTTGTGCCCCTGCTTTAATTGCTATGCTTGTCGTGGTATCGTCGGGGCTTTCATCGAAGTCTTGTAGCATTCTTTGAATTCTTGTTGATCACATATGATCTTCACAGCCCCCCATGGGGTGGGCATCTTTACGCATTGGTGTTACGTCGATGTAATGACCTTCATTTCGTGGATCCATGGTCTACCTTGGCGTCGGCAGGAGGGATCCTGGTCTGCCAAGGATCTTCTGAGGAACCTGATCTTTCTCTTTGGATCTCTCTTTTCTTCTTCCAAGGATTTCTTTGAGGTATCCTTTGCCTAGGAGGTAGCTGGTCTCCTTCCTGAGAGCTATGAATCCTCTGTGATGTGACCGAAGTCTTCATGGTATGCACACCATTTGGACTTGTCTTTCCAAGCGGTGGATTTTTCCCCTTTTCTTGGCCATCTTATTTTGTCTCCAAGATCCTGCATAGCAAATATTACACCTGAAATATCCATAGAAAAACAATAGTCAGTAATTTTGGGAAAATCTTCTTCCTCTCCCTCATCTTCAAGGGCATTAACCCTATTGTGGTCAGGTTTGGAATATGGTTTTGACTTATAGGATCTTTGGGTCGAGGAGTCGGCCTTTCTATTGGGGTGATCGTAAGAGCTTGGTGGGTTGCTCCTCTTTTGGATCTCCTTGTCTTCTTCGAGCTTGATGAGCCTTAGTGCTCTGCTTCTGACTTCGTCCATCCTCTTGCATGTATTCATTACGAGGTCTTCATAGAAGGGAGAATCCTTCTTTAATCCCATTTTAAAGGCTTCAACTGTAGTCTCCATGTCGTTGTTGGGGATTAGGGATGAGCAAAGGAACCGACCCAGCTGGAACCGGCCCGAACCGGACCCGACCCAGGAACCAAAGTCGGTGGAAATTAAGAACCGAACCGGACCGCCGGTTTTACCGGTTCCCGGTTCCTACCGGTTCTTGCCGTGTCTTTAATGTTGAAACCGGTCCTCGAGAAAGAGCAGCATACAGTTCCGGTTTTTGCCGGTTCTACCGGTTTTTGCTGGTTCCACCGGTTCCGGTTCTACCGGTTCCGGTTCTACCGGTTCCCGATTCCAAAAATCCACAACAATATCGTCTCGGTCCCGGCCCTGGCCCGACCGGTTCCATCGGGTGCCGGTTCCAGTATCGCTTCCGGACGGTTCCCCGATCCATATGCTCATCCCTATTGGGGATACTTAGAGCTTCCCTGCCAAACCTATTCACAAAAGTCCTAAGGGATTCCTTAGGATCCTGGACCACCCGATAGAGATCACTAGTGATCTTTTCGAATGTTCTGCTACAATAAAATTGATTGTTAAATAAATTAATCAAATAAGCAAACGATGTAATTGAATAAGGAGGAACGTTAAGAAGACATTTTAAAGTTGATCCTGTGAGGGTTGAACCAAAACCCTTGCATAGGCAAGCTTCTTTCAAGTGAGTGGGGATGGGAATGATCTCTATTCTTTCCATGTATTGTGTTACGTGCTCCTCAGGATTAGTAGTCCCGTCATAAGGCTTCATGCTGGGTGTCTGAAAGTGCTTTGAAACTTCGGTATCAGCTATCGTTGGAACGAGTCTAGAGATTCTGTGGCTTGTTGGGGATACTTCCGGTACAGGTTGAACTACTCTAGACACGCTTGAGATCATTTTCCTCAATTGTTGAAGCTCTTTAGCCATGATCGGGCTTAAACCTGTATCAAGATCCATAGAGTTAATGGTAAAGATATTATTATTGATGAGGTTACTAGGATCCTTGTTATTGGGAGTAAGAAAGGTTTTGTTGGGATCATGGGTCGTATGGGCTTGTTCTCTTGGAGTTGCGCTCCAGGCGGGAACAGAGGCCGATATTGAGGATCCTATCTCGCGGTGAATAATTGAGGATCACGTGTTGTCAAAGTTCAAGATATTGGGTTGCAAGATCGATGCTTCCTGAGGCTTGTGGATTATGTCCTCATTCTTTCCACTTCCTTGAGAATTATCCTGTTATCCTCCTTCTGTTGGGCAACTTTTCATTCTAGTGTCTTCATCATGGCGAATATTTCATTGTTGGAAATTAGTACAAGAGGTTCCTGGAGTCCTGGGGTAACGACCCAAGAGGTGTTTTTCTTTGGTGCTTCTGAGGCTTCCTTGGGAGCTCCAGCCGGAGGTAGTGGAAGGTTTTTGGAGGAAATGGGAGGAATTGAGGAAGAGGACAGGGTCGATTGTGTAGACATGATTGTTCGGAGGATTTTGAACACCACGACCCCACGGTGGGCAACTGTGATGTTCAGGGTAAAATGAATATGAAATGATGATCAAAGTAACATGAGTGATTTCCAAGGAAAGCCCTTGATCCTTGTTAGGATCTCCGGCACAAAACCTTGGGAGGTGATAATGATCACCTGTCTTGATGATTTTATTGATTAAATATGTTTATTACAGAGATGAATATATGAAAAGCAAGTACAAGTATCGTAGCTCGGCTAAGTGTCGTGTGTAGTGTGATGAATATATGTGTTTTTTGTAGTCTAAAGCTAATAACAAGACGTCCGACAATTTCGGGATCCCCCAAGATCAACTTATTGACGTTATTTGACTTGGTCTTCCGGGTCTTTTGCATGGTCACGATGACTATTCGTTGTGAATAAGTCTTTGGCTGACTATTTTTGCATATGTGAGAAAAATAACAAAGCATATAACCGTTATAAATGTTAGTAGAATAAACAATAATAGTCATGATCCTGAAGTATGTTTAGGGATCCTTAGGTTTAAGGATCCTGAATGTAATTCTGGGATCCTGGCCCTAACAATTATCCTCTCAGAATTACTCGTGATAGAATCCATGAAGTAATTCTCTGAGCGTGGGTTTATCCAATACTTTAAATACCCATTTACTAAGTATTCATGAACATTGTAGCAATTTTATTGCAATGTTTAATCTCCATAGACAATCTACAATTCAATTCATGACAGTCTTAATTCACTAATTACTTCCAAAAGTATGAGCGACTGTGGAATTTGAATAATCAAATTATTCAGGAAGTAAAACATGCAAAGTCAAACACAATAATAAACTAATTAGCCATGGTCTCAAACCTATTGAATATAACTAATCTCTATTAATTAATCACCATAATACTTACGACTTTATTCATTATATAATGTTTCAAGTAATCAACTAACCACTTGAATTAAATAACATCAGTCATGCCATGTTAAGCACATAGATACTATGTCTCTCTATGGTCCTTCCTTTGTGAACAGACCGACTGTACACTATTTCAATGATGCTCCTTTCACAATTCCAAATTCTTGTCATTGTCTAAAATGTATTGGAATTCCAACCTTATATGCACCGACCTTTCGTGATGTCGAGGCTTCAAAGTCACAGAGAGTGAGCCAACGATATTACAAAATGTTCCATTGGAACTTTGTTACTAAAACAATTCCGTGGTAATGAAGTTTTAAATTCAAGGTACACTCCTTGAACACTTCTCTTGCATTAAAGTTTCTAATTCACATGTAGACTTAATAATCAACTGTCATTATGGAAACATTTCCATATTCCCATCTGACCATCAATTTTGACTAAGAATCATCTCAACATGTCACTATGGTCCTCCCAAACAATATCATACTTCCAACTATCCACAAGCAACCAATCTTCAGTAAACCTCGGACTGTTCTTGACAGTTGTTTTACAACTCCAGTCACACAAAATTTCTAATCCTTTTTCCTTTCAATGCTCAAGGCATTTGGAAAAATCAGAATAAGTAAATATTAGAGCATATGTAATCAATCCTATATCTGAATCATATGGGACTCGATTCATTAAATCTGATATCTGTTCAAACTCTTGCTATAACATTTTCATATATATAATTTCCTATGTTGAACCATTTCAACATGATATTCACATATGTCTGTGACTAAGTTCTATCAAATTATACGATCTAAACTTTTACAATCAAAACAAAGTATGAGTGCCCTCTCCCTTAAGTCTACTATACAGAAACAATTCCCAAACTTTGCAATTTGCAAATTGAAACCTTTTTTCCCTACAAACATTATTATCAACATGCAATACTAGCATAATAGTTATGCTCCCACTAGTTCTGACATGTACCTAGAAGTCAACTTGACTTCTAGAAATCATAACTCATGAATTTTTTACCGAAGTACAGATTTCTATTACGTGATGCTTCGATAAGTCTCCAAATAGACTTCTTAATCTTATACACTTTCATTGGATAGAATATGTGTGTGTTAAAACCCTTTTATAACTTATAAATATAAGTCTTTGAAAGTTCAAACAATTCCCTGCCATTTCTAACAATTCAAAATTTGAAGAGGGATGTCGTAATCATATTGTGAATTTGAGAATGCAACTAATAAAAGCAATATCCATACTGATCTTTATCAGATCTTTAAAATCTACTAGTGAAAGTGCTTCCTCATAATCATTCTCATGAATTAGAGAGAAAATTTTTCCACCTAAATATGGTGCATACGTTCCCATACATGTGAATGTATCATTTCCAACCTACAATCATAAGACAAGGTTTAGGACAAAACCAAATTCAATTTAGCTTTCCTTTCATGGACTAAACTTTGCTTATTCTAAATTGCTTGCCCTCTGGTAGCACAAGGGCCTACCAGTGCTTTCGTGCTGTTAAGTAGCTCACCGATATTGATCAATGTACTTTCACTGACCAACGTGCTTTGCTATTATAGGCAAATGAAAAACATAGAACTCATAAGCATTGCCAACTGAACTGGAGGGTGCACAGAAATAAGAATGTATCAATCAAACACGATTGGTTATGAACCTTTGGTCGCGTGCTAGTGATAGCTAAAAGGTTTATTGTCGGTTGACTCTTGAAACTCTCAAGATCGATACGACTCCACTGTCTTCTTGACATATGAGTTTTCTCTCAAAGAACATTCCTTTGACGAGCTAAAAACAAAGATTCAAAAGCTCATGTGGATTCCCGGCAAGAAAACACTTCATAGAATTGGTATTATTTTGTTTTGACGAAAAAATCACAATTCCAAATCCAAATTTGCTAGAGTAAGAAAACATTATTACTCCACATTTCACGAGGTGTTATAAACCTTCTTAGTTTGAAATGAGTTTCTAGATACGATTTGTAGTAGCTAGAGCATGGCTCTAAAACTTGATTGGAAACGAAGTATGACTCATCTCTTGATTGAACCATTTCAACAATATCCAAATCCTCTTCTTAGTCATACAATTGTACTAAGATGTTCTTCGAGGATCAATTGTGATATAGTTCCACAATCATAAAGATGATCATAAGACATGATGCTAATGTACTCTCCTTTCCTTTCATAGATTGGAGAAACTTTTATCTTTCTACCTAAAAGATTCTTCTATTCGTTATGCTTGTAGTAGTGTTGATTATGATGACAAATGCGGAATATGAAATGATTTAGCGAATCATACAATTATCAAGAACATGAAGAACACGAGAGTAAATAAATATAGGTTTAGCTCTCATTAGTTTGTAGAAAGAGTACAAATGGGTTTGCAATAATTCTCTCTCTAAACTAATGCTCTCAAAAGTGTTCCTTACAAAGATGAGTTTCACTCACTTCCTTATAAAGGAAAGACAACTCATTACACACATACAAAGGATTAAGCACACATGACATCCAAGAGTTACTTTGCACCCTAATATTCTCCCCCTCAAAGCTAGGATTGGATGTCCCGACTTCAATATCCAACGAGCTCGCGCGATCAAGACTATATCCTCCTCGAAGTAATATCGGTCTTCAAATCCGCAAATGAATAACCGAGAAGCTTCGAATACCCACTCTTTATTCTCCTCCTTTTTATAATCAACAAATGATTATAAAACCCATTAAGGGTGAGAAGCTACCGAGGAATAATCTTCATAAAACTCCCCCTTGATGTATGCCAAAAATGAAACCACGAAAAACTTGCATGGAAAACAATCACAAAAAAGTCACGAAAAATTTCCAAATTTAATAAAATTTTTGACTTTTGGGTGAGAGTTGCAAGAATTTCAAAATGTCGGGTAAAAACTGCCAATTTCAGAATTCTGCAGGGACCCGTTGCACCCAAAACAACCTAAGATGCGAAACTCTATCCCAATTGCGAAACTGAGCATAAAGCGTTAAGTCGCATTAACTGCAGGGGCTAAACTGTAAATTTCTCCATTTCACAAAATTGTTAGTCCTATTTCGAAGTTGGGTGGTTTCTGCTAACATTTTGAAACTGCGGGGACTAAGTGAGAACTTCATCACACTTCACAAACTTTTTACTTCAATGCCGAATATGGATATGAATTGTTACTTCTTTGAAATTTAAGGGACTCAAATCGAAAAATTTGTTTTCTTCCCCAGTTCTCTTCGTTACCAGTTGATTGTTCAATATCGACAATCACTCCAACCCTTCGCTCTTCAACTCAACCCTTCATTAACGAAGCACAAATGGTCATCGATAACGAATCACTCGCGAGTCCTCAATAACGAATCACGGCTAATGAATCTCGACAACCGACTCCAGCCCTTCGCTAACGAACCCATCGACATTAAAACTTTTACAGACCCATTGACCATCGACATCTCAATTCCAAGCCTTCAATCAAACTTCGTTTTCACAGCCTTCGTTATCAATCCATTAACCATCGACTTTGATATCCATGCCTTCGCTTTTAACAAATTACCATCGACCTCAAATACCCATCCTTCGTTTTTCAGTCAACCCAACACATCGATTCTAAATGATTCGATTGTACATCCATCCCAAATCAGATTCCTATTTTGAAAGCAAAATCAACGGTTCGAAATCAAAAAACAACCATTGATCCTTAACCCCATCATTCAAAATCAAAAATTGAATCAAACACATATACCATTGAAATCGATATACTCGACTCAAACCAAATACAACTACAGTCAAAATCAAAATCGACTCTAGCATATGCATTGATTTTGACTTTTCTTTTTGAATTTTCATTCACCAGTCGTATCTGTTCTTGAGTCGTTCATCATAATCATTGAAAATCATATACAAATACTCAAGTCATTCATTAAATCGAATTCAATTTGATAGACCTTCAGTTCCATTTTCAAATCCATCATCTCCAAAAATCCCTATCGATTTCGAACAAACAACAATCAAAAATCGATATTCAAACATCGATTTCCATCCACTCGATATCGAACACAAGCAGTTTTCGATTCTTTGATTTTCCAACCCATTTCAATTTCACCATTCCAACTAATTTCGACTCCTTTTGATTCCATTACTCCATCAGACTTTTGACTCAAAATCGATTAACACGGTATTCAACAATATTCGATTTCGATTCTATGATTCTATGATTTGATTTCAAACGAAACAATATCAAACATCATCGATTTTCAAACAACGCTAATTAACATATGACAAATATGAAATCGAAATCAATTCTTGATCACATCGAAAACTAATTTGACTTAAGCCATCATAAGTCAAAATTTCCGACACAACCAGTGAATAAGAACAATCGAACATTTATTCTGGGCTCAAAATGATAAAACATGAACAGTATTATAATTTTGAGTTTGGGCTGGGCTTGATCAAATGATTTGATTGGGCTTCGAAAAAGAAATTGGATGATGAACAGTGAATTTCGAATTTGATGTTATGAATTAATAAAAACAAAATTAAATGTTTGTTTGGGGTTTGATCTGTAAAAAAATATTGGATCGGTCAATGGGGAAGAAACGAATTTGATCCAATGAGACAAAGCGATCAAAAATGAAAAACTTAAAGTGTGAATCGAAATCATGATCGTTTTGGAATCCATTTGAGAATTTGAGATACCTTTTTGACAATCCGAGTTCCATTTGCAACGAATGAATCAAACTTTGAAGATCTTGGTTCTTTTGTTGGAACGAGAAAATCTTCAATTTGAACATTGTACGACCCACGATGCGTGTTGTACAACTCGTTCTTCGTGTTCTTCAATGATCTAAGAACATCTTCATAAGAACCATCAACATTTTTGGGTTTTGACTTCAAATTCAATGCAACACTTGATGATTGTTTCTTTGGAACCCAAATTTGCCTCATGGATTTCGAATTCACAACAACATTTGATTATTTTTGTGAATAAACCCACTTGTTTTTACGTTTAATCTTCTTCTTCTTTTTCTTTTTCATCTTCTTGGAACTTGAAGATTTGAACTCATGAACAAACCCACTTTCCACAACTTCAACTTGACAAGTTTGTATCATATCTTTTGGAGTTTGATATTTGTGAATTTCTTGGATTGACGATTTTCGATAAGGAATCGTTCCTTCAAACGAATCACAATAACACAAAATATCATCGTTTTGAACTCTAATCGAGCAAAAAACTTTTTCATCTTCTTGAAAATCAACTTGAATCTTCTTATCTTGAACTTCAAGAACATCAAGAACATGATGAACTTCTTCAAGAACCTCCTTATGATCGTCATGAACATCCGTGTAAAATTGAAGAACATTGAAACCTCTTTTTGGAGCATCAATACGAATTCCTTGAATGATTTCATCTTCTTTCTTCTTACTTCTTCTCTCATGATAAGTTGCAACCAAACGATTAAGAAAACTTTTCTTCTTCTCATGACCAATTTCATATCCAATCATCTTTCCAAATTCATCTTTTTCACCACAAAAAATTATTGAAGAACTTTTGATTGATCCAACAACCAAAGAATAGAGAAGTTCTTCAAAATTGTATGAATATTTATATTTTCTTTCTTCCAATACATACCATAATTCATAAATTGGTTCTTCCATTTCGAATCAATTGATATGAACTTGGGTTTTTCTAGAGAGAGAAAGTGATTTTGAATGGGTTTTCTAGAGAAAGAAAGCAAAAATCACTTGAATTCTAGTGAAGAAAATCGAATTATGAATTGAATCAAGGATGAATTCGATTTCTAGAATCCAAAAACTCTCTGTAACACGAAGATCAAAACACAATGAAGAATCACCAAATCAAGAATGTCATTATGGATCAATTCTTGATCAAATCAAGAACACGCACTCTTATACCAATTGTAGTGGTGTTGATTATTATGACAAATGTGAAATATGAAATGATTTAGTGAATCATACAACAATCAAGAACATGAAGAACACGAGAGTAAATATATCTGGGTTTAGCTCTCATTAGTTTTTAGAAAGAGTACAAATGGGTTTGCAATAATTCTCTCTCTAAACTAATGCTCTCAAAAGTTTTCCTTACATAAAATGAGTTTCACTCACTTCCTTATAAAGGAAAGACAACTCATTACACACATACAAAGGATTAAGCATACATGAAATCCAAGAGTGACTTTGCACCCTAGCAATGCTATTCTTTGAAAACCTTTTCAAAAGTAGTAGCATTCTGTTCAATCTTATCAACAAAAACATATTTACTGAAACATCAGAAAACCATGACGAATAGAGTTATCAGCCTTTGTGGTGGATTCGGAGAGTCCATATCAATATGTACTAAATACATTAGTCATTCACGTGACTCGCATAAATATGTGATCAATGAATTAGTTATAATTTTCCAAAGAACAAGATTCTTATACACTATACAATGCGAATTATACAACACCAAGTATCTGTCCAGATGGTGATGAGATTTCTTTTCACTTGGTCAATTATGACAATACCACACGCAATATTATAAGAATCAAATCCACAATTAATATTGCTAATATTAGAAACATAACCAACACTTTCATAAATGTTATTGCAAGGAAATAAGAATAAGGCAACCGGATAAACCAAAATCTCACTTTTATTGAAAATAAACGAAAAATTGGAACTTTTCCTTAAAATGCATAAAATGAAAAAACCATGTTTCTAGACATCTCCTAAGAGTAATAACAATCTATTAAATTATCCTAACTCCTAAGTAGTAGCTCCAAATTCTGATTATCAAACCATGCGATTGAAGTCCATCTCTCACGATCAGATTTAGCTCAGTCTGCTTAAGCTTCCTTCTTTCTCTTAGATCCTGAAATAACATCAAAATGTGATCATCACATTATGTATTAAGAGTCTATGAATAGGAACTTATTAAAACAATTGAATTAGATAATGGATGTACCTGAAGCAGAGTCACATAACTTGACTTCACTATCTCTGAGATCTCTCAGGTATTTTGGACAGCTTCGCAACCAATGTCCCTTCAATTGGCAATAGAAACAAATGGACTCTTTGGGATGAACACATGAAACTATCTCAGAACTATCCTTTCTCTTTACCATACGATCAAACTGTTTGACTTTGGCCGACCCCTTTCCATTGGGAAAAGAAATCTTTTCTGGACCACCATTGTCATCATTGTCAACGTCCATGGAAACTTTGGAATCATTTCCTTTTAGCACCTTTGCTTCAAATGAGCTCTTAATCATTTCTGCTTCAGCAACAATCAACATTTGGGCCAGATCAATTATGGTCACGTCGATGTTCATCATACGAAAATTCTCAATGAACTGTTCGTATGACTTTGGAAGTGAAAGAAGAACCAAATCAATGGCTTGCTCCCTTGGGAAAACAACACCCATTCTATCCAACTTGTCAATGTACGATTTCATTTCTAGAACATACGCACACACATATTTCCATCTTGATGTCTACAAGCCAATGGGGCTTGAGTAGTTTCATAGCTTTCAACTCGAGGAAAACACTGTTGGATTAGGTGTCTAAGCCCATAACTATAATAGGTATGTACTTGACCTGAGAGTAGCATGGTCCATTTTGGGTTGCATTCACTAGAACAATTTTATAGGATGGATATTTTAGAAAGAGGTTATTTGTGATTTATTAATATATTATGAGTATAATATATTAATAGAGAAATCATATTATTTAATTAATATTGATCAAGAATTAATTTGGAATTAATTTAGCGATCAAAAGAGATTGATTAAATTAACGGGGACTGATTATATAAATCAGTGATACATATGGTTTGGGCTAATGATCCATGATTGATTTGTGATGGACTAAGCTTATGAGATAGTCCATGAAGCGTTAATCCAAATCAATTGTTGGAAAATAAGCCTAAGTGTAATAATTAGGGTTTACAAGTGACTCTTGGAATTCTACACTATATATGTAACCCCTTCAACCCTAAAATAGGCACTTGGTGTTCCATAAGGAAACCCTAGCCGTTTTTTGGTGGTTCCTACTATCTCTCTCATTGTCCTCCAATTGTTGGTGGTGTTTTGTGAACCATTTGAGGCATCACACTTGAGGTGCTAAGCTCTTGAAAGGCCAAAACTCTACAAGCTACAACAAAGAGGTAATAACTTAACTTGTTTTTATGTTGCAATATTAAATTTGTATGCTAGTTATAGGTTTCATGCTTTGGATGATTTTGTTGCATGTATAACTAGAGAAAACTTAGATCCAAAGAATTAGGGTTGCATGTGCACCATAGGAGTGTTATAGTACATAAAACCCAACAGTGGTATCTGAGCCATGGGTGTTTTTTGTTATATAGATGCATTGGTTAATTGTTCAAAGTTGGAAAAAAATGGAAATCTGCCTTCTGCCAGGGTGAAATCGACGAGTCCACTATGGAACTCGACGAGTTCATGATGAAATCGACGAGTCCATTGTCTGACTCGACGAATTGGACAGTCTGTTGGCAGATTTTTGGGTTTTATTGGCCAAAATTGGATTAAGATCATTGCCTTAAACTGTTTTGTATCATAAAATCTATTTTTCCTGATATGATAGTGATCAACCTCATACAATTAAAAGATAAATGTCAAATATTAAGATAATTACAATTTATATGATAAGCTAATTATTTGTTTTATTTGATTTATCTTGCTACATGAATTGTAATCAGGTCAAATTGGTAAAAGATAATATGATTATTTAATTGGTTAAAATTTGATCTAAATGTTTTTGAAGAGTTTCAAAACTTGCCATCAAGTTTTGGAATTCAAAAAGTTTTTTTAAGGAGTTACAAAACTTGCCATCAAGTTTGAAATTCAAAAGGTTTTCAAGAGTTACAAAACTTGCCCTCAAGTTTTGGAAATTGAAAAGTCTCATTTATAGAACATTGAATTCTAAAAAACCTAGTAATTTGAAAAGGTGCAACTCTTGGGTTCATAACTTAAAAAAAATTAATTAAATAGTTTTAATTTTAAATTTTGTATTTAGAACCTTGATGTTTCCTTTGAATAGTTTAAATTACACTCTTATGGACTTTATTAAATTGATTAAATGTTTAATTAAAAGAGAAAGTTAATAAATCCATAATCATATGGTTTAAAGTTAATTAAATTAAAAGTTTAATTTATTAATAGATTAAACCACCTAGTATTTTAAAAGTGTAAAATACACCCTTATACTATATAAAAATAACAGTTTATTATATTATATATGTATAAGTTAACAGTCAGTCTTACCGTTAGTAGGCCTCATTCACGAAGCTGATCTATAAGGGGCGTTTAAGGAAGCGGCCTGTAAAATGACCGCCATTGGGTATCCACTCTTACCCACCGCACCCTTGACCAGTGGAGGTTCATTAGCCGAACGGGTTTGATAGGACACTTAAATCCTCATTAAAATTATAATGAAATATAAAGTAACTAAACACTTTATAAATTCTCAATCTTAGTTTCTTTAGGAAAAATGTCAATTTCATGGTAACCCATGAAATTGCACATTGCACCTTATTGGTCAGTTAGTGGAGCGTGTGTGGTTAACCGGCACACTAATGTGGACTAATGAAGGATGGAAATGGGTTTCTCGTAAATTATCATTGATCAATGGAGCGTGTGTGGTTAACCGGCACATTGATTAGGTGATTAATGACATCGAGAGTACAAAGCTAATTTGCATGGTTATTCACACCTTGTTTGTGATCCTCGGTATCCCAGTCACAAACTTGAAGGGCATAATCGAGATTAAACATGCCATTGAAAAGTTCAATGAATCTCAAAAGAATCTAGGAATTTCAGTTCATTTAAAACCTAATATTCATTTTCGTTTTTCATGGTGGAAATTGGTAAATCGTCATTTACCTACCTTCAAATATTTTGCAGTTGGATTACGGCATCCCTCTTCCGAATTGTAGAATATTGTGTTGGGTCCTAGCCTTAATATTTCATTTGGGTGTTATATTAAGGACTTAAATCAATTAACTTGAATTTCTCCCTGTAGATGTCTAATTCTGACAACTATGGTCTTCCCGAATCTTTTGAAAATAGCTTCCCTCACGAAGATAATGTTCCACGCTTCGATCATGAAAATGGAAATCATACTTCACTTCCTCCACCTCCTCCAATTATTCTCCCTGACCCACATGTTCGTCGACTTGAAAAGTTCAAGATCACTCAAGCCCTATTGGCAAGCAAACATGAAGATGGACAGTATGTATGTGCTTACGTATTGGACATAAAGCTACATATTGACAGGCTGGGAATGTTCGGTGTCGTGTTCCCAAGGAAGCTGGTTGTTTACTTGGTTCTTCATTTTCTTCCTAAGTCATGTAGTGGGTTCATTAAGAACTACTATATGGGAGACCACGACATGACCCTCATTGATCTAACCTATTTGCTTATTGCTGTTGAATCAGTAATGATTTGGTGCACTGGTCAAACAAATTTGATTGGAAGATCTACTTCCGAAACTTCCATGGACATTGACAATGGCAACATTGGAAGTCCAGAAAAGTTTTCTCTTCCCAATGGAAAGGGATTGACCAAGGTCAAACCGTTTGACCAAATGGTAAAGAGAAAGGCTAAGTCTGTACCATTCCGAGAGAGTCTGTTTGTTTCTATTGCTAAGAGAATGGGCATTGATTGCGAAGCTGCCCTAACTACTTGAGAGATCTAAGAGATGGTAAAATTAAATTGTATGGTTCTACTTCAGGTACGTTTACTATCTAACTTTGTTAAGTTCCTACTTATAGATTCTTAATACATGATGTGATAAGATTGCATTTTGATGTTTTGTAGGATCAAAGAAGAGAAAGGAAGCTTGAAAGTAGAGTAAGCTGACTCTAATCGTGAAGAGATGGATTTCGATCGCATGGTTCGATGATCAGATTTTTTGTGCCGCTGCTTAGGAGTTATGATAGATTGCTTAGGAATAGATAGCAACATAGTTTTCATTTGTAGTTGCATTGTAAGGACAAGTTTTACCGCACATTTTATAAATAAAGAAATTTTTTTTTGATTTTGTCTTGTTTTATATTTCCTTGCAATGGCATTTGTGAAAATTGTTGTTTATATGTTTCTATTAATAGCAATATTGAAAATGGTTTGATTCTTAGTTATATCAGTTGTGGTAGTGTCGTAATATTCTAAGTAAAGAAAGATTCTAATCTCCCAAGTTTCAGTTGGATAGAAACCTGGAATCATACGATGTATGAAAATCTTGATACTTGGGAAATTAATACTAATTCCGTGTTTACATATGTATGTAAGTCAAGTGAAAGATTAAAGGGTCTAGTACACATTGATGTGTACTGGTCAGGTCCACCACAAAGGACGATAAAGTATATTCGTCATGATTTACTGAAAGTTCAGTAAATATGGCTATGCTTACAAGTATAATTGTAATTCTAATGCCTTGAAAAGTTTCATTGTATAGCAGAATGAATAAGAAGAATCAATTAGGCAGAAAGATCAAAGTTTCTCCAATCTGAAAGGAAATGAAAGAACTTTAGTATTGTGTTTTATGATCATCCTAATGATTATGGAACCATATCTCAATTGATCCTATAAGGACACCTTAGTGCACTTGCATGATTAAGAAGAGGAATCAAGAATTGTTGAAATGGTTAAATCAAAAAGGCGAGTCATACTTCGTTCCAATATCAAGTCTTAGAGTCATACTCCAAGATTGTACATTGAGTGATACATCTTAAGTAGGTTTATAATGCCTCATGAAATGTGGAGTAGAAATGTTTCTTATTCTTGCACATTTGAAATTGGTAGTTGTGATGTTTTGGATAAAACAAAGACCAAATAAGACAAATTGTGTGAAGTGTTTGTCATGATAGGAATCCACACTAACTCTTGGATATTAGTTAGTCAAGGAATGTTTCTTGACAAGAGAAACTTATATGTCAAGTAGTCAGTGGGAGTCTTAAAGATCTTGAAAAGTTTCAGGAACTAATCAAGAAAAAACCTATTGTTCATCGCTAGCACACGACTTAAGGTTTGTAACCTATCGTGTTGACATATTCTTGTTTCTGTGCCCATTCCACTTAAAGTTGACTATGCATGTGAGTTCTATGAGTTCTCATCTGTTTTTATAAGGCAAAGCATCTTGATCAGTGAAAGTTCATTGATCGGTAAAGGTGAGTTGCTGAACAACCTGGAAGCAATGGTAGGCTCTTGGGCTACTAAATGGCAAGAAATTAAGATTGAACAAGTTCAGTTCATATGAGTTTGAATTTGTCATAGACCTTGTCTTATGATAATAGTTGGTAATGACAGATTCACATGGATAGGAACACATACACCATACAATCTAAGTGACATAAGGTTTCTCTCCAATTCATGAAAATGATTGTGAGGAAACACTTTCACTAAGTAGATTTTGAGAAGATAGCAATTGTGTTAATTGCGTTCTCAAATTCTATTATGATTACGACATCCCTCTTCATAGTTCGAATTGTGAGAAATGGCAAATAGTTTGGACATTCAGAACTTATTGTTCTAAGTTCTGAAATAGTTTAAACACATATATGAGCTTTCTAATAAAAAAGTATATGAGCTTAGGTAAAGGCTTATCGAAGCATCTCGTATCAGAAATCTGACCTTTGGTAAGAAAGTCAATAAGTATTGATTTCTAGAAGTCCAGCTAATTTCTGGATATATGTCAAAGCTAGTGGGAGCATAAGTGTTATTCTAGTAAGAAGTAATTATTATGCTAGTGGGAGCACAATTATTACCTTAAGTGTTGAAAGTTAGCAATACTAATTATAAGAAACAAAGGTTACAATTTTGCAAAGTTGTAGAGTTTGAAAAGTTGTTTCGCTATAATTAAGGGAGAGGAACTCATACTTCATTTCAAATCTAAAAGCTTAGATTGAGATTTTAATAGAATTTAATCATGATTATATAAGAATGTTATGATGAATGATTCAACATAAGGAAATTCTATATATGGAAATGTTATAGAAAGAGACTGGTAAACTATCATGTCTTTATGTAAGACATTATGAATCGTATCCCATATGCTTCGGGTATAGGATCGATTACATATGCTATAATATTCACGTGTTATGTTTTTCCAAATGCCTAGGGCATTAAAAGGGAAAAGAGGACCAGAACTGAATATGACTAAAGTAGTTAAACAACTATCAAGGATGATCTAAGGTTCGCTGAAGATTGGTCGGTTGTGGGCAGTTGGAAGTATAATAATGTACGGACTATATTGACATTATTATGAATAATGAGTTGTCACATGGAAAAAATGGAAAATGTTTCCATAATGGGAGTTGGATATTAAGAATCTATGTGTAAATTAGAAACTTTCATGCAAGAAGGATGTTCAACGGAATGGACTTTGAATGTGAGACTGTGTATCTGTGGAATTGTCTTGTAACAATCTCCAGTAGAGTACTTTGTAATATAATTGTCCAAGTCTATGTGACTTTGGTGCATTGACATTACAAAAGGATCATTGCATGATAGTTTAGAATCTAACACATTCTAATAGTGGCAAGAATTGGTATTCTTACACTTGTGATAAGGATTTGGAATTGTGAAATGAGAGTTATTGGAAATGTTTACAATTGATCTATTTCACAATGTAAGGACCATAGGTAAACATAGTGTGCATGCTTGGAGCATGGGATAACTATCGTTTTAATTCAAGTATTAAGATGATTAGTCGAAACATTATACAATGAATAATGTGTAATCAATATGGTGATTAAATAATAAGTGTGTTTTATTTATATTCAAAAGTTTTGAAACCATATTGGATTCGATTATTCTTGTGTTTAACTTTGCATGTTTTACTTCCTGAATAACTAGGTTATTCAAACATCCACAGTCGTTCATACTTTGGAAGTAAGTAATGAAGTAAGACTGTCATGAATCCGTCTGTAGACTATCTAAGTATTTAGACATAGCAAAAGTTTGATGTAGTGTTCATGAGTACTACTGTAATAAGATTTGAGTATTGGATTAAACCCACGCTCATGTAAATCACTTCATGGATTTTATCACGAGTGATTAGTGAGACGATAATATCTTATATTCTTCAAACGGAGACATATAGTTACAGTTTACAAGTCGGTTGCACATTGATGATATGTGAACGCACCAGTAACTTGGTGTAATAAAACGTATCATTATGTGTGATTTGATGAGTAAATAGAGCAAGCATATGAGTCAAAGTTTATCCGTTCCTTTTACCCTAAGAGGGATAAAAGCGAAATCCGTGGGCCCCTTGATGATTTAGTGATGACACCCTAAGCGCTTGGCCAAGCCTGGACTGATTTGATTTGTTCAATTAGTCTTTCATTATAAATCGGAAATCGGGAAACAACACTTGAACAGAGAGAATGATTATAATCCATGTCTTAGTTCATACGATATCTTGTAGAATGGAGGAATATATGATCCCTTATCTAATAAAAGCGTCAGAGTTCGACAACGGCTTTTGAGAGCTACGATTGCTAGTCGGTTTTTGAAGTCATACTTGCAGTTATAGTTATTAGACTTATCCAAGTGGGAGACTATTGGATTAGGTGTCTAAGCCCATAACTATAATTGGTATGTACTTGACCTGAGAGTAACATAGTCCATTTTGGGTTGCATTCACCAGAACAATTTTTTATGATGGATATTTGAGAAAGATGTTATTTGTAATTTATTAATATATTATGAGTATAATATATTAATTGAGAAATCATATTATTTAATTAGTATTGATCAAGAATTAATTTGGAATTAATTTAGTGATCAAAAGAGACTGATTAAATTAACGGGGACTGATTATGTAAATCAGTGATACATATGGTTTGGGCTAATGATTCATGATTGATTTGTGATGGACTAAGCTTATGAGATAGTCCATGAAGTATTAGTCCAAATCAATTGTTAGATCATAAGCCTAAGTGTAAGAATTAGGGTTTACAAGTGACTCTTGGAATTCTACACTATATATGTAACCCCTTTAACCCTAAAATTGGCACTTGGTGTTCCATAAGGAAACCCTAGCCATTTTTTGGTGGTTCCTACTATGTTGGTGGTGTTTTGTGAACCATTTGAGGCATCACACTTGAGGTGCTAAGCTCTTGAAACCCCAAAACTCTACAAGCTACAACAAAGAGGTAATAACTTTACTTGTTTTTATGTTGCAATATTAAATTTGTATGCTATAAGTTTTGTACTTTGGATGATTTTGTTGCATGTATAATTAGAGAAAAATTAGATCCAAAGCATTAGGGTTGTATGTGCACCATAAGAGTGTTATAGTACATAAAACCCAACAAACACGACGTTGGGAGAGTCATTGGAGTGTGGAGGTGGAAGAGTTGAAGATGCATGAAGTCCAGTTCCACCATTTCCCGAAGAAGAGAAAACATTTTTACCTTGATTAAAATGTGGAAGATCGTCTTTAGAAGGAAGAGGAAAACCATTTCTATCTTCATAAGACATATAAAATTAGGAGAAAAGAGAATTCAAGTTAATTGATTTTTGTCCTTAATTATTAACCCATAAATTTATATCAAGGCTAGGATCCACATTTTCGATTCAAACTTTGAAGAGGGATGTCGTAATCAAATTCGAATCTATTTTAGGTAGGTAAGGCTTTTACCAATTTCAATCATATGAAACTCCTAGATCTTTTGAGATTCATTGATTCTAATAAATGACATGTTTAATCTCAAATTATGCTCTCAGTTTTGTGACTGGTATGCTGAGGATCACAAACGAGATGTGAATAACCATGCGAACCCGCTTGACAACCTTGATGTCATTTACCATCTCACATTGATGTGTGGGTTAACCACACATGCTCCATCAACAATTATAACTTTTCAAGATGTCCATCATATCTCTTTATAGTCTCTATTAGTGTGTCAGTTAATCATACACGCTCCACTAACAACATATAAAGCAAGATGTACGTTTTTCATGGATTAGCATACTATTCACATATTTCCTAAAGTAACTAAGAGTGGGATTTTTATAAAAGTGGGTTTAGTTACGTTAATAACATTATATTTTTAACGAAGTTAATGTCCTATTAAATCCATTCTGCTAATGACCCTCCACCAAACAAGGAAGCGGTGGGTGAGAGTGGACGCCCATTCAACTACCATTTAATAGGCAGTTTCCTTATACCCCCTTATAGTTTGGCTTTGTGAATGAGGCATACTAGCGATCCGACTGACTTATTCTTATATATATATATATATATATATATATATATATATATATATATATATATATATATATATATATATATATATATAACATTTAATCATATTTATAGTATAAGGTGTTTTTTAAACATTTTAAAGCACTAGATATTTGATATTAGTTATTAAAATTAATTAATATGTAAATTAATCATTTACACATTTAAAAAATTAATCATATTAATCAATTAAACAATTAATCAAGTCAAAGATTTATCTCCTAATTGATAGGTTTTTAATTATCTATCAAATACGCAGCGAATTCGGATTTAGCAGATATTTAAGGCAGATAATGTGACACCAGTCAAATTTAGGTCAAAAATAAATTGATCAATAATTGTAATTGGGATGAACAAAGTGGTAGATATTGTAACAAGGTTTCCAAAAATATAAAGAACACTGAAATCCGAGTTATAACGAAGAAGTTATAACCAATCGAAGATCCGCGACAAAACCGGCAAAACACTGTTCAGTGTAAAAAGTGATTCGATAAAAGGCTTTTTAGCCTTAACAGTCTAAATGAAAGTTGTAGAATATGTTAAACCGAGAACTTTCATAAAAATAACGTAAAAATCTGACTTCGTATGAGGAAGTTATGCTTTTTCTAAGTTTCGGTTTAGCAGTAGACAACTAAAAATTCGAAATATAAATGGATCGATATTTAGCCAACACAACTTAAACAAGAATCGAAGGTCTCGTCAAAAGTAGTACAACGGTAAAAAGACAGACGAAAACGGACGTCGGATAAAGAAGTTATGAATTTTTAACGGATTTCCTGTCCCGGTCTGTTAAAAATAATAATATTAAAAATAAAGTCAAAATTAGCCAACGAAATCTAAACATAAGTCGTACAATATAATTTTACCTACGCGTGCATATAAAGAACGTCGAAAACGGAGTTCGTATGCGAAAGTTATGAATTTCACAAGTTTTTGGCACGAAAATCGAAAAATGTTGAAAACCGAGAAAAATCGCATGGACCCTCTTCGGCCACGTCACCCTCGCATGCGAGGCTTCCCCGTGTCCTCCACATATTCGCTTCTGATTGGACCGAAGTACTCGTGGCATCTCCTGATTAAACCGAAGTTCGGTCCACTCCTGATCCGACACCACCGAGGAAGCTTCCGAACCTCGGCCTCGTGGCGTTCGCTGCTGATGACGCGTGGCTGTTGACTCCCCATCGCATTCGCCAGGTGTCCGAACCAAAGCCACCCCCTCGCCACCTGTCCGAGACACGCGTCTCCTCCCCCATGCTTCGGATCCGAGGCTTCGGACTATAAATAGCCCGCGAGACTCTCCAGATTTTTACACTTTTTCACCCCATTTTTGGTCCTTTTTCACCCCTTTCACTTCCATAACCTCATAAACAACCCCCAAGGCCCCGGTATCGTATCTAAAACCCAAAGCAATCCCCGAAGCCCCGGAATTCTCGAGAAGATAACCTCTTTCCAATCGAAGTGCTGCCCACATAAAGCCCGTTTTTTTACTAAAAAACTCGTGGTTTCTTCGAGAAAGATCATCTATAGAAACGAAATGCTGCCCAAATCACCACTTATCAAGTGAGTTAATACCCCTATAATCTACCTTTTTATGGTTTTTAAATGCTTTTTAGGGGGGGGGGGGGGAATACAAGTTTAATACAATATAAATTGTGTTAATAATTGTATGTGATAATAATCACACAAAGGGTTTCCTTATGTTTTTTTAAGGATTACCAAATACTTCCAAAATGACTTAAAGTCATGTTAAATCTTTAAAGTCATGTAAACTCCATTAAATTATTTGAAAAAGGTTTTATAAACTATTTCAAATTATAATTGCCAAAATCATGTTTATATATATAAAAATATATAAATAAGATTTGAAGGGCTTAGGACTAATGAATTATCTTATTTCCTTTTCCTTGTTTAGATGTGGAATTAAGGTGGTGTTATTTGTCCGAAGGTCGTTTCCTTCTTATATATATATATATATATATATATATATATATATATATATATATATATATATATATATATATATATATATATATGAATATAAAAGGTTACTTCATTCGGTATCATTACCTTTGTATCATGCTGAGCAAAGGTGTTCATCCATGAGAAATCATGCTAATCACATAGAACATATAAATTATAATAGGTATAATTTATGATTCAAAACTAAATATAAAAGTATGATTCACATTCCAAGGAATGTACCAACAATTCATTTACCTATATCAGGATATGTATAGTACTTTTAGTATATGGATAATATATTAAAGAAGTAATAATACATCATACCGGGTTTGCATTAACAAGGGTACAATACAGAGTACCAGGGTTAGCAATCTCGGGGTAATAATACATCGTAAATCTCGTTGAAACAATAAATTTGTGAGACTCTTGATGGTGTACTTATCTAAGTACGACCTTAAGTCCTGACTTATTAACCAGAATCTCCTGTAGGGAGGGCGTGAATTTATGTATAGATCTATATGGGACTGACAATCCCGCACCTTCACTGTTCGCTACAGTTTGGCCGGCAGGCCTAGGGTGTCAAATGTCATATCGTTTCTGACGCTTGAAGAACGTCGCATCAGGAACATCAGTCATATTAGTATGGTTAATAGAACTCACATGGATAAAACAACAAGTAAATTACTTAGTAATATACTTCTCTTAAAACAGTAAGAAAAGATAATTACATCCTGACCAAATATACCTTCTGTTAGTTTTTACTTACAGTAAAAACTACGTATCATGAAATCAAGTATGGCAAATATACTTGTACTTCTGGTTTTGGAACATTTAAAACCAAAAAGCAGTATTATGGATAATATAATATTTTCCAGGACTAATACTAATGTTTTACTGTTGAACGGATATAACTAAGAATACTTTTACAAATGAAACAGTTTATGGAATTAAACTACTTTTACAAATAAAACGGTTTATGGGATTAAACCACTTTTACAAATGAAACGGTTTATGGGATTAAACCACTTTTACAAATGAAACGGTTTATGGAATTAAACTACTTTTACAAATGAAACGGTTTATGGGATTAAACCACTTTTACAAATGAAACAGTTTATGGAATTAAACTACTTTTACAATTGGAACTTAGTCATTCACTCTCTGTAAACTAGTATAACATAAAGGACCTTTAGTGGTTAATTCTATAATTCCTTAGTTTTTACGTCATAGTTATACATAAGTAATATCCGATTGACAGTGAAATGTGTGACTTCCGCCTTACTTCCTGTTCCTTGTTTAGTTGTGGGCTTAGGGCAGATACACCCATTTAACTGTCCATTCGATATTAGGTTATATATAATTAGTATAAACTAAGTAATTTCAGAGGGAACTATTGAGGTTATCAATTTATCACCTCAGAAAATATAGGATTTTCTGGAGGAACCAACGAACTTTTCCAATAACTTAGAGTATACTTTATAGAACTAAAATACTTATGAACTCACCAGCGTAAATACTGATCTACTCTTTCAAAATAACTTGTATTCTCAGGAGTCCAGTAGACAGGTACACTCCTGAAGCTTTTGAGAAGACTACCTAGTACCGTACCGCGACTCTTGTCTTCTACTGTACCTACTTTGGTGTTTGAATATGTAATGTTTAAACACTTATGTAAAACTTACACTTATTAATGCAATGGTTGTTTGTACTTTGATTAATATATTGCATGTGTTGTGATACTTACCTGAAGTCCTCCGCCCCCGAACGTTTCCGCCGTTCTGGTTTGGGGGTGTGACAGATAATTACCAAATAAAAGCCATACAAAACAGATTAGGTAGATAAACTCGAAAATTTCGAAATAACCAGATCTCACATCGTGAGCACAAACTCTCATGTCGTGAGATACAAAAAATAAAATAAAAAATTGTTTGATCGATTCACTTATGTGCAATTAGATGGTTACAACAATAATGCTCTAAGCGGAAAAACAATTAACAATTAATCGTATTAGGGCACATGCAACCTAAGGAATCTATGTCTTTCACATAAAGGCAACATACTATGAATTATCAAACTATAAAAACCCTAATGAAATTAGAATTCATAAAGGAAGATTACATACATTTAGATTTTTTATAGTAAACAAATCTAAAACCCTTCTTCAAAGCTTTGGAAGCAAGCACCAGAAATCTCGTGCCTCTAATGGTTTACACCCAAAACCTAGAAACCCTAGAATGAAGAGGAGAGAGAGAAGCGAGGTATAATTTTTGTTCCTAAGCCTTATGGGAAGAGCATGAACGAAATTGATGCTATAAGGGGTTCTATTTATAGTTTAGGTAACTTAGGACAAAGCAAGATTTGAATAATTAAATAATAGATTTAATCCTTATTCAAATCATTTCCTTATCTCCATCCAGGAGGCTTCTGGAAACCCTAAGGAGGCTCCCAAAACCGTCTAGCCCTTGTATGATTCTAGAATTGCTTCTTTTATTCAACTATTGAACAATTACAATTCACCCCTTGCACCTTTAATTTATTCCAATTAATCTCAAATTAATTCCAAATTAATTCTGATTAATAATTAATTAATTTTAATTGATTTTCTTATTAATTTATTAATCATATATATTAACAAATCACATATTTAACAACTGATCTCATGTTAATTTATTAATTACATAATAAATTAACATATCAATTATCTGTTTCCAATTAATATATTAATAACATAATATGTTAACAGATTATTTATCTCTCTTTCTCCTAATATCATTTCTAGCTTTTCTGGTTATGAGGGCAACCCAAAAGGAACTTTGCTAATAAATCAAGATTATACTAATTTAGTTATTGACTTAGACACCTAATCCAACATTATGTTGGATTGTTTGGGCATCTTTGGTGATATCCACAGAAAAACCCACCATGGAAGAGGGTAAGGGAAACTGATAAAGTTTTGAATAGCAGAATAAAGAAAAATAGAAACAGTTGAAGATGAGAAGTGATCATGGAATATTGGGGAGAGAAGAAGATTTCAACGGTTGTTTGTTGGAGGCTTCGAAGTCATTTTTAGGCGAAGATAGAGAAGGAGTAGAGAAGTGGGGAAATTGTGAGGCTTACTGTGGCAGCTTCGGAACCGGCAGAGAGAATGTAGTCACTGGTTGACGTTGATCTTCATCGAACTTTACAGAGAAGTAGTGATTTGGGGAAGCGGTGGACCCATTTATATTTATCACATTTTTTAAAACAAAAAAGAAAAAAGAAAAAATAAATGGTATAATAGATTTTAAGTAAATGTTTTATCTATGTGGACTCCTTGTAAGCGACATGTGGCACTAACATGAATCCATTTTGCCACGTAGAATGCTAAGTCAGCAGAGTTAACTTGAAAACTTGTTAGTTTTGACGTCGAGACCCTATTTAACAGGTAAAATTCAACTTCAATGGCCTACTGAGCAAAAAAATAACTTTAGTGATCAATCCGAGACAACCACAAAAGTTGGTTGTGCTACAGTGTCAATAGAATAATATATGTAATATTCTGTTATAATAATCTAAAATTTCCAAAAAAATTATAAATTATAATTTTTAGTAGAATAATACACATATACATACCTATATAAGTAAAAATTTTATAGAAAATTCTGTCAGAATAATGAATGAATTTACAAAGTGACGTAAATTTTTATTTTAATTTTTTTTCAATATTTTTTTTATATAAAAAACGACGAAAATAATAAAAAATATTTTTTTATTTTTTATTTTTATTTTTTAGTTTTTTTTGTATTTTATAATTTTTTTAAATAAAAAAACCTACTTCAGCAAAGCAAGAATTCCAAACATACAAGACTAGAATAATACATGTAATATTCTATAAGAATATTCTAAAATTTCTAAAAGAATTACAAATTACCATATTCTAGTAGAATAATATATATATATATATATATATATATATATATATATATATATATATATATATATATATATATATATATGAGTAATAGTCTAATAGAAAATTTTGTTAGAATATTGAATGAATTTTCATAGTGAGGTGGATTTTTTTATTTTCGAAAAAACATTAGATATAAAAAATGACAAAAATAATAGAATATAGGGAAGAGTTATTTGGAAAACAAAAAAAACCCTAAAAATTATAAAAATGCATAAAAAAATACCAAGACATCACAAAACTTTTTTTTGAATTTTTTTATCAAAAAATCGCAGCATTTTTTACAATTTCGCTGAAAAAAAAATAAAAAATCAATTTTTTTTTTTTGAAAAAAAAAGTTTTTTTTCAAAAAAAAATTTCAGCGATTTTGACCTAATAGTTGCGATTTTTTGATAAAAAAAATTCAAAAAAAAGTTTTGTGATCTCTAAGTATTTTTGTTATGCATTTTAATGATTTTTAGGGTTTTTTGTTTTCCATAGAACCTAAACATATATATATATATATATATATATATATATATATATATATATATATATATATATATGCATTTTAGAATTTTATTTTTTTTGAAACCCAATACGAGTTGTTAGGATCACATCTACATATATCTCATAAATATGATAGTATCATATGAACTTAACCATATATATATATATATATATATATATATATATATATATATATATATATATATATATGTGAGATCCGATGAGAACTCATAGTTTTCTGAGAATTCGAGAACTAAAGGTTGAGCGTTAGATCAAAATTAATTTATTAAAGGCATGGTCGTCATCTTACCAATCCCATTTAAGGTTTTTATTTTTTGGGTTACTGAAAATATTAATAAAAAATGTCTAAAAATTAACATGATAAATCAAAATTTTGGATTTTTTAAAGGGATATATACACTAAAGTCCCAATATTTTCATCGATTTGACAAAAAGTCCTAAACTTTATTTTTTTGACAGTAAAGTCCAAATTACCGACAGTTTTTGACACTTTTACTCTTTTTATCCGGTTAGCCGGTAATTAGGACTTTTTTGTCAAAAAAAAAAGTTTAGGAATTTCGTGTCAAATCGTCAATTAGGACTTTACTGTAAAAAAAATAAAGTTTAGGACTTTCTTGTCAAATCGTTTAAAATATTGGGATTTTAGTGTATATATCCATTTTTTGGTTAGAAATTTAATGGTATGATACTCTTTAAGCATAAGAGTTATTGAAACCTTCTCTAGTCAGCTCGATCGTATTGAAATACTTAATGTTTGCTTATTGTTAAATCGTGTTTTTAATCTCAACAAATTGAATTTGAAAAAAAAGGAGATAATCAAGAAAGAAAGAAAGAAAGAAAGAACTAGGATTGTGTTCGCTTTTTGCAGTCCCAAAAATGGAGAAATAAGAAACAGCAAAAAAAACGAAATTGTCATTCTTTCCCTTCTCCACATTCACACTTTTTTGACTAGGCATGTGTTGTTTATGTTTGTATAATCTGTCCTAACTAAAGTCCCAATATTTTCAACGATTTGACAAGAATGTCCTAAACTTTATTTTTTTGACAGTAAAGTCCTAATTGACGATTTGGCAAGAGAGCCCTAAACTTTATTTTTTTGACAAAAAAGTCCTAATTACCGGCTAACCGGATAAAGGGTAAAAGTGTCAACAACTGCCGATAATTTAGACTTTACTGTCAAAAAAATAAAGTTTAAGACTTTCTTGTCAAATCCATGAAAATATTGGGACTTTAGTGTATATATCCCTTTTTTAAAATAATAATTTTAGATTTTTTTTTTAAAAATGCAGATTTTTATTTTTTTTAGAAAACATGAATTTTATAAAAAATTTGAAAAAAAGATATTTCTTTTTTTTTAAAAAAAAAACTACAATTATTTTAAAACATTAAGTTTTTAAAAATTAGTGAATTTTTAAAGTAAACTGGAATATTTAAAAAAAAAACTGGAATATTTCTTTTAAAAAAAACTATAATTATTTAACCAAAAAAATCAACGTTTAGGTGCATATATACATATTTTTTCAAGTGCATATATGCATATTTCTTATACTATAATGTTCTTAAGTAAATCATATCATTTTAATACTAATCTATAAACACAATAGTACAAGTATTTTATTCGATACAAAATAAAATAGAAAAAACAAAAAATGCTAGAAAATTTCAAAGCATTTTCATGTGTTTGTGTCAAGATTTCCATATTTTCATCAATTTATTAGTTTTCATCTCTTCAATATTCTTCACCAATTGTTCCAAATCTACAAGAAATTAAAAAAAATGATTAATGCAAGAACACTAAAAAAAATGCATATGTATATATCCTGTAAGATTCACATGTGATTATATCATGCAAGATTCACATGTGATTATATAATGTTATATTCACATGTGATTGTATCTTTTAAAATTCAAATGTGAAATTCACAAGAAATTAAAAATAAAATAACGAAGAACACTCACACAAAATGCATGTGTGCATATAGACGTAATACATATGTGATTCACTTATGATTTACATGTGAATCACATGTAATTGAAATGTGATTCACTTATGATTTACATGTGAACTACATGTGATTCATATGTGAATTACATGTGATTTATAGATTCATATATGAATTACATGTGATTCATATGTGATTTACAGATTCATATGTGATTCACTTGTGATTTACATGTGAGTTACATGTAATTCATATGTGAATTACATGTGATTTACCTGTGAATTGCATGTAATTCATATGTGATTCACTTGTGATTTACATGTGAATCACATGTAATTCAAATGCATACTTTAGTATCGGCAACAGATATTATGAGATTTCAAATGCAAAATCTAATTGACCATTATAATCACAAAATATTATGTTTACCTTCAATCGCTGATTCCTTAGTGTCTAACTGATCTCCTGCAAAAGATTGACAACAAAATGAACTTTTATGATATCAATAACAACAACTGATAATGCAAAGTAAAATAGGTACAACAAGTTGTAATTAGCGAATAAAGTAGAAAACATAGAAAGTGGAATATAATTATATAAGGTTCTTTTGTTTTTCTCTTCTTTCCATTCTAGGTTTTCTGTCTCTAAGTACTCAACAATCCATCTCCCACATAATAATAATAACAATTTTAAATAATAATAATAATCAAAATAATAAAATTTCATCCTAATTCATAATTCATACCGCCTGTTTACATTCTGAACTATTGGTGATAATTCTCAACACCTGCACATGACTTGTACTTGAAAAACCTATAACACACATATTCACAAAATCTATCAATGGATGCATTTCATAATCATGAAATAGATATTAGATGATGATAATGATGATGCTTACGTGCATTAAATGCATAATGAAAAAGGTAACTTGAAATATTAGTGCATTTTTCACAAGCTGATACTCAAGACTGATTGTCATCACATGGCCATCATCATCATCTTCTTTCTGCACCAAAAGTAAGTTGTTGAGTATTAAACAAATAAACATGCTAACAGCAATTACAAGTTCAACATTGCCATGATCAATCCATATTTCCATTTTAATTGTTGTTAAATCTCAACTCCAATAAGATTTACTTTTCTTTTCCTCCTCCCTTTTATCTTTACATATTCAGTATTAACCTAATTTCTATTATAATTTCGCTTTCAAACAATTAAGCAAAGGCCATGAACCAAAAATTTCAAGCTTATAATTAGACCATTTATGTACAAATAATATTATTCTTGGTTTCATGTAATAATTATCTACATTCCCACTGATCAATTCTTGGCAACATATTTCCTTAAACCCTTGTATATACTGGTTTTAGTCATTGTTTTAAAAGATTTATCCAAGTAATCTAATTAGATTACAACCACAAAATATTATGATTACCTTCTGTTACTGATTCCTTAGTGTATAATAAACCTCCTGGAATAGATAGACAACAAAATAAACTTTTATGCGATTTCATAACAACAAATGATAATGCAATTTAAATAGGTACAACAAGCTGCAATTAGAAAATAAAGTAGAAAACATAGAAAGAGGGATATAATTATATACGATTCAAGCACGAAACCTTTATTCAGGTATTCCGCCTAAAGCTAGAACAGTAGAAATGAATTGTCACCATTTGATTCTAAATGTTGAAAACGTGTCCTCAAATTGTAATCAAGTAATGTACTGGTAAGAAAAATATATATAAATTAGTGAAGATGGAGAGAGAAATGAAATATAGAAACTTATTTTTAACTAAATAACTAGAAAATCTCATAATAACAAATCGATTAAAAAGATGAACCTGGAGTTGATGATTTTTAAGTTAACATTGAAGTATCTTAATATATGAATTAAAAAACTGAAAAAAATGTAGAAAAGAACAAACCTCTGCTTAGGTAACTCCTGGTGGAGGAAAATTAAGATCGAGATCGAGAGTTAGGGATTTCTCTTGTCTAAAATTCACGACCGATGAAGAGTCTGAATCGCTCTGTTGCGCGAGGCCACCAATAGCGACGGTGAGATGAGGTTCGCGGATGACAGATCTATCCGATCTGAAGACGTTGAGTCGGTTGTGAGTTTTGTTGTTGTGGTTTTTGATATGGAGATTCATTTGTGAATGATACATGAACATCGAACGCAGCATCAGGAATCCAAAGAGGATAGTACGAGAGGCTAAGGCAACTGCTTCAGGGGAAAGCAGAGTGGTTGATATCAGATGCACTTGTTATAGTGTTTGCACTTTGTATTCTTAATCGACAGGGGATCATCTTCTCCATTCAGATCTTCAATCGACAGAGAAGGCCGTGATGAAGTCCGTGATGGCGGTGTACTCCAATTAACGAACCAATGATGAAGATGTATAAGGGCGTGGGAATTTAGAGATAGATAGATAGATAGATAGATAGATAGAGAGAGAGAGAGAGAGAGATAGTGAGAGAGAGAGAGAGAATATATATATATATATATATATATATATATATATATATATATATATATATATATATATATATAGTGAAACTTTGAGAATAGCACTGAGAATGGAGAGCTGCGACACGAGGGACGATGAGGAATAATAAAAGGGTTTTTCTAAATTAGATAATTTAATAAAAAGAGAATGATATTGTTTTGTTAATACATAATTTACCTTTCTGATTATTTTAAAAAGTGTAAAATACATTTAAATTGATTCATATTTATAATTATGTCACTTTTGATTTAAGCCGTTAAAAGTTTTGATCTAACGGTCCAGTTTTAGTTCTTGGGTTATCGGGAAACTATGAGTTCTCAAATGATCATTAATATATATATATATATATATATACATATATATATATATATATATATATATATATATATATATATATATATATATATATAGTCCAGATCCAGTAGGAACCCAAAAAATGGTAGGAATCGCGAGGACTATTGTGTGTGTATATATATATATATATATATATATATATATATATATATATATATATATATATATATACAGTCCAGATCCAGTAGGAACCCAAACAATGGTAGGAACCACGAGGACTATTATCCACCAATAATTTCGTCAATGACACAAACGTCAAACTCATTTACTTGGTCGTGACGCGTTCGTACGCGATGCACGTCCATGGAATGTAATACGGCCTCGAAAGAATAATCATTTGCAACGAACGTCCATGAAACGTCATTTAATTGAGTTTTTCTTTTCTTTTTCGTTTATTTTAGTTTTTAAATTATTTTTTTATTTTTCGCTAAAAAAATTCAAAAATAAAAAACTTATATATATATATATATATATATATATATATATATATATATATATATATATATATATATATATATATATATATATATATATGCCCGTTTTTAACCTTTTAAATATTTTTCGTTTTTCTTTAATTTGTTTTCGTTTTTTTAATTTATTTTTTTTCTTTTTTTCGGTTTCTTTAAATATCTTTAAGATAGTAGGGGTTTTTATTTATTTTTGTTTTTATTTTTTAATATGTTTTTATTTTTTTGATTTTTTTTTATTGTTAAACTAAATATTGGTTTGAGTTTTGAAAGTTTAACAATTATAAAACTTTAAATAAGAAGAATATTAAGGATCATAATATTTTTCGTTCATACTTTTTTTGAATCATATTATTTTTGGATCATAAAATTTTGAATCAAATTATTTTGAATCATATCGATATTATGCATTATACATTTTTTGATAATATTAATTTGGATCATATTAATTTGGATCATAATATATTGACTTAAATACAGTTTTTGTTTAATACAACATTTGGATCATTATATTTTTTGAATCATAAAAATATAATAAATAAGGATTATTAAATAATTGAATCAAAATATTTTTAAATCATAACTAGTTAAGGATCATAAACATATTAAATCATAGTATTTTTGAATCATTAATATTTTGAATCATTTCTATTTGGATCATATTATGTTCAACATTTTTTAAAAAACTTTTAATCTTTTAAAATCAAGTTTGGTATTTAAAACACTTTATTTTTAAAAAAAAAAATTTACAAAGTCATTAGAGTAGTGAGTAGAAGTATTCCTTAAATTTTTATAATTTTTCGACAATTTTTTTTCTATGTTTTTTTATAAATATTAAAAATTAAAAAAAAATATAGTTTTTTTTTTCAAATTTTCATGATTATGCTCATTTTGTAGAAAATTAAATTTTATGAACTTTGTTATTTGAAAATTAAAAAAATAAAAAAAATTACAACAAAAAAACTTACTGGGTGAAAAAATAGTCGCCAGCCACCAATAGGTATATGACACATGGCGATGAGAGAAATTAGGCGTGTTCATGCGCATCTCATGCGTGTTGAGGTTTACACAAATACCCTTCAGATTTTTCCATTTACACACAAAGTTTCATATATTTCCATAAATGACCCATCGTCTTTTAATAATTAATCAGTTTTTTATATTAAATCTAAACATCCAATTTCACCTATTAACGACTAAGATTTGTCCATACGGGGGTATATTGGTAATATGTCAATAATATCACACTAACCGATACACACACGAACATATCTTTTTGCATAGTCGTAATCTTCAAATAGCAATGGATTACTAAACCGTCATTCTTCTCTCTCTCTCTCTCTCTCTCTCTCTCTCTCTATATATATATATATATATATATATATATATATATATATATCTATCTCTATTTCGCTTTCTCTCGTCATTTCAAGTTCTACATCGCCATTTTAAACCAAAAACCCTCGTTCAAACCTTTTTTTAGATCGATCGACGAAAACTTCAGCAACAACAAATATGTCTACAGAACAAGCATTATCAAAAACTATTTCTACTTTGATACATTTAAAAGGTAAAAAATTGTTGCATTTTATGTTTTTTCGAAGAAAAAGTACTAATACTTGAATTTTCATGATCTATATAACAAATCGGAGTAGTTATTCTACTATTTAAGTTAGATTACACTCGATTTTCATCATTATTGAGATTATTTTTGTTATTATTACAAATCGGAGTAGTTATTCTACTATTTATGTTAGATTACACTCGATTTTCATCATTATTGAGATTATTTTCGTTATTATAATTTTCGGTTAGTTAACTTCCGACTATCATCATTATCGACATATTTTCTGACTTATTTTCATTTTTTGACTCGTATAAGATGCAGAAACAAGTAACATATATGAAAACCAATATAAGCGCAAAAAAAAAAGAACGAAAAAAAAGAAGGTAACATATCTATTTCTAGTATATATTTGTGATAATAACGTGTGATGAATATATGGTATGATACGATTTTGAGAAATCATTGGTTATTCACATATGATTATTTGAATAATCATATATGAGTAACCAATAATCGCTATTCATATATGATTATGTAAATAATAAGTGATATTCATATGTGATTATATTTACATGTGTTAATCACTTATGATTAATATATTATATGATGCAATTCTGATAAATCAATTTCTATTCACATATAATTATGTGAATAATATATATAAGGTAATCACTTGTGATTAATATAAGCTATGATGTAGTTTTGCTAATTAATTGGTATTCACATATGATTAAATATTTGATTAAATCTATTTTCTAGTATATATTTGTGCTAATCACTTGTGATGAATATATGGTATGATATCATTTTGATAAATCATTGGTTATTCACATATGATTATGTGAATAATCATATATGAATAACCAATATACTATATGATGTAATTCTGATAAATCAATCTTTATTTACATATGATTATGTGAATAGTATCTATATAAGCTTATTACTCGTGATTAATATATGTTATGATGTAGTCTTGATAATTCATTGGTTATTCACACATGATTAAATCTATTTTCTATTATATATTTGTGATATTCACTTGTGATGAATATATGTGAATAACCAATATATTGTATATTTGTATGATATAATTCTGATACATCAATTTCTATATAAGCTAATGACTTGTGATTAATACATAGCAGTCTTGATAACTCATTGTTATTCACATATGATTAAATATTTGAATTTCAGAACAAGTAGAAAAAAGAGAAAGGAAATCAAAGAATAAGAATGACAAAGGTAAAACATATGTGAATACAAAAGTTTTAATCATATGTGAACGTTTATTTATTATAAAACATTAAATTTCTATAATTTCAGGAAAACAAATTCAAAAGGAAAGGATGACTGGAGATTCAGAAGAGAAACAAGAAAAAAGATCAAAGAAAAAGAATGAAAAAGGTAAAGCTTTTATATATATATATATATATATATATATATATATATATATATATATATATATATATATATATATATATACACGCACAAATAATGTTTTAATCATTTATGATTAATATACACAAAAAAATCATATGTATTGATATTCACATCTGATTAGCAAATAAATATTTATAATTTTTGCAACATATTCACATATGATTAATAACATCTGATTACAACTTTATTAGATAAAGAAAAAAATATGATAGAAAAGGAAACACATAAACTGTTTGGTACAAAGTTATCTATGTATGACTTTGTAAATGGTTTGACTTTTGTAGACCCACTTGCATGTGATAAAATAGCCTTGTGACATGAGAGATAGAGAGAGAGAGAGAGAGAGAGAGAGAGAGAGATAGAGAGAGAGAGAGACATGTAAACACCTTTATATAAGGTGGATTCATACCACTTGTAGAGGTGTGCTTGAGAGATGTAACATTGAGAGTGTTAGTGTGTGTTAATTATGTAGATTTAGATCTAGATCCTTTTTTTTGTAAACACCTTTCATAATCGAATGCATCTCTTAAACACCCAAATCACCATGTTCTTTGTGTGTTTTTTTAATTCCGTATGCCAAATCAATGCTCATAATTCACATCAATTGGTATCAGAGCGGGTCTTCGAAGATTGAAGTAATTTTTGAAGAAACGATTCTCGATTTGGCAACAATCATCATAATTGGAACATTTATGGTGAGTCTCTCTATGATCTCTCTAAATATCATTGATTCGTGCTTTGCGTTCTTGAATTTTTTTTTATCATTTTGACTCATTGGATCAATTTTTTTTTGAAAAACCCACTTGTTATGATCCAATAATTTTTTCATTGATCAAGCCCGATCCAATCTTATTCTCATTTGTTTGATTCGATATTCAAAGCCAAATGAAATGATCATTTTTTTTGTTCGTCGAAATTTAAAAACCAAATATTCAATCTGATCATTGAGTACAATTTAAGCCCAAAAGTTAAATTCGGTTACTGTTCATGTTTTATTCAAGTTTAAGCCCAATCTGCAATCCAATGTGTTTGTAATCAGATCATCTCAAGCCCATTCATATATGTATGGATCCGATATCATTTGAATGTTGATAAGCCGATTGGTATGCATACGTTTTACTTGGTTACACATTCTGTTCCAAATATGCAAGTTTTTCATCGCTTGATCGTTTGTTCATTAATCGGTTGTTCTTGAGTCCCGATTTCATTCCTTCGTTTCTAATAATCATTTGATGTTGATTGATTGTATGAAAAAGAGATTCTATTTCATATGATTGGTGTATGATGAAATCGATTTCATTCAAGTCAAACTAAGAATTCGACAGTTGATTTTTTTGTTTTTATGAAATTGATCAAGAACACTTGAAGGAGGTGAAGAATAGTTGGATAATGTTGTTTTGATATGAAATTGGATGTTAGAATCGTCAATTTCATGTTAGTTGACTGTTAATTTCGAAAAGTGAAATCCAGCGCAAAAGTCAAAATCGATTTTCATGTGATGAATTAATAGATTAGAGGATGAAATCGTTTGATTCAAGTTGAGCATGAGCTGTGGATGTCGAAATGTTGATTGATTTGGGTCTAATTTCGAAAGTTGCTTTGAGTTTATGCTCTTGTGTCGACCACAGTGACGCAAGTTTTCTTGAATTCGCAACATGTGGTCATGGGTTTAAATTACGATTTTGATTAATTGATGTTTCGAGATCTGGTAATGGTGAATGGATTCGAAATCACATTTGACTGCTTTGAAATTGATGGGTTCGACAGTCGACTATGCTGGGAATGGTGGTTGACTATTTGTGAATGAAAAGAGAAGATTTTGGATTCAATTGTTATTGACTGAACAACGATTGTTTTGAAATCGGATGGGTTTGATTATTGCTTGAGTACTTAATTTCGAAGGATTGGAGTCAGGATATGTTGATGGTTATAAGGTAGAATGCACTCGTGAATGGCTTTGATGTCGATAGTTTGACATTGATTATAATTTCGAAATATGGGTCGTGGATTGGAGTCGAGACTAAGAAGCGATATCTTAATTTCGAAGGTTTTGATGAATTGGGTTAAAAAGTTTTGAAAGTTTGGTTGTGGGTATCAACTGACGAAGATTTTTATGGCTCACTTTTGAAAGTTTGATAACGGGTTGGGAGGGAGACATGAAGCCTTCGTCACCTGATTCACGAACTAGGTAATGAATTGGAGAAGAAAACAAACATCTTTCAAAATTGGTCCCTGAAGTTTCGAAGATATGGCATAAGTGGTCCAGTTTCGACATTGGTATAAAAAGATAATGAAGAAGGCAGAATTTTCGCAATGAGTCCCTGCACTTTAGTCGAAATTTGCATTTTATACCCATATTCGACATTGGGGTATAATTTCGAAATTTTGAAGAAGTGTGTAGAAGTTTCATGTTCAGCCCATGCAGTTAATGCAAATTGACGCTTTCTACCCAGTTTCGCAAATAGGGGAGAGTTTCGCATTTTTTTGCTGTTTTGGGCACACCGGGTCACTGCAGAATTTTGAAATTGACAATTTCTACCCAAATTTGTGAAATTTTGTCAAAGGCGGTCCGTGAACGAAGCTAAAAATTGAAGATTTTTTGGATTTTCCGGATTGAAGCAAAATGTTTATGCCATATGTTAACGGGGAGTTTTGGATAGAAAATTTCCAAATTGAGCGCTTTCTCATTCCTTTTTGGTTTCATAATCATTTTTCGATTATAAAAAGGGGGAGAGATATAGATATGGAAATTTGAAAGTTGATTTTTTCATATTACGCTGACTTGAAGACCGAAGTAACCTCGAGTATTTGAAGTTTATAAAATGAATCGATTGGAGATTCGGAAGTGATTTCGGTTCATGATGGGTTTGGATTATTGAAGATTTTTGGGGTGTGCTTTTATGCTCAACTTTAGGGTGATTATTTGGAGATTGAGAAACTCCTAATTATCCGTTGATGCTCGGTTTGTATGGTCTCACATTCTAGAACCCGGATTGAAAAATCATTGAAGAATTGAAGATTTAAAGTTCATATCTACATGTGTCACACTTGAGGCTTGGTTCGTGAAGTTGCTCGATTTTGGAAGATTTGAAGCGGGTCATCCATTCCTAACTTTGAGGGGGAGAATGTTGGATACAAAGTTATCCATGTATGACTTTGTAAATGGTTTGCCTTTTATAGACCCACTTGCATGTGGTAAAATAGCCTTGTGACATGAGAGGTAAAGAGAGATAGATAGAGAGAGAGAGAGAGAGATGTAAACACCTCTATATAAGGTGGGTTCATACCACTTGTAGAGGTGTGCTTGAGAGATGTAACATTGAGAGTGTTAGTGTGTGTTAATTATGTAGATTTAGATTTAGATCCTTTTTTGTAAACACCTTTCATAATCGAAAGCATCTCTTAAAAACCCAAATCACCATGTTCTTTAATTCCTCATGCCAAATCAATGCTCATAATTCACATAATAAACCCCAAATGAGACAATGAAAACAACCAATTGCAAAACATACGACAATGTCGCCAACTACACGATCCAAAACAAAAAGAAAGAGGAAGCAGTTGAAGCTTCCAGCTCCAAAGGTATTTTTTTAATTTATTTGACTTTATATTCATATATGAAATAGTATAACATTAAATTATTTCTTACAGCTAAATATACGACAAAAAAGAAAAACAAATGCCAACTCATATATTATGATTCAGATTTTGTGGACAATGGTCCTGTTGAAAAGAAAAAACAGAAAAAAATACCATTGTGCCAAAACCAAAAACTCTTGCTCCAAAAAAAGAATTCTATGGAATGCATACCAGGTAAATACTATTTCTAAATAACAAGTAAAACCTATGAGCATTCATATATCATTTCATAATATATAATCACATGTGATTTGATTATAAATTATTTTGTTTTATTTGCTATTATTGGGTTATATAATGTGTTGTGTCAAATTGTTATGTATGTAAGTAGTCTTATGTTAACGGATTGGGCATGTCTATCCGTCTTTATAGATTGCTAGGGTTAGACTATTTATTGTTCATGCATGTATCATTAGGGAAGATCGATCGTATTGCCCTACTAAGCTTTTACAGAAAAGTTCACGTTGAACTCTTCTAAAGCTTTGATAATATTAAGCATTCGACACATCTTTGATCATTGTTCTTGTTGTTTGATTCATTCTAACTGTTTAGAATCTATCGATCTTTAGTTTTATTGTTTCAACAATTGGTATCAGAGCAGGAGATTGTGTAAATCATACGCTAATCTTCTGTCGAGTTCTGTTAGGGTTTGCGTTTTTATTAGATCTATCTTGTCGTCTTCATCGTTTCTATCGATTGTAGACGTCAGATCTAAATCCTTGCTTTACCCTAAACTCATTTATTGTTTTACACATCTGATTTTATACAAGTTTTTGTGAATATCTAAATCATGCAGCACGAAGATCCCCATACACTTTCTTTCAATCTTTCCAGCAGTATCGAATCTACTACCAGGATCCCAATCCTCTTCCCACAGGATTATGAAGTCTGGGCATGGCACCACAATATGGGAGGCCATAACACAGCAAACATTCTCTCACACGGCTACAAGGAAGGTCGTCAAGACTCAAGCCGACTACAACGCAATTCTTGTTGAAAATAAAGATATTCCTCAAGACGAAAAAGACAAGTTGTTAAGCAACATCAAGGCGATGAGAATAATCAGGTTCGCTCCTCCTCCAGATACTTTTCGTCTGGTGAGTGCTTGTGAGACGCCAAAGGAAATCTGCGATAGGTTAAAGGAGCTTTATTCAAGCGATGCCGATTTGGAACACTCGGTTCAAACGTTGCTTCTATCGGAGTTTGGTGCTTTTGTTCAAAAGTCAGAAGAAAAACTTGATTAAAACATTTAATCGTTTTAATCAACTTTTGAGTAGGATGTTAAAACACAAAATCAAGTGTGAAACAATAGAGCAAAAAGTCACGTTTATGAATGGATTGAGATCGGAATGGAAAGCGGTTGTATCTACAGTAAAAGCTCATGAAGAGTTCAAGAGTTACACTTTGGCGAAGCTTGTGGGAATTCTAAGATCCCACGAAGATGAAGTGACGAAGGATGTGAAGATTTGTTCCAGCATGGGTTCATTGGCCTTAGTTGCGAAAGGCAAAAAGGTTGCTGAAGAAGATTCCGAATCCGAATTTTCGGATTGTGAACTTACCAAAGAGGAACATGCTCTTATGGTATCTAATCCCAAAAAGTTCATCAAAAAGAACTTTGGTAGGTTTAAGAACAGGAACAGGAAGGGAAACTTCAGCTTAGAAAGGTCAAGAGAAGAAAGCTTCAAGAATTCTCAAAAGGAAGAGGATAAGCAGGAAAAGAAGTTGTTAGGAGACTCTGGCTATGATTGCAATTACTTCCATGGCAAGAATCATTTTGCTAAGGAGTGTATGTTAAGAAGGTTGAATGAGAAGAAGGAGGATGAGAAAGATGAAGCCTACTATCTTCAGAAGATAGAGGATTTGAAGAAAAAGAGTGTTGTGAACACAAAGCCTGCTTTGATTGTGCAGGAAGGTGGTGATGTATTTGGACGTGTTGAAGTATGGTCCTCAGATTCGAAAGAAGAGGAAGTTTGGAAGCCCACACATGGTGGATGTTTTGTGGAAAAGTCGGAAGCATCAGATTACGAAGGAAGATGTCTGATGGTTCAAAGGGGTTATGCGATTGATGGCGGCCTGACCTCTGAAAATTGTTTTGTTGCGAGACCTGTTTCGGAACAAGTGAGTGAATCCGAGAAGGTCATCAACAAGGTACACTCTATACTCCAGTCTCTTAATATTCTCTATACTACATAGAACACGTTTGAGTAATTCTAACCTAAGTGATCAAATCAGCAGAGTAACAAATAAAAGTGAAGAGAGAAGAATGTGGATAGAGAAGTTAGAATTAGAGCTTAATAGGTCAAAGGATGATGTCATTTATCTTAAGAGAGACAATTTAGCACTTTTGAAACAACGAAACATTTTATGTTTAATTGCAAAGTGTTTATATTTCAATATCACTCAACTGCATCTTGATTGTGAAATAGGTAAAAATATACACAAAATGATTTTACCCTTTCTCGAATTGAAAGAGGATGAAATCGATGCAGAGTGTTATAAGTGTGAATCTGTTGTGTCGTCTGATGATGTTTCCGATTCGTACAAAATTGGGCTTGACAAAATAGAAGCTTACATTCAGTTCAAAGAACACAAGAATATGTTAAAACAAATGTTGGATAAAAATGATAAAGAACAAATCAAATCTAATACGATACAAAAATTTGACTCATTGTGTACTAAATTAAGTTCAGAAAATGTTTTTGATGCTGAAAATGTTTTTGAATTTGATGAAAGTGACATTTCTGTAGAGGATGAGATAGATTGTTCGGCATTTGTACAAAATGAGGCTAAACCAAAGAAAAAGTTGATTGGTGAAAATTCAATTGAATATATTCGTGTTGTTGAAAATAAAGGTTTGAAAGTTTTAAAAGCAAAAGCCACAGTTTTTCCAAAAGTACAAACCGTCCCTAATCAAGTTTTCGTAAAAACTGGACTGGACAAAACTGATACACCAGAACTGATGTCCATTGTTAATAATGATAATGTTGATGGTTGTGATGAATTTTTCTGGTCCGGGCCAATAGACAATGTAGACGAAACAAAAGGTCTTTCCAAAATGACCTCATGGAAAACGAAAGGAAAATACGTTTCGAAATCACTGAATCGTGTTGACCTTCGTTACGATTAGGCAGGACCAAGTGGCATGAAGGATGTCTCCAGTGAAACCTCTTCTGAAAAGCCAATTAGAAAAGAGAAACCTAAATTTAACATTCATTTGTCTGCAGAAGAAATTGTTGCTATGAAAAAGCAGATGAATGTTAGATATAGGAAGAACTTGCAAGAAAGAAAACGTTTCTGGAAAAACAAGAATTCCAATCAAAATTCTGTTAATTCCGAAAGATCATCAGTTCAAAATACGAACTCTTCTCCTATTCAGAAACCGAAATCTAAACCTTTTTCAAAACCACAAGTTTCAAAACCTCAAGTTTTAAAATCTGTTGAAAAATCAAAACCCAGTTGCCCTCCGAAAACAAATGCTTCAAAATTTGTCAACACATCAAAAGATGTTAAGGGAAGAGGTAAAACTGTTTTGGAACCTGAGATAAGTCTCGAGGAATACGAAGCAAATTTAAAAAGAGAGGCAAATGAGTTTGCGAAAAAGGTGGATAAGCAACAAAAAGAATCTAAACAAAGAAAAGTACCTATTGTTGAAATTAATCTTGGAGAAAATGAAATGAAGGTTTTCAAAATCATTAAAGGAGAGAATAGTGTTTTGCTAAAAAGAACTTTTTGGGTTGATAAGAATATTATTTTTCCTGTTGTTAAGAAATCCTCACGAGGACCCAAGAAGGTTTGGGTTCCTAAATCTCTCTGAATTTTGTAGGTAATGCGTGACGAACAATACGATTCTGAATGGTACATCGACAGTGGTTGTTCGTGTCACATGACAGGAAGGAGAGAAGAGCTGATGGAATTCTGATCATTAAAGGACGGTGGCAGAGTAAAGTTTGGAAACAATGCCACAAGAGAAATTAAAGGATATGACATGATTACGAATGAAGAATTCTCCATTCGGAAGGTAGCTTATGTGGAAGGCCTACAACATAATCTAATAAGCGTTTCTCAATTGGTTGTAGGTACAGGGCTGAAAGTGTCATTCGATGATGAAGGATCAGAGATTATTGAGAAGAAAACGAAAGTAGTGCTTCTGAAATCCCAATGAAAAGGCGAAATGTATCTTCGGATGATAGCTGGTTATGGCACCGAAGGCTCTCGCATCTGAATTTCAAGGATATAAACAAACTTGTACTCGGCGATCTTGTGTGAGGCTTACCTCTTCTGAAGTTTGAGAAGGAACATATGTGTGTTGCTTGCGAGCTAGGAAAGCAAAGTTGTAAAAGTCACTCAACTATTATCAATACCAAAGTAATCGAACCACTAGAGCTATTACACATTGATCTTTGTGGCCCATCTGCCATCGAAAGCATTGGTGGTAATAAGTATATTCTAGTTATAGTTGACTAATTTTCAAGATTTACTTGGGTTTACTTTCTTAGATAGAAATCAGATGCCACTTCGAAGCTAAAGGATTTCATCAAGCAGATTGAGCTTCAATTGCGAAAGCCCGTTCGGAAAGTTCGCAGTGATAACGGTTCTGAATTCAAAAACCAAGTGTTTAAAGAATTCCTAACTGACAAGGGAGTTTCTCACAACTTCTCTGCTCCTTACACTCCTCAGTAAAACAATTTCGTTGAAATACGAAACTGGTCTCTTTGCGAAGCTGCGAGGACTATGCTATCTTTTGCGAACCTTCCACTTTAATTCTAGGTTGATGCTATCGGAACTGATTGTTTCACTCAGAATCGCTCTCTAATAAATAAGAGATTCCTTATTACACCTCATGAGATTCTGAATAAACGAAAACCTAATGTTAAGTTCTTTCACGTCTTTGGTTCCAGGTGTTTCATATTCAATTCCAAAGAGCAACAAAACAAATTCAATGTGAAAGCAGACGAAGGAATCTTTTTGGGGTACTCTCTTACTTCTAAGGCTTATAGGGTACTGAACAAAAAGTCGAAAAAGATAGAAGAAACCTATTATGTCACCTTTGACGATAATTATCTAAAGAAGTATCAGACGGCTAATTGTCAAGTTGAGGGAATCTTTCCTTCAACAAATCCGATGATGATTCCTCTTTCAAATCTTTATGAGGAATTCATGAATTTGTTTGATGAGCCCAAAAAGGCTATCTCTTCAAAATCAAATGCACCAGATAATAAGGAAGATGAATTGAAGAAAATCATTGATGATGCTGCCAAAGATCTTGGAAATGAGCCACCCATTCCGAAGGATTCGGAAATTCCACCTCAGCCACAAGCTTCTAATGCTCCAGTTCAAGGAGAGGGTTCTCCTTCAACCTCCACACCTGTTCAGGGGGAGAACTCAAATCCCAAAGTCAACACTGTTATTCCTATCCAAGGGGAGAATCTGATTCCGAACGAAGAGTCACATGCAAACTTTCATGGGGAGAACGAGAATGAAAATAATGACTCAGACGCTCAATCAGAATTTGTAGATGTGAATGCCGAATTGGACCCAACCTCCGATCTGAACTATCCGACATTGGCTAAATGGACCAAAGATCATCCTAAATCTCAAGTTATCGGAGCAGCAACTTCAGGAATTCTCACAAGTGCTCAACAAAAAGCAAATCAAACTACATTATTTTCTAAAATGGAAATTTGCATGTTCAATTTTTTCATCTCCAAAATTGAGCCTAAAACTGTGAAGATTGCTCTTGATCATTCAGATTGGGTGCAAGCTATGCAGGAAGCGCTCAATGAGTTCGAACGTAACAAAGTATGGAGATTGATTCCAACTCCGAAGGATGCATCTGTGGACGAATTAAAATGGGTATTTTGGAATAAGCTTGATAAAGAAGGCAACGTAATTCGAAACAAGGCACGATTAGTTGTGAAGGGATACTGCCAAGAGGAAGGCATAGACTATGAAGAGACATTCACACATGTTGCAAGGCTAAAATCTGTTTGGATTTTCCTTGCATATACAGCTCATAAAAATTTCGAAGTCTATCAAATGGACGTGAAATGTGTGTTTCTAAATGGTGAATTAGAAGAAACGGTCTATGTTGAACCGCCACCAGGTTTCGTAAGTGAGAACTATCCAGATCATTGCTACATTTTGTATAAGGCTGTGTATGGTCTAAAACAAGCACCTTGTGCATGGTATGAAACACTAACTCGATTCTTGAAACAATCTAAATTTAAGCAAGGCTCAGTCGACCCAACCTTCTTTCACAAGAAAGATGGTGACCATCTGACGATCGTCCAAATTTATGTTGATGATATCATTTTCGGATCCACTAATCCTAGATTAATAGCTGAATTCCGAAAACTAAATTTGAGATGAGCTCAATAGGTCCTATTAGTATTTTCCTTGGTTTAAATATTAGATAGAGTTCGGAGGGTATATTCATCAACCAGGAAGCCTACACAAAGTCTTTGCTTGCGAAATTTGGCATGGTGGGTGATTCGAAGGTCAAGGTTCCAATAGTGTTTGGAACCAAGCTAACTCTATTTGGACAAGCCTACAGCTGATATAAGTCTTTATCGACAAATGATTGGTTCTTTATGTATCTAACAACTAGTCGTCCAGATATTATGTTTTCTGTTTGCTATTGTGCCAGGTTTCAGGCACATCCCCATGAACCCCATTTGATTGTTGTGAAGAAAATCTTCCGATAATTAAAAAGAACGACCTCTCTCGGAATCTGGTACCCTTCCAAGTCAGGGTTCTTTGTGTAAGCATTCTCCGATGCGGATCTTGGTGGATGCGGTCTCGATCGCAAAAGCACTTCTGGGGGATGTCAGTTTCTAGATGGCAAACTGGTAAGTTGGCAATCAAAGAAACAGACGTATGTATCCCTATCTACCGCAGAAGCTGAATATATCGGGGCTGCATCATGCACTTCTCAAATCATATGGATTCAGAATCAGCTAAGGGACTATGGGATAAACATGAAGAGGATCCCTCTATACTGGGATTCAGAAAGCGCAATTCGGATATGTCATAATCAAGTGAAACACTCAAAGACAAAATATATTGCACTGATATATCATTTCATCAAGGATCACATTGAGAATGGAAAAGTTGAAGTGCATTTTGTTCGATCCTCTGATCAATTGGCTGATATCTTCACGAAGGCCTTACCTGAAGCAACATTCAATCATATTTTGAAAGGTCTCGGAATGATAGAAGCTGAATCAGTTCCGAAATCCCCTTCGTAATAAAAGTTACTGTTCACTTCCGAGAGTTCGCAATCATTCGGATTTTACTGTTTACAATCCGAGCTTCAGAATGGTTCGGAGCGCACTGTTCATCTGAGCTTCGGAACACACTGTACCATTTGTATACTAAGTGTCTTCCGATTGATTCCGAGCTTCGAAATGTTTCGAAGCCACTGTTCATTTATATTTCTAAACTTATTTTTCTTACATTATTCTCTGTTATTATTATTTTTTCTTTATCAAAAAAATCAAAAATCACAAAAATATTTTTCTCTATTTCTGTTTTTATTTCTTTTTCAGAAAAATTCAAAAACTACAAAAATATTTTTCTTCATTGTGTGTGTGTGTGTGTTATTTTCAGAATGCGTTCTTGTTTTAGGTACACTTTTTTGTAAACTTCCATTCAGAACGATGGGGCAGGTATAAATTTCTGAATCTTTGTACTAGGTAAGTGTCCCTAGAAGCATGCTGCTGCTTGTTGACCCAAGCCTCTGAGACTCTATGTTTGATGCCTTAATGAAAATTTCACTCCGATTGTTTCTTCCCAATCAGGCTGATATTCACATAAGTTATTGAGCTACCTTAATCTTCTCACAATGAGATAAGAGTTGACTGCTTAGTCACTATTTTATAGCAGAGATACAAGTCAAATCTCGTTTAACCAATGAATAATTGCATGTACCAATGTATAATGTGTTTAACCTCTGGGTATTTGCATGAACATGAAGTTTATCTTCTACAAATTCATAAAAATCATGAGAAATGTATTTGTTAACATATATATTGCATAAAAACTTGTGGATAAGGGTTATACTCTGATAAATAGCAAAAATGAGTGTTGGTTTCAAACATACATAACTTAAACTTAAAAATCAGCTTCCAATATAAAAGTTTTGGTTCATTTACGGACTGTTTTGACCACCTTGAACTCAATATTTTTCAAAACTGTTTAAAATGAAAATAGTTCAGGTTTATACCTTTCTAAGGACTACTCGCACACGTTCATACGATTTTTAGAGATTTTTACAAAACTGCCTATCATTTCAGGAATGATTTCGGACCAGTCTGTGAAGATGAACATCTTCACACTGCTTTGAGGCCATGAAAAATTATGAACAAAGTAGACTCAATTTCCGAACTCCCAGAGTTTACGGATCCAAATTTCGACTTACGACGATTTTTCTATAATTTTTCTAAAAACAGGGACAGAAAAGTCAAAAACTAGAAAATTGTTTTTAACATACTAAAAGTGCTTATACTTGTGTTAGATGCAAGTTTATAGGATTTACACTTTTAAAACATCTAGACATGTTAACTTATATGTATTTATATGTATAATTATAAAGCTTGTCTTGACAAACAAACATAATAAACTATAATCGGTATAGTTAGGAGGTCACGAACCACACTTTCAAAGGACACATAATTATTTAAAGGCATAATTATCTTATTTGCAAGTAAAACGGAGTCATAGTTCATGTAAATCTGTTAAGGATCTTGTGAGACTCTCCTTCACCATACCTACCTAGAGTACAACGTAAGTCCTGTAGTTATAACCAGAGTCTCCTGGAGGGAGAGCGGGATAATTGTGTATAGATCTATACGGGGTTGACACCCCTACACCTGAGTTGCTCGCTACAGCTAGACGGGCCAGTCTAGGGTGACTAGTATCTTTAGAAATCGACGCCTGAAGAACGTCAAAACAGGCGCGTTAGTCATATTAGTATGGTTATAGCGACTCACATAGGGATTAACAACACTATTTTGGTTTACGGGAAGCTTTACTTTATTAGTTTTATTAAAAGAAATGGAACTATATACTAATATCTGTAGACTATTCATTTCCATCGTGGTCTTAAGGTTTAAGACTACAGTTCTCTATTAAAAAAATATTGGACTTTCTAGATATATTCACTATTACTCTACAAGGAAAAGACACAAAGGGATTACTTACAATTTCAGTCCACTCATTTTAAAGAAAATATAGGATTTTCTGGAAACGTACGCCTTATACTTACAAACATAGGAAAACAAAGGACATGCATGCATTTATTCATAGTTTTGGAACGAGACTTACAAACTATTTTCATAGAAAATATCGGATTTTCTGAAAACACTACGAGAACTATTCGAAACGATTACAAAACCATTTTATACAAAAATACTTATGAACTCACCAACTTTTTAGTTGACGCTTTTCAAAACGACTTGTATTCTCAGGGAACCAGTAACAGGTTTTCAGCTCTGCTATGAGATCAAGTGGAGCAACTTTATGAAATTTTACTTTGTCACTTTTGTGTAACTGATGAACGAGTACAATATGTAAACTATGTAAGTATGTATTTTCAATGTATGAATGTTTATGTTGCTATGTTTCATTACTATTAATTTGTTGTGATACTGTACATGAAGTCACTCCATCCGCCCCCATACGTTTCCGCCGTTCTGGTTTGGGTGTGACAGATTGGTATCCGAGCATTGTTTATAGTGAACTAGTATATCAAAGCATACAAGATATACAAGTATAAATACAATGGGACTAAAACACTCTGACTAAAAGTATACCTTAAAAGTATAAGTATTTTTGTAAAAGTATATACACATACTAAGACAGTGTCATGATAAGAACAAAACCAAAGTAATTAAATGTTGGACAGTACAGTCAAACCTAGACAGTTATGTAATCATATCGGGAATAAATATATCCTAATCAATTATATTTATTCAAGATACGACCAACATGTGTTTGGGAGTGATAGTGGTGTTGCAACGAGACTAAAACTTACCCACTTTGCATGTAAAGGAACATTAGAATCAAACATGAAGTTCAAAATACTATAGGAGTATTTTAGGATACCATATAACCCTTGCACTTAAACCTTCTACACGTTTCTCACACCTCTATTCTCGCGCAGGCAACATGGATGAGTTTCACCACGAAGACCCCTACTACCCTGCCGTAGTGGCCAACGAATGGATCGAGGAAGAGCCAGAAGAGGTTCAAGGGGAGAACCCAGAAGTGGGTCCTGAAGAATACCAAGAAATGGACTACGAGGGGGAGAATTCTGATGAGGAGATGGACGAGGATGAAGGCACCGGAGAGATTCTTAGCGAGCCTTACCCTTCGGAAGCAATACCAAACCAGCACATAGCGCAGGAGGACCCTACCAACCATCTACGCTCCTTGGAGGAGGAAGTGGCCACCATCAGACAACAGCTCATTGCAGCCGCAACTAGGGCAGCCTTACCGGAACAGAGTGAGATAGCTGAGCACCTTGTGCGCTATATCGGCATATGAGCGTCACTACACTACTTTCACTATGCCCTAGGTTTATTATGTACTTTGTTATAACTGGTAGTAGTAAATCAAGAGAGGTACGCCCTCCAAGAACCCATGTAATCCGAAACAACTAACTGTACTGATATCTATATTCTATTTTGTTGAACTTAACGATCGTCCAATACCTACTACTACTTATTACCATAAATACAATGAGGGAATGTAGATCGAAACATGAAGAATCATACCACAAAGCATGTAACTTGCATGTGTGCATACATGAATGTGTATATATAAATATAGAAAAGATACAATGGGAGATGACCATAGTCACTTACGAGCTCGCTTCTCATCATGCAACAGAATTATGTCTTCCCACGGAAACAACCAGCCAACCGGCGAAACACCGATCCTACGAATAGACTCCGCTACTTTCCAAGCCGCAGTGACAGCTGCTGTGACAGCCGTCATAGCACAACTCAATAACACAAATCGAAATGGAAACAGTGTCGACAATCCCACCCGCAGTGAGGACCAAAGGCACCAGCAAGTGTCTGCCTAAAATAACACCCTGAACCACAAACCCAAGAACAAGAAGCGAAAGTCTTGGAACAAGAGAGGGAGCAGTTCAACTCAAGGACCTACCAAAAAGCAACAAGTTGTAGCAGTCCATACCCCCACTGGCCCTACTACCTCAACACCGAGAACCCCATATGCTGGGATTCACCCTAAATGCAACAAGTGCGGTTTCGATCACTATGGAGCCTGCCGAAAGTTACACTGCAAGAATTGCAACAGGAAGGGGCACACTGCCCGTTTCTGCAGGGCACCAGCCCAACCCATCTTCCAGACCCCCGACATTAGAATAAGCCCAACCTATTATAAGTGTGATGAACCTGGACACTTCAGGAGGGACTGTCCAGTAACAAAGAACTCTAATGGGGATGGAAGAGTGTTGATGATCACTGTAGGAGAGACCCTCTCGGAATCACCTGTGAACAACGGTACGTTTTCCTAATAAATATATTTAAAAGATTTAGTTAATAGTTATAAATTACTATCTCGTCCAAACAGAACATATCATTCATATAAAAACTAAGGGTCCTTGAAGGTAAGCTATGATAGCTTAGTGTATACATTAGGGTCATATATAATTGAGATTTCAAAGGCTTAAAGTGTGTGATTTCGCCTTATTTCATGTTCCTTGTTTGGTTGTGGATTTAGGGCAGAGTCCCTCAGTCGACGGTCTTACGAATCTTAATTATACATGACTTGTATACACCAAGCGATTATAGAGGGGCCTGGTGGGGACCATATCATGAAACTTCATCACTAATAATCGGAGCACTCATACTCGCTAAATGCGGTACCAAATATTCGTTGTAGTAATAACAAGGATGAAACTAGCAACATTAAAAATGTGAGCATAGAACACACTATCATTCTAAACGACCATCCCTTCCAAATCAATCCAACATCTATTACAACAAGAAGTCCATTGTCGTCACTTGACATGGGCTGGCTTGACCCTCACCATACCAATTTCATCTACTGCAAGGAGATTTTTCGCCTTACCCAACCAATCAACAAAACTCTTCAACCTATAAAGAAAACCCTCTGAATCACCTCTTGCATCCGGATTCATAAGTACCTATTCTAGAGGTACCGCACTCTTTCCTAGTCCGCAATAGAAATAAGAAACAGGAAGCAAGAGACACCAAGGGTAACCCAGAAAATTATAATCTTTCCGAGGTAGCTCCCCGCAGGTCTCTTGGAAATATCACCTAGGTACCAAGATAAGTTCGGAATCGACTCAACCCTTGGAGCCACTCCTATAGCCAAATATCCAATTCCCCTTAGCACCAACATAAACACAAAAAGTTCTCGGTCGATGGAGCAATCCAATAAGTAAGGGAATTATCAGACCGAGACTCGTACCCCAGAGAGCACCCACCCGACTCATGAAAGAGGAAAGGCTAAGTGTCCATGGACTACTGACTACTAAGAATCGAACGAACCCATCCTCAAGGATAGATATCTCCTATCCCGACTCGAAGACTTACTCGACCTACCCTCAGAAACAAGAAAAGATCGACATCCCACTCGTTCAGAATCCCATAGTAAGAAACTCCCAAGACAGCCTAAAAATTTTAAGGCCAACTACATCACGCGACCTTAACCTTAGTGACAATAGTGTTCGCCTTAAGGTTTAGAGACACTACTTTTGGGACGTCAAGTACACAAATCCTCGAAAGCCATGACCACCCATTCACTTCACCATATAGGACGTAATGGCAGAATACCTCTGTATTGGGCTGAGATGACCAATGCCCAGCTAGCCAAAGGACGAGTACCCTACGACGCTGTCACCAGCCCCAAAATCATCAGAGAGACAACCGAAGAGATCACCCAAATTCAAGCACGACTGGATTTATATAGAAACTGACAACAAAACTACGCAAGTAAGCGACAGAAGCCCTTGGAATCCCAAGTCAGTGACCGTGTACTACTAAAAGCCCCATTTGGAAAAAGATAATACGCGTTGGGAAAGCATTGGAAATTGAGCCCGAGACACATCAGACTTTTGAAAATCCTTGATAGAATTGGTCCAATGGCTCTAAACCCTAGCTGCCGCTTGAACCCGACACTATACACCCTATCATACAAGCGTCCAATCTAAAGAAATGCTTACCTGATGAAACTCTCATTGTCCCGCTTGATGTAATTGAAGGAAATGAAATTCTCCATTTCGTTAAAGAACTCATAGAAGTAATGGACCGGGAAACCAAAGGAGCAAGGTGAAATGCCAGTAGCAAAGGCCCGCTGGAACACTAAGCAAGGACCTAAAATCTCCTAGAACGAAGGGACTAGACAAAACCGATATACCCACATCTTTTCCCTAGTATTTGAGAGCTGCTTTAGAACGAATTTCGGGACTAAATTCCCTCTAACGGGGGGATAATGTCACAACTTGCAAATTAGGGTTAAGATTTTGATCTTGGTACGAGACAATTTCCTTCATGTAAACTTGCAACACCCCATTTAGTGAAATTCAAACTACGATCCCATTTAAGTTCATACATTCACACAATGTCATTCAAGGAGAAACAACCACGTATAAGCCCAAAACTCGATCCAATAAGCCAAGTCTGATCTATTTTGGGCCTTAGCCCAAAAATCCTCGACCCAAAGCCCTTATTGGACAAAGACTTCTTTAATGGGCCCTATTGGGCCGATAACTTCTCCTATTGGTCATATTGAACCGAAAACCCCTTAATTGGGCCAATACCCTTCCTAGAACATTAGTGGGCCGAAAACTCCTTGGGCCAAGTCAAGTTCGAAGCCCGCCATTCATTTTGGGCCAACATGTGTGTGACATCCCCTAATTTCCCGGCCAGAAAAGACCGATTTAATTTATGCTTTTAAAATAAAATCAGAGAAATCCTTTTAAAAGATGTTGCGGAATTGGTCCCCAAAACAAAACATGATAAAAGTTTATCAAAACCTTTCTTTAAGAAATATATATTTTCCTTTTATATCAAAACCTCGAGATGTCATGTTCCGATACATATCAAAAGTATAAACAAGACATTATAAGCCTTACAACAGTTATTTACACCTACTGGCCTATAATCCAAAAATCTCTCATCATCATCCGACTATGCTCGGGGTCCACTACCTGTAATATAAAAAGCTGAGTGGGTCAGGATTGGGAGCCTGGTGAGCATATAGGGTTTTCAACCCACAATAAATAAATTTATTATGTTTAAACATCAAACAATCAAACCAATTACCCAACTCCATTATTTTCTTTATTTCTTAAGGAGTTACCCTAAGAATCATCTATCACTCACTCTTAAGGAATTTTCCTAAGGAATAGGCACGAAGTCCATCGCTGCCTGAGGTTTATACTACAAGCACTAACAAACGTCGATCCCCACATATTGATCCCACACAGTGATCTTACTAGATCTAGCCTAAAGGATCGATATGAACAACCAACTGACGAAACTGCTTCGGAAATTCCCTAGCAGCAAACGAGGATCTATAAAGACATCAAATGAGAGGAATGGAATAAGTTTCACCACGACCCTTCGTTCGTAAAAGAAAGAACCACAAGACAATTAAGTCAGGGGTAGTTATCAATGCCTAGCCGTGGTCCGAATATCGTGAGGTATTTTACCCCCAGACTCACCCTATCCAGCATCGAACTTTGCCTAGCAGTGATCAGAATATCGTGAGGTATGTTACCCTCAGACTCACCCTATCCAGCATCGAACTTTGCCTAGCAGTGATCTGAATATCGTGAGGTATTTTACCCCCAGACTCACCCTATCCGGCATCATGAACGGAAACGCTGACTCATGAAGCTCGTTCGATCACTTCATAAAAGAAACGAAGACTCCAAAGCTCTTCAAAATAAAAAGTATAGGGATAATACTAATAAAGTACTCCTGTACGCTCCTGTATCCCGACACGTAATAGTGTCAAAAAGAAGAACTATTGGATGAACACATAGTTCAAAAACACCTAATGAACATATAGTTCGAGAACACCTTATGAACATATAGTTCAAACATACCTACCGATTACGAGTCTGCTAACGTTCCACTGGACTATCTAGAGTAGTCTGTGGTCGTTGTCTATACTCTGCTAGATGACTAGATCATCTTAAACATCGATACCTCTCATCAATTTTTATTTCATCACACATCATCTAATTTATCTACCCATGTTTACCCAACATATTTGTAGATAAAAATACATATACAGTTTAAAAACCTGTATAAATCATTCACTCATCATCCATCTCAAATAACTAAGCAATATATATTCACATAGCATGTATTTTATATAAAATACTTCATATCTATGTGTAAGATGAAAGTGACTATACACTCACCTGATTTAATGATAATCGGGCAGCACTTCGTTTCCTAAAACGATCGTTTTTAATAAAACCGGGAATTTTATTGAGAAACCGGGCTCAGCGAGGGTTGGGCTTCAAAACCGAAAAGATAAATTTTTCGGGCTTCTCGGGAACTTCGGGGCGTGTTTCGGGCGTTGGAATTAATCCTGGGGCTTTGGGGGAAGTTGAAATAGTGGAAATATGAAGTCAGATTTGGGTGTTTTTTTATACATACTCTCGGTTTAACGAACACTACGACTTTCGTTTAGATCACCAAGGCTAAAAAGTAGTTTATCAAAAACTCACTTTTTACGTCATTTGGCACCGTGCCGGTTTTGTCGCGGAACTTCGACAGGTCATAACTTCTTCGTTATAACTCGGATTTCGGTATTCTTTATATATCCGGAATCCTTGTCACGACCACTACAACTTTCTTAATAGATATCGGCTTTATCTAATATTTATTTTCGACGCTCATTTTTATTCTTAATTAATTAAATCCTAATAATTAAGCATAAAACAAATAATTCACATAATATTCACATAATTCCTTTTTATTTCTTCAAAAAGAGTTACAAAGGTTAACCTAGACTATTACGTCAATATTAATGTCTAGCCTAGAAACACGGGCGTTACAATTCTCTCCCCCTTAGGATGATTCCGTCCCCGGAATCACACATCAGCAAACAAATGCGGGTAGCGACTCATCATGTCACTCTCCGTTTCCCAGGTGAGATTTGGCTCATTCGTATGTTTCCAACGCACAAGCACTAAATCGACCATCTTGCGTCGCAACTTCTTAGTCTTACGGTCAACGATTGCCTCAGGTTCTTCAATTAACCTCTTGTTTTCATCCAACCTTAATTCAGAAATTGGAATTATGTCGGGCACATCTCCCGTGAACTTTCTCAAATAACACGCATGAAAGGTGTTATGAATACCCTCTAGTTCTTCTGGTAATTCTAGCTTGTAAGCTTGATTCCCGATCCTCTGAAGAACTTTAAATGGTCCAATAAACCTTGGACTCAACTTTTCCCTTTTACCAAATCTTATAAGTCCCTTCCACGGCGAGACTTTAAGTAAAACCGAATCTCCAACCGAAGCTCCAACTTCCAACTAGAAAATTGTTTTTAACATACTAAAAGTGCTTATACTTGTGTTAGATGCAAGTTTATAGGATTTACACTTTTAAAACATCTAGACATGTTAACTTATATGTATTTATATGTATAATTATAAAGCTTGTCTTGACAAACAATCATAATAAACTATAATTGGTATAGTTAGGAGGTCACGAACCACACTTTCAAAGGACACATAATTATTTAAAGGCATAATTATCTTATTTGCAAGTAAAACGGAGTCATAGTTCATGTAAATCTGTTAAGGATCTTGTGAGACTCTCCTTCACCATACCTACCTAGAGTACAACGTAAGTCCTGTAGTTATAACCAGAGTCTCCTGGAGGGAGAGCGGGATAATTGTGTATAGATCTATACGGGGTTGACACCCCCACACCTGAGTTGCTCGCTACAGCTAGACGGGCCAGTCTAGGGTGACTAGTATCTTTAGAAATCGACGCCTGAAGAACGTCAAGACAGGCGCGTTAGTCATATTAGTATGGTTATAGCGACTCACATAGGGATTAACAACACTATTTTGGTTTACGGGAAGCTTTACTTTATTAGTTTTATTAAAAGAAATGGAACTATATACTAATATCTGTACACTATTCATTTCCATCGTGGTCTTAAGGTTTAAGACTACAGTTCTCTATTAAAAAAATATTGGACTTTCTAGATATATTCACTATTACTCTACAAGGAAAAGACACAAAGGGATTACTTACAATTTCAGTCCACTCATTTTAAAGAAAATATAGGATTTTCTGGAAACGTACGCCTTATACTTACAAACATAGGAAAACAAAGGACATGCATGCATTTATTCATAGTTTTGGAACGAGACTTACAAACTATTTTCATAGAAAATATCGGATTTTCTGAAAACACTACGAGAACTATTCGAAACGATTACAAAACCATTTTATACAAAAATGCTTATGAACTCACCAACTTTTTAGTTGACGCTTTTCAAAACGACTTGTATTCTCAGGGAACCAGTAACAGGTTTTCAGCTCTGCTATGAGATCAAGTGGAGCAACTTTATGAAATTTTACTTTTGTCACTTTTGTGTAAGTGATGAACGAGTACAATACGTAAACTATGTAAGTATGTATTTTCAATGTATGAATGTTTGTGTTGCTATGTTTCATTACTATTCAATTGTTGTAATACTGTACATGAAGTCACTCCATCCACCCTCAGACGTTTTCGCCGTTCTGGTTTGGGGGTGTGACACACAACATCTGAATTAATGATCTTTAAATCGTTGTCACCATGATTTAAGTGAAACCCAAAATTCGAAACCTATTTCTGAATTGACGGTGCATAAATAATATGTTCTGGATTTTTCACCAAGGAATTGACGCAAATAACCTTTTGGTTAGTACCTTCAAAAGCATGAAATCTCATTTTTTTTTATTTTTGAGTGATCTTTATGAAAAGCTCTCGACCCACGACTTTTCTTCCCAAAAGATCCAGTTTTATATTTTTTTTTTTTGAGATTTTCAAAATTTATCTTGTCACTCAAGATATATCCAAAGCTTACTTGTTTTATCGCTACACCGGTCAAACAAGTACTTCATTCGGATTTTCGAACTTATGTTGAGTTTCGGAATTCGATTGGAGCTTTACCCACCCATTTAAGCCTATGAAAAGAAGCCTTTCACTATTTCTTCACATATAGATGATCATAATTCAACAGGAAACCACACAAGCACTTCTGAGTCTCTCTTGACTCCGAAGGAAGAGATCGTTGCCCGGGATCCAACTGCTTTTGTGTCAAATTTTTAATTGACATCACATAATTTCACACATATAAAATTGCTTTATTTATTTTTGTTTGGCACACTCTTGCACAAAATCTTTATGATTTTTCTAAGTATTGTTATGATTCTGATTGGTTACAGATTATTCCGAGACAGGTTATGATGATTGGTGCTTAATTCCGAAAGATCATACTTGAAACGACGGTTTATTAGGGATAATATTTCAATCAGGCGCCTCAATTTTTCAAATCCTTGACATCACGCGTGTCAGTTACAATGTCACCTGACACATAACAGTTGTCACGCAATCCCAGACTACTTTTATGGGATATAGGAAGGTCAAACGGCGGGATTTTTTCTCTCCACTTATCACAGTCGTATAAAAAGGGTTTTTGACAGTTTATTTCTCTCACCGCTCACAAAATAATCTCAAAGCAAAACCCCTTTCTCTCTCTACTTACTGTTCATCATCTTTTTCGCTAATTCCATGTCTGGTTCATCTGAGACTGCTTTGTTTGCTGACCAAACGACCTCTGTGGTCATGCTAAATGTGAAACCTGGTCAGAATTTGATCCTCGATCTCACTGCCTCATGCTACAGTGACGTCTTACGACCGATGATTGAGTGTTTGCGTTTCTCGCCATTGGCTTAAGCCTTGACCATGGCAGAATCCATTCCTCTTATCCATCTGTCAAAGGCATTCTCCACTGCATCTTATGTTCTTGCTGATGACGCGATTAATTTTGAGGTTGACTCTCGAAAAACCTCCATTACCAAGGCTCGATTCTGCAGAATGCTAGGGTTTGGTACGTTTGAGGGCCTGGTTGATCCTGATTCGATTTCTTCGTTTGATATCATTCACATGTTTTATCAAATGGGCTATAACGGTGAGCTTACTCTCCTATCTAAGTTCAAGAAGTCTAACCTTCCTCCTGTATGGAATGGTCTTTTCACATTGTTATTCAAGAGCTTCTCTGAATGCGTTGCCGGCTCCGACAGTGCAAGTAAGCGCTTTACTACCATCATATATGGTAAGTATCACAACATCAACTTGGATTACGGATCTATTCTCTGGGCACAACTTATTCAAATCACATCTTCTACCACTCGCAATACTGAAATTTCCTATGCTCGGTTCTGGTACATTATCGTCAAAAGAGCTCTGGTTCACTTTAATGTTTCTTTCGCTGATGATGTTGTTGTTGCTGCAATTCCGATCCTTCAAATGTCAATGTTTATGGTGTCTGATCCAACTAAGTTCAGTTTCATTGGATCAATTCCAGAGGTCATGCTCGCAAAGGTGCCTCAGGACAATGCTATAGTCAATGCTTATCGGAAGTTGCCTTCATCAGGTCCTCGTCCAATGATTGATGAAATGCAAACGGAAATTGAAGAGGCCAACAAACCAAAGAGGGGAACAAAGAGAAAGAGGAATGTTGTACCTTCAGAAGTGGTTAAGACTCTGAAGAAGAAAGTCAAAAAACAAGCTCACAAACCAAAGTCTTCTTCTCCAGTTGTCGCGGAGGATTCGGAATCCCAGACTTTTCGGATTTCTGAAGGGATGATACCGTCCAGCATGAAACTAATGACACTGATGCGACCTCATCACCTCAAACCTCTACTCCAATTCTGAAGGTATCTTCTCCACCCACTTCAATTATGCCATTTTCTTATTCTTTTCAGATACACACTCCTCCACCTTCTCCGACCACCAGTTCATCTCTTATCACCACAACTGTTCCCATAACCATTACACCACTACCAAACATATCTGTGGGTGTTTCTCAACCTCATATTTCTGTTCCACTCTCCACTCCATTATATTCCGACTCTACAGCCACAACCTCTACCTTTCTTAGTACTCCGATGTCTACTATCAACGTATCTGATATGAGGGCATATGATTTTGGTGTTACTATTGGTCCAAACACTTCAGCAGCTTCTCCTCTACGCGAAGATGATCCCGATATCCTGTATGGGGATGGTCAGGAAAATATACATCATTTTGTCTTTATCCCCTTTACAGTTCATCAAATCAGTGATGATGATGAAGCCCCTGTGACGAATGGGCACTTCAAAGCAATCAATGAGAAATTGGATTCTCTACTGGAGTCTTCAAAATCCTCGTCAATTTATGAGTATTTGCTTCAGTCTCACAAATCATTAATCGAGACGTTAACCAAGGAGCATGCCAAAAGCCTAGCCGCATCTACAAAAGCAGTTGAAAATTCTAAGAAAACTGTTAAGGAAACGACCGAAAAAGTCGAAAAACTACTTGCTGACGTAATGAAGTTTATGACTGACTTCCGAAGCTCTTCGGATCAAAACACTGTAGCCGCCAAAAAAGTCATTACAAGTCTTGGAACCACTCTACAAAATGAAAAAGAAACTCTTTCTCGGGTTCGAAGTGAGCTCAAAGCTGAGAACTCTGTCATGAATGCTTCTGTTGTGTCAAAGATAGAGCAGCTTCAGAAAGATCTTCCTGCTGAAAATATGATCATGGACAAACTGGCTCAGACAAATGAAAAATTCAAGGTTTTATCCATCAAACTGAATTACGCAACCACGCGTTTGGATAATTTGGAGTCTTAAAAGGCAGTGTACCGAAGTTGTATTTCAAATATAAATCAATACCTGCAAAGCCTCATTGAAACTCATGACTCAATGCTTACGATTTCAGTCCGACAACACCTCACTGAGAAACTCAAGCCTGTCTTCGCACTGCTAAATCAGCTAGAGGGTGTTTCGGGAAGAATCATTATTCCAAAACAAGGGGGAGATAAAGTTACCAAAGAAACCCACAAAGAAGAACCCCAACCTAAGCCAAAATCCGATGAGCATCATGAAGAGAAATCGAAAGTTGATCAGAAGGGTAATGAAGCTTCTGGGTCAAAAGGTAAAGAAAAGATTATTGATGATGATCACGAAGAGGAAGTATTATCTGAAGGTGAAAAACTTGTCAGAAAGCAGAGGGATAAAGAGCTTGATAATATTTTGCGTGTTCGTAAAGAATTAGAAGCTCAAGAAAGGGAAGCTATGGCTGCGAAAGTTACTCTAAAAACACAAGAATCTCTCTTTCCTCTTTGGACCATGGAAAGGATTCTAAATGAGGTTGTCGAAAGTCCAAGCTTACACTGGTTGGAGCCTATGGTATCCTTTGAACTGGTTAATTCGTCGGATTCTCAGTTTGATTTTCCAGTCACTCCAAGAGCATTCCTATTCAGATGCTTTTAGCAAATTGAGAAAGCACCACTTTCGGATTATGACGTAATCATTAGCTCTTTTCTTTTTATCTCAAGTATGGGAGGCCCCAACTACAAATCTGGAGCTTACAAAAGCTGGTTGTTGTAAAGGATTATGCACCTTTCTCTGTTGGTGGCTTAATCAATGTCAAGTTTAAAGGATTCAGGGGATCAAGTCGTACTGAATTTGATTTCACTCTTGCTGATCTTCCATGTATGAATCTGAATGACTGGATTTCATTATTCCTGATTTTGTCGAAGAATGAGCAAACGTATGAACCGATTGTTTCTCACTTGAAAAGAATGCTTATTTGATATATTCATGAAGTAGCAAAGATGGATATAGAAATAGCTTCTGTTTTGAAGAAAAATCCGATTGCGAATCCTGAACCAGAACCAAAGGACTTCCGAAAGCTGAAGATGGGAAAGACCAATAAAGAAAATTGGAACGTGGTTTATCAACGAAGGGAATGTGGAAATGTTCAAAAGAGCATGTTTTTCTTACTCGACAAGCATCTATATTCAATTGCTGCTCTGAACAGCATTTTAGGTCTGGTTGAAGCTACAAAGTCAAACAACGCAGATGATTGGAAGTGTTTTACCGACATGATCAGATGGTACCCAAGATCCGAAATACCCTTTTGAATATGATGACTTGAGTGTTCAAGGTTGAGAAGGTGCAACAATGAAGAATCTCCTTTCTTTATTTGACACAAAGGGGGAGATTGGTGGGTTATTTAATGTGTTGTGTCAAATTGTTATGTACGTAAGTAGTCTTATGTTAACAGATTGGGCTTGTCCATCCGTCTTTATGGCTTGCTAGGGTTAGACTATTTATTGTGCATGCATGTATCATTAGGGAAGATCGATCGTATTGCCCTACTAAGCTTTTATAGAAAAGTTCACATTGAACTCTTCTAAAGCTTTGATAATATTAAGCATTCGGCACATCTTTGATCATTGTTCTTGTTGTTTGATTCATTCTAACTGTTTAGAATCTATCGATCTTTAGTTTTATTGTTTCAACAGATATTTCTCATAGGTGTTCCCCGAGAGCATTGTTTTCAATTATTCATGGACTAAGCTGAGAAAAAAAGGAGTGTATTAGAACGATTGGCTTTGAAGGTTTGTTAAAGATGAAGTTGATTGACATACCAGGTCATCTAAGCTTTTTTGATCTTTACAACTTTGACCCTTCAAAAATGATTTTAGAAGTTGATAATGGAGAGATCCCAGTAACAAAAGAGTCTGTTCAATATATGCTTGGAATAACTTTGGGTCAACTTAAACTTTCCAGGCTTAAGTTTAGACCGGATAACGATACATGCTATCAAGAATGGATTCAACAATTTCCATCTGGTCAAGTGATAAGGTTGAATCACATAAAAATGCAATGGTTAGTACAACAGAAGCGGACATGAATTCCATGCTGAAATTCATTGCTCTTTTCATAAACACTTTCTATGAATGTACTTTAATGGGAAAATGCATTACTTTTCAATTGAATTACAGTACAAAGAAAACATACATTAGCAACATTGATTAGTGCTCGTATCTACTAGAATGTCTGGTTAAAACCAAATACTCCTACGTGTTGTTCGAATATAACAACTTTTTTGTTGGACCTGCTGCGTGGTGGTATGTTTAATATATACTATTTTCTTAATCATAAATGAATATACAAATACATATTAATCATATATGAATATATTATTATTTATTCACATGTGAATACAATTATATTTTTTACATTTTTACTTAAATTGTAATTTGTGTTTATATGCAGTTGTTATATGTTGATAGTCTAAAATGTGATGTAATTCAAGTTAATCGTAAGCGTCCAACACTTTGCAAATAGACATCAGAAAGAGTGAAGTACCGTGAGACATTTGAAAAAGATACATTGAAAAACTTTGGAAATGGAGAAATAAATGAAAATTATATGCAAGAGGATGATTTGGCAGAGGAGGTAAATATTATATTATATTTTAAATTTGTATTCATAATTGATTAACTTATCAATATTTTTTTATATTAATTTAGGATTAATATAAACTTTTTAAATATATTACAAGTATTTTAGTTAAAGATTACAAGTTTATTAGAGAAAATTATGATAAAGAATCAAAAGTTGGGTTTGATTGTTGAAAAAGCTCTAAACAAATTTCCAGAAAATGATAGTTTCAAAAAATGGAAAAACAAAATTAAAGTTGTGGGTGAAGAGGATGAGGATAAAATACGTACTGACAATATGATAGAGTATGAAGTCCATGACAAGGGTTTGGAAGTTGGAGTTGGAGGAAATGATCACATAAGAAATTCGGATGGAGTTGGATGTAACAAAGTTGGAGAAGAAGGGATAGAAAATAAAGATGAAAAAAGGAGAATAAATTAGTTCAAAATGAAAATGTGGAAGCACAAGCAGAAATAAGGAATCAACTAGTACAAAATGAAGGTGCGGAAGAACAAACACAAGTGAGTCAGTTTTGGTTAAGCCCAATAGTTCAAAATTTGATACAAACACCGTTGAAGGGAGCTGAGATAGGTAAAGTTTATTTAAGTATTCTATAATATATTCATAAATGATGAAACAAAAAATGTTATATAAAATATTCATATATGATTAAATTTATAGTGTTAAATGTGCAGTTTACTCTGAAAGTGATAAACAAGGAAATGAAGAATAGCACTTGGAAAATTTGGAAGCAGAAAACAATAAAAGTGATAAGCAAGGAAATTAGGAATAGCAAGTAAAGAATATGGCTGAAAAAAAATGATGAAGGTAAACATTAGTTTATTATTAAATAATATTCATAGTTTAATATAACTTGCTACTAATAATTTTTATAATCACATATGAATGTAATAAAGCCATTATGAAGAATGTGGTGGAGAATACGATTGAAGGTAAAAATATGTATATTATCATATAGTATTCATATTTGAATAAACTTTATGGTTTTAAAAAAATTACTTATAAGGTTATATGATTTTTTAGAAGAAATCAACAAGGATGAATGAAAAGAAAATGAGATGAAGAAAGTTGATGACGGTAAATATTTGTTTATGCTTTATATTATTCACAGATGAATAAATATTATTAGTCATATTTCTTTATATTTTATAATTATTTTAGAATCTTCACATATGAATAAAAATAATTATTTTTATTCACATGTGAAGGTAAAATTTGTTTAACATCTTAAAACTAATATGTCATATCTAGATAAAACACTTGAAACACAATACACAATGTTGTGAAAAGTATTCTCAATGATACTTTAGGTAACAACAACATGATGAATAATGAAGGAGTAACTGAAGATGAATTTTGGAAGGAACCAGAATTCAATAAATATTATGAAAACACAGAGAAACAAATTGAAAGAGAAAAAATTGAGAGGGAAAGTTGTCCATGTTTTGATCTCAAATTGAGTCAAGAAAACAAAGTTGTTGAAACGAAATCAAAACTACCAAAGATAATCATTACAAAAAATTACCTCAAACTTGCAGCAAGTAAAACGAAAAATCCAAATCAACAAGAAGGTAAATTTACATTTAATAAAAAACTTTTATTCATATATAAATATACAAAAAACTTAATTTGTAATAAAATATTATATTCATATATGATTAAAGTTTGTTCTTATATCCAGGTTCAAAAACTACAAGTAATCCTAATCCAATTTATGTTAAACCTAATATTGCTGCAAAACCAATTTCAATTGGACGAAGATAATACATCAAACATGCGGAAAAAAAAACAAAAAATCCAAATCAACAAGAAGAAGGTAAATTTACAATTTATAAAAAACATTTATTCACATATGAATATACAAAAAACTTAATTTGTAATATCATATTATATTCATATATGATTAAAGTTTGTTTTCTTGAATTGAGGGTCAAAAAATGAAAGTGATCCCAATCCAATTTCTATTGAACCTCCTGCTGCTGCACAACTAATTTTTGTTACACCTCCTGCTGCTGTACAACCGATTTCTGTTGCATCTCCTGCTGCTGCAAAATTGAGACTTCGTGTTATGGAAAAAAGAGAACAAAAACCTTCAGAAGCAAGGAGGTCACCATACAAAATATGTGTGATTAAATTAAAGAACGCCTCGACACAGGAGGAAGAAAATGTATTTGATTGACTATTCAACCTTCAAGGAGATGTATAGTATGTATTCTAATTTGTTTGAATATCAATATACAAATAAATATTATACAAAATTATTAATTGAGTATATCTTTTTAAATTTTACAGTCAGCAAGTCATATTAACAAATGATGGTAAAATAACTTTGAGAGGAATGTTAGAATCATTATCCTTGAATCAATACATATGTTACAGTGTAATTGATGCATGGATAGAATTGCTAAATCATTATGAAAAAGATCGAAATATCAATACCTCACCATTTAGACTATTTTGCCATGTAGAAATGACTATAAGTTATTCCAATATGATTATAATAGAAAATTACTAAATATTATATTAATTCATATGTGAATACATGAAAATAATTTTTCTGAGGAAGAAAATGTATTTGATTGACTATTCAACCTTCAAGGAGATGTATAGTATGTATTCTAATTTGTTTGAATATCAATATACAAATAAATATTATACAAAATTATTAATTGAGTATATCTTTTTAAATTTTACAATCAGCAAGTCATATTAACAAATGATGGTAAAATAACTTTGAGAGGAATGTTAGAATCATTATCCTTGAATCAATACATATGTTACAGTGTAATTGATGCATGGATAGAATTGCTAAATCATTATGAAAAAGATCGAAATATCAATACCTCACCGTTTAGACTATTTTGCTGTGTAGAAATGACTATAAGCTATTCCAATATGATTATAATAGAAAATTACTAAATATTATATTAATTCATATGTGAATACATGAAAATAATTTTTCTAAAACTATTTAGACATCATACTTTTAGCCGGATTCAAAGTTGGACGAAAAACAGAGATACGAAGTTATCGAACAAAATCTTGTTAACTGTATTGGTAAAGTTAACTTCAAGGACATCGATCTAGTATAATACCTTATATTTTCCTATATTTTTTTAAATTCATATGTGATTATATACTATGAATTGTAACATTATTTACTTAAACACGAGTTTTTTTTCCTGTCATACGAAGCACTCACATATTCTTAATCGTTTTCAATTTGAAAAACCCGAGCATACAAATCCTGGACAACAATTCTGTAGATGCACCGTTTGACACAAAGTATGCGCCTGTTTTAAATAATGTGGTATGTATCATTTGATAAATTGTATGTGTCAATATATATTCATATCCATGTTTTAATCACACATGACTAATGATAAAACATATATATTATTCACATGTGAATTAAATTAAGAATAATTGTTTCACATAGAATATTAATATTCACATATCCATTATTTACATGTGAATTAAATTAAGAATACTTGTTTCACATATGATTATTAATATTCACATATAATTTTTTTTATAATTATCAGAAAAAAATTCTTTCTGAGATATTTGAAAGAAATCAAACATCCAAGAGCAAATGTAATGGCTGATAAACAAGTAGCGACAAACATACTCGACTTTCCAATGAAGAAAATAAAGAATAAAACAGATTGTGGAATTTTTACAATGAGGCACATGGAGACATACATGGGTCAAGCAGATGGAACATCAAAATGTGGAATTGGGAAAGAAAATTCATTACAGTAAGGATTGTTGGATAGATTAAGGACAAAGTATGATGTAAAGTTGTTAACTTATGGAATCAACTTGTTGAAAGAATAAAACTTGAATCTCGCGAATAAGTATCATCAATTGGATGAAAAAAATTCGAAAACAACACTTTTATGATGCAGTAAATAACATTAAGCACATGCTGAACATAGTGGCATGATGAAGGTGATGGAATGTTGAAGGGAAGTTGAGGATGATATGTGGGGAGGTGGTAGAGTTTGGAAATTTGTTTGTGTTGTGTTGTTAAATGGGGTTCTAAGACAATCTTCTTATGTGTTTGTGTTATGTTGATAATATGTTGCTCTAAGACAATTGCTTATGTTTTTGAATTTTAGACAATTATGTTTTATGTTGTTGAAGGTATTAAGACAATATTTAGTTAATGTGTGAATGGTATTTGAATATTTTTGGTTTATATTCAAATGTGATTGATTTTAAATGTTTATGGTTTATATTCACATGTAATACTATGACTTAATACTTTATAATCACATGTGATTCATATGTGATTGCCAATTAGTTTACACTTTCATTCAAAAATATTTTGAAAAACATTTAGAAACATTTTAAGTATTTTATACTTTTTTGAATATTTTAAAGAATGTATTATATTCACATGTGATTAAAACATGTGAATTTATATATAAAAATTCACATGTGAATTTATAGATATATTCACATGTTATTTGCCAGTTATTTTATACTTTTATTCAAAAAAAAATTGAAAACATTTAAAACATTTAAAGTATTTTATACTTTTCAATAATTTATGAATTTTAAGAATATATTGTATTAATATGTGATTAGTATCCCGTTGTGATTTTGAATTATCAACTTGTATTCATATGTGAATAAAAATATAAAAAGAGATTAAAAACAAAATTAATGTTTTATTCATATGAAAATATCTGAAAACATGAATGAATTACAATATCAACTATATATCCTTTTTGGATTACTCATTCCTTGAAAATCTTAATGGACATGTACGAGCATTATTAGGTTCTCTTTTACCACATAAAGAGCACATTCTTCTCTTCTTATTTGAATTCAAAATTGCCTTCTCAACTGCACCAACAATTCTTTTCTTTACCCCACATCCTTTTTTCGTTGGACATCTGGAACAATAATTTCAACCTCGTCTGGAATAGAAACACCAATAAGCTCTTAAACTTCATCTATCTTTTCCTTCATTACTTCATTTGACGAATCATATTTCAAATCTTTCAAAATAACTAGAAATTTCTTAACAAACAACTCAACCTTTCATTTATCCCCTCTTACAATATGTAGACAAGATTCAAACTTGAAGAATGCATCATTGAACAACTTTGTAAGATTAGTATCCCTTTCATCATAATGAACACTACCAAGGTTATAATTTGTAGATATTACATCCTTTCTCCATCGCCTAAGAACATATTGTTTGGGTATTTCTTTGAAATTCCTTTTAATCAATATCTTCAAATCATGTCTACACAGTATACCAACACGATTAAAGTATCCACAACTGCATTTAACCTATTTTTCTGCCATTTTAACTTCAACCTGTAATCAAACAAAAAATAAAAAATAAAATAAATCATGTCAATAATCAATTCATATAAGAATATAAAAAATTATATCTAATCACATGTGAATTTCTATATATATAAAATTCACATATTGTAATCACATGTGAATATAGTATATAAATTCACAGGTGAATATATATTTAATAATCTAAAAAATGCAAAATTAAATCAAATCTCAATATATACATATAAATTCACATGTGAATATATATATATATATATATATATATATATATATATATATATATATATATATATATATATATATATATATATATATATATATATAAAATCAAATTAACATATATTCATATATGAATGTAGATATAAATATATAACATTAAAAATTTATTATATATATATATATATATATATATATATATATATATAATTCACATGGGAATGATAACTATTACCTTGTATACTGCTTTGACTTCATTTCCCTTATGCTTATGAATCGCTGTATGCACATCCCATCCATGTATGCACATCCCATCCATCAACTAAATTGAAGTCTATGTCATCACAAAACCAAGCTGCTTTGTAAAACTCACTTTGAGCATCAAAAAATATGTCACTTGTGTAAATACTTGCTGCATGTTTTTCTATATCTCGTGGTGACATGAAAGTATAATTTGCAATCCTCGTACTATGATCAAGTTCCCGTTGAGAATTTCTTTATTTTATATTTGCATTATCATAATTCATCATAAAATTGATAAGATAATTATCACTTTCTGAGTATGAGTTGAAAAAAGAATTGATACTCTCCGATCTTGAAGTTGTCTTCATCAACCCACACCAATTTCCTTGAAAAATGCAGGTATCCAAAATTTTTGAATTTCAAACATATCTCTGAACCACCTCTTATCCTCAAGACTAAATTCACTAATCAACAACTCCCATCTTCTCTCAAATACATCAGGATCCAAATAGACATTCCAAACAAGTTTGTTGAATATTTTTCAAAAATCTATGTTTTTCAGGGAATCGACAGTTACTTGTATTATTCACATGTGATTAAAAGTTAATAAATTTGTTTGGCAAATGAAAAAGTGATATTCACGTATGATTAATATAATAAACATCAAAAATAAAAATGTACCTTTGCTTGAAGTTTCTTCATAATATGCGACATACAAAATCTATGTTTTGAATTGGGAAATACATATTTAACAACTTGTTTTATTACTGCATATTTATCAGTTATAACTAACACTAGTGGTTTCACATGAGCTTTCAGAAAACATTCGAGTAACCACATATATGATTCAATACTCTCAGTGCTTAACAAACCAGCTCCAACAGTAACAAATCGTTTGTGATGATCAATGGCAGTAAACGGAACGAAAACCAATCTATACCTACATAATAAATCACAGATGAATAAATGTAACACCCCAACTTTCATATATAGATTATATAACAAATAATCGTTCCAAAATCTCCCAAGATCAATTCTGAACTTACTCATAGACTAAACTACAGCGGAAGAAAAATAAAATAAAATATAGTCTTCAACTGAAGTGCTTCGGGTGTTACGTCTTTGCAGAACTCCTTTGTCGTCTTGTTGATCAATCCTTCTCCCTAGTCTTCTTACTGTCACTTGTTAAATAGTTTCATGGGTTGCGCACATTTAAAGTTTCTAAATGGGTAAGCCTAGGGCCTAGTGAATTCGTGTTGCACATACATGTTCATCACTTAAAAAACAAATAGTTTTATCATATATGTTCAATAAATCATACAACAAAACATATCACCCGATGACATAATTTAGGGGAACGATTATTTATCCAGAGAAAGAACCAAAGGTTCATTTCCCTTCTCCTTGAGACAACTAATCATCCATTGTACTCAAGTATTTTAAATATCCAAGGAAATGAGTATAATTATCAATTCTCATCCCCGCCGATCACACACATCCGTCATGCTCACGCCGATTAAACACCCGACTCATTCCCACTAAACATGTCATCTAAAAAAACGCACAATAGATAAATAAGTCAAAATAATATTTGCATACAACCATACTTATCATAAAACACATTGTTAATAAATAATGGAAAACCACATGATAAACATTTATGTACGAGCAACCACAGAACACGAAAAACTCACATTGTAACCGATAATTCCTAATCGAAGCTTGTCGCGTTACACACACCCTACATTTCACCAACAAGTTTTCTAAGGCAATAAATCCTAGAGAAACATCCTACATGTTTATTTTGGTTCAATTATCCACCTGTCTCGTTTAGCCAATCAAAATAATCACCATTTACGTTAGCTAAAACATACGTAATAATTTTAGTACAAGTATTATCTTTTGTTGCATCAATATTTTCATATAAATAAAGTTCAATTCTTAAAGGGTTAATACCTTAAAAACCATTATTTATACACCCTCGTTTCGATTTAACCCCAACTTTATTTTTTGTTCTTAATTTGCCATTATATTTTAAAAAATGTTTTATTTTCGGGCCCTTGACCGGTCATCAACAGGTAATGATGACGTGTTGGTTCTGCATATTTTTCTGTTTGCATTTAGCCCCAACATTTACGTATAAGTTTGCGTTTAACCCCAACATTTTTTTGTTCCCCATTTGCCATTGTTTTTTAGACAAAATTTCGTTTTAGCCCTTGGCCAGTCACGAATAGGTATTTTAAAACGTAATAACTTAAAATGAAAAAGGGAAAAACGGAGGTAAGAGTTGAAACTACGACTTCTCCTTGAGGGCGAGACATGTTACCTAGTAAGCCAATGACTTTTTTTTTGTATTATCAGTGTTTGTTGTATTTAATCTACGCATGTATTTTAAAATGAAGGAAAAATATCTACTGTAAGTCTTGAGTGTGTAAAATATAATAAACAATATGATATGCTAATCTTTAAGCTAATCAAAATTGTTAATTCATTCGTAACGTATCTAAAAACAATTGGTTATTTCTATCGACATATTTGTTGAGAAACCATATATTTCTAAAGAGTCGAAAATGTGCCTTCTCTTTAAAGGACATGGTTTGTTAACCGGTAAGTTAATGGTTTTTTTTTGTATTATCAATGTTTGTTGTATTTAATTTAATTTACACATGTATTTTAAAATGAAGAAAAAGATCTAGTGTACATCTTGAGTCTGTGACATCTAATAAACAATATGACATGCTAATCTAAAATTGTTAATTCATTTGTAACTCATCCAAAAAACAACTGATTATTTCTAATGACATATTTGTTAAGAAACCAAGTATTTCTAATGACATATTTGTTGAGAAACCAAAGAGATGAAAATACCAATTAATAACTGGTCAATGGCTAAAATGAAAGTTTTTCTAAAAAACAATGGCAAATGGGGAACTAAAAAAATATTGGGGCTAAATGCAAACTTATACGTAAATGTTGGGGCTAAATGCAAACTGAGGAAAATGCAAAACCGACACGTCATCATGACCTGTTGGTGACCGGTCAAGGGCCCGAAAATGAAACGTTTTCTAAAATATAATGGCAAATGAAGAACAAAAAATAAAGTTGGGGTTAAATCGAAACGAGGGTGTATAAATAATGGTTTTTAAGGTATTAACCCATTCTTAAATATAATACTCATATATTAAAACAATTAAAACGATGAAATACAAAAGTGATTGGTTTTAATAATAACAATAATAACTAGGTGCTTAGTAAAACTTGATGGACCTTTTTTGTCATTCTTATTTTCATACGATTTCTAAAAGAATTTAGAATTGCCAAAATGTTAACAGTTCAAGGACCATTTATGTAACTTCAGTTTTTAATTCAAAATAAAAGGAATGAAACCTTGTTTCAAGAAAACGAAAAGTTGGTCAAAACCAGAGGGGTTCTTTCTGTAAATTTGAATCCCTCAAAAAATAAAAAGTACACAGTTGACTATGTTGTTTTGACCGTTCTTGCTACCCACCCAAAACAAAACCCGAAATTGATTTCTTCTTTACCCGACACTATTTTTCTGCCATTTTTAAACAATTTGAAGCTTCAAAATTTTAGTAAAATTAATTTGTAAAACCAACATTAATCATCTCCACTTCTTACCAAATGTATTCATCAATTACTTTTCAGAAATACTTTGTGAATGAATATGAATTCAAGTTTTTTTTACCAAAATTCAAATACTTCAAAATCTTCATCAATCAATCTCCTTTTGGCCCGAACAGAGACATTAGATTAAACCAAAACACGAATTATAGACATTAGATTAAACCAAAACACGAATTATAGATATAAACCTAATCAAAGGACTATACCAACCTAAAATCAAAGAATCATACCTTAATTGCCAAATAAAACTCCGAAAATCCTCAAGAACTTCTAGCCCCGATTTCTCCCTTGATTCTCAATGTTTTCTTGCAATTCTAGTGGGGTTTTCAGAGACATTTTCGAGCACTATATAATGTCTATGTTTGTAACCGATAAAACCTTCTCATTTGCTCGAATTTATGTAACTAATCAAGGTGACGGGTTTTGGAATTAAAATTTCATAATTTCTCTATTTACTCCTAGTTAATTCCTTGATCATAATTATAATAATAGATTTAGACTATATATTTATTTATTTATTTTAATTTGAGTTATCACAATAAAAGAATATTATCTATATTCATATGTGAATAAATATATATATATATATATAGAAATAAATAATTATTTTATTCACATGTGAATAAAATAATATATTGACCAATCCATACCTATATAATAAATCACAAATGAATAAAAGAATACAATCTATATTCATATGTGAATAAACATATATATAGAAATGAATAATTATTTTATTCTCATGTGAATAAAATAATATATTGAATAATATCATTATTCTATTCATATGTTTATTCATATATGAATATAACTTTATATCATACTTATATTCATATGTGAATATATTAAAAGTTGAATTAGATTAGATAACTTACTTATTAGTGCAAAACGTTGCATTGAATGAAATCACATCTCCAAATTCATTATAATATGCCTTGTCTGTCTCGTCTGCCCAAAACATAGATCTTAGAATTTTATTTTCATCACATTTGTAGTAAAAAGAATAATTCAGATAGTGATATTTGTGTTCAATCATCTTATTAACTATAATTTGAGCATCTCTATAACTAATGATGCCACCCACATCTCTTTTTAAATTTTTATAATCAGTAAGCTTGCCGTTCACATGTTCAAAACCACCTTTCAAACTTGCCTTCAACTTGTAATACTTTGTTGCACCTATTTTTACTGTAGAAGCACGAATTATAAACTCTTTGTCTAAATAAGAAAGTTTCCTTGGTATCCTTAAATGAAAAGGATCCACGAAGTCATGGTTATGCAATTCTACAAACTTGTAAATCATGAAATCAGTAGTTCCCATAACATGATGAAATATGATCTTTGCTTGACAACCTGTAGCCTTGTACTTCGAATTCCGCTTATTCATACCATCAAGATATTTTATTGGAGGCTTTTCATTCCTATTACAAACTACATATTTGTGTTTAATATAGTCACCTACTTTTCTCCGCGTATACAATCGCACATCAAAACCTACCATAGCTGCATAATTTTTGTACATTTTAAAATGCAGAAGGCAAAGACTTGAACCTTATTCTCATATTAGGTTTAAACTGATCAGGAACCTCAGGTTTAAACTTATGTGGAACATCAAACTTATAAGTATGTTGTATACTAACTGTATTCATAATACTACTAGATCCTGATTCATTTGTTGCACTCTTATTAGTTATAAATAATAAGATCATCAGAACATGTACATTAACATATAAAACAAGTACTAAGATATATATAATTCACATATGAATAATGATATATTTATCTATATTTATATGTGATTATATCAACATGTGAATATATCAAAACAATCATATGTGAATATGTCAACAAAATCATATATCAATGTATATATCAAACAATCATATGTGAATAACATATGAATAAACAAAATGAATATATATATATATATATATATATATATATATATATATATATATATATATATATATATATAGACAAATCATATGAGAATAACATCTGAGTCACTGAGTATAAATAAACACATACAAAATCACATGTGAATAACTGAGTACAAATAACAAATACATATAAATATTAAAAATATGTCTATATTAATAACAAAAGAAGTTATTAATCACATGTTATTAAACGAATATTTACTTCTATTACCGAAAAATATAAATAATGAATAAAGAGAATTAAAACAATATTTACGTGAACATTGATTCTGATGATTTAAATATTCATTATCTTCATCATAATCTTCAAATGTCGAATCAAAAACAGACATTTCATCTTCATGTGAAAAGCAATCGAATTCATTACCACGATTATCACTTGAAAACGACATATTCAAAGAAAAAACCTATGATTAACAACCAAAAACAAATAAAACACACAACGTTATTGTAGAAATAGTTAAGAGAACATAAAATCAGAAGAGCAAATTATTCGGAATTGGAACCTGATTAGTTTTAACATTTCAAAACTTGCGATTTTCATAAAAATTTGACAAACGACGAACTAAAAAAGACAAATTGAGCAATTGATTGAACAAAATCAATGAAAATCGCAAATAACAATCAAAATCAACGAGGAACAAACGACAAAAAAAAGAGAAATTGAGCGATCGATTGATTATTTACTTACCTTTATACGAATCGACGAAGAATATCTAAAGCAAGTTCCGATTTTAGGTGTTGATGAGTTAAAATCAGAAGCAATCAAGTAAAATCTTGAAAGTAGGATGATATAGGAGAAAATCCGAAAATAGAGGAAAAAATATACTAAAGGCTGATATGATTTCGTATATAAAAATGCAATTGAGAAAAATACCCCTAACTAATAAAAAATAGAGCACACATTTTCTTTAAAGGATTAATGACTAACATTTGTCTTCAAGTTCTCAAAACATATATTTGTTCTCATTTGAACCTATATATATATATATATATATATATATATATATATATATATATATATATATATATATATATATATATATATATGGAAAAGTTCAATAGAGAACCATAATTACTAGTTCTCTAAGGAACCAAATCTTTTTTTTTAAGTTCTAGAGCTTATTCTTTATCGAAAAAAAAAACTAAAAATATCTAAATTCATAACTTAACATTGTGAATGTTAAATATATTTTTCGGATTCACCGTGTGAATTTAGATTCACATTGTGAATCTTCAAAGATTCACATTGTGAATTTTGACGAAAAAAAATAAATTTTTTTATCGAATTTGATATCATTGGAAAAAGGATAAAAAGTTATGAATTTCTGTATTTTTAGTTTTTTTTTTTGATAAAAAATAAGTTCTAAAAGTTGAAAAAAAGATTGGTTCCTTGGTTCATTTGTTAATTATGGTTCTCTATTGAACCTCACCCTATATATATATATATATATATATATATTATGGTTCTCTATTGAACCTCACCCTATATATATATATATATATATATATATATATATATATATATATATATATATATAGTAGAGGTTCATTTGAGACCAATGTATTTTTGTGAGACAAGAGGACCAATTTTTGTCCATTGATCAATTTTAATCATGTGGTCCAGAAAAGGGCCGATTAAGGAAGGTAATTAATTACAAAAACGTGATTAATTTTGAAGGGATAGATTAGTCTAATTTCTAATTTGGAAAAATATGCCCCAACTTACACCCTCCTTAATATTGACAACGTAACATAGAATGATGCTCTCCCTCCTTAATCATAATTGCGTAAGTAGAAGCTGAAATTGAAAGCAAATCTCTGATATTTTTCCATCGTTTGATCAGAGAATGACATCGATTATGAAGTTTAGAAGATGGAATTCAATTTTTTTTAGACAATTTGGTTCATTAATCCGTTGTGATTTCAACAATCGGTCAGTAAGTTTTTGTTTTTTCATAGATTTACAATTGATCAACAATCGTTTTCAAAATTGTTTCAATCACAAATCGCAAAATATAGAAGGATCAATAAGGATAGATTTTTTACAACTCATCATCAAAATGGAACAATTTCTCTATTACAGAAGGACTATATGCAGGGATTTAATTTCATCAATTTGATCATCAATTTTCCTATTACAGGAGGTTTGTAAGTAAGGATTTTTTTATTTTCACTTCTTCAATTTTTCTATTAGAGAAATCAATTTTAGCAGTTTGTCATCATCTCCAATTGATCATTAATTTAGATCGATATTGAACAGTTTCAAGGTTTGAAATTTACTTTGAGAAAAGTGAATTCAACAACTCATCATCAGTAGCAATTGATGTGTCATCTTTTTGATAAGGGAAGAATTATAGTAAGTAATTATTTGATACACAAACTGTTTGATAAAATGCCTAAGAGAAGAATCATAACTTAAGATATAATACCTTTAAACTCTAGACATGTGCCTAATTAATTGCTATTTGGTAGCAATTTATGGCTCTGAAGTGTGAACTTTACATATATATGTTGAAGATAAGCACGATAAAGAGCATTGTCACATAAAGTCAAGTGATCATGCACCTTCACTAACCTTGAAATGAAAGTAGGTACTTATCAAAATTTTATTTTCCTTTGGTCTGCATCTAAATGATCAAATCATATTTCAGTTGATATAAATGTTATTATTTTTTTTCATCATATTATGACAAGTACACCAAATGGTGCATGTTTCAAAGATTGGTGTGAGCATGACATGGAAATCTCAGACTATGTTCTTGCTTGAAGCTTGCAACATATTTCCTCATTGTTTTTTTTATTTTGTTTATCTTATTGAATGGTTTATTTTAGTCACTATCCTTCTTGTCAATAGCATGTGAAGTAAAAGATGCATTTCGACCAATTTAGCATGAATCAGAAGAGGTACTTGGCCCCATTTCATCACATTGTTACTACATCACATAGTATATAGTATATTATTCTGATTTGAATAACTTGAAAAGCATTACTAATACGTCCTTACATATTCAGAAAATTCCTTTTAGAATATAATTTGGTAAATAGTTATACAATAATAAATATTAACATAATACTTTTTGTAGGTCAAATTAGTGATGATGTTGAAGAACCTCACTTTAGTAATGAACTCATTTTAGCTAATGGTTATTTAGTTTGGATTCCGAATATTCTATATGAAGAGATATATAATTATTTAATTTGGATTCTGGATATTCCAGATAATACAATGGTCTAAATAGATACAATTCAAGAATATTAATCATACTCTAATTTTTTTAGTTCACAAAAATTGTAATTTATAAGAATACAAGCTTTTAGCATTATGTGTTTCACGGTTAATTTCAAAAGAATGCAAATTATTATGATCAAATCATAATTCAACATATGGTTATTACTTTACATAGTGTATTATTCTGATTATAGTAATTGAAAACCATTACCTATATGCCATTCCATATTTCTCCTATTTATAATATTGTGTTTAGAATATAATTTGTAAATCATTATATAATGATAAATATTAGTTGGGTATTTATTTTTGCAGCTCAATTTATTGGTGTTGAAGAAAAATCATATTCAAGCACTAAATTCATTTCAACTAATGGTTCTTTTGTTTGGATTCCGAATATTCTAGTTTTTTTTTTTGTTGAAATAATCAACTAGTTTGATTAAATATATGTTATATATTGTGTTGTTACATGTCTAACTTTGTCATATTACACATCTAATATTATTATGTTAGTGTTTAATATTCTAAAATTATTTGTAATATTTTGCTATAATTGTGTAATATACTGAAATTATGTATTGAGGGTACTATAGTTTTGTACAAACAGTTCTTTATAACCGAAATGTTATGGATATACTTTTGTAAATCATAATCCATCTTAAGTTTTAATCACTTTGTAAAAATGTCTTATTTTTATTCAAGTTTATTTTTTGTTGTTGAAATAATTAACTACTGTTATGATACTAAGTTTTTTTTTTGTAATATTATAATTTTAATTTTAAGAGAAGTATTCTATAAACGCTATTTTTATATGTATAATACCCTGTAACACTAATGTTTATCAATGACATGATTTGTAAGTTAGGATTTCATTATATTATTCTATATTCAGAGTAAATAACATTGTTATACATCACTACTAATGAATATAATTCAAATGTGCCAACGTATTTTACTAGAACATTACTCTATTAGAATAATTTACATATAACTTAATTTGGTTTCCTATAGATTATTGTATATATTCTTGTAATACCATAAACTGTTAATTCAAAATATTACATAATGATATCTAGAATAACATCATACACTCTACTATAAACCAATGAGTATTAAAAAAACCTAAATTTAATTACGCATCACTGTATTAGAATATTCTACTTATAACTTAGAAAATAATAGACCATTATTCTATTGAAATATTCTACATATAGATTATGAAAACATACAACATATAACATTATTCTAATAGAATAAAATATACTACATATAGATTATGAAACCATACAACATATAACATACATTATTCTATTAGAATATTCTATATGTATATATTGTTTTCATGTAATAAATCAACTTATCCAATCGAAAACCTGCAACATTATTTGAAAACATACAACATATAACATTATTGTATTAGAATATTCTATATATACACAATATTTTCATGTAAATAAATTAACTTATTTAAAAAAACCATAGAATATTATTTTATTATATTATCAACATCATACATCATAAACTGCAACATTCTAATGATTTTAAACATCATACACTCTACTTATATAATTTAGCTTGACTTATGACGTAAATTCTAAACAAGACAGAAACACCAATTTATGATAACAAACAACACATAACATTATTCTATTATAGTATTATACATATACTTACTATAACAGAAAACATAAATTATTATTCTAATAGAATATTATACATACAATCTTTAATTTTAAACTCATCTAATATATGAAAGATATTACTATCATTACATGACATAAACTATAACATTACATGTATTATTCTTTAACATATAACTATTTTCCAACCATAATATTGTTTTATTAAACTTTTACCAATCTTCAAACCTTCACACCATAACTATTGTTTACCAAACATTCAACCATACATATTGTTCAAAATATAGAAAATATAGCCAACATTCAAAAAGAATAATACTCCTAATAATGATTAAACTCTCGCAAATATTTTATCAAGTCGATCAACAATCCTCATTCCATTGCATCCTTTCTTGCACCATGTTAAGATGCTTTGCTCAATCATATTTTGCAAACTGCATAGATTGTTCAATTAGTGCATATATAGGTTAGCATTTAGTTTGCCTGCATCATGAAAAGTAAAATCAATGTAATAAAATATTTATCAGAACAAAAAATTCAGAATATACAAACTACATTCAATTGATAACATACATAAAAAAATTGTAACATTATAAGAATAATTAACAATAGACTTTTATTCTAAATTTCTTAGCACAAAAATAATAACTTAAAAAGTCTAATGAGATCATAAACAACTAGTGTGTATATTAGAACACTTTTGTTGATTTTGAGTTTTCATAATAACTCAAAATCTATAATCATGACAATTTTGAGTTACTTATAGAGTTAACATCTATACGCAAATATGCTAATGATTTCACATATTCTACATAAATCAAGGTTTAAATGACAGGTTGTATAATACTATATTCCATTACATCATGACTTTTAGAGATAACTTTACAGTAAAATATCTCAATTAGAATACATCATGGAAGATACACAACGATTTTGACTAAAAACTATACTATAATCAGAAATAGAGTATTATAGAATATTCCATAGATGAATACATTAACGTAAAATCATACAGAAAGATAAATTCGACGATTACAACACATTAACTCAAAATCACATGCTAAGATAAAACCATGAAGAGATTATAGTATTATACGTTACCTATAGTAACTCTGGATGCAAAATTTGAATTGGATTGTGTAGAATAAGCCATTTGCTGGAATAACAAGCTTCATTTTCTTTAATTTAAGAATGGTTGATGATCCGGAACATAATCACAAGCTTGAAAACCCAAATGAGAAGGAATAAGAAATTATGTTAAATCAAAATGCCTAAAATATTTATGTATTAAACCTTATTTTAATGTATGTGTACTACATTATCTAATTAATCAAAAGAATAACATTAGAACTCAAATTTAACTAATCATATTGCTTAGAATATTACATACTTTAAATCAAAATATGACATATAATTTCAGAATATATAGCACTGCTTCATTATTTTGACTAAAACTATACTATAGTCAGAACACATAGTTTTATAGAATATTTCATAGGTGGATACATTAAATCAAAATCATACAGAGAGATAAATTTGACGATTATAACACATTAACTCAAAATCACATGCTAAGATAAAATAACGAAGAGATAACTCTAGATGTCGAATCTGAATCCAATTATGTAGAATAAGTCATTTGCTAGAATAATAAGCTTCAGTTCTCTTATTTAGGAATGGTTGATGACCCGAAATTTGATATGGTTTTAGAATCAGAATCACAAAGTTGAAAATCCAAATGACAAGGAATAAGAAATTGTGTCAAATCATAATGCCTAGATATTTATGTATTAAACATTATTTCAATGTATATGTGCTGCATTATCTAATTAATCAACAAAATAACATTAGAACTCAAAACTAATCATAATACTTAGAATATTACATATTTTAAATAAGAATATGACACATAAATTTAGAATATATGACATTGCTTCATCATTAACCAAGTACTATTACAATACTTCATAAAAAGGTTCAAAACAAAGTTGTTTCCAATAAAACAAGAATGTATAAGATCAGATATTACACATCATTTAACAAAAAGCATACACGCAAATTGTTTCTAACATAATCATCATGTTTAAACTGTAATGTGACACATAATTTCAGAATACTTCACATTATCTCATAGTGAAAGGTTTATAGAAAGTAGTTTCTAACAAAAGAATGTCAAAATCTAAAAAGGAAGCAAGATCTAACTCATCAAATCATAATATGTATAATATCAAGTTATCTAGCACAAAATTACTTAACTTTCACCAGACCATCAAATTAATTAAACAAAATAACACCTAAAATCAAATTAAATTTGAAATACATGCATTCTGACTATGATTCTGTTGAACCATCGATAATCTATGATGAATGTGTGATTTCTAGTGTTTTTCACTGCTAAAACTCGAATAAGAGGCTATGTTTTTTCACCAGATCCTCTAATTAATCAATCAAAATAACACCAAAAATCAAATTATATTTTAAAATACCTGCAATCTGAATATGATTCAGTTGAACCATCGATAATTTATGATGAATGTGTGATTTCTAATGTTTTTCGCAGCTAAAACTCGAATAAGATGCTAGGGTTTTTTCAGTCCTATGGTTTTGTCGATGCTAGGGTTTTCTGAGTACCGATCCATTCGTTTTCTTGACGATGAGTGCAATTATTAGGGGATTTTGTTGAAAAACTATGGAATAAAGATTGATGAATGATTTTGATCGAGAAGAATTTGAAAGGGGAAAAGGATATTAGCGAACTCAGAGAAATTGGGGAGAAGAATGAAGTGAACGGTGTAGTGATCAGATCCAATCTATTTAGTGGAAAGTAAAACTCTACCCCTCTGTGTATTTCAATTAAGCATGGACTTCAAGATAATTTCAATTTTGTCACCGGCTCCCATCATATTTTCTGTTTTAATCTAAACCCTCTTTTTTTTTCTTAATCAATGGTCATCAATTGGTCCCCTCGTCTCACAAAATTATTTTGTCTCACATTAACTCAACCCTATATATATATATATATATATATATATATATATATATATATATATATATATATATATATATATATGGGTTAATGTCATAAAACCCTCAAGTTTTCAGGGTTTTGTCGGTTTTGCCCAAAGTTGAAATTTATGTCCGTTTTTACCCAAATATTTTCAAAAAAATGTTCGATCTTTTACCGGTGATAACAGGTTTTCCAGGTTACCATTATATTAAATTCGCAAAAAAACCCTTAAGTTTACCATTTTTTTTGCGTTTTTACCCTTAAGTTTATAATTTTTTTTACACTTGTACCCTAAGTATATTTTTTTTTCATAATATACATATTCATGCAGAAAAATCATATTTATATACGAAAAAATATTTAATTAAATATTGTATTTATATTTTTTTAATGTTATATATATATATATATATATATATATATATATATATATATATATATATATATATATTTGTTTGTTTGTGTGTATTTGTGTTTTTGCATGGTTATACCATTTAAAAAGATAAATAATATTTTTAGAATTATGAATATGTGCTTTATAGATATAGTTTTTAGAAGTATAAATACATATTTTTACATTTTTATATATTAATATGTATCTATACTTCTAAAAATATATTTATACTTTAAAAAACAAACATATATCAAAATACATATTTACACTTCTAAATATATATATATATATATATATATATATATATATATATATATATATATATATACACTTATATAAACATGTTTATGAATAAACAAGTTTTTTTATTGATATGTATATTTTTAAATACATAAAAATACGTATTTGTAGTTCTAAAAACATATTAATTTGTTTTTTTTACATCTTAAATGGTTTTTCCAAGAAAAAAACTCATACACACACACACACACACACACACACACATATATATATATATATATATATATATATATATAGAGAGAGAGAGAGAGAGAGAATTAACATTAAAAAATATAAATACAATATTTAATTAAATTTTTTTCGTTTAGAAATATGATTTTTCTGCTTGAATACGTATAATATGAAAAAAAAATACATAGGGTAAAAATGTTAAAAAATTATAAACTTAAGGGTAAAAACGTAAAAAAACCGTAAACTTAAGGGTTTTTTAACGAAGTTAATATAATGGTAACCTGTTATAACCGGTAAAAAGGTAAAACCGAACATTTTTTGGAAAATGTTAGGGTAAAAACGGACATAAAATTCAACTTTGGACAAAATCGACAAAACCCTGAAAACTTGAGGATTTTTATGACATTAGCTATATATATATATATATATATATATATATATATATATATATATATATATGATTTAAAAGACATTTATTTCAATTTATGATTTAAAAGACATAAATTGAATATTAAAATACAAATAGTTTTGATTTTAGATAACGTATTTGCTTGTAACGAATTTTAATACTAGCTCTTATGAACTGTCTAACATCATGAATATGATTATTGTTTAAAATCGTACCTAGATTATTAGGTTTGTAAGAATCCTTGAGATTTTGCTCAAAATTATTTATAGATTCTTGGATTTGTTGTATTCTTAAAAGAATATATCTATTAGGAATACAATTCATCAAGATTTTGTTAGACGTATTTAAATAATTCAAGCATGAATTTGATTAATTTGATTATTAAAAACGAGTACTATTTTAACAAATATTTCAAATCTTGTAGAATTAATGGTTAGAACAACTCGAAATGAAACTATCATGGAGAAATAAAAGCAATACAACAATTGAATAAAATTTTAGATAATACCTTCTTGAATTAGGCTTGAATTACAATCAGTACATACATCTGGAGAAAGAATTATCTGAAAATCTAGAGACTTTGAACATCTGCTAGTAGAAAGAGAGACTCTTGGAGATTTTTTAGACATAGAATGAACATTTTTTAGAGAATGAATATTTTTTTGCTTGCCTCCTTTTGCTAACACATGATGTCTATTTATATTCTCTTGAAGTCTTCAAAACCTTGAAATCTTGTAGTGAAATCTTGCCGTATGATTCAATGGCCAATCAATTATTTGTAAGTGGTTGTCATTTTCATCTTTTGAAGAAATTGTCTTTTGTAATCAGTAAATATCACCTTTTGATAAAGCATGTCATAATAGAGCATCTTCTAAAGTTTTTTGTCTTCATATTATCCATTATGGAGCATCTTGTAAAGTTTTTTGTCTCCATAATATTATTGCTGATGAGAATAAATAATTTTGATAATAAATTTGATAATATTTGTTTTATACACTATAAATACATATAGTGTATAATTACACAGTATATACACACTCGTATTTGAAAATAATGGATTTGATAAATAGAAGAAACGAAATACCCTACATTGAAGATATTACACCAAATTTAAGACTTTCTTATTCTTCATAAGGATCATCAAAAGGGTCTTGAGCGTCTTGAAATAAACCATTCTTTATAGATTTTGGAGAATCGTCAGAAACTGATGGAGTTTGGCGAATTTCTTGAAGTAAGTTTTGAAGTTCTTCAGGAGAAGAGGTAGCAACATCCTTAATTCTTGAAATTAGATCCACATCACTTTGAGGAAGACTTTTGATAAAAGTGGCTTCAACCTCCGATTTTTGAATATATATTTCTTGATAATATTTAATTACTGCTTGTTCACTGGCTTGAGAAATCTTCATTTTATCCCACCATTTTGAGCGAAATTGTCGATTAAGCCAGGGAGGAGAGGAATCCTTTGCTTCTTGATAATGAAAAGTCCAAGACATTATCCATGGAACTCTGAATATCATAGTGAATTGTAGCATATATTCAAATTCTGGAATTTGTTGAATAAACAATTCCTTAAATTTGAGATATCCATCGTAAATTTCTTTTGGTAAACAATTTGGAAGAATTCCCATATATTTGTACCAATTGATAAACCATCTTGGGTATTCACAATTGAAGTTCAAATCAAAGAAGATAAACCATGAGTGTGAATAATTCCGAATAAAGAACGCCTTAGTCCAGGCATCTTGATAATCATAGTAAGAAAATCTGGGATAAGCAGGATAGGATAACTTATAAGAGGTTTTTCAGAATGAAGGTTTGGAACCCAACTTTCTGGAGAAATGATTTTGATGATGTGAGCTTTGCTAAAATCAATGTTTCCTTCTTTTGAATTAGAACGATGAACAAAATTGACCGAACCAGATTCTTGCAAAATAGCTTGATAATATTCTCGAGTTTTATATGAATCAACATAAAAGGTTTTCCCTTGACCAAAAAGATGATTTGTGAGAATATGAAAACCTTGATGTAACTTATGGATTTGAAAATCTTCAAGAATTTGAACTCTTAAGAAATTTGGATTAAGAACATAAGGAGTTTTTGTAGAAGGGCTAGGAGTCACAGAATTTTGAGTTTGAGGAGTAAAAGGTCTTACAAAAGGGCTTATCGTGTTTGTTGAAGTAACTTTTGGAGTAACAAGTTTTGACTGAAGGATATTAGAATAAAGTTGTGAATTCTTAGAAGTAGGAGTTAAAGGAGAAAAACGATTTTGATTTTGAAATGGAACAAGCTTTTGATAGACGGGCTTCTTGTCATCATGTTTGGAAGAGGACGATGAACTCATTTTCCCTGCAAAAATACTCGAGAAAGAAAGTCAGGAAGCGAATTATTTTCGCCTTTTATTAATTCAATTTCGAAATCAAAGTTACCTAAAAGGGCTTGCCATCGAGCAAAAATTTGTTTGGAAATAATATTTTTCACATCTTTTTCTAAAATAGTTTTTGCAGATTGACAATCTATTCTTAATAAAAAAAATTTCATAAATAAATCATCTTCAAATTTTTTAATACATAAAACAATGCTTAAAATTTCCTTTTTGACAGTTGAATAATTTTTTTGTGTATCATTCCATGCACCAGAGTAATATCGAACCAATTGTTCTTCTTTTGAATTAACAAATTTTTGTTTTAGAATTCCTCCGAATCCAATATCACTAACATCGGTTTCAACTATGATATTGGCATTGGGATGAGGTAAATTTAAACATGGCAAAGTAGGAACCTTTTGTTTTATATATTTAATTATATCTGTATGTTTTTGAGTCCATGGTTCAGGATTATCTTTTAATCTATTATAAAGTGGTTTACATATAATCCCTAAATCTTTGAAAAAATCATGGATATAGTTTAGGCATCCTAAAAATCTTTGAAGTTGCATTTTATCCTTAATTTCATTAGGAAATTTAGTAGAAAACTGCAAGCTTCTTGTAATAGGTCTAATAGTGTTTTTGACAATATCATATCCTAAAAAACGAATTTCATTTTTAAATAAATGCATTTTTGCTGCAGAGACAGGTAAACCATTTTGATAAATTAAATCATAAAATTGATTTAAATGTTTGAAATGTTGATCAATTGATTTTGAAAAAATTAGGACATCGTCAATATAAGCAATAGCAAAACTACTTATAGGAGTTACGATATCATTCATAATATTTTGAAATTCAGAAGGGGCATTTTTTAATCCAAAAGACATTACATTCCATTCAAAATGCCCAAAGGGAACATTAAAACCAGTTTTATATTTATCTTCCTCATGAAGTTGAATTTGCCAAAATCCTGATTTCATATCAAACTTTGAAAATATTTTTGAATCATAAAGATTTTTTAGAAAATTTCGTTTATTAGGAATAGGATAACGAATCCATTCCAAAACTTTGTTTAAAGGTTTATAATTGATAACTAATCTTGGTAATCCTCTTTCTAATTCTGCGGCATTCATAACATAAAATGCTGAACAAGACCATGGTGATTTAGAAGGTCTTATGAGTTTTTTATTTATTAAATCTTGAATTTCATTTTTACAATGACTTTCTAGTTCACTATTCATGTGAATGGCTCTAGATTTTGAAGGAATATCTTTTTCATCAAAAATTTTTATATACGGTAATTTTACAATATGTTGTTTTCTATTCCAAAAGGCATTAGGAATATTAGAACAAATATTTTTTTCAAATTTTAATTTTAAACCTATTATTTTATTTTGAATATTATTATCATTTAATTGATTAGTTATTCGAACACTATTTATTTCGTTAATAAGATATTTGACTTGTTGTGTTTTATAATTAAGGACATTAATCGTTGAATATAGAGGAGGTTCACAAAATTTAAATATAATTTCTTTTGCAAAAACATTGGTTCTTATACCATCATCATGAACCATAAAAGGATATAGTTTTGTAATAAAAGGTGTTCCTAGAATTAAAGGAGAAGATAGATCTTTTACTAAAATTAGGTGAGTTTTATAACAGTAATCTTGGTTATTACAAATATGAACATCGGAAACTTTATAATTTACAATTAATTTTGTACCTCCGGCACCAGTAAGTCTAGATGCAGTTTTTTCATAGAATTGTGTAGGAAAAATTCCTTCTTGAATACAATTCATATCAACACCACTATCAATTAAAGCAGTTAGGTTGATTTTAAAATTATTCTTGACTAAAGTAATTTGAGTGTTCCATTTTTGAGAAACTTGATTATTTATAATTTTACCAATAGTTACATTTTCAATTTTATTTTCTTCTTCTTTATTAATTTCTATATTTTTGTTTTTAAAAATAGAAGGTTTTTCTTTTTCTAAAATTAAAATTTTATTTTTTATTTCTTTTATCTCTTGTTTTACTATTTTTAATTCTTCTTGAAGTTCTTGCATAGAAATTGGCTTTGCTTCAGTAAATCTTTCATATATATTTTTTAAATTAAAATTTTCATTATTAGCAGGAGTTATGTTATTAGTTTTATTAAGCATCTGCTTTATTAGTAATTCTTGGATATTTTTATCTTTTATAGAATCAAGAGAGTTTAAAAGATCTTTATCATCTTGTGAAAGAACGTTAATAGAACTACTAGTAATTACATTGATTAAATTTTTACAATGACATTTACCAATACATTCGCAAACATCAGAATCTTCTGAACTTCAAGTAGTATTTTCGAGAATATTTAAATCATTTGTTTGAAAATCAGAAATACTTTCATCAGAATCTGAATCAGTATTTAAAATAATTTTTCTTATTTGTTCTTTTAAATCATCAGAAACATTTAACTCATTTATTTTTGTCTTAGCATAACAATTATTAGCTGTATGACCATTACGCCCACATTTATGACAAATAATAATATCTTTTGATTTTCTTTTAGATTTTTTATAATTTGGTTTATAAGGTTTTTTAGATTTTGACGCATAATCTTGGCCTTTTTTATAATTTTCTGGAAGATTATAATTCTTTTTTCTGAAATATTTTGAAGATTTTTTCTTATATACTTTAGATTTTGAAGTAGACGGACCATTCAAGGGCTGATAACCATATTGTTGGCAAAAATTTCCCAATTCATTTTTACTGTTAATTCTATCTTTTTTGAGCTTTTCCTTAAACCTAAGATCAGCACAAACTGCTAATCCTTCTTTATTAATGTAGTTTATTAGATCTCCATAAGTTAAATTTTGATAAGGGATGGTATTATTAAAATTTTCTCTTAATTTTTGTCTAATTCTTTCTGCAAAGAGTTTTGGAAGGCCAGCAATAAAACGTTCTTTCCAATAAGACTCTTTACAACCAGGTCTCGAAAAAACTTTAACAAGATAATTATCTTTATACCATCTAAAATCAGTAAGTTTTCTGCAATGTAAATTCATTAAAATTTCTGAAGTTTTTTCTTGAAAAGTAGTAGGATCTCCTACAAAGTTTTTGATAATAGCAAAAATTAAAGTATTAACCATATCATCTTCAAACGTTTGTATTTGTTGATTATTTTCTTGTTTTATAATAGTTTTCTTAGCAGATAAAATATAATCTTTTTCTTCTTGTGAAATATAGAAATCCCACCATCCTTTAAGACTACCAGTAAAACCAGAAGTAATAATATTAACAATTTGAAGTTGAGTATTATTATGAGCTTTATAAGCATTAGCAGCCATAGTCATTTCTTGTACAATATTCATAATTTGATGTTCAGAATGGCCATCAACATTCCATTCATAAACAGAATTACCATCATATTGAGAACGATCAAATTGAAAAGTTCGTTCTTCTAGTTGAACATCTGGAAGAGAGGGCCTATTCCAATAATTTCTTATGGTTGGCTTTGGATTCTTTCCGAAAGAGCTTCGTTTTGATTGATGAATTTTATTAAGATTTGAAAAATCATTAGTGAGTTGACTAATATCATTATTTGAATTATCAAATTGTTGAGCAAGGGTTTCAAAATTTGTTTCACTATTAATATCACTATTTTCAGCTTCATCATTTGTAAGGGTATTAATACTGTTAGTGTTTGAGATATGAAGTTTTGAAAGTCTTTTTTCTAATTCGTTAATTAAATATGTATTTCCTAGATTAAAATTACCATCGATTTGACAAGGAACAAAACTTATATTGCTAGTGCTTGCCATATCCTGCTTATTATCATTCTTGTCTTTGAAAAATTTTTCTTCAATTTTAACTAAATGCTCGGTAATACTAGATAAAATTTACATTTATTATCATCACGATCTATTCTAGAACATAGAATGAAATATAAATTTTTACATGTTGGTTTAGTCCAAATTGCTATCAAGCCTTTATTCAGACTTGGAATAGATGCCCCTGTTCTCCTTATTTTAAGAGACAAGAGACATAAAGATTTTCAAAATTCTATTTTAGCTATGGCTGAAACAAATATTGCTAACGGACCTATTTATTTCAATTGTTATCCAAATTTTTCTGTAGGGTTATTTGATAAAAATATTTTAGATACTTTAGTGTTAACTGTAGAAACAAAAAATTTAGAATTTAAAGATGATACAAAGCCTTTAGCAATAATTTATCGTGTTTGTTACAAAACTATGACAACTACACTTGAACCGAAAACACGTTTATCGAGTCCTAAAAATGAAACAATTATTTTTGAAGCAAATACTAACCATACCAAAGTTCACACACCAAAAAGGTTAAAATGGTCTGATATAACTCAATCATGTAACTGGAATTTACAAAATGTTATCGATCCAAAACCACTAGACTCTTCAAAACAAATCTCAAATATTATAGAATATAATGATGGTTCAGTAGCTATAAATTTTTCTTCCTTAAAAATTTCATCATCCAGTTTATCGACTTCTTTTATCCCGGAGACAAGTTCTTCAAAATCTCCGTTATCAAAGTCAAGATCTTTAAAACTAAAAACTGTTGACTATACTAATTCTATTCCCAAACCATTATATCAAGATGACCAAAATAGTGAAAATAGATTTCTTAGTCCTACTAAATAAGATTTTATTGATGAACTCCAAAATTTTAAACAACAAATATGAGTTCTAAAGTACAAATTAATTGTTCAAAAAATAATAAGCTTTGGGCTAATATGTTAAAAAGACATTGGAAGATAAATTCTAATATATGCAAAACCATTCAACGTTTAGAAGAAACTAGAATTCATGAAGATTATAATTTATACAAAATACTTCCATATACTAATGAATATAATAAACAAATAGAAAAAATTTCTAGGCTAACAATAGGAATAAAAAATACGAAAAATCACGAAGTCATAATTTAGAATCAATAAAACATATTTCTTCAATCCTAACAAAAACAACCTGTTAAAATGAATTTCTCAAATTTAGAATATCAAGTTGACTTTGATTACTTAAAAAATATTGAGTATTACAAAGATTACAATAATAAAAAAAGAGCTTGGCACGAAGAAAATTTTTCATACTACTTAAGATTTCTTCATTTAGGCCTTTGGGAAGATTATGTTTTATCAAATAAAATTCATTCTCCTTTTTTTCAATGGTTTGAGTTAATTTATGCCCCTAAACATAAAATAAATTACCCAGTTAAAAATAATTCTATCACTCCCATTTTAGAGAAAAAATATAAAGATATTATTTATAATAAAAAAATTATTGCTAATTTTCCACCAAAAGGAGAAATTATTATTAACGATATGTTTATTGCGACTCCTTTAGTTCAAGCCCCAAATCAATTAACTACGGAAAAGGGTCTTCAAAAAATTATTTACCAAAATAATTATGCAAACGAAACCTTATTGGTTTTGACCAATAGACAAAGTTTGTTCTGTCATTTTAATAGAATAACCTTGAAAATAGTCAAAAGTTCATATTCTATATATTGTATTAACATTAGTTTTAAGTATTGTCCAATCATTCAAACTTTGTTCTATGCCATTAACGGTTTCTTCAATAGAATTTATTTGATTATCATAATCTTGTTCATTATCGATATTTTTACCAGGAATATATTTTTTAGATAGTATGCGTGAAAATTTACTCATATTTAAATAATTTTGCTTTAAAATTCTTTAAGAAAATTTACTTGTTTTAATAACGATGAACAGAGGCAAATTGTCCCGACGATGATTGTGGTCCGGCACCGCGACTTACGTCCTTATCTGCGCGTTTTACGCTAATCCAACCAATCACTGGTCTTGTCTCTGAATCATACTTATTAAAACTTATAAACTTCTTATTGCTAATTTTCCACCAAAAGGAGAAATTATTATTAACGATATGTTTATTGCGACTCCTTTAGTTCAAGCCCCAAATCAATTAACTACGGAAAAGGGTCTTCAAAAAATTATTTACCAAAACAATTATGCAAACGAAACCTTATTGGTTTTGACCAATAGACAAAGTTTGTTCTGTCATTTTAATAGAATAACCTTGAAAATAGTCAAAAGTTCATATTCTATATATTGTATTAACATTAGTTTTAAGTATTGTCCAATCATTCAAACTTTGTTCTATGCCATTAACGGTTTCTTCAATAGAATTTATTTGATTATCATAATCTTGTTCATTATCGATATTTTTACCAGGAATATATTTTTTAGATAGTATGCGTGAAAATTTACTCATATTTAAATAATTTTGCTTTAAAATTCTTTAAGAAAATTTACTTGTTTTAATAACGATGAACAGAGGCAAATTGTCCCGACGATGATTGTGGTCCGGCACCGCGACTTACGTCCTTATCTGCGCGTTTTACGCTAATCCAACCAATCACTGGTCTTGTCTTTGAATCACACTTATTAAAACTTATAAATTTCTTAGAGAATATTAAACCCAAATTAAATAAATATGAAATAAATATCTCATGCATAACCATCCCAAAAACTTTTCTTGGCTCTGATACCATATAGTTATATATATATATCAATAAGTAATACTTATATATTAATTTTAAATATGATTTTCATATATATATATATATATATATATATATATATATATATATATATATATATATATATATATATATATATATATATATATGAAAATCATATTTAAAATTAATATATAAGTATTACTTATTGATTTACGCGTGGATTTCTTTTCCATTGCTTTTTAAGGATCGCTTAACGGATCTTGTTTGTTATACTTGTTATAGGCTTACAGCTCATTTTTATTTCCTTTCATATTTTTTTTATTGTTTTAATTTAATAATTTGAACTGTCTTGCTATATTATGTTTTTTTAGATCAACGATTCTCACCTTTGATTAATTATTTTTAGCTTGGAATTTTAATTATATTTTATACGTCATTTTATTAGTAAACAGTAAGATTTATTTTCTTTAGACACATCTAACTTTTTCTTTTTTGATATTATTTAACTTATATTGTTTTTAAAACTATGCTAGCAACTCCTTCTTTTGCACGTTTACATTAATTAAATATTATCATAAATTACTTTGTGTGCTAATTCTGTCATTCCCGTACATTGCATACTTTTCATGGAAAACGCCCAGTACATAATCATGCCTTTCGCCCTTTGCAGTTACCATATTTATATCACATCGAAAACTTTATAAGTATTTATATTCACACTCGATAGGTAATAACAATCACATTTTTTTATATAGTTTTGTATGTAAATAAAGAACCATTATTAATCAAAGAATCAAATAACCAATTTAAAACGTTAGAATTTAAAACGATCAACTGTAAAATGAAAGGTTGTAGAGTTTTATAATTGACACACATGCATCGGATTATAACAAAACATTTTTTTTTCGTTTAATTTTTTTTAAGCCATATCTTTTATCGAAAAAAAAACTGAATATATCATTGTTCATGATTTTTCGTCTTCTTTCCATAGAGATCCATATTGATATACAAAAAATGTTTTTTTTTTCAAATAAATCCATATTGATATACAAAAAAAAATTATTTATTTGTTTTATCGAAAAAATTAATAAATATATCAAAATTCATATTTTTTTGGTAATCTTTAAACATAGATTCATATTGATATAAAAAAAAAATTCGATACATGTGAATAATAATAAGTTAGATTAACATTGTGAGTATATATGTTGGTTCCCTTGAGATAAAAAAATAGCGATAGTAAGATTAATACTCAGCCAAAACATTCTAACTTGAACTTCTGCCAATTGTTAAATAATGCAGGGGTGCAACAATAAATTTCACTTTTATGTTTAGAAAGTGCACACCTTCCTCCTTTTCTGAAATACGATTACAAAACAAAAAATCTTCTTATCGTTAAATCTTCGATTCTCAGTATCAATCCTCTAATCCTATCATCCAACTTTCACAATTCGTTCAATCTCATCTTAAGGTTCCTATTTTTACATAATCTGTTATCAAATTAATGAGCATCTTCAAATCGAAGCAAACGATCAAAACAAAGCATCAATTCATATTTTAAAAATACGAGATATAATTCTCAAATTGAAGAAACGAGCACATAGAATTCATCATCGTAATTCAAGAGAGCGTCAGATCATTTGAATATTGAATCAAAATCAATTTTCATACATGATGTCATATTCAAAAGAAATTGATGAGTCGATCGCAAGTCATACTATCGTAGTTAAAATCAATTCATCTCGTAATGACGAACAAATCGATTTAATTTCTTCAACTTATCAAAATCAACATGAAGACCTTCAAAATACAATCGGCGTTCAAGATAAAAATAATTCGTTTTAATATTACATATTGCATCATAATTTAGATAGTTCATTCTGAATTTTTACTCAGTTGTAAACAAAATACATAATTGATCATGTGTTAATCATACGTTACACTGCATAATCATATATGATTATACGTTGTAATTTATGATTGATCATATTTTACAAATGTACAAACATATATGACTAATAATATTTATTTACAAATTGTAATATATGATTAAACATATATAACAATGTATAAAAATCATACATGATTATACAATATGAAATATGATTAATTATATATTACAATGTACAATCATATACGATTATACATTATAGTATGTTATTAGTCATACATGACAATGTACAAACACATATGATTTATCATATGTGTTTGTACATTGAAATATATTATTAATGATATATTAAACTGTATAATCATATATGATTATACATCCTAATGTATGATTAATCATATATTAAAATGTATAAATACATATGATTAATCATTTATTATTAAACAATATAAAATATGATTAATTATATACTACAACGTATAATCATATATGATTAAACAATATAATATAAGATTACTCATATATGATAATGTACAAACACATATGATTTATCATATGTATTCATACACTGAAATATATTATTAATGATATATTAAACCATATAATAATATATGATTATACATCCTGATATATGATTAATAATACATTACAATGTATAAATACATATGATTAATCATTTATGAATAAACAGTATAAAATATTATTACTTATATATTACAGCGTATAATCATATATGATTATACAACATAATATATGATTAGTCATATATGACAATGTATGAACACATATGATTTATCATATAAGTTCATACATTGAAATATATTATTAATGATATATAAAACTATATAATCATATATGATTATACATTGTAATATATGATTAGTCATATATGACAATGTACAAAGACATATGATTTATCATATGTGTTTATACATTAAAATATATTATTAATGATATATTAAACTTTATAATCACATGTGATTATATAGTATAATATATGATTAGTCATATATGACAATGTACAAACACATACATGATAGGTTTTATGGGTTATAAATATATGCATGAGGCAGAAAAATACTTAAATTGTAAGTCCACATGAAAGAACCTTAAGGGAGCTCTATAATAATCGAAATTTACATAGAGTTAGGGTTTACATATCTCTTGATTATTGTAGCAAATAATAACACCAATATCCTTCTTGAAAACCTTGGAAAGCAAGCACCAGAAATCTAATCCCTCTAATGGATCACACCCAAAACCCTAGAATGAAGAGGAGAGAGAGGAGAAAGGAATAAATTTCGTTCCTATGCTTCTTAGGAAGGTCATGAACGAAAATGGATGGCCTTGGGGTCCTATTTATAGTTTAGTTAACTTGCAAGCAAAGCAGAATCTTAATTGATTAAATAATAGATTTAATTCTAATTCAAATCTTTTCCTTTATGCAACCAGGAGGCTTCCAGAAACCTTAGAGGAGCCTCCAAAACCGTCCATGCCATGGAGGTTTCTAAAATTACTTCTCTTGTTCAACTATTAAACAATTACAATTCACCCCTTGCACCTTTATTTAATCCAATTAACCCCAAATTAATTCTGATTAATAATTAATTAATTCTAATTGATTTCTTATTAATTTATTAACCACATAAATTAACAAATCAATTATATAACTATTGATCTCATGTTAATTTATTAATCACATAACAAATTAACATATCAACTATCTATTTCATGTTAATATATTAATCATATAATATATTAACAAAACATTTCTATCTCTCTCTTTCTCTTTCTCTTTGTCTCTCTCTCTACTAATATCATTTCTTGATATTTCTAGTTATGAGGGCAACCCAAAAGGACTTTGCTTCTATTTTCAAGTTTATACCAATTTAGTTATGAGCTTAAACACCTTAATCCAACAGTCTCCCACTTGGATAAGTCTATAACTCAATTGCAAGTATAACCAAACATCAAAGAGTGCTTTCAAAAGGCATTGCCGAACTCTGATCTAATCAGATATTGGCCCTAAAATAAGAGATCAAATATTCTTTCGTTCTACAAGATATTGTATGGACATGAGACATGGATTTGAATCAATCTCATAGTCCAAGATTCTGTTTCTCGGTTTCCTGATATTTGACGACTTAATTCAGACTAATAATTGAAACATCAATTCAGTCCGGGCTCGGCCAAAGACTTCATATGTCGACATCAAATCTGTTATAAGAAGGAGATAATGACTAATAGTGTTTCCCCAGAAAATCCGATATTTTCTGATTTATAAAAATGTTATAGTTCTTGTATTATCGTATAAATTGTTCTGTATCGTCACGATTGAAGAGTTTTGATCTCCGAAATGTTGAGGTGGTATTGGATCTCTATGTGAGCCGTTATAACCATGCATGATAATGACTAAATTGTCTGCCTTGACATTTTTCCAAACGCCTGTATTTGATCAAGGTTTTGTCACCTTAGACTGGCCTAGTCTAACTGTAGCGAACAACTGAAGTGTGGGGGAGTCACCCCCGTATAGATCTATACACAAACTCTCGCTCTCCCTCCATGAGACTCTGATTATAAGTACAGGCTACGACCATACACTCAGTGATGTCAACCGACAAGTCCCACTTGATCCCAAATATTTCCACATGAATATGTATAACGTTACATGTATTTAGTTTACAAACACTAGTTGATATATGGATGTGAAATGATAAAGCCCAACAAAACATGAAAAAAGGACAATTGTGGCCCATTAGACGTGTAAATTGTTTCAAGGCTTGTTAGGTATACAGAAGGACACTTAGGGCCCATTAAGCATATAATGAATAGTTCAGGCCTAATTATCATGTGAATGGACCACTAAGGCCCAATAAACATGTAAAGGATAATTTAGGCCCGTTAAGCATGTAATTGGGTCACTAAGGCCCAATAAACATGAAATGAATGTATTGGGCCCATTAATCATGCAAATGGATCACAAAGGCCCAATAAGCATGTATAGGAAGTATTAGGTCCAATATTCGTACCGTTATTGTACTTCGTTTGTTTGTTATAGTATAGTTCATTTAGTCGGAAAAATTTATTCGTAATGTTATAAAAATCTAGTGTATTGTTATAATGTTATTTCTAGCTTGATACGTCAAAATTTTATAATTTGAACTCGTGTTTAACAAAATTACACTTTAGACTCCTTAAGAACTAAATTAACATTTAGAGGCTTATTTTTACATAAAATGTCATTTTTGGTCTATTTTAATTAAAAATAACATTTTAGTCCATAAATTTATAAAAATTTGTATTTTCGCCCCAAATGTTTAGTAATTTACGGTTTTGGTCCAAAAATACATATTTTGACATTCTCGACCCATTTTTCAGCCCCTTATTTGCATAAAATGACATTTTCGGCCCAATTCTTATAAAATTAACATTTTTGGCCCAAATCTGGAGATAAGTGTCATTTTCAGCCCCTAATCTCGTTTATTCTCATTTTTGGCTCAACCTTTGATAAAATAACATTTCAATCCCCAAAGATTGATATTTTTGCAATTTTGGGCCCAATAAGCCGTGAGGCCCACATTAAGGCCCAAAATGCCAAATTTTGCACTTTTGACCCTTAGGAAAATATGGTTGTTATAAAAACTCATTTTAAGTTAATAATACCCCTTTTAGCCCCTATAAAACTGTAGGTGTCACTCTTGACCCCAAACTTTTGTTTATTTGCCAAAAATGATCCTTAGACAAGATTTTGTTTTGTTTTTCACAACTTAGGCATTTATAACACTTTTAACTTTGTAGTATGATGTCTAAAGTGTTTTTGTTTATGAATCTCACTGATTTTTGTTAGAGTTTTATAGATCCATCGAGTTTATCACACAAACACAACAAAAGCCAAGAAAATCACACATAACATGCATAAATGTATAGATCTACACATAAATACTTGTATTCTCCCCCAAAAACATGTAAAACCGAAAACAAGGGGGTATGAACTCACCTTGCTTAGTTGCTCACGGTTTGAAGAAGAAGTGGAAGATGATTTTTGATCCTAGCAAGCTTTCTTGAGTGGATTTCGAACTTAAGAAGTTCTAGGAAGCAAAATCACAAAATAGATGTGGATAAGGAGTGATTTAGCTAAATAATGAAATAATCCCACTTAAGTATACAAAATATTACCAAGGATTGATGATATTAGTGAAGAATCTTTTTGGAACACATGCAAATTCTCACAAATCTTGATGGAAGAAGGAGTGTTCTTGAGAGATTGTAGAGTGTTTGAAAGTGAAGTTTGTGTGTGTGTGTTTGATGTTCACGGCCGAGAGATAAAGAGAGAGAGGGTGAGGGGAGTTTGCATGGAAACATGAGAAATACCTAGATGCATGTTGTGTATAATGCCTTAATATCCTCTAAATAAAAATGATGTGTCATGGCTTGGGTAATTAGCCATTATATTTTTTTACACATGGGCCGAGAAAGGAAAGAATGGAGGGGCTTTGGCCTTTTCTTGATTTGGTTCGAGTTTATGAGGCCCATAGAAAGAGGCTTTCAGCCCATTGGGCCTTCAGGTGTATTCACGGCCCAATGAAAGTCCCTAATGTAGTTTTATGGCTCTTTAGAGTGATTGGAGTTGTTATGGCCTAATAAGGCCCATTAAAGGTAAACCAATCCATTTTAGGCCCATTATGACCCAAAACTTTAATTTTTATGAATGTGGGTCCAATTAGAGCCCATTTAAGGGTTCTAAGCCCAAGATAGTCAGATTGGATGCTTATGTTGGGTTTTGAGCATTCTAACACTCCTAAGTGTACATGGAACCCTAAATACCTTGGATCTATGTTTTCTCTATTATACATGCAAATATGAATATTCCAAGGTATTACCCTAACTAGCATACAATCTTTTGATACTTGGGTGATAAAATAGATAGAATACATACATTGTTGATGAAGCTTGATTCCTTGATGCTCAAGAGCCGAGTGCCCCAAGTGTTACACCTCAAATGGTTCACACAACATCAAATGCACTTGGAATAACTTAGAGAAAAATAACACTTCATGAAATCGGCTAACCCTCACCATTTCTTCATAGTATCACATGGTTGCCAATTTTTGGGAAGAATAAGATGCTTATATAGTGTGTCACAATTAGGGTTACACCATGTAAACCCTAATTGTCATGGTCTTTCATTTCCATGATCCATGGGTACAAAAACACCATGGAGCATCCTATGGGTTTTAGCCCAACTTAATAATCCATGGAGCATTAGCCCACTATATAAGTATGGATGATTTACACAATCAACCCATATATTTAATTAGTCTCCTTTTGATCACTTAATTAATTCCAAATTAAGTCTTGATCAATACTAATTAAATAATCTTATTAATATATTAGAACTTATAATATATTACCAAACCTTCAGTGTTATTTCTCTCATTTTAGTCTATCCAAATGCATGATGCCATGCAACCCAAATGGACCATGCCGAGTCGGGTCAAGTACATACCAAATATAGTTATGGACTTAGACACTAATCCAACAGTATCCCACTTGGATAAGTCAAAAACTATTATTGAGTATGACTTCAAGAACCGACTGGCAATCGTAGCTCTTTAAGCCGCTGTCGAACTCTGACGTTGTAACTGAACTCTGATCTCGTCAATGACTTGTCCATTCGATAAGGGATCATATATTCCTCCATTCTAGATATCATATGGACTGAGACATGGATTATAAATCATTCTCTCTGTCCATTTGTTGTTTCCCGATTTCCGATTTATGACGACTGATTAATTGAACAAATCAAATCAGTCCAGTCCCGACCGAGCACTTACATTTGTCATCACTAAATCATCAAGGGGCCCACAAATATCACTTTTATCCCTAAGGTAAAAGGAATGGATAAACTTCGACTCATATTGCTTGTTCTACTACTTGTTGAATCATACATAAAGGCACGTTTTATAACATCGAGTTACCAATGCGTTTTTCACGCGATCAATGTATAACCAACTCATAGTAACAACTCATATCTCTAGGTTTGAAGAATATAAGATATTATCGTCTCATGATCACTCGTGATAAAATCCATGAAGTGATTCAAATGAGCGCGGGTTGAATCCAATACTCAGAACTTATGAGCACTCATGAGTGTTGTAGCACCGCTTTGTCCAACATCTTAGACCTCTACAAGCCAACCCATGACAGTCTTGATTCATATCTACTTCCAACATATGATCGACTGTGGATGGTTTAAATAACTTAGTCATTCGGGAAGAATGACCTAGTTTATTCTGGATGTCAAAACATGCAAAATGAAACACAAGAATAATTGAATCTAGTATGGTATCAAAACCTATGAATATAAATAGAACACTTTTTATTTATCACCATACTGATTACTCATTATTCATTGTTTCGGTTTTATCAACTTTATACTTGAATTAAAAAACACTAGTTGTCCCATGCTCCAAGTATGTACACTATATTCTTCTAAACAATAGCTTTGCCATACACCAAGTATGCACTCTATGTTTGTCTATGTTCTTTACTTTGTGAACTAGATCGATTGAACATAATTTCAATGATTCTCTTTTTACAATCCCAAATCCTTATCGAAAATGTAAGAATTCCAAATTCCTATCATTTACCGAAATCTGTTAGATTTTAAACTTATATGCATGATCCTCTTGCCAAGTTCTCATAATTCAGATTATGAAAAGGGATGTCGTAATCATAATCGAATTTTAGAACGCAAATAATGGACCCATATATAGAATTTCCTTATGTTGAGCCACTCCAACATAAAATTCATATATATAACCTTGACTAAAGACGATTAAAACCTCAATCTAAGCTTTTAGAATTGAAATGAAGTATAATTTCCTCTCCCTTAATTATAGCAAAACAACTTTTCAACCCCTGCAAATTCACGAATTGAAACTTTTGTTTTCTATAATTAATATTGCTAACTTGCAATACTTATCATAATTATCATGCTCCCACTAACATGAAAATTATTAGCATAATACTTATGCTCCCACTAGCTTTGACATGTATCCAGAAATTAGCTGGACTTCTAGAAATCAATACTTTATTGACTTTCTTACCAAAGTTCAGATTTCTGATACGAGATTGCTTTGATAAGACTTTATCAAAATCATACACCTGATCTTAGATAGCTCACAGGTGTGTCTAAATAATTTTAGAACTATGAAAAGGGATGCCGTAATCATAGTCTCGATTGTTTAGACTTTTGCCATTTCTCACAAGTCCAGGTTAGTGTGCCGGTTAACCACGCATGCTCCACTAACGACTTTGAGATTGCCAAGATCACAATTGCTATCTTACTTAAAAACTACTTGGTGGAAGTGTTTCCTCACCATCATTTTCATGAATCGGAGAGAAACCTTATGACCCTTAGATTTTATGGTGTATGTGTTCTTATCCACGTGAATTTGTCAAAACCATAATCACACGACTAGGTTAGTGACAAATCCAAACTCATATGGATTGAACTTGTGCAATCTTAACTTCTCGCCACCTGGCAGTACAGGGCCTGCCATTGCTTCCAAGTAGTTATGCAAACAATTGAGAACATGTAGGACTCAAATGTCAACTTTACTGGAAGGGGCACATAAATGTCAACACAATAGGTTATAAACCTCAAGTTGTGTGCTAATGATTAACAATAGGTTTACTCTTGATTAGTTCTTGAAACTATTCAAGATCTTTAAGACTCCCACTGTCCTCTTGACATATAAGATTCTCTTGCCAAATATTCAAGAGATAGTGCAGATTCTTTATCAAGACAAATACTTCACACAATTGGCCTTAGTTGGTCTTTGTTTTATCCAAAACATCACAACTTCCCAATTTCAAATGTACAAAAGTAGGAAACTTTTACTCTTACATTTGACAAGTGTTTTAAACCTTTCTTTAAGATATGTCACTCAACTTACAGTTTTGGAGTATGACTCTAAGACTTGTTTTGGAACGAAGTATGACCCATCTTCTTGATTTAACCATTCCAAGAATTCAAGATTCCTCTTCTTAGTCATAAGAATGCACTAAGATTTCCTTAGAGGACTAATTGTGATATGATTTCTAAATCATTAAGATGATCACAAAACCTGATACTAAAGTACTCTCCCATCTTTTCAGATTTGAGAAACTTTTATCTTTCTACCTAATTTGATTCTTCTCAATTCGTTCTGCCATACATCAAAACTTTTTCAATGTTTCAGAATTATACTTAAACTTGTAAGTATAATCATATTTACTAAACTTTAGTAAATCATGACGAATAGTCTTATCGATCTTTTGTGGTGGACTTGATCAGTGCACCAGAATGTGTACTTGATCCCTTAGTCCTTCACTTGACTCACATATACATGTGAACAAGGAATTAGTCTTAATTTTCCAAAGATGAAAATTCTCATTCATCATACTATACAACTTGCATGATTTCCAAGTTTCTATCCAACTGAAACCTTGGGTGATGAGAATCTTTCCTTATTTGGTAAATTTAGACACTACCACAAATGAAAGAAACAAATCCATTTTCCATTATTGCTATCAATGGAATCATATAAGCAACAATTTTTTTTCACAAATGCCATTGTAAGGATACTTAGAATAAATAAAATCAAAAATTTCCTTTAATTTTAAAACTTTGCGGAAAAACTTATCCTTACAGTGCAAAAGCATATGAAAAACTTGTTGTTATCTATTCCTAAGCAATATATCCTAAGCAACAGCTCAAAATTCTGATCGCTAAACCATGCAATCGAGATCCATCTTCGTGATCAGAATCAGCATACACTTCCTTTATGTTTCTTCACTTTTCTTTGATTCTTAAAACATCAACATGTGACCCAGTCACATCATGTAACAAGAATCTCAGAATAGAAACTTAATAGAGTTAGATAGTGGACTTTACCTGAAGTAGAGTCAAACTTCTTGACTTAATCAACCTTATGATCTTTCAGGTAAATAGGCAGCTTCGCAATCAATGCCCCTTCCTTTGGCAATAGACACATATGGACCCTTTGGTAGGACTATCTCAGACTTAGCCATTCTCTTTACCATTTGGTCAACCGAGTTGACTATGGCCGATCCCTTTCCATTGGGAAGAGAAAGCTTTTACTGGATATCTAATGTTACCATTTTCAAAATCCATGGAAGTTTGGGAAGTTGATCTTCTAATCAAATTTGCTCTATCAGTCCTCAAATCATTTCTGATTCAGTAGCACAAAGCAAATAGATAAGATCATTAAGGGTCATGTCATAGTCTGTTTCATAGTAGTCCCATAGGAACTAACTATGTGACTTAGAAAGTGAGTGAACATCCGACTTTATTAAGACTTTGAAACCCAACTTTCCCGGCTTGTCAATATGTGACTTCATCTCCAAGATGTGAGCACACATAGACCTTGCTTGCCAATAGGGCTTGGGTGACCTTGAACTTGTGGGTTAGGGAGAATAATTGGAGGAGGTGGAGGAAGTAAAGTTCCAAGAGATTTGGGAAGATCATAGATGTCTGAGCTAGACATCTTTTGGGAGATATTCAAGATAGTTGATTTTAAGTCCTTAATATAACACCCAATATGAAATATTAAGGCGAGGACCCAACACAATATTTTATAACTTAGAAGAGGGATGCCGTAATCCAAGCTATAAAATATTTGAAGGTAGGTGAATGACGATTCACCAATTTCCACCATGAAAAACGAAATAATTTATTAGGTTTTAATTGGATTTGAAACTCCTAGATCTTTTGAGATTCATTGAACTTTTCAATGGCATGTTTCAATCTCGAGTGTGCCCTTCAGGTTTTGTGACTGGGATGCCGAGGATCACAAAACAAGGTGTGAAGTAACCATGCAAATTACTTGGTACTCTTAAATGTTTATCACCCAACCGATGTGCCGGTTAACCACACACACTCCACCGGCCTATGATAAACTTTAAGAAACCCTTTGCCTACCTTGTTAAATCAAGCTAGTGTGCCGGTTAACCACACGCGCTCCACTAACCGACTTAAGCAAAGTGCAAAGTGTAATTTCATGGGTTAGCACCTTATTCACATTTTCCTAAGTAACTAAGATTGGGAATTTATAAAAGGTTTAGTTACTTAGTATTTATCATTAATACTTTTAATTAAGGGAGACTTATAGTCCTTGTCCTACCCGTTCGGCTAACGACCCTCCACCAGTCAAGGAAGCGGTGGGTGAGAGTGGACACCCATTAAACTGCCATTTTATAGGCAGTAACCTTATACCCTCCTTATAGACCGACTTTGTGAATGAGGCCTACTAATGGTAAGATGACTTGCTCTTATACATATATATATATATATATATATATATATATATATATATACATATATATAGTATTAACTTATAATATTATAAAGTATAAGGGTTGAATTTTAACTTTTAAAATCCTAAGGGCTTAATTTGGAATTAAAGTATTCATGAAAGAAAACTTATCGAATTCCAAAACTTGAGGGCAAGTTTTGAATTATTCAAAAACTTTTCAATTCCATAACTTATGTGTTTAAAGTAGTTTTAATTCAAAAAACTCTTCAAGTTCCATAACTTGAGGACAAGTTATGGAAGACTTTAAACTATTAAAAGAATATGACTTTTCTTTATTCATAACCTATGGAAATATTTATGTGTTTTATGAATCTTAAATGTGACTTTTCATCTAACTTGAGGACAAGTTACAAAAACACATTTTAGAATCAACTCTTAGATTCATTTGGATTGAAAACAACAATTTCACATAACATTCCTATTAATCTAAGCAACTCATAAGAACAAGATAATCCATTCAAACTTTTTCATGTAATCAGCCTAATCATTAAACTAATACAAAAAATGAATCTATTGATAATTATCTTTGAAATTGGATTAGCATGAACATTACGACATCAAAAACAGGTTTATAAGTTGAAAAACAGCTTAGGGTAATGTTCCTAGTCCAATTCCAGCCAAAACAATCGAAGATATGCTGTCAGGGGGTCCTACTCGTCGAGTGTATGAACCTACTCGACGAGTAGGATGAGTTTCCTCATGGACTCAATGAGTCCATCAGTGGACTCGGCGAGTCCAGTGCCCAGACAGCCCGAAAATCGATTTTTTCAGCATTTTTCAGCACTTTACATCAAGTATAATTGAAAACAAGCCTAGGCTCTGATACCACTGCTGGGTTTTGAGCATTTTAACACTCCTAAGTGTACATGCAACCCTAAATACCTTGGATCTATGTTTTCTCTATTATACATGCAAATATGAATATTCCAAGGTATTACCCTAACTAGCATACAATCTTTTGATACTTGGGTGATAAAATAGATAAAATACATACCTTGTTGATGAAGCTAGATTCCTTGATGCTCAAGAGCCGAGTGCCCCAAGTGTGACACCTCAAATGGTTCACACAACATCAAATGCACTTGGAATAACTTATATAGAAATGAACACTTCATGAAATCGGCTAGCCCTCACCATTTCTTCATAGTCTCACATGGTTGCCAATTTTTGGGAAGAATAAGATGCTTATATAGTGTGTCACAATTAGGGTTACACCATGTAAACCCTAATTGTCATGGCCTTTCATTTCCATGATCCATGGGTACAAAAACACCATGGAGCATCCTGTGGGTTTTAGCCCAACTTGATAATCCATGGAGCATTAGCCCACTATATAAGTATGGATGATTTACACAATCAACCCATATATTTAATTAGTCTCCTTTTGATCACTTAATTAATTCCAAATTAATTATTGATCAATACTAATTAAATAATCTTATTAATATATTAGAACTTATAATATATTACCAAACCTTAAGTGTTATTTCTCTCATTTTAGTCTATCCAAATGCATGATGCCATGCAACCCAAATGGACCATGCCGAGTCGGGTCAATTACATACCAAATATAGTTATGGACTTAGACACTAATCCAACAGCTTATTGGTCCATTAGGCCCAATAAGGAAACCCTAGTCCATAATAAGCTTGAACCTGGATTTTTAGGGTTTTCAACTCATTACTAACTATTTGGATACTTTGTATAGAGTTTTGAACTTCACTTGTGAATTTTGATTAAGTTTGTTGTCATAGAATGAACATAGTGCAAAGTATCAAGTTAGGGTTACAAGTATCATAGATGATGTTTACATGATCACAAAATTTCCTGGCTAAAAATGCCAGTTGTGAAATCATCCCCCCGTTAGAGGGAATTTCGTCCCGAAATTCTTTCGAAAACTAGAATCATGAAGGAGAGAATAAGTGAGGGTACTTCTGCTTCATTTGATCTTCTCTTTCCCATGTGAATTCTGGTTCACGCTTGGCGTTCCATCGAACCTTCACAATCAGAATGCGGCTTTGTTTTGTACGCTTTACTTCCCTATCCAATATCTCGACTGGTTCTTCGACGAACAGGAGATTCTCGTTGATCTCGATCTCTTCTATAGGAATGACTAGAGTTTCATCTGATAGACACTTTTTCAAATTTGAGATGTGGAACACGGGGTGTACGTTGCTGAGCTCGGCAGGTAGCTGCGGCTTGTAAGCCACTGGGCCAATCCGGGCAAGTATCTCCAACGGTCCAATGTATTGCGGGTTCAGTTTTCTCTGTTTCCCAAAGCAGATCATACCTTTCCAGGGAGAGACCTTCAGTAACACTTGATCTCCGACTTGAAATTCTAATGGCTTTCGCCGCTTGTCAGCATAGCTCTTCTGTCGGTCTCGCGATGCTTGAAGTCGAGCTTTGATTTGGATTATCTTTTCGGTCGTTTCACTGATGATTTCTGGTCCTGTGAGAGCACTGGCTGGCAATTGCCCTTTTGCTAGTTGGGTGTCACCCACCTCGGCCCAACATACAGGCAATCTGCATTTACGACCATAGAGAGCCTCGGAAGGAGCAACCTTGATGCTCGTGTGATAACTGTTGTTATAGGAGAATTCGATCAGAGGCAAGTGGGCGTCCCATGACTTGCCGAAGTCAATCACACAAGCTCGGAGCATATCTTCGAGTGTCTGGATGGTACGCTCGCTCTGAAGATCCGTCTGTGGGTGGTAGGCAGTGCTTATATCTAGCTCTGTTCCCATTGCCTTTTGAAGAGATTGCCAAAATCTCGAAGTGAATCTGCTATCTCAATCCGAGATAATAGATACTGGCACTCCATGGAGTCTCACGATCTCCTTGATGTAGATTCGGGTCAACTTTTCCATCTTGTAGGATTCTTTTATTGGTAGGAAATGAGCGGATTTTGTTAACCTATCGACGATTACCCAGATAGCATCCAATCCGTCGGCTGTCTTTGGCAATTTGGTCACGAAGTCCATAGTAATCCTTTCCCATTTCCACTCGGGTATCGCTGGTTGTTGCAATAATCCCGAGGGCTTTTGGTATTCCACTTTCACTTTGGCGCAAGTAAGACACTTGCCCACGTAAGTGGCTATCTCTGCCTTCATATTAGGCCACCAATAATGTTGCTCAATATCCAGATACATCTTATCTGACCCCGGATGAATAGAATATCGCGTCTTGTGGGCTTCATGCATGACTGCTTCTCTGAATCCCCCAATCTTAGGAACCCAGATTATGTTCATGAAGTAGTGAGTTCCGTCCTCTTTAACTTCAAATCCCTTATCCATTCCCCGCAGTGATTCGCTAGCGACATTCTCCGGTTTCAATGCGTCCAATTGGGCTTCCTTGATCTGTGAGGTTAGGTGAGATTGGATGGTGATTGATAGAGTCTTCACGCGACAACTTGAATACTACTTTCGGCTCAGGGCATCAGCTACCACGTTAGCCTTTCCTGGGTGGTATTTGATCTCACACTCGTAATCATTTAGCAGCTCGACCCATCTCCACTGCCTCATATTTAGTTCCTTTTGATTTAAAATGTGTTGAAGGCTTTTATGATCGGTGAAAATGGTGCACTTGGTACCATAAAGGTAGTGCCTCCAAATCTTCAAGGCGAAGACCACAGCTCCCAGCTCTAGATCATGAGTGGTGTAATTTACTTCATGAGTTTTTAGTTGCCTGGGTGAATACGCAATTACCTTCCCGCGTTGCATAAGAGCATAACCTAAGCCTTGATTCGAAGCATCACAATAGACTACAAAGTCTTCGGTTCCCTCCAGTAAGGATAGCACTGGCGCACTAGAGAGGGCTTGTTTCAAGGTTTGGAAGGCAATCTCTTGCTTCTCAGTCCAGTTGAAAGGTACACCTTTTTGTGTCAATATCATGAGAGGCTTGGCTATCTTGGAGAAGTTCTGAATGAACCTTCGGTAGTAGCCTGCAATACCCAAGAATTGGCGAATTTCTGTTGGTGTTGTCGGAATTGCCCAGCCTTTGATGGCCTTGACCTTGGAGGGATCTACATGGATTCCTTCCTTGCTGACAACATGTCCCAAGAAATTTACACTGCGGAGCCAAAACTCACACTTGGAGAGTTTCGCATACAACTTTTCAGCCCGTAGGGTCTCTAAGATCTGTCAGAGGTGTTGGCTATGCTCTTCCTTGCTTCGAGAGTATACGAGAATATCATCGATGAAAACGATCACGAAATTGTCAAGGAATGGGCGGCAGACTCGATTCATGAGGTCCATAAATGCAGCGGGGGCATTCGTTAGATCGAAGGGCATCACGACAAATTCGTAATGACCATAGCGAGTTCAGAAAGCAGTCTTAGGAATGTCCTCATCTCGGACTTTGAGTTGATGATAACCGGATCTCAGATCTACCTTTGAAAAGTAACTAGCCCCTTGAATCTGGTCAAATAGATCATCGATTCGTGGAAGTTGATACCGGTTTAAAACCAATTTGTCACACCCCCGAACCAGACGACGGAAACGTCCGGGGGCTCGTGTGACTAATAAATTGAAATATCATCACAATGAATATACATGAAAAATAACACAATCGTCACCAACATAACATAATACAACTGGCATTGTTCACATCAAGTACATTGTTTTACATTACATAATTCAAATGAATAAATTGTACGATAATTGACATTTGCATAAAAGAAATCCCAATATACTCTTGATGGTTCTTCAGCTTATCGATTACCTGAGAATACAAGTTATTTTGAAAACGGTCAACATATATAATGTTGGTGAGTTCATAAGCATGTTTGATTGAAAATTTTTGTATTGGGTGCATAACCCAGAAAATCCGATATTTTCTGTAAAATTCTCTGAAAAAGATGTAATGATTAAGTATAAATGTATGTGTGATTTCCATTGTAAAATCATGTATAAATGAAGGATCCAAATTCCTTGTACTATATCTGTTATAAGAAGGAGATAATGATTAATAGTGTTTCCGCAGAAAATCCGATATTTTCTGATTTATAAAAATGTTATAGTTCTTGTATTATCGTATAAATTGTTTTGTATCGTCACGATTGAAGAGTTTTGATCTCTGAAATGTTGAGGTGGTATTGGATCTCTATGTGAGCCGTTATAACCATGCATGATAATGACTAAATTGCCGGCCTTGGCATTTTTCCAAACGCCGGTATTTGATCAAGGTTTTGTCACCTTAGACTGGCCTAGTCTAACTGTAGCGAACAAGTGAAGTGTGGGGGAGTCACCCCCGTATAGATCTATACACAAACTCTCGTTCTCCCTCCAGGAGACTCTGATTATAACTACAAGCTGTGGCCATACACTCAGTGATGTCAACCGACAAGTCCCACTAGATCCCAAATATTTCCACATGAATATGTATAACGTTATTTGTATTCGTTATATGTATTTAGTTTACAAACACTAGTTGATATATGGATGTGAAATGATAAAGCCCAACAAAACATGAAAAAGGGACAATTATGGCCCATTAGACGGGTAAATTGTTTCAAAGCTTGTTAGGTATGCAGAAGGACACTTAGGGCCCATTAAGCATATAATGAATAGTTCAGGCCCAATTATTATGTGAATGGACCACTAAGGCCCAATAAACATGTAAAGGATAATTTAGGCCCGTTAAGCATGTATTTGGGTCACTAAAGCCCGATAAACATGAAATGAATGTATTGGGCCCATTAATCATGTAAATGGATCACGAAGGCCCAATAAGCATGTATAGGAAGTATTAGGCCTAATATTCGTACCGTTATTGTACTTCGTTTGTTTGTTATAGTATAGTTCATTTAGTCGGAAAAATTTATTCGTAATGTTATAAAAATCTAGTGTATTGTTATAATGTTATTGCTAGCTTGATATATCAAAATTCTATAATTTGAACTCGTGTTTAACAAAATTACACTTTAGACCCCTTAAGAACTAAATTAACATTTAGAGGCTTATTTTTACATAAAATGTCATTTTTGGTCTATTTTAATTAAAAATAACATTTTAGTCCATAAATTTATAAAAATTTGTATTTTCGCCTCAAATGTTTAGTAATTTACGGTTTTGGTCTAAAAATACATATTTTGACATTTTCGACCCATTTTTGCAGAACATTACATTTTCAGCCCCTTATTTGCATAAAATGACATTTTCGGCCCAATTCTTATAAAATTAACATTTTTGGCCTAAATCTTGAGATAAATGTAATTTTCAGCCCCTAATCTAGTTTATTCTCATTTTTGGCTCAAGTTTTGATAAAATAAAATTTCAATCCCCAAAGATTGATATTTTTGCAATTTTGGGCCCAATAAGCCGTGAGGCCCACATTAAGGCCCAAAATGCCAAATTTTGCACTTTTGACCCTTAGGAAAATATGGTTGTTATAAAAGCTCATTTTTAAGCTAATAATACCCCTTTTTATAAAAACTTAGGTGTCACTCTTGACCCCAAACTTTTGTTTATTTGCCAAAAATGATCCTTATACAAGATTTTGTTTTGTTTTTCACAACTTAGGCATTTATAACACTTTTACCTTTGTAGTTTGATGTCTAAAGTGTTTTTGTTTATGAATCTCACTTATTTTTGTTAGAGTTTTATAGATCCATCGAGTTTATCACACAAACACAACAAAAGCCAAGAAAATCACACATAACATGTATAAATGTATAGATCTACACATAAATACTTGTATTCTCCCCTAAAAACATGTAAAAACCGAAAACAAGGGGGTATGAACTCACCTTGCTTAGTTGCTCACGGTTTGAAGAAGAGGTGGAAAAAGATTTTTGATCCTAGCAAGATTTCTTGAGTGGATTTCGAACTTAAGAAGTTCTAGGAAGCAAAATCACAAAATAGATGTGGATAAGGAGTGATTTAGCTAAATAATGAAATAATTCCACTTAAGTATACAAAATCTTACCAAGGATTGATGATATTAGTGAAGAATCTTCTTGGAACACATGCAAATTCTCGCAAATCTTGATGGAAGGAGGAGTGTTCTTGAGGGATTGTAGAGTGTTTGAAAGTGAAGTATGTGTATGTGTGTTTGATGTTCACGACCGAGAGATAAAGAGAGAGAGGGTGAGGGGAGTTTGCATGGAAACATGAGAAATACCGAGATGCATGTTGTGTATAATGCCTTAATATCCTCTAAATAAAAATAATGTGTCATGGCTTGGGTAATTAGCCATTATATATATATATATATATATATATATATATATATATATATATATATATATATATATATATATATATATATATATATATATATATATATACACATGGGCCGAGAAAGGAAAGAATGGAGGGGCTTTGGCCTTTTCTTGATTTGGTTCGAGTTTATGAGGCCCATAGAAAGAGGCTTTCGGCCCATTGGTTCTTTAGGTGTGTTCACGGCCCAATGAAAGTCCCTTATGTTTTTTTATGGCTCTTTAGGGTGATTGGAGTTGTTATGTCCCAATAAGGCCCATTAAAGGTAAACCAATCCATTTTAGGCCCATTATGGCCCAAAACTTTATGTTTTATGAATGTGGGTCCAATTAGAGCCCATTTAAAGGTCCTAAGCCTAAGATAGTCAGATTGGATGCTTATTGGTCCATTAGGCCCAATAAGGAAACCCTAGTCCATAATAAGCTTGAACCTGGATTTTCAGGGTTTTCAACTCATTATTGACTATTTGGATACTTTGTATAGAGTTTTGAACTTCACTTGTGAATTTTGATTAAGTTTGTTGTCATAGAATGAACATAGTGCATGGTATCAAGTTAGGGTTACAAGTATTATCATAGATGATGTTTACATGATCACATAATTTCCTGGCTAAAAATGCCAGTTGTGACAAAGTTCTATTAAACTATATCATCTAAACCTTCAGATTCGTAAGAAGTATGAGTGCCCTCTCCCTTAAGTCCACTATAGCGAAACAATTCCCAAACTTTGCAATTTTCAAATTGGAAACATTTTCCCCTACGAACAGTATTGTTAACATGCAATAATAGCATAACAATTATGATTCCACTAGCTTTGATATATACCCAAAAATCAATTGGACTTCTAGAAATCAATACTCTTGACTTTCTTACTGAAGTACATATTTCTGTTACGTGATGCTTTGATAAGTCTCCAACTAGACTTCTTAAGCTTATACAACTTCATTGGATATCATATGTATGTGTTTAAACCCTTTCAGAACTTATAGATATATGTCTTGAAAGTTCAAACAATTCCTTTCCATTCCTCACAATTCAAAATATGAAGAGGGATGCCGTAATCATATTGTGAATTTGAGAATGCAATTAACACAACCAACATCTATATTTATCTTTATCAAATCTTATAATCTATCAACAAAAGTATTTCCTCACAATCATTCTCATGAATTAGAGCGAAACCTTTCCCACCTAGATTTTATGGTGCATACGTTCCCATCCATGTGAATCTATCATTTCCAACCTACAATTATAAGACAAGGTTTAGGACAAAACCAAATTCAAATTTAGCTTTCCTTCATGGACTGAACTTTTCTATTTTCTAAATTTCTTTCCCTCTGGTAGCAAAAGGGCCTACCAGTGCTCACATGTTGTTAGCAACTCACCCATATCGATCAATGTACATTCCTTGACCAACAAGATTTTGTTTTTGCAGTTAAATGAAAACATAGAACTCATAAGCATTGTCAACTCAACTTGAAGTGTACAGAAATAAGAATGTGTCAACCAAAACGACATGTTATCAACCTCAAGTCGTTTGCTAGTGATAACTGAAAGGTTTATTATCGATTGAATCTTGAATCTCTCAAGATTAATATGACTCCCTATGACTTCTTGACATATGATTTTTCTCTCAAAGAATATTCCTTTGACAAATATTCAAAAGTTCGTGAGAATTCTAGACAAGAAAACACTTCATAGAACAAGTTTCAGTTTATCTTTTGTTTCTTGATTAACGGAAACATCACAACTCCAATTCTATATGTGCTAGAGTAAGAACACATTTTTACTCCACATATCTCGAGGTGTTTTCAACCTTCTTAGTTTGAAATGAGTTTCAAGATTTGATTCATAGTTACTAGAGCATGGCTCTACAACTTTATTTGGAATGAAGTATGACTCATCTCTTGATCGAACTATTTCTAACAATATCCAATTCCTCTTCTTAGTCATACAATTTAACTAAGATGTTCTTCGTGGATCAATTGTGATATAAATCCACAATCACTAAGATGATCATAAAACATGATACTAAAGTACTCTCATTTCCTTTTTGATTGGAGAAACGTTTAACTTTCTGCCTAATAGATTATTCTATTCGTTCTGCTACTCTTTGAATATTTTCAAAGTATTAGAATTATGCTTAATCTCATAAACACAACCATATTTGCTGAAGCATGACTATGAAGAATAGAATTATCGTTCTTTGTGGTGGATTTGAATAGTCCATATCAACATGTACTAGATCCATTAGTCCTTCACTTGACTCACATAAACATGTGATAAATGAATTAATCATAATTTTCCAACGACCAAGATTCTCATGCATCACACAATTCGAACTACATGACTCCAAGTTTCTATCATATTTGAAACTTGGTGATGGGAATTCTTTTCAATTGGTTAATTATGACAATACCAAATCCACAATTAATATTGCTAATATTAGAAACGTAACCAACACTTTCATAAATGCTAAAATAAGGCAACTATATAAACCAAAATTTCACTTTTATTGAAAATAAACGAAAAGTTGGAACTTGTCCTTACAACGCATAAAATGAAAAACTGGGTTTCTAGACATCTCCTAAGAGTAATAGCAATCTATTAATTTATCCTAACTCCTTAAAATTAGCTCCAAATTCTGATCATCAAACCATGTGACAAAAGTCCATTTCTCACGATCAGATTTAGCTTGCTCTACTCAAGCTTCCTTCTTTCTGTCACACCCCCAAACCGGAACGGCGGAAACGTTCGGGGGTGTAGGACGTCATGTACAGTATCATAACAATTGAATAATAGTAATCAAAGCAACAACAACCATTGTATTAATAGTATAATGTTTACATTACATTTGATTCATATAATACTGACTTCAAAAGTAAAATAACAAGTAAAGACTTGAAACTACTATGCTCCATCTTCTCGAACCCGGTGCGTGTACCTGTCTATTAGTGTCCTAAGAATACAAGTAGGTTTTGAAAGAGTATCAGCATTAAGCTGGTGAGTTCATAAGCGTTTTGTTTTAGAAAACAGGTTCTGTGTTCTTTTGAAAAGTGTGTTGTGTTTCCCCAGAAAACCTTATATTTTCGGATGTAATAAATGTTAAATAAAATGATTCTTACTAGTACCTCCTGCGAGTACTTAGTGCATACAAATCATATACAATCCAGTTCGAACAAACAATCGATTGTGTGGTTCTGCCCCAAGCCCACAACCAAACAAGGAACAGGAAATGAGGCGGAGGCCACACATTCCACTGATTGTCAGATCTTCATGTATATAACCCTGAAGTATTCACTGAGTACTTACAAAGTTAACTGTATTGGTTCTTTAAAATCTATTGATAGTGTTCCTCAAGAAAATCCAATATTTTCTTAGTGAAAGCATGATTAAACCAATTCCTTCTATAACTACTTAGCTCATACTAGTTATGTATAAACCAATATCGAACATACAGTTAATTGTGTGGATCTGCCCTAAGCCCACAACCAAACAAGGAACAGGGAATGAGGCGGAAACCACACATTCCACAGTCTATCAGATATTCTTCATACGTAACCTGGATGCATAAACTAAGGAATTATAGAATTAATAATGAATATTCATTAGTTGAATAATAAACAAATTGTTTGTAAAGTACTGATGCTTACCCTGGAAAATCCTATATTTTCCCTAAGTGTAAGTTATTGTCTTAACTGTTCCAAAACTGAAGAGTACAAGTATCTTCCATACTTATGTTGTTTAAGCATTGTTATGTTTGAAAACCCTGGCTACCACCAGTAATGTATAGTAGTTTTATTACTTAAAATAAGACTAGTCGAAAATGTATTGTTTTGTAAACTGAAAGTGTTGTTAATACCCTCCTGTTATCACTTAGTACATACGAGTTATAGAAATCTAAATTGAACAGACAGTCGATTGGGTGATTCTGCACTAAGCCCACAACCAAACAAGGAACAGAGAATGAGGCGGAAGTCACACATCCCACTGCATGTCGGATGTTAATTTCATATAACCTTGATGTATATACTAAGTAATCCCCTAGTTATTAACCCTGATGACTGATTGTTAAGTATATTATTACGTGAACGAGTCGTTGTTTCCCCAGTGAGTTCTTATAACCATGCTAATGGACGATAAACACTACGACGTACTTCGGACGTCGTAAACTGAAATGACGTTTGTCACCCCCGGTTGACTGTAGCTAATAGTTAGGGTGCGGGTTTGTCAGTCCCGTATAGATCTATACATAAACTCACGCTCTCCCTCCAGGAGACTCTGGTTCCGAAGGAGTAGACTTCCCAGAAGTCGTGTCTCACAGTGTAGTTCTCTCAACGAATTCACGAATAATACTATGAAAAACTCATTTTTGTTATTAACATGTATCTTAAGTAATTGTGAAATTGTTCGTAAATCTAGTAGTAATAACGTTCGTCATGTTTAATAAGTTCTACGTTCCAATGTGTGTTAACGATAAGAAAATATAATAAATCAAATTATATTTTAAAACACCAATTTCTTGTGTTTTACTTGTACTCCCCCCCTTTAAAACATTAAAAAGCTTGGAAAATATAAGGGTATGAACTCACCTTATGTTGGAGATTTGATTGAAGATATGATATATGATGATAAATCTCACGAGTGAAGTCCCGAAGCACAAACGAGTCCTAAATAACATATAATGATACCTATAGTGTCATAACTAGCATTTTTAGCTAGGAAATTCTGTTCTCATGTCAGCATCAACTATTGTAAGGTTTGTATTAACGCATTTAAAGTTTACATTGCGATTCCTAATGAACCGTTTATTGTTATAATGCAAAGCATATATGTCTCTCAATATCTCCCAAATCTCTCTATGTATCTCAAATCTCTCCCAAATCTCTCTATGAATCTCAAATCTCTCCCAAATCTCTCTATGTATCTCAAATCTCTCCCAAATCTCTCTACGTATCTCAAATCTCTCCCAAATCTCTCTATGTATCTCAAATCTCTCCCAAATCTCTCTATGTATCTCAAACCTTTCTCAAATCTTCCTATGAAGTTTTCTTAGTCGAAGCCAACTCAAAACGAAAGGAGAAAACTTGAAGGAGCAAGCCCAGTTCGGAACCCCTTAGGTGGCTTTGGACCCTCCCACTCGAACAATCTCGCTCCAGAACTTCCTCCTGCTTCGGAACCTCCTATTGACTCCGGAAGGCCTCACACACTTCGGAAGGCTTCGCCCCAGACAAGCTCGCATGTTCCAGACCGAATCCTCTCGGAAGATCAGCAACTCCGGAAGCTGTTGTGCGACTCCAGATTTTGAGAAGGGCTTTGGAACTGATTGGCCTGACTTCGGAACTCAAGGATTTACTCCGGAACCTCTTGAACTCACTCCGGAATTTGTGAACTGACTCTGGAACTCCCTAATTCACTTCGGACCCTCACAGATTCCGGACCTACACTCCGGATTTTAAACCATTTCGGACTATTTCTTCATTTTAAGGAATTTTGACATCGGGAATCCCACCAAACTCGTATTTTTCATAACTTAAACCCCTTAAACCTTTATTTTAGGCCAAATTTGAGTATTTAAAACATATTTACACAAAATAATATTTAGTATTTATAAAAGTAATATATTATATCATAAAGTGATAAGGGGTTTGACTTTATGATTTGATGTAATCCTTCATTCCCCATGCATTCACGGATCCTCACAAATTATCCACCAAGCAAACATGGTTTAACTAGCAGTTCTCCAAGCACACTTCAAATCAACTTCACTTCCTTTATTTAAAAGAAGAACTCCTTTCTGTTAATCCTCACTCTTACCTCATTTCACTCCCTGGAGATTTCATACTTCCTCAAAAATCCCTTCCTCACCCCATTTAATAACTAAACCAAACCCCTCTCAAGAACAAGTGGATTCCTCCAAAAATCTTTATCATCAAGATGGTTCTTGGAAATTAGGTGAGCTATTTCGAAATCCTCTAGTATTCCTACATATTATTTTGTTAAAATCACCTCATTTACACACAAGGTCCTATTTTAACCTCCTTAGAATAATCTAGGCTTCAAGGAGTTCAACAAGGGCATTCTAGTGCTTAGGATCAAGACCTCTTCACTAAACTTCAAAAACCCCACAAAACCAACTCAAGGTGAGCTTCATACCCCCTACTTTCTTCGAGATTTTTTTATTGTTTTTGGGGGAGAATGCAAGTCAAAACCTTGTTTTAAACCTTGATTTAGTTGCTTATTATGCTTGTATGCTAAGTTGTATGTACTAAAATTATGAAGACTCCTAGAACTCGAAAACTTGAGCAAGCCTCAAGAGTTTGAAGCTTATTTCACAACTTATGTATAAGAAATAAGAAATAGAAGGTTACAAAAATACAAGTTACAAATTTTTATGACAAAACTCCAAAGTATTTACGTCAAAAATTGCTTAAACAAGTATTTTGGAGAAAATGGACCACTTTCAACAAATCACACAGCTTTGAGCCACCTTTTGACAAATATCAGTCTTATTTGATAAATTATAAATTGAAGGACCATTTTGCCAACATCAAGAATATTGGGTCATTTTGACAAGCCTGATTTACAAAGGAATATTTTCTATTAACGAAAACGAAATATCTAGTCAACGAGTACACCATTGTTATTTATGTAATAAATAATGGATTACAACGATTTGCTCAAAAATCTGTTAGTATTCTAGTTAGACGAATCTTCATAGTACGTATATGTATAAATAATAGTGTACGCTTAAAGTCCTATAAGAGTTATAACTAGAGTCTCCTGGAGGGGGAGCGAGAATTTGTGTATAGATCTATACGGGGTTGACACCCCGCGCCTTTGCTGTTCGCTACAGCTAGACCGGCCAGTCTAGGGTGACAAATGTCTTAAACAAAACCGACGCCTGAAGAACTTCAGAACGGGCACTCTGTCAAATTAGTATGGTTATAACGACTCACTAAGAATATAACAGTATGATTTTAAAAAATTACTCAAGTTACACCTTTCGATATTAGACAACTACTGTTTTGAGTACTATAAACAAAGTTTTTATCACACCTGTCTTAGGGTTCTAAGACCACCATATTATACATCAGAAAATATAGGATTTTCTCGGTAAAACAATTTCATACGATTTCGAAAAATGATAAACTAAAACACACATGCAACTATACCTGATTAGAAACAAAATCTACAACCATTTGATAAGAAAATATGGGATTTTCTGGTTTTTCAAACTACCACAGATTTTTATACAAAATGCTTATGAACTCACCAACATATTTTATGTTGACGCTTTTCAAACGACTTGTATTCTCAGGAAATCAATAAGCAGGTCAGTGACGTGGGGATTCAAGATTATTTTGTCGTAATTTGGAATTTATTCAATGTTGTCTCTTTTGTGTATTTCCAAAACATGAACAATATGTAAAAACAATGTAAGTTTGTTATATTGATGTATGATGTTTGGATTTTCTATGTTTCATTTATATTCAATTGTTATGATACTGCACAATGAAGTTACCCGCCTCCGGACGTTTCCGCCGTTCTGGTCTGGGGGTGTGACATATAGGCATGAAATTAGTGAATCTAACCACAAAGGTGTTTAGAAAACAACCTAGGATGAAAGAACAACTCACCAAAGGAGTGTTAGAAGCAAGTTAAGAGGCTGAAATGGAGTTCACGGTTGGGCTTGATGTGTTCACGGCCGTGAAGGGTTCACGGTCCTTGAAGGTTTGAAGGGTTCTCGGCCGTGAAGGGTTCACGACCCTTGAAGATTTGAAGATTTAACTGGTTTGCGGCCGTGAACTCAAGAACAACAACACTTGACTTGATGAAAAACGTGTTTTAGAGGCTCCATAGCAACACCGCAAAGGTGATTTTCGATGATTTTCGGAAGAAAAAGGAGAAATCTTGAGTTTGCGGTTGGGAGATTAGAGAGAGAATAGATGAGTTTTCGGCCAGAAAAGTGTAAATGAAGGGTAGGAGCACGTATATATAGGCTGAGTGTATGGTCGGTGATGGGGGTCCACCAACCGTGAACGGGTTTACGGTCGTGAACACCAATCATACCGGATTTACTGATTTTTGAAGGAAAACTCGGGTTTTCGCGATTTTGGTTCCTACTCTCATATAAATATATTTATATAAATCAATGATTTTCCAAGCTATAAGAATTTGACGGCACAAAATAAAATTCAAAATTTATTTAACGAAATCGGGCTAACGTTAACGGGAAAAGTTTCGGGTTGTCACATCATCCCCCCGATAGAGGAAATTTCGTCCCGAAATTCGGATTTCCGAGTGGTTGGTTAAGGATAAGGAAAAGATATGGGTACTTCGGTTCTATTCAATCCTTGCGTTAATTCAGTGAATTCAGATCCTCGCTGGTTGTTTCAGCGGATCATCACTGTTGGATCTGCTGTTCTGATCTGTGGAGAGTGTGTAGATTTGACTTGCTTGACTCTGCTCATCTAACGGGTAGGATGTCCATTCATAGTCCTGAGCAACTTTTGTCCTGAAGTTCATGGTAGGAATCATACCTGGTTCATCTATCATCGCCTTGTGTACACAAGTCATATATAATTAAGATTGATATGACGGTCAGATGGATGGCTCTGCCTCGGGTCCACAACCAGACAATGAACAGGAGATAGGGCAGAAACACACATCCTAAGTCCGTAGAATCTGAATTATATACCACCCTCGCGTATACACTTAGCATTGACAGGCTAACCGTATCTGTCCCTAGCCTCTGTGCTTGAACTTGACTTGCTGCGCGAGTGGTATTTCCAAAAGGACTGCCGGAAATACTTAGGGAAGGTTACGGGAGGATACCATACTCCTCGCATGAGTACTTCGGGAGTTTGAAGCGATATACAATTCCAAGGTTCGCATCTAGTTTGCCGTTATGAGTGACGAGATTTTTGTTATTCAGTCGGTTTAAGGCGAAGGGTCTCCTTGGTGACACATGTGTTTGGTATAATGTGGAATCAGTTAAACTAGGAGGGATGACGTCGTCCGATCGCGTGTTAAGTTAGTTCGAGAGGAGTGTTTTGTTAGAACATTAATGCATCTGTGTGTGTACGTTTTTAGTGCTTTCTGTTTTGACCTTGTTATTACTACTGCAAATGTTTTGTACTGCATTAAGTGTGTACTAACTGAAGAATTTATCTGATGAATGATTCTTGATATTATGATCCCTATTTGGTCCCTCTATAATCACTTGGTGTCTACAAGTCATATATAATTAAGATTAATAAGACAGTTGATTGAGTGACTCTGCCCTAAATCCACAACCAGACAAGGAATAGGAAATAAGGCGGAATCACGCACTCTAAGTCTATAGGTTCTTAATTATATATGGCCCTAATGTTTACACCAAGTCATTATAGTTTACCAGAAAGAGTGTTTAGTTTTTATATAGACTATGTGCTTTGTTTGGACGAGGAAGAAATTTCTATAGTTAGGATCTAGTTGGGAAACATACCGTTGTTCTCAGGTGGTTCCGGGGTAGACTCTCCTGCAGTGATCATCAGCACTCCTTCCTCTTCACCGGGGTTTCTGGCCAATGGAAAATCTCTCCTGTAGTGCCCCGTTTCGCCACATTCGTAGCATGTCTGACTCACTTTCTCAAAGGGGACCTGATAGATTGGTCGTGCCGGTGCCCTACAGAAACGGATGGTGTGTCCCCTTCTGAGATAGTTCTTGCAATACATCTTTCGACACCTTTCAGTATGATGAAAGTTGCACTTATTACATTTAGGGAGGGTTCCAGCATAACGACTGACGGGTGCTGGTGTGGCTGGGGTCATGGCAGCATAGGCCGTACCCCTCTGTTGTCCATCGGAGGGCTCTTGCGTTGATTGTCTCTTTTTCCTGCTCTCGGACTTTTGTTTATCATCACCTCCTTTGGTTGAATCAGGAACGGGGTCCATTATGCCTTGGCGGATTCCATAGTCCACCAGTGTTAGAGCCAGACGTTTGGCACTGTCAAACGTAAGAGGTTTCGCTGCTAACACATTTCCTTGGATTGGAGAAGGTAGTCCCCAAATGTATCTCTCTACCTTCCTGTTCTCCGGGGTAACCATCCCAGGGCATAGTGTAGCTAAATCGCTGAATTTATCAGTGTAGGCTACTATGTCTGAGCTTGCCATGGTAAGATTCCACAGCTCTTGCTCTAGTTTCTATATTTCGCCCCTCGGGCAGTACTCTTCCCACATCTTCTCTTTTAGATCTTCCCAGCCCACTGCGTTTGCCACTGGAAGGGTTAATGACTTGACATGGCTATTCCACCATGTAATGCCTCTGTCGGAGAAGGTGCAGGCAGCAAATTTCACTTTGCTCCCTTCTGGGCACACACATCACTCAAAAATCGACTCTGTCTTATCGAACCATCGCATTTGAGCGATGACTCCCCCACTCCCATTGAAGGATTTGGGTCCACAAGTCATGAAGTCTTTCTACGAGCACTCCCTTATGTGTCCATGGTTAGAGCTATTGGTATCACTACCCGATCCACCGGTACCACTTGCACGGATTTGAGTCATAACAGCTGTCACTGTGGCTGTTACTGCCGCCTGGAAGACAACCGAGTCATACTGAGGGAGTGGCGGCGGTGGTGTATTGTTTTTGTTTTTGTTCGACTTCTTCGGTGGTATCTTTCTACTATAAGGTTTAAAAGACGAAACGAGGGTAAGTCCCTAGCGGTTACAGGTCGAGTGTTATCTGAATCGAAGTTATCTTAATTCTGAGTGTATCATGTTCTGACTCTTGAATCAATTCATAACAGAGGTCTATGCAACATAGACTTATGAATTTTTGATAGCGACTACCTTCTTAATGAAGTTCTGGGACCTGGTTTACTGTTACTAGTTGATATGATAAAGGCGATGAGCATGACAGATAGTATGAGTAGTGTAATCACTAACTCACTAGATTGTATTAGTTAGTTAATTATTAGTGTGACGTATAGGGTGCTCTACCACCTTGCGTGCCTCGTGAGTGGTTTCCCGTGTTTTCTGGTTTCAGCTGTGGGGATTTGTTGTCTCTGGACTCTCTTATGCTTCAAGTTCTATCACTGATCTCCACCACTTTCTGATGGAAGATTTGACTCCTTGAATGATTCCTTCTAGATATCCTCTTTATGAGTCCTCTCTTATTCCTCCTTGACTCCTCTGTTGGTGGTTGTAGGGGAGTGGCTATCTCTATCTAGGTTGTTCGTGCGAGAATGAGAATGTCTAAAGAATCTTATGAGATTAAATAAAACATTTCTTCTAAAGTTATTAATGATCTAAACTGGGTCCTCCTATAATCAAGCAGTGCATGCAAGTTGTATATAACCAATATCAAATAGACCTTCGAATAGGTGATCCTACTCTAAAACCACAACCAAACAAGGAACAGGTAGTAGAGCGAAGATCACCAATTCTAAGTCTATAAGATCCCAATTATATATAACCTTGGAAGCATGTACTTCGCAACTATAGACCTGCCAGTAAGGGTCTTTTAGTTTTCATATAAGTTTGTTATAGTGCCTAAAATACTCCTATAGTATTTTATCTTTATGTTTTGTTCTAGGGATCTTTTGCATACAGAGTTAGGTAAGTTTTAGGCTTGTTGCAACACCACTATCACTCACAAACACATGTTGGTCGTATCTCAAATAAATATAGTTGATCAGGTTATATTTATTCCAGATATGATTACATAACTGCTTAGGTTTGACTGTAGTGTCCAACATCTAAATACTTTTGTTTTGTTCTTCTTGTGATACTTGTTCTTATGATGTATGCTTGTTTATATATATACTTCTCATAAAATACTTATATTTTAAAAGTATACTTTTAGTTAGAGCACTTCTGCCCCAAGCCCACAACCAAACAAGGAACAGGAAATGAGGCGGAGGCCACACATTCCACTGGTTGTCAGATCTTCATGTATATAACCCTGAAGTATTCACCGAGTACTTACAAAGTTAACTGTATTGATCCTTTAATCTATTAATAGTGTTCCACAAGAAAATCCAATATTTTTTTTAGTGAAAGCATGATTAAACCAATTCCTTCTATAACTACTTAGCTCATACTAGTTATGTATAAACCAATATCGAACAGACAGTTAATTGTGTGGATCTGCCCTAAGCCCACAACCAAACAAGGAACAGGGAATGAGGCGGAAACCACACATTCCACAGTCTATCGGATATTCTTCATACGTAACTCGGATGCATAAACTAAGGAATTATAGAAATAATAATGAATATTCGTTAGTTGAATAATAAACCAATTGTTTGTAAAGTACTGATGTTTATCCTGGAAAATCCTATATTTTCCCTAAGTGTAAGTTATTGTCTTAACTGTTCCAAAACTGAAGAGTACAAGTATCTTCCATACTTATGTTATTTAAGCATTGTTCTGTTTGAAAACCCTAGCTACCACGAGGAATGTATAGTAGTTTTATTACTTAAAATAAGACTAGTCGAAAATGTATTGTTCTGTAAACTGAAAGTGTTGTTAATAGCCTCCTATGATCACTTAGTACATATGAGTTATAGAAATCTAAATCGAAAAGACAGTCGATTGGGTGATTCTACCCTAAGCCCACAACCAAACAAGGAACAGGGAATGAGGTGGAAGTCACACATCCCACTGCATGTCGGATGTTAATTTCATATAAACCTGATGTATATACTAAGTAATCCCCTAGTTATTAACCCTGATGACTGATTGTTAAGTATATTATTACGTGAATGAGTCGTTGTTTCCCCAGTGAGTTCTTATAACGATGCTAATAGACGATAAACACTACGACGTACTTCGGACGTCGTAAACTAAAATGATGTTTTTCACCCCCGGTTGACTGTAGCTAATAGTCAGGGTGCGAGATTATCAGTCCCGTATAGATCTATACACAAACTCATGCTCTCCCTGCAGGAGACTCTAGTTCCTAAGGAGTAGACTTTCCAGAAGTCGTGTCTCACAATGTAGTTCTCTCAACGAATTCACGAATAATACTATGAAAAACTCCTTTTTGTTATTAACATGTATCTTAAGTGATTGTGAAATTGTTCATAAATCTAGTAATAATAATGTTCGTCATGTTTAATAAGTTCTACGTTGCAATGTATGTTAACGATAAGAAAATATAATAAATCAAATTATATTTTAAAACACCAATTTCTTTTATTTTACTTGTATTCCCCCCTTGAAAACATTAAAAAGCTCGGAAAATATAGGGGTATAAACTCACCTTATGTTGGAGATTCGATTGAAGATATGATATATGATGAAAAATCTCACGAGTGAAGTCCCGAAGCACAAACGAGTCCTAAATAACATATAATGATACATATAGGCATGAAATTGGTGAATCTAACCACAAAGGTGTTTAGCAAACAACCTAGGATGAAAGAAAAACTTACCAAAGGAGTGTTAGAAGCAAGTTAAGAGGCTGAAATGGAGTTCACGGTTGGGCTTGATGTGTTCACGACCGTGAAGGGTTCACGGTCCTTGAAGGTGTGAAGGGTTCTCAGTCGTGAAGGGTTCATGGCCCTTGAAGATTTAACTGGTTTGCGGCCGTGAACTCAAGAACAGCAACACTTGCTTTGATGAAAAACGTGTTTTAGAGGCTCCACAGCAACACCGCAAAGGTGATTTTCGATGATTTTCGGAAGAAAAAGGAGAAATCTTGAGTTTGCGGTTGGGAGATTAGAGAGAGAATAGATGAGTTTTCGGCCAGAAAAGTGTAAATGAAGGGTAGGAGCACGTATATATAGGCTGAGTGTATGGTCGGTGTTGGGGGTCCACCAACCGTGAACGGCTTTACGGCCGTGATCGGGTTCACAGCCGTGAACAACAATCGGACCAGATTTACTGATTTTCGAAGGAAAACTCGGGTTTTCGCGATTTTGGTTCCGACTCTCATATAAATCTATTTATATAAATCAATGATTTTCCAAGCTATAAGAAATTGACGACATAAAATAAAATTCAAAATTTATTTAACGGAATCGGGCTAACGTTAATGGGTTGTCACACTTTCTCTTAGATCCAACAATACCATCAAAACATGATCATCACATAATGTATTAAAAGTCCATGAATAGGAACTTCTAAAACAATGGAGTCAGATAATGGATGTACCTGAAGTACAGTCAAACGACTTGACTTTACTATCTCTAAGATATTTCAGGCATTTTGGATAGCTTCGTTTTCAATTTCCCATCAATTGGTAGTAGAAACAAATGGACTCTTTGGGGTTAAAATATGGAATGATCCCAAAACTAGTTTTTCCTTTGACCATACGTTCAAAAAATTTGATCTTGGACGACCCCTTTTCACTGGGAAGAGAAATCTTTTCTGGACCACCATTGTCACCATTGTCAATGTTCATGGAAACCTTGGAATTAGACACAATAAGCATCTCCACTTTTGATGTGCTCTTAAGCATTTCTGCTTCCGCAACAATCAACATATGGGTCAGATCAATTAGGGTCACATCGATACTTTATATATAAAAGTTATCAATGAACTGATCATATGACTTTGGAAGTGATAGAAGAACCAAATCAATGGCTTGCTCACTTGGGAAAACGACACCCATCCTATCCAACTTGTCAATGTACGATTTCATTTTCAGAACATGCGCACACACAAAGTTTACATCTTGATGTTTACATGCCAGTATGACTTGACTTGTCTCATATCTTTCAACTTGAGGAGAACGTGACGTTGGGAGAGTCGCAGGAGGAGAAGGTGGAAGAGTTGAAGAAGCATGATGTCCAGTTCCACCAATTCCCGAAGAAGGGAAAACATTTTCACCTTGATCAAAATGTGGAAGATCATTTTCAAAAGGAAGAGGAAATCATTTACAAAAGAACGAGGAAGACCATTTCTATCTTCATAAGACATCTAAAATTCGGAGAATAGAGAATTTAAGTTAGTTGATTTTAATCCTTAATTATTAACCCAAAATTTAAATTAAGGCTAGGATCTATATTTTCGATTCGAACTTTGAAGAGGGATGTCGTAATCAAATTCAAATCTATTTTAGGCATGTAAGGCTTTTTACCAATTCCCATCTTATGAAACTCCTAGATATTTTAAGATTCATTGAATCTTATCAATGACATGTTTAATCTCAGATTATGCTCTCACTTTTGTGACTGGGATGCCTAGGATCACAAATGAGATGTGAATAACCATGCAAACCCGCTTGAAAACCTCAATGTCATTTATCATCTCACATTGATGTGCCGGTTAACCACACACACTCCATCAACAATGATAATTTTAAAGATGCCTATCATATCTCTTTATAGTCCCTATTAGTGTGCCGGTTAACCATACACACTCCACCAACGACATATAATGCATGATGTGCATTTTCATGGAGTAGCATACTTTTCACATTTTCCTAAAGTAACTAGAGTGAGATTTTTAAAAGAAGGTTCTAGTACTGTTATATCATTATACTTTTAATGAGATTATGTCCTATCAAATCCGTTCGACTAACGACCCTCCACCATACAAGGGAGCGGTGGGTGAGAGTGGATACCCAATGTCAGTCATTTTATATACCACTTCCTTATACCCCCTTATAGTATGACTTCGTGAATGAGGCGTACTAGCGATTTGACTTGTCTTATACATATAATATATTAAACTTTTAACAATATATATATATATATATATATATATATATATATATATATATATATATATATATATATATATATATATATATGGTGTATTTTAAAACTTTTCAAAATACAAGGTTTAAATATTAATTATCTAAATTAAACATTTTAATTAATTAATATCAAACCAATTGTGATTTATCTTTATCTTTTAGTTAACCAATTAATTAAATCATCTAGGGATTAAATAATTATTTAGATTAAGCAATTAATAAAATAATTCAAATTTAATCCTAATCCAAACACTTTTATTTTTCGAAAATAGGGTATGGGTTTTTCCAGTTTTAATTATTCCATTTTAAGGTTATTAAAACAATAATTAAGGAAACAAGATAAAACCCAAAAGGAGCTCCCAATTTTCGAAAATAGGGTTAGGGAGGCTAGGGTTTCAAGAAACCCTAGCAAAATCGAAAATCATGGCCATTAGGGTTTAATTTCAATAAACCCTAATTTTGATCTATTCGCTATTATGTACAATCACATAGAAAACTACGACAATGATACCACTGGTAGGTTTTGTAGGTTATAAATCTATGCATGAGGCGGAAAAATACTTAACTCTTAAGTTCACCTGCAACCTATATGGATCTATGTTTTCTATGTTGATATCAATAACCTATGAACATCAAGAACCTTAACGGAACTCTATAATAATTGAAATTTACATAAAGTTAGGGTTTACATACCTCTTGATTATTGTAGAAAATAATCACACCAATATCCTTCTTGAAAACTTTGGAAAGCAAGCACCAGAAATCTAATGCCTATAATGGCTCACACCCAAAACGTTAGAAACCATAGAACGAAAAGGAGAGAGAGGAGAGATGAATAAAATTCGTTTCTATGCTTCTTAGGAAGTTCATGAACAAAAACTGATGGTCTTGGGGTCCTATTTATAGTGTAGGTAACTTGCAAGCAAAACAGAATCTGAATTTATTAAATAATAGATTTAATCCTAATTCAAATCATTTCCTTTTATGTAACCATCAGACTTTTAGAAACCCTAAAAGAGCCTCCAAAAACTCCATGTCATGGAGGTTTCTAGAATTGCTTCTTTTTTTAAACTATTGAACAATTACAGTTCACCCCTTGCACCCTTAATTAATTCCAATTAATCCCAAATTAACTACAGATTAATTATGATTAATAATTAGTTAATTCTAATTGATATCTTATTAATTTGTTAACCATATAAATTAACAAATCAATTATTTAACTATTGATCTCATGTTAATTTATTAATCACATAACAAAGTAACATATCAACTATCCATCTCATGTTAATATATTAATCATATAATATATTAACAAAATAATTTTTTTTTTCTCTCTCTCTCTCTCTCTCTCTCTCTCTCTCTCTCCCCCTCTGTCTCTTAATATCATTTCGAGCTATTTTTGCTTATTAGGGAAACCCAAAAGGGCTTTGCTTCTATTTTCAATTTTATTACAAATTTAGTTCTGAGCTTAGACACCTTAATCCAACAATATCATTTATCATATGTGTTCACACATTGATATATGTTATTAATGATATATTAAATTGGGGTGAGGTTCAGTAGAGAATCATTATTAACAAGCAACCAAGGAACCAATCTTGAGCGTCAGAAATCATAATGATTAACGGTCAAGGAAATGGATGTGCACTTATACATTAGATGCACATACACCGAATTATACCATAAAAATCACATCTTTACCAAAAACCTACCTCTTTTTTTCGTTAAATTTTTTTAAGCCACGTTTTTATCGAAAAAAATTGAATATACCGTTGTTCATGATTTTTCGTCCTCTTTCGAAAGAGATCCATGTTGATATATAAAAAAAAACAAAATTTTTTTTTCCGAAAAAAAGCCATTTCGGTTTGTTATTTTTATTCAATATTTTAGTTTATTTTTATCCAAAAAACTAATTATGCCAAAAAGTCTCAACTTTTTTTCCTCTATTAATGATCAGCATCGATTACAAAAAAAGAAAAAAAAACTCGATTAGTTCAGATTCACACTGTGATTCTAAACTGTAAATATTTCAATTTTAACATTCACAATGTGAATCTGACTTTCTATTTCAACTCTTTGATCATACACAAATTAAGTGAAATTTTACATATGAATCGAAATATATTTCCATTAAGTTTTATAATATTTTAACGTTTTGATTACTCGTAAATTAGTTCTGTAAAATCAAAAAATAGATTTATTCACATTGTGAATCTGAACTGTATATAATTTAGTTTTCGGAATTCAAAACGTGAATCTGACTTACTATTATTCACATTGTGAATCTGAGCAGATTCACAATGTGAATCTGAGCAGATTCACACTGAAATTTGTTTTTTATTTTTAATTTATTACTATTATTATTATTATTATTATTATTATTATTATTATTATTATTTTTAACATCAATGTGAATCTATGTTTAAAGAGTACCAAAAAATATGAATTTTGATATATTTATTAATTTTTTTTCGATAAAAAATAGACCTTAACTTAAAAAAAACAAAAAAAAGTTTGTTTTTCATATATCAATATAGATATCTATGGAAAGAGGACGGAAAATCATAAACAACGGTATATTTGTTTTCTTTTCGATAAAAAACGTGGCCTAAAAAAATTAAACTAAAAAAATGAAGTGAGTTTTGTTATAATCCGGTGCATGTGCGTCCACTGTAAAAGTCTACAACCCTTCCTTTTGCAGTTGATCACTTTAAATTTCGACACTTTGGATTAGTTCCTTGATTCATTGATTAATAATGGTTCTCTATTGAACTTTTTCCTATAAATCGTATAATCATATATGACTACAAATCCTAATATATGATTAATCATATATTACAATGTATAAATGCATATGATTAATAATTTATGATTAAATAGTATAAAATATGATTACTTATATATTACAACGTACAATCATATATGATTATACAATATAATATATGATTTGTTATAAATGACAATGTACAAACACATATGATTTATCATATGTGTTCATAAATTGAAATATATTATTAATGATACATTAAACTGTATAATCATATACGCTGATTTATCATATGTGTTCAAACATTGAAACATATTATTAATGATATATTAAACTGTATAATTATATGTGATTATACAATATAATATATGATTAGTCATATACGAGACTATTCAAACACATATGATTTATCATATGTGTTCATACATTGAAATATATTATTAATAGTATATTAAACTGTACAATCATATAAGATTATACATCCTAATATATGATTAATCATATATTACAATGTATAAATACATATAATTAATCATTTATTATTAAATAGTATAAAATATGATTATTATTACAACATATAATCATATATGATTATACAATATAATATATGATTTGTCATATATGACAATGTACAAACACATATGGTTTATCATATGTGTTTATACATTGAAATATATTATTAATGATATATGAAACAGTGTAATCATATATGATTATAAACACATTAATGATATATTAAACAGTGTAATCATATATGATTATAAACACATATGATTTATCATATGTGTTCATACATTGAAATATATTATTAATGATATATTAATATGTATAATCATATATGATTATATAAAATAATATATGATTCGTCATATATGAAAATGTACAAACACATATGATTTATCATATGTGTTTATATATTGAAATATATTTTTATTTATAAATTATACTATATAATCATATATGAGTATACATCCTAATATATGATTAATCATATATTACAATGTATCAATACATATGATTAATCATTTATACTTATATATTACAACGTATAATCATATACGATTATACAGTATAACATATGATTAGTCATATATGATAATGTACAAACACATATGATTTATACATACTAATATATGATTAATAATATATTACAATGTATAAATAAACATCATTAATCATATATGATTATTACATCATGAAATTTTATAATAACATAATCATTATTACACTTTTTATCAAAGTTCTACTTCAACAAATGAATCATATTGCAGTAACATAATTGAAGAATCTGATTATAAACCAGATGTCCCTCCAGTATTTGTACCGGTTGTAAACATCATTTTCAAATCCCTAAATTTGGTAGTAAAAATGTATACTGATTATGCAAAAATGGCAGGTTTTCAAATAAGACTGTGTAGCCACTCAAAATAAAATAGCCAAATAATAAAAAAGAAATATGTTATTTGCAATAGGGATGACAAGGATGTAACACCCAGTTCAGGTACCCATCTTGTTAAGTTATTCAATAAAATTTTGGGCTCAAACCTAGTTCACGTCGTGAGCACTTGTGTGTTACGATCTGACGTGGCATCTCAAAACACGCATCACCTTTGAGACTCACGACGTGAGCCCTTATGGGTCATGATGTGAGACCTGGCTACGAGGCAAACCCTATTTTCAGGTTTTTTCTCATATATAAAGGAAGTGAGGGCTAGGGTTAGCCCACCCTCAGCCTCCATCACCTCCTAATAATCTCCCTTGAAACCCTAGCACCCCATAGTTAGTTTTGAGCTCTTTTAGTGATGATTTTAGCAAAGAAGAAGAACAAGAAGAGCATGTAGCATAACATCTCCACATTCAAGCCTCACTATCATTCATCTTCCCACTTTCTGGACCCTTGTGGGTTTCCAAGTTCAATGCTTTAGGAGTTAATAAGCTTAGATCTAGGTTTTTATGCTTTATCTTTCATGTCTAGGTTGATATAGTGTTTGGTGTCCATGAAGTTGCCAACTTTATGGATCTCTAGTGCCCCCTTTATGATAAAAGTGTTGGATATGAGGTATGGTTGGTTTTGGGACTCTTGCATGAGCTCTTAATACCATTTCTTCCGTTTATGCCCTAGCTTGTGTTTAGGACATGCATGTCCAAAAACCCATGATTTTTTATGATGATATGAAGTAAATAAGACATTCTAGAAGTTTTGGTTGCTTGTCTAAAAGGATTAAGAGCTTATTGCATGAAGCTGTTTGGAGCGCTTCTCACGACTTGAGACTTTGTGGCTCACAATGTGAGAATGTAATATCGAGTCTATCTTGTCTTATTAGGTCACGATGTGACCACTAGATGGTTACGACGTGACGAGTGGCTGTGTGAGTTTTGAGTGTGGATTTTGACCATTGACCGTTAACTTTGACCATTGACCAAATTTTACTTTAGGTCAAATAGAGTGATTTGGGTAGTAGATTGAGGCTGGGTCCCTGTTTGTACTATAAGTGACCTGTAGAGCTGGTATTTGGAGCAACGTTATGTTCAACTATCTTTCGGATATTGAGGTGAGTCTTCCTTACTGTACTCATGGGTTGAAGGCACCAATGTCGGCCTACTAGGTTGTTTATGTATCCTGGTATTTAGGATGACGCTATGCTCTAGTGATCTGTTAGACTGGTAGATCTGTATAATTACCTATATTTGATGGTTATATGTTATTCTGTTGCATATGTCGACATAGTGCGGTAGGGTTGTGGAAATAATGCTCTGTGCGGAAGCCAACAAACATGGGAGCAAACCAGACATAGGTTATGGGTCGGGAAGGCAAAGCAGACTTATGATGTAGGCTCGGGAGCAATCCAAACATGATTTGTGGGGTGGGAGTCAATCCAGACTTATGTTGTGGGCCGAGGGGTAATCCAGTTCGATGGTTGTGGACCCAGTATGCATGCTGTTATATGTTTTTTGGTGGTATGTTGGGGGAACTCACTATGCTTTGGCTTACATTTTGATATATGGTTTTAGGTACTTTTGAGGAAAGGGGCAAGGCGATGGCTTGATAGTGCACATCATCCTGGATTTTACTGACTTATGATTTTGGGATACTCTGATACATGAATTTGGTTTTGGAACTATGTTTTTGTGTAATTAATGGCTCTAAAAATGAAAATTTTTGTAATGATTTTTGGGATATTACAAGTTGGTATCAGAGCCTTGGTTTGAGAGAATTAGATGAACACTTGTGTGATTCCAGAGTCAAACTAAGGATCTGCAAAATGTTTTTAAAATTTAACTCTAAGGAACCGATAGAAAGGATGCAATGTGTATAATCAGCCGGAGCCAAGAAAAGTGATTCCCCAAGATACCCACATTTGTTTTGTGTATTGCTGATATGATAGAATTGCATGCTAGTATATAGGCTAGAGATCTTCAGGAATTACACGATAGAATTTCCTGATGAATGATGCCTGATAGCCTAGGAGAATTTCCTTTTATGCTATATGAAACTGACATTATGACTGTGGTTGCTTATGTGTGTATCATAATTGTACATAACTAAGATTCTATAGCCCGGTAATGTTTGATTTAGCCTTATTTCTTGTTCCTTGTCTGGTTGTGGGCTTAGGGTAGAACTACGTATTCGACTATCTAACGAGTCAAGTGTTATGTATAATTAACATACACGAGAGGCTGTAGGGTTAAAGGAAGTTGCATGAGTAAGAATGGGTTGTAGTGGGCTAGCTTGAGGAATGATTAACCACTCTCGAGAGAGTGAGTATAGGATGTATACGTATCCTAGTTTTTATGCTGTGTAGCCGAGTGGTGTGTGGCGATCCCTTGAGACAAAAACGGGTAGGTGTAGAAAGTAGTATGGGCCCATACTACTGGAAGCATAAGACCCATACGTGTATCAAGGAAGTCACGAACCCCAAGGGTTTAGTCTTTCCGTAACTTTGTAATAATATGAATTGTGGATTTTCTGATGTATTTTGGTTTGTTTTTAGTATGGTGATCACTAGAGGTTCTGGATCAGGAGCTGGCGGCTTGGCGAGGCCAGGATTGACTGATGATGACATTCAGGAGAGGATCATCACTCAGGTGACCATGGCTATTCGGGAGGCGATCCCGAATGTATTTGGGTCTATTAAGATCACAATGGTTGAGATTCTTGATGAGCGATACACCGCTGTGAGTGAGGCCGATGCTGCTGCAGCCACCGCAGCTGTTGCTGCTACAAGAGTTCAAGGGAGAGGGTCATTTCAGTACCGGGACGTCAACAACACGAAGCCCCCAGAGTTTGACGGGACCAAGGGCCCGATTCTTGCTATGAGGTGGTTATCCGATGTGGAGAGTTGTTTCTTAACTTGTTTGTGTACGAAGGACCAGAAGGTCAGGTGCGCCCTGAACCTTCTCCGTTTAGGGGCGAAGGATTGGTGGAAGCTGGCGATCAGTGCTTATTCTCATGCGGAGAAATTTGTAGTGACATGGGAGCAGTTTTCAGAGATGTTCTGTAATGAGTATGTGTTGTTGGTAGAGAGGGAGAGGCTAGCTTAGGAGTATCTGTTGCTAAGGCAGACTGTAGATTTAGTGACGGAGATCACCAAGATGTTCACATAGAGATCCCTTTTCTGCCTTAAGTATGCCGCTTCGAAGCAGGTCCAAATGTACCGTTACTTGAGAATGATCAAGACAGAGATCCGTGAGTTTATATCGACCCATTATTACAGTTCTCTCTTTAAGATGCAGTCTGTCACTAGGAGGAGAGAGATTGAGATTGAGACCCAGACAAGAGAGAAGAGGCATACCCCAACTCAGTCACAGTCGGCAGCCAAGCGGTTCAAGCTTGCTGTATCAAGATCTGGGGGTTAGAGGGGTCGCACTTGTGGCAAGTGTGGGAAGGCGCATGAAGGTGTTTGTCAATTAGCTACTGGATGCCACAAATGAGGTTGGGAGGGCCATATTACTAGGGATTGTCGCCAGCAGGCCCCATTACCGAGCACCAGGATTTGCTACCACTATGGTCAGCTTGGCCATGTGAAAGCCAACTGTCCCTTACGCGCTGTGAGACTAGTGCATGCTCCAACACCGACTAACTTGAGGATTACAGATAGGCGTCTGGGAAGAGCTAAGTACCCAAAGGCCAGGGGTCGTGCTTTTTAGCTCACAGTGGAGGAAGCCAGGGCGGCGCCTAATGTCGTTACTGGTATGTTCGTATTTATTATTCTATCAAGCTATTTTCTTATATGTTGATGATTGTATTTCTGCTAGGTACATTCTTAGTGAACTCTTTGCCTGCTATTGTGCTTTTTGAGTCGAGTGCGAGTCGGTCCTTTGTATCCCAGTCCTTTAGTAAGGATTATGCCATGACTGTTGGGGAGTTGGACTATCTGTTATAAGTTTCCATCACCAACGAACACGGGGTTTTTGATGGGTTTTGAGCATAACAAACAATCCTATGTGTGCATGCAACCCTAAAATTGATCTACGTTTTCTCTAATTGAACATACCATGTGAACAACAATGTGTAAACCCTTGAACACTAGTATATAATTAAAATTACATAGTAAGGTTTACAAAACGTACCTTTGATTTTTATATAGTAATAACAATCCAATTCCTTAATGTTGTTGAGACTTTGAGAAAAAGTTTCACAATTGTCACACCTCTAATGGCTCACATCCAACACTAGCAATTGAATAATATTATGGAGAAGTAGAGAGGAGGCAAATTTTCGACTAGCTTTCTCTAGGAAGAAGTGGCCGAAATTACTAGGGGCATATCCCTATTTATAGTGTAGATAGGAAACCCTAGATAAGCCCAAGTCCAAGATAATCTTAAACCGGGTAATTATCCACTTTCCTGATTATCCAATAAGGACTACTCAAGAAACCCTAAGGCAATTTCCAGATCGTCTCTTGCTCAACTATTGAACAATTACAATTCAGTCCCTGTACTTTTAATTAATTCTTTCAATCCCAAAAATAATTCTAGTTAGTTTCTGATTAAATATTAATTAATTATCACAATTTCTAATTAATATATTATTCTCATAATACATTAATAAATTACTTATTTCAATTTATTAATCAAATTAACAAATCAACCTCTTTCTCCAAAATCATACTTCCCAGTTGCTAGTCTTGAGGGAAACCTAAAAGGACTGTGCTACTATCAATTCAAGTATATACCATTTATAGTTATGGGCCTAGAAACCTAATCCAATAGTCTCCCACTTAGCTAAGTCTAATAACTATAGTTTCCGTATATGCTTCTAAATCGATCAGCAAATTGTAGCACTCAAAGCCGTTGTCGAACTCTGACCTAGTCAGTTACGTGTCCTAAGATAAGTGATCATATATTCCTCCATTCTGCAAGATATCATGTGGACAAATGACATGGACCAGAATCAATCTCATTGTCCAATACTTTGTTTCCCGATTTCTGATTTGTAATGACAAATAACTACTAATCGAACACATCAATTTAGTCCTGGCCGGGCCCGACACTATAAGTCAACACCAAATCATCAAGGGGCCCAAGATATCGCTTTTCTCGTTAGGGAAAAAGGAACAGATAAACTTTGACTTATATGCTTGCACTATTTACTCATCAAATCACGCACAACAATACGTTTTTCAACATCAAGTTACTGGTGCGTTTACGTATTATCAATGCACAACCAACTCGTAAACAACAACTAGTATATATCCGTTTAAAGATTATAAGATATTATCATCTCAGAATTACTCGTGATAGATTCCATGAAGTAGTTCTCTGAGCGTGGTTTAATCCGGTACTTAAATCTCTATTTCAAAGTACTCATGAATGTTTTAGCAAACCATTGCTATGTCTAAAACCCTTTAGACAATCTACAATCCGATTCATGATAGTCTTGATTCACTACTTACTTCCAAAAGTATGATCGAATGTGGATGTTTGAATAATCCAATTATTCTGGAAGTAAAACATGCAAAATTCAAACACAATAATAAACAATTGACAAAAGATATTAAACAATACTCATAAATAATTCTCTATTATTTAATCGTCAAATGTCAATTACATTTATTTTGTTACAAGTTTCTAAACAACTATCTAACTACTAAAACTAATATCATCCTTCAGACCAATGCTCCTACCATGATGAACATGCTTAGTCCTACTCAGACCCTTTGTGAGGGGATCTGCTAGATTCTCTTCAGATGATACCCTCTTCACGACGTGGTGACCTTCTTCTACTCTATGTCTAATTAAATGGTATTTTCTATCGATATGCCTTGATCTGTCATGATCTCTTGGTTCCTTCGTTAAGGCAACCGCCCCTTCATTATCACAAAAAACTCCATTGCCTCCTTGATGGCTGGAACAACTCCAAGGTCTCCGATGAAGTTCTTCAACCATATAGCCTCTTTCGATGCTTCGCTTGCTACTTTGTACTCTGATTCACAGGTAGAATCAGTCACTGTCTCTTGTTTGGAACTTTTCCAAGTTACCGCTCCTCCATTAAGGGTAAACACCCAGCCAGATTGAGAACGAAAGTTATCTCTGTCAGTTTGAAAGCTGGCGTCACTATACCTGGTTACTCTTAAGTCGTCACTTCCACCAAGCACAAGGACCCAGTCCTAAGTACTTTGCAGATAATTAAGAATATTCTTGACTGCTATCCAATGAGCTCTACCTAGATTTCCCTGATATCGACTAACCATTCTCAAAGAAAAAGCCACATCAGGAAGAGTACATGTGATAGCATACATGATAGATCCAACGGTGGAAGCATATGGAACTATACTAATTTATGTTATTTCTGCATCAGTAATTGGACTCTGAGTCTTACTCAGTTTGGTATGACTCTGTATTGGCAATTCTCCCTTCTTGGAATTCTCCATACTAAAACATTTTAGTACCTCATCCAAGTATGTACTTTGACCAAGTCCAATTAGTCTTTTACTCCTGTCTCTCAAAATCCTTATCCCCAGAATATAAGCAACTTCTCCCAAATCCTTCATAGCGAAACACTTTCCAAGCCAAGACTTAACTTCTTGCAAAGTTGGAATGTTGTTTCCTATAAGAAGTATGTCATCAAAATACAATACCAGGAAGGTCACTTTACTCCCACTAGCTTTGACATATACAAACTATTCATCTTCACTTCTAAAGAAGCCAAACTCCTAGACTTTCTCATCAAAGCAAAGATTCCATCTGTGAGAAGCTTGTTTTAATCCATAGATTGATTTCTCAAGCTTACACACTCTATTGGGGTACTTTGCATCCATAAAACCCTCTAGCTGACTCATATAAACATCTTCAGCCAACTTCCCATTAAGGAAAGCGGTTTTGACATCCATCTGCCAGATTTCATAGTCATGAAACGCAACTATGGCCATCTTCACCCTAATAGATTTAATCGTAGCTGATGGTGAGAAGGTCTCATCATAGTCAACCCCTTGGGTTTGAGTAAAGCCTTTTGCAACCAGTCGAGATTTAACAGTTTGTACCTTTCCATCCATGTCATTATTCTTCTTAAAGATCCAATTGCACCCAACTGTCTTACGACCTGGTACATTGTCAACCAAATTCCAAACTTGGTTGTCATACATGGACTTGATCTCGCTGTCCATTGCCTATTTCTACTTGGCAGCCTCATGGCCCGCCATTGATTCCTTGTAGTTAGAAGGTTCATCCAAATTTACCAGTGTACTATCACTGATAAACGTATCACCATCTGTAGTAATATGGAAAGCATAAAACTCAGGTGGATTTCTAACTCTACTGGAACGCCTAAGAGGTAATGACTCATTAATTCGTTCAACTGAAATTTCTTCCTCAGGTTGAGAGCTAGCATTTTCATAATTTCCTTCATCGTTTAACTCTTGAATTTCTTCAAGATGAATTATACTCCCACTGTCCTCATTGCATATGAGATATCTCTCGCAAAAGACTCCCCTTCGTGCTACGAAGACCACGTTCTCACTAGGTCTGTAGAACAAATATCCAAAGGACTTCTATTAGTAGCCGGTGAAAATACATATGTCACTTCGAGGTTCAAGCCTGTCGTGAGTCTCTCATCTAACGAAAGCTTTACAACCCCAATCCTTGATATGTGCCAACAAGGGGAACTTTGCATGTATACATCTCGTGAGGTGTTTTGGCAACCTTCTTTGTTGGGACAAGATTAAGAATATTGGCAGCAGTCTCTAAGGCATACCCCCAGAAAGAGATTGGAAGTCAAGCTCGACTCATCATGGAACAAACCATGTCCAACAAGGTCTGATTACTCCTCTCAGCCACACCATTAAGCTGTGGTGTTGTAGGAGGAGTCAATTGTGAAACTATTCCACATTCCTTGAGGTAGTCGTGGAAATCGATACTAAGATACTCACCACCTCTATCGGATCTAAGCATCTTTATCTTCCTGCCCAATTGATTCTCGACTTCTTTTTTAAACTCTTTGAACTTTTCAAAGGTTTCTAACTTATGCTTGATTAAGTAGATATAACCATATCTGCTAAAATCATCAATAAGAGTCACATAGAATCGATTTTCATCCCTTGTGGTGGAGCTGAAGGGCCCACACACATATGTGTGTATGAGATCCAATAATCCTTCACCTCTTTCACAAGAACCAGTGAAAGGTGATTTTGTCATCTTTCCAAGTAAACAAGACTCACCTGTATCATTTGACCTTAAGTCAAAAGATTCCAACACTCCATCCTTTTGGAGTTGGGCGATGCATTTCTTGTTAACATGTCAAAGACGAAAATTCCACAAGCATGCTTTGTCTATACCATTAGATGAACCAATTTGAAATAAACTATTGCCTAAATTGTCTACACACATCACAGTTTCATACACAACATCACAAGGTAATGCTTCAAAATAAAATACACCATTTTTAAAAGCATAAATAGATCCATTCTCATTATCAAAAGAATATCTAAAACCTTGTCTATATAAACCATGAAATGAAATGATGTTTCGTGTAATCTCTGATAAGTAGCAACACTTATTCAAATCTAAACACAACCCAATACTAAGCACTAAGTTATAAATTCCAATCTTGGTAACATGTGATGATCTCCTATTGCTCCTGATCAGGTTCAATCTCCCATGCTCCACATCCTCACTTTTTCGTAGCCCCTGTAAGTTAGAACAAATGTGAAAACCACATCCTGTATCAAGGACCCAAGAATGAGAATATGACGAGTTTTTAGATAAGATAGTGTAAATACATGCCGAGGTTGGCTTCACCTTGCCATCCTTGATGTCCTGCAATTATTTCGGGCAACTTCGTTTCCAATGCCCCTTGTCATTGCAGTAGAAGCAAGTGGACTCCTTTGTGTCGGAAACAGGGGAGCATCAGAACTGCATTTCACTTTGGACCCATTACTAGAGGACCTAACATGAGACTTTCCCTTCCAGTTCAGCTTGGGAAGACCTTTCCTCTTTTTCCCTTGACCAATGGCTAGAATAGGGGCAACAACAGGAGTGGAGGCAACACCTTTTCCCTTCATTCCTGCTTCATTTTTTCGTAGGAGGTTGTGCAATTGTGATAAAGTTGTTTCGTTGTTGTTCAAATGATAGGTCAATATGAACTGATCATAACAACTTGGCAGAGAGTTCAAAACTATGTCGATTGCCAATTATTCATCAAAATTCACATTTAGGTTGACGAGTCTATCCATGTATCGTTGCATTCTTGAAACGTGGTTGCTTACAGACTCACCATCCTTCATCTTGCATGCCATAAGGGACTTTACCATCTCGTACTTTTCTTGATGAGCTCGCTTATGGTATTTCTCCATAAGGTCCGTGTTCATCTCGTATGACCAGTAATCCTCATAGTGTCTCTGCAATTTTGGGGTCATAGTAGCCACCATGATGCAAGCAACTTTTGTTGCATCCTTGTACTGTTTCTCGTAGGCAGCTACTTCTTCAGGAGTGGCCTTCGTTTCATCAATCTCATCGAGTGGTTTTTCGAGGATATATTCTTTATCCTCAAAACGAAGCACCATTTTGATATTGCGCATCCAATAATTGTAGTTGGTGCCATCTAATTCCACTTTTGCGCAAATGTTCAATAGAGAGAAGTTGTTGTTGGAGTTGGAGGAGGAACCAGAAGCATCATTAGGAGTAGACATCTGAAAAAATAGAAAAGAAAGTTTTAGTTAGATAAGAATAATCCCTAATATAACATCCAAATGAAATATCAAGGCTAGGATCCAACTAAATAATTTACAACTTAGAAAAGGGATGCCATGATTTCATTGCAAATTATATAAAGGTAGGTAAATGATGATTTACCAATTTCACCACAAAAAACAAAATTTGAACGAATTAGTTTTTTAATGAAATTCCTAGATCTTTTGAAAATCATTAAACTTTTCAATGACATGTTTAATCTCGATTATGCTCTTCCATTTGTGACTGGGATACCGAGGATCACAAACAAGATGTGAATAACCATGCAAATTTGCTTGGCACTCTCGATGTCATTTATCATCTCATTTTAATGTGCCGGTTAGCCACACGCGATCCATTAATCAACGATAATTTATGAGACACCCATTGCCACTCTTTATTAGTCCCTATTAGTGTGCCGGTTAACCACACATGCTCCACTAACGACCAATAAAGTGCAATGTGCAATTTCATGGATTAGCATACAAATTCACATTTTTCCTAAATTAACTAAGATTGGGAATTTTATAAAAATCTATTTAGTTACTTTATAGATAATTATACTTATTAATGAGGATTAAGTGTCCTATCAAACCCGTTCGGCTAACGACCCTCCACCAATCAAGGGAGCGGTGGGTAAGAGTGGATACCCAATGCCGATCATTTTATAGGCCGCTTCATTATGGATTGACAACATCACTATCATGTTCATGCACATATCATTATTATGGCTTGACAACATCACTATCATGATTTGTCCTAATCATTATAGAAAAGTGTTTCCAAGAAAGCATGAGATGCATCCATCACATATAATCATCACAAAAACACTCTTTCTATCACGACCCTAACACACCACTCACATCAAGAGAATAAGAATCTAGCATTTAAGCATAATAAATTCTCATACACATAAGGAAATATAGTAACCAAAAATATATCACATACAATAAGGGCATATGCAACCTAAACAGCCTAGGTTCATTCCAATCCATTTAAGATATGGAATTCCCTAAGAAAGTACTTTAAAAATCCACAAGAATAATTCACCTTTGTCAGAAACATATCCTATCTATACTTAAACTATTGTAGGAACTGAAGTATCAAACCTTCCCCTAGTAAATCACAAATAAATGGATTACTTGAAGTGTACAGGAGCAAATAATAGCAATTTACTACCCACACCATGCAAATTAGTTATTAGGCCAAATTCTTAGATTTTAACCTGAAACGGCAGCCTGTTCAAGGCCACTTGAGCACCACTTAAACCTTTATAACTTTCAATTTTACTTCATATTCCAGTAATTTATACTTTTATATTTTCCGAAAAGTTCTCACACAAGTCCATATGGTTTTTCTAGCATTTTCTATGCATTTTTCAAAACTGCATATCCGTGCAGCTAATTTCTGACAAGTCTGTGAAAATGACAATATTCACATTGGTTAGAAAAACATTAGTCCCTGGAAAAAAATCATGGACAAAATAGACTCAAAATAAAAACTTTGAGAGCTTACAGATCCCCAATCCGACTCCTGATGATTTTTCTATATTTGTTTCAAAAACAGGGACAAAATGGGAATTTTCCTGAATTTACCAACTTTGAACTTTAAGGGTTAATTGATAGCTTAACCTATTAATCCATAACCAAAATCAACTATAAAGATGGAAATCGAGTTCTTAATAGTGGCAACATGTCAAGAAGTTAAATTAACAATTTCAACATCAAACCATGACTCAAAGTACATTGCTAAAAGAGGGAACACCATTACGGCTTGAGTTTCCTCCACCGTTAAGCCTCATGAGAAGACTTTTAAGACTATTTTTCTATCCCTTAACATATGGATTTTAGGACCGAAAACACAAAGTAATACAACCAAGAATTACAAGAACCTTTAAGCTAGATGTTGACATTTTTTTCGCTAGTCAAAACAACCACACATAAAGACCCTTAAATATTGTTTTAAGAACCTTATGAATGGTTCAAAACATGATTTTTATGCATATAATTA